>NC_057846.1:15000000-16250000 GCF_910594005.1 Cervus elaphus | reverse complement strand
CATTACAAGCCTCTAGGGAGGACATTGATGAGTCCTCTGTGGTTCCAGAGACAAGAGGTCAGCAGCTCATACTGTCAGAATCACATGGCACCAATGGTAGACAAACAAAAAGCGCTCAGAATACATATATTAACATGCCACAGTTAATATTTCTGCACAGTTTGTTTTTTCAGCAGTATTTTGCTATCTAGGGACCCCAAAAATGTGTTTTGCTTTACAAGTAAGACATGATTGATGCTTTACTAAGAGAGACTGTTCATAACAGAACAGATGTCTCCTGACAAGAAAGTTATTGGTACAAGCAAACTATATTATTGCAATAATGCTAAGGTTCAGACTTAAGCAAAAGATAGCAAGAGTGTGGGAGAGGGCAGTGGGGAGAGAGAGAGTAAATTGAGAGAATGAGATACAGTTTGGTCAGAGTCCACATCTGAGGCTACCACATGGACTTACTCTGGGATATCCCAGAGCCTGTACAGCCCTAAACTAATATGTCCCAGGTTCAAAAGCCAATGTCAGGCGAATTCATTTGTCAATATCTTAACGTCAAGCACCTATTTTCCCAAAATCCTTTGTGTATATGAAAGTGTCTTCTGTGCAAATTGAAGGTGCTATTTCCCCCACTTCATCATGGCAGATTCATAGCATCATACAATGCACAGGGTTTTGTACCACTTAGAATTTTATCCTGGTGTTCACTATGATGTTTTTTCATTATTGTCAAATTGTACAGAACATAAATCTAATAGAATTAAGAGGTCAGTTTTCAGGCTTAACAGGATTTCTGTTGTCATTGTTCAATCGCTCAGTCGTGTCCGACTCTTTGCAACCCCATGGACTGCAGCACTTCAGGCTTCCCGGTCCTTCACCAGCTCCCAGAGTTTCCTTAAACTCATGTCCATCAAGTCGATGATGCCATCTAACCGTCTCATCCTCTGTCATCCCCTTCTCCTGCCTTTAATCTTTCCCAGCAACAGGGTCTTTTCATATGAGTCAGTTCTTCATATCAGGAGGCCAAAGTATTAGAGCTTCAGCTTCTACATCAGTCCTTCCAATGAATATTCAGGACTGATTTCCTTTAGGATTGACTGGTTTGATCTCCTTGCAGTCCAAGGGACTCTCAAGAGTCTTCTCCAACACCACAGCTCAAAAGCATCAGTTCTTTGGCACTCAACTTTCTTTATGGTCCAACTCTCACATCCATACATGACTACTGGAAAAACCATATAGCTTTGACTAGATGAAACTTTGTCAGCAAAGTAATGTCTCTGCTTTTTAATATGCTGTCTAGGTTGGTCATAGTTTTTCTTCCAAGGAGCAAGTGTCTTTTAATTTCATGGTTGCAATCACCACATGCAGTGATTCTGGAGCCTAAGAAAATAAAGTCTGTCACCATTTCCACTGTTTCCCCATCTATTTGCCATGAAGTGATAGGACCAGATGCCATGGTCTTAATTTTCTGATTGCTGAGCTTTAAGCCAACTTTTTTCACTCTCCTCTTCCACTTTCATCAAGAGGCTCGTTAGTTCCTCTTCACTTTCTGCCATAAGTGTGGTGTCATCTGCATATCTGAGGTTATTGATATTTCTCCCGATAATCTGGATTCCGGCTTATACTTCATACAGAATTTCACATTATGTACTCTGCATATAAATTACATAAGTAGGGTGACAACATACTGCCTTGATATACTCTTTTCCCAACTTGGAACTAGTCCATTGTTCCATGTCCAGTTCTAACTGTTGCTTCTTGACCTGCATACAGGTTTCTCAGAAGGCATGTAAGGTGTTCTGGTATTCCCATCTCTTGAAGAATTTTTCCACAGTTTGTTGTGATCCAGCCAGTCAAAGGTTTTAGTATAGTCAATAAAGCACAAGTAGATGTTTTTCTGGAACTCTCTTGCTTTTTCTATAATCCAACAGATGTCGGCAATTTGATCTCTGGTTCCTCTGCCTTTTATAAAACTAGCTTGAACATCTGGAGGGTCTCCATTTATGTATTATCGAAGCCTCACTTGGAGGATTTTGAGCATTACTTTGCTAGCATGTGAGATGAGTGAAATTGTGTGGTAGTTTGAACATTACGTTTCTTTGGAATTGGAATGAAAACTGACCTTTTCCAGTCCTGTGGTCACTGCTGAGTTTTCCAAATTTGCTGGCATATTGAGTGCAACACTTCCACAGCATCATCTTTTAGGATTTGAAATAGCTCAACTGGAATTCCATCACCTCCACTAGCTTTGTTCCTAGTGATGCTTCCTAAGGCCCACTTAACTTTGTATTCCAGGATGTCTGGTTCTAGGTAAGTGACCACACCATCGTAGTTATCTGGGTCATTCAGTTCAGTTCAGTCGCTCAGTTGTCTGACTCTTTGTGACTGCATGGCCTGCAGCACGCCAGGCTTCCCTGTCCATCACCAACTCCCGGAGCTTACTCAAACTCATGTCCATCGAGTTGGACATGAACTGTGATGACATCCAACCATCACATCCTCTGAGTCATTGTATAGTTTTTTGTATAGTTCTTCTGTTTATTTTTGCTACCTCTTCTTAATATCTTCTGCTTCTGTTAGATCCATACCATTTCTGTCCTTTATTGTTTCCATCTTTGCATGAAATGTTCCCTTGGTATCTCTAATTTTCTTGAAGAGATCTCTAGTCTTTCCCATTCTATTGTTTTCCTCTATTTCTTTGCATTGATCACTGAGGAAGACTTTCTTACCCCTCCTTGCTATTCTTTGGAACTCTGCTACTTGTAAGCCCTCCTCAGACAACCATTTTGCCTATTTGCATTTCTTTTTCTTGAGGATGGTCTTGATCTCCACTTCCTGTACAATATCACACAGTTCCTCTGTGTATTCTTGCCACCTCTTCTTAATATCTTCTGCTTCAGTTCTTCTGTTTTTTGTCCTTTATTGAGCCCATCTTTGCATGAAACGTTCCCTTGGTATCTAAAATTTTCTTGTAAAGGATTAAGAATTAAAATTAAGAGGACAGGTTTTAGAATTAATGGGCTTTCTAGAGAAAGGTAAATAAGGTGTTTACATCAAAGTATCTCCATTGGAATTGGAAGCTTTACACATGAAAAAAAAACCTGTTTAGAGTTTCAGATGTAAGCAAAAAGTAAGAGATCCAAACGACATTTACTTCAAAAATTTGATTCGTTTCATAAAATATACTTTCATTAAACTTGCCAGATCAATTATTAATATCCTTAATATACAGCAATAAATCCTACTTAATTATAGGATTTTAGGATAGGCTCACTATAGGTATGTATAGTTCCTGTAGGAAAGATACATGGTGTCTTCCACTATACATAAAGTAATGCATTCCTTGGGCTGTAAACTGCTCTCAGAATATTTTTCAACTATCTAACATTGTTTGCACACTGATCTTAGATTCAGGTTGACGGGTATATGTTACTGTTCTTTCTTAGGAATTCACCCCCCCCCCCCCACCATTCAGTATTGTTGAGGTTGTATTTTAGAGAAACTTGAAGGCATTTCTCCTCCATACCCTTCTTGCAATGATCCAATTTCTTAACACACAGCAGTGTTTCAGAATAGCCTACTGGTCATCATCTTCTGCAGGTGTCCTGCCAAACCAGGAATCACATTTCAAAGATGGCTTCAGTGATGTTTGCATGATTCTTTCTTGCAATGCAATACTAGTTGACAATCATTTCCTGTCAAACCAAATAAAACCACTCCCAGAAATGTTTAATTAGGATTTCTGTCAATCAAAGCTATGCAGTCATTTAATGACTTAAATATGTTCACTATTAATAGACCTCCAGTTGTCTGGGAAATCACTGCCAATGACTCAAGAACTCAATAAGGCATTTGAAATCCATGATGTGTCTTTCTACTTCCTAATTTATTACAAAAAAGGTTTTAACAGACTTTGATGATGAATTTGGATCTGGTTTCTCTGGTGACAAACCAGTCTTGTGACTGCTTTCACTAACTAATAAGTTAGTTTTTAAATTTTTGTTATCTTCTTGGACATAGACTACATAACAGATGATAAAAATTTCTCAAGGAATTTTTATGAGAGTCACAGTGTATAGAATCTTAAGCTTTTTTTTCCCAGAAGAATGTAAACATGCTATAGAGTGAATTATATAGAGACTGAAGAATAGACAGTGCTGTTGCTTCTAGATGTCTTCCTGTGAATGGGAGGTTGGGAGCTGCTTGTGAATATACAGAGGAAAACAAACTAAAATAACAACAACAAAACCCCTGTACATTTCAAACTTGGAAGCATCAACAGAGTGTGCTGAATTAATCAGGTCCCAAAGCCAAACATTGTTCTTGTAATTCATATGATAACAAAGTTTAGCTTAAGGTATAATGCTAACCCTCACCATAATGAGGAAGAATTTCAGAAAAAAAAAAAAAACTGTAAAAATACAAACTAGTATTTCCCTGAACCATTGCTACCAGGAGGGATGTTAAATTGTATAAAATGAAAAGAATCTTAACATGGTTGCATTTATTATTTACAAATTGTACTTCAAGCCAAGAGGGAACTCTTCTCATGAGAAAATGTGGACGGTAAACTTCCTCTTTGCTGCAGGGGAGCAGGCAGTTCAGAGAGAGCTGAAAACAGAGCTCATGGAGGCAGAGACATTGGAAACCAGCCATTCCCATGCTAACATCCCAACTTGGCAACCAGCATTCTCCAGGGCACTTTAAACATTGATAAAAAGTGAGTAATAAACATTTAGCATTTGAGGCAAACTAAGCAATTGCATCAACAGAAATGTAGAATCTGAAAGTAGTTTTAGGAGTGCTGGATGCTAGGAGTTCTCTACATCACCTGTGGGGCACTGACCACAATCAGAATGAAAGAGGCAGCAGGCCTGGAAAGGGTCTTTCTCTTAGTCACAATGGCAAAGAGTCAGCACAATTGATGGTTAAGAGGTAAATGGAGATGGATTTTCCTATCAGAATTATTTGATGTCCATTTGGTTCTCTTTCTAGGGTGTAGAGTCATTCTCAATAAATCTCTTTAAATATTTTCCTATAGTTCTTTGGGTCAGTAACCTAGAACTACCTGCCCTGATGGATCCTAATCTCCAGAAGCTTCACATTGAAAAAAAAAAAGCACTAATATAAAAAATCATCATCAGATTAGGAGCTCTCACAGAGAAGAAGCTATGAGCTGGTTATAGAAAACAGCCAGAAAAAAACTGGACTTTAGACTTCTCATGGGGAGAACATAAGATTGCTGCTACTAAAATGAAGACACAAGGTCTTAGGCAGATACAGTGCTGACTCAGAAGTCTAGATCTTTGTTAATCTATGAAGCCCTTGAAGACGGTGGGTTGGAAGGGTGGGGAGAGAGGTGCTGCAATTCTGGCTCTGATAATTGGAAGACATTTCAGAGAGGTCAGGGAGCAGCTTATTGACAACTAAGAATCAGAATGCCCTTACTGATTAAGCCAGAAACACAAATACAGCCAGTGTATTGTCACTCAGTCGTGTCCTTGACTCTTTGCGACCCCGTGTACCATAGCCTGTCAGGCTCCTCTGCCCATGGGGATTCTCCAGTGAAGAAGACGGGAGTGGGTTGCCATGTCCTCCACCAGGGGATCTTCCCAACCCAGGGATCAAACCCAGGTCTCCCACATTGCAGGTGGATTTTTTTTACCATCTGAGCCACCAGGGAAGACCAATATAGCCAAAGGGATCATTTAATTCACAATCTCAAAAAAGACAGCAAATTATGAGTGAAAGTTCAAATGCTCTAGTCACCCAGGCTTTGACTTTATTTCAAAGTTTAGAAATATTGGAAAGGGAATGAACTAATGTCTAAAATATTGACTGTTTATAATTGTGGAAATCCTAATATTGAGCAGAATTTACAGCTTAACCTATATTTCCCTGATATGCTATATTCTTTACAGATGCAAAAAGAAAGCTATTATAACTGAAAAGAAATTAAAGTATGTATCAACTGCAAATTGGCATGTACCAAGGGCATTGCCAATGAGTGAACAACAAAGGCATTTGCCATCTGCCTCTACTACTACTGAACTCCATGCTGCTATAGCTGTCGGCCTTCAATACCCCCTGAGGGAATTCAGAGTGGAGTAAGGCACTCTGTGCTCCAGGGAATCTGGTGGGACAGCTCTTTAGATAGTTGGATGCTTTTAGGAACAGATTTTATGATCTCAATCCTTGCATCTCCTCATACCTAGAGAAGCACTGAATCCCTTCATGGTGACATCAGATCCTCATGACTAACAAAAAGCTCTTTGTGAAATGAGTGCTTCATGATACTGAACTCCCCCTTCACCAAAACCTTATATATTGACCTTATCCCACTGCCGCTTGGGAGCAGTCTCTCAGAGCTCTCTGAGATGCTGACTCCTGGGCTGCAGTCCTCATTTTGCCCCCAAATAAAACTTAACTCACAACTCTCAAGTTGTACATTTTTTTTTCAGTTGACATATGTAAAGGCAAAGCAGACAGCATCCATAAGGTAGAAGAGGCCCTGAACTTGAAGTCAAGAGGCCTGGGCTTTGGTGTAATTATCTAAAAAGAGACTGTCTGACTCTGATGAAAAGAAAAAAATGAATATAACCCAGCTCTAAGCAGGCTGCTGCGTATATGCCATGCCATTTAATCATCTTAAAACCTCTGTGAGGTACATAAATTACTGCCATTTTATAGCTGAAAAAAGTTCACACCCTATTGTCTATGTTGGAAGAGAATCAATGAAGGGATTTCTCAATGTGTATAATAAGTAATTTTCGGTGAGCAGCAAAGATTTTCATCTGGATCCTACTGTATGACAGGCTCAATGTTGTCATTTTCAGATAATTTCTGATACCTTAATTCCCATTGAATAGATAGTCACTAAAAGATCCAAAGTCAAATGCATTTTGCTTTTTAGGTTGAAGCAAAAAATCTTAACTGGGAATCCTAGATCCCTCAGAGAGTGGCTTCAAACCCACTGTTTTAGTTGTTTGAGTCAGTGATTCTGTGTGTCAGCAAAGAAAAAAACCCAAAAGAATGTTTTAAAATGAGAAAATATGTAAATATCACTTAGGCTATACACAAAGAAAGCTGTTATTAATATTGTGGATCACTTCTTTCCCAGGCAATTAATCGTTGTTCTCAAATGTTAAAAAAAAAAATCCATTTCATAATTCTTTTAATCCTTCCTTGCATGCACATTTGTGAGTACCAATTACTCACAAGATGTAGTACTTTATGAAAAAGTTGATAAAAGAACAGGAAGGAGACAAAATTGCATTAAAATTGTCCATGTTCTCCAGGAGTTTACAGAATAGTAAGTATACAAGTTGGAGAAGGCAATGGCACCCCACTCCAGTACTCTTGCCTGGAGAATCCCATGGATGGAGGAGCCTGGTGGGCTGCAAGGCTGCAATCCATGGGGTCACTAAGAGTTGGACATGACTGAGCAACTTCACTTTCACTTTTCACTTTCATGCATTGAAGAAGGAAATGGCAACCCACTCCAGTGTTCTTGTCTGGAGAATCCCGTGGACGGAGGAGCCTGGTGGGCTGCCGTCTATGGGGTAACACAGAGTTGGACACAACTGAAATGACTTAGCAGCAACAGCAAGTATACAAAAAAACACAAGGCAGAGTATGATGTGCATAAGAGAAGTACAAGGAAGACTTACAGAACTTCAAAGCAAAGAAAGAATAAAAAGCAATCCAGAACAGCTTCCTGGAAGGCTTACCATTTGAACCTGGTATTGTAGAATAAGCAAGACATTGTTAGAAACAGGTGATGGAGTCACCCCATAGGAGGGAAAAAAACATGAGGGACAAGCAGCTGGAAGGATGTAAGCCAGGTCCAGGGAAATCTGATGGGAACCTTGTGTGTCTTTAAGAAAGACCCAGGAGGTGCTCACTTTGGCAGCACATATTCTAAGATTGGAACGATACAGAGATTACCATGGCCCCTGTACTAGGATGAAATGCAAATTCGTAAGCATTCCATATTTTTAGAACTAGGAATAAAACCACCATATGACCCGGCAATCCCACCCCTAGGCATATACCCTGAGGAAACCAAAACTGAAAAAGACACATGTAACCCATTGTTCACTGCAGCACTATTTACAATAGCTAGAACATGGAAGCAACCTGGATGTCCATTGACAATGAATGGATAAAGAAGTTGTGGTACATATACACAATGGAATATTATTCAGCCATAAAAAGGAACACATTTGAGTCAGTTCTGATGAGGGGGATGAACCTAGAGCCTATTATACAGAGTGAAGTGAACCAGAAAGAGAAAGATAAATATCATATTCTAATGTATATATATGGAATCTAGAAGAATGGTACTGAAGAACTTATTTACAGGGCAGCAATGGAGAAACAGACATAGAGAATAGAGTTATGGACATGGGGAGAGGGGAGGAGAGGGTGAGATGTATGGAAAGAGTAATGTGGAAACTTGCATTACCATGTGTAAAATAGATAGCCAACGGGAATTTGCTGTGAGGCTCAGGGAACTCAAACCTAGAGGGGTGGGGTGGGGAGGGAGATGAGAGGGAGGTTCAAAAGGGAGGGGATATGTATACCTGTGGCTGATTCATGCTGAGGTTTGACAGAAAACAACAGAATTCTGTAAAGCAATTATCCTTCAATAAAAAAATAAATCAAAAAAAGAAAAAAGAAAGAAAGACCCAGGAGATAAAATTAGGTAAAACCAGAACAGTTGCCCCATCTTGAACACAGATGTATGTTCACATACACGCACATGCACCTGTTTATTAAAGCAAGGCTGTAAGGTAAAACTTCAGCAAGTCATTTCTGAGTAAAATACAAATGCTGTGAAAGTGAATTATATGATCTTGTATTAGTGTATCCTGGTGGAAGACAAAACCCAACATGCAGCCTGCACGTTATTTCTTCTATCCCAGCTTTATTCTAAGCAGCACTGCGTCCTGCGGGTCCCTGCTCTCAGGATAACAGCACCATCTAGTGTGTTCTCATCTTAAGTCCAGGACTTATCTGCTAATGTTACTTGCATAATCACAAAGATACCAAAACAAGCAAATAAACAAAACCTGCCATCCATTTTCTTACTTTAAAACTTGCAATTTGGTAGATGAAAATTTGCTGGGATTTAAAGCATTCTAAAGAATGCACACATACACTGCACTTTCTATTTTAACATGGGAAATTTAAATCAGCAGAATACAAAAGTATAACTGTTTGCACATTACATTTTGTCAAGGATAAAACTATTACCATTTCTTAGTTTCAGAACTGGACTTACTCCAGCAGGGACAATGTGGATCCCATCGTTTCTTTATCTCTGATGCCCTATAACTGCAAATAAAAACAACATACATCTGAAATGAAGATGTTTCCTATATAAACACACACACATATTAGTGGAACAGGAAACTGTGCTATAAACAGCAATGGAATTCACAAGAATCTATGCTGAACAATCATGGTAGAGCATAAATTTATCAATGCCAATCAAATAGAAGCATAAAAAAATAAAGTTAGTAATTTCATGATGAATATGTTTATCATATTTTCATTATTACCCTTTTGATGTCATTAAAGGGAACTCATGGTGAAAATGTTAACATTTAGGATATGTATCCTATAAAAGTAATTGGCATAAAAGACTTTTCATCTATTTTTAATTCCTCTTGACTGTGAACTCATTGGAAAAATGTTCTACTTATGAAAGGAGGAGAAAGATTTGAAAATATTTCCTTGAACACAAAGTGTATAAATGATACATATTTCAGAAATTGAGAATCACAACTGAATAGTTGAAAGGCATTATAGAGCAGTAGGACCAATGATTAAAAGTTTTATAAATATCTATATTTTATAATTTATATATATCTTATATAGTTATCTATGTATATGTTTATAGATATATCTAAATCTTATATATCTATATACTATAGAGATGCACATTTTATAGATATAGATATATCTATAATATTTTTAATCATTGGTCTAATTACTTTATAATTTTCAGCTATTGAATTGAGACTTTCATTTTATTTACATACAATTTTATATTTTATACCTAATTTTATATACAAGTTTATATTTATACAAGTCTTTCACTTGCCTTTTTATGAAACACACTTAAGTTCCTACTTGTATGCATGGTTATACAATATTTATTTATTTATGCAATCCCAGTGGCCTTTAATTTTCTGTCTAGGGTGTCAATGTTATCTGCAGTCAAGCAAAGATGTCTAGGTTAGGACTGGGTGAAAATATGCAGCACATTGGTCCACAGGGGCCTAGGACTCCACAAATGCCCCATTCCCAGTCCACGTGATCTGTCTTGAAAATCAATTGAAAAAAAAAAAGAAAATCAGTTGGATTCTGGTGGGTACACCATTTTAGTTTCTCCAAAAGACCTTAAAAGTATAGTCCTTGTTTGCAAGATTCCACAAGGTTTGATGTGGAGTTTGTTCATAAGAGCACTGACTTCAGACAGATCTTCAGAAAAGAGTTGCTTGTTGTAGGCAATTATTTTTATTTTTAAAATGAAGGAGGAGGGAAAGTGGGAGGAGAGTGAGAGACAGTAAGTCATAATGGGAAAATCAGTGATTTATCTTACTGAGCTCTGAGTTCTCATTTGATGAGTGAGGGACCTTAATCAGGTCATGATTTATTGCTTCACTTCTGTTATTTTATTAATATGTCCAGAGCTGTATATCAATTCCTAATTTGTTAGTAATATAGCATGGATTTCACTACCTGGTAAGTAATTTGACCTATATAGAGAATTATTTACATAGGGTACAGTTACAATAATTAATAAAATATTTAGAAGTATTTTTTCCAAATGTGTTAAATAAATTTTATTATAAAAAATACCCCATCACTAAGTATCTTCCACAAGTTAGTTACCTTATCCTTTATTTTTAAAGTAAAAATATTATATTAATATCTGTCAGCAAGTATGAAAAGCAGCAAATCAATCAAATTAGACTGAAGGAAAATAGCCCCTAAGAGCTTTATAATCAAAACTGAAAGGGATCCCATTTTTTATCCCAGATAAATTATATGCAGGGACTTGAGCTCCAAGAATGCATTCCTAAGAAAAGACAAAAGAGTTCTGATACAGACATTTAGTACAAAATCACACTTAAAATTATCAGTGATCTTCTGATATCCAGAGTTGAAGAGAATGTATATCTTTTAAGGAAGCTGGTCTTCCTATTTATGTGACAGCAAATGGCCCAGATTCAAAATCGCCTGCAGCTCCTCATTCCAAGGAGCATTTGGCAACTCACAAGCCTGACAGTTTCCAAGTGCATTGTATTATAATGCATCTTTTCAGCCCAATTCGAAGCAAATTTTCCCACGTAAACTTAAATTTCTGCTCTTCACCCTGATCTCATTTTCAGAGAGCAACTGTCTGAGCTGAAATTAATATATCCACTTTCTGAAAGACATTCACTGTATTACATACATGAAAGTTGCTGAGAATAGATTGTAAACATTCTTACCATCAAAAAAAATGTAATTATATGAGGGGATTAATGTTTTAACTAATGTTGTGGTAACAATGCAGTAACAGATATGTGCATCTTATCATCACATTATATATCTGAAACTTACACAATCTTGTATGTCAATAATATTTCACTAAAGCTGTGGGGGGAAAAGACACTCACACATGATAAAACGTAATCTTCCACAGAAATCAATCATGCGAGGGTGCATGCTCAGTCACTCAGGCATGTCCAACACTGAGTGACTATATGGACTGTAGTCTGCCAGGCTCCTCTGTCCATGGGATTCTCCAGGCAAGAATGCTAGAGTGGGTTGCCATGCCCTCCTCCAGGGGATCTTCCTGACTGAGGGAGCAAACCCACAGTTTCTGTGTCTCCTGCATTGCTAATGTTTACCTCTCTGACAGAAATTTATTTTTATCCATATTTCACTTGGTACAATTTTGAACCAATTTCCTAATAGAACTTGGATTAAAGGAGAATGTGGATCAAAGTGGTTAGGTTGAGGTGCTGGAAACATCAAATTATGTAAGCAACAGCACAGCACTTGATAAGAACAAAGATTCATTACTTATTAAAATAAAGATCTCTCCTTTAGGAAAGTATACCTTTAACTTCAAAGATCAGTTTTCATTCCAGTCCCAAAGAAAGGTAATGCCAAAGAATGTTCCAACTACCACACAATTGCCCACATCTCACACGCCAGCAAATTAATGCTCAAAATTCTGCAAGCCAGACTTCAACAGTACATGAACCATGAATTTCCAGATGTTCAAGCTGGATTAAGGAAAGGCAGAAGAACCAGAGATCAAATTGCCAACATCCGCTGGATCATCAAAAAAGCTAGAGAGTTCCAGAAAGAAACCTACTTCTCCTTTATTGACTACACCAAAGCCTTTGACTGTGTAGATCACAACAAACTGTGGAAAATTCTTAGATGGGAATACCAGACCACCTTACCTGCCTCCTGAGAAACCTGTATCCAGGTCAAGAAGCAACAGTTAGAACTGGACATGGAAAAATAGACTGGCTCCAAATTGAGAAAGGAGTATGTCAAGGCTGTATATTGTTACTCTGCTTATTTAACTTATATGCAGAATACATCATGTGAAATGCTGGACTGGCTGAAGCACAAGCTGGAATCAAGATTATCAGGAGAAATATCAATAACCTCAGATACGCAGATGACATCACCCTATGGCAGAAAGTGAAGAAGAACTAAAGAGCTTCTTGATGAAAGTGAAAGACGAGAGTGAAAAAGTTGGCTTAAAACTCAACATTCAGAAAACTAAGATCATGGCATCCAGTCTCATCACTTCACGGCAAGTAGATGGGTAAACAATGGAAATAGCGAGAGATTTTATTTTCTTGAGCTCCAAAATCGCTGCAGATGGTGACTGCAGTCTTGAAATTAAAAGATGCTTGCTCCTTGGAAGAAAAGCTATGACCAACCTAGACAGCGTACTTAAAAGCAGAGACATTACTTTGCTGACAAAGGTCCATCTAGTCAAAACTATGTTTTTTCCGGTAGTCATGTATGGATGTGAGAATTGGACTATAAAGAAAGCTGAGTGCTGAAAACTTGATGCTTTTAAACTGTGGTGTTGAAGAATACTTTTGAGAGTCCCTTGGACTGCAAGGAGATCCAACCAGTCAATCCTAAAGGAAATTGGTCCTGAATATTCATTGGAAGGACTGATGCTGAAGCTGAAACTCCAATACTTTGGACACCTAAAATTGAAGAACTCATTGGAAAAGACCCTGATGCTGAGAAAGATTGAAAGTGGGAGGAAAAGGGGACAACAGAGGATGAGATGGTTGGATGGCATCACTGACTCAATGGACATGAGTTTGCTCAAGCTCTGAGAGTTGGTGATGGACAGGGAGGCCTGGCGTGCTGCAGTTGGACATGACTGAGCAACTGAACTGAACTGAACTGATGCCTTTAACTTAGAGATGAATAGGATATGTTCAAATATCCAGGTCATTTGACATTTCAAGGTAATTGGCTTTCTGGAAGTAAACATGAATTTTTAAAATAATGTACTGAGCAGTAACTTCCAGTGAGCAACATGCTAGGATTAGAGGTATACCAAAGTGAGTAAAACAAAACTCCTCCCAAATTTTTTTTCATCTCAAACATTTCAAAATACAACACATTTTTTAAATTCAACACAAATCTGTAACACATCATTTTAGTGTTTAACAATGTTTAAATATTTTTTATATTTTAAATATTTTACTGAGTTATAAATTATATACAAGAAAGTTCACACATTATATGGTATTTAGGTTGATGACTTTTAACAAGTAACCATATAATTCCTACCCCATTCAAGATAGAAAACATTTTCATCAACAGAGTTTCCCTCATGCCCCCTTGTAGTCAATTCACTTCATTCCCTGTCCCAGGCAACCATTATTCTGATTTGCCTCTATAGTTTTCTCTATTCTAGAATATTATAGAATGGAATCATATCATATCTGCCCTTTTTTCTGCCTTTTTGTTTATAATAGTATTTTGGGGAAGCAAGAATGAATATATTTCAGAAAAAAATCAAAAACATCTAGTCTCTACAATGTATTAATCAGAAAGTCTAGTATTTCATTTAAATAATCAAAAGACATTGAAAGAAACAAAAAATTTTAATCCATAGTGAAGAAAAAAGGTAATTGATAGAAACCAAATCTGAGATGGAAGAGAAAGAACTTGAAGCAATATTATATATTTATCTTAAAAAGACAAATTTAATCTTAATGAGTGAAATGGTAGAGAATTTCAGCAGAAAAAAAAAATGGAAACTGTTAAAAAAAGAAATGCTAGGATGGAAAAGAACAAAAGCAGAAATTTAAAAATTTACTCATAGGCTTTAAAAAGTCAGTAAATTTGATTTCAGCAACAGAAAGATAAAATGGTGAAGAAAAATAAACAAACCCTCAGGTATGTATGGAAAAAAATCCATACTAGTCTAATTTATGTTTAACTGGAGTCCTAAAAAGATAAGAGAATGAGACTGGGAAAGAAAATTATATTTGAAAAAAAATGTACAAGAATTTTCAAATTTGAGAAAAACACTGACTTAGAAAAAGACTCAGTAAATTACAAATAGTAAGGACTGTGGCTGAACCTGAAACTCCAATACTTTGGCCACCTGATGTGACTCATTGAAAAAGACCCTGATGCTGGGAACGATTGAGGACAAAAAGAGAGGTGAGAGAGAACAAAATGGTTGGATGACATCGCCAACTCAATGGACATGAGTTTGAGCAAAGTCCAGGAGACAGTGAAGGAAAGGGAAGCCTAGAATGCTGCAATCCATGGGGTCACAAATAGTTGGACATGACTTAGTGAATGAACAACGAAAAAAATGTCAGAGAACTCTACCTAGACACATCATTGTCATGTTGTTGAATGTAAGGAAAAAGAAAATCTTGAAGAAATCCACAGAAAAAGAGAAATTGTGTACAAGAGAAAAGGGACAATGAACAAATTTGGCCAGTTCAGAGCCTTTCTCAAAAATTATCTTACATTCTCCCACTCTAAAGTATTCCCTTTTCTTTCCATATATTCCCAGTGTTTTATCTGCTGTCTTAGTGTCCCTGTTGATTCCTACATTATATCATGGTACTTTAAGTAAATTTTTATCTGCCTATAAATTTCATAAAAGAACAATTTTTATCTGTTCCTCTTCATAACCCTTCTAGCACTTTTTAATGTTGAGTATTCAATAATCCTTGAAGAAATTAGTATCTCTAATAAGAACACAAAGTAAGGGAAAAAGACTTTTAAAAACTGCTAAAGTATCATATTCTTATATAGGGGCTCTATAAATATTAGTGATGAAAATGTGTTATTAAGAACTCCATGGGAAACTTTTTCTGTTTTTATTGTTTATTATTTACTTTTATCTCTTCTGTTTTCCCTACCTGAAAGTAGTTTCATTTCATCCTTATTTTGAAGAATGGGTTTCCCTGGTAGCTCAGTTGATATGAATCCACCTGCAATGCATGAGACCCCAGTTTGATTCCTGGGTCGGGAAGAACCCCTGGAGAAGGGAAAGGCTACCCACTCCAGTATTCTGGCCTGGAGAATACAGTCCATGGTGTTGCAAAGAGTCAGACACAACTTTCACTTTCACCCATCCATACTAAATTTTCACTGGCAATCTTATTTTGTTTTTACTACTTTAAATGTGCCATTCTATTGTCTTGTTGCTCACATTGTGTCTGATGAGCAATCATCAATCTTTGTTATGAAATTCTAGCCAAAGGAAATTTCAGCCCACTGATACCAAAATAAAATTCACATTAAAATTCAAAGGGAAAAGCTACAAACAAAATATATTTACTCATTTGCAAACTTAATCACTATCCTGACATATGAAAAAAATTAGATGAATTATCATTTCTCTTCCAGGGATCAGACTCAAGATTTGATGACTATATGTATGCAAAACGGTTTTCCTTCAAAAGAAAGGCACAGTGATTAAAATGGGAAAGCTGGCCTCCAATTTGGTCTCTGCTTTTAAAAAGTGTATCTTAGTCTGTGTAAACAGAAGAATTGGACTGGATATTTTTTGAGGTTCCTTGCAGCTCTAAAATTTGGAACCCTAGAAAAGGACTTGCTAATGTCTTGGTAAAAGATTCTAAGTAATTTTCCTAATTATGGAAAAGTGATATGGGTTAGGAAGAATCTCTTGCCATCCTAACACTATTGATATTCTTATTTTAAAATCCATTTGTTGGTATTTAACACATTTTTATTGAGCATTGATTCTGTGTAAAGCACTACACTGGACACTTGAAATGTACTGTTGACCAAGACATGTCAAATATACATGGGAATCAATGAAGTTGCTATGGCAAACTTTATTTCATAAGCCTCTCCCCTGAAGGACAGGACAACTGAGAATATATATAACAGAATCACAGGGCTTATGGACTTGAGTACCTTTCAGGCTTCTCAGAAAGATGCTTCTACAATGGATCAGTTCTATACAGTTTTGTTTTTCCTGAAAACTTAAGGGAATCAACCATAGACTTCAAATACACACTGTTTCCAAGAATGTTTACTTACTCTCTTAGTAGAAAAGGAGAAGAAAATAGCAAGGAAGAATTCTAATGACTGAGTTTCTGAATTTTTTTTAACTTACTGACATACAGGTGGAAAATAATAAAATTTTTCATAATTAGTTGCCTCTTTACCACCCACATTGTTCCACTTTAACGCATACCCTCCACTGACAAACAGGACAATAGTGAGCTATTTATATGCCAGAGAAGCAATGTTTAAAAATTGTAAACACAACCAATTCTATATGAAGAAAGGCATTAGTAAACTTACAGGCAGTAGAAGACATAGAAATAAACAGGTAAATCATTTCTTGACAATAAAGTATAACCAACACTTAAAAATGAGAATATTCAGTTTTGACAAGGATGCAGTAAAAGGGACTCCCTTACTAAACATTATGGAAGTATAATTTGGTATAAGACTTTGGAAGACAATTTCTTGATCTAGCTTTGTAATATGTCCTGAAGTCAGAAGCATGAGGACTCCTGCTTTCTTCTTCCTCAAGACTGTTTTGTCTATTCAGGTTCCTTTGTGGTTCATATGAATTTTAAGATTATATTTTCTATTTCTATAAAAAGCACCATTGGAATTTTGATAAGAACTGCAATCTATAGATGGCTTTAGATAGTAGAGACATTCTAACAATAGTAAGTCCTCCAAACCATGAACACAGAATGCCTTTCTATTTTTTTGTAGCTTCTTTAATATTTTAATATTAATTTCTTAATATCTTATAGTTTATAGTGTATAAATTGTTTTGCCTCCTTGATTAAGTTTATTCCTAAGTATTAAACATTACTCACTCAGTCATGTCCAACTGTTTGTGACCCCATGGACTCTAGTCCGCCAGATTCCTCTGTCCACGGGATTCTCCAGGCAAGAATACTGGAGTGGGTTGCCATTTCCTTCTCCATGGGATCTTTCCAACCCAAGAATCAAACTTGGCTCTCCCACATTACAGACTCTTTCCTGTCTGAGCCATCAGGGAAGCCCTTATTCCTAAGTATTTTATTTCTTTTGATGCTACTGTAAGTGGGATTATTTTATTTATTTCCTTTTAGATTGTTTACCATTAGTATATAGAAATGCAACTATTTTTTGTATGTTGATTTTATATCTCGCATCTTATGAATTCACTTATTAGCTTTAACAACTTTTTGTGGAATCTTTAGGATTTTCTATATATAAGATTATGTCATCTGCAAACTGATAATTTTACTTCTTCCTTTCCTATTTGAATGTCTTTTATTTTTTGTCTTGCTTAATGCTCTGGCTAGAATTCCCAGTATGATGAATAGAAGTTGTGAAGAGGAGCATCCTAGGTTCATTTCTGACCACATAGGAAAAGTTCTCAGTTTTTCAATATTATGTATGTTAGCTGTGGGCCTTCCAAATCATGGTCTCTATTATGTCGAGGAAATTTCATTCTATTCCTAGTTTGTTGAGTGCTTTTTAATCACAAAGGGTGTTAAATTTTATAAATGCTTCTTCTGCATCTGCTGAGATGATTATGTGATTTTATCCTCTGTGGTAAAAGGTCACATTGACTGATTTTTGCACGTTGAACCATCCGTGCATCCCAGGGATAAATCCCACTTGGTCATGGTATCTGATCCTTTTAATGTGCTGTGAGTTTGATTTGATTCACTAGTATGTTGGTGAAGATTTTTTGTATCTATATCTATCGGGGGTACTGGCCTATAATTTCCTTGTAATAGCTTTTTCTGTCTTTGGTATCATGGCAATTCTTGCCTCATAAAATATGTTCGGAAGTGTTCCTCACTCCTCAATTTTTGGGAAGAATTTGAGAACAATTGGCATTAATTCTTTAAATGGCGGAATTCACCAGTGATGCCACCCAGTCCCGAGCTTTCCTTCTTTGGGAATTTTTTGATTACTGATTCAATCTCCTTACTAATTTTAGTTCTGTTCAAATATTCTCTTTCTTCATCATTCAATCTTGGTAACTTATATTTTTTCTAGGAATTTATTCATTTCGTCTAGATTATTCAATTTGTTGGCATATAGTTGTTCATAGCAGTCTCATAGTCCTCTGTTTTTGTGTGGTAAGAGTTGTTATGTCTCCTTTTCTGATTTTATTTATTTAAGTCCTTTTATTATTTTCTTGGTTGGTCAATTTTGTTTATCTTTTAGACATTTTGACAACCTTAAAGTTTTGTCAATTTTATCTTCTTTAAAAAATCAACTTTTAGCTTCACTGATTTTTTTCCTTTTTTCTATCTTATATTTCATTCATTTCTTCTCTAATCTTTATTATTTTCTTCCCTCAGCTAAGTTTGGATTTAGTTTGCTCTTCATCATTTAGTTCCTTGATGTGTATCGCCAGGTCACTTATTTGAGATAATTTTTCTTTTCATAATGTAGGTGTTTAGTGGTATAAACTTTCATTTCAGTACTGCTTCTGTTGCATCCCACTTTTGGTATGTTGTGTTTTCATTTGTCTCAAGATATATTCTAGTTTTCCTTTTCAATTCTTCTTTGAGCCATTGGTTGTTCAAGAGTGTTGTATAATTTCCACATATTTGTAACTTTTCAAGTTTTCCTTTTCTGTTAACTTCTAGATTCATCCCACTGTGGTTAGAAAAGATACTTCATATGGTTGCAACTTTAAATTTGTTAAGACTTGTTTTTTGATCTAATGAGCTCCATCCTTAAGAAAGGTCTAAGTACACTTGAGGAAAAAATATGCATTCTGCTGCTGTTGGGTTGAAATGTTCTATATATGGTTTAAATGATATATTTCAAAGTTCTTTTCCCCCAACATCCAGGCAGATTTCCTCCTAACAACAAGCAAAACTGCCTACCAGATTAGTAGCCTGAGTAAAAGCCCAACCCAAGAAGTCCTTTATGAATCTCTGATTATCCTGGCCTGCATTATATGCCTTTCCCTGAACCAATCACAGTTTCCAGGAAATGAGGCAGTGTTCTGAAGACCACGTCCACACATCTAATTGCATGGCTGACACTGATTTCAATAAGATAATGTATTTCCCGTAGGAACTGGGTTTCTGTTTCTGTGAAATGGGAAGAACTGTAGGCTTCAAAGACAGTTGATTTTCTGCCTATCTTAACCATGAAGAAAAACTTTATGATACAAACTGTTCAAAGCATCATTATTTATAGTGACTAAAACTTTAAAACACACTAAAATACTCATTAATAAGAGAATGGTTAATAAATGATGATATATTCATATGACCATTAAATTTTATATACAAATAGTTTTATTAATGTGGGAAATGTGTTAAATGTTAAATGACTGAATAAGGATATAACTCTACAAGACTCTATCTAGCAGATCACAACTATATAAAATGCAAACCATATAAGAAAATATCTAAAATGTTACAATACAAAGAGTAGCTATATTTGGATGGTAAAACAAATTTTTTCTCTTTTTTGTATTTTCTTTTTCTATAGCAAATATGGATTTTATATTTAGGAAGTAATCAGTATTTTACTTAAAAGAGAGACCAAAAAATTTATATTCACTAGCATTTATGTTGGAAGGTAGGTCTTACAATTAGGACAGTAGAATCACAAGAGGAATTATGTGGGGTAATAAATGTTTAAAAGCAGAAGCTTAAATAAATTGTGTTTCAGCCAAGTGAATGGAGTTTTCATTTATTTTGAAAATAAAAAGACTGTATTAGCAGGCATTTGGGGACTTGGAATGGTTCCACCACATGACACTGAGGTAGGCGCCTTCCTTAATTTTCTCTAAAAGTGGTTCAGGGCATATTGGCACCTTGTTTAAGATACTGAGGTGTATTCACTGTGAAACAGCCTATAGTCAAGGTTTTAATAGAGACAGAAAAGAATGCTGTTGTTCATTAACTCCACAGGGCTCATATTTGGCCTGGAACTTCAAAAAACCAAGAAATAAATGAGACTATGAAATAAAACTGCATGAACACTGGAAAGGTATCTGTCGATTATGCGGTGCAAAATAAAGCCGCATTTCTTTTAACTGTACCTGTTTCTAAGTAAAGTTAGAACTGATGATTCTCAGGGTGTGAGAGACTGTAATTCCAGGAAACACCTTCCATCTGGATTCTTGTTGCTACTATTTTCGCTATTTTAATTTAAAAAATCATCTATTAATCTGTTTACGTATTATAACTAGCAATTATATCTCAGATTTAATTTTGAACACCTTACTTATGCCACTGTGAACATGCCGCTCCCACTCCCCCTCTGCTCTTCGCGGTCAGGCTCGCAGGGCACAGGGCCGGTAACGGGCCACGTGTGTCCTTGCTCAGGACCATCGAAAGAATGGAGACTCAAGCAGCGATCGAAACACAAACAAACCAATCTGGAGAAGGAGCAGAATTCACAGTTATGAAATCCTAACTAAGAACGTTTACTAGACTTACAAATTCACTCACATTAGTGTTTTCTAATTGGCTGCCGCGTTTAGCTCACTGTTGGGACTCTGTCCAAAGAACTGGATAGGGTCCCTGCTCTGGAGGAGCTTACAACGCTGTTGCAGAAATGAACACACAGACCACTGTGAGGAGGTTCAAAATGGGGAGGACCATACGAGGGAAATCTGCTAGCAGAGCCAAAAGGAAAGGAATATGAGGTCATATCTGAAGGGTGAACAGGACAGAGAATTTCAGGCTGGGGCTGCAGGATCTTTTTTTTTTCTTTTTGGTAAAAAAGTCACAGGCTTTTGAAAATGCACTCAGGAACAGTGGAGTCCAGTGTGGCTGCAGCCCGAAGTGTGTGATGAGGAAAGCAAGTTGTAAGCAGATTACTGAGAGCCTGGATGCCATACCAGGGCCTGAATGTTATCCTGCAGACCACAGGGAGCCACTGGAGCATTAAAGCGGCAGAGTGTGGCATGAATAGGTCTGGGCTTTAGTAGGAGAAAGCTTCTGACAGTATGAATGATGGATTTAAAGGGTGAGAAGCTATAAACAAGGAGGCTAGTCAGATGCAATAATCCCCATGAGAAAAGAAAAGGCCATAAACAAAGGCAGTGACAGCGGAAGTATAAAAAGGGAATGCAATCAAAAGATAGTCCAGAGTCAGAACCCACAGGTCACCAGCAGTAAAAGATACACAGCCTGATTTCTCGGCGTCCATCATGGTATTAAGGGCATCACACACTTTTGTCTCTTTAAATCTTCAAAACTGTCCCGTGAGGCATGTTCTGTTCCTCATATGTGCTTTACAGAGTCAGGAAATGAGGATTAGAGAAGTGAGGTAGCTTGCTCAAGATCACAGAGCTGTGAAACGGGAGAGCTGGGACTGAACCCAGCATGACAAATGCCTATGATAAATACCCTCCAGCCTGCCTAGATGAGCAAGACAAACGAGGAAACTGGAAATGAAAGATGACCATCTTGTTTATGACCTGCATGACTTGAAAAATGTGAACTCCATTGACTGAGGAGGGAATGGGCTTCCCAGGTGGCACTAGTGGTAAAGAACCTGCTTGCTAATGCAGGTAGACTTAGGGGACACAGGTTCGATCCCTGGGTCGGAAAGAGCCCCTGGAGGAGGGCATGGCAACCCACTCCAATATTCTTGCCTGGAAAACTCCACAG
Organism: Cervus elaphus; assembly: GCF_910594005.1. NCBI lineage: Eukaryota > Metazoa > Chordata > Mammalia > Artiodactyla > Cervidae > Cervus > Cervus elaphus. The sequence continues at coordinate 16,227,846 of NC_057846.1, read as the reverse complement.
ACAAAGGAATCTGGCAGGCCGCAGCCCATAGGGTCACACAGAGTCAGACAGGACTGAAGTGACTTAGCATCCACGTATTAGGTAAGGAATATATGAGGGAAAGCAGGTTTCAGGGAAAACGTTGTGTAAATATATATATATATGTATATATGTATGTGTGCGTGTATATATATATATATATATATAGTGTTGAACACCTTAACCTTAAATGTTGAAACTACATGGAGGTTTGACTTAGGGTTAATGTGCTCTGAGTCACTATCATGGAGGTTGTTGGAGAGCCCATACCAGAGAGCATGTTCCCTCAGCGGAGCATGTTGTTAGAAGACCCCAGAGTTTGGGGCGGATGCCTGGGGCATTCCTGCCTTTAAGGAAGGCTCAGAGGACAAGGACTCTGAGAAGAAGGATGGAAAGGAAACTCCAGAGAAATGGTCAAGGACCCTGGAGAATTCAGCGTTAAGAAAGTCAAGGCAGAAGAAAGTTTTGAACAAGAGATACTGAAAATTACAACATACCATTTCCAAAAGTATAGTCTCAAATATCAAAGAGGTTACATAGGAAGAGGACTGAAGGATGTTTGTTGGATTTGGCATTTGGGGGATCACTGTTGATGTTTTAAGCAGGATGGTTCAAGGCGGAAATGCATCTAACACCAGATCACTATGATACACAGTATGAAGGGCCCTTGAGGAAGAGGGTGGTTTCCTCTGGCACAATTGATTCTTTCCTAGTGAATATGGTCACCGCTTCCTCAAATCCCATAGTGGAGGGATGATAGTGTCACAAAGAAACAGCTAGCTTTACAAGAAAGCTAAACATGCTCCAAGGGAAAGTCACTCAGTCGTGTCCAACTCTCTGCCACCCCATGGACTGCAACACACCAGGCCTCCCTGTCCATCACCAACTCCCGTAATTTTACAGCAAAGACTTTGTCTGTAACAGCTTATATTGAACCAATTTTCAGTCACTGTGGCATGGGCCAGCACTTTTAAGACTAAAAAGCCATGGTATTTTAATCTGGATGCAGATTATGGCATATTTCTCTACAGGACAGCAACTTTTCATGGAAGCAAATCCGATGGCTCAGACAGTAAAGATTCTGCCTGCAATGCAGGAGATCCTGGGTTCCATCACTGGGTCAGGAAGATCCCCTGGAAAAGGGAATGGCTACCCACTCCAGTATTCTTGCCTGGGGAACGCCATGGACAGAGGACCCTGGCAGGGTACAGGCCATGAGATCACAAAGAGTCGGACATGACTGAGCAACTAACAAGTCTAGAAGGGCCTTGACAAAGATCCTTGAGAAGGTGAAAGCCCTTGGCAGGCACAGGCAGCTCAAGGCAACAGTTGTTGCTTCTTGACTAGAAATATCCTTGCCGTGTGATACATAGAAGAAACCACAACAGCTGCCGGTGGCTGCAGCGGTCTTAGTGCTGAAGGGCAGCTGAGGCAAGAGTTAAGTTATAGACAGAACTGGAGCTTTCCTATAAATTTGTAGACCCTGATATAGTTGCTTTTAAACTACAAGGCAGCCGAATCTCCGGTGTGCTGGGGAAGTCTTTCTGAGGGTCTATCTTTATTTTTTTACTTATTTTGGGGGGGTCTATCTTTAAATTGTTGTCACTAAGCTTTGATAAGCAGCAAGGGACCAATGATCAACTGTCTCAAATTATTTTCTCAATCCACAGTCAAGAAAAGGAGTGTGGATTTATGAGGCTTGTCCACAGGTTAAAATGGAAACTTCTCAAAGATATACAGGATAGCTTTCGAAGTGATATACAGGTTACTGTAGGGGAGTTTTCACTGGCTTCCTAATATTATGAGGGAATCTGCCTGAGAAGCTTAAGGAATTCCAAAGCAGAGGAAGGATAGTGTTTTCAGAAGCACATGCCAGAGACCTCGGTTTGCATCAGAGCCCAAGGGGCACAAGTGTCAGAAACATCCACGGTAGTTTCATTTTAGAAAAACGTTGAAATAAATACAGGCATAAGATGAAAAACATCACTAAAAGGCAAACTTCTTGGGCTTAGGCAATTCCAGAACAAGAGACAGAGGCTAAGCCACTATGGCACAGGATTAAACATGTTTTTCTGCCAGGTACGTGGTAGCCATATGTCCAGACAGAGGTAACTGTTTACATAGACCAAAGTGCTGAGAACACAGAACTCAAAGAGGAAATGGAAATTCAGAAACTATGCATGGGCAGAGTTCTCTTCCAGAAATGGTAGGTTCATTGTACTAAACCCTTTTACTGGAGAAAAAGTGAAAGTGAAGTCGTGTCCAACTCTTTGCGACCCCATGGACTGTAGCCCACCAGGCTCCTCCGTCCATGGGATCTTCCAGGCAAGAGTACTGGAGTGGGTAGCCATTCCCTTCTCCAGAGGATCTTTCTGACCCAGGGATTGAACCTGGGTCTCCTGCATTGTAGGCAGACACTTGACCGTCTGAGCCACCAGGGAAGTCCTTTTTACTGGAGACTGACCCCTATTAAATATAAACTGACAAGTCAGATATCAACTGACCAGTGGTACCTTGGAAAAGATAAAAATTAAGATTTTTCCCATCATCTTTTTTGGGAAGAGCCAGTCCCCAGCGTTCCCTGCATTCTAGTATTTAAACCTTAGTGTGATACCCTCTGCTGAGGGTATTACTGGACATAGTGACTCATTTCTAGGAAGCAGAATAAGACAGAAGACTGTGCTTGACTCAGAAGTTAGGACAGAGATGAAAGTGCTGGGTCACTGTCTCGCTTTCCCTTTCTCAATCACGGGCTCCAAGGGAAGTCAACCGCATGTACTGAGGGCGTCAGGCCGCCCATGACGAGGCTCAGCTTATAATAAACGGGGCTTTGGCCAACAGCCAGTGAGAGACGAGTTTGTAAATGAGTCTTCAGTAATTGGAAATTATGACCACAGCCCTGCTGACAGTCAGACTCACCCTTATGGGAGAATCTGCACCAGGACCAACCGGAAAATTTCCCCTGATTCCCAAACCATGGGATCTGTGATAATATGTGCTTGTTGTTTTAAGTTGCTAAGTTTTGGGGATGATTAGTCACACAGCAATAGATAAATTAGTATGCTGCCTTTCATTTAGAAATAACTGAGTTTTAACCACAGTTTTAACAAACGTTTAATGAGTTCAAGGGAATTTTACCCAGGAAAACTGTTGAAGGGCCTGAGGATTGACTGTTTTTCTTACAGAAGCAGTATGGTAATAATCTTATGTCCTATTTATCTTTGGACACTAGAAATACAGGTGTATCTGATATCTTGCATTAAATTAATTAAATGTATGAAACCCTGAAGAAATAACCTCCACTCTCAAGTATTCAGATAAATTGAGAAAAACCTCTCATATACACTGGGCAGAATAAACAAATGGGAATTACTTTATTTTCTAACTTTTAACTCATATTGTCAAGAAAATTAAATTTTAAATATTAATTTCTTAATCAATGGGTATGGCCTTTAGTTTTCCCCTTCAAATTGGATAGCATGAAGAGGGCTTCGACTGACATTTTCTGGCCTTTTGTTATTGCAGCATTTATTAATAATGTTATTAAATCTCATTGCAGAACCAGTGCCATGTCACCTTGGAAAGCATGGTTGGACATAATCGAGGATGGGAAACAAAACAGGGAGTATATCTTCAACTTAAATAGAGTAGCCCTGAAGTAGCTTAGTTAATGGAGCAGAAAACTCATTCTGGCGCTTTTTCAGGACAAAATGTATCTTTCCTATGAGTGGTTCCAAGAGGACTACAAAGGAGTCATGATCCATCTTTCAGAGGGAGGAAAGTAACTGCCTCAGGAGTGTAATCTCCCAGATGAAGAGACCCTTGTCTAACCAGGTAGGCTGAGGAGCATCCTGTAAAGTGGAGGGAACCAAACAAAGCAGAGCTGAGCAGAACACACTTGGGGGTGTTAGAGGGGAGTGCCGACGCTCTCTTCCTGTGGCGCTGTTCTATTACCATAAAACTCTCTCCTTTGCTCTGAGTGGGTGGCATGATTTATCTGATTAATGACTTTTCTAAAACTTTTTATTTTATATTGGAGTATAGCTGATCAAAAATGTTGTGACAGTTTCAGGAGGACAACAAAGGGACTTAGTCATACTTATACACGTATCCATTCTCCCCCATACCTCCCTCCCAGCCAGGCCGCCACGTAATATTGAGCCAAGTTCCCTGTGCTGTACAGTAGGACCTTGTTGGTTCTGATTTATAACTTAAAAAAAAAAAAAAAAAAATCTAGGCTTACAGAGCCAGCCCAAACATTTTCCCTCTTAAGCGCTACAGGCTCCCTGCTGCAAACATTTGTTCTCCATACTCCCAGGGGCTGCTAGTCACTCAATCATGTTTGACTCTTTGTGACTCCATGGCCAGGCCCCTCTGTCCACGGGATTTCCCAGGCAAGAATACTGGAGTGGGTTGTCATTTCCTTCTCCAGGGGATCTTCCTGACCCAGGGATCGAACCCAGGTCTCCTGCACTGCAAGCAGGGTCTTTACCATCTGAGCCACAAGGGAAGCCCTCCCGGGGGCAGGCTCTTCCCCCAAACCAGTGCCCACATACACACCTTGACTGGGTGGGTAAGTCTGACTATTCTGGGTTTATTTATGAGGCCCCGTTGGTCCTGACAACTAAACCTTTATCAGTTTTTTTTAAAAGCAACATTCTGATTTTCCATATACTCTACTCTTCATCTCATTCAATTTGTTTTGAATTTGAAAAGGAAGAAGGGGGTTATATGCCCACTGAGGAAACCAACACTTCTGTCAAAACTCTAGTAACTGAAAAGATTTGGCCTGAAAGGATCAAAGGTGATGATACAAAATGTCCTTTTGATTGTATGCTTTTTATCACAATCAACCTAAATATGATTCAAGTGTTCATAGGATGCCCCGTTGGGATATATATTTTCCTTGTTTATGTAACAACAAATAACATAGGAAATGGTATCATTAATTGCCACATTTATCCTGTGCTCAAAAATGGAGTTTTGGGACCAAGCACATATGACTTCTAATCCCAGGTCTGGCAAATCACATAACTTCATTGAAGCATTTCTTTGTGTCTTCATCTTTATCTCTACAATATGAAATAGCAGCTACTCTGCATGGTTAATGCAAGGATTAAATGAGATAATACACGCATAGCACAGTGTCTGATATACAGTGGGCACCAAATATGTGAGAGCTGTGATTATCAGATCCTAATGTCTATTTAGTTTTATTTTATAATAATTCACTAGATACAAAATTCTCTCACACCAAAGGATTTTTCCTTCATAAGAAAATTTCCTGAAATTGTAATTGCCTTAAGATATTCTCATTATCACAGACAACTTTTCTCTTAAGCTTGCAATTAGTAAATATGTTACTTTAAACAAATGTTAGGTTATCTTCCCTCCTTCTGCTTCAAATTAATAATTTGCCATTTTGAGGTAATTCAAGCATTTTTTCAGCTTTCACCACTTAATTTGTATGAATTTTGAATCTTGGGGCAAACTGAGTCAAGGAAAAAAAGTCCCTGTGGATATTGCTGTAAAAGATCTTTTAATACTTTTAATATTAGATCTCCTTGTAGAGTGTCCATGCTACAATTTAATAAATTCTGGTTTTGTTTCCTTTAGTAAAAAGTTTCTTATGTCAGTCCATAAGGAATTTTTTGGATAAATTCCTTTCTTGGTTAAATTATCCCATTAGCTGCACTGTCTACTGCTGAGAGACTGTTGTGAAAATGAGACTTTAGCAACTTTAAGTGTCTAAAATTGATCTCTTTCCCAGCATATAGATTTACTGCTGCCAAGCTATTAAAGAAGCTTTATCTCGTATGTTGTGCCCAAGGGGAATGTTTTAGGCTCAACTTTCCAAGTTGGCTCAGAGATGCTCCATAAGATACTTTCCTTGCGCTCATGTGTTTGCATTGTCTGATTTTATAGACTTAATTTTTTCAACATTTCCAACTTCCAGCTTACTCTCTCCCTTCCCTCAAATCTCCATTTCCCTTTGTTCCATACCCCCAAATCCTTGGGCAACTCAAATCACCCCCAACTTTTACCTAGTTCCCCAAGACCACACTCAATGTAGGGAAAGAATGGCTTGTAGAAACCATACAAGCAGTTATTTAATGAAAGAAGACTGTAATTTCAGTATAATGCCATTAAAAATGATGAATAATAGTATTCAAACACAGACTCTATGTTCCTGGTGTGGCTTATCTGTGCTTGTATTTTTTCTTTAATTTTAAAAACCATTTTTACATGGAATAAAACAATAATTAAATGTATAGTTTAGGAGATGAACATTCTCCTTTTAAAGAAGGAAAATCAAACAAAAAATTTCATTAAACATTGTGGGTGGGTGAGTCACTCAGTCGTGTCTGACTCTTTGCGACCCCACAAGCTGTAGCCTGTCAGGCTCCGCTATCCATGGGATTCTCCAGGCAAGAGTAATGGAGTGGATTGCCAATCCTGTCTCCAGAGGATCTTCCTGACCCAGGGATCGAACCCAGGTTTCTTGCATTGCAGGCAGATTCTTTGCCATCTGAGCTATAGGGGAGATCTTCATTAAACATTAATGAGACTATATAGAAGAAACACAGCTGAGTGATATACTCTTAACACTTCTTAAATGCTTTAAGGAACTATAACATAGAACAGATTTTACATTTCCCTAGAAAAATAAACAAAATCTTTTCACACATTGAGAACAACTCATGCCAGAGATAAGCTTACTCATTATTGGGAACTGGCTACATAATTATGTCTACTAGTAAATTCTTTTTAATTTTTTTGAACATATCTGGTGATTCCAGGCCATCAGAGGGTGATTTAGAGTGAGTCCTGGGTCCAGTCTTGCCTTTCTATTTAATAACTGCATGACCACAGACAACTTCTCTGTTTTATTACTGATAGATAATTTAAAATAGTTTCTACTTCATTACACTGCTGTGAAAATTAAATGAGAAAATGTCTAATGTAATTCATGCAGTAGCTGAAATATAGTAAATGCTCAATAAACATTAGCTCTTATCATCAGGGGCTTCCCTGGTAGTTCAGCTGGTAAAAATTCTGCCTGCAATGTGGGAAACTCCGGTTTGATAGGGATAGGATACCCACTAGGAGATAGGATAGGAAGGAATAGGATACCCACTCTAGTATTCTTGGGCTTCCTTGGTGGCTCAGCTGGTAAAGAATGCACCTGCAATGTGGGAGACCTGGATTTGATCCCTAGATTGGAAAGATTGCCCTGGAGAAGGAAACTGACTACCCACTCCAGTAATCTGGCCTAGAGAATTCCATATGTTTGTCGGCTCGTTGGAAAGGGAATGTGTACTTATTTGTAAGAGTTTATCTAAGTTAGTCATGCATTGGCTATATTGAAACAATTTTTTCTCAGTTTAATTTCCTTTGAACACAATTGTTCTACAAGCTCAAACATGTACATTAAATTTTTCTTGACATTTCATTACTTTTACATTCCTTGGGCTAACAGCAGGTTTTTAATCTCAGACAGATTTTTGTGCCTTGATCATCTTAAAATATTTGCTGAAATTAGTATTCAAAGAAATTAATGTAGCAACACTGACATGCTTTAGATAGAGATTTTCATTCCACACAGTATGAGGGAAGAATTGACTGGGCCATTTTCAACCTAAGGTAAATCTGGAATCATATTTATTTATTTATTTTTATTGATTTATTTTGGAGCTCCCTTAACAACTTCCTTGATAACAAATTTATGCTTAGTGTTTAAAGCTAATCAGAAGCAATATCATTTTTCCAAAAGTACTTAATTTTTTCTATAGTTCTTACTGTTCAGTATCTTAGGTCTCACAGGAAACAAACAAAAACAAAAAACAACTCCATAACTTACTCCATTTCAACCAAGTACTCTTTATTCCTTGTGGATGAGACATCTCATTTTAACTTCCATATTCTACTTCTCTGCTATCTTCATACTAGAATAGCTTAATGTCATAAAAGATGTCATTTTTATGTACTTTCCTTTCAATTGGTAAACAAACCCACCATTCTTATCACTGTTCCCAGAAGAATCATTCACAAGTCTATTCTTTTGCTTCCAAGGAAACATGAATCATCCTGTGAAGTACTGTCACTGACATTTTAATCTTTGCTACTGGAGAAGTTGATCCTTTCCTCTTAGATTATTCCCTCCATGTGTTCCTCAATCTTCCAGTTAATTCCCCAATTAATCCTCAGTGGGAAATCATGGCTATTGCTTTATGTTTCTAGAGTACTTTATTTTAATCTCTAGTTATGCTCCTAATGCATATGATTTGGTATTATAATGGGCTTGATTCAAGTTTACCTGGCCTTCAGTGTAGGGACATTACTAGAAGCATTACATTTCTTATAGCCCTTGCACACAGTTTGAGTATAATAGGAACTTACTGAATGTTAATCAAATTGATTGTTGTCTTTGAAACATCTATTACTGATTCAGCCACTTAAATTTCTTGGTCATCTACTATGTGCCAACCACACTGAGGTAAAATTGTGCCCTATATATCTAGTACTTTAACAATAGTATATTATCCTATACTCATAGGATAATAATCCTATACTCACTATCCTGAATCTCATCCTCCTTTTGCAGAAGGCAAGGTTCAATAATGAATGAACTTGACTTTCATACAATTGTTTTATTCAATTGTTTGTATAAAATTTACTAGACAATAAACTTAGGAACCTGAACATTTTGTATACATTTATACTGACTGTAACATTTTTGTAGCCAAAGGGTACCCAGTTATTGATTACCCAATTTTAACCTTTGAATCTTCCATGTTTAGTATTATTAAAATTTGTTTCTTAATAATTTTTAAATAATGTGGTTAAGCAAGGAGAGTTGAAATACATTTTTTTCATCTTGTATACTGTTTATTCTACTTAAAAACATATTAGAAACTTGAACAAAGAATGCAAAACTTGGGTGCAGGTCAAGAAATTTCCCTTCAAAATGACAGAAACCAATGTCATAACACAATGGGTGCACATAGCTCCCATTGATAAGGTTCTGCTACAAAAAAAAAATGCTATGTATGCATCTATCTACAGTCAAAATGTTGGTTTTCCCTCATGAAAATACTTCTCCCAAATTTCACTCTTTCTGAAAAACAATTAACCTGTCAAGTTTAAAGTTTTTCATTCATAATTTGGACTGTATCCTGCCATTGATATTTATTTTAATCTCCTATTGATTTCTGTGGGAATTCTTCTTGTAGAATTAAGGCAGGATATAGCCTCAAAGGAATTTCTGCAAAGAGGTTTCCCACTTTCATCTCTTTGTGTTGGATTTTTATTAAGTTTAGGTCATGACGTGGTATGTCTAAAAATAGGCCTACAGGCTAAAGCCATGATAAAGTCTTCTATTTTTGTGTCAGGCTGAAAGGTCAATGAGAAGTCTCACAGGGAAGAATAACATTATAAATGATTTCTAACATGTTTTGGTCCAGTTTCTAAACAATAGAAAGGCATTTGTATTAAAATCTTTTTTACTTTTTATATCCCCAAAAGTCTATCTCCCATGAGATTTGTCTTTAAAATATCCTTTCAAACCATGTTTAAAACATTTTTTAAAAACTAGATATAATATTAGATAGTCATTTAAAATTACAGTAATAGTGACTATAGAATTATAGATCTTGGGAAATCCTTTGGAATGATTTTAAGTTTGAAAAAAGGAAAGGTAGAAAATTATACATATATAAATATTTATAGTAATGTAAAAAACATAAATAAAGATGGGTAGCTAACAGAAATTCAAAATTTGTATTGTAATTAGTGGATTTTATGTCTTATAAAATTTCCTAATGCTTTGTATTTTATATGTTAATACTAAAATTCAAATGCAAACAAATAATATAACTTAGCTTTTAAAAATTAATTTATTTATTTTAATTGGAAGCTAATTACTTCACAATATTGTGGCTTTTGCCATACATTGACATGAATCAGCCACAGGTTTATATGTGTCCTCCATCCTGAACACCCCTGCCACCTCCTTCCCCATCCCATCCCTCTGAGTTGTTCCAGTGCACCAGCTTTGAGGGCCTTGTTTCATGCATCGAACTTGAACAGGTGATCTATTTCATATATGTAATATACATGTATCAATGCTATCCTCTCAAGTCATCTCATCCTCGTCTTCTCCCACAGAGTCCAAAAGACTGTTCTTTCTATCTGTGTCTCTTTTGCTATCTCGCATGTAGGGTCATCGTTACCATCTTTCTAAATTGCATATATATGCATTAAAACACTGTATAGTGTTTTTCTTTCTGACTAATTTCACTCTGTATAATAGGCTCCAGTTTCATCCACCTCATTAGGATTGATTCAAATGTATTCTATTTAATGGCTGAGTAATATTCCATTGTGTATATATACCACAGCTTTCTTGTCCAGTCCATTTGTCTGCTGATGGACATCTAGGTTGCTTCCATGTCCTGGCTATTATAAACAGTGCTGCAATGAACATTGGGATACACGTGTCTCTTTCAGTTCTGGTTTCCTCAGTGTGTATGCCCAGCAGTGGGATTGCTAGGTAGTATGGCAGTTCTATTTTTATTTTTTAAAGGAATCTCCACACTGTTCTCCATAGTGGCTTCACTAGTTTGCATTCCCACCAACAGTGTAAGAGGGTTCCCGTTTCTCCACACCCTCTCCAACATTTATTGTTTGTAGACTTTTTGATAGCAGCCGTTCTGACCAGCGTGAGATGGTACCTCATTGTGGTTTTGATTTGCATTTCTCTGATATTGAGTGATGTTGAGCATCTTTTCATGTGTTTGTTAGCCATCTGTATGTTTTCTTTGGAGATATGTCTGTTTAGTTCTTTGGCCCGTTTTTTGGATTTGATCATTTGTTTTTCTGGTTTTGAGCTGCATGAGCTGTTTGTATATTTTTGAGATTAATTCTTTGCCAGTTGCTTCATTTGCTATTATTTTTTCCCACAATGAAGGCTGCCTTTTCACCTTGCTTATAGTTTCCTTTGTTGTGCAAAAGCTTTTAAGTTTAATTAGGTCCCATTTGTTTATTTTTTCTTTTATTTTCATTACCCTGGGAGGTGTGTCATAGGGGATCTTGCTGTGATTTATGTCAGAGAGTGTTTTGCCTATGTTTTCCTCTAGGAGTTTTATAGTTTATGGTCTTACACTTAGATCTTTAGTCCATTTTGAGTATATTTTTGTGTATAGTGTTAGAAAGTATTCTAGCTTCATTCTTTTAAAGGTGGTTGACCAGTTTTCCCAGCACCACTTGTTAAAGACTTTATCTTTTCTCCATTGTATATTTTTGCCTCCTTTGTCAAAGATAAGGTGTCCATAGGTGCGTGGGTTCATCTCTGGGCTTTCTATTTTGTTTCATTGATCTATATTTCTGTCTTTGTGCCAGTACCATACTGTCTTGATGACTGCAGCTTTGTAGTATAGTCTAAAGCCAAGCAGGTTCATTCCTCCAGTTCCATTCTTCTTTCTCAAGATTGCTTTGGCTATTCAAAGCTTTTGGTATTTCCATACAAACTGTGAAATTATTTGTTCTAGCTCTGTGAAAAATACCGTTGATAGCTTGATAGGGATTGCATTGAATCTATAGATTGCTTTGGGTAGTATACTCATTTTCACTGTATTGATTTTTCTGATCCATGAACATGGTATATTTCTCCATCTATTTGTGGTATCATCTTTGATTTCTTTCATCAGTGTTTCATAGTTTTCTATATACATATAGGTCTTTTGTTTATTTACGCAGTTTTACTCCTGAGTATTTTATTCTTTTCGTCTCAGTGGTGAATGGGATTGTTTCCTTAATTTCTTTCTGTTTTTCTCATGGATAGTGTATAGGAATGCAAGGGATTTCAGTGTATCAATTTTATATCCTGAAACTTTACTTTATTCATTGATTAGCTCTAGTAATTTTCTGGTGGTGTCTTTAGGGTTTCCTATGTAGAGGATCATGTCATCTGCAAACAGTGAGAGTTTTACTTCTTCTTTTCCAATCTAGATTCCTTTTATTTTTCTTCTCTGATTGCTGTGGCTAAAACTTTCAAAACTATGTTGAATAGTAGTGGTGAGAGGGGACACCCTTGTCTTGTTCCTGACTTTAGGGGAAAAGCTTTCAATTTTTTGCCATTGAGGATAATGTTTGCTCTAGGTTTATCATATAAGGCTTTTATTATTTTGAGGTATGTTACTTCTATGCCTGCTTCCTGGAGAGTTTTTAATCCTAAATGGGTGTTGAATTTTGTCAAAGGCTTTCTCTGCATCTATTGAGATAATCATGTGTTTTTTATCCTTCATTTTGTTAATGTGGTATCACATTGATTGATTTGTGAATACTGAAGAATCCTTGCATCCCTGGGATAAAACCCACTTGGTCATGATGTATGATCTTTTTAATATGTTGTTGGATTCCATTTGCTAGAATTTTGTTGAGGAATTTTGCATCTATGTTCATCAGTGATATTGGCCTGAAGTTTTCTTTTTTGTGGTATCTTTGTCTGGTTTTGTTATTAGGGTGATGGTGGCCTCATAAAATGAGTTTGGGAGTTTACCTTCCTCTGCAATTTTCCAGAAGATTATGAGTGGGATAATTGTTAGTTCTTCCCTAAACTTTTGGTAGAATTCACCTGTGAAGCCATCTGGTCCTGGGCTTTTGTTTGTTGGAAGATTTTTTATTACAGTTTCTATTTCTGTGCTTGTGATGGGTCTGTTAAGATTTTCTGTTTTTTCCTGGTTCAGTTTTGGAAGGTTATACTTTTCTAAGAATTCATCCATTTCTTCCAAGTTGTTTATTTTATTGGCATATAGTTGCTGATAGTAGTCTCTTATGATCCTTTGTATTTCTGTATTGTCTGTTGTGATTTCTCCATTTTTATTTCTAATTTTGTTTATTTGATTCTTCTCCCTTTTTTCCTTGATGAGTCTGGCTAATGGTTTGTCTATTTTATTTATCTTCTCAAAGAATCAGCTTTAAGTTTTGTTATTTTTGCTATAGTCTCCTTTGTTTCTTTCTCATTTATTTCTGCCCTAATTTTTATGATTTCTTTCCTTCTACAAACCCTAGAGTTCTTCATTACTTCTTTTTCTAGTTGCTTTAGGTGTAAAGTTAGGTTATTTATTTTATTTTTCTCTTGTTTCTTGAGATAAGCTTGTAATGCTAAGAACCTTCCCCTTAGCACTGTTTTTACCGAATCCCATAGGTTTTGAGTTGTTGTGTTTTCATTTTCATTTGTTTCTATGCATATTTTGATTTCCTTTTTTATTTCTTCCGTGATTTGTTGGTTATTCAGAAGCGTGTTATTTAGCCTCCATATGTTTGTATTTTTAATAGTTTTTTTCCTGTAGTTGACATCTAATCTTACTGCATTGTGATCAGAAAAGATGCTTGAAATGATTTCAAATTTTTTTAATTAGCTAGGGCTAGGTTTATAGCACAGGATGTGATCTATCCTGGAGAATGTTCCATGTGCACTTCCATGTGAGAAAAAGGTGAAATTCATTGTTTTGAGGTGAAATGTTCTATATATATCAATTAAGTCTAGCTTTGTATCATTTCATATCATTGTATCATTTAAAGTTTGTGTTTCCTTGCTAATCTTCCGTTTGGTTGATCTATCCATAGGTGTGAGTAGGGTATTAAAGTCTCCCACTATTATTGTGTTACTATTAATTTCCTCTTTCATACTGTTAGCATTTGCCTTATGTATGGAGGTGCTCCTATGTTGGGTGCATATATATTTATAATTGTTATATCTTCTTCTTGGATTGATCCTTAGATCATTATGTAGTGTCCTTCTTTGTCTCTTTTCATAACCTTTATTTCAAAGACTACTTTATATGATATGAATATTGCTATTCCTCTTTCTTTTGGTCTCCATTTGCATAAAATATATTTTTCCAGCCCTTCACTTTCAATCTGTATGTGTCCCTTGGTTTGAGGTGGGTCTCTTGTAGACAGCGTATATAGGGGTCCTGTTTTTATATCCATTCATCCAGTCTTTGTCTTTTGATTGGGTATTCAACCCATTTACATTTAAGGTAATTATTGATAAGTATGATCCAATTGCCATTTACTTTGGCATTTGTTGTTTGGGTTCAAGTTTATAAACCTTTTCTGTGTTTCCTGTCTAGAGAAGATCCTTTAGCATTTGTTGAAGAGCTGGTTTGGTGGTGCTGAATTCTCCCAGCTTTTGCTTGACTGTAAAGTTTTTGATTTCTCCTTCATATTTGAATGAGATCCTTGCTGGGTATAGTAATCTGGGTTGTAGGTTTTTCTCTTTCATCACTTTAAGTATGTCCTGCCATTCCCTTCTGGCCTGAAGAGTTTCTATTGAAAGATCAGCTGTCATCCTTATGGGGATCCCCTTGTGTGAAATTTGTTGCTTTTCCCTTCCTGCTTAAAATATTTGCTCTTTGTGTTTGATCTTCATTATATGATTTATATGTGTCTTGGGTGTTTCTCCTTGTTTATCCTGTTTGGGACTCTAGGTTTCTTGGACTTGAGTGGCTATTTACCATTTTAGGGACGTTTTTAACTATTATTGCCTTAAGTATTTTCTCGTGGCCTTTCTTTTTGTCTTCTTCTTCTGGGATTCCTATGATTTGAATGTTGGGGCATTTAACACTGTCCCAGAGGTCTCTGAGGTTGTCCTCATTTCTTTTAATTCTTTTTTCTTTTTTCCTCTCTGCTTCATTTATTTCTACCATTCTATCTTCCACCTCACTTATCCTATCTTCTACCTCAGTTATTCTACAGTTGGTTCCCTCCAAAGTGCTTTTGATCTCAGTTATTGCATTATTAATGATTGACTCTTCTTTATTTCTTCTAGGTCCTTTATTTCTTCTAGGTTAAACATTTCTTGCATCTTCTCAATCCTTGTCTCTAATCTGTTTATCTGTAACTCCATTTTGTTTTCAAGATTTTGGATCATCTTTACTATCATTATTCTGAATTCTTTTTCAGGTAGACTCCCTATCTCCTCCCCTTTTGTTTGGTTTGGTGGGCATTAATCATGTTCCTTTACCTGCTGAATATTTCTCTGTCTTTTCATTTTGTTTAGATTGCTGTGTTTGGGGTGCCCTTTCTGTAGGCTGGAAGTTTGTGGTTCCTCTTTATTGTAGAGTCTGCCCCCTGTGGGTGGGGTTGGACTAGTGGCTTGTCAAGGTTTCCTGGTTAGGGGAGCTCATGTCTGTGTTCTGGTGAGTGGAGCTAGATCTCTTTTGTCTGCAGTGCAATGAAGTGTCCAGAAGTGAGTTTTGGGGGTGTCTATGGGTTTGGTATGGCTTTGGGCAGCTTGTCTTTTAATGCTCAGGGCTGTGTTCTGCTTTGCTGGAGAATTAGCATGGTATGTCTTGCTCTGGAACTTGTTGGCTCTTGGGTGGAGCTTGGTTTCAGCGTAGGTATGGATGCTTTTGGATGAGCTCTTGTCTATTAATGTTCCCTGGAATCAGGAGTTCTCTGATATTCTCAAGTTTTGGAGTTAAGCTTCCTACCTCTGGCTTTCAGTCTTAGTCTTACAATAGGCTTGAGACTTCTCCATCCATACAGCACAGATGATAAAACATCTAGGTTAATGCTGAAACAATTCTCCACAGCGAGGGACACCAAGAGAGGTTCACAGAGTTACACAGAGAAGAGATGAGGGAGGAGGGAGATAGAGGTGACCAGGAGGAGAAGAGGGGGAGGGAGTCAAAAGGAAAGAGACCAATCTAGACAGTAATCAGTTCCCTAAGTGTTCTCCACAGCCCAGAACACCCAGAGAGATTCACAGAGTTAAGTAGAGAAGACAAGGGGAAAAGAGGAGATAGAGGTGATCTGGGAGAGTCAAAAGGGGAGAGAGCAATCAAGCCAGTAATCACACCTCTAAATGAAAATGGATACTGAAGATTAGATTTTTAAAGGTACAAAATTGATACCAAATACCAAAAAGCAAAGATTAAAAATCTAGAGTAGGGGTTAGACTTTCAAAAATACAATATTAAAAATACAAAAAAAAATCACAAAAATTATATATATATATATATATATATATAATTTGCTTTAAAAATAGGGTTCTTTTTTTTGCAAGGTAATAGTAGGTTATAAAAATGAAAATTAAAGCAGTAATAAAGAACTTAAATTTTTTTAAAAAATTAAAATGTGATAATAGTAAAAACTATCTAGGAGTTTCTCTGGACCTGTTATGGGCAGTCTGGGGTCAGTTCAGTTTCAGATAGTTCCTTGTTCCAGCTTGTACTCAAGTTCTATAGGCCCCCTCAAATGATTAGCCAATGTTAACTATAGGGTTTTAATCTATTGCACCTGTCACTTCCAGAGCAGTTCCTTCTTTGTTTATTTTGACTTCATCTGTTTGCAAGTCTCTTCAATGTCTAATTTCTTTCCAGACAGAAGGGGATGAAGGTGGTCACTTATTTAGGTTCACGTGTTCAATTGTGTTGTGGGGAGGGAGGAACACTGCCAACAAATATCACTAGCATGTGTGGGGAGTGCTCGCAGTGTACAGACCACACTAGGTTTGCCCTAGCTCACAGCTGTGTGTGCTTTCCCTGTCTACACTGCTCAGGCTACAGGGTGCTCTGCAGGGCACTCTCCAAAGCAGACCCTGTGTTTCATGCACTTCCCAGGTCTAAGCTGCTCAGGTTCAGGTTCTCGGGTTCTCTGCAAGGGCACAGACCAGGTTGGGCATGTGTTTTGTGCTCTTCCCAGTTCTGAGCAGCTCAGGCAACCAGGTGCTTGGCGAGCACACTGTCCCAGGTGGGCCATGGGTCTTAATCCCCTTCCAAGTCCTGGCCACTAGGTTTCCCAGGTGAGCTGCAAGAGCACCGTCTCAGGTGTGCCATGTGTCTCCTCTGGGGAGTTGATCTCCTCCTGACAGATGTCAACCATCCAGGATCCCAGGAAGACATGGTTAGCAACTAGGAGCTGCCCACAGTTTGGTGGAGGATGCCTGTCTCTGGGGCTGAGACTGCCCCTCGCCTTCCGGCTCTGGCTGTCGCCTGCCTGCCTCTCTGCCTCAGGGCAGGGAGGGGCCTGTATGCAGCCAGCTAGCTCAATCCTTTGTTCTGTGAGCAGGCCAGGCTGCACATTAGAGCCTTTCATGGGAAAATTCTCTTATTTTTTTTTCCTCTCTGGCGATCCCACAGTTTGGGTTGCTGTCTCACGTTAACTCCCTCAGATTGTCCTCAGGGCATTCAGGCCCACTCCTTACCCTAAGGATCAATGATGCCGCTCACACTTCCCTGTCCAGCGCCTACTCACTGGTGGCAGAGGCAAGCATTTGGGCTACTTCAAGAATTGGGAATTGCGGTTAGGCACCTATTCTGTGGGTTGTTTTTTTTCCCTCCCAGTTATGTTGCCCTCTAAGATTCCAAAACTCCTCACAGACCCACCTGTGAGAGGGTTTCCTACTGTTTGGAAACTTCTCCTTCACAACTCCCTCCCCAGGACACGTCTCTGTCCCTAACTCTTTTGTCTTTTGTATTTTGTCCTACCTCCTTTTGAAGGGAATGGGATGCAATGGGCCGCCTTTCTTGGTACCTGGTGTCCTCCACCAGCATTTGGAAGTTGTTTTGTGGAAGTTGCTCAGGATTCAAATGATCTTTTGATGAATTTGTGGGGGAGAAAGTGATCCACATCCTATTCCTCTGCCATCTTGGGACTGACATAACTTAGCTTTTAAATTCATCAGATTCACATGAACTTAAAGTCACAACAAAAACTGAAGTATGTAGTTATTAAGAATATGCTGGTATTTCAGTTTTTAATTTAGTGGTCCTTGGGTTTAAGTTTTTTGACAACATGAAAATCTCTTAGAATTTATGGAATAAATAATAATAAAATTTGACCAAGAGAATTTGTGATGCTGCTCTGCCCACTTGACAGATTAGGGTTATTGTCTGAACCAAATGAGATGTTTATATAAGTACTTTTAAAAATACATGTGAAAAGCAGAATAATTCTCAATGTTACTCTGAATATCTTCCAGATTAGATCTCTAATTTGATCTCAACTATATGATAAAGAATAGTCATTAAATGAAACAAATGAAGTTTCATTGTAAAGTGGATTCACATTGTTCTCTGTCTCTCAGAAAGACACTGATTCTGAAATGAACTATTTTAAAGCAGATAGTCTTGGAAAGTTCTCCTGCTGAGGAGGAAATGTTCTGGTTCCATTATGAAGATCATAAATAAACCTCATAAATGTATGTAACTACAGTAGTTCCCCCTTATCTGTGAGGGATACCATCCAAGACCCTTAGTAGATGCCTGATATGACAGCAGTACCAAACACTATATATGTTTCTTCCTATACACACATAACTATGACAACGTTTAATTTATCAGTTGGGCAAAGTACGAGTTTAACATCAATAATAAAATTGAACAATTATAATAATATACTGTAACAAAAGTTTAAAGAATGTGGTCTTGTCACTGACTATGCCAGTCCACATATGTGATGCACAGTAAGGCCAAACAATACTAAAACATTAGCATTTGGAACAGAGAAAGGTTTATTACAGGACCATGCAAGTACATGGTGG
Source organism: Cervus elaphus (assembly GCF_910594005.1). Classification (NCBI taxonomy): domain Eukaryota; kingdom Metazoa; phylum Chordata; class Mammalia; order Artiodactyla; family Cervidae; genus Cervus; species Cervus elaphus. The sequence goes on along the minus strand of NC_057846.1, from coordinate 16,209,275 downwards.
CTCATGCCCTAAGAAGCCCAAAGTTACTGAAAGCTCTCATCAAAATCCTTTTCAAAGCAAAAGGTGGGAAGGGGTGCAGTTAGTTGTTGCAAACTGCTTGGTGTCAGAGTCTTTGAAGTCAGGTCATGGTCAGGCAAAAATGTTCCTATAACTCCCTACCAAATGAATATTATTTTCTGTTCCAACAAGAAAGGGCAAGGACCCAAGGTACAACTGTCACCCTCTGAGGTCCCTGTTCTGGCTAAGAGGAAGGCAAAGCTCAGCTGGGGGCTTCCTCAGGGCCAGGTCCCCTACACCTTGCCCAGGCGTCACCTCTGAAGGAGCTGGGCAACAAGGACCCAACTGGCCATCAGGCTCCTCAGGCCACCCAAAGCAGAGGAGACCAGGTCCCACAGATGGTGACCCAGACAGACTGCTGCTGCTATTAGGTCGCAGAGACAGGGATGGGGGAAAGGCTCACCACAGCCTCAAGGCCCAGGGTAAAGCTAATGGTGGCCTTGGTGAGGGCTCTGGAGCCCTGCAGGGCACAGACCCCCAGCAGTTTCTGGGTCCCCGAGTTCACGAGGCTGGGTGAGCTGGAGGGCCTGAGGGAGAAGGCCAGGATCCAACTCTTACCTCACTCTCCACCTCAGGACCACCATTCCATTGTTGTCTGAACCCCCTCATTAACTGCCCTTTCTTGACCGTTATTTGCTTGTGGGCAAGGGCCACTATGGCACTGACCAATGACTGAGCAATACCCATTGCCTGGCAACAGGGTATGGTGAAATGACACTCAGCAATGGCTACCAGTTTCCCACTGGGCTCACTGCACTTACAGTCTCTCTCTCTCTCAAAATATCTTATTGTGTAAGTTTAATATCTTACCTAACATCCATCTTAACTATGCACTTACATACTTGAAGTCTGAGGCGACACAACAAAACTAGCAAGAGCTTCTCTTTTCTTCGCAATTTCACAGATTGGAAGGCCATTCTTAACTACCAACTCAGCAACCTCAGCATACCATTTCTTTCTTTCCGTATTACTTGCTGACTTTCTCCTTTTTACAGAAAGAAAGCACTTTCAGGCTTCTCTTGGGCATCTCTGAATTGCCAACACCACTCCACTTACTTTGCGGTCGCCATTAAGGCAAAGGTCACGTGAACACAGGTATCGCGATATTGAGACCCTGGCTCTGATAACACAGCGGCCCCTAGGTGACCAATGGCGGGGTTTGCTGGACACAGCAGTGATTCCCGCAACCCAGGCAGCTGACCTCCAGAGATTTCGTAGCGGTGCTCAACCACGTGGGATTTGAAACTTACCACCAGGGCAACCTCCGAAAGTGAAAACTGCAGAACAGAGGGACTATCCTACCTGAATTCACTGTAAACATGTGTGGATGAAGTAGAACTGCCTGGCTCAAATCCTTTCTCTGTACAGAATTCAGTCTGAGGTGAGTGGTCAGCCAACAGTTTCAGGGCCAAGGTCACAGTTTCCAGAAGGACGATGACGAGCAAGGCTGAATTGCAAAGGCCTGGCCACTTCCTCCCAGTTCAGAGCCTCTCCACCACAGGGACCTCGCTCTGGAGCCGCCCACAGCCTGACAAAGATAGCATCAGGTCCACAGCTTCTGTATCCTAGCCTCACAGCTCTGCTTGTGCAATCTGACTTCCTCCTTTTTTTTTTTGCACAACTTTTCTGCAGTCCTGTCTCCATCCCAATGTCTGCTTCCCAGAGAATTCAGCCGACTCCAAGAGCAGTTCGAGAAAGCCAGAAGGAAAGACATGGTCCCAGGACTGGCTCACTGGCCACCATTTGGGACTAAGGACACCATCTCCATCATTCTATGAGCCAAGACTAGGCCCTGGCACAAGGAGGCAGCCCAGCTGCTTAAAAGTTAATAGTTGGTGACTTGGGAGCCACTTCTTTTCTAAGGAATTGTCCTGACTGATGAAAACAGTGCATACGACCACAGACTTAGTGAGCTGTCATTAAGTCATGGCACTTTCCTTCCTGATGAAAAGCTAATAGTATTGAACAAACAATTGAAAAGCAAATGTGAAGAGCAGAGCACTTCCTTGGTAGCCTAAATGAGGCCAATTTCCTCTCTTGGGAGAAGACAAGAAAAGCTTAAGGCAAAACTGAGGATTTAAACTATTGTCCCTGATCTTCAGAGACAATTGAAAGTTCTTCTGAAGCAGGTATGTTATACCAAACTCAGGGCCCTGAGATGAGGATATCTGAGTAGATCCCTCTTGAGATTTTGTTTCCTCAGAATTAAAAAAATTTTTATTCACACACCTTTTTTTGTTTATTTGTTTTTAGAGCACTATGTTCACAGCAAAATTGAATGAAAAGTACAGAGAGTTTCCATGTATGCTTAGCCTCCCTGCCCAGGGCACCCAGACTCTTTTGAACCTCAGAGCCCGCAGAGATGAACCCCTCTGACCTGCCATCAAGATTGGGCCACGCTCAGTAAGGAGGACAGCGCAGCACTCTCCCCTCAACCCACAGGGCTTGTCTCAGAATGTGTCCCCCACTCCCTGTGGCTGCCTGACCTTAGCCATAGTTAAGTCACAGCATCACCCAGATGGGGACTTATTAATCTTCTAGAGAAATACAGGCTGAGGCCACAGAGAAACCACAGGAATTAGTGGACATGACCATCCAGGATGGCAGGAGGGATTGCAATGGGAGGTTTCCTGAGCCAGAGGACTGGAAAATAAGACATGACCAAGGAGAGTTTATTGACTTTGAGTGTTCTCTTGTGACACGGGACTTCACACCCTGCCACAGACCCCAGGGAATTATGTAGGGATGGCTTCTAGCAGCATGGAGAAAGCAATGATCCATGTTGAACAGAATTGAAATTCCCAAATTGCTATGGCCAATTGTAGAGAATTGATTAAATAGCTTAGAGAAGTAATATTCTTGTGAGGCCAAAAGACCATTCAGATTTTTTTCCCTTCCACAGAAAGACTCAGGGGACATTGGAGACTCAGGCTCATGAATTAGCTGGTAAGAGGGCATTGGTGTCACTAAGAGTCAGTGGTGAGTGTCATGTGCAGACCAGGGCAGACGGTAAGAGAAGCTGTCATAGCACTTTCCTCCCTGATGGCAACACAGATATTAGGCCTGAAGCACTGAAGCTAGTTACTTCATTTAAACATCAGAACTGGGATGGGGGGCAGGGTTCACAATGATCATGACCAGCAAGATCAGAGTATCAGAGTACAGTCAATGGGATTTGACTCATGGAGAGGTATGGAGACAGCTCATTCCAGACCTAGGATTACTGCTCTGACATATTCTGGGAGAATGAGTATCCTGGAATTAGCATCCAAAGGCACAGTAAAACACTCGCTCAGAAGCAATACTCTGAAGATGGGGTCCATTCTTCCCGAGTACATGCTGTACACTGAATTAGAAAGCTGTATGGGATGCTTTCCTGATGGCTCAGACGGTAAAGCATCTGCCTGCAATGCTGGAGAACAGGGTTCAATTCCTGGGTTGGAATGATCCCCTGGAGAAGGAAATGGCAACCCACTCCAGAACTCTTGCTTGGAAAATCCCGTGAATGGAGGAGCCTGATAGGCTACAGTCCATGGGGTCACAAAGAGTCGGACACGACTGAGTGACTTCACTGTATCACTGTATGGGATGCTTTGGTCCCCAACAGGAAAAGTACATTGGTTTGGGTGCAGGAATAACAAGTAGCCAAATGACCCAACCTTACACCTCTAGGCTCTATGGGGTTACAGGTCCTAGTCCTCAAAGGAGAACAAGAACCACAACAGTTAACCCTGAATAAACCCATACTATTTGCCATACAGTATTATAAGTAGTCTACTTGCTGATGCATTTAATCCTATCAAAACATTGTCAGTTATTTACTATCATTAACCTCTGGCTAATTTGGAAACCAAAGTACAAAAAGGAAACTTGTCCAGGTTCACATATTTACTAAGTATAAAACTCAACCACGATGAATACCAAAATTTATGATACAGTCAGGCAACATTCAGCTGATATCGAGCAGCCCAAGATCTAACAGTCACAAGAGATCTTACCTTCAGGGCTTCATAGTCTTCTAGGGCTCAGTGGCAAGTCTGTTTACTTAAAAAGAAGTCATAATTTTTACTTGTAGAGAAGCCATGATTTTTGTCCCAAATCATCAGAGCCCCTGCTATGTCTATCTTCACAAGGTCTATTCAGCATCCATAGGATCCATTGAACCATTAAGACCAAAAGTAAGAGTCACTTGCATTGCACCAGTGGGAGAGTATCCTTGTTCTTTGGGTCAAACTGGCTATTATTTTGGGCCACTGCATATGGGTCAGTGCAGTTCACAGATTTGCAATTTATTATTTTTTTTCAAAACCAAAGAGTTGCTTTTTATTTTTTTGTTGTTTTGGAAGAGCAAATACTTTAGATTGTAGGACACTCCTAAATCATATGGAAGTGGAAGGTCCCTGTACTTCTGCGGTATTTATTTTCCAGGCTGTGGCACTTACGCCCTTCATCTTACCAAGGTAATAGGGACCCTGCTTGGTTTTCTATCCACATGATAGGGTAGTGGGCAGTGTGATGTCCAGACATTGATGAGGTAATTACTCATCCCTGTAGAATGACTTGAGACGCAGAACTAGAAAGTTGATATAACCCTGTGGAGAGACAGTGAAGATGTATGGCTGTCTCGGTCACATGAAAACAAATTTCTGCTATTTACTGCATTGGGGGATAGAGAAAAAAAAGCATCTGTCAAATCATTGGGTGGTTAGGAAGGACTATATTGATGTGTTCCAATGAAGAGACCTCACCACATATAAAATTGCAATGTTGAATCCCCACTTAATTAAACATCTGATAATCTATTGTCATTCTCTGAAATCAGTCTGTCATTTTCACTAGTCAAACTGGACAGCTAACCATGAAAGTGATGTAATCTCCACTCCTACATCTTTCAAGCCTTTGATAATATTGCAAATTTCCATAATTCTAACAGGTCGGGGGTACTGCCTTTGATTTATTCCTATTGTGGGTAGGAAAGACCTCTGGAAACTTTCACTTAGCCATTTCTAACAATGATATTAATCACAAAAACTCATATGACTTTTACTACTGTCCAGACACTATTTTGAGAACTTTACATCTATTCATCCATCTGACTTCCTAACAACCCTAAGAAATACATGGTAGTTTCATCCAACTTTACAATAGGAATCATCACAGTTCAAGGAGACTTGCCTGCAGGGAATCAGAGTTAGATGGATCATACTTATCTTTTGATCATGAAGATCTGGGAATCTCCCTCTTCCATTTTATGGTCATTTTTTTTTTTTAATTTTTTTGAAACATAGTTGATTTACAATATTATATTAGTTTCAGGAGTACATAGAATGATTTGATGTTTTTATAGATTATACTCCATTTAAAATTATTATAAAATGTTGTCTATATGTCTTGTGCTGTACATTCCATCCTAATAACTTATTTATTTTGTACCGAGTGGTTTGTTCCTCTCAGCGCCCTTCCCCACTCTTCCCCATCCCCAAGCCATCTCCTCACTGGTAACCACTGGTTTGTTTTCTAGAGTCTGCTTCTGTTTTGTTATATTCATTTGTTTGTTTTTATGGTTATTCTTAAAATTACTCAGAGTCCTTTGAGGAATGCTAATAAGGAGATTCAGAGAATATTATTGGGTTGCTGTTGCACAGATTTTCTCATGTATTCCTGACTCCTCCTTCAGTCAAAGGGCTCTGGGGGTACAAATCAAAGGAAGGATTGCCATCACCCCTGTGTCTGAGGTGGACCTCTATTCAGCTGACCTATCCTTGCTCAGAGCCACAAACCAAGTAGGACCTTAATGGGCTCGCCATCTGTCTCCACCCTAGGAACCCCAAGTTTTCCAGCCACCATCACTGATCTTGGAGATGGACCCAGCCACACTGACTACCACACAGTGGAGGATGCCTACTGCAGTAACTGCATCCATCATGCTTTTGGTGATTAAGTGTGACCTCGTGACATCCCTCACCCCAGGAGCTTCCCTTACCCACTGAAATCAAGTAGTCCTTTCCATTTCAACATCTTCTTCTGTCAGCTGCGGCCTGAACACAGCCAGGAAAGATATCTGACCCGCTGGCATAGCTCTCAGAAGGCTCTGATGAACGCTCTCTCGTCAAAGCCCTCTCTGGGTCAATGTGAGGTGGAGAGAAGCCAGCCACACATGTTAAATTTACTCCAACATATTTTACATCCCAATATCTTTGGATTTCTTTGCTTAATTATTCCCAATTTTTCTGCCCTCTCAGTTTAATTTAGCAATAGCCACCCAAGACCTTACTTTAGTCACTCAATGAAACAATTATCATTATTTCCAGCTGTTGAAGTTCCACTGAATCCAGAATTCTGGCACTTACATAGAGAAATTCAGCTCAGTCTAAAACTGGGCTTTCTTTTCTTGCTCAAGCAAGCACAGACATATTCCCTAGATTTTTCTTGATATGAATTTGAAAATTCCTCCAATTCTTTGGGTGGGGAAATTACATCCTATGGCTTTGTAATCTCCCTTTCTCTGTCCCAGTGTGAAGAGACTAATTTAGTTGTAGATTTAGGTATCAGGGTGGTGATGATATGTAATTCCTTCCACTGAAATGTAATTCCTTCCAAGCAATGAGATTCTGAGTCTTTAAACAAAGCAGGAACAAACTCTCTGATATGGAAAGATAATTGAAGTTAGATCCCTTTCCTTTACTTAGAAGTCATACTAGATAATCCAGTTCCAATGCCAGAAGTTTCATTATTACTAGCTGTCGCCCTAACTGTCTCACAAGATTCTGCTAAGGTTGTAAAGTCAGCTGGTGTGGAAACCCACAATCTGAAGAAATATATAGCACATTTGCCATTTAGCTATTTTAGTTCCGCTCATGATAAGAAATTATCTAGCAGTCCTGGGAAGCCCCTTGGATTTAGTCTATACCGTGAGAGTTTTAAAAACTGGTTAACCATTTTCTGTTTTTAATGTTTAATCTTTTAATTGTCCATAGAATCAGCTATCAAACCCATAACATAAATGCTATTTCTTGACAATGGCAGCTCTGCTCCTCGCCTCCTTGCCTTTGATGGATACTTCTGATTGTATCTGGTTTAGCTGTTTACCACTGCATGCCAAGAGTAAACACATTTCCATACCTTAATACTATCTAGATGCCACACTGCCTTCAAGCTCAGATGACTAAATAACCCATTTCAGATACCTTTCAATTCCCTGGGGCTTCTGACTGCACCCACTCCTAATCAGTTTCTAAGTCCACAAAAATATTTGTAGGGGAAAAAACAGAAACCCCTCCAACACTAATGCAAATACTCTAGGATCTCACATAAAAGGAAACCCACAAGGAGCACAGGCCTCAGAATCACTTAATCCCCTGAAGCAGGAATGTCAGCCAGGTCTTGGATTATTTGTTTCTTCTCTCTGCTTTGCAGAGTTCTGGATTCCTCCTAAAGCTATCTCACTCGAGGTTCTGGGAAGTATCAGCGCAGGTTCTACAAGAGGAAGAGTGTCTTTCTTTGGCTCTGTGTTTTGAATAAGCAGATCTTGGGTGGAAGCCTCTAGCAGGCTTTCCTCCTGTCATTTTGCCATGTGAATAAGTTAAATCCTTTCAGGTACATTCATCATTGTGAGTTCTGCTTGAAAAAAATCCTTTCTATTTGAAACAACACACTAGAGTAGGAATTTCTCTTTTCTCTCTGGACTCTTTACTTTTTGTTATAACCATGCAGACAGGTTAGGGTATGTTCTATTAAGACATGTACCATGTAATGTTTTCACTGTGATAATTCCTAGTGTTCAAAAGATACTCAATAAATAAATGTGGAATGAGTTGCAAAGACTGCTCTTTGAGAAATCTTCCCTGTAGCCCCCAGAGATGCCAGGGTATGGACCATCCTAGCTGATAGCTGCTGTGCTCTGGATTTTAGAGTATAAAATATCTTTTTCCCTTGGTGTAATTTTTGTGAGGTTTGTTTTCCTTTGCCTCTTGTAATCTGAACTGTCTATCTGGTGACCGAGGTTTGGATGTGGATAAAAAGGAGTAAATAAAGCCTATTTTTAGCCTAGACTCCTGCACTCTGTGTAGCCTATACAAATGAAGTCACCTTGGCTCTTAGCTTTCCAGAAAATAAGAGGGTGATCTTAGACAGGAGTCACATTGAGGTGGGGCTTCAAGAACCCTGAGATCCCCTGATCCCTGCCTTGGCTAGCCAACTTCCTCCTCAAAAGGCCCTGTGTGCACTATCATGGCAATGTGGGAAATATAGTACTTTCTGCAAGCTAGGATTTTGTGCCAAAGTAGAACACCAGTGAGTCAGGCTGAATCCAATGGGAGTGTTTTATTTTTCTTACGCTGGTTTGGTCTAAATATTAGTGAAACAAGGAGGCTATAATGCCTGTTCTCTTTCTCCCAAAGCTCTAATAAGAATCTCAGAACTCACCATGACAGTGGATGCAAACCCCACCTGCCCAAATCAGAAACAAATGTAGACACCATGTCTCCATTACCTACAAGTCACCACTCCAGCAGAAGAACCCTAAAATTGGAACAATTCAAAACCTTGCCTCACCTCCCTAAGAAAGCAGTGAGAGTAGAAAGAAGAATGTTTCCTTCTTCCAGAAGCTGACACAAGAGACTCATAAGAGCCCACTGCTCAATTAGGATTTGAGGCCAAAGACTTAGCATAATTAACAGGATAATTTTTTCGGAGTGTCTCTTCTCCATATCTTTTTTGTGTACCCGAACAACAGAGGGAAGCTGGTGGAAAATTCAAGGTTCAGAATTCCAGCCACACATCTATTTCCTTTCTCCTATGGTAGCATCTTGTAGGAGAAAGAAATCCTCATTAAAATCCTTGTGTGTAAAAACATATGTCACATATTTGTAAAGAGAACGACATGGCTTAAGCTAGTTCTTGAATGCCATATAATCTCTCTTCCTGACCCTGAGAGAACACTCCTCAAGTCACTTTAAAAAATGTGTTATGTATCATTTTCTTAGCACTCTTTAATAGAGGGGAATTTGAGATTCTGCTAGAAGCAGATGGAGTTAAGGATTAAAGAGTGAGTTTGGGAAGTAGTGTCAGGAAGGAAAGGGGATGATGTGGACACAGGGTGTGCCAGGAGCAGATTACTGCTTAGTGATTTGAGGAGATGCTGTGGAAATTACTTTTGCTTTTCCCCCTCAGAAGGCAGGAAGTTGGCCTACTTATCCCCAGACTCCTAACCATCATCACCCAGAGGCTAATCCAGGGGCATCAACTCCTCAGAATAGCCCTTGGGCAGAGGTTTCCAGGAGCCTCTAGAAGGAATGCTTGGTCCACAGGGGAAGTTGGGTGTCCAGCCTGTGCAAGGAACACCAAGACCTCCTACATGCAAACCAGCTCTGGGTAAAGTTATCTTAGATGGACACCCCTAACCAGAACACCCTCCTTTTTGATATCTTTGTGAGGCTATGAAATAACAGTGATGATTTTCAGTCTTTGTCCATAGAAAGAGTAACATCTCTTTAAGTGCAGTTTTTATAGATTATGATCTCTCCTTTATGAAAAGGATTTATAAAATTTTAACATGTCCTCTTTGTCAAGAACCTATATTACTTTTTACGATTTATGGTGCCACACAACACTTCTGTCCCCTCTTCTGAAAGAGGAGTATTAGATGCTATTGTTTTGAAAGTTTACTATGTCCCAGGCATTGCTTTAAGGTGCACTGAAGATTTAGGGTTTTAATCACTGTGGTGGTGGTTTTGTCGCTATGTCATGTCTGACTCTTATGACCCCATGGACTGTAACTTGCCAGTCTCCTCTGTGCATGGGATTCTGCAGGCAAGAATACTGGAGTGGGTTACCATTTCTTTCTCCGGGGGATCTTCTGGACCCAGGAATAGAACCCAGGTCTCCTGCATTGCAAGAGGATTCCTTCACTGCACGTGGGTTCTTTACTGACTGATCTACGAGAGAACCCCCAAAATTGTAAAATTATTATTATTTTTTGTTTATTTTGCTGCACCAGGTCTTAGTTGTGGCACACAAGGTCTTCAGCTGCAGCATGTGGGATCTAGTTCCCCTGCCAGGGATTGAACCCTGGCTCCCTGCACTGAGAACTTGGAGTTTTAGCCACTGGACCCCAGGTGAAGTCCCTCAAGAATAAAGTGAAAGTTGCTCAGTCATGTCCAACTCTTTGTGACCCCATGGACTAGTCCATGGAATGCTCCAGGCCAGAATCCTGGAGTGGGTAGCTGTTCCCTTCTCCAGGGGATCTTCCCAGTCTAGGGATCTAACCCAGGTCTCCCGCATTGCAGGCCAATTCTTTATCAGATGTGCCACCAGGGACACCCAGCTGAGTTTAAATCACTAAATCCTCACATAACCCTGTGAAGGAGGGGCTACAGATGAGGAAAACAAGGAACTGAGTGGCCAGTTCACTTGTCCAAGGTCACAGAGCAGGAAAGGAGACGATCCACCCAGCAGGCTGGCATCTGAGCCTGCATGTGACGGTCATCTGGTTGATACGCCAGGGAAGCCTACAACAGCAGAGTCACCATTCCGTTCTTCATAGCGAATGTTCTGGTTTGAGTCTTAGACTTCTGCGAGTTCCATGCTGCAGTTCAGTCTCTGCCCGAGACAGGAGACCTTCCTCTGAGACTGATAAGTCAGCTCTGTCACCTAGCATGTTTGGGCAGCTCGGTTCACAGTAAGAGACCTCCCACGTGGTCCTTACTATCAACATCTCTTCTAGATAGCTTTGGCAATTTTTTGTTTTTGTATTTTAAACCTGTTACACATTAGAGCTTACTGCTTTGTGATAAAAAAAAAATTAACAAAAGGGTTAGAGAGTCCTCTCCCACTGGATTAAGTGCTTTTGGAATGCCTAGGGTTGCTATCTTTGTCCACTTCCTTCAGGTGATAAGAGGAGTAGAATATTTACCAAACTGCTGTTTAGTCCTGATGGATAAATCTCTGGGATTAGGAATGGATTAAAAGATTTATGGGAAATGATAAGCATTCTGAATACCCACATTCAAAGGAAGATAATTGATACTAGAAGTGATAACATGATAATAACATTTTTGAACTATTTCACATAAACAGAATACTACTAATTAAGTACATCAGGAAAAAAAAACACTCCATATATTTCATCAACAGTATTAATTTTTCCTTTGATCACATTTTTATACTACACTGAAACACAGAGTTGGGTATTGGGTATTTGAGAAGTCAAGTTTAATTTGAACTGTAAGTGAGCCTATCTACTAATCTATTTCTGTATTCTGATAAAAGAATGTGTAAACATTTGGAGAGGCTCCAGGGATTTTCAAATTTCAAACCTGTTTTCTGGGTTGCTTTGCAGCATTTTAAAACTAACAAACACTATCAGGATCCTTTTGGTTCCAAATGTTTTTTATTTATTCCCACATTTAGACCAAAGAAACTGATTAAAACCTGGCAATTTACTTTTGAGTTTTTAAAACAAAAATTTTTAACTCTCCTAGATTAATGAAAAGAGGGGCAGTATGGCACTTTACATTTTGTGGCCATTTTCCAAGTATAACTAGATTCAAAGTTTTTTCATTATAAAGAAGATAATGTGTCAAAAAGAGAGTTGCCGTTTATCTTGAGGAAAAATCAACCAAAAATTCTTAAAATATGGCAGCATCTGTATTTTCATAAGGAACAGTCCAATTTCTAGTCAATTTCATTCAGAAATCTCCCAAGAAATTTTCTGGAATTCTATTTCACTTTATGAAATAAGTAAAAGAAAACTAGGTTTGTGTACTAAGGTGATTGATTCTCCGAATTGCAGCCTTCCATGAGATCAAATTATGTAGCATGTTTGTTTCTGACACAGCTGTCTTTGGAGCAGTTCACCTCCTTTAAATCACCAGCAACTCTTCTGCAACTCTTCCAACTGCTCACAACTGTATAATCCATTCAATTTAAAATACCATCATTGTCCTTTGTTCTGCTTCTAGTCAATATTTTCTCTGTTTCATTTCTTGTTTTGTCACTCACTTGAACAATCTGTAACAATTAAAATGACAAACCCTTTCTGACTTACTTCACTCTCAAGATGATTTTGGCTATTTGGGGTCTTTTGTGTTTCCATACAAATTATAAAATTTTTTGTTCTTGCTCTATTTAAAATGCCATTAGTAATTTGGCAGGGACTGCATTGAATCTGTAGATTGCTTTGTGTAGTATAGTCATTTTGACAATATTGATTCTTCCAATCCAAGAACATGGTATGTCTCTCCATCTGTTTGCGTCATCTTTGATTTCTTCATCAGTGTCTTACGGTTTTCTGCATACAGGTCTTGTGATGAACTAGAGGGGTGGGATGGAGAGGGTGGGAGGGAGGCTCAAGAGAGAGCAGATATATGTATACCTATAGCTGATTCATGTTGTATGGCAGTAACTAACACAACATTGTAAAGTAATTATCCCCAAATTTAAAAAAATAAAAATTAAAAAACACTGTGATAAAAACAATGACAAACCCATTTCAAATAGTCATGCTGATAGCTGTTTCTATAAGGCAGGCAAAGTATAGAAGGAAAGTTTGGACAATCAGGAATCATCCTCCAAATCCCAAGAAGATCAGGAGTCAAGGAGTAGTTTTCAATCCATCTGGAGACAAATCACAAGGACCCCCACCTCCTGGTACACAACAGCCATGACATCAGGCAAAGGGGAAACCCGCCAAGGTCAACCTTCGTACAAACCTGTGAAATCAGATGAAACAATGGATTTTATAACCCTGACAGGCAAGAAACTTGAGCGGTCAGTGGAGGGGAGACAGACAGGAACAGGGACCCCTCCCCACTCCACTTTGATCATCCAGTGAATATTTGGTCTAATTTCCATGTGTTGTTGAGTTTCTCTCTGTACCCAGAGGACAAGAAGACATTTTGCAATATTAGATCTTGTTCACGGCAAATATCAAAACCTCAGTAATTGATTTAGAATTTAATGACATATGGAGAAAAGGCTAACTTTCTCCTCTGATAATTCTTCTCAATAAAAATAAATTGGCTCATCTATCTAACTGTCTGCACTGTTTAGCACTTTATTGCCATATGATTATTAAGATTTGTTTCCAACTAACATTTTTTTTAGTTTTGGATTCACTTGGTGTGGAAGAACAACTGTTTATTTCTCTTTGGTTTTATTATTTTGTAAGACATTGCATCTTTCTAAAGTCAAAGTGAAAAATAAAAATGTTCAGACTACATTAGCTTCCAAGCCTACTTCCTCCAGTATTCTTTCTCTCCAGATAGGTGAATATATTTATTAGTTTTTGAATTAACTTCCCATTGTTTCTTTCAGAAAATATAAACAAGCATACACACTCACAAGCTTACACAAATATATAAGCACATAAACAAATTGTTTGTATCGTAAACACTACTATGAACTTTGCTTTTTTTTTTATTTAAAAAACATCCTGGGATAACATATCATAATGCATAAGGATATTATTCATTCTATTTTGCAACTGTATCCACACCCCTGTGTGGATGCCTCATAATTTATCCAACCATTTCTATAAATGGTAGATATCATTGTTTCTTATATTTTGCTGTTACAAATAACGCTGCAATAACCTGTGCATGCATCATATTTTTGTTCATTTTCTGCTGATTCTAACCTACTCATTTCAAAGAAAAACCACAATTCATAAATAATCCATATGATTTGCAATTTATCAATCAGATGATCTATGCAGACCTAGTGGAACCATTTCAGAATTCAAAGCAGAGATTTCATGTCAAGCTTCAGAAAGCTTATCTCATGTGACAAAAATATGAAAAGTGAACCAAGTACAGAAAAGTCACCAAATTCTTCATGATTTTCCTTACAGGGAAACATAATCCATGAAAGATGTGTCATCCCTAGCAGGCTGGCTTGTCTGGTGACCGAATAAGCATTAGATAATAGTTACAGCAACACATAAATTAGAAAGCTTTGTTGTATTATGATCCTTTGTTATCCACCACCAGCAAAAAATGGGAAGCAAAATGGTGGTTTCCTGAATTATTACAAACTATACTGAAATAGTATGTTTAGGGAAAATTCTGGTGATTTTTAGGACAGATTTCTAGTAGATCTGTGTCATCATCATTTTTCACTTTTACCCATTAAGTTCAGTTTAGTCACTCAGTCATGTCTGATTCTTTGTGACCCCATGGGCTTGTAGCATGCCAGGCCTCCCTGTCCATCACAAACTCACAGAGTTTACTCAAACTCATATCCATTGAGTCGGTGATACCATCCAACTGTCTCATCCTCTGTCGTTGCCTTCTCCTCCTGCCTTCAATCTTTCCCAGCATCAGGGTCTTTTCCAGTGAGTCAGCTCTTCACATCAGGTGGCCAAAGTATTGGAGTTTCAGCTTCATCATCAGTCCTTCCAATGAATATTCAGGACTGATCTCCTTTAGGATGGACTGGTTGGATCTCCTTGCAGTCCAAGGGACTCTCAAGAGTCTTCTCCAACACCACAGTTCAAAAGCATCAATTCCTTAGGGCTCAACCTTCTTTATAGTTCAACTCTCACACCCATACATGACTACTGGAAAAACCATAGTCTTGACTAGACGGATCTTTGTCAGCAAAGCAATGTCTCTGCTTTTTAATATGCTCTCTAGATTGGTCATACTTTTCTTCCAAGGAACAAGCATCTTTTAATTTCATGGCTGTAGTCACCATCTGCAGTGATTTTGGAGCCTCTGAAAATACTCTGTCACCATCTCCACTGTTTCCCCATCCATTTGCCATGAAGTGATGGGACCAGATGCCATGGTCTTAATTTGCTAATTTTTGAGCTTTAAGCCAACTTTTTCACTCTCCTCTTTCACTTTCATCAAGAGGCTCTTTAGTTCTTCTTCACTTTCTGCCATAAGGGTGGTGTCATCTGCATATCTGAGGTTATTGATATTTCTCCCTGCAATCTTGATTCCAGCTTGTGCTTCTTCCAGCCCAGGGTTTCTCATGATGTACTCTGCATAGAAGTTAAATAAGCAGGGTGACAATATACAGCCTTAACATATTCCTTTCCCTATTTGGAACCAGTCTGTTGTTCCATGTCCAGTTCTAACTGTTGCTTCCTGACCTGCATACAGATTTCTCAAGATGCAGGTCAGGTGGTCTGGTATTTCCATCTCTTTAAGAATTTTCCACAGTGTGTGGTTATCCACACAGTCAAAGGCTTTGGCATAGTCAATAAAGCAGAAATAGATGTTTTTCTGGAACTCTCTTGCTTTTTCAGTGATCCAGCAGATGTTGGCAATTTGATCTCTGCTTCCTCTGCCTTTTCTAAAACCAGCTTGAATATCTGGAAGTTCACGGTTCACATACTGCTGAAGCCTGGCTTGGAGAATTTTGAGCATTACTTTACTAGTGTGTGAGATGAGTGCAATTGTGTGGTAGTTTGAACATTCTTTGGCATTGCCTTTCTTTGGGACTAGAATTAAAACTGACCTTTTCCAGTCCTGTGGCCACTGATGAGTTTTCCAAACTTGCTGGCATAGTGAGTGCAGCACTTTCACAGCATCATCTTTTACAATTTGAAATAGCTCAACTGGAATTCCTTCACCTTCACTAGCTTTGTTCGTAGTGATGCTTCCTAAGGCCCATTTGACTTCACATTCCAGGATGTCTGGCTCTAGCTGAGGGATCACACCGTCGTGATTAGTCATGAAGATCTTTTTTGTATAGTTCTTCTGTGTATTCTTGTCACCTCTTCTTAATATCTTCTGTTTCTGTTAGGTCCATACCATTTCTGCCCTTTATTGAGCCCACCTTTGCATGAAATGTTCACTTGGTATCTCAGATTTTCTTGAGGAGATCTCTAGTCTTTCCCATTCTGTTGTTTTCCTCTATTTCTATGCACTGATCACTGAGGAAGGCTTTCTTATCTCTCCTTGCTATTCCTTGGAGTTCTGAATTCAAATGGGTATATCTTTCCTTTTCTCCTTTGCTTGTCACTTCTCTTCTTTTCACAGCTATTTGTAAGGCCTCCTCAGACAGCCATTTTGCTATTTTGCATTTCTTTTTCTTGGGGATGGTCTTGATCCCTGTCTCCTGCACAATGTCACAAACCTCCATCCATAGTTCATCAGGCAATCTGTCTATCAGATCTAATCCCTTGAATCTATTTCTCACTTCACTATATAGTCATAAGGGATTTGATTTAGGGCATACCTAAATGGTCTAGTGGTTTTCCCTACTTTCTTCAATTTAAGTCTGATTTTGGCAATAAGGAGTTTGTGATCTGAGCCACAGTCAGCTTCCAGTCTTGTTTTTGCTGACTGTACAGAGTTTCTCCATCTTTGCTGCAAAGTATATAATCAATCTGATTTTGGTATTGACCATCTGGTGATGTCCATGTGTAGAGTCTTCCCTTGTGTTGTTGGAAGAGGGTGTTTGCTATGACCAGTGTGTTCTCTTGGCAAAACTCTATTAGTCTTTGCCCTGCTTCATTCTGTACTCTTTTTACTCACTACCACATAAAATAACATTTCTAATAAAATAACATGAACCCAAATGTTGATGATGGTTCCTTGTTTGGTGCTAAGAATAAACCTCCTAATTTAATTTCAAGCCTTTTGTGTATAAAGGGACTAAGACTTTAAGATGTTTAACTACACCAAATAACTTGCTTTTAAACCCAATAGCAGGCCTTGTAAGTTGTTCTTTCCATTCCATTTCCCTCTTCCCTTGGTTTTTAATGCCACATGCTTATCATTCAAGACAAGCTACTCTTTTTAAAACCGTCATAGACTACTAGGCAAGCTGAAGAACCATGAGAAAAGGCAAGGGATTAAATTCAGTTTATAGATCAGCCAAACTGCCCCATTATTTTTGTGACTTGGTGCCATGGAAAAGTTAGGAGTGTGAAGTCACTAGGCCATGATTCCCATTTCAATTTAAGTAATCTTTAGTAAGTCATTCACTTTTGGGGTACCTCAGTTTCCTCATCTCTAAAATGAAAGTAAGAGTAGTGCCCATCTCAGCTATATGTTATAACAGTTAATATTGAAAGAATTTGCCCTTGGAACACAGTAAGTGCTCAATAAACTGCAGCTAATGTGAGGTCTAGATGATGATTACATGTAGACCCATATAGGAAGAGAAGCCATGGGCTCAACTGTAAACTTTCTCACATCCCATCTGTCAGCAAAGTGGAGTGGGAATGATCTTCCATATTAATGTAGACACCTGGATATCTAAAGACAAAGCCAGAAACTTCCCTAGGAAATAGTACCAGAACACACCAACGTATGAAAAAAAAAAAAAGTGCTATAGAACCTCCTAAATTCTCCAACTTACAAAATTATTTTGAGCTACAAAATCGTTAAACAGTGGTTTGAGTAACAGGGAATTCAAATGAAACTGCCATATTAAATTAATTTTAAAACTTCCAGATTAGCTGTCCTCCAATAACGTCTTTTCTACCAGCTCTCTACACACTCCCTCTACAAATCTAATCAAAGTTTTCCTTTTATATCTTTCAGCATCAATGTATTTATGATGCTTATGCTGTTGACACTGATGCTTTGGTGATACTCTTATTTTTATTTCTTCTTTTCTGTGTTAAATAAGCCATGAGGGCAAGAATATTTATTCTGTTCACCACTATTTTCCTCATTCCTACTATCAAAGGCAGCTTTTGAAAAAAAATATCTTCCGTTTCACTGGTTATTTCGCCCTCAATGTCCAGTCTTTTATTAAGCCCATCCATTTAAAATTTCATTTTAAATGTTGCATTTTTCTTTTCCAGATTTCCATTTTTTAAAAAAAAAATGTATCTTCCACTTTTCCTATTATTTGGATCAGATTTTTCTCTAAATCCTTGAGCATATGTGTAATAACCATTTTAAAGTCCTTGTTTTCACTGTCATCTCCAGACCTATTTCTACTGATTCATAAGTTCTACAGGTTATGATTCATATTTCTCTTCTTCCTATTTTTAATTGCAAAATTTTTCTTCTTGGAAATATTTTTGTTGGGTGGTAGATAGCATTAATAAAGTGATATTGATGTTCTGGATATGCCTTGTTTGTTTTCCCTTAGAGTGTAGAGTTTTGCTTTCCTGGCAGACAAGTGCTTTTCAGCAGAAAGGAGCAATTATAGGGCTCATCTGATATGTTCCTGTGTTGTCAGGAATCACAGTCCCATGCTGCCCATTGTCCACTATCTAAAAACAGATTTTTTCTATATTTTCTCTACTTCTCTAATAACTTAAGGTGAGAGGGCAAATCCTGTACCAGTAACTTCACCATGATTGGAAGCAAAATTCCTAAATACATGATTGAGTTATGATCTGGCTAAATAAAACCAATCCAGTAGTCTTAAAGATATTGTTTCATGACTATTTTTCATCTATGTAGCCATAAGAAGTTCCATTGGTTCTTTCTTCTGAGCTTTTTTTTGGCCAGCTCTCTGGCAACTGGGACATAATGGTTACGGACATCTCTTTGAAGTCAGAGCACTTTGGAGAACACACTGTAAAGTTATGTGACAAAGGGCTTGGACATGGCAAGTGTGAAGAATAAAACCATTATGGCCATCAGTCCACCATAGCAGAGCTCGGCTCACTGAAGGAGGGAGAGGGCACATTGTGAACTGGCAAAAATCGAATAAAATTCTGCCAGAAAGAAAAAAGAAAGACAAGTGAGACATTTAGTTGTTACAGAAAAATAAACAAGATTAATTTCTTGGACATTTTGATATGAATATTATGAAAGATATACCTGCTCCTATTGGATGGGTATGTCTATAGAGTAAGTCAGTAAAGAGCATGGGCTGTGATATCAGACTGTCTGGTTTCAAATTCAAGATCAGCAACTTATTGCTTGTGTAACATGGAGAACTTAAAATATTTAATCTTTTAAATGATAGTCTTATGACCTACAAAGGATAATAGGGTAGTTATCTCAATGGACAATGGTGAGAAGTAACTTCAATAAAGTTTATAAAATGTTTATTTTCATGTATATGACATTCTAGGCCAGCAAACTTTTCACATAAAGGAGCAGAGAGCAAATATTTTAGACTTTGACAGCCACAAGGTTTCTGTTGCAACTCTTTAATTCTACTGCTGTAATGTGAAAATACTCATGGATAAAATACAAGTGAATGGGCATGACTGTTTTCCAATAAAGCTTTATTTACAAAAATAGGTAGTGGTCCATATTTGGCCTACGGCCCATCATTTACCAGCCACTGCAAATTATAATAAGTAGATCTATCATCTTAAACTCCTTTTTAAATTCTTGGAGGTCAGGAACCACATCCTTATTTTGTTGTATTTTTATATCTCCTAGCCAGTGCCTGACATAACATAGGTGCTTATTCAATTATTTTTTTTTAAATATAATTATTTATTGAACTCCTGCCAAGCACCAAAGCATCAGTAAAATGCCTGCTCATATTCTGAGCTTTTCTATCCAAGGAAGCAAGATGGAAATTCTACCTGAAGAGTTAGAAAGGACGGAGTCCATTCTAATATAAACAATCCCATGAACAGGCTTTATTTTCTTCCAGCATTTAGATCACTTATGTTTCCTTTGCACCTTGCAGAAGTAGTTAACCTATTCCCAGTGCCACCAGGCCATGTTTTAAATCCTCATTATCTGGCCCCATTCTCTAGACAGGACGTTGCAATTTTCCTTGTGTGATCATTTCACTTTGAACCTAATGGAAGGGTGGGTTCAGTTTCTGATCCTCCAAGGGTTTGAGCCAGGACACTTTGTGTAACTCTGCTGCGTTGGTGATGAGGGAAGCAATGTATAATGTTTGATGAGGAGGATATCCTGTCCCCACCCTGTCCCCTGTCCCCACCTTCACACGCAGCTCTATTCGCCTCAACAAATACACCCTGCTGAGGTTTATGTCCTGAGGTTCATCCTTTATCTCAGGGTTCTATTAACTTCACCACAATATTTTAGAAAGCACAGTAGAAAGTCATTTTCATCTCTAACCCTCTTTACAGATAAAATAAGGCAATTATAGAATTATAAATTGTTCATTTTTTAACTCACATTGAGACAAAGGGAGTCATTGCAAAACACCAAATTAATTACATTGTATCCTTGCCAATAAGGCAAAGATATTTAGACTCATAAATTTGTTGTGCACATTCTTTTGGGGGGAAAAAAATAAATAGCTACATCACAAACACTGAAAGCCCTATCCCAGCATCTCTAAGTGTGTTTGTGTATGTGCTTGTGCATGAAAGAGAGAGAAACAATTATCTAAACACACTTAAAAACCACTACATCTTAACTCAGGCAGGATTGGCACCACTTAACTGGCTTTGGTCATGTGGTTAAAATGACTACTTAGCCGTGTTTAAAATCCGAGCTTCCTATGTTGGCTGCTCATGCAGATTCCACCTAGAGAAGCAAAAACAATGACCTGATAGCTGAGACAAGACGTTAGGGATGGGTGTTGATGAAAAGATTTCCTTGTATTATTTTCATTAGGTTTCCTGCTTGCCTCATCAATGCTTGATAGACTTGGGTGCCAAAAAGTAGAGATTGCTTTTATGGAGCATCTTGTGAAATTATTTCCTGTGAAATTTGATGATCTTCACCTTAGTGATATAACAGAGCATGGTCTTTTCTGCAATTAGAAACAAATGAGCCAGGATGTGCGTAATCACAAAATGCCCTAGGGACACTCACTTGAGGCATGCTTAGATAAGCTCATCTGTGGTCATTGCCTTGCAAGTTGAAACATGATGCCACCCACCACTGTGTTGATAGTCCTGCTATCAGTGTTCCAAAATATAGTCATTTTTGCTCCACTATGTGAATAGGATGTATCTCTGCTTTATATTAGTAGCCCCTGTCATCAAGTTCTGTGTGTTTTTCCTTTGGCCTTATCCTGATACCCAGCCGGCCCCATTTTACTCTTGAGGTTTCTCAACGACAGCATTTTTGACATTTTGAGCTAGATAACTCTTTGTTAAAGAACCCTTTGTTAAAGAACTCTTTGTTAAAGAAAGCTGAGAGCTGAAGAATTGATGCTTTTGAACTGTGGTGTTGGAGAAGACTCCTGAGAGTCCCTTGGACTGCAAGGAGATCAAACCAGTTGATCCGAAAGGAAATCAGCTCTGAATATTCCTTGGAAGGACTGATGCTGAAGCTGAAAATCCAATACTTTGGCCACCTGGTGGCAAAGAACTGACTCATTGGAAAAGACTCATGCTGGGAAAGATTGAAGGCAGGAGGAGAAGGGGACAACAGAGGATGAGATGGCTGGATGGCATCACCGACCCAATGGACCTGAGTCTGAGCAAGCTCTGGAAGTTGGTGATGGACAGGGAGGCCTGACATGCTGCAGTCTATGGGGCTGCAAAGAGTCAGACATGACTGAGGGACTGAACTGAGCTGAACTCCTTGTTGGGAGTAGCAGTAGTTATCCTGTGCCTCGTAGAATATTTAGCAGCATCCCTGGCTTCCAACCACTGAGTGCCAGTACCTCATCCCCACTCCCATCCCAAGTTGTGACAAATGTCTCCAAGTATTACCAAAGTTATCGCTACATACTGAGTTGGTTTTTCTATCAGTGGTTTCTATAACCACATAAATTCTGAAACAGTTTATCCTTTATTATTTCCCTAAATAAGCGTTTATCTCAATAAACATCTTAAAGTTAAGGGATGGAGATCCAAAACGATGAATTCAATTAGCCGAGATGACATAGCTCACTGATGATAAAGCCAAAGCTGGACCCAATCATCACAATGCTGCTTCTCACACCCCCTGTTCCTGTGGGCTCCATCACAGAAGGCAATCGTTAAAAAGGTGTGACATCGTGCTCGCTTCGGCAGCACATATACTAAAATTGGAATGATACAGAGAAGATTAGCATGGCCCCTGCGCAAGGATGACACGCAAATTCGTGAAGCGTTCCATATTTTTAAAGAAAAAAAAAAGTAAAAAAAAAAAAAAAAAAGGTGTGACATCTGCTCTGTGCTATACCAAAAGTCATCGTTAAGTAGCTAAGTCAATTGGTTACCCATTCATTCACTAATTCTAGCCAGCTCTGACTAATCCATTGTTAAAACTGTATTGGTTTCTTCAGTTCAGTTCAGTTCAGTTGCTCAGTCGTGTCTGACTCTTTGCGACCCCATGAACCACAACACCTCCCTGTCCATCACCAACTCCCAGAGTCCACCCAAACCCAAGTCCATCGAGTCGATGATGCCATCCAACTGTCTCATCCTCTGTCATCCCCTTCTCCTCCTGCCTTCAATCTTTCCCAGCATCAGGGTCTTTTCAAATGAATCAGCTGTTTGCATCAGGTGGCCAAAGTACTGGATTTTCAGCTTCAGCATCAGTCCTTCCAATGACTATTCAGGACTGATCTCCTTTAGGATGGACTGGTTGGATCTCCTTGCAGTCCAAGGGACTCTCAAGAGTCTTCTCCAACACCACAGTTCAAAAGCATCAATTCTTCAGCACTCAGCTCTCTTTACAGTCCAACTCTCATATCCATACATGACCACTGGAAAAACCATAACCTTGACTAGACAGACCTTTGTTGGAAAAGTAATGTCTCTGTTTTTTAATATGCTGTCTAGGTTGGTCATAACTTTCCTTCCAAGGAGTAAGCATCTTTTAAATTGTTTTTTTAGTTTTACTATTATTGGTCTTTTTTATTTGAAGTGAAAGTGAAAGTCCCTCAGTTGTGTTCAACTCTGTGCGACCCCATGGACTATACAGTCCATGGAATTCTCCAGGCCAGATTACTGGAGTGTGTGGTCTTTCCCTTCCCCCAGGGATCTTCCCAACCCAGGGATCTAACCCAGGTCCCCCATATTTCAGGAGGATTCTTTACCAGCTGCTTTATCTTCTTTTATATTTTTCACTTACCTGTCCAACTTCTTCACCTTGTCTTTTATTTACTGGGACACAAGAAGTAAAATAATTTTAAATTCCCTGTGGATCTCTTTCTACTGCCATTTAAATCTGCTTTCAAACATTTGAGATGGTGAGATGATATGAGACAACAGTGGGGCTGCAGCTAACCAGAATGTCAGCACTCGTGTGGGGTCAAAAGAAGCAGAATGTGATCGAATCAATCCATTATTCTTAGATTTAATCAACTATTATTTATTTAACAGGGTTTCAAACCATTCCAAACTTCAAACCTCATCATGCTGTTGTTGGAAATCCTTAAGAATACTCCTCCCAAGCTCCAAACTGGTTTCCAGGATAAAAGTGAACCTCAGGAGGTTGGCATGAACTTCTCTTCATCATCTGATTTCTTCTTATTTCTCCAACATTAGCAATAACTCCCCTTGCCCCCTCCATTCCTAGGCTATTAACTCCTAGCAAAGTACATCTTAGATTGCTACTCTTTCTGAGATATAACCCTTCAACCACTTCCCATCAACCTGACCTTAGACATAAGATCTGAGTTTACATACTTCTGTTGCAACTGTATAATTAATGGCTTCTCACAAATGGGAAGCTCTTTGAAGACATGAGCTACCCACCCTATGAGGGAGGCTACAACCCTCACCCCCCACTACCACTATCATATATTTGTGGATTAATTTAATTACTAAGTGAATGCATTAAAAAATGAATTAAAAAATGTGCATCTACTTGAAGCAGAAACCAAGTTAAGGATTTAGCCTTGAGACTAGTTAGAAATAGACATACAGTTCTTCCTAATAAGGAGAAGTCTCTGGGGAGGAAAACAAACAGTTGTAGGAAGAATCTAATTCATGAATGCAGCCCAGTTCTTAAGACCAAAGTAAGTAATATGTTAGTAGCCAGTAACTCAGTGGATGTTTATGAGTTAATCCCCAAAAGTAAGGTACAACTCAGGTTAAAATAGAAACTAGAAATGGTATCAGTATAGTCCCTGGGTTGGGAAGATTCCCTGGAGGAGGGCATGGCAACCCACTCCAGTATATATAAAATAAGTCATTAATGTTCTAGCAAGAAACTAGAAACAATGACACCAACTCTACCTTTATTTAAATTATGTTTGCATCTTTGGTTTCTATGTTCAACTGTTTATTGGTATCTAGGTAGTTATTTAATTAGTTGCTTGTTTAATGAAGCCATTTATTACTGCCCAGATAGCCATAATCAAGGGTATAATGCAAATAAAGTATGAAAAGGATTAAAATAAATTCATCAGCCAAATATGAGCTCCTCCTGTACAATGGAGAGATTTATTATTTCAGGTCTGATATTGAGGTTAGCCTGATTGACTTTTTGGCTCTGAATCAACAATCTATTATCTCATTTTGAGATAAAATCTGGTGAGTGAGAGCCATATCATTTGTTTTGCAGGCATAATCAAGGAGAGGCATATTCATTTACCTACCTTGGCACCTGGCAAAACAAATTACTGCAGCAAGGTGCAACATACTGTAGTTTTTACTCATTAAACTTCATACTAATTTTCTGCACTGTTCCAAGTTTTAAGGAGAGCTAGAGTTTTGGATTGTTTATCTTATTTAGACACAAAATGGTTTCTTTCACATTATGACTTACCCCAAACACCTATGAATTGCAGGAGAAAAAGAGTTACTCTCTTCTCTTTGTTTTTTCCCAAAATAATTTTTAGAAGAAGAAATAAAAAAAGAATAATTAAAATATTACACAGTTTTAGAAAACTCAAACATTTGACCAAAATATGGACATTTAAATAATGTACTCATTAGCAAATGATTTTAAAGTCAATGCCAAGTTATTTCTGCTTCTTTGGCTCCCTGTTCCTACAAGATAAAGTCTGCATCCTATCCATGGCTTATCTGCCTGAGTTTCTTGCTACCAACTCTTCTCAATATGTTCACCCCCAAGGCACGCAAAAAGGTCTGAACTCCCCATATCTTGTCATATTACTTCCACAATGGGACTGGCTCCACTGCTCCCATTCAAAATCTGAGTTAATTTCATTAAGAAGATGTTTTTCCTAAAGAAGAAAAGAGTCAACGTGGAGGTGCAAGGAATTAGGAAGTAGAAAGGCATGTGATGGAAGGATTAGGATGCACTTAGGTTGCAATCCAAAAAGGAAAACTTCAAAGAATTTAATTTGATTTTAACATATTTTATTTCATGTGGTTTTAACTAATCAGAAGCATTTGATACCTAGAAATATGTTGTTATATAAACCAAATTATATAGCATAAGCAAAGGTTCTATACACTCCAAGTGATTTTTTTCACATATAAAACTTTAGTCTTTTTATAGCTGGAAATATAGGGGGGTCATTAAATGTTCACATCATAATATCACTAAATCAGTTGGCACAGTGAAGTATAAATCATGTCACTCATAAGAGATGACTGAGTTTTCCCTGTAGTAATTTTCAGTAAACTATTAGACTAAGGTAATAGAAAGCCAAGTGATTGAGCTGACAGTTTTCAGTCACAGGCTTTTATCTTCAAGTCATGGATTTAGAAATGAAGCATATGCATGAATTCTGTCAGGAAAATGATGTAACAGATTGATAACTTCACATGACATATTTTTATAACTATAGTCATGCACTGAACTTGGTTCCTGTAAAAACACAATAGCTCTCCGTTTTATATCTCTCTAGCCCACTAAAATTACTTTCAAAATTCAAGTAGCTGAATTTCACTCAATATGTATAGCATATTACTACACCATCTCATTGTTCTATTCAGATATCTTTTTGTATGACAACTTAGCTGTTGAGAATGAACAAGTCTTCTTTTGTTCTTAAAAACTCAAACAAAATTGGAAACTTGGAAACATTATTGACATTTTTATTTGATTTAATTTAAGATAATTTCTTTCACAGTCTCTTAAGCTCTCATTTACACTTACAAGCTGAGGAAGCTGCTCCCAAGTAAATCCTGCAAAGCTCTGATACAGAAGTATTTCAGTTGAGTTCAACTAGGATTTCCTGATTCCATGGCTGGAGACTCCAGAAAATTACAGGATTATGAGCATGGCTCCTACTCTCAAAGGTTAGTCTAAATGGAAAGACATAGCATATACATGCATGGTTCTTTCATTCAAGTTTATGTGTTGAGTACCCTGTGCGGTGCTGGAACGTAAACTAATGTAATGGTATGCTTGAATTCCTGTTCAATGGACAGGAATTTATTTAAATCTTGGGGAAGTCTTAACAGAAAAAGAATTAGAGTTATGAGTATTGAAACTATAAAGCATAAAGTAGGACGTTCTACTATTCCAAATCTTAAGAGATTAGATATCAAAATCAAAACAAAGTCAAGGAAATGGCACAGTGGCTCAAAAATTCAAGAACATGCCACTAAAATGAATTTGCAAATATCAACAGATAGGAGTAAAATTATGTGCACCACAAAATCATATGTTACTGATCTTGAGATGGGCGAACTGCAAAAAAGGATTAAAATGTAAAGATTTGGTGGAAAAAAGATGATTGTAAAAAAGAAAACTATCTTGTAACCCACTCTCATAAAACACATTCAAAGTATGAGGCTTCTCTAAAAGAAGCCCACTGTTTCAACTGAGTAAGAATATTCTGCTTCAGCAACATGGTTTAAATAGTTATGATGAGATTATGTCCTATGAATCATCTCTTTCAGGAAAAAAGGTAAAAAAAAAACTCAGATTCTAATCATTTTCAGAATTGAAAAGGTGTCATGTAAGGGGAAAGGAATATATGGCCAAATTCAAAATTATTAAATCAGAGAGTTTTATATTTCCTATTTGGACCCAAATAGAAGAAAAAGAAGAAGTACATTATCTTCTAATGTATATATCAGATTCTAATATGTATTCTATTATATATCTATAATATCTATTATATTCTAATATAATTATATAATGTATATAGTTTAGGATTTACCTGAAGAAGTAATTTTTAAAATTATTTTTTATTGAAGGATAATTGCTTTACAGAATTTTGTTGTTTTCTGTCAAAACTCAACATGAATCAACCATAGGTATACATACATCCCCTCCCTTTTGAATTTCCCTCCCACCTCCCTCCCATCCCACCCCTCTAGGTTAATGCAGAGCTTTGTTTGAGTTTCCTGAGCCTCACAGCAAATTCCCATTGGCTATCTATTTTACACATGGTAATGTAAGTTTCCATGTTACTCTTTCCATACACCTCACCCTCTCCTCTGCTCTCCCCATGTCCATAAGTCTATTCTCTGTGTCTGTTTCTCCACTGCTGCCCTGTAAATAAATTCTTCAGTACCATTTTTCTAGATTCCATATATATGTGTTAGAACACAGTATTTATCTTTCTCTTTCTGACTCACTTCATGCTGTATAATAGGTTTTAGGTTCACCCACCTCATTAGAAATGACTCAAGTGTGTTCCTTTGTATGGCTGAGTAATATTCCATTGTGTATATGTACCACAACTTCTTTATCCATTCATCTGTGGATGGACATCTAGGTTGCTTCCATGTTCTAGCTATTGTAAATAGTGCTGCAGTGAACAATGGGATACATGTGTCTCTTTCAATTTTGGTTTCCTTGGGGTATATGCCTAGGAGTGGGATTGCTGGGTCATATGGTGGTTTTATTTCTAGATTTTTAAGGAATCTCCATACTCTCTTCCATAGTGACTGTATCAATTTACATTCCTACCAACAGTGCAAGAGTGTTCCCTTTTCTTCACATCCTTTCCAGCATTTATTGTTTGTAGACTTTTGGATGATGACCATTCTGACTGGTGTGAGGTGATATCTCACTGTAAATTTGATTTGTATTTCTCTAATAATGGGTGATGTTGAGCATCTTTTCATGTCTTTGTTAGCCATCTGTATGTCTTCTTTGGAGAAATGTCTGTTTAGGTCTTTTCCCCACATTTTGATTGGATTGTTTGTTTTTCTGGTATTGAGTTGTATGAGCTGCTTGCATATTTTGGAAATTAATCCTTTGTCAGTTGTTTCATTTGCTATTATTTTCTCCCATTCTGAGGGTTTTCTTTTCACCTTGCTTATAGTTTTCTTTGCTGTGCAAAAGCTTTTAAGTTTAATCAGGTCCCACTTGTTTACTTTTGTTTTTATTTCTGTTACTCTAGGAGGTGGGTCATAGAGGATCTTGCTTTGATTTATGTCATCGAGTGTTCTGCCTATGTATTCCTCTAAGAGTTTCATACTTTCTGGTCTTACATTTAGGTCTTTAATCCATTTTGAGTTTATCTTTGTGTATTACCTGAAGATGTAATTTTAAGGACTGAATGGTTTATATATATATATATGTATATATACAATCCTTAATATTATTATAGTAACATACATTAATATATTTATATGTTTAGGTTAATTCATTCATACTATATATACTACATGAGTGTGTATATAATATCTTTTATATATATATATTTAATCCTTAAAGCAAATCTCTGAGTTCAGTACTATGATTATCCCCTGTGCAGAGAAGAAAATAGGCCTACCAATGAAAACGAAGTGCCTAGACCACACAGTTAGTAGGGATCAGAGCTGGGATTCTAATACAGTTGACCTTCCATATCCATGGGTTCTCCATCTATGAAGGATTCAACCAACCTCAGATGGAGAATAGTTTTAAAAAATATTCCAGAAAGTTCTAAAAAGCAAAACCTGAATTTTCCAAGAGCAGGTGACATAACATTTACCTAGTAGTAACAACTAGTTACTATTTACAGCTAGTACTACAACAACTAGTACTATTTACATAGTAATAACAACAGGGTAGGAGATGTGTTGGTTCCATGCAAATAAAATGGGTTTTATATAAAGAACTTGAGCGTTCTGGAACTTTGGTACCCAGAGGGGCCGTGGAACCAGTCCCCTGCAGATTCTGGAGGACAACTGTACAGGCAAACTGACTCTAGAGTAAGTGCTTTTAAAAAGTATATTCTCTCTCCCTACATAGCAAATTGTCTCGGAAAAAACTTGTTATTTTCACTAGCAGGGGCTCACCTATATTCCTGATTGTCCCTATAACTGAAAAGTGTGTCCCACTGGCCTGTTACCACTACTCAGTACCTAAGCATTTTCAGATTTCAGGTCAAGCATTCCCTGAACTTATTGTCTAAGTCTGGTCCCTCTGTTATAGCTCATATCACTGTGTATGAGCTCATGTAGTCAATTATTTTCCTCAAAACAGTTCATAGTGAGTAATGTGATAATTTGCTTAAAATCTGTGTCCACCAGAAATTTGCCTCATCTTTTAGTGTAGCACCTACCACCATATCTGGAACATAGTAGGAATTCAAAAATATTTGTTAAATAAATGAACAGAGAAAGGAAGGAGGAGAGAAAGAATCACCCATTCTTTGAAAGCTGAGTGACTTCGGCATTAAGCCTTCTCCAGCTTCCCCAGGTGGAAGTGGTCACGCCTTCCCTGGCGAGCTAACCTCTCTTGTACCTCCCTGTGCATTGTTATTCGGGTCTGCTTTCTATTACCTTTAATTTATGCATTCCCCCTTCCTCACTGTCACGTAAACCTCTGGAAATCGTGAGTATGACCTATTTTCTTCAGTGTATTGAACAGCAAAGTGACTGCGGGAATGGAGTTTTTTACTGAACTGAATTAGAGAAGATGAAGGTAGCTTTCATGCATAATTTATCCTTTCTGGGGCTCCAAATTTGGAAAGAACCATGCTGGAAGGCCTAGAAAGAATTGCATGCTTTGTTACAGCTAATTCAGAAATATGAAGTTCCATACGTACCTTGCCTACACATGCTGTTCTCCCATTGCAAAATTCCCATTTAGCAGGACAAATCTCTAAGGAAAAAAACACTCAAATACAGCAACCAAACACATTGTCTTCTGTCTTTAAAATATAAACCACATGCTTTTTACATTTTCACAGAGTCTGGACTCCATCAGCAATACAGTGAACTTAGAGTACCCCTAGTTTTGGAATTTCAAATGCTGTGTTGGTCATATACATGTGTTGACCCATCCTAGGAATTCTGTTTTCCTAGGGGTAGTGAAGGACTCTCACGATTAGTCCACACCCCTTTGTGGGCCAAAGCATCTGGGAGATAGATAACCACTAAGCTAGGTCTGCAGCCTGGGTCAGGGAACAAATCACCATCCACCGTGCCCTGTGGAGGCAGAAACCAAACTGGTCCACTGGGTTTCATTAGCGCCATGTCCTTCCCGGCTGGGCCAGCCCACCCACTGAATTCAGTCAGCTGTCCGTAGGAAGTGCCATATTAGAAAGTGAGCTCGCCAAATTCCCAAAGAGAGAGTGAAAACTTAGGATATTTTTCAGTTCAGTTCAGCCACTCAGTTGCACCTAACTCTTTGTGACCCCATGGACTCTAACTTAAAATCAGAATTTGAAATTATGGAATTAAGATAGCAAATGCTACACTATGTGCAGTCAGGAGTAACGTTTTCAAAAGACAAATTCTTTATCTTCAGTTCAGTTCAGTTCAGTCGCTCAGTTGTGTCCGACTCTTTGCAACCCCATGAATCGCAGCACGCCAGGCCTCCCTGTCCATCACCAACTCCCAGAGTTTACTCAAACTCATGTCCATCGAGTCAGTGATGCCATATAGCCATCTCATCCTCTGTCGTCCCCTTCTCCTCCTGCCCCCAATCTCTCCCAGCATCAGGGTCTTTTCCAGTGAGTTAACTCTTCGCATTAGGCAGCCAAAGTATTGGAGTTTCAGCTTCAGCATCAGTCCTTCCAATAAACATCCAGGACTGATTTCCTTTAGGATGGACTGGTTGGATCTCCTTGCAGTCCAAGGGACTCTCAAGAGTCTTCTCCAACACCACAGTTCAAAAGCATCAATTCTTCGGCACTTTATTTTATTACTATCTAATTTCACAAAGGTCGGAAATAAGACAACTTACTATTGAATGCTAGCTGTCCAAGGAGCCAAGGACAAAAAGGTGGTTGGTCCACAGCTTGCACTACATCTTAGAACCTTCTGGCAATGATGGGTTGTCCTTCAAGGACCGTGACTGAGAATATTCCATCCTGTTCTTTCTATTAGAGCCTGTGCTCCCTTACTTTTATTTCCATCTCAAGGTCTAAAAGACAGACGTCTACTGGACAAGGGGACAGTTAACCTCTAAACAATATCATCCCCTCCTATTCAAATGTGACTCCCCTTCCACCCGGAAGTCCCCATGAACTCCCTGCCTTGCCTGCTTTCTGTGGAGGCTAAGAGCTTTGGTTTTCAAATGCTAAAAACAGGACATTCTAATCCTGCTTCTACTTCAAAAAATAAATAAATGTCAATTCCCTGGCATCTTAAAAAAAAAAAAAAGATTTAAAGACCCTCTAAAGCTCTGATGGGTATTATGTGTGAGTTGATTGACGGATTATATAAGCTAGCACTGGCATTTTAGAAAGACATACCAGCATGTCCAATCACTTCAGTTAACACACTAAGAAATCAGGTTTCCACAGCTAGCTATGGAACATGGCCTAAATTCCACACAAGAGACATGCTCACCCCAGAACCTGTCCTCAGCCTTCGACTAAGACATTCTTTAATAGACTCTGAAGGAAGCAAACAGTGGGCTCAGTCTATTGGCAGATAATGAACACATCGCTGCTGCCCATGTGAAAAGGTCTCAGGAAATGGGACAGGGAAGAGAAAGGCTAAGTGACACATGCAGAGCATGAGGTCATTTGAAGCAGAGCTGAGACTAAAATCTGAGCCTGTGAATTCTTGCTGTCTCTATAGGGTGCTGAGTTAAAGAGCCCCTCCTGATAGATTTAGAGATAGACATTTGGATCTCAGCTGAAAATTGTGATCACATTTCTAAAGCCCAGAACAGACTGCAACCCAGAACAGCCAGCCACTCAGGTAAGCAGCAAGTCTTACACAATGAAGTTTTTAAAAGGCTGTGCCTTTCTGCTTAGCTTGACGCAGGCTATGCCAAGTCCTTTCATCCCAAATCTTAGAGTCTAGAGTCTGACGTCCTGCAGATAATTGTTCTCTTTTGATGCACAATAGATGACTCCCTACTCAGGTTTATCTACAGATGGAAATGGATGTGCTTCTTCCTGCTTTGCACCTTGAATTGAGAGTCCTCCCCAGCAATCTAACAGACCTGTATGATGAAGAAATTGTATCATGTTATTATAATAAATAAGAAGTAGTGATACCTCAGGTTTCTTTCCAACCAAATATGAGAACCTTGCTTTTCAACATGAGTAATATCCTAAAGCCCAAATTGTGTTGAGCTGCTTCATTTCCTGGTCCTCAGAGTGCTGATAAAGATTGCTGACTGTACTATGGTGTGATTTATCTATGTTTGATGCCATAAACAAAATTTTCTCTAGGAAAAAGAATAACTGTGCATAATGGCCATATCATTCATATTATGAGTGCTTAATTTATAATAAATATTCTATGAGCAATTCCAGATAATATTGGCTAAAAAACAAAGTAAAAAATTTAAAGGATGTTTTGTCCTTCCCACTTTGGCAATATTAGCACAACTTCTTGAAAGTGACTATTTTAGTCATGTTATTCATGTAACACAACTATAAGTGTTATTATTTCTAACCCAACTAACCAGTGAATTTGCTTGTGTATCCCATCATTTTTCTCTAGGTCATAGTTTACATATTAAGCTATCATTATGTTAAAATGTTGAACTAGATTTTTCATCATATTACTCTTTTGAGGGTTGACTCTATCTTTGCTTGTCTACATAATTTCTCTCTTCCTGTCTTACATTGCTTTCTCAAAATGTAATCCTATGTGTAACAATAAATATATTTGACAAATTTCACTATAGCCAATCAGGCAAAAAATATATCTGTATGCATGAATATGCCAATAACTGATGTCTCTCTGTGATCCATTCTGGGAAGAAAAAAGATCATTTAAAGCAAATTGTTAGGTATTATCATTTTCACATAAAAGTCACCTAACTGAGAAATTGCTTCTCTCTTATAATAGTTTCTTAAGCCTATTAGTTTAGTTCATTACAAGAAAATGTCCTATTATAAAACACTGAGCATATGAACATGCTTTTTCTTTTGAGTCTTAAGAAAGACAAAAGTAATCAAACTGCTTTGAATTTTAAAAAAGAAAACTCTGAATTCAGATAGTGAATGTAATTAGTCACAAATTTTAACTCTGCAGTAGGGCATGGAGACTTGATGGACTTTATAAACACTCCATGGACACATTACTGAGAACTTTTCAAGCTTCTCTGATTGCATTGCCATTTCAAATAAATCTGCCCTTAATGCTGACTCAGAGATCTTTTTTTTTTTTTAAAGAGACAATTTTTCATAACGTCATATCATCCTTCCTTTCAAAACAAAATAATCTGCTATTATAATTTCTTCTTAGGCAATGTGAGTAGAGATAACACTGAAAATTTTTTTTCCAAAGAAATGAGATTTCCTCTTATTGTGAAGATGAGACACTCCCTCTTAGTCACAGAGAGCTGAGGGGGAAGTCGGTCATTTGTTCCTTGGTTTTAGGTGTGCCTTCTAAATCAGATGGCATTCTCAGACACTTGGGGTATATGACAAGGACTTTCCCTAAACAGTAGCTCAATACTAAAATAATGTAGACCAGAATCTAGATTTGCTCCTACTGAGTGAAAAGTTGGGTGATAAAGAGAAAATAACATAAAATAGCTCCCGAAGGCTCAAAACCAATATCAGCTGATAAAATTAATCCTAAAGAACCAAAATGAAGTTGAGTATTTTCAGCTAGGTGACATTGTCATTGAACTGGGATTTTGGATTTAAAATAAGATAGAAAAAATGAATTTAAAAATGAAAAAATAAATAAGATAGAAGGTATATTTGCAGAAGAAGGGAATTCATTTCTATACCACCAATAAGCATTCTAATGGCAATGGAGAAGCATATCAATTTTAAAGAATAAATGTCCTAAGTATAATACTCTAATCTTCTGAAACTTGTTTTAAGGTGTACTACTGATTCTGGAAATTGTTTCATATGCTCTTGAGGAGAATGTGTATTTTGCTGTTGTTGGGTGTAGTGTTCTACATATGCATGTGTATTAAGTCTGAGCAACTTCTCTGCAAGCTTAGTTGCACCAGTCGTGTCCAACTCTTCACAACTCCATGGACTGTAGCCCCCCACCCAGGTTCCTCTGTCCGCGGTATTTTCCTGGCAAGAAATACTGGAGTGGGTTAACATTGCCTTCTCCAGGGGAATCTTCCCGACCCAGGAGTTGAACCCACATCTCTTGTGTCTCCTCTTGAGTCTCCTGCATTGGCAGGCAGATTCTTTACCACTCGGGCAACCTGGGAAGCCCCATATACACTATTGATGCTATGTATAAAACAGATACCTAATGAGAACCTACCGTATAGCTCAGAGAACTCTACATGGTGCCCTGTGGTGACTTGAATGGGAAGGAAATCAAAAAAAAAAGAGAGGATACCTGTACATGTATCCATAAACAGCTGATTTACTATGCTGAACAACAGAAACTAATAACATTGTGAGGCAACTGTACTCCAGTAGAAATAAATTTTTTTAATTTGAAAAATTATGAATAGGAAAGTATTTGCTTATATCCATACTCCTGAACTCATGGTGTATACTACACATTGACTCAGCACCCGTTTAAATACACTCTGGTAGAATTCTTGAACTACCAAGGTCAGACAGCTAAAAGCTATGTTTCCTATGCTTTTATTGTAGCCAGAGTTCTGTATGGGACCTTGCTTCTGCCAAACAGACATACTGCAGGAGACTTGGAGCGAAGTGGTAGAGAGACTGGCTTGTGGCGGTGAAGGTGTGCTTCTTCTGGGGAAGCTGAGGCAGGTGGCAGAGCATCAGGTCCCAAGAGACCTGGGCATTGAGTGGAGGTCCCATCAGGGTGCTACTCCCCACAGCACCGCTGCGGTGCCGGTCATTTCTCCTGCTGATCTATTCCCGACGAGGCAGGCTCCAAGCCCAGGTATCTGACTTCCTTGCAGATAATATGTTCTACTAAACACTCTTCTGCTTCAATTAGCTAGAAGAGAATCTATGGTCTGCCACAGAGAATCACAAATGATCTAGCTGTAAACCCAAATCACCAACAAGCCTCATAATTAATGGAGGAATATTAGAATTCGCCTATTTTAAAATCAGACATATCCTAAGCAAGATCCAAAAATGCAGTGCTGAATGGAAAAAGGGAGTTATTTCAAGACAGAGAACGTGACTTCATAGGCATAGAAACGAAAGGAGAGAGAGATGAGGGGGAGAGAAAGGATGTTCAGTCACTTCTCCAGCGACATGTCAGAGCCTCTCAGCCTCACCTGCTGGGTTTCGGCATTGCGCTCTCCGCATGCTGCTGCTGCTGAGTCGTCACACGGGACGGGCCAGGTGCCTGCCCGCACAGCTGCTGTCCCGAGTCCGCTAGACACGCCGGCTGCCGCCCGGGAGCTGCCCGCTGACCCAGCGCTGTGCAAAGCAGCTGCAGCATTAAGCGAGGGCTGCTCACCACTCACTTTGACCAGTAGGAGGCGTGAGCCAGCGTCACAGTTCGCTCTTCCCCCCAAGGACGGTTCTGAGAAACAGCCATTTATACGGCTTCTTGGAAGATACATTCTACAAAACCAACCAGCCATATTTCCTTAATGCCTCCTGTCCACTCTTCCTCCCACCCTGCCCTGTTCTCCTTTATCCTCAGCTCTGTCCCCTGAGGTCGCATCTCCTAATAGTACGTTGCCACCATCACCTTTTCCTCGGGCTCTGTTTTCTGGAGAACCAGGCTCAGATAGGCAGACAAGCAAGGGAAACTTGTCTGACTCAGTGCTCATGCATACAGTGACCCCAGAAACATGATTAACTTAAATCTCATTCTGAGGTTCAAGAAAGATAAAGGAAATGGGGGGAAAGGGTGCACAGAAAAGGCATTAAGGAATGAAATAGAATATAGCTACAAAATACTGGCAAAACAAAGGCTTGATCTTTAAAAAGATGAATAAGGTAATCTTTACAAGACAAAAGAGGAAAAAAGATTTAAGTTGTAATGGAATAAATAACAACATATAAAACATTTAAATTATAAATAATTATACATAACTATATATAAATTGGAAAGTTCAGATAAGATGAATGTATAACTTATAGAAACAGAGAATATAGAGGGGAAAAGTTTCATATCTCAATATATAAAGGGAACATAACTTTGTAACCAACCCAAGTACAGACAGTACACACACAAAATATTGTATACCTGTGTATCTTATATATATGGAATCAAAATCCTAAATAAATCCTGAGTTATGTAACTCACATAATATTCTAGGTGAAATATATCCATCTTGAGTTTATTACTGGAGAACAAAGATGATTTAGTAGCAGAAATCTTACCAGTGTGATTCACCACATTGTTTATGTGAGAACAACTGTTATCATCCAAATAGCTGAAGGAAAATCTTAAGAATTTTAATTCAATAACCACTTATGATGAAATTCTGTTATAAATAGAAATAAATGAAAATGAAAATTTTCTTTACTTGATATAGACTTCCTGGGCTTCCCAGGTGACATAGAGGTAAAGAATCCACCTGCCAGTGCAGGAGATATGGGTTCGATCTCTGGGTCAAGCAGATCCCTGGGAGAAGGAAATGGCAACCCACTCTAGTATTCTTTTTTTTTTTTTTTTAGTATTCTTGTCTGGAAAATTCCATGAACAGAGGAGCCTGATGGGCTGTAGCCCATGGGGTTGCAGAGTCTAATATGAGTGAGCCAGTGAGCACACACACACACACCTGCAAAACAAATTACAAGATATCACCATATTTAATGGAAACATCTGAATTATTTTCCTTTAAAGTCAAGATCAAGTCAAAAATACCAGTTAATCACTGTGCTGGGCTGAAGGCATTGTGGATATCTCTAAAAATGCTTGAGGACCAGGAAAAGATAGAAATGTGGTTTGATTTAGATAAAAAGAGATCAAAATGCCCTTGTTTCAAGATGACGTGGTCATTACCAGGAAACTTCTGTGAAACTCGACTGGTGGTAAAGTGCCCAGGTGAAAACCCACGTCTCGCCCAAGCTCCAGCCAAGGCCGTTAACTGCTTTGCTCCCTGGTTTCCTCCCATCCACATCTCAACATTTCCTGCCCAAAATGCAGGAAATCACTTCAGCTTCCTGAATTGAATATACTCCCCTCAAAGCCTGCCAGCTCACCCCTAGCATCTGTCCCTGTGAACCTCACAGCTTAGAGAAGGGGACTTGAGCCTGGAAAGAAAGGTTACAGAGATGCTTCAGTATTTCTTGGGAATTACCCCAGGCTGTCGCCTGAGGGAAGGGAGAAGACAGAAGGAGAGAAACAAATAAACAAATACACATTGAAGGGACCACACGTTTTTAAACTTATTCATTTTCAG
This sequence comes from Cervus elaphus, assembly GCF_910594005.1. Taxonomy (NCBI): domain Eukaryota; kingdom Metazoa; phylum Chordata; class Mammalia; order Artiodactyla; family Cervidae; genus Cervus; species Cervus elaphus. Next base: position 16,171,932 of record NC_057846.1, on the reverse strand, counting down.
TTGAAGGGATGCTGCTCCACAATACTGCATTGGCTTCTACCATACATCAACTCAAACCAACCTTTTGAAAATGTATTTTGTCAAGAAAAAGTAGTTGTTAATATAAGTTTGGAGAAATGCAAACTTTCATTAAGCTTCCATGGAGGAGGTGTTAATTCAAACATTTAAGTATTTTTCAATTCATGGATCAAATAATCCAAAGTACAAAAGAATGGACACCTCTCTCTATCTTATGTTGATTGAAAAAAAGAGAATCTGATTTCAGTTGAGCACACAACAGTTGGCCTTATATGGACTTGAAGGACTGGAAAGAAGGTGAAAATAATCTAGATGAAGAAGACTGATCTGGAATCCACCAGATGATGAGATGGTGGATGAACAAGAAAGGTAATGTGTAGGTGTCCATTGACCAAAGCAGGTGGAACGCATAGATTCACAAGCCAAGGAGAATGAAAAATACCAGAAATGAAGAGGAATACTGACATCTTTAGGGTGTAAGGAAAGAAAGAGAACAGCATTGTAGTATTTCATAACTGAGTGAATTACTGAGTTAAGAGCTCTAACGATAGTGTTTCTGTTGTTTCTGTTCAAAATTGTTAATTTTGAACAATTTTTTTCTTAAATGGTTCTGCTCTAAGCTTATGTGTAGCTTTATATTGGGTAGTCTTACATCATCTGAGGCGATAACTATAAAGATGAGCATTTTTCATTTTTCCATGAAGCCCTTGTAAAAGAGGCAGTGGATACAGCCATTGCAATTAACAAAAATATTTTACTTAAGTGTTTTCATGGTACAGATGCTGACATATTATGAAGCCTTTAACATAGATAAACAGATAAAAACTTCTTTTCCCCTTTTTTGGTGGGGAGAATTAATTTGAGACTTTAGTACATAAAATCAAATAGCTGGAACAAAATGTTTAATCAAAGGAAACATTAAACTATTAACTGCTGCACTTCTATAATGTCTTGAGTTTTTCCACTAAAGTTTATTTTTATTTCTTCTTGCCATACCTCAGTGACTACTTGTCCATGAGCTAAAACCAGTAAATGTCCTAAACTAGACAGCTTTGATGTCTATAAGCTGGGTATCAAGCAATACAAACATGTCTTAAGTTTTTATACTTCTTTGCTTGAAAAATGGATAGAAAGGAGATACAATAAACATTACTAAACAGGGAGCAATTGGAAGGACAGGAAAGGAGACTAAGCAAGAAACAGGGATGAAACAATGTACATCACAATATAAAATAAACTCCAAGAAGATTAAAGAAAATGGCCAAAGGATATAAATAGGGAACTCCTATTCCCATCACTTCATGGCAAACAGATGGGGAAACAATGGAAACAGTGAGAGACTTTATTTTCCTGACCTCCAAAATCACTGCAGATGGTGACTGCAGCCGTGAAATCAAAAGATGCTTGCTCCTTGGAAGAAAAACTATGACGAACCTAGACAGCATATTAAAAGCAGACATCACTTGCTGACAAAGGTCCATAGAGTCAAAGCTATGGTTTTTCCAGTAGTCATGTATGGATGTGAGAGTTGGACTATAAAGAAAGCTAAGCACCAAAAAATTGATGCTTTTGAACTGTGGTGTTGGAGAAGACTCTTGAGAGTCCCTGAGGCTGCAAGGAGATCCAACTAGTCAATCCTAAAGGAAACCAGTCCTGAATGAATATTCATTGGAAGGACTGATGCTGAAGCTGAAACTCCAATACTTTGGTCACCTGATGGTGAAGCACTGACTCATTGGAAAAGACCCTGATGTGGGAAGGACTGAAAGCAGGAGGAGAAGGGGATGACAGAGAATGAGATGGTTGGATGGCGTCATGGACTCGATGAACGTAACTTTGATCAAGTTCCAGGAATTGGTGATGGACAGGGAGGCCTGGTGTGCTGCAGTCCATGGGGTCACAAAGAGTCAGACACGACTGAGCGCCTGAACTGCAGAGAAAAGGAAACCCAAGTGGCCAGTGCTCACTAGTTTTTGGAGAAATTCAAAGACTACAATAATACTTTATTTTTCACTCATCAAATTGGTAAAACTTTAAATTCAGAAAATAGTAAATCCCAGCAAAGAAAGGGAAAAAGTAATAACAGGCAGTTGGTGAAGGATGAATTGGTACAGCTACTCTGGGAGGTCCATTTGGATATTCTTAATGTCAATTTTAAAATTTGCATCCATTAAAGTTGAAGATACCCTCTAGAACATAAAAATCATATTTCTAGTATACACTCTAACGAAACAACATATATGCCCAAGGAAACATGTAGAAAGATGCCCAATGCAGCATTATTTTCATGGGAGATATTGGGGGAAAAAAACACTCATCAATGGGAAAATGGATAAAAACAGACATATATGTGTCAGATAAAAACAGACAGAATGCTAATTTATATAGCTACAAAAATTAATAAATTAACCTTTAGAAACCAATATAATTAAATCTCTCTAGAATAAAGTATTGGATAAAAAAAAGACAAGATGCAGAATGAAATATAAAATGTAATACCTTTGATTTAAATTTTTTAAATCTACAAACAATAATTCTTTTATTTAGATGCAAATAATTAACTATTCAAATATAAACATGAAGCATATTAATTTTTGACTAGTTATCTCTGGTGGAGGAGAGCTGAAAACATAATTGGAGAAAGTGCAAAGAAGGTTTCATCTAGTGAGTGAGGCAGCAGTATTTTTTAAAAGGTAAATTTAAAAAAAAACAAAATAAAGGATTACTAATTAAGTATAGATGGTAAATAAATATATGTTTATTATATAATCTAATTTTCTGTGTATTAAAAAAGTTTTCATACCAAAAAAAATGTCACGTTGAATTCCTAATAATCCTATTGTGCTTTAATCTTAATGGAAAAAAGCAGACTGTTGAATGCAGCCCATGATCTCAGCAACCTAAACGAGCAATGGTAAACTGGGAGCCCTCGGTCTGATGAGGTCCTTGGCCCTGTTTTGCTTGGCTATGCCTTAATAATGGCCCTCACAGTGTTTTTAAAAAATGTGAAGGATATGCCAACATTTTAAAATTCAGTTCAGTTCAGTCACTCAGTCATGTCTGACTCTTTGAGACCCCATGGATTGCAGCATGACAGGCCTCCCTGTCCATCACCAACTCCGAGAGCTTGATCAAACTCAGGTCCATCAAGTCGGGGATGCCATCCAACCATCTCCCTCTCTGTCGTCCCCTTCTCCTCCTGCCTTCAGTCTTTCCCGACATCAGGGTCTTTTCAAATGAGTCAGTTCTTCGCCATCAGGTGGCCAAAGTATTGGAGTTTCAGCTTCAATATCTGTCCTTCCAATGAATATTCAGTACTGATTTCCTTTAGGATGGACTGGTTGAATCTTCTTGCACTCCAAGGGACTCTCAGGAGTCTTCTCCAACATCACAGTTCAAAAGCATCAATTCTTTGGCGCTTAACTTTCTTTATGATCTAACTCTCACATCCATACATTACCACTGGAAAAACCATAGCTTTGACTAGACCAACCTTTGTTGGCAAAGTAATGTCTCTGCTTTTTAATATGCTGTCTAGCTTGGTCATAGATTTTCTTCCAAGGAGCAAGCATCTTTTGATTTCATGGCTGCAGTCACCATTTGCAGTGATTTTGGAGCCCAAAAAATAGTCTCTCACTGTCTCCATTGTTTCCCCATCTATTTGCCATGAAGTGATGGGACCAGATGCCATGATCTTAGTTTTCTGAATGTTGAGCTTTAAGGCTCTTTAGTTCTTCTTCACTTTCTGCCATAGGTTGGTGTCATCTGCATATCTGAGGTTATTGTTATTTCTCCTAGCAATCTTGATTCCAGCTTGTGCTCATGCAGCCTGGCATTTCACCTGATATATTCTGTATATAAGTTAAGTAAAGGTGACAATAAACAACTTTGACGTATTCCTTTCCCTATTTGGAACCAGTCTGTTCCATGTCCAGTTCTAACTGTTGATTCTTGACCTGCACACAGATTTCTCAGGAGACAGGTCAGTTCATCTGATATTCCCATCTCTTTAAGAATTTTCCACAGTTTGTTGTAATCCACGCACAAAGGCTTTGGCATAACCAATAAAGCAGTAAATGTTTTTCTGAAACTCTCTTGCTTTTTTGATGATCCAACGAATGTTGGCAATTTGATCTCTGGTTCCTCTACCTTTTCTAAATCCAGCTTAACCATCTGGAAGCTTCTAATTTTAAAATTAGGAGATTAAAAAGTCTGACTTTTGCTTTTTTTTTTTTTTTCTGGTGAGATCAGGCAATGTGAGCCATAGTCCAATTGGGCAAGATGGGTGGAGTTGGGTGACTGCTGGCTCCTTTCAGGTCCAGAGCAGTCCAGGAACTGGCCTCAGCCCTGTCCCCTCTGAAACTGCATCTAAGTCCCACTTGTCACCTACCACCACACTTGCCCTTTTCTCCTGTATCAAGGAAAAAAGCCAAATATTTCACTTGGCCATCTTCATTACCTGTCTCCTCCTCATAAGCATCCAGGTTAGTAATGCCTATTAAAAAAAAAAAAAAAAGATCATTGAACAAGGATTGGAGAGAAGTAAAACAAATTATTTTTCACTGCTGTCTCTGTGTTATTGGATTGCGTTTTCAAGGATTAAAAAGAAGTGTGAAAATAGCCAAACCCAAAGATGCCTTAATATTCCTACTTCAGGTCCCAGTGCAGTGCAGAATCACTCTTCTGGGATTATTTTCTGTTCCAGATTTTCTCCACTTTCCTGCCACAGGTTCTGTGGTTTCTAGTTTAATATACTTGATCAAAATCACCTACTTAGCAAACATATTCACATAACAATTCACTGGGGCACAAAAATTATGGGCCTGGCCCACAAAAATTATCTAAAAGCCAAGAGAATAATGTTTCTGGAGTGTTCAGAAGATGGTAATGATTTAGAGTGACATTCCGGCACCAGACTCCCTGGTTTCACATTCTGGCTCTAAAGCTTCTTCTTAACTGCACAGTCTTAAGAGAGCTCTGCTTTGATTTTCTCATTTGAAGAATAGTACTAATCTCATAAGGCTACTGAGAAAGAATGCTATAAAACAAAATTAACAAATGTTTAATTGAATGTCTGTAAAAATAATAAACTAAAATTTTTTCTCTTAAATTTAAATGTTATTAGATTTAAAAAAACATTTCATTTCTTTTTTGATTTCTTCTATGATTTGTTGGTTATTCAGAAGCGTGTTATTTAGCCTCCATATGTTTGAATTTTTAACAATTTTTTTCCTGTAATTGAGATCTAATCTTACTGCACTGTGGTCAGAAAAGATGACTGGAATGATTTCAATTTTTTTGAATTTTCCAAGACCAGATTTATGGCCCAGGATGTGATCTATTCTGGAGAAGGTTCCGTGTGCACTTGAGAAAAAGGTGAAGTTGATTGTTTTGGGGTGAAATGTCCTATAGATATCAATTAGGTCTAGCTGGTCCATTGTGTCATTTAAGGTTTGTGTTTCCTTGTTAATTTTCTGTTTAGTTGATCTATCCATAGTTGTGAGTGGGGTATTAAAGTCTCCCACTATTATTGTGTTACTATTAATTTCCTCTTTCATACTTGTTAGTGTTTGCCATACATATTGCGGTGCTCCTATGTTGGGTGCATATATATTTATAATTGTTATATCTTCTTCTTCGATTGATCCTTTGATCATTATGTAGTGTCCTTCTTTGTCTCTTTTCACATCCTTTATTTGAAAGTCTATTTTATCTGATATGAGTATTGCGACTCCTGCTTTCTTTTGGTCTCCGTTTGCGTGAAATATTTTTTTCCAGCCCTTCACTTTTAGTCTGTATGTGTCTCTTGTTTTGAGGTGGGTCTCTTGTAGACAGCATATATAGGGGTCTTGTTTTTGTATCCATTCAGCCAATCTTTGTCTTTTGGTTGGGCCATTCAACCCATTTACATTTAAGGTAATTATTGATAGGTGTGGTCCTGTTGCCATTTACTTTGTTGTTTTGGGTTCACGTTTATACAACCTTTCTGCATTTCCTGTCTAGAGAAGATCCTTTAGCATTTGTTGAAGAGCTGGTTTGGTGGTGCTGAATTCTCTCAGCTTTTGCTTATCTGTAAAGCTTTTGAATTCTCCTTCATATCTGAATGAGATCCTTGCTGGGTACAGTAATCTAGGTTGTAGGTTATTCTCTTTCATTACTTTCAGTATGTCCTGCCATTCCCTTCTGGCCTGGAGGGTTTCTATTGATAGATCAGCTGTTATCCTTATGGGAATCCCTTTGTGTGTTATTTGTTGTTTCTCCCTTGCTGCTTTTAATATTTGTTCTTTGTGTTTGATCTTTGTTAATTTGATTAATATGTGTCTTGGGGTGTTTCGCCTTGGGTTTATCCTGTTTGGGACTCTCTGGGTTTCTTGGACTTGGGTGGCTACTTCCTTCCCAATTTTAGAGAAGTTTTCAGCCATTATCTCCTCGAGTATTTTCTCATGGCCTTTCTTTTTGTCTTCTTCTTCTGGGATTCCTATGATTCGAATGTTGGGGCGTTTCACATTGTCCCAGAGGTCCCTGAGGTTGTCCTCATTTCTTTTGATCCTTTTTTCTTTTTTCTTCTCTGCTTCATTTATTTCCACCATTTTATCTTCTACCTCACTTATCCTATCTTCTGCCTCTGTTATTCTACTCTTGGTTCCCTCCAGAGTGTTTTTGATCTCATTCATTGCATTATTCATTTTTAATTGACTCTTTTTTATTTCTTCTAGGTCTTTATTAAACATTTCTTGTATCTTTTCAATCTTTGTCTCCAGGCTATTTATCTGTATCTCCATTTTGTTTTCAAGATTTTGGATCATTTTTATTATCATTATTCTAAATTCTTTTTCAGGTAGATTCCCTATCTCCTCCTCTTTTGTTTGACTTGGTGGGCATTTTTCATGTTCCTTTACCTGTTGGGTATTTCTTTGCCTTTTCATCTTGTTTAGATTGCTGTGTCTGGAGTGGGCTTTCTGTATTCTGGAGGTCTGTGGTTCCTTTTTATTGTGGAGGATTTACCCAGTGGGTGGGGTTAGACGATTGGCTTGTCAAGGTTTCCTGGTTAGGGAAGCTTGTGTCAGTGTTCTGGTGCGTGGAACTTGATTTCTTCTCTTTGGAGAGCAATGGAGTGCCCAGTAATGAGTTTTGAGATGGGTCTATGTGTTAGGTGTGACCTTGGGCAGCCTGTATGTTGGCGTTCAGGGCTATGTTCCTGCGTTGCTGGAGAATTTGTGTGGTATGTCTTGCTTTAAAACTTATTGGCTCTTGGGTGGTGGTTGGTTTCATTGTAGGTATGGAGGCTTTTGGACGGTCACTTATTACTTAAAGTTCCATGTAGTCAGGAGTTTTCTGGTGTTCTCAGGTTTTGGGCTTAAGTCTCCTGCCTCTGGATTTCAGTTTTATTCTTCCTGTAGTCTCAGGACTTCTCCAACTATACAGCACTGATAATAAAACTTCTAGGTTAATGGTGAAAAGATTCTCCCCCGTTAGGGACACCCAGAGAGGTTCACAGAGTTACATGAAGAAGAGGAGAGGGAGGAGGGAGATAGTGTTGAGCAGGAGGAGAAAAAGGGGGACTCAAGAGGAGAGAGACAGATCTACGCAGCTGTCTGTTCCCAGAGTGTTCTCCGTAGCCCAGACACCTACAAAGATTCACAGAATTGGATTGGGAAGAGAAGGGGAAAGGAGGAAATAGAGGTGTTCTGAGGTAGAAAACAGAGAGTCAAGATTGGGAGAGAATAATCTTCGGTTTAAAAATAGGGCTTCTCTTCTTTTTAAAAAAACATTTCAAAAAAACAATTTGAGAGTTAGTTTTCTCCACTTATAAGTTCTAAGTATATGAAAATTTCTAATAAGCCACCATAAATTTTCTCAAAATTATTAACTGGTTAAATTATTTGGTGGTGGGACTTCCCTGGTGGTCCAGTGGCTAAGATTGTGAGCTCCCAATGCAAGGGGCCTGGGTTCGATCCCTGGTAGGGAACTAGATCCCACATGCTACAACTAAGACCCAGCACAGCCAAGTAAATAAATATTTGAAAAACTAATTATCTGGTGGTTATTAAAAGCTTGCCACCAGGAAGGTAGCAGGGCAGGGGCCGGGGCGTAGGGCTGGGGCGGGGGCGGGTGTTGGGGGGTCCAGGCAGCGGTGGGTGGCGGCCATGAGGAGGCGGTTTACCGAGTCCTCTGGGCGGAGAGTTCTCTCTCCCCTGCCGCAGAGGCGGTGAGGGCGCTGGGATGCGAGCTGCGTAACATCGCGATGGCTGCCCAAGGAGAACCCCAAATTCAGTTCAAACTTGTTTTGGTTGGTGATGGTGGTACTGGAAAAACTGCATTCGTGAAGCGTCGTCTGACTGGTGAATTTGAGAAGAAGTATGTAGCTACCTTGGGTGTTGAGGTCCATCCTCTTGTGTTCCATACCAACAGAGGACCTATTAAGTTCAATGTGTGGGACACAGCTGGTCAGGAGAAATTTGGTGGACTGAGAGATGGCTATTACATACAAGCTTAGTGTGCCATTATAATGTTTGACGGAACATCGAGAGTTACTCATAAGAATGTGCCTAACTGGCATAGAGATCTGGTACGAGTGTGTGAGAACATTCCAATTGTGTTGTGTGGCAACAAAGTGGATATTAAGGACAGAAAGGTTACGGCAAAGTCAATTATCGTCCACCGAAAGAAGAATCTTCAGTTCTATGACATTTCTGCCAAAAGTAACTACAACTTTGAAAAGCCCTTCCTGCTTGCTAGAAAATTGATTGGAGACCCTAACTTGGAGTTTGTCGCCATGCCTGCTCTTCCCTCGCCAGAGTTGGTTATGGACCCAGCCTTGGCAGCACAGTATGAGCACGATTTAGAGGTTGCTCAGACAACTGCTCTTAGATGATGACCAATGAGAAAGTGAAGCTGGGGCCCAGCGTCAGAAGTCTAGTTTTATAGGCAACTGTCCTGTGATGTCAGTGGTGCAGCGTGTTTGCCACTTTATTATATAGCTAAGCAGAACATGTGCTTAATCTTTGGGTGCTGAAGGAGATGGATGGGCTTTGGAGTGAATGTGGCAGTTAAAAAAAAAAAAATACCTTCATTTTTTGGACCTGCATATTTAGGTGTTTTGGAACACAGTTGTTTCCTCCTTGAGTTTCAAATATAAGACTGCTATAGTCACGTGACAATATTGAGAGGTGGAATCTTGTTTGTTACTGTCATTCCCATTCCTTTTCGTTCAGAATCAGAATAAAGTTGTATTTCAAATATCTAAAAAAAAATAAAATAAAAGCTTACCACCAAATAATTTCATAAACAAATTTTAAAATTATTCCTGAAGCAAAATATTGTTTTTAATGTGAGATGTGGGAATATTTTAACAAAGCTGATAGGATGAGGATTATAGATTCTAAAATTAAGCATGCCTGGAGTTTACATCCTGAAATGTGAAGTCAGACATCCTGTAATGCAAAGTCAGTTGGGCCTTAGGAAGCATCACTATGAACAAAGCTAGTGGAGGTGATGGAATTCCAGTTGAGCTATTTCAAATCCTAAAGATGATTCTGTGAAAGTGCTGCACTCCATATGCCAGCAAAATTGGGAAACTCAGCAGTGGCCACAGAACTGGAAAAGGTCAGTTTTCATTCCAATCCCAAAGAAAGACAATGCCAAAGAATGTTCAGACTACCACACAACGGCACTTATCTCACATGCTAGCAAAGTAATGCTCAAAATTCTTCAAGCCAGGCTTCAATAGTACATGAACCATCAACTTCCAGATATTCAAGCTGGTTTTATAAAAGGCAGAGGAACCAGAGATCAAATTGCCAACATCTGCTGGATCATCAAAAAGCAAGAGAGTTCCATGAAAACATCTATTTTGACTTTATTGAATACACTAAAGTCTTTGACTGTGTGGATCACAATAAACTATGGAAAATTCTTAAAGAGATGGGAATACCATATGAACTGACCTGCCTCTTGAGAAACCTGTATGCAGGTCAAGAAGAAACAGTTAGAACTGGACATGGAACAACAGACTGGTTCCAAATAGGGAACGGAGTACATCAAGGCTGTATATTGTCACCCTGCTTATTTAACTTATATACAGAGTACATCATGTGAAATCACAAGCTGGAATCAAGATTGCTGGGAGAAACAGCAATAACCTCAGATATGCAGATGACACCACCCTTATGGCAGAAAGCAAAAAAGAACTAAAGAGCCTCTTGACGAAAGTGAAAGAGAAGAGTGAAAAAGTTGGCTTAAAACTCAACCTTCAGAAAACGAAGATCATGGCATCTGGTCCCATCACTTCATGGCAAATAGATGGGGAAACAATGGAAACAGTGAGAGACTATTTTGGGGGGCTCCAAAATCAGTACAGATGGTGACTGCAGTCATGAAATCAAAAGATGCTTACTCCTTGGAAGAAAAGCTATGAGCAACCTAGACAGCATATTGAAAAACAGAGACATTACTTTGCTGGCAAAGGTCCATAGAGTCAAAGCTATGGTTTTTCCAGTAGTCATGTATGGATGTGAGAGTTGGACTATAAAGAAAGCTAAGCACTGAAGAATTGATGCTTTTGAACTGTGGTGTTGGAGAAGACTCTTGAGAGTCCCTTGAACTTATTCAACCTGTCAATCCTAAAGGAAATCAGTCCTAAATATTCATTGGAAGGACTGATGTTGAAGCTGAAACTCCAATACTTTGGCCACCTGATGTGAAGAACTGACTCATTGGAAAACACCCTGATGCTGGGAAAGATTGAAGGCAAGAGGAGAAGGGGATGACAGAGAATGAGATGGTTGGATGGCATCACAGACTTGGTGGACCTGAGTTTGATCAAGCTCTGGAATTTGGTGATGGACAGGGAAGCCTGGCATGCTGCAGTCCATGGGGTCGCAAAGAGTTGGGCACAACTGAGCAACTGAACTGAGAGTTTACAAATATCTTTTTTTTTTTCTTAATGACTGGTTTTCTTTTTTTTTTTTTTCTTTACATTTCAGTGGGTTTTGTCATACATTGATATGAATCAGCCATAGATTTACACGTATTCCCCATCCCGATCCCCCCTCCCACCTCCCTCTCCACCCGATTCCTCTGGGTCTTCCCAGTGCACCAGGCCCGAGCACTTGTCTCATGCATCCCACCTGGGCTGGTGATCTGTTTCACCATAGATAGTATACATGCTGTTCTTTTGAAATATCCCACCCTCACATTCTCCCACAGAGTTCAAAAGTCTGTTCTGTATTTCTGTGTCTCTTTTTCTGTTTTGCATATAGGGTTATCTTAAATGGTTCCGGAACTGATTTGTTAGAAAACAATACCGCAATCCATGTGAGAATGATAGTCTTTTGGCTGAAGATGAAAATAACTTACAAAATCCTTCATCCATTTACTTAACTGTTCATTTCTAGTATACATGCGTAACAGCGTCTGAAATGTTAAGTCCACCCACCTAAGGAACCAACTTTACCAACTAAAGTGCTTATGTTTTGCTTCTAGTATTACATACTCTTCATTTCCAAAGTACTTTGGTCAACACCTTTTCCCCATCCCTTCAGTAAGACTGTTTCACACATATATTCATACAAAATACAGATTATTTTGTCACATTCTGCATTTCATCCTGAGAGTTCCCAGCTTCCAAAATGAGTGTGTAAAATTTGCATTCATCAAGGTTTGTTCTCTGTGGTAAAGTTCTGTAAATTTTGCCAAATGCATAGAGTTACATACTCAGAGTCCGTGTTACACAGAATTTTTACCATCCTAAAGACAAACCCTGTGTTTACCTGTTCAAGCTCACTCACTTCTGCATGAACCTCTGGCAGCACTGATCTTTTGATTATGTCCATAGTAAGAAGTTTTTCCTTTTACAGAATGTCATGTAATTAGAATCATACAGTGAATAGACTGGCTTCTTTCAGATAGTAATATGCATTTAAGTTATTTGTGTCTTTTTCATGACTTAATAGCTCATTTGTTTTCATTGCAGAATAATGTTCCATTGCCTGGGTATACCACAATTTGTTTATTCATTCTTCTTTTAAGAGATGTCTCAGTTTCCAGATTTTGCCAGGTAAGAATTAAGCTGCGATAAGCATTTGCATGCAGATTTCTGTGAGGTTGTACATTTTCAACTCAGTCAGAAACATGCTTTTTGGACCTTATAAGACTATGTTTACCTTTGTATGAAACGACCAGACTGTCTCCTAGGCTGTTACCACTCTGTCCTCCTGCCAGCATTGAATAATTGTTGTTGTTGCTCCACAATCTCATCAGCAATTGGTATTGTCAGGTTTTTGGATGTTAGCTATACTAAATAGGTGTGTAGTAGCATCTCGCTGTTATTTTAATTTGTAATTCTCTAGTGAGAAATGATTTTAGCATCTTTTCATGTGTTTAATTTTCATTCATCTGTTTTCTTAGGTAAGATGTCTTTTCAGATCATTTGCCAATTTTTTGATTGGTTGTTTGTTTTCTTATTGTTCAGTTTTAAGAGTTTTTTTGTATGTTTTGGAGGCAAGTTATCAGATATGTGTTTTGCAAATATTTCCCCCCAGTCTCTGGCTTGTCTTTTTATTCTCTTAACAGTTTTTTTCACAGAGAAAAGGGGTTTTGTGTTTTAGCAAAGCCCAACATATTCACTTTTTTCTTTCAAGGATCATGCTTTGGGTACTGTATCTAAAAAACATCCTCAGATGCTTGGCCATGCTCCTATGTCTTCTTACAGAAGTTTTATTGTCTGATATTTTTTAATTTAGGTCTATGATATATTTTCAGTTAATTTTTGTGAAACCTCTGTGGTCTCTAGGTTCATTTTCTTTTTGCACAAGCAATTTTTTTGTTGTTGTTATAAGTTCTGTCTTTCATTGACTTTCATTGACTTCATTGTCTTCATTGACTTCATTGTCCTTCATTGACTTTGCTCCTTTGTCAAAGATCCAATTGATTGTATTTCATCTATCAATGTTCAGGTCCCCAAGCTAAGGAGTAACAAGAAAATATAAAATACATTACTTTTTGCTTTCATTTTAATATCTTTAAATAATGAAGGTACATTCCAAATTAAAAGGCAGTATCCTCTCTATATATGTTCAGTTTGTGAAAAGTTATCCTGCCTCAACAGTGCAGCAAATAATTTTGACAATGCAATTTGGCTTTACATAAATTCGTCCTAACACGAGGCAAGATAATATGGTTTCCAAAAATGTAACTGAAGACTAGACTTATCTGGTTCTAAAAAGGCAAAGAAGACATTCAATGATTTTTTTGTTTTTGTCTATTTTTTTACTTTTCTAAAAAAAAAAAAAAAGACTTAGTTTCATCTATTCCTAGAGGAGAGTAAGCTAACAATTACAAATCTGATGTTTTAGGCATTTCTCATGCTATCTGCTACACGAATACAATTAGCAATAAAACAGCAAGATAAAAGATTACTTTTTAATTTTGTACCACTGTGAACATCATTGTACTTATTTTCAAGGCTGATTGGATGGCACTGCTGAGAGAAGGTGAAAAAAGAGCGAGCTTACGTGTGAGCATTAAATTAATATAACTTTTACTAAAAAGAACATTATGGTGGCACTATCAAATCCCCAACTGTTCTCTGTCATCTCTGGCAGATGAAAAGGAAGAGAAGTCCTGCTGTTTGCGGGGAGAAGGTCCCGTGGCTAGTCCATCACTATTTCGCTTTTGCTCCGTATTTCACATTACCACCCCACTTCCTAACAGTAGTCTCTGAAAGATGAAAGTGGACTCTCACTGAGAATTTCACACAAATGGATTAATTTGTGTCGCCATTTTTGGCATGTCGCCATGGATACGGCCATCTGACAGCCTCAGTGCAGCTGTGAGTTGATTGAGGGTCCATTCACAGTTCAAGGCTTTACAAAACCCATAACAAGAAAGAATGCTCATTAGTGGACAAAGACCCTACTTACACATGTGGTGATGCCTCAAAGAGTGAATGCTACCTCTCAGTAAATCTGATCTTCATAGCAGTATCACCAAGGAAAGTCAGAATTACACCACGAAAGAGCAAATTTTAAAATGTAGAGTTAGACTATATACACATATTTATATATACACACAGACATATATATACACGTACAAATGTATAGTATATACTATATATATATATATACTATACACAGACATATATATATATTTGATACCTCGCTTTACTTTCTTTTCATTTAAATCTAGGTAACTAACAGTGAAATGGAAACACAAACCAAGGAGTGTGTGTGTTGTATATCCTATTTAAAAAAAAGAAAATCAAAGGACAGAAAGCCATTTCTTCTTATAAACTTACAGACTGGTATTAATTAATAAAGGAATAGCTTCTGTCACTATGAAATGGAAAATCTGCCTTCTGCACGTGTAGCACATTGTGAAGTATAATATTGACATCTTAGATGGTCACACACCCAGGTGTATAGACACTAGCTTTATTTCTCTGTGATTAAACTCAGCTCGTGAGACTCCAGTGCTGCTTGGCAGCGAAACACCTTCTCCTCGAGGTGCACGTCACACCCTCCAGGGTGTATACCCATCAATTCATGAAGCGCGCTCCTTGAGGCTCTAATCCGGGGTGACGTCTGGGTGGCTGGGGCGGCGAGTCCATTGCCCAACAAGGCGGGGAGGTGGTCCTGTCTCGGGCGCCCTCACAGGCCTCACAAGGCCTGCGCCTCTAGCGTTGAGCCCTGACCCCTGGCCTGCAGCCTCTTCTACTGGCGTTGACATCCACACACAGCCTCCAGTCATCAGGTCCCTGTTACAACGTGCTCCTCAGCCTCGACACCAGCCGTCTGTCTGTCTGTCTGTTCAGCCACTTCTGCACACTTTGCGGGTGGTGGGGGTGGGAACGCTTGCCTGCTTTTCCCAGGCTACAGGGAGATGCCTAAGACTAGGAGGCTCACCTTGGACCTCACTGCACACACATCCCAAGTACCTGAGACGCAGAAAGAAGCCTTTCAGCTAACGGGACACAGAGAAACTTTGTCAAACTCCGCTGAATCACGACCAGCTCTCACTCTCACATTATGTGTCATTAGCAGAGTAAACTACATGTGAAGTTGCTCTTGACACTTTGAAGTTCTTTAACCATGAGTCTCCCTTTATTTCTATCAAAAGGCCAGAAATAACAACTCCTTCAGGACTTCCAGGACCCCAGATCCCTGCTGTTTTCCTTGGAATCGGAATCAAAAGACATCATTTGGCACATAACACATGGATAATATAAGCTAATCCATCAACAGGACAACCTAAATGAACCTGAGATCCTACTGTCCTCTCCTTCACTGACAGATTCGCAAGGATTTACTATTCCACGGCCTCTCTTTTTCTGTTAAATTGGGCATGAAACACCAAATTAGAACAAATGTTTTGGAACTGCTTGCTTAGAAATATTTCATGTGACTTAAAATTTTAGCACCAAATGAATCAGAGCACTGACCAACTGTGGAATGTGGGAGTACTTGCCCACATTGGCAGGTGATTCTTAAATTGAAATGTTCTTTGTTAAAACAACAACAACAACAAACAAAGTCTGATGACTCTGTCCTAAAGCAGTGGAAAAGGCTAAAAATAATGTGCGTCATCTATGGGAATAAGTCGTGTAGGTAAAATGTGGAGCTGGATGAGATATGAAAGATTTACATACTATGTCTTTGTTTCTATGTCATTGTTTATAAATTGTCCAAGTTCATTTACAGAATTTGAAGGCTCAGAAAGACTTCAGGGAGGAAGGGGGAAGCAGCTGTGGGCAATCTAATCCATGTGATGAAAAGGAAAGCCAATTAATGAGAAGAAAAGAACTCAGGACTCATATAGCAAGATAAAAAATATAATGTACATTTTCAAAAGAGAGTGAGTAGTAGGTAGTATAGAGAAATTAATTTTCAATTTTCTTATTTATATCTGTTGTAAAGGCTGTTTTCTACCTCTTCTTAGATAATGATAATATCAGATCTTTTTTTTTCTTAACAGTTGTGTCCAGAATCCAGTGGTAGTTAGCTTTGAGATGATACTTTGATGAGAAAATAATAGAAGAGCCTTTTTAGTCTGTTTTCTGTGAAGACTCAATCCAAAATCTTTTGAAAATGAAATGTGGCCAGATAAAGGTCAAAAGTCCCAGCCCTTAAAAATATTAAATAATACTAAATAAAGGAAAGAATGAATAGCTGCCCATCTGGAAAAAAGTTATTTCATTTATAACAACCATTGTTATAAATGGAGAGAGAGCTGACATAGTGTTTTGGAGGACTGATTTTTCAAATATGTGCAATTAGAGAACAGGAATGAATGGGGAAATTGCTCCAAAAAAAGAAGTAAGCAATGTTTCATCTTAGAAAATCCATAGTTGAAAATCTCAGTGTGTATCTTTTTAAAAGTCTTAGTTGATTTTTTTTAAATGTATGTAACCTCTTGGGTGTCAAAAGGATTTCAAGCAAAATAAAAATCAAGAAATATAAAGCTCTGAAAAGAAAGTTACAAATTAAATATAGAGACACATTGATCTGGATTATTATAAGCATGTGGGCAAATAGCTATTAATTTTGAGTGTTTTCACTCTTAGTACAGAAGCATTTTAGTTATTTTAAAGATTTATATCTATTTAATCTGGACAGTGAAAGTCATGACACTCCTGTTTTCTAAGATCTTGCATGTCATTTATCAAAATCAGACATACTGGTGTCTGCCTGTTACATCAGTATTGACTCCATTAGGAATGAATATAACTATATTATTGGCTGAAGTGATCATTTTAGAGATGATAATATGAAAAATCTTAACACTGGTTGATGGTGACACATTCAGCAGTAAAGTTTAAATATTTGTGTCAATAAGCCAATAAAATATAAACAAATTATACAACTTGATTATGACCTATATTTATGAAAATCTTTTAAGTTAAAACTTGAAAATAGAGACTTTAAAACATTTTGCAGACAATGAAGGCTTGTGGGGAGGAAGCCTGTTTATAAGCCCAGAAAAAGCAATGGTGAAGAAGAGGAATTTTGAACGCATGGTTCTGGCCTTGGGCCAGGCCTGGGCAGCGACCACGTGAGCCGTCAGCAGGAGCAGTCCTCAGTGGGCCTCGCTGCCCTTCACTTTAAAAAACGGAAAGCAACAAAATTTGTCAGAAGTGCCAAATTTATATTTCAGAATACAATAATACATGCATTGTACATTTGAGTAGAAAATTTGACCTTGATTTTTAAATGTCATTATCCACAAAGAGTTGGACATAATGTAGCAAGTAAGCAACAACAGCAAAACAGCAATAATGTGAACCCACATTTTAGAGTTTATGTTCTCTAATTCTATTCTCTGCCCACCGTTTACTCCTAATGAGATATCTGGCCTGATAACTCTGAATTTCACAGTTTATTGCCAATCTCATTTTACTTCTTGTTGATATATTTTTAAAAAACAACAGCAACTATCTAGTTGCTGGACAACTAGATAGTCCAGATAGAGTAACATGAACTGACTTTTCCAGAGTAGATAGCAGTGCCCAGCAGTCTACTGCACATTTTATGTTCTTTATCTCTTCGAAACCTCAGTGCACACCCATACCAGGCACTGTTAGTGCCATTTTACAAATAAGCGAGTTGACACACATAGAGGTTAAGAAATTTGCCCAGAGTCTCAAAGCTAATAAACAGCAGAGCAGAGACATGAATCCAGTTTTGATTATACTCACCACTTGCAGATAAAATTCTTCAAATTTCTTGAATCCTTATTGTACACCTTATGTTATTAGTACATCTATCACTTTATTGATGAGGAAGTTTCCATAAAGCTAAACTAAACGTGGTATATTTAGGCTTAACTAAATATGAAGGTTTTGTTCTGATTGATTAACATCAAAAGGCAGCGTGGGAAATTTTTTAGAGAGGCTGTCAAGTATCTGGAAGCTGAAATTTAAAGTACAACAGCACAACACTTGGGCTGAGAGTGAATCAAATGTCAGCAAAGGACATGCTACCTCGAGAGCACACAGTTCTTCAGGCCTCATCCTTTGTAAAAGGAGCTGGGAGGGTGGAATGATTTCATGATCTCATAGTCACCACTTGTTTCAGTTTTCCATCCTCGTGAAATCCCGATCCCATTCGCATCATGCCAGCTCTGGCATCTTTTCCACTCCATTGACCCAAAGAAGGAACACAATTTTTTTTCTCTTTACTTCTCCAAGCAATCAATATTGAAGGTTATTGTATGTGATAGAATCCAAGCTGAGTCTTTGAGAGGATCAGAGAGGGTTAGCAGAGTATACAAATACATAAAATTACAGAATGTGATGCATCATCTGGTTACTATGATAACAGGTCAGACCTAACTACACAGTAAAGAGCTCTCTAAGAAGTAACCTTTCAGCTATTACACAGAACATCTAAAGACAGATGTATACATCTAAAAAGACTGAAAATCTCTAAACCATAATGGTGAGAGTGGTAAAAGATTTTAGCAATGTTTTATTCTTTACATATATTCTTAAAAATTTATATGATAAATAAAATTTTTATACATGAACATATAAAAATTAATCAGTGAATAAATATAGATACAGATGAAACACTTTCTCATAGCCCATGTTCACAAAATATACTCAGAGTATTCTGAGTAGTGAAACAGCCACAAACTTTATTTAAGCAATTCATATAATATTTTATTTATATGTTTTATTAAAAATACAGATTACTACTGCTTATCTGATTTTTTTAAAAAAATATTCCATAGAATTTCATGATTTTTTTTTTTTTAAATCCTTGGTTCAGGTAGGTGTTAGAAGAAATTAGATTGGTCTCTGTTAACTTATTTGTTCACTTTATTTTTATTGATATTTTTTAATTTTTATAAATGTTTTGAATTCATTTATTTGAAATTACAGGAAGATATGGACATTGGAATAAACCTTTTACAAATTAGAATAGATTCAAGATTAGTATTTATTTCTAATATCATTGACCAATGTTATAAGCCCATTTAAGTATTTTTTCCTTCAAAATATGGAGAATCAAACATATTACCATGTAAGTAAAAAGATGATTTTTAATTGTGTAGTTTAATACCTACATAAACTGCTCTATTTTAAGGATTTTCACTGAGGAACCTTAAAATCAGTTTAACTATCAACAGACATTTTTTATAATTCACTTAAAATAGTCAAACACTCTACATCTGAAAAATATCCCTCTTATAAATATTGTGTTTTAATGCCTTTCAAATGGTATAATCAAATGGTCATTTTAAAAGATGATGAATTATTTAGAATTTCACATGTTATACTAATATCTCTCCAAATATAATCTCCTATTAAATATCCCACAAGGCTTCCAAATAAATTCAGTGGGTTAGAGACAATAAACACAATAGAGTTCAAATGAATTTTAGCATTAGAGATGCATGGACCCTCATAAGCTCTCTTTCAAGGGATTGTTCTTCAGAGCAATAATTGGCAAGTGGTTTGAAGCAATCAATTAGAAGTTTCCATGAGTAAGTAGGAGCCAAAGTATTGTGGTCTTGGCTCAAGGATACCTCTGTGGAATGACCATTCAAATCCATCATGAGCAGAGTCCACTTTGTTTTACATTACACTTGTGTACTTCATCAAGGGCTCATCAACATGCAAGAGCTCTCATTCCAACTTGTAAAGCTTATACAGAATAAGTCATGGTGGCTCTTCCAGACAATCTCCAAGACAGGAGAGAGAAGCCAGAATAAGCAACACAAGCCTGTTGCCCCGCCAGTGACCTTTATCTTGAGCTTGAGTTACTTCCTGATGTAGATGTTGGAGACGGTTCATTTTGTATGTGACTTCAGTCCAAACCAGCTCCCTAAAATGAGGTGAAAATGAAACTTTTGATCCTTTGGGCCCAATGGAGGGGTAAGATATGATGAGTGCAACTGCTAAATGAGGTTCACTGGTACTTTTGGCAGGATTTTTCTTTTCTTCTTGTGTATAACGTGGGCTCACCTTCTGAGAGTCAAAGTAGAGGAAAAGTCAATGTGGCTTTTATATCCAAATTCAAATATCTTCAATTCAAATCTGCTGAACAAGGATCATCTATTTCAAGAGACAAGAGAGTTCTTTAATGGGAGACTTGCTGCCTGCAGTTTTCCTGTAAGGTCTGGAGCAATGCGTGTCTAGAATCCTTGTGCTAAATGGGATAAGGGTAGGAGCTGGTGAGATGAGGTCATGAGAACAGAAGAACTTTCTTGTAATGTTACTAAAAGTATTAATGTCTTAGTTTGACTCTATGATGTAGAATTCAGCTAGCTTATCTCAGGTGGTTTCCAATTCAACAGATAGTTGAATGGTCCCAAACTATAGTTTGTACCTCATCTACCTCCAGCTTCCCAGGAAACCCAGAAATTCAGCACAGGGCCCTCTTCAACCACAAAGGGAGTGCGCAAAAACAATCACTGCATAGGTATTTGATCAGTAAATTGGGGCCCAAGGTGGCCTTGTTCTATTTTTTATTTCCTCAAAGATTTGATGGAAAAAGAATGGAAATAAGAAGAATATCTCTAGGGGTATTATTCATTTCAATCATCAAAATAGTTAGACAATGGAGACAAAAGGAAAATTGTAAATATATCTCAATCTCATTTTTCCAAAAAGGAAGGGTTTATCAGAGTTGATTTATGGAGTGTCAGATTTAAAGAAGTTATATTCTGGGAGAATTTGCAGTTTCTCTTTCCATTGCACGTCAATAGAAAAATGCCTTTAGAGGATACTGAAGGAAGAAAAAAACTGTACAAAATGGTAAATAAGACTTTGTAAGCCTGAGAGAAGGTTTAGGTTTAGAAAGTGGGTGCTTTCAAAAGAGAGTCAGTGCATAAGTTTTAGTTGAGGTGGGAGATAGACGAGATGTGGATAGGAGTGGTCATATTGTACAGAGGGCTTAAGGAAAATGTAGAAAGAACGCTGCTGCTGCTGCTAAGTCACTTCAGTCATGTCCGACTCTGTGCAACCCTATAGACGGCAGCCCACCAGGCTCCTCCGTCCCTGGGATTCTCCAGGCAAGAACACTGGAGTGGGTTGCCATTTCCTTCTCCAGTGCATGATAGTGAAAAGTGAAAGTGAAGTCACTCAGTCGTGTCCGACTCCTCAGCGACCCCATGGACTATAGCCCACCAGGCTCCTCCGTCCATGGGATTTCCCAGGCAAGAGTACTGGAGTGGGTTGCCATTGCCTTCTCCGGTAGAAAGAATGAGAAGCCCCTTAATAAGCAATGTATTAGGAAGCAATAGTAGTGTTTTGAGGGATTTGAACAATCAATATATTCTCTTAAAGATACCTGAGGAATAGAACTACACTGATGTTTATTGATCACTTTCTATATGCCAGTTTCTCTGCTAGCAATATCCATCCTCATGAGGTTTATTTAATCATATATAGTGTATATTATATGTCATATACTTATTATAAATCCATCCTGTAAGGCATGGATTTCTCTCTCACCTTGACATATAAATTTGCACCCCTGTTTTAAATGGGGAGAGACTGATATTCTAAGTCAATATCTTGCCAAAACTCACACTGCTATTGAAGACCAGGTTGACAACAATGGCAGTAGTGGCCAGTTACACAAGTGTGGATCTAGAGAAGTAGAAACAACAGAGTTTGAGTGAAACTTGGGAATTTGGCTTCATCTCAGATCACACATACTGCTTCTCCCAGGAGCTCTCACACACTCTCCCTGAGCTCAACACAATCACGACACTTCCTGGCCCACGTCTTGATGTCTTTTAATGTGTCTGTTGACCGCTCTTGGCACTGAGCTCCCTAGGAACGAAGGCAGAGTTAATACCTTGCTTTGTTTTCTTTTCAAATACAAACCAAAGAGTGTATGTGTGTGTTTGAAAGACCGGCTCTAACTTTTTCTGCAGAGACTGTCCATTACACATGAAATGATTCGAGCTTCTTAGAATCCCACCCTGGCCCTGCATGAATCTGTGTCTCCAGCCTCATCCCCTGTTTCTGTCCCTCTGTTACCTTTATTCCAAACCCTTGGTCTTCTGTCTGTTCTGGAACAAGACAAGCATATTCCTACATGGCGTCTTTGCAGGGCTGGTTCCATGTTAACATTCAAGTTGTCACTTCTTCCAGGAGGCTTTCAACAGTGACCATCTATGAAATGCCTCCCCCACCCCCAAGCACTGTTACGCTAATTCCATGCATGTTGACCTCTGAATTAATTTATTTGTTTGATGATTAACTTGGTTTTCTTTCACCTTAGCACTGGAATCTCAAGCTACATGGAAGTAGCTTTTCATTTCATTTTTGAATCTCCAAAGCCTGGTGCATAATAAGTGCTTAATAAATATTTATGAATAAGTGAATGAATTGATCACCCATCTTGCCATCTTGCTGGGTAGCATTATCAGTTAGAATGGATATACCTGAAAATAATAGCTAATAATTGTCAACTTATTATTACTGTATTAGTATATTCTGGGAACTGTCCTAAGTGCTTTATGTGGATTAATATATTTAATTTTCAGAGAAATCTAAGTGAAAGTCACTCATTCATGACTGACTGTTTGCAACCCCATGGACTATACAGTCCATGGAATTCTCCAGGCCAGAATACTGAAGTGGGTAGCTGTTCCCTTCTCCAGGGGATCTTCCCAACCCAGGGAGTGAACCCAGGTCTCCCCCACTGCAGATGGATTCTTTACCAGCTGAGCCATCAGGGAAGCCCTAACATGGTCCCAATTTTGCACATGAAAAACTAAGACCCTCAGAGTATATAGTTTTTAGCATAGAACATGGTACAATGTAGGTACAAGAGACTAAGTTACACAAAATGAAGGACAGCATCTGGTTTTCTAACTTATCACCTGGCCTATGATATGGTTCCTAAAACTCATTTCAACCCACCCACTGTGGCAGAAATTTGTGCTTTACCTTCAGGATTTTGCAACCACTGTGTAGTTTAAGGCATCACTGCAGCTTTAAGTGTCAACCCCTTTATTCTCACACACCCCTCTCCGTAATTGTGTTAAAGCTTACAGCACATTCACAGTGAAAACGTGTGTTTACTTGTCTGTCTCTCTGATGAGATGGAGTCTTCCAGAGCAGGGACACTGTTCTCTCACCCAGCTATCATCCATGACTGTCACAGCCCCAAACACAGCAGGGCAGATTCTCAGAAAGTGTTCACTGGACACCACTGCTCATAAACTGAAAAAGAAATTAATTGCTTATTCCTCCAAACATAAGAATCAAATTTTCACCAGTAAAACGTGTTTTTAAATAATCTCAAAATGACTAGTATGATAAAAATAGTATTTTTGGCTTTTCTTATGGAATAATCAGGTTAATCAGTTGTATATTTCATATTTACTCATGTCAGAGATAGGCATCTTGAAAAATATATATTAACCTTCGAAATGTACATGAACGTGACTTTTTTGGGCCACATTATTTAAAGTGTCACTATGAGGTTTTGGATTCCCTTCATATGTAAGTCACAGTTCATTAAGTCACTCCCCTAATACACAGTTAGTTCATTCTATTGATAGATAAGAAAACCTCTAGCCTTTCAGTACTGGGATTTGGTTAAGCAGATCATCTAAAACAGTGGATGTTTCTCTAAGGCTTATCTGATTAATCCAAACCTCTGGAGTCTACTATACTGGGCTAGAAATTTTAGAAGGAGAGGTACTCTCATAATATTTTTCAACACAATTTGTTTCTGGCTTCAGCCAAAAACAACGTAAGAGAGATCTGTCGACACATTAAGGTTCAAAATTAGATTTAAAAAAAAAAAAAGATGTGGAGGAAAAATAGTCTTTGAAATTTAAAAAAGTTCCAGTCTGGGTTGCAGTTCAAACAATAATAAAGCCACAACACAAGGGTAAGTGCATCAGACAGTCATCGTTTATTTTAACAGGTTACGGTGTGGTCCCCTCTCAGGTAGGAGCTGAGTCCATCCAGTCTTTCTCTGCCTCTGGCAAATTCATCTCAGCGAAAAGGTCTAGGAGATGATGAAAAGGTAAGAGTTCTGAGGAGGGCAGCCTATAATAAGAAACACAATAACAGGAAGTAGGTGGTAGACACACAGCATTAAAATGGGCCTTAAGTGTGAACTCGAGGGGGCAGGGAAGAAAAGTGAAAACAAATCGGAGGTGGAGGCCAAGGAGCAGAGCAATTCTTCTGCCCTGCAGAGGAAAGCTTTGCCTGCATATTTGGAGAATGTTGATTTTCCCCTGTCAGGCAACTTTAATTGAATCCACCCTCCTAGGCGTGACCAAAACAATGTAAGGAACCATCTGCCCTTGAACGAAGTATCTAGTTTGCACACCTACAGATAATTTAACATTTCCCAAAGCATTTAAAATAGTTTTGGCAATATAGGAATTATTTTGCTTTTTGTATGCTGCAAAGCAAAAGCACAATTTAATTATCTTAATTCGGTATATTAAACACTTGTTTGAAGTGGACTAGAATTCCAGGAAGCTTGTAAGACTAAGCTCCAGTGGCATTACCTAGGGACATAATTCCACGCAAACTGGAGCATAAATAAAATCACAATACACAGAGCCTGTATAAGAAGGTGGGGGCGGGGGTGGGAGTGGAAAGCTTACCAATCTAGAGTCAGTCTCTTATAAAAGGCTTTTGGTAAGGTTACAGTATTTGCCCATAGAGGCTATAGTGTAAAAAGCTAAACAGAGCAAACCTTTTCAGTTTCCTTTTTTTATTTTTAAAACTGAATTGGTATCATGTACCATGATCATTGCCCTCATTCATTGGGCTCATTCTATGCTTTATTTCCTTAAAGAATGAACAACAAATTCTAGTCACCATTTTCTGAAAAAGACACTTGTGATTTGCTTGAATGGAGCCCAAAATCAAGTGAATGGAGCAAAATGCATAATATTTCAAGGCACGAAGAGAGAGCGGAATAGCATGAATCTTGCTGGTGGCGGTGTTTTTAAGTTTTCCTACGACTGAGCGACTGAGCTGAACTGAATCCCCCATATTCTCGTGACACTTGTAAGGTTATATTTACCCCTGATTTTTAATAAAACAGTCTTTTCCCATAGTTCCTAAAAGGATTTCAAGCAAAATGAAAGTAGAGGTATATAATGTGCATGTGTACAACCCACCAGCCCACTTGTGAAATGTCATGCTAATTACCGATAGTGGAGTTAGCAGGGAATTTGAAACCCATTTAGAAATGTTAGGAATTATCTTAGGAGGAGTAAGAGCCTTATTTAGACTAAAGCCGCCTGGAAAAATATGAAAAGAAAGACTCCAAGGCTAGACTGCTATTTGTGCATCTTCATACACGGGCCACAGCACAGCTGGGTAGAGATGCCGCGTTCTCTTCTGGAGCAGGCACTGAGCAGAGATGATGGAGACCAGTCTTCCACCAGCTCCACGCCCCTCCTCACCAGGGACAGCACAGAAGTTTAAAGAGCCGTTTATGGTTGAACAGTTTCTTCCTATTCACACCGCACTGCACACCAAGTTATGAAGCCCACAGCAAAGGTTAGTTGCCATTTTCTTTTTTATGTTCTTTCAAATCTCAGGAGAGTTGGAACCAAGAATGAAAGACGGAGAACTACTACAGGGAAGACAGGAAGGGCTTTCAGGGGACTGCTGCTGCCCAGAGCATCTTTCAAATGGAAACCATCATAACAGCCCCGGCGTGGGGGCGGCCTTGGAGCCCTGGATGCCATCTGGCACTGCAGACCCGTGGAAACTGGATGCGTCTCTGTGTGGAGTGGAATCTGGGCCACACATGGGGGCAGGTCAGGCAGGAGGACACGGGCAGTCTGTCCAACCCACGCCAGGAGGGGAGACACCCACCACTTTCTGGTTCTAACCACAGCTTGGGGATTCCCAGATACAGAAGTGTGTCATGACAGCTTTGTGGTGTAGACAGAGGTTTAGGCTGACGTGGCGAATCCCTGGCAATTTTTGGACTTTCCCGCTGGATCCAGAACACCTCTGAGAGGCTTCCCTGGGGTCCGCAGCGGGTAACTAGCACAACTGACAACAGGGCTTTCCTCTCTGAATTTCTGGATTCACAGTTTTCCCCTTGGGATGCGCTGGTAACCAAAGTCCAGCAAGGACCCTGTACCAAAGGGATGATGCAGCGTGAAGACAAGCTGCTAAACAAATAACATCCAGATAAATCTTGCATGACAATAGCAATAAAGGCTGTGAGGAAGTGCAGGATATTGAGAAAGCAGAGCTCATATATTCTGTTATATATATCTCATATACATATATCTGATATATATGTGTGTGTGTATATATATATATATATGATATATATGTCTCATATATCACTCTTTCCTCACTCAGCATTTAACACTAACTGCTTTCTATGGGGAATGAGTTTTCCTGTTCTGGACAGGCCCCTAACTTTTCTGGCTGGACTGTTAATTCATGATTATGGACAGGGACTTGACCTGAGAGTGTATTAGTTTGAAGAGATCTTTAATTAGAGCCATACAGGGGCACGTGACGGTTTACTTTGAACTGAATCGTGTTAAAGAAACGCAGCTCTGGAACAAAGAGGATGGAGGGGATGTGATTAGAAGGGAACTCATTTAGCCACTGCATTGTAGCCTGGGGTGGGGCTGCGGAGGAAGGGAAGTTCCTCTGGAGGCGCGCGTGTCTACACCCCTCTCAGTTCCCATCAGAAATGTGTGGGAAAGGAAAGCAGGAAGAATGACTTTAAAATCCTGCCCTTTCTCTACCTCTAAAGGAGACCCTTAGCCCATGGTTTAGCAGAGATCCATCATAAGCCTTCAGAGACACACAGTTAGCAGTGGAACCAAGGAGCAGGTAGAAAGTTACATACATTTTCTGGAAAAAATAAGCGAGGAGAATTGAGTCGGGGTGAGGGAATGCTGGGTGTACAGAGAAAGAAGACCTAAGAAACCCCCGCCAACTCTGCGCTCAACACCAGGCGTTGGGTGATGAGGAGACTTCAGGAAAACAGGGTGTGCTCAGCTCTGCAGGATAACGTGACGGACGACGGAAGCGGGGGATTTGCCCACGAAGCCTCCTTCCTCTTCTCGGGACACAACACCCGGGCCCACCCCTGCTCCAGAGCGGGCAAGTGCCAGCTCGGCTTCCCTCCTTCACCGAAACTCTGCGCTGACTTTCCAGGGTTCACGCCAGGCACGTCGGCCAGGCCCCGAGCCCCCTTCCCGCTGCTGGAGGGGATGCTCCTCCTCTCCTGCGGCAGAAAGGGGACTCCGCTCAGGGCCCCTGTCAGTGCATGCGGAGACTTCACGCAGACCAGCCTCATCGCTGTTGAGCTTTGTCTTGCATCAAAAAACACAACCACCACCACAAGAATCTCCCATAATTCTGGCTGCATGGCTCTCCAGAAATAGAGTATGAAGCTGGCTTTCAGACTGTACTATGAGAAAGATCGAGTCTTTTTTTTTTTCCCTTTGTTTATTTATTTTTTCAGTGGGTTTTGTCATACATTGATATGAATCAGCCATAGATTTACACGTATTCCCCATCCCGATCCCCCCTCCCACCTCCCTCTCCACCCGATTCCTCTGGGTCTTCCCAGTGCACCAGGCCCGAGCACTTGTCTCATGCATCCCACCTGGGCTGGTGATCTGTTTCACCATAGATAGTATACATGCTGTTCTTTCGAAACATCCCACCCTCACCTTCTCCCACAGAGTTCAAAAGTCTGTTCTGTACTTCTGTGTCTCTTTTTCTGTTTTGCATATAGGGTTGTCGTTACCATCTTTCTAAATTCCATATATATGTGTTAGTATGCTGTAATGTTCTTTTAAACCACAGAGAGTGTGAGGTTGCCGAGTTCGGTGCTGTCAGGGCAGAACTCCAGGCTCCCTGCAGGTCCAGACCTGCGGTGACGGTTGTTCCACTTTCCAGCTTGGCTCATAACTACTAAGACCTTTGCTGTACACTCAATGTGCGGCGTTTCTCTCCCCTACTGTTACTCATGATTGAAACAGCTCTAGAAGGCAGGTGTGGGAAATGAAATATTATTGGAATAGAAGGTGATGATCACCATTAGATCTCAAGCTAAATTTTCTAGCTAGGATTTAAATCATTTAAATTTCATATAATTTCAGAGACTACCTTCTCTTCTTAAGAGAAAAACACCTTGTCCATTATTGGGCAAATTCAAATAGAAGGAACCAGAGGAAATTATCTTTGACTGGCAGTAAAGATAAGTGGTTTTATATTTTAGCTGTCAAATGTAACTATTCCTTATAAATCCTGAATGGCAACTGCTTTTCTTCTGCCCCTCCTTTTCTGCCCCCCCCCCTTTTTTTTAATATCCAGGTAAGAAATTAGAATATATTTCAGCTCTAGTTTAACTTATTCAAGTACCAAACAGGATGTACAAGGTCTCCTCAAAGGGGAACCATTACTTGTTAAAACTGGAACACATGATTAAGAATTCCTTTAATAATCTTGCAAAAAAAGGTAAATCATAGGCCATTAATGACCTCTGTAGTGAAATAAAAATGAACCTCAGCACTAAAAGCAAAAAATGGAGAGGCAAAATCTCATTAAAATAAAATCAGCCACTATGGAGAACAGTATGGAGATTTCTTAAAATGCTAGGAATAAATCTACCGTATGACCCAGCAATCCCACAACTGGGCATATATGCTGAGAAAAACTATAATTCAAAAAGACACATGTACCCCAGTGTTCATTGCAGCACTCTTTACAACAGCCAGGACATGGAAGCAATCTAAATGTCCATCAACAAGTGAATGGATAAAGAAGATGTGGCACATATAGCCAATGGAATATTACTCAACCTTCAAAAGGAGTGAAATTGAGTCAGTTGAAGTGATGTGGATGAACCTAGAGTCTGTCATACAGAGTGAGGTAAGTCAGAAAAAGAAAAACAAATATTGTACATTACACATATATATGGAATCTAGAAAAATGGTACCTATGAACCTATTTGTAGGACAAGAATAGAAACACAGATGGAGAGAACAGACCTGTGGACTCAGCGGGGGGACAGACAGGGTAGGGACAAATTGAGAAAGTTACATTAATATATACACACTGCCACGTGTAAAATAGATAGCGAGTGGGAATCTGCTGCATAGCACAGGGAGTGATCTGTGATGACCTAGAGGCGTGGGATGGCAGGGGAATGGGAGTGAGACCCAAGAGAAAGGGCATGTACGTATACTTATGGCTGGTTCATGTTGTTGTGCAGCAGAAACTAGTACAGAAGTGCAAAGCAATTATCCTCCAGTAAAAAATAAAATAAAAACGTGACTCTTTTGCCTCTTTCTCTCCAAAGTAGGTGCCATCTAGAAAGGAAATGTCAGTTATAATAGGATGATTAACTACACCAAGAACTTGACTGTGACAATCTGGGTGCATTTGTGGTGGCAACTGCAGTGGCCAATGAATGTGCACCCTCTGTTTGTGGAACCAGAGATTATCAGAAGGATAAGGGAGATCTCCATGATCTTCAGACTGTCCTCCAGTAAAACTAGGATTCAGAGAAGAATGTTCTGGGCCACTGCCAGACTCAGGGGATGACAGGGAGGTCATCCTGAAGACTAGATCCTTGCTCCTCAGTTCTATATCTACCTCATCATCTCTACTTCAATTTATCTGTCATGCTCCAGCCACTTGAATAGTGCCCAACACATAGTTGGTACTCAATAAGTATTTACTGAATGACAGAATGAACAGATATTTGTAGAAACTAAGATTCTGCTTAAGATTACATAGTTAAAGGACCACAGCTAAAAGGAAAGAAGGAAGAAAAGATTGAGTTCAGTACCCTGAAACATCTAGCTTGAGGGGGTGAAATATCTAGCCCAAAGTGACAACACATTATTGTCTGAATCTACTCCCAACCGTCTGATCTTCCTTATAACACACTTGCATCGTCTCTTCACAGATTTATAGCTCATGGAACTATCTATGGTGCTGTCACCCTTGTTCTGCTTGCAAAGCTCCAGACTTGCCTCTGTCTAAATCTTCCAAACCCTGACTCAAGCACTTTGTAATGAAATTATAGTCAGTGATGTGTTAAGTTAGTAAACAAAGAAAGCATCTAAATACTGTTTTGTATATAATGGCTGGTTAAAGACCACAATCCATCAATCTTTCTCTTTAAACGAAAAGAGAAAAATCAAAACCATGGTGTGTCTGCCTTGCTCTTGTTTCTTTAATCTCGTGGTCTCTTCCTTATGGAAGCAAAGGACCAAATCCCTAAAACAGAGCCCATTTGAGATGTTTCCACCATGGCTTATACAGGGAATACCAAAAAGATCGTGAGGGAGCTGGGTCCTGAGAGAGTTCTAGCCCAGGTTACACAGTCCAGAGAGTGAAATGTGTCAGATAGCATTCAGAAGAAAAATAACACTAAATTATGGGGGGGGGGGTTACTCAAATAAATCCCTTCCCAGTAATCTCTTACTGATACTTGGGTTTTAGTTAGAAACTATTTACTGTGAATCTATCATTTTTCATATAATCTTTCTTTAGCTATATTCATGTCTTAATTAGTAATTAGATATTATTTATTGATCTGAAAATGGTTACCATTACCCAATGCAATATTAGTCATTAATTTGCCTAAATTGCTAACAGTGTGATTGGTAATCCATATCCATGGATTTGGTCATACCTCAAGCCAGCACAATGCCAATTCAATTATTAGCATACAATTGACTTGAATGACCCTTGGAGAGTCTGGAAGTATTAAAAAGAAAAAGCTATCATCACTTTCTTAAACCTAGAAATTAAGCTTGGTTTCTTTAGATGCTAGAAGCTTTAGATGCATCCTTAGTTCCTCACAATCAGGTGTAATTGTTAAAATTTTATTCACGCAAGAAGTATCAATTTAAATGTGTATTTCTAAATATTCTTAATAAAATAAATTAGACTAGTTTGCAGTTTAAAATACATGAAATAATATAAAATAAAAATAATAGTAAATATAAATGATAACCTGAAGGAAGAAAGCATTGGTATTTTAGAACATGGGAAAAACAAGTATTTATCCAGATATACACTTTTCTAGTATTCTCACCAAATTACTCCTGTTCATGGATTGTGTATCTTGGCTAAACAACTTCTAAGAAAAGAAAACTCCACTTTACCTCTGGATCCAATTTTCCAGTATAATGCGTTAGTTCAAAGTACACCAACATTGACTTCATCCGGTGCCAAGAAGTTAAAATTATGCTATTAAGGTTACAGCAGAAACATTTGAAATTGCTTGGGAGATGGTTCACTTACTTCCCTTTTTCTCTCAGCAGGAATCAGTACTGCCTTCTTCATGCTGTTCTCTGAGTTTTATTAAATATCAACAGAAGTGCAACAACATGATCACTGCCACTAGCTAGAATAACAGCAACCCAGAAACCTAGACCATGGTTTCTATGCTAGATCTTCAAGTCATATTGATGCTGAGCAGACTGCATGGAAAACAAGACTTCCATCCATCTCACTGGAAATCAGCATACTTTACCTCTCCAAGACCACCCCCACCACACATACTTTACTTGATTTTCACAGGGTTACGTGTGTGGAAGGAATTTTAAAGAGAAGAGAAGAATTTTAAAGAGAAGTTTGATTAACTTAGCATTCATCAGACATCTTCCTGATGTTACAGGTTGTAACAGTGACCTCAGCAGTGTCCAACCCTCCGGAAGCCTCATCACGTGTGGATAAAGTGAACCTGTAGGATAGGATGCAAATTTAATAGTAAATGGGCAATCCCAATAAAAGAAAAAAGTGATCTGGTTCTGGTTCTGAGGAAAGGGAGGGGTAAATGGAGCATTCCATGGGAAAGTAACAGGATAAGAGAAGGTCGAGGTCAAGAGAGAGCTGAGAACTGAAAGTGGTTTGAAAGACTCTAGATAGAATAGTGTGTTGTACGTTGTGTGGCGTGGGGAGGCAGAGGAAAGGCAGGAGGAGAGGTGAGGATGGAAATACTGAGGGGGAATCAGGGAGCCATAGTAGTGAGGGCCTTGGAAGTTACA
Source organism: Cervus elaphus (assembly GCF_910594005.1). Taxonomy (NCBI): domain Eukaryota; kingdom Metazoa; phylum Chordata; class Mammalia; order Artiodactyla; family Cervidae; genus Cervus; species Cervus elaphus. The sequence continues at coordinate 16,139,925 of NC_057846.1, read as the reverse complement.
TCCAGAGGCTGTTGGCTTTGTCTTTAGGACAATGAGATCATTGAAAAGATTTGAGTAGGAAAAGGTAGCCACATCTACATTTAGAAAGATATTTCTAGAGTCTGTGTAAGGAATGATTTCTCTTGTTGAGAGACCATTAGAAAACAGCAGGAAGAGAGAGAATGGCTCAGCTAGAGAAAGGAGGTGATGGCGGATGATACTAAGGATGAGCCAGTTTAAGATAAAGATGGATGGAACTGACAGCCGTTCAGATTATCTGGACATCAGGGCAACAAGGAAGGAAGATTCAAGGATGGAGCTTCATAGTATTTCCTGGGCTACCAAGCAGATGGTGGTGCCATCCAGGGAGATAGTGAATACTTGAAAAAGAGCAAATTTCTGCAGCAGAAAGTTGGTCAAATGATCAAAAAAGCAGTACAAAGTGAGACATGAGAAGTACTTTTGGAAAAATATAGATAGGATTTAGAGAAATTGCCGAGTCTTTTTTATTGTTAGAGGACACATTAATAATTATTATGGTAATTATAGCCAATTTAATAAGAACAAAGTTTTCCCACAATAAATATTATTTCCCTGCTCCCCAGTTTTTGCTTGTTTCTCAAAGTCTCAATAATAATCATTTGGTCATAATGATCTCTTCATCATCCTATCAGACCTTCAGATCCTCTAATCTGCAACACAATTATAATTATCTGTTCAGATATGAAGACAAACATCATGCATTTTGGCATCTGAAGTACTTTTAAAGGATTAAATTCATGTAATTTAAATGGACCAATCAACAAATTTCTTGCCTTATGTCTTAACATCCTATGGAATGTTCTTGCCTTGGTAGTTGACATCAGACTACGGGTTACAGAAGCAGAGCATCTATTGAGTGAGGTTTCAGGAAGAAACCAAGTCCTGAGAACTTCAGGCATTCCTGGCACAGGGCTAGATTCTGGAGGGAAAGTGAGGTGTGAGAAATGATCCCTAAACCGTCAGAGTCCACTGCCTTTCTGTGGATCAGGAGATTAGATAGATAAACAGACAGGCAGACAGACAAGCGGACCTCCCTGGTGGCCCAGTGGTAAAGAATCCATCTGTCAATGTAAGAAATGCGAGTTCAATCCTTGGGTTGGGAAGATCCCCTGGAGAAGGAACTGGCAACCCATTCTAGTATTTGTGCCTGGAAAATCCCATGGAGAGAGGGGCCTGGTGGGCTACAGTCCACGGGTTCATAAAAGAGTCAGACATGACTTAGCGACTAAACAATAATTTAGTCTGTCAATAGACAATGTAAGTTGGGGTTTTTTTGGTTGTCTAAAATTGCATAATGATATGGAACAAACATGTTGCTGAATTAGAGAGGAATGAACTCTCTCTTTATAGGAGAATTTTTTCACCCAGTCACCCAAAGTAAGAAATTTTAAAATATATATAAAGAATATAATCAACTTAAATGATACACATATACAGACTTCTTGGTGTGTAACAAAGAGCTGCCTCCAGGGAGTAAGATAGAAAAGAAAAGAAGTATAATTCCAATGCCCATTACAAATTCAATTCAGCTGATAATAAATGATACCCAGCAACAGCTTGTGATTTCCTGAAAACATAGTCCACATGTAGGAGAGGGTGTGTGCTTAGGAGTAAATCCCCGTTGAAGTTTCAGATCCTCAGTGAATCTTTCCTACCCTTACCCCAATATCATGGCCCCTTGTTGGTGACATTCAGACTTATTGCTAATTGTGGTTACTATACTTATTTTTCAAATTTCTTAATTTCCATCTGACTCTATTGCTAGAACATAAGACCAATAAAAACAGGAACCAGGTCTGTCTTGTTTACCTATATCCCTGAAACCTGGTACAGAGTTTAACATTTGGTGACATATATCTTTGTTGAAAAATACTAATCTCATAGGATTTTGACATTAAAATAAAGATTTGACATTCTTTCACATGGAATCATGATTATTCCATATTAATCACTATGCTTTCAACTTCTTATAAATTAATTATAAGGCAATTCCATCTTCAACAAAGTAACAAATCTATCATTCCTAAGGTTTTTCTTCAATCTTCCTGAACTCTAGAATATTCAATGACATAAACTGCATTTTATTTGTCTTATTTCAAACCTCGATACAACATCTAACACATAATAGGGATGCAATAAAGATCTGTTTTAAAAAGGAGAAAAAAAGGAAAGACAGCTAGGGAAGATTTTAGTTGTTATTCATTTAATAGGCTCATTTTCTTAGAGAAAAAGTACTTTTCATTTTAATGGTCTATTCATTACTTAAAAATTAATCATCAAAAGTAACATTTAATAGTGATTGGTCATCATTATTTGTTATTTATACATTTATTATACATTTTTATATTTATTATTATATATTTAATAATGATTGGTCATTATACCTGAGCTTTTGCTTGTGGTGGATTTTTAACCACCAACATGTGTTTGGAAGAGTGTGTGTGTTTAGAGATTATGAAAAAGACTGCTGACCTGTCTCATAATCAAATAAAAGGGCACATTATAGAAAAGAGGGTTCAGTTTTCTCTTATTTTATCCTGAAAGAAGTGACACTTCTTGGTATCTAAATGCCTTCCACATTATTTCCAGCGCCAATTTTAGTGGCTTTTTTTTTTTTTTTACAATGTTTATCCTCAATCCTTTATCACCTTTTGTCACTAAGCTATTTAAAATCATGTTAGATGCTAAGAGTAATCTGGCACTCTTATTCCAAAGCCTACAGTGTCTCATATATCTTGAAAGTGAGATATTGATTAAGAATATCAGTCTTAGGTATTGTCAGGCTGGTAGATTGGTACCTCAGTGTCTGCGCCTTGTGTCAACTAGACTGAACATGCTGAACTTAACATATGCAGTGGGAGGGAATTCTAGAGAAACAGCGGTTTCCTTAACTGAAACCCTTAGAACACCAACACACAGGAACAATTATGAAGTAATTATCCTAGACACAACTATGGCATAATAAATGTCAATAAACCCACTTTTATGATGCTTTAAGTGAAGGATATCAAAGGTATTTACAAAATCTACAATAAAAGTCAGTTTAAAAAGCATATAATTTTAAAATTGAAAGTTGCATAGACTTCATATTTTTTAAAAGACAAATAACCCCCCCCCAAAAAAAGACAAATAACCCGATTTGATTTGATTTGATTGAGTTATTTTTGTGTGGCCATGGGTCACTTCATGTGAGCTCTTAGTTCCCCACCCGGGATCAAACCCACACCCCTGAAGGGGAAGCACAGAGTAGCAACCACTGGACTGCCAGGGAAGTCCCAGGCTTCTTATTTTAATGAACTCATGTGGGTGAAGCGCTTGTATGTAGACATACAAAGTGTATCTTTATTTTCAGCATTCTTCTTTGAATTTAAAGATAAATTTAAGTATGTACATCTTTATATATCTGCAGCAGAAAGTTAGTTTATAGTATACTATAATCTCAAGCAGTATTCTAGAAGCCAACTAACTAAAGACAATATAGTCTAACTGTAATGAATAGAAGTTCATTAAAATTTTTCCTTTGGAGAAATACGTGAATCAACCAATATATTAATGATCAGTTATTTTTACCTAAGAATATATTTCTCTGGCAACTGTATTCGTATCAGTCTAGTGTATGGTAGCTTAAATTAAGTGAAATTAATTGAGTTGGCCTAAGTTTGACTAGGATAAGAATATGCTGATGATGTGAACATCTGTCTCCTGGGTAAATTAGGAGGAGACTTCTTCCTATATGATGATTTGGGCTCAATGTTAACAGAAAAGGGTAAGTCACATGCTAACCCACATGAGATACGGTATGTCAGAAAATACTAGACCATTTGACAAACAGCAAACAGAAATGTGGAAATGAAACTATTTCCTCAAAGCCAAACCTATGGGAAGCGAACTTCCAAGCTGCCTGCCTCTGCCCCATGCTTTTTCTAAGCAGTATCCCAGAGAAGAGGGGTCCTTCTGAGAAGCGGGGGAGGAGAAGCCTGTTGGATTTTATCTAGTGCTTTCTGCTAGGGTGGTGCATGTCAACTTTGGGGTCACGTGGGATCTTGTCATTGTGCAGATTCAAATTCACTGGGTCTTAGGTGAGGCCCTAGATTCTCCATTTTGAGAAATCTTTCAAATGATGCAGATGACCCTGGTCTGTAAAACTCACTTTAATGGCTATATCCTAGGTAAAAGGAAGAGGAAATTCTCCTTCTTTTATACATGTTTTCTTATTTCCTCAACTCACTTAACCTCAGGGCAGCAGGTCAGTAAAGACACAACTTCAGAACAGTGTGAATACAGAACACTTTTGAAAGGAGGAATTCAATTGACTTCAGAGAATGAACATTTAGGTTTTTTTTTTAAAAAAAAAAAGTAGATTCATTCAGATTAAAATAAAGGGATAGCCAGCTTTCCAGTGAAATTGTCTGTCTGGAGGAATAATCATCACATCTTTGAGGACAAATAAGACTGTACAACAGGTTTAGACTCAATCTTCTTAAGTTTCTACAGAGCCCATTTGGGAGGAATATTGTAAAGAAACTTGGAACCTGAACGTTTCTCCTCCACTCCCTTCCTTAAGTGTTTAATGTTTGCATTATGTACAAAAAGGAATCTTTCTACTCTATGATCTGCCAAGATTAAAAATTTGCTCAAGCCAGAAACATGCTAAGATGAAACACAGTTATAACTGAACAAATCCTACCCCAAAGCTGCTTCCAAGTAGGAATGAACATCAGAATTGTTTAATTCGCATATTTTCCATTGCATGGCCTTTTCAGATTCTTGCTACTTAAAATACAAAGGTAATATTCATTGGGCTACACTATTTTTATATTTAAAACGTGTCCTTACAGTCAATTGTCAAATTCTCTTCAAGCTTGTATAGAGGCGTTGGGCTCCTAGAATCTAAATGGGTCTATAGTAAAGCATTAAGCTAGATAATTTAACTTTGGACTAATGAAATGTGTATCTTTCCTCAAACAAGTTAAAAATATGATGTTCTATTAAAAATTATGTGGACATATCTTTATTTAGCTAACTATAGCAAAAATAATTTGTTTGTAGTGTAAAAAGAAATTATAGATTTGAACTGTGCATGAGTTTTATTTAAAAAATTTGTTACTCCATTTTCCTGTCCAGTCTATAATTTTAAGAAGGAGAAAGTTATAGAAATGTCCCTATACATTGACCTTTCCAATTTACATGAACAGTATTCAAAATTCAGAAGAATAGCAGGAAACCCTAATAGATTTAGCATTTGGTGTCTAGGAAACCAGACACATTTGGTAATCACTCCTATATACCCTAATGTCTGAGCAAACCTTAGAAGGTGTTTGCTTTTGCAGTTAAGTAGTTAGAAATCTATTATTTGGACATTTTGGAAATGGGAAATTAAGAATCATTTTCTTTGTAAGTGGTTTTAAAAGGCAAAGAGTTGATTTTTCTTGATTAAAGAATCCATTATGAAAAGCAGTTTTTCCCTTCTTCCAAAAAGTTGCATTTTACTCAGATACTGCAGGCAATGAAAGCCCCCCCCAAAAAAAAAAAAAAAAGCCACTTTGGTAGCCTTTAAGCGGAGACACGAAACTAATACATTTACAGCCAACAGCTTTAAAAGTCACATGTAATCCCATAAAACAACACCAATTTCATTAACTTTGATATCAGTGTCAAACTTGATAAGCCCAAGTTCAAAAGATGCATACCAAAGATATGCATCTATTCAGTCATCTCCCCCACTTATTTGCAGTTTTGCTTCCCAACGTTTCAGTCACCTGCAGTCAGCTGAGGTCCAAAAATATTAAATGGAAAATTCCAGAAGTAAACAATGAGTAAGTTTTCAATTGCACGTCTGTTCTAAGTCACATGATAAAAGTTCTCTCCATCCAGCTCTGACCTGCCTGGGATCCCAGCCGTCGACATTGTCTGCTCCCGACATCCGACCAGCCGCTTCATGACGGCTGACGATCCAGGGTCACTGGAAGCAGATAATTCTCCTGGCGTGTCATCGAAGGTCAATACGAGCCCAAGGCTACATCACAGCGCCCGTGTCATTCACCTCCCTTCCTCTCCCCTCATCACAAGAACAAGGGTGAGTATAGAATAATTAGACGTTTTGAGAGAGGTGACACTCACATGTTTCATTATAGTATTTGTTATAACTGTTGTAATTTACTATTAGTTACTGCTAACCTCTTACTGTGCCTAACTGATAAATAAGACTTTATTGTAGATGTGCGTGTGTCGGAAAACACACAATCTATATAGGGCTCAGTGCTATCTGTAGTTTCAGGCATCCACCGGCGGGGGGCAGTGTCTTGGAATGTCCCCCCTGTGGGTAAGGCGGGACTACTGTGCCCGAAAGTGTACAAAGGATCAGAAAGTCTGTACTTTCTTATTCTTTCATTTTATTTATTTATTTTTTTATTTTTGGCTGTGCAGGATCTTCTCTAGCTGTGGCAAGCAGGGGCGACTCTCTAGTGGCGGTATACTCGTTTCTCATTGCAGTGGCTTCTCTCGTGGAGAAGCTACTGGAACACGGGCCCTCGGGTGCAAGGGCCTCAGCAGCTGTGGCTCCTGGGCTCGAGAGCACAGGCTTAATAGCTGCAGCCCACAGGCTTAGTTGCTCTGTGGCATGTGCGATCTTCCCAGACCAGGGGTCGAATCTGTATCTTCTGCACTGGCAGGCAGATTCTTCACCAATGAGCCACAAAGAAGCCCTGTCCTTTCTGATACGAGATATGCTTAAAATTTTGGAATAAAAATTACCATAGTGTCTATTTTAAGATGTCCCGTTCAGGCATAATCATTTACAGAGAAACTTTAAAGTGAGTATGATATGTTGTCTTGATTATCAGTCACTATATAACACACCCCTGCAAATTAAGTGGCTTAAAGCAACAAATGTTTTATTTGCTTAGAATTGTGTAGGTCAGATATTTGGCCTAGCTCAACTAGGAGGATTCCCCCCCCCCCACCTGTTTTTATTGCAATATAATTGACAGACACATTTTTGCTTGCAAAACCCTTGTCTTCAGATAAAAACAATAGAACTCTGTGGCATCAGCAACAAGGGGAAAAAAAAAAGCACAGAACTTAAGGGCTTCCCATTACACCATACACAAAAATCACCTCTGATATGAATCAGAGACCTAAATGTAAGAGCTTAACAAATTTAAAAAAAAAAAAAAATGAAAAGAAGAAAAAGGCAAACCACATATTGGGGGAAAAAAATTTGAAAATCACATATTTGATAAAGGACATATCAGAATATATAAAAAGCCCTAAAAGTTCAATAATAAGAAAGCAAATTAAAAAAGAAAAAGATTTGAACAGACCCTAAAAAAAAGAAAGAGAAAATAAGAGATCAGATATGTGGTTACCAGAAATGGGTGGTGGAGGGAGGGGGAATTGGGTGAAAGCAGTCAAAGGTCCTGAAAACTGAAAGTTATAAGATAAATAATAGGGATGTAATGTACAACATGATAAATGTAATTAACACTTCTGTTCATTATATATGAAAATTGTTAAGAGAGTAAATCAAAGAGTTCTCATCACAAAATTTTTTTCTATTTCTTTAATATGTGGGATGATGGATGTTCACTAAACTTATTATGGTCATTATTTCATGATGTATGTAAGTCAAGTCATTATGTCCTACACCTTAAATGTATACAGCACTGTATGTCAGCTATATCTCAATAATACTGAAAAAGAAAAACTATGAAATTTCAAGAATAAAGTGCAGAAGACAATTTCCATGTCCTTTGGTTGAGCAAAGAATTCTTAGACTTAATGCCAAAAGCACAATCCATTATTTAAAAAGTGTGATAAATTGAAATTCATCAAAAAATTTAAAAGACACTTAAAATAGTCAAAAGACACTATTGAGAAAGGCAATTGAGACTAGGAGAAAATATTTGCGAATCCTATATCTGGCAAAGGAGTAGAACATGCAATATATAAAAATACATGACAAATAAACAAAAAATAATGACAAAAAACAAATATGAGCAAGATTTGAATGGACATTTTATCAAACAACGTATACAAATGGCCAAGCACATGAAACACATAATAGCCAGAAAAACTGGAAGTACTCCAAAATTACAATCACCTGATGAATGGATAAACAAAACGTGGTATATCCATACAACAGAAAACCATCTGACACCATTCTGGTTTCAAAGAAGTATAAAAGATCATTAGAAGAAAACATGAGTTTCAAGAGATGGAAGAGGACACAAGTCATCACTGACGGTGGAAAGGGGAGTTTAAGAAAGAAACAAAGCAGAATATAATGTTTTGCTGTCGTGTCAGGGTTGCTTTCAGAGTCTGGGTTTATGAAGATTTAGGTAGAATCCACACCAGGCTCTGTGAATCAGGAGTGGCTGTGCATGCCGCCAGTCACTCACAGTCACCATAAGGGGCTGGAGGGGACTCGAGAAAGGACATGGGATGCTATGGGGAGAGTCCTGGACAACCTTGGAGGGAAATGAGGGAAGTGCCTAGAAATGGTAGAGTGGGAACTGAGCCAGAGTGAGAGGTCACCAGGTTACCATGGAAGGCCTGTCATACTCCGCAGGTGGAAGTGGACTTGAGTGGGGCATTGGGAGAGGGGGCAGGTCTAATCATTTTCTCTGATAGTTCATACTGTGAAGGATGGAAAGCTGTTTGTATTATTCCCATTTTACAGTCAAGAAAATGCATCAGCAGAAGGTGATAAGTCATGAGGCTGGAAGACAGAGGCTGTGCCTTCTGGTATTTGGTTTGGTTTGAGTGGACTGTGACATATTGCCTCACTTTTAGTAGACAGTTATTTTTTTAATGATTTGTTATTTTAATCTTACTGTTACTCCTAAACATAAATACTGAATGTTTACCATCTTACCCATGATGATCCAATCTATGGTGCTGCTATCTGATTCTCCAACCTAAATTAAATGGAATTTGAGAAATTCTGTGTCTTGTGAGATTACAGAGTCACCTTATTCAGCTTCACTAACTTAGAAGAGAAAGACCTTACAAAGAAAACCACATTTTTCTAATTACTAGTTTTTCCAAATCTGAATTCTAAAAGACTTTCTTAACTTAGACAATTTTCACTCCTGGTTCTAAATTTCAATTAAATTGTGCCAATGTCTATACTATGAACAACCTATTAAAGTGCCATCATTGAAAAAGTTGACATATTCCAGAAGAATTAGAAGTTCATTTTTATCACTACTTAAATATTCAATTCAATATCCAAAACCCTGAAAGGATTGTTTAAGGAAGATACTATAACTTGAAACTCAGAGTTTGCTTTGAATATTGTTTATCTACTGAGAAGGAATTTTCATTAAGCTCTGCTGCTGCTGCTAAATCACTTCAGTCGTGTCCGACTCTGTGCGACCTCATAGACGGCAGCCCACCAGGCTCCCCTGTCCCTGGGATTCTCCAGGCAAGAACACTGGAGTGGGTTGCCATTTCCTCTTCCAATGCATGAAAGTGAAAAGTGAAAGTGAAGTCACTCAGTCATGTCCCACTCGAAGCGACCCCATGGACTGCAACCTACCAGGCTCCTCTGTCATTGGGATTTTCCAGGCAAGGGTACTGGAGTGGGGTGCCATTGCCTTCTCCACATTAAGCTCTAAAGATACTTAAACCAGCAAATCCGTAGCAGCTATAGTAACTGTGGTAACCCTGTCCGGCTCTTTCATTGCCATTTCTAACAGACCAGTGCTGCTACTTACTGTCTTTCCCCAAAATCTTACTCTTTAGCAAAAATAGCACAGGATCCCTTGCAAAGACCTTTTAAAATGCCCTCAGGAAGTGGTTATGAGCACAAGTGTTCATTAAATTTGGTTGTCAATTTGCTTGTCATTTATCCATGGAGCTTATTTTCGCTGTCTTAGTTTTTCAGGCTCACAGGAAAATGACTAATGACTATTCATGTGGCCCCAAGGGAAATTTCTTCTTGATGAAATAGCCAGCAACCTCCAATGTCATAACGCAACAGCGTAACCTTCACGGAGGGGAAAGACACCTTCAAGTCTTCAAATCGGGAAGAACCAGCTCTTGAAACCCAGAATCAATTCTTGAAATCTAAAATGGCTGAACAGCTTAATTTAAATCTTTATTTTTGAGTGTAAATTTCACTATAAGCCAATCACTTTAAAGTTTTTGGAAAATCACTTTGCATCGTTTAAAGAATTACTTCAAAGAGGAAAAATGTTTAAGGTCTTGTAGGGTCAGTCCTTTTTAGCATATTTACAGGTCTCCCATGAAAATACCTTTAACTACATCCTCTTCAGGCTTGCCAATAATCACAGTACTTTTAAACTGCAAGAAAATTCTTATAAACATTTACATATTCCAGAAAATATCTGGTGTTATTTCTATCCAAATATCCAATAAGTAAATTGTTTGCTGTCTAGTCCATAAATCCTCTGCATATTTGATTTAATGTTTTTATAAATAAAAAACAAAACTGTGTGTGTATACAAGCCAGTCATTGACAAGCTCTTTCAATTGCTAAACCAATAGAAATAATGTCAAAACAAGGCTTTGCTTATTCTTAAATATCATGGTGTATTCCTCTGATAAATAACACTAGAATAAAGGAACTTCAGGTCTGAAAAATATTAATCAAAACTATTGGTTGCCTAATGTTAGACTCAAAAGTAACATTAAATAAAATAGAAAATAAAGTGAGGGCTATATCAGGACAAAGAAGCAAACAAACTATAACATGGAATGCAGTTAAGGAAGCCTTAGGTAAATTTAATTTCTTTTTCTTTTTTGCCAACTTATCCAACAGTATTATGGCCACAATGGGGGCCCTCACGAACTGAAAATAGCTGATATAGTGTACTATTAATGGGAAATTTAGCCAGGTAAACACATTCTTTGGTTGCACTTAATATTTTCACAGACAGCAAACAAACATTTTTGAATTTCAAGAGCTGATGGGGAGTTTCATGGGCTGAAGCCCTTCTGCGTTGCTTTATGAATGTTGTCTGGTGTGGTCTTTCAAGCACTAACATGACATGGTAGGCTCACAAGTATTAGACCTGGCTCCTTGGGGGCATTGCCTGGCAAGCATTAATTTCTAAATCATGAAATTGTCAAAGGCTTCAAGGATTAATTGTATATCAGCCCTCTAAAAATAACAATTACATTCAACTCTAATAATGGGACCTCAGAGAGCAAATACTGTGTTTGTTAGGATGATGTGTTTCCTTATTTCAGTCCATTGTTTAAGAAAGCTAATAATGCATATTTTCATAGACATAACTTTGTCTGGATCACCCCAGTGTTATAACTCAGGCACTGATGAGAAGTTGAAAGTAACTGATTTATGGCAAACTCTTCTTCACAAAAACCAAATGACATAATTACTTTCCAATAATGGTAGTAATTTCAATGAACTACATCAGTTGCATTATATTACTCAATATCTTCCTTCAAAAATATCATTTGCATAGAAACTTTTTCAAAAAGAAATTTGAATGTTTAAGAAATAATCCTGAGGTCACACACACACAATGAACAATAACAAAATCTCCTCTAGAGCCCAGATTATCAGACCATGTCAAGTTCTCAAGAAATTTCTGGCACAGCAAATATTAATATATATATTAAAATTCTTAATGTTATTTTTTGATAAGCATTGTGAAGATTATAATCTTTTAATTCTCATTTGAATAGTCTAGTTTAAGTGATAAACTTTGTCTCAAGTCATATCATATTTTTCTTTGTCTTTTAATAAATTCCTGTCTACCGATGGCAAATGGATCATTTTCCCATCTCATTTTGTTACACTTCATGCTGTAAAATCAATGATATATTCTCTAGTATGTGTTTTGTCTTGTAAAAGTCAAAGAATGGTGAAATGAAAACAGGCTACCCTTCTTATAATCCATGTGCAAGTTTCTTTACCTAGTCACATTACTAGGCTTTTATAAAGATTTAAATGATGAATACTTAAAAATTATACTGTATTAGTTTGCAGTTTTCACTTAATGAGCTTCGACAATGGTTCAGCAGTAAAGAATCACCTGCAATGTAGGAGATGCAGGTTCAATCCCTGGGTCGGGAAGATTCCCTGAAAAAGGGAATGATGAGCCAACTCCAGTATTCTTTTTTTTTTTTTTTCATTTATTTTTATTGGTTGGAGGCTAATTACTTTACAATACTGTAGTGGTTTTTGTCATACCTTGACATGAATCAGCCATGGATTTACATGTATTCCCCATCCTGATCCCCCCTCCCACCTCCCTCTCTACCCACTCCCTCTGGGTCTTCCCAGTGCACCAGGCCCGAGCACTTGTCTCATGCATCCAGCCTGGGGGAAAATCCCATGGACAAAGGAGCCTGGCAGGCTGCAGTCACTGGGGTTGCAAAAGAGTCGGACACGACTTAGCAACTAAACAACAACTGTGTGTGTGTATATATATGTATATACACACATATATATGGTCTGTGAGATCACTGGTTTACTGTGAAAGGATAGAATTCAGAGCAGCCCGGTGGTCGAGCTGGTATAAGGAAAGGACACCCTTCCCCAGACACCCACTCTCCTTGAATCCTCACGTTTTCAGTATTTTGATCACCTTGAGAAACTAATTGCAGAGCATTCAACCAAAATTACTACTCTTGTCTTATCTTCCCCAAGAAGCAGCTTATAATTCTGAGAAGAAGCTAATGAAGTTGAAAAAGAGAGGAAATTAACTGGAATAGGTAATAGAACATCTGTGTCTCCTACATTTCTTGTAAAACTGAGAAACTGGTAGCTGACACATTTCAAGGTAATAAGCATTACATTTATTTTTTATACCCTCATAAATGCCGTGCCCATTTTCAATTTGCCTATCAACATAATGGGCTATATTCTTCACATAAAGATGGTGTCATCACTAAACAGAAATATCGAACCGCTAAGAGTTTTGTACTGGGTTGAAGGAAAATCTTTAAATTAGGCCTTTGCTTCATCCTTGACCTTCAAAAAGTTACAAATATTCTGCAGGCTTCGGCTTAGCCAGCAGATTGTATGAATAAAAGAAATTTATGAGGTGTTTATAATTTTGGGGGGTAAGCATGTAGAATAAGTTGAAGGCAGATAAGCCAATAACATCTTAATTTTCTGTTATGAAGTGTGGATAATTTAATTTTTGTGAACTAAGTACATTCTTTCAGAAGCCTATCATTTTCCAAGCTCTGTTCCAGGCCTTGAGGGTATAATAATGAGCAAAACACAGCTTCTCCCCTTGGGAAGCTTACATCTTGTTTGGGGAGACAGATAAAGAAAAGAATATATGATTTTCCAGGTGCTAGAAAGGGCTGTGGAGGAGAACAAAAGAGGGAGCGAACTGATGGCATGAGCTCAGGGCAGAGAGTTCACATCCAAAGGGCCTGCGGTATCCTCAGCTCAGAGGAATAAAGACAGCAAAGAGGCCAGCGATGGGAACCGAGGTCAGACACCTCTGCTTGGGATGGAGCCCTCAGGGTCTTTTCTGCAGAGTAGTGTCATGACCTGACTTAGGTTTTAAAAGGCTCCTCCTGGTTGTGTGTGACGTGTACACCATAAAGGGGCCAGTTCAGATGCTAGGATAACAAGAAACAATTGGGAAAGTCCAAGTGAGAATTTATGAGGAGCTGGAAAACATTAGTGGGAGTTGTCAGAGGTGGTCGGATTGTTTGGCTCACAGGACAAAGGAAGAACTGTCAGAAGTTACTGAAGGCTTGGACCTGGGTGTGAGGAGAGTCAAGGATCACTGAGGATTTTGGCCTGAGAAGCTGGGAGAAGATTCTACCTTCCTGAAAGATGGGAGATTGTGAGTGTTACATTTTGGGAAGCCTGGTAAACATCCAGGTGGAGATGTTAAATAGGCCACTGAGTATATAAGATCTGAGCTTATATACTCTGAGTATATAAGATCTGAGCTTATATACTCTGAGTATATAAGATCTGAGCTTCCAAGGGCAAGAGTCCTTGGAAAATGAGTCCACCTAGGAAGCAGAAGTAGCTGGAGAAAAAATATAACTTCATGCCTGTGGAGTCCACAAAAATTAAGGTGAGGAGAGCAAAGGAGACCGAAAAGAAGCGACCAAGGATACAGGAGAAGGAGTGAGAGACAGCTGCATTCTGGAAGCGGGTGAAGGAGATGTGTGAAGGAGAACATGAGCTATGTTGAAGACAGCCTATGGGCTGAGTAAGAAGAAAAATAAAAACCTGACCACTGGGTTGGTAAATGTCTATGAAAGCCTTCAGCTGTCTCAATTCAGCAGAAGGACAAGAAGTTGATTGGAGTTGGTTCAAGAGAGGAGAAAAGTAAAGGATGTGGAGACGGTAAGCATAATTATCACTTCTGAGGAGATTTGCTGCCAAGAGAAGCAAGGTCAGCAGTAGAAGGGACTGTGGCATTGAGGGAGGGCTCTTTTAAGATGGAAAATATTAAATGTGGTTGTGCAAAAAGGAAATGTTAAAGCAGGAGCAAGGGGAGGCATTTGAAGAGAACATTCCTAGAGCAGATAATAGGGGGTAGGTGCCATGCCCCAGAAGGGCTGCCACAGCTAAGAGGACAGACTGAGCAGAAATGGTTTAAGAGGGATGCCACAGGGCACAGAGAGAGGCCATCCGGTAGATGGGGTGCTGAGATCACACGGAAGGTCTCTGCTCACCGCTTGAGTTTTCTCAAGGAAATACCTAGCAAGATCATCAGATGAGAACTACTGAGAAGGAGGTTTGGGCCTTTGGTGGAAAGTTGTAGAACAATGGCCTAACGTAATTGGAGAACAAAGGCAGTTGTTTAGTTGCTAAGTCATGTCCGACTCTTCGTGACTCCACAGACTATAGCTGACCAGGCTCCTCTGTCCATGGGATTTCCCAGGCAAGAATGCTGGAGTGGCTTGCCATTTCCTTCTCCTGGGAATCTTCCTGACCCAGCTTTCCTGCCCTAGCAGGCAGATTCTTTACTGCTGAGCCACCAGGAAAGCTCAAGGCAGTAGAGAGAAGTAATGTGTTTCCTGGCAATGCAAAGACTCCACTTGAGACTAGTGGTCATTAATTTATTTTTTTCTTTAAAGTTGTCATAATTGTGTGCTTTTGTCCATCCTTGGTCTGCTACCTAGATGAGGATATTCACAAGCAAGATTTAAGGAAAGATTGAGGGGTTTCTGGGACAGCACTAGGGTCAATCAGAGTTCCCTGTGAGGTTAACATTTGGGGAAAATGAATGGGAAGCATAAGATACAGTTTTCAGAGAATGAGACTCTTGAAGTTAAGCTTATGAAGAGTGACAGAGATGTTGGTAATAAGTTCTAGAGAATGATCATGAAAGTGGGTATTGAGGAAGGATGGAGAAATAGTTGATGATCCAGAAAAGGATTCTATTTCTCTTCTGTGATACGTAGGGCAGTGCTGAGGCTGCAGAGTGGAGCCTGAGAGGAAGAGCGGGATGAAGCTATAGAATCTTTGGCTGCCACACTCACCACAGGAGGACTCACAGAGAACGTTATGGGAGCTGGTACCACTCTGCACCTTTCCTCTTCCGCCGTGTCGATGGCTTATTCATACACATGGATCCTGTGCCCAGCTCCTGGCAGCTATGACAGTAGGAGTAAGTCTATATTTAAAAAATAAGAAAAGAAATCTATACTATACCCTAGTATTAGGACAATTTTTACTCTGAAGATGGTACAAAAAATTATCGCCTCTGACTCATTTAGTGTCTTTCTCAGAGAAGAATCGTGGCGTGTAGCTCTGGTCACTAAGGACACACGACACTGTCAGAAGAGGATCCACAGTTTCCTCTCCTGCCTGATAGGTTATTCGCTTGCGCTCTTTAGAAAATAAAATGGGTTGGAGCATTGCATCAGTTCTGTAAGCCCTCATTTCCAGAACTCCCAACGGAGCTAGGGTGGAATGTGGGAAGAAAAATGGGAAATGCACTGCTTAGCAAAAACAATACTCTATGCTTTAAGGAATAGGGACAAAAATGTTTCGCCTGTGCAACCTGGCTTACAGGATAGGTAAGCTGGTTAAAAATCAAAACTGATACCATTTTTAATGTCTTCCATATCCTCTTGCTTTTACTAACATCATGCTGTGAGTTATTTTGTCAAGGCAAAATAAGTTGTAAGAATATATTTTTCATTATGTCAAAGTGTTAGTCGCTCAGTTGTGTCCTACTCTTTGCAAACCCATGGACTGAGGCCCACCAGGCTACTCTGTCCATAGGACTGCCCAGGCAAGAATATCGGAGTGAGTTGCCAGTCCCTTCTCCAGGGGATCTTCCCAACCCAGGAATCAAACCCGGGCCTCCCACAGTGCAGGCAGATTCTTTGCCTGAGCCACCAGAGAAGTCCCTATTTTTAATTATAGTCGGCTGTATTACAATGGTATAATCCATTATCCTGTCACTGATTGTTTAAGTTATAATTTCAAAATTATAAATGACACTAGAGAGAAAAGTAGTTTTACAAATATCTGTGTCTGCATCTCTCATAATTTGCTTTGGATAAATTCTGGAAGTGAAGTATATTAACCATTTTAATAAATGTGATATATAGTATAGATAAGATACAGATACTGATACAGATATATAGCAAGATCTCCAGTAAGATTGTATCATTTTTTTTAAAATGTCACCAGCAATATAGAAACAGATTCTCACTATTTTGACATGACTTTATTGGAACTAAACATTGGGTAGGCCAAAAAGTTCATTTGGCTTTTCCTGTCAGATGTTACAAAAAACTCAAATGAACTTTTTGGCCAACTCAATATTAAATTTAAAGAATTTCTTATGGTTTTAAAAGTACAGAATTTTTTTTAAAGATAAATTGTGTTGAGTGAGAGGGGATGCCAATTAGAAAGCAATAAACTTTTGGGAGAAGGAAAATTACTAAAGTACATTTGGGTAAAGCTAAAGAAGGGAGGCAGACAGTAAAGCTGACATGGAATTAATATATAGCAGTGATAGGAAACTGCATCCCTTCAGAGAGCTGACAATGACTCATTGTTCAAAGTGGAACACCTGTCAAGGTCTGACCTTGCTGCTACTTTCATTGATCTGAAGTCAGAAGAAGCATGAAGGGAGACTGTCACAACAGAATTCATCCCAACCACCAGGGAGAAATGTATTGGCAATGGGAAAATTATCATGGGAAACAAAACAGGTAAGTGCTTTGAGAGGAAGGGAGAAAGCTTCCTTTGTGTAATTCTTTGGGACAAACCTCAAATACAAAGGGAAGAATTTGATTCTTTGTTCTGGGTCTTTTTTAAGAAACATGGATTAACAGGGTTTGGAAGCTCTAAAAATGTAATCATCTAGGCAATAACTAATTATTCTGATGAGGTAGGAAAGTGACAGGTAAATGAAAAACTATTTGAATTTCATAGACTGTTCTCAGTTAATTCAGGTCATAATAGATGTATACAACAGCAGGAAGATTAAGCACATAGCCAAGGACAAATTAAGATTATGGCTCAGCCAAGTCAAGAAGGTGAATTCCTCAAGACAGCTAAGGACTTACACTATTAAATGCTAAGGAAAAACAAAGAAAATGATAGATCCTACCTGAGATGATTGTTTGAATGCCAAAAATAATAGAAATAAAAACACCTCCTAGATTTTTATTTTATTCAGTTGTCCTCTCACTGGCATAATGGCATTCAGACTACAAAGAACAAAAAATTCAGTGAAAATAATCAATAACTATTATTGATCAATGATTTAGTCAAACAATGCATATTAAAGCCAGAAGATTGAGAGAAACTGGAGAATAGGATATTGCAAAGTGCTAAGTATCAGCCCAATGGCATACTCTGAAATTGCACTCTTTCAAAATAATTTCCTTTCCTAATTCTCAGGCCCCTTTGCTTTCTCTAAAGATGCTTTTAAACCTCACACAACCATAAGTTCTTCAGTGCTTTCCTGTTCTCTCAAGAGGTCCTCTTCTAGTCATCACTCCTTGATTTTCAGTCTAGAAACCATAACCCATTATTTCAAATATACTTGAATATATTTGACCAAATATTCAAATATATGAATGAGCCATAGTCTTCCAATATGATCAAATCAATATCTCACCATATTATTTACATGAAATATCTTTTTTCTTTATATGGAAAATACCACTTAACCTTTGAAGTTTAATCAACTCATGTAAAAGTATTATTTTACTGTAGGTATACGATCTTTTAAAAGCTTAGTTTTAACTAAATTTTGACTAGTGAGTCTAAGATGCCAGAAGAAAAATCTAAATAAGCTGTATGTTGCCTTTTAC
The DNA here is from genome assembly GCF_910594005.1 of Cervus elaphus. Classification (NCBI taxonomy): domain Eukaryota; kingdom Metazoa; phylum Chordata; class Mammalia; order Artiodactyla; family Cervidae; genus Cervus; species Cervus elaphus. The sequence continues at coordinate 16,121,646 of NC_057846.1, read as the reverse complement.
TTGTCTATTTACCTGTTTTGAGAATTTTTTAGGGGTAATTTAATATGTTTGACTGTAAATATAATCTACCATTCTCTATTCATTTTTATGAAGAAAGAGTTGATCAGCATAATCACAGAAAAAAATCACAGATTTTTTTTTTTTTTAAGGCATGATAAGAAACTTACCCCCATGGTCGGGTGAATTAATCTGGAAGATTAAAATTAAAACAACCCTAAGTGGACTCCATCTTAAGCAAAAGCATCAGCTTTTATCAATGTTTATTGAGTATGTCCTCGGGTAAAGTGGCAATCAAATCTTAATCTTGGCATCGTGGTAGTTTCTTACATTATTCATATAAATTTATGGCATCAATGGTTTTTATTTGCCACTGGGAGAAAATGTGTATGACTACAACATATTTCAGAGGGCACAGGTCACACTAGAAACCAAAATAAAGGATTGAAGTTTCCCCTTTTGGTTGGTGGTTCTATAACTTAGATTATTCATATGGAGTATTAGGTCATATGAGCAAACCGAATTTAAAGATTACAGAAAACTAATAAGGCTCTGCTTTTGGTAGCTGCACAAAAGCACTGAAACAAATTCTGCTAAAAGGATTTGATAAATTAATTAAAGCCGATTTGAGGATTACAAAACCTCAAGACTGCTGAATTTCACAAACAACTTGAAATAAAGTCTAACCTTTAAAGTCTTAATAATAATAGTTTTTCACATGATTTTGACCAAAATATAATTTTTTCTTATTCAATTAAATAATTAAAATTTAGACGTGACTATTTGTAAGTCAGGCATTGCCTTTTATGTAAGCTTAATGTAATCTGCATCTGCTCTCTGGGTTTTCTATGTTACAATATCCACAGGGGGAAGATAAAGCTTATTTTTGCTCTGCAGAAATAACATGAAATTATATCTCTAGAATCATGACTAACCAGTTCACCATCACAGGGACGTATAAACAACAGAAGTAGTGTCACTTGTGGACATCTTTCATGGTCATTCAGTGGGTATCAGCCAAGTTAATTAACCAGTCTGCATCTCATATGTAAAATCAAAAGTAGATCATAAATTGTTGTGCAGACTTAAGGAGTTAAAATATTGAAAAGTGTTAAAATCCTACCTGGCATGTAAATTTTTCTATAAATGTTAGCTAAAGGAAAAGACAGACACAAGGAAGAATACATCAGATCACAAGCATGGGATTTAATCTTCATCGTTGAGAACAGTTGCTGTTTGGTGAAACACTCATAGGTTCAAATGTTCATTCTGCCACTTACTGACTGTGTGACCTTGAACATGACACTTAATCTTTATAAGCAACATTTTCTTCATGGATCTCGAAACATAGTAATTTCTCAATGTGTTGTATGTATTAGTTGCTCAGTCATGTCCAACTGGACTATAGCCAGCCAGGCTCCTCTGTCCATGGGATTCTCCAGGCAAGAACACTGGAGTGGGTTGCCATGCCCTTCTCCAGGGGATCTTCCCAACTCGGGGATTGAACCCAGGTCTCCTGCATTGCAGGCGGATTCTTAACTGTCTGAGCAACCAGGGAAGCCTCAATTCCTCAATAAATAATAGTAATAATAGTAGTATCATCATTATTACTACAGTACCAGAAGGAAGCCATCAGCTTGATCAACTGCTTTTTTTAAATTGTACTTTATTTAGTTGAATGTTTATTAATTTCTGCTACAGAGCAGAAATTATTTATATATATACGTATATATATATATATACACATTCATTTTTATATTCTTTTCTACTATAGTTTATTAACTGCTTTTAATAAGACAGTCACTGGCTATTTCTAAACTGTAAACTGGTTAAGGCTTTCTTGGGTTTTAATCAAGTCACATATCCCTAAGACTTGTAAACTGTAGCTGCAAACAAGACCCTGCAAGTGGTCTTGCTGAAAAAGTGAGGGGATATGACGACTAAGGGGATTACTAAGAAATTACCTCATATAATCACTAGATTTGGGTCAGCTATAGCACTCATAAGAAGATACTCAGAAGTCCATCTAGCAGAAGGAAAACTGTGTAGTAGCACCCTCCTAGGATGGTTTTAATATAGGGCTTTCATTGTCTCCACCCCGAACAGAAGTATAAAAATATATTGCAAGAGTTTATTCACGACACTACGATAAGTAGTCAACAAAATTAACTCAGTTAAAGAATAATGGACTTCATAAAGAAGGCCAGTCCAACTGCCTAGAACAATTCAGTCAAAATTGCTAAACCAATATTTCCACCCCATTCTACCATGGTCATGCATATAAATGAATACTGTGCATACATATTAACATTACATATGTTTAATATTTGAAGCACATAAATTTAGATCTTTAATTACTTTGATTTCAATGAGAATTCTCACATATAGAAAATGTTTAAATCATTCTATGATATGCTAAGATTTCTGGAATACAGTATTCTAAAAGTCAAAACATGGTCTTTAAAAACAGTAGCACTACACAGACTCTGCCAAAATGTTCATGTTATGATACATACCCTTAGGGAAATAGTTGGACCAGCCTTACACCGTTATGCTAATCCATCATATCCACTCATAATTGTTAGATAAACAACTTAGCTTTGCATTAGACATGGGAGATGGGGGAAGAAATACATACTTGGAAAGACTGGGAAATTATTTTGCAGAATTATTACAAGAAAAAGTCTGAGTTAAGGATGAAACAGACTATACAGAATCCATTTGAATTATAAAAATTGTGTAATTATATGAAGTGGTTACTTAACTTACAGCTTTTTATATCTTTTTGCCCTGCACACTACTTATCACACTAACTTGCACTTAAAATACCCTCAGAAATAATTGAGAAATATGCTATACCAAGAAATGCATTCTTGTCTACTTGGAGGAAGTCCACTGTAAAAATTACATGAAATTTATTTTAATCTATTTCAATATGGGAAAGGGTAAAAATCCAACCAGCAGTCAACATGGACGTTCACCTTCAGGATCCCATCAGCATTGGGGGATTTCAATAAAGAAAAGAAACCATGTATTAGGATATAATACTCAGGCAGCAAAAAAACAAAAAACAAAAAAAACACACTTTCATTGTAGCCTCTGGATCAAAGGAGATGCAACCTCCACGTTGGCTGGAGCCTCTGTTTTTCTGCTAGTGGAAGGCTGACTTCTGGACTGCAATCACTGCCCTCAACATTTAGAGTTAAATGGGTCCCCTAAGTATGGGTTGTGGATCATTAAATTTGCCTTTCATTATCAATAGCAGACTATCACATTAGCCAGGAAGTTACCCGATGCCCCAGGGTTTAAGTTTGTCCATCTACCCTCTCCTCCATTTCTTACGCAGTCAAACCCCAATTCCTTATTTTGGTTTATGGGGTCCCCACAGTTCAGCCCCCATGTCCTGCTACTCCCTACCATTCTCTCAAGTCCCGGTGGCCTTTCAACACCCCCCGTTCCTTCTTCTGACCGACTGCATTTAGTTTGCTCTGTCTGAAAGCTTGGTCTATCCATCCTCCATCCAGACTTACCCAGTACTTCTGATGTACCTCTCCTGACTCCCCTTGTATTGCTCAATTATGATAATTATGATATGATGTACTTAGCTCTTACCTCAGGTCAGGAAACGCACTTTTCCTTAGAAGGAAGAATGAGATCACGATAAAAATTAAGAGACCGGACAAAGACTCAGCTTGTCATCATGGCTCCATTATTTACCTGCTATGCAAACTTCAGTGCCTTAAAACCTGTCCTTGCTTCACTTCCCTCCTCTGAAATGTGAAGATGGAGTATCCGCACCTGTGCAGGTGAGGCCTCTCGGGTGGGAGACAAAGCTGAGGATGGAGAAAGAAATGTCTGGTCATGAGCCCGAGGTCAGCTGGAACCCCTGCCATCGGTCTCACCCCAGAACTTGCAATGGTCCAAGACATTTCATTCAGACTTGCATGTCCAAGCTATAATGAAGGTCAATTTGTTAAGACAGGATAATAGAAAACATTTAACATGCTATTAGCTTGGTTTATAATTTCTAGATCATTAGCCAATTATGTAGACCTACCTTTGTACTTTTTCCCCCAGACCCGGCCAATGGTAGAGGCAGGCCTGCTCATACATCTTTATGATCACTACAAAATGACTAGCTTGAGAAAGATAATTTTTCAAAACTCTACTTTTTAGCATGACAACTATCGTACTTATTAGAAAATAAATGTCTCCAATGCTATGCTTCTCCCTAACAAGATCCATATGCAGAAAGGTTAGCCACTGAAAAAGCAAATCTACTTGTCAGGTAGATTTCTACTTGTCAAGGTCAGGTTCTCAAGGAAATAAAGCCCACTTTCATTTTTCAGCACAAGGAAATTCTCCCTTTATCATCTGTAGAAATGCTTGTTAGTGAGGCCGCACTTGCAGAGATTCCGGGTGGAGAACCCTAAAGAGGGCAGCTGCATTTCCACACCAGCCAGGAAATGCCACTTGCCAGTGTAAACAGGGCCACATTGTTGTAAGCGGGGCAGCCTCTCTTATCAGGCGTAGGCCTGCGAGAAAGGAAAGTGGAAATCTCAGAAGCGCGCCTCTGAGGAGCAAAGCAAGTGCCCTATCAGTGCGGTTTGTGTTAGAAGGATGGACATTCCGATTGATAACAAATCTGAGGGGTCCGTTTGCTCTTTAAAAAAAAGGAAAAGGAACTGCAGGGCCTTGTAGGAAAGGAAACTGCCAGTGTGCCCAATCTACGCAGAAATCAATTTCACACGGCCATAATTCAAGGAAATGGGGCGGCAGGTATGACGTGGACGTTCATTTTGCTTTTTAAAATCTGAACTTTCTTCTTGGCTACTCTAATATTTTTAAAAACAGCTGGGATTTTTTTTTCCCTCTCATCTCCCTCGACAAAGCACTTTTGCTAACATGGGAATCTATGAAACCCAGATTCACACTGTGACTCATAACTATTGTTTCCTTTAACTATTCTCACCATCTCACCCTGCATTGCTTCCCTTTTCTCAAGAATAAAAGGTAGTAATGAGAAAAGCCAGTGCTTTAAAACGTACACTGAACACAGAGTGAGAAATACACTAAGACAAATTCACTAATTTTTCTTTGACTTTTTTATTAAGTCATATTTTGAAGTTCATACATAACTGATTTCAAGTATAGAATTATATGACTCACATAGTAAGATGATTAATACATTTTCATTTCTTTTCCCCCCTCTTATAGGGTTTGGGAATAGAGCTTTAGATTTTTCCCTTATTTCTGCTTTTACTGAACGTATATGCTTGAATCTTTTTGTAGATCTGCTATGAAGATAGGGCTTCCCTGGTGGCTCAGATGATAAAGAATTCACCTGCAATGCGGGAGACCTGGGTTCGATCCCTGGGTTGGGAAAACACCCTGTTGGAGGGCATGGCAACCCACTCCAGTATTCTTGCCTGGAGAATCCCCGTGGACAGAGGAGCCTGGTGGGCTACACTCCGTGGGGGCGCAAAGAGTCAGATATGACTGAGCAACTAACCACAGCTATGAGGATAATGTTTGAATACTTCTTAAATCACAGTGGTAGCACTGGTATATTTTAAGAAGTGTCCAGAACTTGGACAAATAGATAGTCCCTTATTACTTGTTTATTTGACTCCCAAATTGTAATGGCTATGACTTTAAGAATGATCAATAAACAAACAGTGATGCTTGGGTTAACTCTAAAAATATAGACACCTATACCTTAATGGCTCCTTGTAAAAGAGGCAAAAATGTGTCATTTTAAGTCTTATGATGGAAGAGTAGAAATCAAAGTGTCATTCTAGTTGTCAAATCAAAATATCTCTAACAGAAGGCAGAAGTTGTCAAATCAAAATAGCTCTAACAGAAGGCAGACACCGCGATAGGATATAGATACACAAGGTCGTGGTGAGGAAGAAGGCCTACCAGCCCCTCCCAGCTCCTTTCCTGGAACTGTACCCAGCATCCCAGCATCAAGCTTTGACTTGTGTGAGCATCTATTCTTTACCTCCATTTATTCTGTGCATCATTAGCAAGGTGTGTCCTGAAGTCATTGCTTCATGCCTTGACTTAAAGTCTTGATGTTATGCCTTGTTGGCTTAAAAAGGGTTTCATACGAACACTCTAGTTTCAGGTAGAGGGGAAAACCTGTAATCCCGAAATGAGGTGATGGGTAGCCTGAAGTAGGATGATAGTAGAGAGTCCAGCTTCCGGCCAGAAACCTATCTCCACTTTCAAGCCCAATTATAAGTGATTGACAGGTGGTAGAGGGAAATACTAATCAACTGTCGAATGTAGCCGAGACCCTGGTTCTGTCTGCCATTCCTGTTTTAAGCATCTATCCTACATTTTCAGCCACCTGAAATAGAAACTGCATTTGCAAAACATTTGGAGAGAGCATAGTAATATATAACGTTTTACTTTCAATTAATTCTGTAAACAACAATCATCACAGTATTTCAAATGAAAGATAATTGTCACATTTATATACAATATATTTCACAGCGAGGACTCATTTGAACAAAACTTTCATGTCACTAGCCTTTGTAGTGTAAATTCAAATTCAAGAGATCTCTATTGCATTTTGAAAACGGTCCTGAAAAATAATAAACTACAGAGACCTAAAACCTCCTACAGCTGGGACGTCTCTTTAAAAGTGCAGATGTGGGAATCTGGGAAGGAGACGGTTTATTCACCTCCATCGTACCCATCTCTGGCACCGAATATTCAAGTTCATGCAAAAAGTAGTGTGTGTATTTCGCTGGGCATTGATACTGTGATAACGGTTGTGATTTTTCATGGGAACACGGCTGCAGAGCAACTGCCAGAAAAGCTCATCGGTGTATCTTGGCTGCTAGCGGTTCATCAGTGCAAGGTTCTCCCAGGAGCACGCATCTCTCCCTCCCCCGCTTCATCCTGCAGTTTGCATCTTGTCCTGGACCTCCATTATCATTTCCATGATATTCTCTTGCTTCTACCTTTGTTATCATTTGTTCCCTTTCCCACGTGGATGGCCTAGGTTAGAGAACTGAATACTGGTCACTTGTAAGCTATGGGAGGTCCCTGGATGTCCAGTGGTTAGGACTTCGAGCTTTCACTGCCCAGGGCGCAGGTTGGATCCCTGGTCTTCCTCACAAGCCATACTGCATGGCAAAAATAAATAAATAAACTTAAAAAATAAGAATTTAAAAAATGTTTTACATCTTTAAAAAACTGAATGAAGTGTGAGTCCCAGAGACAGGAGAGGACTGTTCTGGTAAATTCTGATGTATGTATCAGTAATGTAACATTTAGGGTATCACCAGGGTCCATGTGGAAATGTCTAGTATAAAAAAGATCTTTGCTATCTATTCTGGATACTACTGTTATGTTGTAAAACTTTGCATATCAGATTTTCAAAATTGAATAGTAGCCTATTTTCCTACTCACATTACTAAACTGTAGTATTTTCTTCCATAAAGTTATTGAATAGTTGTTCAGTATCCAAGTCGGTTTCTTCTTTCCTGAATTTTATTAGTTTGGCATCTCTTTGTCACTGATTGTTTCTGTGTTTCCTGATGAATAGCTGCTGTTTAATAGACGCTTTCAAACTGGCTTTTTGTATTTAAAAACTGCATGAATTATATCCAAAGCCAAAAATTTCTAAGTAAGTAAAATGAAGAGAAATTGGCTATTTTCTGTTTTTCTAGTTGCAGATGGCCCGCAGACACAGAGCTGCACCAGGAGGAGAAGCAGGTTAAGCTGAGCCCCCACCTCCCACCCGGCGAAGCACGCCCCCAGAACCCCTCCGTCAGGAGGCACCATCAGCTCAGAACATAAACGCCTACACTGAAGCTGAGCATCCAGTCCAACTGTTTCAACAGGCTAACTGGAAGTACAAGAGTCAAAAACAGGCTTGCAGCGAGATGATCTCTTCTCCCATAATAAATTCAGCATTTGCTGACAAAGAAAGACTGGCAATGTCTTTCCCTTTAATGAACATACTCGGAGAATCACCCACTAATCCCTATTAAAAGGAAAAAGTAGATTTAAAACACAGAGGTAGTTGGAGAAACAGGATACATGGACTCTTGCTTGCAATATGTTTTTTTGTTTTTTTTTTTTTAAGAGACACTTCCTTTTAGAAGGGGCTTCCCTGGTGGCTCAGAGGTTAAAGCATCTGCCTGCATTGAGGGAGACCAGGGTTCGATCCCTGGGTCGGGAAGATCCCCTGGAGAAGGAAATGGCAACCCACTCCAGTATTCTTGCCTAGAGAATCCCTTGGACGGAGGAGCCTGGTGGGCTATAGTCCACGGGGTCACAAAGAGTCAGACACGACTGAGCAACTTAACTGTAACTTCCTTTTAGAAACTGAAGAAAACTTACCTCTTCTATGTTAAGCTTGTGTTTACTCCAGTTTTATAAAATCGGCTCCAGCTACCAAGCCCAAAGCCAGCGTGAATGTAATGATTATTTGTTATTGCAGCAGGAATAATTAAAAAGCACATTATTTCACACATCTGCACAGACACATACTATGAACTGCATAAACTGCATTTTTTAATCTAAATTCTAGAGTAAAATCACAACCTTACATTGGCATCAACAATGAATTTGTCCTGTCTCATGAACCTACAAAGTATTTTGCCACAAAGGCAAATTTAAATTCCCTACATGTCTTCCCTGGTTTTTTTTTTTTCCCCTTCATTTCCCAGTTATACATTTTGGAGCCTGTTATAGACATTTTCTTTTTAATTAAATGAGAAAATAAAAGTTCATCACTGCTTGAGTACAGTGATGCCTCGAGTCCCCGATAGACTAATGGGGAGAAGGATTATTGTTCCAGTTCAACAAACATGTCACTTTGACATAATAACTAAAGGTGATTTCTCTTCAGCTGGTCTTAGGCAGGTGAGACAAACATGGGCTAACTAAAAGTAATGAGTGACATCTGCTGGATAATAAGAGAAATGAAAAAAAGTCAGCTATGTAAACATCAGCATCCTACAATCCAGTGATGTCTGCTATCTGTAACAACGTAACAATGTTGGCATAAATCCTTAGGAACAAAAGGGTAATGGGGTGCAATGAGAGGAAATACAGGGTGTAATTCTGCGCTGTTGTATTATTGTGGGTCCAATCAAGGTAGCTTCAGCCCCAGAGCAACTGTTACAAACACGGTGCTTCTGTTGCCTGTGGTTTGCTACACCTCATCATTGATTTCTGTCACCTGCAGCCTTCCATCAGCTTGACTCTGGCTGGATCTGTGTAAGCAATCAAATGAGCCTTGCAAATCTAGGACCAAGAAATTCATCCGAATCATCATGAGAAGGGTGAGAACATAGCTCAGCCACTAAATGGACAGATCCATGATGTCAGACATTGCTCATTCATCCCTTAAGTTCAACTTATTTTTTCCATTTTAAAAACTATTTCTTAATGAGGTAACAGGATATCTCTTTATTAAGAGCCTACCATGTTATTTCATTTAGGCTGTCCTGCACCTCCATGCTATAGCTATTTTAACTCCTGTTATAGAGAAGCTGGGGGCTTTGCAGGTAGCTCAGTGATAAAGAATCCGCCAGCCAATGGAGGAGTCATAGGAGATGCAGGTTCGATCCCTGGGTCAGGAAGATCCCCTGGAGAAGGAAGTGGCAACCCACTCAAGTATTTTTCTGGAGAATTCCATGGACTAACTAAAGATAATGGACTGATGGGCTACAATCCATGGGGGTCACAAAAGAGTCAGACACGACTGAGCAAGCATGCATGCACATAGCGAAGCTCGGTGTCTGAGGTTACACAGGCTGTAAGGAAAGAATCTGTCATTCTTCAGTTCTAGATGACTCCTAGGTCTGCCCTTTTCACTATACAAGCTGATTCTGGGGACACAGTATTTTTTGTAAATTCCAGCGCCAAGGCCATTTCATGCATTAACTGTACAACTTTCATTAAAGACAGCAGAAAATGGTCCATATACACTGACCAAAGACCTTGATTCTTTACTCATAACTTGGTCTTCCTTTGAACACTGTCTACAAGCAAGTATTTCGTAAAGACCTGAAGGCCAGTCAAGTTGTACTCAGATCTTTCCTTCCTCAAGTGCATTTTTAAATGTGGTCTGGAGTATCAGTTTCTTTATTTCTAAAGCAGTGGATGTGGATTAGGTAATTCCGAAGGTCTCTCCCAGTTGTGTATTCACAGGACAGAAACCCAAACCATGTTGCTGGTTTCTTTCCTTTTCTGCAAACACCCGTAGAATCAGTCACTGAAATTACTATTCATTCAGTCATTGAAAGAAGTGCTGTTTGTTTTTTCAAACTTTTATTTTTGTTTACAATGTCTAATGACAATTCAAGTGAAACGATGCACTCAAAGGTAGCCTATTTTAACTCACAAACACAGGCTTTCAAGATATTTTCTTGCCCGATAAAAAAAAATTGAAAACACATAACCCCTACTCTCTAAGTAATCTGAAAATGAAAACTTCATTTTGCCCAAAGAGGAAAATAGCTACGATCAAAACTCACAACACATGTAAAAATGACCCTAAAACTACATTTTTAAATAAAAGATCATTTCTATGAATTACAGTAAAAATTTCAGATAATATCATCCTAGCTCCTTAAGAATTTAACAGGGTTCTCAAATTTCCTGAGGTTACAATTGTGATTATTTTATTTCTACAATGAATAAAAGTGGTCTTACTACTTCTTTTACTGTGAAAGGGGAAAGTAATATAAATATCTTCTATAATTAGTTCCATTATTGCCTTAAAAGATACAGCAGGTTGACTCTTAAACTCACTAGCTCCACCTAGTGGAAATAAGCAAGAAATGCTTGTTTTCTTTTCGGTTCCTCCCAGGTTCCGGCAACAAATAAGCCAGCCTCATCTTCAAAGGATGGTGGGAGCCTTCCTGCAACAGGTATTTCTTTGCAACAAAAATGTTATTTGCTTGAGAATAACATAAACTCCAATTTATGGAATATAGCAAACAACTTACCTGGATATTATAAAAACATAAATATCTAACTATGAGCTATTATTCTTAATAACCAGTCTCTCATCATATCAGATGATCCTAAGTCACCCCCAAGGACTATGGTTCTACGGTTTATCTCTCTTGCCTAACACAGGATGTCACAATAAGCCAATCTTGGTTTTTCTCATCTTCATATAACTCCACGTAAGGTCAGAGATGTAAATTGAGAAAGGCATGGATGATGGGGTTTGCCAGTTCATTCAGGGCCCGCCTGATCCTATATAATCCCTTCAATTAAATGTCCAGGAGTTGTAATGACTTGAGACTTACGAGATCAGACAAAACTTATTTTGATTTGCCTCTCAAGTTTCATGATTACTGGCATCTCGGGGCCTAATGGTGAGCCAAGAATTATTCTCAGAACAATATTTACTTTCTGAAGAGAGCACGGCTTTACTCCAAAACCCTAAGGGCATTCGCTCTAATTCACCCATCAGAGCCCTTGTTGGGCTCTCCCAGCACCCCAGGCAGGTGCAGACTCAGAAAGCACCCCTGGACCCACTAGGACTTTGGCAGAACTGCTCACAAAGCAGACGGGATGAACTGAAGGTTCTTCTTTTATTCTGGGCCCCATTCAAGTCTATCAGCCTTTGACTTACCAGGTTCTTCAGCATTTGGGTTGGAGCAGACAGCACAATAGGGCACATGCTGCCTCCTGAATGCAGTATGACAACACAGGAAATGTTTAAAAATAAAAGATGGACCTTAATAAATGAGCAAGAGACTTGAAAAGGGGGTCAAAGAAATTATAAAAGGACAAAGTAGAACTTTTACAGCAGTAGGGGGCACAGGGGGTCACCATTCACCTTTAAAAGTGAAATTCTATCTCCACCCCAAATTTCTGATCTCTAGACACTTCACAGTAGAGTGGCAAGTCCCTGAAATCTGTGGGAAAGAGACCCCCATCCTCTGGTATGCATGTACATTAATAGATACCCTGCTCATAGAATTCTGTCAACACGAAGGCCCCAAAGTTCTAAATCAGCATTACATTTTGTGAGATGGGGAAGAATTAGGCTCCGTGCTCATTAAATTATAGCAGAAAACAAAGCATTGATGACTGGAGACAAGACAGTGAAATCTACCTGAGCTTTTATAAAAGCAAACTTCTGGCGTTATTAGGAAAGAAAGAGAGAAAAAAAAATGCGTTTACTAAATTACCTTACCTGTATAAGCTGCTGAGGACTGTTTCCTTCACCAGCAAAAAGATGCCTTAGCTTCCGTGTTGGCATCATCTTGCACGTGAGACTTTAAAACACTCCTGCAGCCATTCAGCCAGCCCCCAGATGAAGTGAACACACACAGTATCACCATGCTTAGCTCTTAGGAACATATATGAAAGCTCCAAGGGAAGGAGGAAAAGACCAGTGAGTTAAAACCTAAATGTGAGCAGTAAGCAAAACCAAAATTCAGAATTTTCTGGAGGGCAGAGGTCCATGGACATAGCAACACCGTGTAGCATGAACTGCCGACCTATTACTTGTTTTCCTCAGTTCTGCCAACAGGGGGCGCCAGAGCTCCACTAATCAGCGAAAGAGGCACGTTTGAGAAAAGCGCCCCGCGGTGGATCCGCTTTCTACAGCTTTTCCTAAGAACACCTCTAGTCAGAGGGAAGAACTTCCACTTCAGGAAGATAAAATAGTTGGACACAAAAGCTTCTTACTGTAAAAAAAAAAAAAATGAAATTTAAAATCAGAAAACTAGGAAAACTGTATTGATGAAAATTACTTCCCTCTCTAGTGATTTATTTATTTACTTCCCTGGTAGTTCAGCTGATAAAGAATCTGCCTGCAATGAAAGACTCTCTGGTTCAATTCCTGGGTCGGGAAGATCCGCTGGAGAAGGGACGGGCTACCCACTCCAGTATTCTTGGGTTTCCCTGGTAGCTCAGACAGTAAAGAATCTGCCTGCAATGTGGGAGACCTGGATTAGATCCCTAGGTTGGGAAGATCCTCTGGGGAAGGAAACGGCTACACACTTCAGTACTGTGGCCTGGAGAATTCCATGGACGACAGTCCTTGGGGTCACAGAGTCTGACACGACAGAGCAACATCCACTTTCCGTTCTTTTAGTGATTTTATAGGTTCCACTGAACTTAAAATACATCATGTAGAATACGAATGTATATATAGAAAATTTCATGACTGGAATGTATTAAATTCTACATGAAAATATACATATGAATATATAGAGAGAACAATTCTCCTATGCCATCTCACTAAGTAAGTAGAACAGTGAGGCACTGGATATATATTTGCTTCTTTCCCCTAGTCATCTTAAAGCTTGTTGGGCCTGAGTGTCTTTCTTCTATTAATAAGCATTTTATTTTATGTGATTTCTAGTCAGGGGCACCTGACTCCTGCAGTTCACCAGGAAATGTGAGGCGAGCGTCACAGAGTTAAGATAGGTAACACATAGTAGGTGAGCAGTAACTAGCATCTGTCCTGGTGGTGGACATTGTATTGGACTTTGGAACCAGCCTGTCTTCATAGTTCAAAGTATTACTCTGTGAAACTTCAACCACAATTTTACATGTGTGTGACAGGAAGGTGTCATAAAAGCACAGGTACTGATACAGAATTAATTCATTACAGAATGAAGCAGGGCAAAGGCTAAGAGAGTTCTGCCAAGAGAATGCACTGGTCATAGCAAACACCCTCTTCCAACAACACAAGAGAAGACTCTACACGTGGACATCACCAGATGGTCAACACTGAAATCAGATTGATTATAATCTTTGCAGCCAGAGATGGAGAAGCTCTCTACAATCAGCAAAAACAAGACCAGGAGCTGACTGGCTCAGACCATGAACTCCTTATTGCCAAATTCAGACTGAAATTGAAGAAAGTGGGGAAAATCAATAGACCTTTCAGGTATGACCTAAATCAAATCCCTTATGATTATACAGTGGACATGAGAAATAGATTTAAGGGACTAGATCTGATAGACAGAGTGCCTGATGAACTATGGACAGAGGTTCGTGACATTGTACAGGAGACAGGGATCAAGACCATCCCCATGGAAAAGAAATGCAAAAAGCAAAATGGCTGTCTGAGGAGGCCTTACAAATAGCTGAGAAAAGAAGAGAAGTGAAAAGCAAAGGAGAAAAGGAAAGATATTCCCATTTGAATGCAAAGTTCCAAAGAATAGCAAGGAGAGATAAGAAAGCCTTCCTCAGCGATCAGTGCAAAGAAATAGAGGAAAACAATAGAATGGGAAAGACTAGATACCTCTTCAAGAAAATTAAAGATACCAAGGGAACATTTCACGCAAAGATGTGTTCGATAAAGGACAGAAATGCTATGGACCTTACAGAAGCAGAAGATATTAAGAAGAGGTGGCAAGAATACACAGAAGAACTGTACAAAAAAGATCTACATGACCTAGATAATCACGATGGTGTGACAACTCAGCTAGAGCCAGACATCCTGGAATTTGAAGTCAAGTGGGCTTTAGGAAGCATCACTGAACAAAACTAGTGGAGGTGATGATATTCCAGTTGAGCTATTTCAAATCCTAAAAGATGATGCTGTGAAAGTGCTGCACTCAATATGCCAGCAAATTTGGGAATCTCAGCAGTGGCCACAGGACTGGAAAATGTCAGTTTTCATTCCAGTCCCAAAGAAAGGCAATGCCAAAGAGTGCTCAAGCTACTGCACAATTGCATTCATCTCACACGCTAATAAAATAATGCTCAAAATTCTCTAAGCCAGGCTTCAGCAATACGTGAACCGTGAACTTCCAGATGTTCAAGCTGGTTTTAGAAAAGGAACCAGAGATCAAATTGCCAACATCCACTGGATCATTGAAAAAGCAAGAGAGTTCCAGAAAAACATCTATTTTTGCTTTATTGACTATGCCAAAGCCTTTGATTGTGTGGATCACAATAAACTGTGGACAATTCTGAAAGAGATGGGAATATCACCCACCTGACCCACCAGACCACCTGACCTGCCTCTTGAGAAACCTGTATGCAGGTCAGGAAGCAACAGTTAGAACTGGACATGGAACAACAGACTGGTTCCAAATAGGAAAAGGAGTACGTCAAGGCATATTGTCATCCTGCTTATTTAATGTCTATATAGAGTACATCAGAAGAAACACTGGGCTGGATGAAGCCACAAGCTGGAATCAACATAGCCAGGAGAAATATCAATAACCTCAGATATGCAGATGACACCACCTTTATGGCAGAAAGTGAAGAACTAAAGAGCCTCTTGATGAAAGTGAAAGAGGAGAGTGAAAAAGTTGGCTTAAAGCTCAACATTCAGAAAACTAAGATCATGGCATCTGGTCCCATCACTTCGTGGGAAATAGATGAGGAAACAGTGGCTGACTTTATTTTTCTGGGCTCCAAAATCACTGCAGATGGTGATTGCAGCCATGAAATTAAAAGACGCTTACTCCTTGGAAGGAAAGTTATGACCAACCTAGACAACATATTGAAAAACAGAGACATAACTTTGCCAACAATGGTCCGTCTAGTCAAAGCTATGGTTTTTCCAGTGGTCATGTATGGATGTGAGAGTTGGACTATAAAGAAAGCTGAGCACTGAAGAATTGATGCTTTTGAACTGTGGTGTTGGAGAAAACTCTTGAGAGTCCCTTGGACTGCAAGGAGATCCAACCAATCCATCCCAAAGGAGATCAGTCCTGGGTGTTCATTGGAAGGACTGATGCTGAAGTTGAAACGCCAATACTTTGGCCACCTGATGAGAAGAGCTGGCTCATTAGAAGAGACCCTGATGCTGGGAGGGATTGGGGGCAGGAGGAGAAGGGGACGACAGAGGATGAGATGGTTGGATGGTATCACTAACTCAATGGACATGAATTTGAGCAAGCTCCGGGAGTTGGTGATGGACAGGGAGGCCTGGCGTGCTCCAGTCCGTGAGGTCCCAAGGAGTTGGACACGACTGAGCGACTGAGCTGAACTGAACCAGACAGAGACCCATGGCCTGTCACAGATTTCCCTGTAGATCTTTTCTCACCGAATATGTCTTCCTGGAAGGGAACTGGTCAACAGGACTTAGATTTGTAAGAATGGGTCTCTCTGGCCTCCTGGAGTCACCCCAAGCAGGTGATGCAACTCACGTTCTACCCTGGAGTGCTCAGTCGCGTCCATCTCTGTGACCCCACGTACTATGGCCCACCAGACTCCTCTGTCCATGGGATTCCTCAGGCAAGAATACTGGAGTGGGTTGCCATTTTCTTCTCCAGGGGATGTTTTTCCTTCTGTCATTAATAATGACTACAGTGTTTTACTTCTTGACTCTGTACCTGGACAAATCATAAAGGCAGGGCTGAGAACTCCCAGCTGACCTCTTGTATCATCCCAGGAAAATACTTTGGTTTAAAAAAACAAAAAAGAAAACTAACTTCCCCTGTGAATCCGATTTTCTCTTCTTTTGAGGGAGTATTTCTATCATTGCGGTTGTCTTGAGTTCCCTGGGAAACATTGAGAAATGGGTACGATAGGATTCCCACAAGGCTCCCAGGGAGGGCCCAGAAGCCATGAGTGTGAGGGAGGCTGGACCCACCACGTTGTCAAATGCAGTCACCTGTCTAATCTGACCCATTTGTTTCTTCATGAGCTCAACCAGCATCTTTAGAGTATTTAAAGTCAGGTCTGTGTGGTGACTTGCAGCTGTTATCTGCCTTCTCGGTTAATGTCCCATGGCTCTATCAGAAGCCTGGCAGTGGGGGAACCCGGGTCTTGGCAACAGGAGCTCAGTGCTTGCCTGGCCTGGGCAATGTCTAAGGTATGAAAGGAAGGAAGAGTCAGGTCTAACGTCACCAGGAGCTCGAGTGACAACAGCAGCCTTTACAAAGGAGCACTGCTGCTGCTAAGTCGCTTCAGTCGAGTCCGACTCTGTGCGACCCCATAGATGGCAGCCCACCAGGCTCCGCCGTCCCTGGGATTCTCCAGGCAAGAACACTGGAGTGGGTTGCCATTTCCTTCGCCAATGCATGAAAGTGAAAAGGGAAAGTGAAGTTGCTCAGTCTTGTCCCCATGGGATTTTCCAGGCAAGTACTGGAATGGGGTGCCATTGCCTTCTCCGACAAAGGAGCACACTAACTGCAAAATAGCCCCCACGGTCTGGCCACATTACAGAGACAATGACTTGGTTCATCATCAGTATTTATTGGGTGCCTATTTTGTGCAAAGCTCTGCACCAGGCGCTGGGGAAAATACAAAGATAAACCCACAAGACTGCCCTCAAAGAGCTTACAGTCTAGGGTAGGAGCCCAGTCTCTGGGGATCTGCTAGGTGTGACTACCCTCCCCCACACCTGCCCCAGAAAAAGAGAAAGGAAAAAAGAAAAAAACTCAAGTTTACTAGACTTGGTTTCATCCATTTTTAGTTCAGCAGCTTCACATTTTAAAAAAAAGCATCAATCTGAAAGTCTTTTAAATGCATACCTTTTACTCATAAACAAAATTCATTTTCATTAGAAAAATGTTGACTATTTATTGCAATTAAGAAAAGCCTCAAACGTTTCTTCAGTATTGACATGAATGTTTTTCTTATGAATTTAAAGTAAACAGTTTCCCAAATTGCATCAAAACATGCAACAATTTTTTGAAAACATTTTTTTAAACCACTGGCAGTCACACGAAAGGTACATAGGCTGTCTGCTAAAAGCAAGGGAGGCTTCTGAAATGGACAGATGTTGACTATTAAAATTCACAGCTTATGGTTTTTCCCCCCATAAACTCATTTCATGTCAATTCAAAGCATTATAAAACACAGCCCCATTAACCTGTACCCCAAAGATCCAAAGCTTTAAGGTTTAGGTAGTTCTTATAGCCTTAAAGCCTCTCTCTCTAGGCTGGCCAGACCCTCCAAAGAGCTGTTAAGATAATTACAAAAACAGAAACTCAAAATAACCCCTTTTCCTACTACACCATAAAGGATTTCTGGTCTCCTGTTATCATCCTCTAGGCACAAAGAAACCAAATGTAATCAATTGCGGGGCATGAAAAACAGATTAAGTGCTGGTCCAGGTTAAACCACAGGAGAAAGGAACATGGGAGCACATCAGAGGAGAGTCTTGCAATTCTTCTTTTCCAGGATGATCCCGGGACTCAGATGTTTCTAATCCAAAGTGTGAAGCCTTCAGTCTTGTGGAAATGCAAGACTTTTGAAAACACTGATGGTAAGGTAGACAATGTTATCAACTAAACACAGGTCCAACTTTTTCATGCAGTTACAGTGGACTTACAAAGCTGTGCAAACCCAAAAATGAGTTCCTGAGAGAAAGGTTTTGTGTTCCCGTGTTGGATCATCCTGGCCTGAGCAGCTTCTCTTTCCAATGAAAGCAAAAGCTCCATTGTGCAAGTGGGCCTCTCTACTCCCCTTCCTCACCTAACTCCAAAATGGGGGTGAGCCTGGACTGAACAGTAGCGGGAGTAAATTTCCACATTCATGTGCAGCAAATACAAACCCAGGTGTCCAGCGGCATCTGAGCGCCTCAGCTGGCCCTAGGTCTGCCTTGGGCTGCAGGCCCATTGAGAGCACCCTCCTCAAGAACACATCCTTTTAAGCTTTAATGCCGACAGATGTTAAGTTTGTGTCTAGTAATTGTACAAAAACTATACAAAAAGTTAAATCTTCTGGGTGTAAAATATAACAGAAATAAAATCAGATCACTTATGAATTATGTTAATTCATCTTTCAGTCACATTACATCTGCCCTCTCATTAGTAAGGTGCTTTTCTGTTCAATCGGCCAGAGATACAACAAATTTTACAGATGTGTACGGTATAAAAGAATCACTGTTTAAGTTAACTAGTCCAACTCTTGTCATTTTACAGATAAAGAAATGGAGACCCTGAAAAGTTTAACGAAAAAGCTGCGAGCCAAACCCAGTCTAGTATTCATGACACTGTACCTCTGGCCTCCACAGAACACATGTCCTTACAAGCCAAGCTGTTCCAGGCAATGTAAGTAAATGGAGACGTGTTTCTCATAACAAATGTCAGCCACTGGTATAAACGATGCTTAGAAAACATTAGCCCTTTTTGGTTACCGCTGACACTGTTCCTGCAGTGTTTGGTCTAGCTTTTAAGGGTGATTGATCTGCAGTTGCTTCCTTTGAGGATGTTTATTTGTCCACTGTAGGAAAAAACATGGTTAAATATGATCATATAATCAATCTCTAAATTATTTTTACATATGCTTGGATTCTTTTACTTTTAACGTGAGAAGAATTAATTTATGCAGAGGATGAGTGACATATTACCTCTATATAAATTGTTGGCAACTTGAAAATCAGTCACTTTCATTTAGAAAAGGAACTCTTCTAACTAATAGAAAGGGTGTCCAGGGTAACAAAAACTGTATTAAAAATTACAGAAGTGAATTTTGACTAGTCTGTCATCTGAGGTATAGAAGAGAGGACATGCTCAGAGAATCAGATCTGAGTTCAAGGGTCAATGCCCTTCCTTGCTGGCTATATAATAACCTGGAAGCAATTCAATAAACTTCTGGGTCAGTTTCTTTATCTGCAAAGAGCTAACATTTGTACTACCTACCTTATTAGATTATTGAGAATCACATACAGTCAAATATACATGAGTGCTTATAAATGGAAAAGCACACCAACAATATTGATTATTATTACCCCAATAATTATTAAAATGTGGACCTAGAAAAAAATTTAAATATTACCACTCAGTGGCACTGGGCATGCTCAGTAGAACAAACTTAACTCAGAGGGTAAACCATGCAAACATTTTCAACTTTCTATGGCAATGTTAAAAAAAAAAAAAACACACAAAGATACGACATCAAGGAGCTTTTTTAGAGAAAGCACTGAAAGACACAGACTTAAGTGACTTTAAAATGATTTGAGAATGATTTACTGCATTTAAAGAGGTATTTAGTCTTTAGTGGAGAAAGCTGCTAGTCACCTGTCAGAAAAACAAGCATTTGGGCATTCCTAAGACAAATGGAATAAAATTCCATCATGTTTGGCTGTTTTGTAAACCAGGCTTCTCACTACTAAGTGTATTAATTTTTCCAGTATTGAAACAAAGCCTAAAAGAGAGAAAAGAAAATATCTGCTTCTAAATCACATCCAATGTGAGCCGGCATGAATGCAAGGCTTAAATAGAGTTCTCCCAACTCCACAGGCACCTGAAAGCATTGACTATCCTTCATGATCACTCATATTCCATCCAGAATAATGGAAATACAGCAACGACTTCAAATACAAGTACTTCACAGAATCTTCTGATGTGGCTGTCTTACTCTTACAATGCTTCACTCTGGTGGCCTTTGTTTGTTTTTATTTGGAAAATCAGGTAGTACATTAGTCTTTCCCTTCAAATATGCCTTCTGATGTTCATTCTTATACCA
Source organism: Cervus elaphus (assembly GCF_910594005.1). Lineage (NCBI taxonomy): Eukaryota > Metazoa > Chordata > Mammalia > Artiodactyla > Cervidae > Cervus > Cervus elaphus. The sequence goes on along the minus strand of NC_057846.1, from coordinate 16,101,270 downwards.
AAAAAAAAATTAACCCACAACAAATGAAGATGCAAGGAAGAAAGAAACCAGATACAATTCATTAGGTATAAAAATATGTTGTTTCAAATTCAGAATAATTTAATAACTCTTCGTTATTTCATATGTATCTGGAAATGGGACGGATACGTGTCCTGATCCTGTCACGAGAGGTAGAATTCCAGCATTTGGTACGACATTCCAGGACAGGGTTAAAGTGACATTCCTATTTCCCCTGTAACGAGACATCATAAACAGAAGTCAGCAGAAACATTTGTAGTTCAATAAAAATGTTGTAATTCAAGCACTGAGGTGTCAGATACTTTATGTTTTAACCAGCTCTAAGTGGAATTCTAATCTACAAACACATTTACCCAAGCCTTTTGAAATCTCAGACAACGCTGGAAAACCCCAGCATTCTCACTGTAGGCTTCCCGTAACGACCCACCTAAAGTTACTTCAGAGTCAGTTAGGCAAGCCATCAACCAAAATGCTTACATGTGTAAAACACAGGGAACATAAACACATTTGAGCTAAAAACCAAGGGGAAATGATTTGAAACTTAATTCTATCATTATCTACATGGGCAAACCTGAATTGATCAAAATCTCTCAATGCTGTAAAATTTTCATCTGCATAAACAAGTTTGGTTAGGGTTAGCTCTTCCCTAAAATCTTTTCCAAAGCTGACCCACAGAGATGAGAGCCAAAGTGGACCCAAAAGATCATTCATTCTAATTCCTTCATTTTCTACAAAAAGAAGCTGAGGTTCAGAGAGGTTAAGTGAACCAAAACCAGGAACCTCAGTATCAAATCCTGGACCAACAGGCTGCTTCCTCATTCAGGTTCCCTGGCAGTTCCTCTGACTCCCCTAGAGTAGCCCTCTGGAGATAACAGTCCCAGCCCAGGGTCAGCAGCCCAGGACCCTGTGCTCCTGAGAGCAGAGGCCCCAGGCCCTCCTACTCTGACTTAAGCTCTCAGAAGGCAAGAGAACCAAGCACTTAAGATTCCAGTTGGACAGCACTGTTTCTACTCAAATCTTTCAGTTCAGAGCTATGTGAATACTTTTCTTCTCTCTCTTCTTTTTAGCCTGCAATGTTTTTCTTTAAAAAAACACATCACGTTTTTCTCTCCCCTTCACATAGCATCGCATATAAAAAATGACAAAGAGTTGCTCACTTGAGACCATTTCCGTCGTCAAAGAAAAAATACTTTGTTTTCATATCTTTTAACAGCAGCTTCGGATTATCACCTCTCAGAACAATCTTGTCCCAAAGGACAACCTGGTTCAGAGCCTGCATTAAAATAAAAATTAATTAGATAATTCAATAGAAATTAGCATCTGGTCACTTCAAATGTATTGGTAAATAAAGTCTTATTTATATGAATGAATCTAACTTTGAGGGAACTGTTAAAATCTTAAAGCAGACAAAATGATACAAGTGGATAGACACAGGAGTCCAACTTCTCCTGGACAAAAGACATTTCCCTAAGGGAAATCACCTCTTTTGCTAAAACAACCATGTTATTTAGAGCCCTTAAAGCTCAATGCAAGATTTTAGACTTATGTGCTCTTCAGAGCGAGGCCCTAGGAGAAACAGAAATTTCACTATGGTAAAATCCTAGGAGTCAGACAATCCTTTCAAGTCACTGCTTTGACAGATCACAAACAAGTTTGGGAAATTAAGGACATGAAATGGAGAAAAAACACATCTGTAAAAAAGACGGAAGCTACAAAAGAATTTTCTTAGTAGAGTCACCTTCTCCATGGGTTTGCGATTTTTACTAAATTACTCCAGGTCAAATATTTCAAATATATAAAATTTATATTCTTTCCTAAAGAATGAGGTTTTAAATATCTACAAAAATACTTCCACGCATGTACTTACATTATTTTTTGTTGAATATTCAGCTGATAAGTAAAGAAACAACTGCTTAACATTCCAATCAAATATATTTTCTAGATGTAAATAAATTAAGGAATATATAAATCATAAAGCAGCATACAACTTTAAAAAAGATTTTAGTTATTCTTAAAATTGATAATTCATAGCAATATTGATACTAAAATTAAAATAAAAAAGAGGTGGCCCAGAAACATATTGGTGCACTAATAAAAACATATAAAAGATAATACAGTGTAAAATCCAGCTCATTCCAAAGTCAAAAAATATCAGTGAGATTAAGAGCATCCTTCCCTGCTCCTCTAAGCATTACTACCTGAGATACTTCAATTAATAAGAAATTAACCATGAAATAAAAATTTAGTTTTCTGGAAAATCAACCCAGTAAGTCTAAAAGAAAGCGGACCTAGTAGCTTAAACATACATGACTCCATTGGAGTTCTGAGTATAACCAGTGATCACAAGACAACTTCATGTTGTGCAAAAAAGAACAGGCTCAAGTAACTAAACCAAGTACCGTAAACTGTACATGTTGTATATGGACACATGCCGGGAGAGATCAAAATGTCCCATGATGTGCTTTATAAAGTAAGGGTATGAATAACAGTTTGGTTTACAAGAGTGAAAAACCTCACCAGGATTAATTACAACACCAGGGGCATGGAGACCCGGGCTGGGAAGGTCCCCTGGAGGAGGCATGGCAACCCGCTCCAGGATTCTTGCCTGGAGAATCCCATGGACAGAGAAGGCTACTGGGCTATAGTCCAAGGGGTCACAAAGAGCAGGACACGACTGAGCGACTAAGCACAGTGGCACTAAGAAATGAACTGAGTTAATGTCTGGATTTCATTAAGCATCATATATTAATAAAGTCATTTCATTATATCCATTTACATGCTAAGAGGTACATGTTCATGACATTCCTCTCTTGGGTATGTGTATCCACTAAGAATCACTCTTTTAGAATTGAAGTCTTGGATATCTCTTTATATGGGCAGGTACAATTTCAACTTTTAGCAGCCATGTTAAGAGAATCTAAACTACAAATGAGGAAACTGGGAATATATAATAGTTGAAATATCAGGAAGTTCCACTGTAATTGCCCAATACACAAAATTCCTACTTTTACACTAGATCCAAACTCCCTCACTAGCTTAGATTAAAAAAAAAAAAAGACATGAGGACAATAGCAGAAGTCTGCCACAGGACTTTTCTGATGGTGTATTCTATTCCCTTAAAAAAAAAAAAAGTGCCTACAGAATTAATTACTAGTCTACTTCTAAACCCCATAATTTATTTTTTAAAAACGAAATTAAAAGTAATTCCAGGGTAGTAAAGGGGCATGTCAGGCAAACTTCCCAGGTACACAGTCTGCTTCCACTGTTCAGACAGCTGCTTTACACAAGTACAGACGGTTCAATCTCCATATTCAATTTTAATCCTGGGGTCCTAAAAAGGCAGGTGAGATCCTAGAAGTGGCTGGGAAGAACATTGCCAAAATAGTAAATCTAAGCCCCTAAAAGAAGATTAAACTGGCCAAAAAGAAGTTAAAAGGTGGAAATTCAAAATAAAGAGAAAATACTGAAATCACCTCCATTTTAAGTAATTGTTTTCATTGTTAAGATTTCTCTTACTATATAAGTACTTATAAAAGAACTATAAGGCAGAATGCTAGCATTTTTACCAATAATCATCTGATAATGACCTTCTGAACCACAACACATGCAATTCACTTTTAACATATGCTTCTCTGCTATCACAAAATACGGACATATTCTTTGGGACTGTACATGAAACACTGCATCTAGGTAGGCTGAGTACTGCTATCATTCTTCCTCCTTTAAGCTAAATGATCTAACTTTATTTTCTTTCTGAAATCCAGACTCAAAAAACTCTTGTAGCTTTAGATTTAACTCATGAATCTATAAATAAGTTTTCTCAAGGTATGAATGAGGGACAATAACACGATTATACTGATGAAAACACAAGCACAGAAATTCCCAAGGTTTGACTTGTGGATAAACGTACTTATTGCCCCCCAGGTGACTGAACAATATGTGTATCATTATACAAGCAATGAAATATTTTTTCAAAAGGATATCAGCAGTTATATCAAACGTAATGAATCCCAGATCACTTCTTTCTCTAGGTCCAGTGAAGTCTTCTACATTTTTTCTAGAAGCAAAAAATAGTTAAGTTTCACCATCCTTCAAACTTAACGGCATACAAAATTCACAAAATTCCTTATATAAGTGAAAGTCTGGCTGCACTCCACAAACAAGCAAAAATCAGCGAAACTTGTGTATCAACAAACATTCTAATTCACTATTAAAGCAGGTCTTCAGCTATTTCCATTTAACTTAAAAGAATCCCTAACAAAACCCAGAGGGAGATAAACAGTGCTCAAAGAATGTGAAATACTTTAGATCAAGTGATATGGAAGAAGAGGAAGAAAAAATTACAGAAGACTATAAGGAAACCAAGACAAAATGAACAATTGCTATTTTTGAGCGTTTACTATGTGTCTCTGTCAGATCCACTATGTATTTTTGACAATCATCTCAATGCTCACAACATGCCTATGGGTTGGGTGTTACTTCCACTTCAGACAAGAGCAAATGAAGACCAAGGAAGGTAAGAAGCTAGCTGCAGATACAAAGTAGCTAACAGTTCAGGATTTACGATGAGCCACGCTTTTCTACTCTCCCAGAGCAGATAGACTCAGGAGTTCCAGCCAGGGTCTATCTGCATGTAAAAAAAAGCAGTTGCTACAAGACATCAACATAGGCAGGGAAAAAAAAATAGTGGGGGGATCCGCGAACACCAACATATGATTTGAGTTGTACATGAACACTTTGGGTGTCTTTCTGCACTTAACATTGCTCGTTTGTGTAAAACACAGTATCATCTAGCAGTTGGTGATTTTTGTGACAACTTTCCTGTGAAAAATCCCAAGTGATTCCTGACACCAGATGACTCTTAACACCAATATCCCTGGAAGAAAGCAGTGAATAGATCATGTCTTCCTTCTTTTCTCAAATAAATATAAAGAGAAAGCAAAAGTTCAGTCAATCTCCAAACTACATTTCTTCCCTTTCCATCTTCATCGAGCCTTTGGAGGTAGATGTGAATCTAGAGAGCCACCCACATGACACTCGTACTTCTCTTTGGTTCAGAGGCTTACAGTAAATGTCAGTTTAGCTATTCTCATTCTCATACAGATGACCAGCTGGTCCCCATTTCCGACTTAAGAAATAAAACGAAGATTGAAGACGAGGGGGCACTTGTTGAAAGATGGCACATAGAATAACGACAGGAGAACCACGGAGGAGTAAAAAAAAAAAAAAAAAAAAGAAATTCTATGGATCGAAGAAGAAAGTCCTGGAGAATAAATCTCAGCATTAATTTTTTTAATGGGCATTAGCGGAAGGACCATGTCATTTTAAATTCTACTTGGGGGCATGTTCGCAGAATGTATTCAAGAGGCTTGGACCTTCAAAAATTTTTAAATTCAAAGCATCCGTCGCGAAGCGCCGGGGTGTCGCGTCCTCCCCAGGCACCCTCACCCCTCCGGCCCAGTCGGCAGGCACCTTCGTCAGCTGCAGGAGCAGGCAGACCCCGGGGAGGTGAGGGGTCGGAGCAGGAGGCGCGGACCCCGTGCCGGTGGGGGGTGGGGGTGGGGGCCGCGCGGCGCTGTCGTGGGGCTCCCTCATTGGCTGCGCGCGGGCGCGGAAGTGAGGAACCGGAAGGAAGCGCGGACGCCGACCCAAGCAACGCTCCACAGGAAAACTGAAGAGCGAGCCCGCGAAGGCGCGGCGCAGCGGGGCGCCCCGCCCGCCCGGGGGCGCCGGCTGCTCGTGAGGGGGCCCCGCGCCCGGCCGGCCCCCCGACGCCCTGCCCGCCCATCCCCGCCGTCGGCCGCACTCACAGCATGATCCGCGAGACGTGCAGCCGCACCGGGACGCTCCTGTCTTTGAAGGCGGTGGTAATGAAGCAGCCGAACGTGAGCGCCGCCATCACGCTCAGTGAGAAGGCGAACAGCGAGTTCGCCCGCGACAGCACCGTGTTCATCTCGGCTGACGCCCCGAGAGCGCACCGCTGCACAGCCACAGCCGGGACCCCGTTCCGGCAGCGGACCGGCTCCCGACGATCCGCGCCGCCTGCGCCGCGCGTTCCGGGGACGCGCGTCGCCGCGGCCCCGCCTCCTTTCCGGTCCCGGACGCGACCGAGCGCGCGCGCCCCCGCTGCCCGGACACACCCACCGGCGGGCGGGGCGCGCGCGGAGCCCGAGAGACTGAGCCGCGCGCGGGCCGCCCCCTGTCCCGCCGCCAATCAGCGACGAGGAGGGGCGGGGTTTCGCCGAAAAGATCCGCCCACTTGGTGTTACGTCCCCAAGCCCGGCCCGAGACTCCATGCCCAGCATCGTTTCTTCGCCTCTCAGCTTGTGTGGGCTTCCTAGGTACTTAGGTTCCGTTATTTTGCGTTTAAAACCAGCAGCGGGGCAAGATCGTTTGTCACCCGACGGGTCACCCCTTGAGAACAGCGCACTTTACAAAGCGCCCAGTCTTCCCTTTTGTCAAGCCTGATCGATGTTAGAACATCAGCTTTTGGGGAGGGCGTGGGGTACAAAATGTATCGGATAACCGAAAGGATGACCTCACTGGGCTCTCAGGATCAAAGAAGGTGAACGCTGTGGAATTGCTATGCCACACAAAGGATAGTTTAAATTTTTATAAAATATATAAAATAAAATTTTATAAAATATATAAATTTATAGTGTAAATTTAGCAAGCCATTAATACATAATGGCCCTGAGAGACCGTAGGGTTCAGACTGCCAATCCCTGAGCTTGAATAAACTGCCGACACCTTTGTTGCGTTAGCAGCTAGGGTGGATATTTGTTTGGGTTGTTTTTTGGGGTTTTTTTTTTTTTTGTAATTTAAAAAATAGGATTCAATGAGCCCAGTAATACGCTGAAGTTAACATCTTAAAAAGTTTTGAGTCCATAAACTAAGAGTACGAACACCTGAGATACCTGCAGACCAGAAAATGATACTCTGACCCTATTGCTGGTTTACCTGACCTGTTGTTGAGCCCTTGTTTCTTTGTATTACTCAGTAATCACTCAATTTTCATACAGCCATACAGTTAAAAATCTTACTAAGTGCCTAGTATGCCAGGTACAGCAGGCTCTGAGAGAACAGGACTAATAAGATAAAGCCCCTTCTAAACTGAAGTAGGGCCAAGTAATGAAAACCAAACAAGCTATAAACTAAAGAGAGATCTTTAGCTAAGTTTAAGCCCTAAATTTTTATCTCCAGGCAGCACAGTAATTAAATGAAGCAATGATTTGTTGAACATCTACTGTATTGCACATGATACAGAGATGTTTGTGTGTATAATATGGATATCAAAGAAGTATCCATTAATTCCTTCTTTATCGAGAAGTTTTTTTTTAAACATGAAAGTGTTGAATTATTTTCAAATGTATTTCTGTATCTTTGGATGTGGTCATATGATTTTTCTGGTAGCTCTGTGCTATAGATGGAAGGTTTGTGACCACCTCCTCTCAATTCCATATGTTGAAATCCTAACTCCCAATGTGGTGGTATTAAGAGATGACCTCTGGTAGGTGATCAGGTTAAGAGGGTGGAACCCTTATAAGTAAAATGAGTGCCCTTCTAAAGAGACCCCAGAGAGGTCCCTACCCCTCCCTTCATGTTGTGAAATGGTAAGAAGACTGCAAGTCTGTGAATCAAGAAGAATACCTTAAAAAGTTAAAAATCCCATATGCAACTCTTATTATCCTATCTTAGAAATTTGCAAAAAGGGAATAAGGAAATATTTGAATTCTTCATATCCTTCCTTTGAAAGGTCTATTCTGAAGAAAAAAATTGTGTAAATGGAATTTATTGGATTTTAGCTTCTGGGTGCTGGAGTATGTTCAATTTTTTTGCACTAATACAGTCTGAATCCTTATATTGGGAGGAAGTAAAAAGTACTATTCAAAGGATGTGAATATACTACTAAAACTGAAATTCATGAAGCACAAATTCTGTTTCTGTGGTTTAATCATTAGTTGTAAGAGTCAGTCATAAGCGTATGATATTCTAGGAACAGGTGGGGAAGCAAAGAACCTGTGACCTGGTATAAGATCTGTTAACAGACGCTGAGTAATGATCTTGCCAGGTGCACTGACTACCATATAGACAGGCAAGACCCACTGCCCCAAAGATAGTTGTGGTTCTGGTGAACACCAACATATGATTTCAGTTGTACATGAACACTTTCTGCACTTAACATTGGTCATTTGTGTAAAACACAGTATCATCTAGCAGTTGGTGATTTTTGTGACAACTTTCCTGTGAAAGATCCCAAGTGATTCCTAACACCAAGTGATTCCTGACACCAGATGACTCTTAACACCAATATCCCTGGAAGAAAGCAGTGAATAGATCATGTCTTCCTTCTTTTCTCAAATAAATATAAAGAGAAAGCAAAAGTTCAATCTCCAAACTACATTTCTTCCCTTTCCATCTTCATTGAGCCTTTGGATGTAGATGTGAATCTAGAGAGCAACCCACATGACACTTGTACTTCTCTTTGGTTCAGAGGCTTACAGTAAATGTCAGTTTAGCTATTCTCATACTCCATTATCTAAAAAGTTGCTTTCTATCATTTGATATCATTAAAGGACATTTTTATATGAAGTGCATATTCAACCCACACAATACTCCTTGTTCAGTCAATGCATTATGGGAATTAATAAGATAATGTATTTTAAAGCTGGCTTCCCTTTTGGTACAGTGGTAAAGAACCTACCTGCCAACGCAGGAGATGCAAGAAATGAGGGTTCGATCCCTGGGTCAGGAAGATCCCCTGGAGTAGGAAATGGCAACCCACTCCAGTATTCTTGCCTGGAAAACTCTATGGACAGAGGAGCCTGGCAGTCCATGCAGTTGCCAAGAGTCGGACACAACTGAGCGACAGAGCATGCACACACACACACGCACATTTTAAACTTACTTGGAATCAATAATATTATGTGTATATAATATAATTTCCATCATTTCTATTAGCTTATGTATATAATTTCTAAATCCAATATTTATATATATATATGTATTAGCTAATATATTTTTATCCTTAAAATTAATAGTTTATTATTAGACTATTCAAAACAAAATATAATTCTTTGGTTAACCAACCATGGGAAGAGTAGGAGTCTGTTTTACTGGCCCTGAAACACTGGTTTAATGTTCCCATTGTGTGTTTTTTTTGTATCTGATTGTTGTTATTCCAGAGGGATTTTGTGTCTTTAGAAGACATGCTTTAAAGAAGATGTGTTCATTAACTGCTTTATTCCTGCCTAAGCCAAGAATGTTTGGTAACAAGAGAATCTGTTTTTTTTTTTTTTAAGTTGAAAAATAGCAGGGAAATTCTCTGATACTATCGAAAGGAGACAAAGAGAGACTCCTACCAGAAACTGTATTAGATAACCAAAAATCTTCTTTGAAAAAGAAGGATACTAGAACAACCAATGCCAGTCAGCCTACTCCTGAAAATTGCTGTGCAGAGAGATGAACTCTCAAAGCAAAGCAAACAGAAAACCCTAAGGCCAGCATTCTGAGCTTGCCTCCTGAGAATGGTGCCCATGCATGTCCTCACTGCCTCTGATTCATCTAGGAGTAAATTATTTGAAGACCCATTTATAATTGGAATTATAAGAGAAGCATTTCATTAGACTATCAATCCAGTGTGTAGATCTGAGGCACTATAAATAAATCTCTCAAGCAGCAACCCTCTCCAGTGAGCTCAAGTAATCAATTACAGCTCCACTGAGAGAGATGCTTTTTAATGTCCGACTTTGCCAAAAAGCAGGCTAACAGCTGATCCATTCCTAAAGACATTAGGGTCGGTTTTCAAACAATCTTTATTCATAAGAAATGTTCTAAGTCAGGCATCCAGAATTCTTTGGTTCTTAATTTTTTTTGATTACTTCAGTGGTCCTGCTGCTAAGTCACTTCAGTCATGTCCACCTGTTTGCAACCCTATGGATTGTAGACCACCAGGCTCCTCTGTCCATTTGATTCTCTGTGCAAGAATACTGGAGTGGGTTGCCATTCCCTTCTCCAGGCGATCTTCCTGTACCAGGGGTCAAACTCATGTCTCTTACATCTCCTGCATTGGCCATTATTTAGTAAAAAATAAGTTTAGAAACAGAACATTGACGATAGAATCAATAGAGTTTAAACTCCAGTGAAGAGCTTGGAACATTAATTATGGTAGACATCTGTCATACCTAAATTTTTCTCAGTGCTTTCCCCACATGATAATATCAGTAGTTCTGCACTTTGTGCATTCTTCCTTCCCAGCGCAGAATCTGAAAAATAACTACTTTTCCCAGCACTTTGCTGCCAGGTACGGACATGTGACTCAGATTTCACCAATCAGATAAAGCCTAATGAACCCATGATTTGGTTGACAACATACGGAAACAAGAGACTGACATCCAAGTTTGCAGGCCTGGGTGTTTAAGTTTGAGGGTGAGTGAACCAGTCTGGACAGTCACAGCAGAGGCTGTGTAGCTGGGTGGTCATTGGTGATAGAAGCAGGACTGGTCTAAGGTCAGATAAGCCAGCCAGTCCCATGACCCTTCTCTCCCTGCTGGTTTTTCTTTGTTTTTTAAATCTGTGCTGTTTAATTTCTGCTTTCTTTTACTCCAGTCATTACCCAAATGCTTACCTTGTTTACTACTGTTTTGCAGTGGTTTGTTACAATTTCAAATCCACTTGTTTATGACAAAATGAAGCTGTTTTTAAGAGTGAAGTGGTTTTCAAGAACGAAGTGGTTTTTTTTTTTAATAATTTTTATTGGAGTATAGTTGATTTACAGTGTTGTGTTAATTTCTGCCATGTAGCAATCTGCTACATATACCCACTCATTTTTTAGCTTCTTTTCCCAATGAAGTTAGCGTTTTGATGTAAAAGTGAAATTGTGTGTCAGGATGTCATCAGCCACGTCCATTCTGAGCACTAAGTTGCTCCGCAGCTGAGGGGTCACTGGGGGCTGGTCACTAAGAATGTGTGAGAGGCAGCTGGGGCAAGGAGACACTTAGGTCACAAACACTCGAGAGTGCTGCGTCCAGGCAAAGGCTGCCCTTTGCTGATCTAAACAGCTCTCCAAAGATCTCTGGGCATTAGCTCCTGCTGTGAAGGCAACTGTTACCAGCAGTGGCCCCAGGCGGGACTGTCTTCTTGCCTATCAACTCCGCTGCAGTCATTCCAAGCCACAGGTTCTACCAACAGGGGACTTTTCATTCTTGTGCTGGCGGCTGGCCATTAGCTCTGGTTGGTCAAGCCTTTTCCCTGAAAACCAGCTCATAGAAATGTATAGGTCCCCTTGTCTGGGGTGATGGTATAATTAATCTGCTATTGGCTTGAGTCTGTTATTTCCTTATTGGTTTATTAACAGACATTATCCTGTATGCTGTTGGCCTGTGAAATTATTATAATCCCCACAGGGAACCTGTGTTAAATAAATTCTTGGCAAAGACACTCTCGGTCTCTGAGCAAGCATAATTTGCCACGAAACAAAACAAACTCCTATTCGACAATGACATTATGTGGCGGTAGACTTATCATTAAATTAAAGTCTATTTTCTGGAATATTAAGCCATGATTGACTTCTGAGCCTAAAACTGGTATGTCACAATGAACCATGTTTTCTTACTTTTTTGTCATTCAGTTTACAGTGCTTATACTTAGCTTAGTTATGAAGTGCCAGATGGCAACTCATTGCCAGTAATTTATTAGGAAATAGGAAAAACACCACGTAATATATAGTGCTAGAATATGGAAATGCTAACCATCCGTGGCCATGTTTTAAAATTTACACCAATTACCTATTTCTTTGGATACGATTTTCTGAAATGAAGCCCACGTATTGTCTCACAAGATGTTTAACCCTGGAGTCTTTTCTCAGCACTTTCTTTTCTGTAGTTGTGTAAAGCTTCACAAATCAATGTGGAATTCTGGTGCTCTGAATTTTCTGCCCCCACATGTCCAAGATTGTGCTGTGCCATCTCAAAGATGTTATTCTTTGATGCCTTCCTTTCTTTCACTATCCAATTAGTCACCAAGTTTCTGTCAACTCTGTCCCTGCGTGTGTCTTGCGTTTTATCCACTTTTCTCAGTTTTCACTTCATTACCCTAGTTCCAGGTGTCACCTCAGCTGACCCACTGTAGCCGCGCCCACTGGTCCTCTGATTCTGTTCCTGTCCTCTGTGATTCTGTATACACCAGTTAAAATCATTCCCCCTTGCTTTTAGGAAAGACTTTCAATCACCTTCCATTTAATTTAGAACAAAGTCCCATGGACTTGTGATGTGGCAGTTTGCTTCTTTGAGAAGATATCTCGAGTCAGAGCCCTGCATGCAGGCGGGTGTGGGGAGCATCACGGGCGGTCCCCAAGAAGACCGACAGCGAGGGCAGTCGGCAGGTGTCACCGTCAGCAGCTGGGAGAAGACACTCCAGTTCTAGAGGAGAGTCTGCGGGGTACTTGACAGTGTCCAGTATCCGTGGCTCAAAAATAGGGTCATGTTCCCTCCTGCAGCACCATCTCATGCCTGGCTTCGGGCATAGCGGCCCTCTATGAGGTCCTGGGAAATCAAAATCCTCAACTGCCACCTATTTTTCCATAAGGAAGGCTCATTCTGGCTCATCATGGCTCATCACACTAGCATCACTGAGGCCCCACTCTCTGCAAGTGTTTGCCAGGTTATAGAGAAATAGGTTTGGGCTTCCTTGGTGGCTCAGACAGTAAGCAATCTTCCTGCAATGCAAGAGACCTGGGTTTGACCCATGGGTCGGGAAGATCCCTTAGAGAATACAATGGCTACCCACTCCAGTATTCTTGCCTGGAGAATTCCATGGACAGAGAAGCCTGGCAGGCTACAGTCCATGCGATCAGAGTCAGACACGACTGAGCCACTAACACAGTTACAGAGAAATAGACCTAAGAAGATAGAATGGATCTGCTGCTTTCAGAAGGCAGGATAGTTGATTGCTTTGCTGATACAAAACACTAGAAAGGTTCTGGAATTAAAATTTGGATGCCCTAATCTGCAGCTAGGGAAATCCCATGGACAAAGGCTACAGTCTGGCAGGCTACAGTCCGGCAGATTGCAAAGAGTCAGAGACACCTGAGCACAGCAGAGTAATCTGCATGTAGGTGCAAGCTGGGCTGAGGAACAATATCCTTGAACTCATCTGACTTATCCGTGGGATCAAATATAAAAATACTCATAGATTCAACAGATAAGCTTCAAAAGGACAGAAGACTGGAACCAAGCTGCTGATCAAACACACGTGAGCCAGACTGGGATTCTAGAGCTCCCAGGGAAACAAAGCATCTGGGTTCATAAATGCCTCCCAAGGTCCCTCGAGGAGCAGGCATTAAAAGTCTCCAAAAGTAGCTTTCAGTTCAGCAGTTTGTTGAGGGTGATTTTCCCGTTGGAACGGATGTGGAGAACTTGATGGACACTGTCTCAGAGACCCAAGTTTCTTAAAACTAAGCAGTTCCACTGGAAGAGACAGTGGTAGCAGCCTCTGGGGCACAAGACTAGAAGGGTCTGCTCAGAAAAAACCGAGGGGCCAGCCGCCACATGGAGCTCCTGCACAGAGCCCGGAGCGCCCACATGCGAGGCTCGAGGGGAAATGCAAAGTAGGACCTGTGGCCGGAACAGTCCCCCAAACAAGGTCTGATGACTGGAACCTTCTCCATTGCAGGCTCAAAATCTCTGCAAAAAGATTTCAGTGTCACAAATATCACGGTGAGAGAGGAGAGTGTGTCTGGGTGGGTGTTTCCTCCCAAGACCTAGTAATTTACACAGTGCCTGAATTCAGCTCTTGCTGAGAAATCGCTTCTAAGCGCCCAGTGTGTAGATGTTCTACAGTTCCCATCCTTTTGTAGGCAATCTGGTCAAGATAAATCCAGATTTTTCTTTTTTTCCCTCAGCCAGTACACTCAGATACCATTGAGTTTCTGCCGTGGTTTTGGCAATTTTAATACAGCGTTCCAGGAATGTAATTTTTCCTGGGATAACTGCCCGCAGCAAGGATTGGTTTTGTTTTCTGCATTTGTTGGGTAGAGAGCTAGGGCTATGGACAATCCCTTCCGACCTAGTATCTGCTTGATAAGCAAGGAACACTGGAGGCCTGGCCTTGAGCTGGTAAGGCTCCTGCGGCCCTGACAGTCATTCAGGAGAGAATCCTGGCTGGAGAAGGTGCAAGAACACCACCTCCACCCTGTTCCTGAGTGAGAACTCCTCTGACTGAGCTGAATAAGAAATTGGTAGAATCATGTCCGGATCTTAATTTAGCTTGAATTTTTTTTTTTTTTTTAACTTTGGTAATCCACATGAGCAAATGATTTTAACTGTAGATTCCAACTCCTTTACACATTAACATGCTAAGTGACTTACGCCCTCTCTAAAATTTGTGAAATTCAACAATATTGCAAAATGCACAAAACAAATATGTAAAGTGGTAACCCAAGTTCAAGACACAGGATGTTGTCCCCTGCCACATACACATTCTTTGTCACACCTCCTGCACCTCAAAAATAACCACTAACCTGCTAAACACGGCCTTGCTGTTCTTCGTTTCATTTTTACCACCCAAGCATGTGTCCCTAAAAACAGTGGTTCAGACCTGCCCTTGTGTGATGTTTGTGCTAAGTCGCATCAGTCGTGTCTGACTCCTTGTGACCCCATGGACCATAGCCCGCCAGGCTCCTCTGTCCATGGGATTCTCCAGGCAAGAACACTGGAGTGGGTTGCCATGCCTTCCTCCAGGGGATCTTCCAGACCCAGGGATGGAACCTCCGTCTCCTACGTCTCCTGCATTGATGGGGGATTCTTCACCTCTAGCACCACCTGGGAAGCCTTTGTGTGAACTTCATATAAATGAAAGCGGCAGTGCTCTGGAGGAGGTAGGGACTCGTTTCTCGGCACCGAGTCTGAGAGCCGGGGGGGTGCACAGCTGCTCTTTGTTTTCCTCACGACCAGAAAGCCGTGGCCTGTTTCACTGCCTGTTTGGCCAAGCTGAAACCAGATGGTGTCCTGCTCCGCAGCAGCTGTTCAGCCTCAGTGCCCGCGATGCAGAGCTGACAGTGGACGTGGTCTGTCCGCTCGGTTGGTGGAATTCCGTTCCACTCTCACAGTTCTAGCCAGCACGCCCCTCGATGAACCTCGTGAGGTTTTTATTGATTCTGGGACTGTCGCCAGTGGCCTAACTGTTCAGTCTCCAGTTGGAAAACCGCAAGCTCACAAACTGAAGACACTCCTCTTGGAGGCCACACACGATGATAGCAAACCGTGGTACCACCTGAACCACCTGAGTCTCTTGTTGGGTGCCCAGGGAAAGGGCTCATCCTGGTGAGATCAAGCCAAGCTGCTGACTGCACCAGCCAGTTGGCATCATTGCTGCCTATTCATCATGGCGCAGAACACAGTAACACATCCACCACCGCAGACTGGCAAAGGGAAGGAGCCCAGTTTGGGTGCAGAGGCCAGCACTGCAGCAGACGTGACCCCCATCATCTGTCCCCCTGTGAGGGGAGCTGCATGGCCTGGGGCAAGCCCCCACCCCCACTCCTGGCGGAGTGACTACATTGGATTCCGTCTCCATAGGCTTAGTAAAAAACGCAACACGCGTTAGATTTCTGGAAACTTCACTGTCCCCATTACTTACCGGCTTCTTTCTGTCATTTGGTTTCTGCTGGTTCTGATTCATACTGATACATCTTTTTGTGTGTTTCCTTATTTTTGAATGAGTGCTACATATGTCTTTTTAAAACGTAAAGAAGTAATTTAAGGCCTGTGACGTTATCTTCCTCCAGAGAGAATGCTTTTCATTGTTTCTTTCTGACAGATGCCTATGGGTGCTAGCAATCTTGAATCACCCTAATCCAATCTCCAGGATAGAAATTTTCTAGACCATGTAGATTGTAGTCATTGAAAGCGTCTGGTTTACCTCTGGTTCACTCCTCTTTTGCCTCTTCTGGACATCAGCTCTAAGTGTGAGCCCTCTACCATGGCCCTCGATTTTGGCAGACCATATACATCACATTTTATGTGTCCTTTCCCCCAGTCACTGTTAGGAGGACTGCTTAATCTCTCTGCCATCTCTTCCAATCCCTGGAGCAAGCATGGCCCAAAATCCCTCTCTGGATTTTCCTCTCGTCCTACATTCTTGGGCCAGTGACTTCTCACTTTCTTCATACTTTGTGGATATTACTAGGAATGTGGTTCTAATATTTCACCCAGAAATTTTTGTTGTCTCCGCTGGGAGAATTAACTAGCCTGCCATTACCAAAAGCCAACACTTATTTTGTCAACTTTTATTTTATTGCAGTGTCATTCACTTACAGTAAAATGCACAGACTTAAATGTACACTTGATAAGATTATTAAAACTATATATACTCCATGCTGTTGTTGTTGCTTGGTCACTAAGTCGTGTCCGACTCTTTGGGACCCCATGAACTGTAGCACCCCAGGCTTCCCTGTCCTTCACTGTGTCCTGGAGTTCGCTCAAACTCTTGTCCATTGAGTCATTGATGCCATCCAACCATCTCATACTCTGTCGACCCCTTCTCCTTTTGCCCTCACATGTTACCATCACCCAAATAAAGACAGATAATATTCCCATCTTCCTGAAAAGATACCTCATTGCCCTCTTCAGTCAACCCTCAACCCCATCCCTGGAAACCAGCTTTTTAATTCATATCACCATATATTTATATTGTTATATTTATATGATATTTATAATGTTGAACTTCATATAAAAGAAATCATACAATATGTACTCTTTTGCTTAGCAGAAGTTTTTGAGAATCTTCTATGTTTTGCACACATCAGTAGCTTAATCCTTTTATTGTTCAACTGTATTATGTTTTATAAATATACCACAGTTTGTTTATCCACTTCCTATTGATGGACACTTGGACTATTTCCAGTTTTGATTCCTATGAATATATCTATTTTGAACACTTTTTTAGGATTCATTCATATCTTTTTGAATTTTATTTCACATGGAAAATGATAGGGCATTTATATTGAAATTTAGGGCATCTTTATGTTATTGGATATTCTTACACCTCATTACACATCAAGCTACACCTTCCAGCCTCATCTTCATCAGTTTGTTTTAGTTGCCGTATTTTTGGTTTTTTTCATTAATTTATTCAACAGATTTTTATAAAGCACCACCTAGTATGTGCTAGACACTGTTCCAAATACTTTTAAATAGTAATTTATATAATAGTCCTGACAACCAGTTGAAGTTTTTATTAAAGTTATTATAGTTATAAAGTTATAGTTATAAAGTTATTCATAAAAAGAATATATTAATGGATAAAAAGTCAACTAGAGCCTTTATATTTCTGCCAGAGAAGAGGATCATATTTCTTTAAAAAAAAAACAACAACAAGGAAATCATGATTTCAATAGGGTCACACTATTTTCTCTACATAAAAAATATTTATACTAAGATTTAATAACTGGAAAGCACTAGAAACAGGCAATTTTTATTATATCCTCTTGACGTTTAGTATAATCATTTGAATCAATGCTGTAGTTAAGTCAAAACGATTTAGCCCCATTATCTCTGAAAATTTATAGACTAATCTGGCCATATTTGAGACTTATTATGATAGCTGACATCTGAATAACATGAAGTTAAGTCTCGGAAACACATCACACACACAGTGTCAACTCATGCATGTAGTACTCGGGATGCTAAAGGAAGCTGAATGAGAGACTTGAAACAGGAAAGATCAGGATCCCAGGGAGTGGTCTTATCTCTGACACCTGTGTGGTGGGGGGGGGGGTCAGAGATCATACCCAGAAAGGTGCCCGAAAGAAGAAGCCCAGGGGCCTTTTTTATTTTCTTTGAAACTTGCTCTGAGAATCACCCCTGGTCTCGGATGTCCTAAAATTCCTCCTCCATTAACCTACTGAAATAGTGAGTTGAAGCTCACCAGTGATGCCCCCTGTCGTTTCTTGATCCTCATTCGTTTTGCTTTTCCTCATTTGACCCTGTTTTGAGCACTCAGCGTGGTTTTCAGTGTCCCGCATCTCGACTGCCCTGTTCTCTGCCCCCCAATCTGCTTCCCCTCTGCTGCTTCAGTGGGAGCTGCTCACCAGATCTTAGACTTGAACAATCCAGAAGTATTAGCCCAGTCACCAAACAATCCCCTTTTCCTTGGCTCCCAGGTATCAAGCACACACGAGATTCTATCTCATGGAGTCATCAGAGCCTAGATGGCTCACCCCCTGATTTAGACGCTAATTTAGGTACCTGATTAAATGCAATCTTAGTCTGACCTCTCTGCTGTGTGTGTGATTCTGTGTGACTCTGTCTCACTCTCCATATGCACAAATCATACTTGCTCATTCTGACAGTAAGTGCTTAAAAATAGAAAATATGGGCAGTAACTTGAGCACCTATTTTAGAGTCATAACTGTGTTCAAACAGTGCTGTTGCTCAGATGGACTTTTTATAGGTCACCAAAGCTCCCAGAACTCCACTTTCTTCATCTTTTAAAATGTAAATGACTATAATAGACACTCCTTTGGGATAGAATAAGATTGTAAATGAGGAGGTTTATGTAAAACATGTGGCTGATAGTAAGCTCTCAATAAATGATTTCTCCCTGTGCTTTTAACTCCCCTCACATCACCCATTCTAGTAACACAATTGTTGGGCTCAGCTTCAGTTTGATTGATTGAAACCAGTATGATTAGATGGGTTAAGATATGCTAGGTAATCACCCACATCACTCTACCACATCCTCTGAACATGGTAAATGATAAAAGTATTTATCTCAATAAATCACTTAAATTATTAATCAATATTTTATTTTCTAAGAAAACATGGGTGCCGGGAAAATAGGTGCACAATATTTTTCATGTGTCTTTTAGATACTAATAAAATATCAATAACTTATGGTGTTGCTTGGAAGGATCTATAAGGTAAAAAATACAGCATCTAGTTTATATTTGAAGAGTTCACTTACTATGAGCTTTTCTATTTAGCCTTAATTTTTATCTAGTGATTCATAGAAATAGAGATGGTAAAAGTTGCCAAAGGAGAGTTCATACTAACAAAAGAAAGGTGGGAAATCAAGGAACTCATTAAAATGAAGCATGACATCTTGACATAAAGTCCTAGATACTGGAGTTAGTATTTTCCTACTAGCAAAAACTGTAGGGAGTTAAACTGAATGTTCCAATGATAGCAGCCTTATCGAAATAAAAGTGCTCCTCAGCCCCAAAGAATCCAGTCCCCTGATGAGCTGATGTGGAGATAATTATTTATAATAGCACTTACGGGTAGAGAGGAAGGAGTGAAACCTGAGCAGACACCGAGGCGTGACTCAGGTGGGTTTTATTTCTGATTCCACAGCACGGAAGTGGGTGCGGGTGACTCAGAGCGCTGTGGTGGCCCAGCTGTCCCCGGGCATGCCTCCCTGGTGCGGGCACATGCCTCCCCGTGCCAGGGGGAAGACTAGCAGGAGGGTCACCCCCCACAGCCTCACAGTCAGTCACTCCACCGTCAAGAGTCTGCAGTCCATTTTCATCGCTTCCCAGAGCACATGTGGAATGCTCCACAGGGGCCTATGAACAGCCACTTGGTCTAGTTCTCTGCCTCTGCAAACAAGACTAGGGGGCTCTCCCGTAAAGAGGGCTGTGGCCGCTTTCTAATCCATTGACCTAATTTACTTTTCTGGGAACCACTCAGTCCCTGGGGAAAGGAGAAGCCTGCTTTGTTGGCACATTTATTTTACAGCTATACCTCCTTTGTCTTAGGGATGTGTTGTGTAAGTCAGCACAACCGGATAAGACACGCAGCAGAAAAAGCCTGCGACACTGCCTAGCACGACCCATCGTTGATACGCCTCTTTATTCCAAAATGAGCTACTTCTGTTCCCTTATGTCTTTGCTATTATTTGTGATTTGGGAACATCTCAGAAGAATCAGGAAGCAATACAACAACAAACAGGCTTCAAGCCAGGTCATATAAATGTATAAATAAACTCCCTGTATGATATGTCGTTTTTTAACTTGGCATATTATTTTTTACTTCAGTGCCAAAATACTGCCACTCTACATTACTGTTCTTAATAATTTACTCTATTTTACTTTTTAAAATATAGCTTGCTTGAGGATTCCCATATAAATAGCGGCATTTTATTTCTAAACTAAATAAGATACGGTTTAACTGATGTTGAAGCTGAAACTCCAATACTTTGGCCACCTGATGAGAAGAGCTGACTTATTTGAAAAGACCCTGATGCTGGGAAAGATTGAGGGCAGGAGGAGAAGGGGACAACAGAGGATGAGATGGTTGGGCAGCATCACTGACTCAATGGACATGGGTTTGGGTGGACTCCAGGAGTTGGTGATGGACAGGAAGGCCTGGCATGCTGCAGTTCATGGGGTCGCAAAGAGCCGGACACAACTAAGTGACTGAAATGAAATGAAATGAACTAACAAAGATTGTGAGCCTAAAAAAATATATTTTTGCTTGGTTTGCGAGAGTAAAGATGAAGCACTTCAGTTTGCTTGAAATTCTCTGAATATGGTGCCTCCTCCAGGAAGCCTTTTGGAACTCTTCCCTACCAGGATCAGACCCTTCCTCTTTACATTACCCTGTCCTCACTTGTATTTTATCTTATTTCTCTTTCCTCCTCTAGACTCTGAGTTCCTTGTGGCTGTGACATTCTCTGCCTCTCCCGCATCCAGCAAAATGCTTGACACATAGCAGGTGCTTAAAACGTGTTCAGTGGATGAATAAATAGCCTAAAGTTATGACTCTGTGGCTTTCCAGTCTATCCATTTGTACATTTTTTTTTTCCTGACAATGACAGAAGCCACATAATTGGCTAAAATTTGATGAGTGGTCATTAAATCCACAAGTCATGAACTATTCGATAATTTAGCTCATAGTCTACAAATAGGACCATTTCGAAGGTTTGAATTGATGGACTTCATTTTACCCTGATATCATGAATTTCGCTTACATTCACACCAGGAACCCCTTACCCAGAGTCTTCAGAGCGCTCAGGACAATTATTTCCTCCCCCAAAACTAAGCTGCCTTGCTAGCTCAGTTGATAAAGCAGGTGGGTTCCATCCCTGGGTCAGGAAGATCCCGCTGAGAAGGGCATGGCAACCCACTCTAGTATTCTTGCCTGGAGAATCCCATGGACAGAGGAGCCTGGCCGGCTAAAGTCCGTCATGGGGTTGCCAAAGTCCGACATGACTGAGCGGCTAAACAACAGACAACAAAAAGGAAACACTCTGTACATTAACGTCAATACCTGGATTTTGAAACTCAGAGCAGGGAGATGCGGCGTCATTTTATACCCGGCTCGGAAAGTCAGGCGTCTCAGAGCCCGGCACGTGTTGCCGGCGCTCCCCCGGAATATTGTCAGACCAATAGGCGTGTGCGAGGCACTTTTATGGACAGTATAAATATTTTGAGCTGGAGGCATCGCCACCAGCTGATATTTTCTTTCCTCAGGACCAGCTGTTCAGGAGCATCCCGGACCGGAGCCAAGCACTTTCAGGACTTGGATCTGACCCGGCCCGGCGGCCCGGCCTGCGCAGCGATGTCGGTGGTGGAGGAAAACCGGCCGTTCGCCCAGCAGCTCTCCAACGTCTACTTCACCATCCTCTCCCTTTTCTGCTTCAAGCTCTTTGTGAAAATCAGCCTGGCCATCCTCAGCCACTTCTACATAGTGAAAGGCAACCGCAAGGAAGCGGCTCGGATAGCGGCCGAGTTTTACGGAGTAACCCAAGGACAAGGTATGTGTCCGGGCTGCGCTCTGGTTTCACGCCGACTTTATGTTTCATCCACAACCCAAGAAAACACCTCAGGTTTCCTCCTCTAGGGACTGATTCAAAGTGACTGTTTTGCCAGCTTCTCATCATGGAAAATATTTAAGTCACTTCCCGGCCTCAGGAAAAAAAAAAAAAAGAAAAGAAAATTACTTTTTTGGGTTTAATCAAATTGAGGTATGGTTGCAAAATAACCTAATGGGAACATACTCTAAGGTAGATGTTTTCTTATTCATAAATATTTTTAAACTTTTAACGTTTCACTTGCCAAGCCATACTTTTACAGGGTTCAACTACTGATTTCACTTCAATTGTCCTTAATATACCCGAGTTTTCATGATTTTTTTTTAAATCAAATCTTTAGGAATATGTAAAATGATCGTTACAGGAGAAGATTTGAAGGTTTTGTTTGTTTTTCACAGTTTTTATTTGCCTGAGATTAGCCACTTCATTATAAAGTAAAGCACACTGTGGAAAATACTAAGATGTGTGGCATGGGTTTTCCTGATGGAATTTTTGTCGCTTTGCTCAATTTGTAAGAAATTGATTACAAAAGGACAGGAACATGAACAATGGACAGGAATGAACAAATGTGTGTATGCAGCCAAGTACATCCATCTATATTTCTTAAAAGAAATTGAAGTATGAAATTAAGTGAGTAACAATCATTTTAACCATAGACTTGAAAGGCTGTAAAGCAATTTTCATTCTATCGGACTGGTATTTTGTACAACAAAAGCAATTCTTAAGGTGGGCTTCAAGGTGACATTTCAGTTTCTTAAAGTCTTTTGATTATTTCTGGTTTGAAAATCATCAGGCAAGCATGCACATTTTAGAGCCCCAAATACCTCTAAAGTAATTTAAATTTTTGAAATCAAAATATATTACCACATAATTAGAGAATGTATTTTTTTAAAGAATGCTTAGAATAGAAAGCTTGTATCTGCTTTTCTATATTTTTTAATTTGTGCAATAACTTATTTTAAAACTCTAGGTGACTCTGTAGGTATATGTAAAATTGAACAAAGGTAGAAAATATTTTTTGGTGTATGTGGTACATAAGAAATACATTTTCCCCCCAAGGAAGATCCTTCTTATGCAAAGTGAGAAAGTTATGTGTTCCTTCAAAGTGAGGAAAATCTAAATGCCAGGATGAAACCCAGACGAGGAAGGTGGGCTCTAGAGGAAACAGGCAACATTTGATCTTTCACCCACCAGCTCAGAGTAGGCTAACTGTTTAAATGCCGTATATACCATGTGGGTAAAGGAAATATTGTGTTTTAAAAACCAGCAAGCATACGAGATTAGATTTTAAAGTAAACCTCGTGTTTTTAGATATAAGACTAAATAGATGATGCAGGCATAAGGTGATGAAGTTTACGGTCATGGGCAGCCCGTAACTCATTACTTCATAATCAAATCCCATCTACGTGTTATGAGAACTGTCGTACACAAGAACTGAAATATTGGCTAGAAATCCAACATTTTTGGTGAATTGACAAGGGTTTTAGAGGAAGCTTTGAAATCGCCTTTTGAACTTATTTACAAATAAAAGAAACACTTGTTCACTCTTTAGCCTGATTTCAGTCTGTTCATGCTGGGAAGCCCCCGGGAAGCTGGAAAATGGCTCCCATGTTCCTATCTGTTTTGATGAGTTTGTGTTAAGATATATTAGAACTCTAGGACTATATTCCAAAAAGGAGAGAAAGAAATTAACACTGCCTAATAGAAAATATCTTTTCTGGGAACATAAATGGGGAACATCAAATTTTCACATCTGTTATATGTTGTTTTTAATTTTGTACCTATTTAACAAGATACTCACTTTCTATAGTTTGCATTCACATATATATTGACCAATACAATATATTATAATTTGTATTCAGTGTAATAAGAATAATCAGTCTCCAATTTTATTTAATATTAGGAGGACAGTCGGGAACCTTACAAACTCTTGGTCTACCTCTAAGAATTAATTATTCCTTGCCTAGGAAGAAATTATACTCTGTTTTAATATAGGTTTTTCTTTTATTTACTATGATTAAACTATTTTTATTGTGTTTATGTTTTTATAATTAACCAATCAGGCTTAATTATCTTTGCTTAATCTAGCAATTTCCTCCTTCCTAGGAAAGATTATCACCTTCCTTCCACTCTGAGTTAGATTTCTCGTTCCTACTTTCAAGACTTAGCCAGATTGTTCCCCAACATTTCTGATGGGGAGCCGCCAAATTCCATGAAATATGAGATGGTGTGTGTATTTTCATATCTTTCATAATCACGGAAGACCCTGTTGACAACAGTCTGGATGTCCTCCCAGTGAGCAATAGTTCTTTGGTAGGAAATAAAAGAAACTCTGTCTTCCCGGATACTGTTGCAAATCAGCTCATTGTCTTAGACAAATACTGGGTGATCTTTCTTAATGCACTTTCCAATCAGGCTGGAAGATCACGCAAGAATACCAAAAAGCAACATGGTAACTAAAATTGTTTAAGGTTGTTTCCTTCTTGATCCTTTTGCTATTCCAATAAGCCATGGAAATCTGACTTTTCACCCTTTTATCAACTCCACCATCATATTGGAGGGACCTGTTAGGCTTTTCTATGTAACTATTTTCCCATATGGTTTTTGCTGTTAAATGTCCTAATGACAGTCTCCACATATCTGAGGTCTAGTCTATTTTTAAAGCCAGCACTTTACTTTGAGGCTGATTCAGTGAAACTAACAGGAGTTGAAAGGTGTCTCCAACTGTTACATCAGACAGTACAGAGAGCAAGTGAGATATGGGGGAGAATGCCGATTTTATGAAATCCCTCCAAAGGTGTGGAAGAAGCATGTGCAACTGACAACCCACAGACACCTGGAGAAACAGTTAAGGGTCTACCTTTCAAGTTTTATATTAGGCTCTTAGGAGAGTTCAGTATTTTAACCTACATGTAGACAAGGTCAGTTCTAAGTACCTGTTTATTGAGCACCCTGGTATCAAGGCATTGAAGAAATAGGATATAAAAAAAAGCAAAAGGTACTGTTCCCAACTGTAAGCAGGTTATTCTAATTGAGGAGATGTCTGTTGTTAAGTCACTAAAATGTGTCTGACTCTTTGAGACCCCATGGACTACAGCATGTCAGACTCCCCTGTCCTTCGGGATGATGTATAATTACTTCCCAGATACACTAAATACCAAATGAGCCTGAAGAATGGAAGGTCAGTTTCAGATTTGGACCTTCAGAGATATTTTCATGGAGGATGAAGATCTTGAGTTGACTCCCAGGAACCCAGGAGGGAGCAGAGGCAGGAGTTAGGGTGCACATATGATGTTAAGAGACAGTAGATTTGCCTGGAGTTGAAGGTTCATGTAACAGAAAAAAATGATAATAAATTGGGCACAGATATGAAAGAATTTGAATAGCAGGCTAATCAATTTGAACTTAACTTTGATAGCAGTAGGAGTCACTGGGAGTGTCTGGTATGAGGAAAGTCTGGAAAACATATAAAACGCTAATTTAAGGTCAATTTATACAGTAGTGATCTTTGGAGTTGGGTAAGGGGACGGGTTGAAGTTGGTAGATCAGTTAGACCCCATCATCAGGAGATGAGGCCCTAGATTTTCTGATGGTGGTGATCTGAATGGAAAGAAAAGAATGACAACAAAAAATAAACAAAAAGAAGAAGAAATGAATGAACTTGATAGTACCTTTAAATACACCAGCAGAGAGAGTAGTGGTTACCTTAGGGTCTCCCAGAATTAGATAGTGACATACCTAAAGGAAAAGTCTGTCAATCAGAAGAAGGACTAATTATCCACCCAGGTGGGTCTGCAGTACCCAGGTAATGCCACCCCAGAGAGCTGGGTCCTCAGCTGCCTGACAAGTCTGATGGGTCACCTCTTCTAGTGTGAAATGTCAGGGTGAGTCGGGAAATCGTAGCGCTAGACTCTGAATTCCTGTCTTGTCTTTGATTTATTTACTGTTTATTTCCTTTGTTACACTTTTTCATCACCAAGTAACCTTCTGGTTATGACTTGGCTCCCCCTCTGCCTCTGTCCACAGAGAGAGAGAATGTGCTGGCTTGCCCTGGGAGGGTTTCAGTCCATCTGACATTTATGGTTCTCGCAGTAAATTAATATGTTTGCATCTTGACATCACTCTTTAGTGCTCTGGGCTCTTTGAGTTGTAAGTCCACCTCCGAGATGTGACTTTGCTCCAGCTTTGCCGACAGATCAGGTTTCCAAGCCTGCAAGGCCATGGACCAAATTTCAGAGTGTGGAAAATTCATCGAGGTAATGACTCCATGAGGCTGCCTGAAAAACAATCTCGTGACACCCAGCCTCCTTAGCACTCCTCTCATGGTTGAGGCTTGATATAGAATATAGAATGTATGAGAAATCGTCTGGTAGGATATTTGTGCTTGAGCTTTCAGAAATTTGGTTTCAGGGTTGCCATTAAGCATGCAGTTTTGTTTTTTTTTCCCAGTGAGTCTATTGTTGACACTTGGAAATAGGATATAGGGTAAACGTGCGCTCTGAGTCGAGTCAATGACAAAGGACTTAGCATTTTGGAGAACATTGGAACCTGGGTAGGAAAAGCAGCTAGAACTTTGTATGATGTAACTTTTTTCTCCATCAGTAGAATCCATCCCAGGTTTAAAAACAGCTTAAGAGACTTAACTTTACGGCTGGTGCAAGCAAGGGCAACAGGCATGCCCATTATACCTGTTCCCCAGGAACAGCTTGTTTCCTGTGGGTTTCGGTGCTCCTGTATTGATTGTGAGGTTAGTTATGTTGGGAACATTTCTCAGAATCTCAGCATTGAAAAATGTCAAGTCAACCTGTAGGCTCGGTTCTTTTATAGTGCTTATTGTATAAAGGTATAAAAATACCTTGAAGATGTGAGAGTCTGGGGACACATTTTCTATACTTAATGGAAAAATCACCAGATAAGAATAGCTGGAATAAATGGAACAGTTCTTCTATGGCAAGAAACATGACATTATAATCAAAATTGCTACCAAAAAGGTTTTTAAGAGACTTTCGTTTTGCCCACATTTCTACTATTTTTTTTGGAAATGCCAGAGCTCTTTTTTTGGAAGGGATGAATATAAGACTGTGAATTTAAACAGGAATCTGAGAACAAAGTTTTCAGGGTGCAAAAGGCTTTGTCATATTTTAATGTGTTAATATTGTTCCTCTTCCTCTGTATTTGGAGAAATGCTTAGATTTTTGGAATTAAAGAAGGCAGCATAGCTCATGATTGTTTAGGAGGAGACTGGTTTCCTAGGAATATTCTTCCATACCTTTTACTTGTGTGTATTCTGTATCAAAGGCGCAGTGCTCGGCATCAAGAATGAAATATTCAAACAAATCACTGTCTGTCTCCTAAAGGTGTGTATAGTCTAGTGAGAGAGACAAACAGATGACCAAGTAATCTGGAGCATGTTGAGTGCTGATTGCACGGTTGAAGGGGTGCTCGGGGAGCACAGAGGAGAGAGTGTGGCGAGAAGATGGTTCTGCCCGGGTTCGTCAGGTAAATAAAAGCTGTGCTAACCACAGGTATCTTCTCTCCATCATCATGCCTATGTCCTCATTCATCATGCTCCAGAACTTCCCAGTCCCCCATCACCCCTCCCCATTCACCTTTTCATCTCTCAATCTATTATTACCTATAACTCATATGTGTGTATGTTAGTTGCTCAGTCATGTCCGACTCTTTGCAACCCCATGGACTGTAGCCCACCAGGCTCCTCTGTCCATGGAATTCTCTAGGCAAGAATACTGGAGTGGGTTGCCATTTCCTTCTCCAGGGGGTTTTCCCAACCCGGGGATTGATCCCAGGTCTCCCACATTGCAAGCAGATTCCTCACCATCTTCCTTCCCCACCCTCTAGCTCATATATCTCCTGCCTAAATCTTTACCTGTAGGTGCACAGTTTTCTTGCCAAAAGAAATGTTTTAGACAAGAGCCAGTGTGCTCATTGCTTATCCATTAAGCCTTTTGAAGAATGAAAAGTATGTTGGTGAACAATTTAAAAATGAATTTTGTATATAGGTGGCATGGTTATAGTCACCTCTAGAAAATTTATATAATAACTATAGTTAAAAAATAATACTCCATCTAGACCTTCTGCTTTTCAATTTGCACTGTCTTTTAGAGGATGGTAAATTATGAAAATAAGCTACTTTTCTTATTAATTGACATAACTGATACAATTTTGAATTTAATTCAGTTCAGTAAACACTTGAATACCTACTCTGCTCCTGGCACCATATTATGTGCTATGTGCATATAGATATATGCATATATATGTGTGTGCATATATATGTGTGCATACATGTGGATGTACATACATGTATTTAACACATATAGTGTATGAGTTACTTTTGTGTCATAGGAAACTTGGGTCAGTGGAGCCATAGTTTGTACATGTAAAACCAGCAAACAGCAAGCACATAGGAAATTCATAAGGTGCTACATTGAACACAGTTAAGTTCTGCAATGAATGTTCCCTAAGGAAGTCCATTGAGAGTATCAGATCCTAAAGAAGGTGGAGTTTTTCTGCAGGAAAAACTTCAAAAGCAGAACATACCTGATTATGTAGAAGTAGTGATGGAACCAAGCTGCATGTAAAGAAAAAAAAAAAAAGAGAACTTTTAGATGTGGAACTGAGCAAGCCTGGTTCGTGGGGGCAGGGGCTGAAGGATAAATATTTGCTAAAAGACAGAGTCAGATGGTTGGTGCCAAAGTGAAAAATACATGCGTCCTCAGATTGCATGTCCGAAAGTCAAAAGTTCTATTACAAGTTTTCTAATGCATTTACTGGATTCAGCCTGCAAGAAAGAGCCCCCGACTCATGAGGGAAACCAGCACCACCATGCATACTTCTGTAAAATCCCAGGTGTAACCAATCAACATGTCATTACGTGTGTTCTGTGAACTATTTCTCGGTGAAGGTTGAATACCTCCTGGGTGCCGAATCTGCTCTGCACATCCTCAGGGTGGACCCACGGAGGTTCCTGGACTCCTGCTACATCTCAGCACGGGAAGCTCATTTTCTAACCTGGGGAAGAGAGAGGAAAGTTGATCCCCGGTGACAGACAGGCCACGCCATTGAAAGCAAGGGGGGTTATTTGGAATGCCTCTTCTTCCGAAACCACCATCAAATAGTTTCTTAAAGGAAGAAAGTGTCCGCTCACAGCCTATGAAGAACTTTTGGCATTTCTTCCACACCAGCTGCACAAAGAACAAATCATTCATTCTTTCCAACCTTCTCACAGCAATGCTACAAAGCAGACCATTGGCTTTTCAGACTGGAAATGCCCCAAGAATATCAGGTCATGGGAGGAGAGGCTTGAGGAGTCTAAAAACTGTTCAATTGTTAGCACTTCCAGGTGGCCTGTAGTTAAACAAGCATATCCTGTGACATGTAGGTTGAGGAGGACATGTATTAGAATGGTCTCTTTTCTCAATCCTGTAATTCTTCATGGACAACTGGGGGACAAGATTTTTAAAATCAGTCCCCTAAGAAGATTTAGGAGATTTTTAGAAGAGCCTCAAGGACTGAGAGGCTAGGGTAATGTGAGGGGACAGGTTCCCATGGCCCCTTTTCCTTCATGAACAGAGCCGCTTGACTTTTATGAATCTTCAGTTGTTGGGCTTCAAGAGGGACTTTTCTTCAATGTTTAAACTGTCCCATTTTATTTAAAATACGATGTGAGTTAACACACATCTTTGCAGACCCTAACCACTCTATAAAATGAGTCATAACTGAGTATCTATTCAACATTCTTTCCTAGGGATTAGAACAACAGAAAACATTTGGGGCCCGCCAGGAATGGGCATAACTATGTCCAATGGCATGAAGGCATCCTCTCTCCATCAGAGGAGATAAAATTTCCATGTCACCATCATCCCTACTGAGCAAAATAGAAACATTCAGAAATACATACACTCTTTCCAGAAGGCTTACGGTCTTAAGCTATGGGCAGAGCACAAACAAACTGACATTTAATACAGAAACGCCATTGATGTTCTTAAATAGAAACATCAGTGCATCTCCGTCATCAAGTATGCAGCTTGATTTAAATGAAAACTGACAAGGATGCAGTTAAAGTTAAGGCTGGTACACTGAAAATCTGTTCTTTCCCATCTAACGCTGCAGTGGTCCTTGTGAGTTGATTGAAGAAGGTAGTCAGCCGTCAGAGTGCTAACAGATGATCTTCTAGAGAGTTCTCAGCATCCCGAGACAGGATAGCAGTTAAATAATGAGCATATAAGTCATGATGACTCTCTGAGTGAATCCCTCAGAAACAACCAAACACATCCTTGATTAACCACTGAGAAGACTGATGAGCCCTTCTGTTTTCCAAATTCTGCCTCCTTCACTAGAGAAATGACGATCCCCATCATCCATCAAGTCAAAGTCGTAAGTAATCTAGGGGATGAAATGATTTGCCAAAGGAGTTTCTGCACTGAAAGCTTTGTGTCTTATTTCCCTCTTGAGCCACGGTCCAGGATGGGGAATTTGGACAGGAAACTGCACCAGTTCTCTTACAGTGCAAGTACATAGAACCTCACGGGCTTCCCTGATGGCTCAGCGGTAAAGAATCCGGCTGCCAATGCAGGAGATGTAGGTTCAGTCCCTGGGTCAGGAAGGTCCCCTGGAGAAGGATATGGCAACCCACTCCAGTATTCTTGCCTGGAAAATTCCACGGACAGAGGAGCCTAGCAGGCTACAGTCCATGAGTTCTGAGCTTTTCTCTCTCTGTTCCTTGCAGTTAGGATGAACTTGCTCATCCAGTAAAATCTAGTAGAGGAATGAAGTTTTATGTATCCTTACCGTTACTCAAAGGAAGGAGCAGAACAAGACCTTATTGATTTGGAGAGAATCGCTCCTGTATAGTGAATATTAAACCCTGAAAACATGCTTGCATATCTAATTGGTATGACATTCCAGGAAATAGAGGGTTTCTGTCTAAGTCAGCTCAATATTTAGGGGAAAGTTGCTGCTGTTCTGGAGAAGGAAATTATAATTTGGGCTTCCTGAGCTTTGCATAAATCATATTGCAGACAGCATAGAGATTTTGTTGTTATTGTTGAGTCACTAAGCCGTGTCCAACTCTTTGCGACCCCATGGACTACAGCATGCCAAGCCTCTAGCTTGTAAGGTGTCTATGTCATCCACGGGATTTGTCCACTGGCCCTTTCCAAACAGAATATTAACTATTTAGAAAGTGTTTCATTGTGGCATGTGGGATCTAGTTCCCTGACCAGGGATCAAACCTGGGCCCCTTGTTTTGGGAGCGCAGAGTCTTAATCTCTGTATGCCGCCAGGAAGAGCGAAGATCCCACGTACTGCAACTGACTCATCATTGCCAGATAAA
Organism: Cervus elaphus; assembly: GCF_910594005.1. Taxonomy (NCBI): domain Eukaryota; kingdom Metazoa; phylum Chordata; class Mammalia; order Artiodactyla; family Cervidae; genus Cervus; species Cervus elaphus. The sequence continues at coordinate 16,070,087 of NC_057846.1, read as the reverse complement.
TAGATAATTTTTTTTTTTAATTTTTTAAAGTATTGAATATGTAGAACTTCCCCCAACTACAAGCAAAAACGAGAATTTGGTTATGTGCCTTCAGGACTCAAGCTATTCTTGTTCAGATATTTTTCTCTGACAGGCTCCACAGAAAAAGCAGGACAGTCTGAGCTGTCACGTGGGATCTCAGCCCAGGGGTCAGCAGGTCGGTGAGAATGGCGAGGACCTGGAGGGGATGCTGTGGTGTGGGCGGGCTAGTTTACAGTTTTCAGTGACTTGCAGACATTTTTTCCTACCATCTTATTACCCTGTCTAAGAGACTCCTCTTGACAAAAATTCTTTGGACAGAAATGTTTTCCTGGGCAATCCTGGTCAAATACCTGATTGTGAATATACTGTAGGAAGCCAGGTTCTTCCGGAAGGGTTCTAGGGCTCTTCCGGGAGGGTTCCAAGGCTCTTCTGGGAGGGTTCCAAGGCTCTTCCGGGAGGGTTCCAAGGCTCTTCCGGGAGGGTTCTAGGGCTCTTCTGGGAGGGTTCCAAGGCTCTTCCGGGAGGGCTCCAAGGCTCTTCCGGAAGGGTTCCAAGGCTCTTCCGGGAGGGTTCTAAGGCTCTTCCGGGAGGGTTCTAAGAGTGTGTAGTGGTGTGTGGCGGTGATGTACAACAGCACACTTCTGCTGCCCTGTTATGGCAGCCCCTAGAGGAGGGGCTGACGCTTCTGAACCTCCAACATCGCAAAACCCTTCCTCCACCGAACTGTCCTTCTCATGCTTTTATTTTTTCTCTTAATTCCTGGCAGCTGAATAGGGAAGACAAAAAAAAAAAAAAAAACCAAACGAACAAACAAACCAATCATGTCAACACTAACAGCGAAGAGCTGAGTCAGCCTGTTTAGGAAGTTGGCTTTTCCCCTTTATTTTCTCTGCTTATTTTCTACCAGCTGGTCTCTCCAGGAAGCCAGAAAAACAGCTTTTCACTGGACATGTCTTACAAAAAGATTTTTTTTTTTTTCTTATGAGGAAAGAGAAAAGAAAACCTTTTTAAAAATGAGTGGACTATATTTGGGAAGAGGGTGCAGAATTATTTCATAGACTCATTGACTACTTTCAAAGTCTATCAGTATTTAAATTATCTGGAAACCTGGACACATGTTTGCAAAATACCCCTTCAAGAGCTTTTAAGGAACTGTTGCTTCTTTTTTTATTTTTTTTAAAGTATTTATTTTTAATTGGAGGATAATTACTTTATGATGTTGTGTTATTTTCTGAAGTACATCAATATGAATCGGCCATCGGTATACAAGTTTTCCCTCCCTCTTGAACCTCCCTCCCACCCCACCCCACCCCGCCCCCCAGGTTGTCAGAGACCAGGCTGAGTTCCCTGAGTCATATAGCAACTTCCCACTGGCTGTCTGTTTGACAAACGCTAGTGCCTACATTTCAGCACTACTCTCTGAGTTCGTCCCACTCTAGAACCGTTGCTTCTTTATCAGGCTACTGCAAGGATGGTATGAAGGTGACTAAGCCTCTGCTCAGAAAATGAACCACAAATAATGACCGAGTCTTCTCTCTTCAGAATGAGAGCATTAAACTGTATATTGTAAATGGGAACAAAGTGATGATGCAAACAGCAGGAATGTTAAGCCTGCTGGTTGGTAGGTCTCAGGGGCTAGCGTCCTCGTGCAGTGTCTGCGATCAGGGTGAATGAAGCTCAAGTCAGAAACCAGGTTTGCTACCAAACACTTGGCTGGAATATGTTGATGGAAAAAGAACTTTCTCAAATCAGTACCTTACAGCCACTTCACAAACTGGAGAGTAGCATTTCTGAGACTACAGCAGCGTATGACGACTCTCCCAGATTATCAGAAGGGAGCTCAGGCTAGCCCAGTCTTCACAGACACATAGGAAGTCATGCTTCTGATAGAATACTGGCCATTTGTCTTATGAGATGATGGAAATCCAGTTCTCTGTTATAATATCAGAATCATAATAGTCCAGCAACAATGCCCTTGAATTTAGGAGCTTTTAGAAGCTTCGCAGGTGGATCTGATGGTAAAGAACCTGCCTGCCAATGCAGGAGACTAAGAGACGCAGGTTTGATCCCTGGGTCAGGAAGATCCCCCGGAGGAGAACGTGGCAACCCACTCCAGTATTCTTGCTGAAGAATTCCATGGACCGAGGAGCCTGACGGGCTACGGTGCATAAGGTCCCAGAGAGCTGGGCATGACTGAAGTGACTTAGCACTCTTGCAGAAGCTTTGAAAGCTGTTTGGAACTTGGCAAAATACCAATCGAATGTATATATTCCAGAGTATGTGCACAGTTTTGCTTCATATGTTGCATATAAAACCTACCCCACCCTTTCTGATGATAATGTCGTGCTTTTGGTGTAATCCACAAAGACTTTGCATACATACAGTCCTCTGCCAACTACTGGATGGTATCACGCTCCGTTGTTTATAAGGCATCACCTGTTCTAATCCTGCCTCGGCCAGTGGGGTGGCCTCTGTGCTCACTGAGTGAATGTTAATCCGGAGATTCTAGGAGAACAAACGAAGGCAGGAAATCCATCCTGTCCAGAAGTTAAATCTATAATGATTTAACTTTAACTTTAACCCACTCCTCTTTTTTTCTTAATCAGACTTATTGTCCCTTTTCCCTGTTTCCTTCTAACCTCATGAGTTGGCATTAGACTTCCTCCCCAAATAAAACAAATCCTTTATGTGTATTTTGTTTACTGGGATCAGTTAATGTTTGTTAATATATTCAAGTAGCTTCTTCACCTCGTAGGAACTCAAAAACCTCTTGCCTTTTGGAGAAGAACGCTACTTATTTACCTTTTGATTTCTCGCTTTAAGCAAAGGCATTTTTATTCTTAATCTTTTAAACTTTCTGAGCCAAGCTTCAAATGTTATTAAACATTTTTTTCTCCGTTCATTTAAAAGTGAACATGGTGCTTCAAAGCTTGTGTTGTCAATAGAAAACATACCAGAAACCAGATACCAGAACTGAACCGACAGGGGATCGCTCTTTCCCGTCTGTAAAACAGACCAGGAAGTGGTCGGGTCTTGGATGCTGCAGGAAGGGATTTGGCTGATGTAAAACTTTGAATCAATACCTGCTGGGACAAGTCCTCCAGGTTTCAGTTCTTCCCCTTCAGGCCAGTCTGTATGTCAGTGTGTGTGTGTGTGTGTGTTTGTGTGTGTGTGTGTGTGTGTGTTCAGTTGTGTCCAACTCTTTGTAACGCCGCCGACTATAACCTGCCAGTCTTCTCTGTCCATGGAGTTCTCCAGGCCAGAATACTGGAATGGGTTGCCATTTCCTTCTCCAGGGGATCTTTCCAACCCAGGGATTGAACCTGCATCTCTTGCATCTCCTGCATTGGCAGGCAGATTCTTTACCCCTGAGCCACCTGGGAAACCTCTGTATGTTACTCCCAGGCCCCAAATTCTTTAGTATCTGTTTTAATGGGAAGACCTGGGTTCGATCCCTGGGCTGGGAAGATCCCCTGGAGAAGGGAAAGGCTTACCCACTCCAGTATTCTGGTCTGGAGAACTCCAAGGGCTGTACAGTCCATGAGGTCGCAAAGGGTCAGACACGATTGAGCAACTTTCACTCTTTTTGATTAGCACAGTGGTAGGAATGATAAAAATAAATGTTTAAAAAATCTTGCTTTTGCCTAGGCACCCGACTGGCTTCAGGCACAGGCAGCGAGAGGATTCCAGTAGGAGGAATGATCTGTGTCAGTGTCAGGAGCTCCCTTCTCCGTGGTTAAGGCAACAAAAGGGCAAGACAGAGTTGCAGCCCCCAGCGTGGGGTGGCCTCCTGTTTGGAGGTGGATGGGCAAGGACAGACTGCCTTGGGACACCGGGCTGCTCTGCCCGAGTGTCTGGGATGTCGCCCTGCCCAACAAAGTTGGAGTTGAGGCCAGAACACTTGGGACCCTCGACATTCTATGCTTTCTGCTCTAAGACCTGCTTCTGCGAGTATATTCAACATGGCAGAAACACGTGTCAGTGTACCCGTTCTTCAATTTTCATGAAAAATGTCAAGATAAAGTTCCTCAGCTACTGCCAGCCTTTAAACCCGCCATGAGCACATGGGTAGTGGTGATGAAACTATCTGTGGCTAGAACTACGGGGAGGAGTGGATTATGTGTAAAATTGTTCCTGCATTAAGCTCTTGTCCGGATGCATATCAGATTTTCCTCCCAGCAGCTGTTGTCCTCCGACTGGAGAGCACAGGTTGCTGGTTGCATTCCTTGTATGGGTTTGTGGCCTTTTAGAAACTTCACGCTGATGTTTAGTAGCACCAGAACAGTGTGTTAACAAACTGGGTGAAGAGAAGGAAAGGATGAGAAAGTGTCATTTCATGAGAACAGTAAACACTTACCCCAGTTCTTGGCCACCACCAGGGGCTGTTCTAAACAGGCACAGTTACGTTGTTGTTCAGTCACACAGTGGTGTCCAACTCTTTGCAACCCCATAGACTGCATGCCAGCCTTCCCTGTCCTTCACCATCTCCCAGAGCTTGCTCAAACTCATGTCCATTGAGTCGGTGATGCCATCCAACCATCTCATTCTCTGTCGCCCCCTTCTCCTCCTGCCCTCAATCTTTCCCAGCATCAGAGTCTTTTCCAATGAGTTGGATCTTCGCGTCAGGTGGCCAAAGTATCGGAGCTTCAGCATCAGTCCTTCCAATGAATATTCAGGTATAGTCATAAACTCTTTGAATCTCGACAAGAACATGAGGATCTAGGTGCTGTTGGTAATTAGGTCTTGTTTTGCCTTGTTTATTTTATGTTGCCTGGTTTTGATTTGTCCACCTGTGGTTCAGGAGCAACACTGCAGGTTGGGAAAACTCACGCAGGGAGCAGACAATCTCCTTTTCAGTCCTGCTTTGCTGGTAACACTCCAGGTGACTCTGAGGATACCCCCTACCCTCTCTCAACTTCAGCTTCTTTATCTGCAGAAGGGAGGAGTTAGGCAAGATGGGTGGGTGGGTTTTGGACCTCTTATTTTTAAGCCATTGACTCTGGGTGTGTATGTGTGTGTCAGTCTGGAAGTTCAAACCATAAAGCTGGTGGAGTGGCAGCGGGACTGTTTGAAGAAAGAGCCCATGCTTTGCAAACGCACTCGAGGTGGCTCTGCTAAACTCACGGGGCTTTTGAAGCCGTTTGTGAGTGGAGGAAGTTGATGGTATCTGAAGTCCACTGGTGGCTCTGAAACACAGAGCGTTTCTTTCACGTTATGTTGACTACTGCTGAATCCTTTTTGTACCAGAGAAGCTTTTAGCACTCAGAACCCAAGCTACTCTCTATGGATTTATCACCCCCATAACCTCACCTGACTTATTCCAGAGCACGGAGAATGTTCTCAAGTGAGCTGTTCAGAACAACTGCTGTGGGTCACCGAGTAACATGAACTACCTGATTTTATAGCAGTAGACCCAGCTGTTTGCTCTTGCAGACACGTTCTCACTGATTCACTCTGACTGTCACCCAAGGGCGTTTGATGCCCGCGTGATTGACAGTTCTGCTGTCAGCCTCTCTGGAGCTCTGCTCCCTCCTCCCACGGTGCGCACTTTCTGTGCTAAGAGAAAGTTCCTGGGCCATCTCTATGTGTCCCCTGGAGGTGAATGGTAACCTGTCTGCACGCCTAAGAGAGGATCTGAGGCCCTCTCAGTCATAGGGCAGGTACTCAGCAGGTTTAGGCTGCCAGGGGTAGGAGTGGGGCTGGAGAGGAGGCCCCTAGCGTAAAGGACACCAGGGTGAAAAGAACCAAGTACCTTCCTGTCTCTTACTGGGGTTCTGTTTTCTGTTAACCTCCTCCTCCAACTCTCCTGTGTCTCAATGGTAAAGAATCTGCCTACAATGCAGGAGATGCGGGTTCAACCCCTGGTCAAGAAGATCCCCTGGAGAAGGAAGTGACAATCCACTCCAGTATTCTTGCCTGGGAAATCCCACGGACAGAGGAGCCTGGTGGGCTACAGTCCATGGGGTTTCGAAAGAATCGGACATGACTTAGCAACTAAGCAACAACCACCACCACCCCCTCAATATTACAACCTCTTTTGGCTAGCCTCTCTTTGTTCATTGGCATCTTCTTGATCAAAAGGTAAATTATATCAAATAAAAAATGAATAGAACTCATTTATGAAGTGAAAGTGAAAGTCGCTCAGTCGTGTCCGACTTTTTGTGACCCCATGGACTATACAAGTCAATGGAATTCTCCAGGCCAGAATACGGGAGTGGGTAGCCTTTCCCTCCTCCAGGGGATCTTCCCAACCCAGGGATGGAAGCCAGGTCTCCCACACTGCAGGCAGATTCTTTACCAGCTGAACCACCAGGGAAGCCCAAGAATACTGGAGTGGTAGCCTATCCCACCTCCAGTGGATCTTCCTGACCCAGGAATTAAACTGGGGTCTCCTGCATTACAGGCAGATTCTTTACCAACCGAGCTATCAGGGAACTCATTTATAGAATTTAATAAAACACCAAAGCAGAACCCCATGGAACCACCAAGCAAGTCAAGAATCAGAGCATGCTCAGGATCCCAGAAGCCCTCCAAGTGAAACTTTGTAACCACAACATCTCCCTGTCCCCAAAGAGAGAGTGACTAACTTTGACTGTAATCGTTTTCTTACCTTTATAGTTTTCACTCCTCTGAGTGCATCCTAAATTGATAAGGTTTGGTTTGACCTGATTTAAAATTTTATGTAAATCAAATCATTCTCTAAATATTCTTTCATGACTTGCTTTTTTTTCACTGAACAGTATGATAGGAAGATTTATCTGTATGTGTGTGAAGTTTATTCATGTTCAATGCTATAAATTCTATTCCCAGTTTAGGGTAATTAAGAGTGATATTGCTATAAATGTCCAGCACTAATCAGTTGGTATGGCTCTAGGACGGGAATTGCCAGGTCAAACAACATGAATATCTTTGGCTTTTTTTAGATAGTGTTACAGTGTTTTCCAACATAGTTGTGTCTGTAGTGAAACCAGCACCATATAAATTTGTGGTGCTTCCTATTATTGTTAATATTTGGCATTGCCAATATTAATTTTTGCCAATCTAGTGAGCACATAGGTTTAATTTTCATTTCTCTAATATTGCCATTTTCATGTTTATTAGCCATCTGCACTTCTCTTTTGTGATGTGCCTGCCAAATATTTTGCTATCCACTTGATTATGTTGTCTGCTCCTTTTTTCATGGATTTTTAGAAGTTGTTTTTATATTCTAACAATTAGATAGAAAATAAAGACAGTGTGAAGAAGCTCTTTGTAAGTATCTTCATGGCTTGACTTTTCACTTGTTGTAGGTTTTTCTTTTGGTGAACAGGAGCTCTTAATTTTAAAAGTCAAATTTAGAAATCTTTTCCATTTTGGTTAATAATTTGTTGTAATTAATTTTTAAGAAATCTTGCTGTATTTCAAGATAATGAAAGTATTTTCCTCTATTCTCTTCTTAAAGCTTTCCTTTCCAATTATCCACTTGGAATTGATTTTTGGAATGATGTAAGTCTAGTTTTTCCTAAGTGGATGCCTAATTGTATTCACATCATTTAGTGGAAGGTCAGCCATACATTCTATGCTTTACAGTTGCTACAGGGCCCACTCTGTGTAAGTTTAGGATCTATCATGCCTGTCTGTCTGTGAACTTTCTCCACATCTGAACCATGCAATATTAGTTTCTACTGCTATAGGAGAAATTTAAAACAGAGATCTTACTAAGAAATGGAACTCTACATTCACATTCTTTTCATGTATATTTTGAATATTTACAAAAATTGAGTATACAAAGGATCATAAAGCATATCTCAAGAAATTTCAAATGTCTAATATTATATAGGCCAGAGATTGGGAAACTTCTGCGGAGGATCAGAGAATAGATATTTTAGTTACTGTTATGCCAAGCAGTCTCAGCTCTGCAGTTACAGTGTCAGAGTAAACACAGATGATGTGCCATAGAATGGATTTGATTCTGTTCCAATAACACTTTATTTACCAAAACAGATGGTAGGCCAGACTTGGGCCAGAGCCACAATATGCTGACCTCTGATAGAGAACAGACACATTGCTCTCAGTGAAATTAATGTAGAAATCAGTAACAGAATGCACTTAGAAAAACAAAAAGCTCATTATGTTCGGAGACTGAGAAAACATCTTTAAGTAACTCATAGGTCAAGTAATCAAAATTATGAAAAGAACAACACAATCTACTTCCAGAGACTAAGGGAAGAAAATGATAAAGCTGCCCAGAGAAAGGAATAAAGTAACTTTTTATAAACAAACTAAAAGATATTCTGTTGAAAAACTAAGATTAGCATACCTCTGTCGAAAGAGAGCTACAAATAAACAACAGATGGAATTAGAGAGACCATAATAGCAGATGTTACTGAAATTTTTCAATAAGTGGTTGTTACATAACAACTTAATGCCAACAATTTTGACTATTTGGATGGGATAGACCATTTTCTTAAAAGCACAACTTACCAAAGTTGAATTTTTGGGGAAATGAAGATCCTAAACAGTCCAAAAATGACAATATAAATATAACCACTAGTCTTTAAACTTCCATCTGCAAAAGTAGATGATTTTATCAGTGACTTTTACCAAGCATCGTAGGTAATAACAGAAATATTTCTAATAAGTGAACCTTGACAGTAGAGAAACTGAGAGACTAGCCCCTCTCATCTCATAGAGCAAGTGCCTGCTACCTGTGATATTTTTGTTTGGTGTTACCTTAGCTACCTGCTTCAGAATCATTCCAAGATACCTCTGGCAGCTCTGGAAGCTTTGGAAGATACCTCTGGAAGCTTTGCTTCTGCAAAAGCAAGGATGAATCTCCTAATAGGACATTATCTTTCTGCTCTGTTTATGGGCCATGATGTTATTTAAAAACAGGAAACCTTATTATAAGAGATTTCTTAGAGAAATTATTTCTCATGCTAGCTTTGTTTTGCTGATATTTCACCTATAATGTTTTACAAGATGTTTTCAAAATTTTTAGCTCTCAGTAACAACAAGCATTTGAGTTTGGTGGAAATCACCTGTAAGAACAGCTGAGGGAGAATGATTCCTCCTTGCTTAGTTCCCTAGACAATGGAGACAGGTATATTTTCCTCAATAGAAGCCATTTACCATCTTGTTTCAGGATCTACCATGAAAAGATGTTTTATGCATGCATATATATTACTATTTCAAACTATATTTAATTGGAATTTTTAATTATGCTTAAAGCTTTTTAATCGTAGCCCCCAAAGTTGGCAAAATTGGGAAGCCCTTCTTATATAACATTTACTCTCAAACTCTTATGCACTCAAACTCAGAAAGTATCATTCACCACAGCATCTAGGCACTGCTGTGTTTTGTAATGACACCAACTATATTTTTGGTAATTGGGATTTTTTTCCGACCCCTCTGGCCTCTCCTCAGCACTCAATTCCAACTAAGACAGGAGCTGTCATGGACCACAAGATGTCACTGTAGGTTTCCCAGCAACCTTTATATAAGAGGTGGATGACCCTTGAAACAAGGATTGACTATTAGGTAACAATTCCCTCTATTTTTCCCAAGAGACTTTGATCAAGTTTACCTTCAGACCCCATCTGCCCTTATCCCCATCACTAAGCCATTAGATGTAGGTATTCATGTTTAGAAAAAACACTGAAAAGTAAAATGGAGCAAGAATGGGGCTCAGCAATGACGCTGAAGACTTACATGTACACGTAGCTTTGTAACGAAGCCCACAGCAAGGCAGCTGCCAAGAACTGAATAATGGCCTTTTCCAGATGCGACTTTGCAAGGGTGGAAATTTGACGCTAACAGGTAAACTCTGCTGTATTTTGGTGATGATTTAAGGTGATAATAGTGTCCTGTAGTTAGTGAACCCTTGGTACCTTAGAGAAAACAGGCATTCTTTTTTTTTTTTTTTTTAAAGAATAGGAATTTTACATTTTTTAAGACATTTAGAAAGGGGAGAGACTACAGAGTTTTGCCCCAAGATAAAGGATTTAATCAATTTAGGCATGAGGGCAGCTTATGAACTGGATGGCTCCTTAGAAAATAAGAACTGCTGACCTGTAGAAGCTGATATATTGGAAATAGTGTTTTTGTGAGATTATGATATAGTAGTTGTGACTACAAAGAGCCTGAATCTTTTAAAGATCAGTTCAGTTCAGTTGTGTCCAACACTTCGCGACCCCATGAACTGCAGCACGCCAGGCCTCCCTATCCATCACCAACTCCTGGAGTCTACCCAAACCCATGTCCATCGAGTCGGTGATGCCATCCAGCCATCTCATCCTCTGTCGTCCCCTTCTCCTCCTGCCCCCAATCCCTCCCAGCATCAGGGTCTTTTCCAATGAGTGAACTTTTCACATGAGGTGGCCAAAGTATTGGAGTTTCAGCTTCAGCATCAGTCCTTCCAATGAACACCCAGGACTGATCTCCTTTAGGATGGACTGGTTGGATCTCCTTGCAGTCCAAGGGACTCTCAAGAGTTTTCTCCAACACCACAGTTCAAAAGCATCAATTTTTCAGCGCTCAGCTTTCTTCACAGTCCAACTCTCACATCCATACATGACCACTGAAAAACCAGAGCCTTGACCAGACAGACCTTTGTTGGCAAAGTAATGTCTCTGCTTTTTAATATGCTCTCTAGATTGGTCATAACTTTCCTTCCAAGGAGTAAGTGTCTTTTAATTTCATGGCTGCAGTCACCATCTGCAGTAATTTTGGAGCCCCCAAAAATAAAGTCTGACACTGTTTCCACTGTTTCCCCATCTATTTCCCATGAGGTGATGGGACCAGATGCCATGATCTTAGTTTTCTGAATGTTAAGTTTTAAGCCAACTTTTTCACTCTCCTCTCACTTTCATCAAGAGGCTTTTTAGTTCCTCTTCACTTTCTGCCATAAGGGTGGTGTCATCTGCATATCTGAGGTTATTGATATTTCTCCCAGCAATCTTGATTCCAACTTGTGCTTCATCCAGCCCAGCATTTCTCATGATGTACTCAGGATATAAGTTAAATAAGCAGGGTGACAATATACAGCCTTGATGTACTCCTTTTCCTATTTGGAACCAGTCTGTTGTTCCATGTCCAGTTGTAACTGTTGCTTCCTGACCTGCATACAGGCTTCTCAAGAGGTAAGATACATACTGAAATATTTGTAGGTGGCAAGACATTGCTTCAAAATAATCATAAGAATAGAGATGGGGAGGGACAGGGGTGGACTGTAGGTGAAACAAGACTAACCATGAATTGGTTAACTATGAACCTGGGTGATGGATGGCATATGTGTTTGAAATATTTTGTAGTTATAAGGAGGGAAGGTGTCAACCCCAATCCACACAGGAGTCTGTTCATCTTAGTCTTCCTTTCCTGCCGGTGGAGGAACTCCAATGATCTAAGTCCCCCAGCTCAGGAATACACCCTCAGAAATCTTTACCTGTTGGTTGCTCATTCATTAGTTATGTGGTATTTATACCACCATTCTGGAGCAGCGAGCTCCTGAAGTTTGTAACTGTGTAAACTTAAACAAAAGAATGAGTTTACCTTTGTGCCCTAGATACAGGTTTTAAAACTGTCAGAACCTGATCCAACTTCCTAGTGTTTCAGAATGTCTTGAAAAAGTTTGTACACTTAACTGTGACTTATATGATTATATAGATTTCTACCATAATCCCTCTTAGATTCCAACTTTTTATTTTGAAGTATCTAAAAGTAATAAGATTTGTCTCCTGCAGAAGCCCCTCCATCTTTTTGATGATTTTCAGTGTCCTCCTGTGAAGATTTTTCAACTTTGTTGTTCAGTCACTAAGTCATGTCCAAGTACTTGCAGCCCAGTGGACCGCAGCCCATCAGGCTTCCCTGTCCTTCTCTATCTCCTGGAGTTTGCTCAAACTCATGTACACTGAGTTAATGATGCCATCCAACCATCTCATCCTCTGCTGCCCTCTTCTCCTCTTGCCCTCAATCTCTTCCAGCATCGGGGTCTTTTCCAGTGAGTCAGTTCTTTGCATCAGGTAGCCAAAGTATCAGAGCTTCAGCATCAGTCCTTCCAATGAATATTCATGGTTGATTTCCTTTAGGATTGACTAGTTTGATTTTTCAACTTTAATTGTCCCTTTATCACTGAGGACTGGTAACCAGACCAAACATAGGTCCTGGTGTTTTCAGATACACTAGCATTGTTAAAACAGGGGTGGAATGACTCCTGGGAAGAGAATTGACCTGCTTCACTTCCCACATCCTTCCTACAAGGTGTAAAATTTCATTTTAGTCTTCTTGGGTAGTAATATAATGCCATCTCCCACCTATAGTCTATCTCAGATACTTTTTCTGAGACATGTTCAGAGACCAATGTGAGCTATGAAATATAATTCTTCTTATTTTTCCTTAATGTTTTATCTCATCCTGCTTTGCTTTAAAACATCAGCCTACTCAGAGCCTGAAAATATCCTGTGGTTTATCTAATCCACTTTTTTATTTACACTTGGGAAGATGCTATGTCTGGAGATTTCACAGTGCGTTCTTATTCATACGATCATAGATACCCAGCATTTCAATGATGCTGTCTCAAACATATTCCCTTCACTGTGCATATTTTAATGAAATCATACAGCTGTGCACAATCAGTTCAATCTTCCATCCTTTGTTTTCTCCAGCAAATTAACTGAAACATTTCCCTTCAATTCTATAGAGTCGCTTTAAAAAATTACTTATACTTTTGATATATGTAAAGTTTTTGGAAGAAGTAATTGCGATCTTCTTTGTCCACCTAATTATTTATGTGAATTATTATAGGTATTTGCAAGCCATGCACATCTCACCTAACTAAGTATGTGGTTATAGTCAAATCCAGTGACTTTTTCCCCCATTGCACTGGAAATTTGCTTATTTCCTACTATGGACTATAGAAAGCCCTCTTGAGGCTTCTTGGTAATTCTGTATTCAAATTACTCTTTTAAACTAGCATTTTTTTGATTACCCATTATAAGAGCTGCAGTGGTGGACTTGTTGAATGACAGATGTACTTAGAGTTCACAGCATCATAGGGGAGACAGACATAGATCCTTATAAAACCAGAAGTCCAAAATTGTTAAGACCAAAAGCTGCCCCAGTTCTTATAATAAAGGATTCTATATTTATTTTACAATAACAAAAGAAAAGTGCAAAGCTGAAATGTCAAAAGCTTAAAATGGAAGTTTGTTTTTAGAAACAAAGATCAGTATTTACTTTTACTGTTCATCTTGTTTAGATCTTTGAACTCTGTTTATGGGTACCAGCCTGTGGTGAAGAACTAGTGGTTTGTGACAACTGCCTCCTGTAACCACGCTGGACTCAAAAAGCCCCTTTCTAGGCCACCCTCTAAGGTTTTCTCACCACCTAGGAATGTCTCTCCCATACAAATAGCCTCAGCTAAGCTGATCCCAAGTTCCAGTTTTATTGGAAATGTCTGGCCTCTTGTGTAGTGATATAATATGCCCAGAGCTCACATAACCACCCAGTCCTAGATTCTGAATCAAAGAATGTTGGAGCCAGAAAGAAACCATCTCCTCCAAGCTCCTCATTTTATAGAAAAGGAAACTGAGGTATCATCATGCTATTTGCTCCAGGTCACATAGTTCCAAGGATTAGAAGTTAATCCGAGATAAGGAAAAGATATTCTTGGTATTCATTCACGATAACTTTGAAGTAAATATTGGCAATGCACTGTGGCAGCAAGTTATTAACAGGGGAAATAATCTTACTCATGAGATGTTTTTTTTTTTTCTCTTATCCAGCTTGTTATGAGAAAGTAGTACCCCAACAATTTTTTTCCTGTTATATCGGCAGAAAGTAGAACCTAATAATAGTGGGTGAAAAATAGAGATAATGGAATCTGTAACCATTTTTCATCTAGACCCATCCGTGTAACAGGATCACCAGCTCAGTTAATCCCTGGCACCCTGTGATGGTTCAGCCACTGCTCTTGACTCAGTCGTGGACCATGCTCCTTGTTCAGCTTTACATGCCAACAAAAAAATACCAGGCACATGTTCACTTTTTTCCTCTCTTCTGTCCAGCTACTCCTTACTCTGCCTTTTAGGGTGAAAGATCTCAGCTGTACTTAAATTGACTTCTGACGTCTTTTGGTCTAGAAATGACCTCCAGAAAAGAAAAAAAAAATCACAATAGGGAACTATGCCTATATAAATAGGAAGACTGTGATTTTGTACAGAAGCCAATTCTAAACTTAGATCCTTACAAGATGAGAACATGAGCTCGCTACCAGCTGACCCTAATGCACACACTATTTATTTCTGAGGATGGAGGAGAAAAGCTTGCTGGTCACCCATCACGACCGAGCTTTCTGGCTGCAAGGCTGTTTACTGCTGTTATCAACAGGCGATTTTACATTGGATGGATCTGTAGAGATTTCACCCAGGCTTTCATGCTTGTAAGAGAGAGCACATTTCTATTCTGTTTCTGACTAGGAAAGGTGACTCTTTTTTTGCACATTTTTGCTTTCTGTGTCACGCAGATAGTAAATACTTCTGGTGACAGCTGGGTCTCCACTTTAAAAATAGAAAAGCTACTGCCTTCCTGGCCCAGCCCCCACCCCTGCCAGCCCTGCTCCCCGTGTTTCTGCACAGAGTTCAACGTGGAGGCCTTCCTCCAGGGAGCTCACAGGAATCTCTGTGAAAGCACGAAGGGAAGGAAAGAAAGTAGTTAGAAATCCAGCTGCTGACCTTGCTGCTGGCTGGAGCCCTTGCCTCGTGACCCTGGCTGTCCAGGCAGAAACGCCAACCCCACTATGCCCGCAGACGGTGCTTCTGTTGAAGGGAACTGCATTAAGCAGACCCTCCCGAAAAGAAGGCTAGCGAGCATAGACGAATGTTCTTCTAAGCGAAAAGCTAGCTGGGGTATTCTGACCAGTCAAGGTTAGTAGAGCGGCCATTTCAAGTCTGTCGGTGTCCGGAAATAAACGATATTGTCTTTGCAAGTACTAACTTGAAGCTGTGGGTGCTTTCCAAATGTAGACTCTGACCTGGAAATGTATGGCATGGCCAAGGGCTGCACTGTGTCCTTCACCTTAGAGTGTCTGGAAAAGGCCCCTGCAGACTCATTCTTAGGGCTGTGTATTAAACACCTGGGTAAACTCCCTGCGTCGCTTACCTTTCTGGCTCAGCAGGTGTTTCTAAGTTGGTGTGGGAGCCAGGAAAGCTGCTATGGAGCAGGAAAAGACTATTTCCAAGCAATTAAATATGAGAATTTCAAAACATTTAAATGGAACCATAAGGTAGGAGGCTAGAAAATGAACAGAAGCACTTCCTTTAAGTGCCCTGGCATAGAGCTCTTAATTTTAATCATAAAAATATGAAAGCCATGGAGGAGAATGAGCACAGTGCCAAAAAAGAACTGTGCAAGGGAATTATTTTTTAAAAGAACAAGTGTTCACTTTTGTAAAACATCAATATGGTTGATGATAGACTTAATGTTGGAAGTGCAGATTTAGAGATTAAAAATAACCCCCTATTCCCCTACAATGTAAAAGTTGCATTTACTATAGAATGGTTGGGGTCTGATGGATATTGTTTAGAAATTGTTATAAATTTGTAAAACATGCAAATGTATTTTTAAATAGGATAAAATACTGATTTCCTTAATAGACTGAGAAAGCAATCTGATTTTTCCCCCACCCCAGCTACCCAGCCCAACATACATTTCTTTTGCCTTACTTTTTAACAATTTGGTGATCAATAAAGGTTAAGAACAAATTAGCATGGATTAAAAAAACAGGTGACTACAAAGAAAACAATTTAACAAATCAACAAGCATTTATTCATCCACCAATAGACATTATTGATGTGGTAGGTATTTGGGATATGCAGTGAGCAAACTGTAGCATGTCCCACTGTCTAAGATCTTCCACTGCAGCAGTAATAAGTTCTACGAAGAAAAACAGATCAGGGAAATGAGACAGAAAGAGTAGTCGTAGGGGTAGGATGGTCTCATAAAAGATGGTCAGAGAAGAGCTCCCCTATGAGGCAATTCCAGTGGAGAATAAAAGTTGGCCATAAGCCGTGTGTGTGTCTCCCAGAAAGAAACCCCACAGGCAGAGGGCACAGAAGCCCAGATGTTTAGCATGGCTGAATGAGGACCGCAGGTGTAGGGAACGGGTGGAACTGGTCACACTGGTCAGAAATTCCTTGGATTTTACTCTGGGGGAGAAAGAAAGCCATTGGAATGTTTCTCACTTTACAAGAATCCTCGTGTTTTGGATAGACTGTTGGAAGCACATGGGTGGAAACACACAGACCTGTCAGGAGGCAATTGCATTAGGTCAGGCGGGCATGATGGTGGCTTGTGACTAGGGTAGTAGCAGTGGACGTTATGAGACAATAGTGGAAGCTGGATTATGTTTGAATGGGCGAAGCAAAAGGACCTACCAGTGTTTGACTGTGGGGTATGAGAAATAGAAATTCAGGAGTACACGAAGGCTGTTGGTCCTGAAGCACCTGGATGGTGGAGTTGCCATTTACTGATAGGAAGGAGACCTGGGAGGATCACAGGCAGAGCTCAGTCTGCGGTGTGTTCAGTTGCATGGTCTGCTTAGACAGCCAAGTGGAAAAGGTGAAGAGTCAGTTGGAAATACACATCTTGAATTTAGAGGGCAGAGCTGGTCTGAAGATACAGATTTGGGGTGATCAACATGTGGATAATATTTACATCAGTGGGACTAGAAGAGATCCTCCCAAGAATGAATGTAGATGAGGCAAGGACTGAGCTTGAGATGCAGATCCACAAAAAATAAAAGACTAAAGAGAAATAACTTGTTTAATAATAACTGCCTCCCTGCAAAAAGCACAGGAAATAGTCAACACATATGAAGCTTTCCTTTAAACTGCTGTGCTTAAATTTAAGATCATATTATTAGTGCCAGGTGACAGAAGGGATGGTAACCCTGTCTTAAAACAATGGAGAAGCAAAAAGAATAGTTGGTTTTGAGAGAAACATGATGACTTTCCTTTTAAAGATGTCTTGAGATGTCAGCAAAATATCTACAGGAATGTCCAGAATTAAATTTTGTAATGTGTCACAAAAATTCATAGAAAAGGCCAGGCATAGAGGTATTGATTGAAGAGCTCTCTGTGTGGATGTGACCACTGTCTCTGAATTTTGACCGTTCCCTGTCCATTTATATCTCCTACAGACACATGTAAGAGGAATAAGATGAGCTAAAGTTTTGTTATCTTAAATAAATTACTGTATTTCCTGTATAGAAGATGCAGTGAAAAGCTCATAGGACAGACGTACAGAGGTATTTGTTTAAAATGGAATTTGGATTGTATTGTCATATTTCAAATGCTAAACGCATTAGTACAAATGTGCTAAGTACATTCGTGATCACTACAATCCTATGATGGAAACAGAATTATCCTTCCCTTTAAAGCTGAGAAAACTGAGGCTCAAGAGTCCATCTGTGCTGGCCTCTGAGCTCAGGTCTCTGTGATGAAGTCCAGCAGGCTCTGTCCACAACAGCAATGGTAACTGGTTTTTATGAAATGTGTTAAATAGTCTTTCTCCCTTGATTTTGGATGTTCACGGGAGAACTACTATCTTTACTTCGTTAAAAATTTAGTCCTATTTCTTGAGACAAACTGCACCAATGCTTTCGTTTATCTGTGTGGGTGTCTTTTTTTTTTTTTTTCTCCTGTTCCGGCCCATACCCTGTATTCTTGTAAGATAACCAAGGGCTGCGAGATCATGAGCAGGAAATCAATCAGAATAAGTGGCAGGTCCGTGCAAGTCTGCACATGTACCTAAAGTTCCCAAGGTATAGCTCGCTCTGGTGGTCTCAGATCCGGACTAGCATTATGTTCAGGAAATAAATGACAAGGACATAATCTGAGTGGAAAGACAAGGATGGTCTCAGTCTTTGAAGAGACTGGTTTCGGCAATATGTTACTTCCCTAATCGACCACATCATCAAGGATTTGTGTGGCTCTATTAATCTGCCCATCAGAAAAGTACTCAGTAAGGGTCAGTAAATCCCCAGTGATTTTAAAAGTATTTTATAAACCTGTGGATAGGGATGCGTTAGATGTCCTTGAGTCTGAAACTTCGCCACATCTTTGGATCTTCTTTAAGACAAATAACATGAAATTGCATAGTTTTAAAAATTGGCCATGGAAGTTCCAGGTTCTCGACTTCACAGTAAATCCACGTCCATCACAAGGATTGTTGATTTAAGACCTGCAGTCTGTAAAGTGTATTAGCACTTTGCTCTCTGATTCCTATATGAAGATGTCATTGCTTTTCATCTCTCCTTGTCATCTCCTGTTTGAGATGACCGTCCTGACGTTACCGTTCGGGACCACTGAGGAGAATCCGGTGTAACCCAAACCCAGAGAGCCCCCTTCACCACTCCTAAATCTGCTCTCTGATGAGTCCTGCTTCCACATCTGCTGATGGGACTAGGATGGGGAGAAGGCAAAGACTTTCTGAAAAATAAAATGGTTTCATCATAACCCTGGGCAGAGATCCAAGTGTAACACTTTTATTTCATTGCAGAACACATACTGTAAGAAGGAGGGTGGGAAATGAATTGGGAACAATCAGTTTCTCAAAGAGCAGTGAGCAATAATAAGAGGCAATTCTGAAAAGAAATCTGATTTTCCAAAAGCTGTTTTTCTTTTTGGAGGTGAAAGGTCATGTTACAAGGAGCTTAGAGCTCCATAAAATGGCTGAACAGAGCTAACACATACATGGCAAGTGACTTTTTTTTTTTTTCAATGCTGATCAAAAAAAAAAGATATGAGTCGGATTTACCTCAACAGTGGCTGGCTTGAAGTGCCGTGGGGAGATGGTGATTTAGGTATGTTATAGACCCTTACGGACCTGTAAATATCTGAGAACGTGAATGTTTTTGCTCTGGTAAGGTGGTTGTTTACAGAATACGACAGGCTTGCTCCCTGTAAATTATATACCAGATGCCCTGGAACCGGTGTTATTTCTAAATATAGGCACTCGCCTCCCATGTGGCTGCAGGGAGACCGAAGCAGTGAGCATTAGATTAGCTGGTGAAAGTTACAGACTTTTTGTAAAACATTTTCACATTGAATAATTTATCCTAAGGAGTTCAACTGAACTTTTATTTTTTAAATCTTAGATACCCAATGTAAAGTCTAACAAGATTGTAGAGTTTAAAAAGTTGTAAATGAAGATGTTTATTTTTTTTCTGGTCTTGAGAAAGCTTATAAATCTTTATACTGTAAAGCATATCTGTATTGAAAGGTAAGATATTTAATATTGAATATATCTGAATAGAAATTTGCAGTTGCTGATTTTCAGATGTTTGAAAGGGAGAAGCAGGGAGGGGTGAAGGTTTAGTTCAAAACAGAAACTGGAGCGTGATGGATCCTCTGATTCTCACATGTTACCAGATTAATTATAGAAATTCATCTAAGGAATTATAAGGAAGCAGACCAGGTTGGGTTGCTTGGGAGTTAAGTAAGCAGAATTCAAAACAAAAACTTTTTTTCATTGACTCGCCAGCATGTACTATAAATTACTCCTGTAATGGATTGCTATGACTTTATTTCTCAGAGCTTACTTAGGAAAGAAAAAGATAGCAACAGTGTTGATCATTGGCTTAAATACATTTATGAATCATTCAATTGCTTTATATGGTTTATTTAATTAAACTGATAGCACTGAAAATCATTTTGGTCAATAGATGCTGTTACTTATGGCTTGAGTTCCCCTAATTTTGGAGAAGAATTGTTCCTTTAAATTCATATTAAAAACCTCCTGAATGTATCCGTTCATATTTAACAAAGAATGCAAGGTATTATTTGTGCATTTACGTGGCAGGCATGCACTTAGCATGCTCCTTTCCAGCCTGCTCTCAATCCTGTCTCACAGGTAGTATTTTTCCCATTTTATGAGCAAATTGACCCGCAGAGAGTTTAGGTCCCCCCTAAAGGCCACCACCCTAATCTGGTATTCAAGGCCAGGCCTGCCCAGTCGCTCCGTCTTTTTCCTCCATGACCCTTCTGGGCTCCAACCTGCATCTCATCTCTCTCTTTCTCCCGGTCTCCATTTCTCTCACCTCCTCCTCCTCTACCCCACCCCACTGCTTTTAGGCCACAAGCAGAAGGGCTCCTGGGCAGGTGAGCAGAGCTGAGTCCACCCAGGAAAATATTAGTTAATGGGGCAGCGACTCTCAGAAGACTGGCCCCTGCCTTTCAGGCCAAGGGAGCCCTCTCCCACACCATATATTCCCAGTGGGTTTCTCACTGACCACCACCCACACTCTCCTGCAGACTGTGAGACATTTAATTCCCTTCTCATGCCAGTGGAGTTCCTATGAATAGAGATAATAGCAAATGCACATACAAAACTCTGGCTTCAGTTTTTTGTTTTTTTTTTCCATAAAGGACTTGAGGCTTGGTGATAAAAAAAAATGGCAATGGGGACAGAAAGCTCTGTGACCATCTTGGAGGAGAATAGGGGGCTGTGATGGGTGGTAAATTCAGTAAACACTTACATTTCTTTATTTTGGCCCTGATGTGGCCTATTTTCTGAATGATGCTTTTCCATTTTTTCTGTCTTTTGTGAACAACAGCAAGCAATGCTGAATGGTCCAGAAGACTAATGAAATCATTTTGATGGATAAATTGTATGTAAAATAGGAATATCTAGTACCCCTCAGTTGTAAGTATTATTAATTTTTCTGCCCCTTACAGTCTTAATAGTTTACTAGAAAGAAATAAGTCCAAAATGAATCCAAAAGGCCATTTCTGTAGACTGTTCTGGTTAATTGCCACATTACCCAGTGACGGTGGAAGAATGGGCGGTGATAACAGATCAGCCTCATATAATTCAGCATAAGTGTTCAGCGATAAAGTAAGGATAATGAAATTTATTAACCCATTATATAGGAGGGAGCATTAAATGAATATTTAAATTCAAACATTTATTTAAACATTGATTACTTAAAACCTTGTTAATTTACTACTGCTGTGTTGAATAAATGAACATAGTGGTTTTACACATATAACCTGTTTGGAAAATTAATAATTTGCTTATTTAAACATTCACCATGAAAACTGATATATGTTCTGAAGTCCTCCAGAGTTGTGCTCTGTAGTCAAGTTGTTTAATGATAAAACAAACAACTGCATATGATTTTGAAAGCATTGAATTTTATCTTCATAGATGGAACTTGAAACATAACTGTTCCCCCCAAAGACTTACTTATGATGATGACTTTAGCATTTTATTTTGTGAGAACATAAGGCTTCATTTCTTATAGATTATTATTTTCCTGCCAGATTTGCCCTATTAACAAATAGTTATTGGGGTACACTAATTCAATTCTGCTTTTAATATGATATGGGAGTGTTGCATCCTGGAAAGAAACAATACCCCAAAACTAATAAAAGATAACTCTTTGTTCAGTTGATAATTCAAAGAATTTGATGTTGGGCTTATTAATTTTTTGGATAAGCAGGAAATAATGCTGGGTGGAAAGGCAAAACAATGGCAATCGAGTTGTAACAATTCAGTTCTGGAATTAGAGTATGTGACTCTTTTTAAATGTTTTCATTTCTTCTAGTGCTTTCACTTCCTCAACTTTAAAACAGAAATAATAACGATACGTACCTCAAAGAGTTGGTGCCAGGTGCGTGCACGCTCCTTTGTGTCCAACTCTTTGAGACCTAATGGACTGTAGCCTGCCAGGTTCCTCTGTCCATGGGATTCTCCAGACAAAAATACTGGAGTGGGTTGCATTTCCATGGGGTCGGAAAAGAGTTGACAACAAGAACCACCATGAGGGTTTGCTCTAACTCATAGATTTTTGTTTTCTTTCTTTTCTGGAAGGTTCCTGGGCAGATCGGTCACCACTACATGAAGCAGCCAGTCAAGGTCGTCTTCTAGCTCTGAGAACATTGTTATCACAGGTAAAATATAACATATACTTTTATAATGTAATATATTATAATACATAAGTTTATGATATAACTTATAGTTTAAAATTTGTCTCTGTTCCCTGAGCATACAGCATTCATTATCAATAGTAATCAACTCAAAAACAACAAAATTGCTTAATAACTTTTACTGGCTTTTTATTTTAACTCATATTGTTAGCCAAACCCATAGTTTCTCATTTATCTTTTGAAACGTGTTTTAAAACATTTTGGCAATGTATGACAAAACCCACTGCAATGTTGTGAAGTAATTAGCCTCCAACTAATAAAAATAAATGAAAAAAAAGAAGAAATAGTTAAAAAAAAATAAAACATTTTGGTATAGTCTTATGTCTTAGTATTTCAAATTTCTCACACATTTTAAATATGCTTACATCAGTACAGTGGTGTGCAGCTAATTGTAGGCTTAGTTTGGTCATAAAATATCCAAGAAAGGATAATCAGACCAGATGCTGTAACAATGCTTTTTACATTATGGTAATCTGTAGTAAGTTATGGGGGTTTGCCTATGAAAGCCACAAAACAGTCATTTTTACACCTCTCTGATATCAGACTCACCGGAGGAAAAAATAAAGCACAGAGTCCTTTTAAAGGACTCTGGCTTGGCCAGTGGGATATGAATGCACACCCAGATCCGGAAGTCCTTGCCCTGGTGCTTCTCAGAATCAGGGAGACAGGAGTTTTCTCAAAGGACTACAAGGGGAGGAAGTGTTGTGTTACCCACTTTAAGTAACACTGCCCTGGGCTCTGGTCACCTGGACTCCAGGCTGGCACTTGAGGTGAACCACAGCCTGTCAGAGCTTCCTTTTACTCACCTGTGAACTGAGGTTGCAGAACAAGACACTCCTTAGGGCCTTCCAGTTCTGGGATAATCTGCTGACTATGTGGTTCGCTCATCACTTGATGAAATATACAATAAAAACTGCAAAACCATCACTAACTCCTGAGGGGCAACCCCTCTGAAAGGGTCACGCAGTTCTTGGAGAGGAGGAGAGTCTTAGGAGATTTGTAAGCGCATGTCCACAGACAGGCCAGCCGAGAGGGTCAGAGGCTGTGTCTGGAGACCTTCTGAGACGGAACCAGGACCCTTGCAGAGGCTTCTGTCATCGGTCACCCTCGTGGGCAGTGGCTGGTAATCAGCTCTCCAGGTCTGGCTGCGGACTGGCCAATTTGAAACCTCTGATAGGGTGATTCAAGGGATCTTTAAAAATTGCCACTCGCTAGTAGCAAAGATTTGGGATGATATTTATTTTCTTGCCTTCATTTTAAGATTCTTCGTGTCCTTCCTGGTGTTGTTATAGATCATGGTAACCTGTAAGATGTTATGGGCCTTTGGCCACAAAAATCTTCCTGTGATGGTGGTAATATGATTGTCCGTAGAGTGAATTATCAAATATAGCAGGAAGGCAAGGAACCTTTTTCCCTAGCAACAGTTAAATATTTTAGACTGATATCATTAGTTTATTTGGAATAAAAATATTTAGGTTTTACTTAATTTTGATTGAATAATAAAATAAGACATTTTCTGTATGCTGGGCATTTTAATCATTATTGCTTTGCATGTATCATCTCATTTAATCATACCAATATATTTAGAGGTTAGAGTAGCAATCCGAATTTAAAAAATACTGCATTATGGCACTTCAAACTCATATCTAACTGACTCTATATTGAGACTTGTTAATCCGAATTTAAAAAAATACTGCATTATGGCACTTCAAACTCACATCTAACTGACTCTGTATTGAGACTTGTTAACCACCAGCATATAATCTAGTTGATGTGGCTCAGAGCGGGCTGCCCCAAATATGTCAAGGTGGCTCAGAATCTGTCCGACAAACCACTTAAGGCTGTGTGGGATGCAATATTGATGGTTACAACAGTTTGGTTCAGGGGATCTCACAGCTGCGTGGCTCTGGGTGTTTGAACTGGTCGTGCCTGCTAATCTGAAATCCAATTTTCCTGAGATGTTCTGGTCTTTGCTATCACCTTCTAATGACAGTTACACAGGGGATCTTTCTCTGACTTTCTGCCCACGTTTCAAAATTATTGATGTCATATTTAGGGTTATAATGTCAACGCAGTGACCATAGACCATGTCACGCCATTACATGAAGCCTGCCTTGGAGATCACGTGGCCTGTGCCAGGACACTTCTGCAAGCTGGAGCCAACGTAAGTACCCCCGGAATGCATTCCCCATCCCACATGGGCTGCCTGAGAGAAGCAGGCAAAGTCCTCATTTTGCTTCTCTTGCCTTCTTAGTAGTTTTCAAAAATAGAGCAAAAAGAAAGCTCTCAAATTGCCTGTTAGCACTCCAAGCACGACTTCCAATCTTTGTAAAAGAATGTGTAGCACACTGCAGGGTATGGAGTATCCCTTAGGCTATTTCCTGCTTTTGCGATTCTAAATAACAATACACGAACGTCTTTAAGCTATAATGTTTGCTCATCTTTTGAATTTATTTTTTTAGATAAATTCTCAGAAATAGGATTTCCAATTTCAGCTGCCAACCAGCAAAGTGGCTTCATCACTATTACATTTGTACCTTTTTCCCCCTACCTACCAAGTACCTAATCATTTAATTCATTTCTGTGTATTTGATTCTAGAGTTTTTTTTCCCCAGAATTCCACTAGTTTCATGCCCACTCCTGTGGATTATCCACCACTTCATATTTCTATTTATCCCTTAGCATTTTCAAGCTTTGCTTACGGATGTGTGTGTGAGCTTAAATAGGCTTTGTTACGTTTACTGCACACTCCTTCTCAGTTAATATCTGTTTCCACACACGTACCTGTTTTGAATGGCTGACAGCGAATGGCGAGTGGTTCTGTGACTCTCATCCTCAGAGCTCTGGTTTGGTCTAGGTAAACGCGATCACCATAGACGGCGTGACCCCCTTATTCAACGCATGTTCACAAGGCAGCACCAGCTGCACAGAACTGCTCCTGGAATATGGCGCCAAACCCCAGCTGGAGTCCTGCCTGCCTTCCCCTACTCACGAGGCGGCCAGCAAAGGTGACTGTGGCTGGGTGAAGTGACAAGGGGAGAAAGTCCCTTCGGCCGCAGGCATAGTGAATAAGGCTGCGGGGAGAAGCCTGGGGGGCCGCTGTGTGTGGGAGGTGGGGGTTCAGGAGACAAGCTCACCTGTACTTTGTTTTGGCAGGTCACCACGAATGTCTGGAAATCCTGATATCCTGGGGTGTAGATGTTGACCAAGACATTCCCCATCTGGGAACCCCTCTGTATGTAGCTTGCATGTCCCAGCAGTTCCATTGCGTCCGGAAGCTTCTTTACGCTGGTAATTTTCTATACCCCATCTTCCATTCTGTCTGTACACACAAGCGGTTCTTCAGCTTCGTGTTGACTTTTCTAAATAAGCTTCTTTAAAAATTACACCTTATGGATAAAAATGTTCTTATTCTAAGCATCCTCACCTATAACTCTAAAATCCATAAAAAGAAGCACATTTGTGGTAACTCCACTTGACCTTAAAACTCCAAAAGTCCTACCTGTAAAAGGTCATAAAATTAAAATCCTCAAGGTTGGATATAATGGTGCCAAAGATCTCTATCTCTGTGAACAAACCTATCAAAAGAAACATTAGGGATTATAACTGCTTAGGTAACCTTGTCTTTCAAGACTTTGCCCCACTTTGTAATTTACCCAAAAAGACTTAATACCCTTTCACTTTCTTGAAATAAGCCAATTCCTTAAAGTTCAGCTTCAGCCCCTAAGAAACTATTCATAATCTTCTGAGACCATGTGGTATCTTCTACTCTAGGACTGCGAGCCCTTTTAAGATATGAATTAGATCTTTTTTTCCATCAACTCTTCCCTCTAGCTCAGTGCCTATCATGTGACAGGTGCTCAAAATATACATAAAATGAGTAAATGGATTTCTGTAGTTTTTATTGTTTATGACACTCATTCAGACTCTGATATATGAAAGTGAAAGTGTTAGTCACTCAGTCCTGTCCGACTTTTTGTGACCCCATGGACTGTAGCCCTCCAGGCTCCTCTGTCCATGGGATTTCCCAGGCAAGAATTCTGGAGTGGGTTGCTACTCCCTTCTCCAGGGGATCTTCCCGACTCAGGGATAGAACTTGGGTCTTGCACATTGCAGGCAGATTCTTTACCATCTGAGCCTCCAGGGAAGTCATGTATATTTTTAGTAATCCTATTATGTGTTACTCACTTCATCTTGGCTAAATTATAGACTTCTTCATGCAGTGTCTGCATCCACTATTTCTTTCTCTTTATACCTAGTAAGAGTCTTAAACATGAGTTCTGCTAATAATGGCTGGCAGATTGTTATTTTCTGGCACTGTTCACCCATAAATTTGTATAACCAGAAGAACTTATTCTTTACAACCTTCTTTATTTTGCTTGCAATGTTATTCTCTTCCCAATATTTTATATTGGGCAAAAAAAAAAAAACAAGCTGAAGCAGTATTGTTAGTAATTGTGGATTGGTTGTTATTTGCAGGCTCTGATCTCCCATAAAATTGGTGTAACCAATGAAATTTATGCTTTCTCTATGGAGACTTTGTTATGGAATATAATTTTTTCACTAAATCTGTATATTTGACTTAAAAATATTGAAAACAAATACATTTACTGAAACTTGAGAGTATCAGGAGGGCCATAGAGGTACCATGAAATGTGCTGCTTCTTGCAAACATCATCGGTTTTATTGATGGTGTCAGAAAGCAGAGCTGAGAAGGACTTAAAGGATTTTTATTAACAGGTCTGTCTTGGTGTTATAACTTTTTATGTATTGGAAAACGGGATCATTATTCTTTACAATATTAAACAGCACATATTCATTGCACGTGTGTCAAATGACCACCATGTGCCAGGGGTTTGCACCAAGATAAAATAACTGTGTAATAGGTAATTTAACATGTAAGGATATTTTAATATAAGCATTTAAAAAACTTACTTTGCATGCAGAAATATAATGTGCTCTTCTATTTAAAAGGCTCAGCACCTTTATATACTTATTGAATTAAACTGTCTGAGTGAGAGGGGGACAAATCTGTATACATTTTACCCAAAAAGCTCACATATCTACAGTCATAAGTTTTCCAAGAAACCAAACAGCTCTATTGCCTTAAAATAAATGAAAAGAATAAGAACAATAAGCTCTTAAATAATCCTAAGAATGATCCATTGTGAGGAAAATGATTATGTCAACCTAATCGTGCACTGTAAATACTAGTTAATATGATTACTTTGGGAATTGTGTAAAATTAAAAAAAAATAATTATGAGATTTTTCAAGCAAGAGGAAAATATTAGAGGACCTAACGGAAGTGTGAACTCTCCATCCAGGTGTATTGCATTTTAAGATGTAATACATGTACGTATGAAGCATATTTATGAGATCTGCATGTGCATATATATTGCATACAAAGAAGTAGCTCATCGTAGAGAATTGAGGTCCTCTTTGTGGCTGACACATCTGCCTCCCTTTGCTGAGGGAGGCGATTCGTCTCACAAACCATCATTCCTCATTTCCGTGTAGGCGCTGATGTACAAAAAGGCAAATATTGGGATACTCCATTACACGCTGCTGCTCAACAGTCCTGTACGGAAATTGTAAACTTACTGCTAGAATTTGGAGCGGACATCAATGCCAAAAACACAGATCTTCTGCGACCTGTCGATGTGGCGACTTCTAATAGTTTGGTGGAAAGATTATTGCTTCAGCATGAAGGTAAGAAGAATCTATGAGGGCATTAAAAACATTTTGAAGGGCTTGAAATAGATGAAATTAGAAGACTTTTTGTTGGCATGTAAAATAACAATGGCATAACATTTGGAATATTTGTTGAAGGAAGATAACTTTTTAACTTGGGTTGCATCCATAAAGAAGGTATCATGAGGATTTTGATTTTCTTTGTTCTCATCTTCCCTAAATTCTGTATTCCTTCAGTTAAGTTAAATATATTATTTTTTGACAGTAAACAATATGTTGATTCTGTTTAAATATATATTTCTTAATATATATCTTGAAATATGCCCCATTTTATAAGGATATGCATCATCTACAGTGTGTTATAGAAACATAATCATGAAGTATTTTTGTTCTAAAACAGAAATTCTAAAGCCTGGTCTAGACACTAGAGTAAAATTTGCTTCGGCTTAAATAGTTAACCTAATTTGAGAAAAATAATTTTTTTTAATTCCCGCTTTAGTGCATAACATTTCTTGGAGCTGTTGATTTATATGTCCTTCATAAAGCAGGAGATTTATGTCTCCTTCAAAAAGCAAAAAGCCTTGTTTATGAAGCTTTATAAACAACAATAATTTCATAAGCCCAAAGATTAAAATATATTAAAGAACATGCATGGATTATATCTCAATTATAATAAAGTCTTACAAATAAAAGCAATACATATGCTTATATAAATTTCCCTAGGTTAATGGGTTTCCCAGGTGGTGTAGTGGTAAAGTATACGCTTACATTGCTGTGTTCGGTCCCTGGGTTGTGAAGATCCCCTGGAGGAGGAAATGGCAACCCACTCCAGTGTTCTTGCCTGGAAATTCCAGGACAGAGGAACTTGGCGGGCTACAGTCCATGGGGTCACAAAGAGTCAGAGAAGACTGAGCATGCACAAACACACGATGGTCATACTGCCCTAATTTATTGCAAAGCTCTGTCGGTTTTCTGTGTGGTTTGATTTCATGTGTCTTACAACCCAGAAAAATCCATTTTGATTTTAATGAACAAATACTTGCACGTTTCTTACAGCCACCCCAAGCTCTCTATGCCAGCTCTGCAGACTCTGTATCAGAAACTACATCGGTAGACCAAGGTTACACCTTATCCCACAGCTCCAGCTGCCAACGTTGTTGCAGAATTTCTTACAGTATCGATAAGGGAGTAAAACAATTCTAAACGTCTGAAAATCAGAAATTTCTATTTCATCTGCATAGTGTATATTTCATATTAAAACATGCTAAAGAGATGGTAGAGATATGAGAACACCCAGGAAGAAGTGAAATAGCAATTTTAGTTAAAGTGTACTAGTTCATAGTATGTTTTATGCATTTTTACTGTTTTTGGAGACTATAATATGTTTAAAGTATCTATGTGAACCCCTACCAAAAGTATTCATATATTTTTGAAGGTCTATATTCTTCAATTAATGTTTATGCTTTTAAGTTTTGGCCTCTGTAATTGATTATTTCTGTATTGTTGATATTAATACAAAATATGAGTATGGTTTAGAAAAGAGCAGCTCATATATTTTTTTGAAATAAACATGACTGTCATTCAGGAAACCCACTATGTTAATTGTTTACTTATCATTTAATGATCAATTGAGTAAAGAAAAGACAAATTGCCTCTTTCCTGCAAAGGTCCCAGCGATCACTTCACTGCCTTAGGTAAACCTGTTTCAGAAGCTGGCAGGACTAGAATGATCACTACAGCTGTCTCACCCTGAGAAGTCTGGAGCATTACACACTTCTCAGTGTATTTGAAGACCCTTTCCTACTCATGAGTGGTCTCTCAGGGTCTCTCTTCTGTGCTTTTACACATATCACCCCAGCCTCCTCCATTCAGAGGCTGCCGGGAGCTGGTGAGACTTGGACCAGGAAAATGAACTTCATATCTAGTTGATAAAGAGGCCCTGGGTCACACTCTAGGAATCAGGGGGGCCCAAGGCTGTAGAAAGTGGAAGATAACAAGTGCCTTAAAATGTGGGGTTTTCAAAGAAAAGGAAAAAGGGTATTACTTAGCAAACATAGAAACCTTAGGAAATGTCCCCATCTGTGGACCTTCATTGTGGTGTTTCTAATTCTTCCGGGCTCAGCATAGACTATACTGTAAAGGGATGCTGTACATAAGAAGGTTTCCTCTGTGGGGGTTTATTCTCTTCTGCTTAATGTATTTGAGTGCAATATAAAAAGTAATTTAAAAAATAAAATTAAACATTTAAAAAAACCTCTCTGTGTCTACTTTGTAGTTTAAACTATTTGAATTTATAAGATAATAAGATACTTATAACACTGTGTAAAGTAGAAGAAAATACTTGGATGAGTCCTATAAATTTATCAAATTTTGATAAAGCATTTTGATAGCCAGGGGCCTTTCCTTTTTACTTAATTCTTGACTGAGTGCCAGAGACCTGTGGGAAATAAACTATTATTGTATATAACCCCAAAGTTATTAAGAGTACATTTTTAAAGAATCATTCTAGATTTTCAAAAGTCAGAATAAGGTTGTGGCATGTTTGTTTAAAAAAATGTCTTCTATGTGGCTAGAGACTTTTAAATTTGTCTGTTTTACAAAATATCTGTTTAATAAATTTGTAATATCCTCAGAATAATATGCATTTAACCTTTTTTATTATAGAGTAACCCTATTAAACATAATCACATATTAAAATTGCTTTTCAGTAAAACAGTGCCTACTAGTATTTTTCCTGAGCAAGAAGTCATCTTAGGGTACAAGGCATCCCTTTTAATTGGTCTTATGTCAGTAAGAGAAGCAAATATCAAATATTAAAATAAAAATTGACACCTGGAAAGTTTTAGAGTGCTGATACCTTGTATATTAGCTTGAGTATGATTATCGTATCAAAGAACTGTTCTAATTTAAACATATCATATGTATGTTACTATATTAAAGTGTGATGTTTATCCCTGGAATAAACCAGTTTTTTTTTCTGTTCTAATTAGTATTTGATTTTATAATGGAAGGTAATGGAGAATATGATTCCATTGTCCTAGTCGTATTTACCACTGGTTTTCAAATCACTGCATCAGGAGCAGTAAGTATAGCATAATGCCAATTGACACTGTGAAGTTCCTCTAATCAAAATTTTTTTACATATATGTCTAAAGGTCCAAGGACAAAATTCTACAAAGGCAAAATAAAAAAATACTACAGATAGTCCTATACCATACTTAGTATGGGGTTGCCTCCTGATCAACCCATCATAAGGTGAAAATATCATATGTTGAAAATGCATTTAATACACCTCCTCACAGAACATTAGCACTCAGCCTGGCCCACCTTACATGTGCTCAGATCACGTACATTAGCCTACAGTTGGGCAAAATCATCAAACACAAAACCTAGTTTATAATAAAGCATTGACGATCCCATGCAGTTGACCGGATATTGTACTGCCAGTGAAAAGCAGGCAGTTGTCTGGGTCTAGGACGGCGACACGTGTATCAGTTGCTCGGCTCTGTGGTCAGGGGACTGCCTGGGAGCGGCGGGTCCTGCCCAGCGTCGAGAAATCTGGTGGGACAGGCGACCACTGGCCTGGGACAGAGACCCAAGTGCAACCCTCAAAGTACGATTTCTACCGAAGGCACATGCTTTTCAGGTCATCCTAAAGTCGAAAAACCAGTAGGTCGGGGACCATCTGTATTTGACACGAGATTAAACAAATATGGTGAAATAAATGCTGGAGTAATGCACTGTGCTAAACACATTTATTTTTGTAGGAAAAAGTACTTAATGTCTATTGTTGTAACCACACAGTACAGATGTTCAGAAATCAGTAAATGGAAACCCAGTGTGAAAGGATGGCCTCTTCTGAAAAGGTCTAAGAGTATCCACTGTGTTTCCTTAGACAGCCCTGAAGCCAGGTGACTGGTTCTCCATTTACTACCAACAATTTAAACAAATGATCCACTCCCTTGGGTTATTCCCACCTTTTTACTCTAAGTTCTCTACTTTCTTATATATAATTGCTTTAAGGTTTGCCCTCTCTCTTAAAAGCCTTAACAATCATTCTCAGTCTTTTTTGGGGGCAAATTTTGTTCAGAAAATTCAGGCCTTGTTACCTCTCCATCTGCTCTAGGACTTCAACAAAAAAAGGGGTGCCCTTCGAGGAATATAAATGACCTAAATATATAAAATGAAACATCCACTGGGATCGCTAAGTGCAGTGGATTAGGTCCGCCTGCTAGAAACAGGAGAGTTTAGTGTTTCTGAGTCCCAACCCAAATGGGACCCAACCACTCAACCAAACTCAGTGATTCACCCCTCAGACCATGAAGGTTCCCAAAGGCTCGAGGAGAGAAAGGCTGTGCTTCAGGGGGGCACAGGCCCTGGTAACAACCAGGAGAGGCTTTGCTGGATGTGGGGTGGGAGACGCAATGAGTCAGGACGTTCGCTCTCAGGACAGCTCCATCACAGGAAGACCGTTTTCCCCCTAGGGCTTCCCTGATAGCTCACTGGGTAAAGAATCTGCCTGCAAGGCAGGAGACCCAGGTTCGATTCCTGAGTCGGGAAGATCCACCTCCCCGGCTCATCCCTTGTCAAAATCATGCCTCGTCAGGGTGAGGCGTGCAGGCAGATAATCTATGAAACGTGCAGGAGGAGGAACAGGGTTTCTTCCCCAGCGGGGAGCTGAGGCTGGGCTGGAGGACAGGGTGATGTGGTACCAGCATCCTGCTCTAGACCAAGGAATAAAGGTGTGCAGAAAACCCTGCTTCTGATCCTCCTGCACCAGAGACAAGACGGAACTAACACCCTACACCAGGGATTTTTTTTAAAGAGTTTGGGTTTGTTTGTTTTGTTTTGTTTTGTTTTTGGCAGGGGAGAATGGTGACTCCATCTCTCCATATCATTCATTCTTGTGCCCAAGGCAGGATTCTTAGCTTGTCCCTTCCTCAAAAGGGACAAGGTAGCATTTGGGACTTGACACCACCTCTCAGACCCTGGACTTCAGGGAACCCAGGACTATTGAGAGTGAAGGCAGTTCCATCTGGGGCCAGGATTCAGGCTTCCAATAGCTGCCCCTCATACTGCCAACCCCCCCTGCCCCATTATAAGGAGGAGGGGTTCTGTCATCACTGGTCCCCTTCCCCCAGGGCAGTGACTGACCCACAGAACATGGGGGATGGGCCTCAGCTCTGGATCTGTCCAGTCTGGACCTAGCACAGCCCAGAGGGTAAGTTAAACACAAACACACACAGTTCTACACTTCCCAAGGACAAATATTAATTCTCAGGGACAGGACAATTCAAACACAATTCAAAGGAGGAACAGAAGCATTCTCCTAACTAGCTCATAATTTTTAAGGCCTCCCTCTCAAAGTGAAGTCAGCATTTTACATTTTTATGTTTCAAATTATTATGCAGATCCATATCCATTATGTACAGGAAGGCATAAGGCCTTAGGCACTAAATGACTTTGAAAAGAAGGACTCAATTTAATGGTCTCAGTCTGGGGGAAGGGAAGCAGTAATTTTGGACTCTGTTATAGTCTCCTTAAAAAAAAACAAAAAACTGAAGGTATTAAAAGGAACCTCACAAACTTCTCAAGTTGTGCATGGGAGGAAAATTACATGGTCAACCCAGCCACATATGCCAACTTTAGGAACATTGGGTTCGACCCTGTTCCAGGGTTCCACACTCAGAGCATCCCATGCTTGGCTTAATGGTCATCTTGAAATGCTTAATTTTTCAACAGTGGGCCCCACAGTTTTATTCCGATTCTGTTCCGATTCTGCTGTGACACTATAAATACTCCAGTGACTAACATCCATGTGGAGACACGTTTTCATCTTTGGGTGATGTTGCAGTCCGAGCACGGATTGGAAAGGAATTTTTAGACACAGAATGTTGCAGAAAGGAATGGGTTTAAGAACCAAAGAGCAGAGATAATGTGGGTGCTGTGAGCACAGCTGGCCGACCTCCCGGTTGATGCTTTTCACAGGCTAGCAGCCAAATTTTATAGCCTCAAGACAGAGAATATTCCTGCTGGAAGGGTGGCATTAGGTGACTGGTTAAGGGGCCACGGTGGGCATTTTTACCTAATTTGAGGTCAGGAAGCTGGCTGGTAAGGATCAGGGGGCTTTGGCAGCAGTTACAATGGGGCTCAGTCAGTTCCAGGGGTGACCTTGGCTCTGGGCTCCACGTCTGAGGCCTTGGTGCAAGGCCTCGCACCTGTGACCTGGGGATAGGACTCCACAGGTAAGTCACGTGGAGCTTTCTCAGGTAATTCTTGTCCCATTAAAAGAACCAGAGGGATAACCTGAGGTGCTTTTTCAAATGTCACTTCAATATGGACACAGTCCAGGTTGGAGGGCTCAGGAGGAGAATCAAGAGATCCTTCTGTATGACTCGGGAGACGGAGACTTCCCCTCCCTGTGGGGAGAAGCAGATGGGGTGCAGTGGGGGACTGGTTACGCCCAGAATAGCACAGATGGCCCTGGCTGAGCAGAACACAGTCAGTTCCCACTGTCTGAGCCCCGTCGCCTTCACAGTGGAGGAGAGGTGTGGTGTAGAGAAATCAAAACTGAGACCACAGCTTGAAAATCCCCCCAGACCAAATTCCCACTGTCACTTAACTAAAACCTAAGCTGTCCCGATGTCCCCAAATGCTGATTCCAATCTTAAATAAAACTTCAAGCTTTCTTCCTACCAATGAGACTTTACAGCTTCCTAGCTAGTGGGCTACAATCAAGGAAAAGGAGTCTAAGTTCCCAGTAACCAGTCACAATAGAAAACAGTGCACAGTCACCCCTTAAAGGCTTGAGGATGCCAAAATCCCAGGATGCTCAAGGTCCTTATTAAAAATGGTGTGGAATTTGCTTATAAGCTATGCACACCCTGCTGTATACATTAACTCATCTCTAGATTACTTATTATACCTAATACAATGCAAATGCTGTGTAAATAGTTGCTGGCAGGAGGAAAATTCAAGTTTTGCCTTTCCGAACTTTCTGGAATTGTGTTTTCTAACATTTTTCTATCTGAGCCAGGTTAAATCCACAGTTATGGAAGCCATGGGTCCGAGGGCTGACTGTACTCACACAAACACACTTTATAAACTGCACTATAATTGCTGAAAGTCAGCTTCTAAGCTCCTTCTGCTGCAACTCTGCTTCTCGATCAAGAAAATACTCATATCAAGTAAGCTCTCTGAATTTTCTTCTGACATGTGAGAGGTCAACAACTGTTATTGACTTAGCTGTTTGGCTTATGTGGGAATTTGGCTGGGACTTGGAGGATGACTGCAGGTTTCTGAACTTCATCAGGAGGTAACTTCAGTCACAGCTGCTTTTCTGTTTGAGGGTTCTTTACTGGAATAAACCGCCACAGTCCCTAACAACTGTTATCCTGCTATTGATCTGATACTTTCTCTCCTCTGTAACAATCTGCAAGAACCACAGAAAGTGGCTTGCTTTCTTCAGCAGGAGCAGTAGGGCAAGTTCATCATCCTGCTTTAGGTCAAATCAATTTTCTGGCTTTCTGCCACAAGATCAGCAGAAGTTTTTGAGTATCTTAAAATCCCCCAGGACGTCCGGCTGGCCCACTTTATTCGTGATACCATGGATCTGATGAATAGGAGTAGCAGGTTCTTCAGCTGCCTTCGTGAGATGGAGATGAGCCCGTGGTAGAAGGAGACCACACTCCAGGCATCGTTCATCGGGGAAACAGAAGTAGCTTCATGAATTCAACAATAACTTAACATCAAGAAATGGTTAAATGGATCATGAAGAGCTAAACAATTAAAATGAGACGATTAAATTAACAGAGATAGACCTCTAGTTATTGCTGCTGTTCGTTGCTCAGTCATATCATGACTCTTTGGACTCCATGGACTGCAGGCTTTCCTGTCCTTTACCGCCTCCCGGAGCTTGTTCACTCATGTCCATTGAGTCAGTGATGCCACCCAACCATCTCGTCCTCTGTTGTCGCCAGACCTCTAGTGCAAGAGGGAGGGCAAAGGGAAGGGGCAGGACTTCTGAGTGGAGAAAGAAATGGCAGCCCACTCCAGTGTTCTTGCCTGGAGAATCCCAGGGACGGGGGAGCCTGGTGGGCTGCCGTCTATGGGGTCGCACAGAGTCGGACACGACTGAAGCGGCTTAGCAGCAGCAGCAGCAGCAGGAGTTCTGAGAGCCTTGAACTTGGAGGGAAAGCCCTAGAGACTGGCTTTTTGAAGGGGCAGAGAACACAGCGGGTGCTGATTCCTGAGGAACTTCGAGCAGGGATCTGAGTGTAGAATATGGGGTCAGACTTCTGAGCGTCAGCCCTTCTCAGTGGTCACTGAAACCTGTAAGAGACTACGATGAAACCTGCTCCAGGAGTGGGGACAGAAACTGCAAACTGACCCCAGCTGCCGCTGCCTAGGGAAGCTTTTTTGCCCTGGTGACCTTCATCCAAACAGCCTTGCTCCCTTCCTCTGGCCTCCAGGTTTCTCTCTCTCTAGTTCCCCCTAGTGGTAGAATTTAATACAGCTCAGCAAAGGAAACACTACATTCAGTTCAGTTGTCACTCAGTCCTCTGACTCTTTGCGACGCCATGGACTGTAGCACTCCAGGCCTCCCTGTCCATCACCAACTCCCAGACCTTGCTCAAACCCATGTCCATTGAGTCAGTGATGCCATCCAACCATCTCATCCTCTGTCATCCCCTTCTCCTCTCGCCTTCAATCTTTCCCAGCATCAGGGTCTTTTCCAGCGAGTCAGCTCTTCGCATGAGGTGGCCAAAGTATTGGAGTTTCAACTTCAGCATCAGTCCTTCCAATGGATATTCAGGACTGATCTCCTTTAGGATGGGCTGGTTGGATCTGCTTGCAGTCCAAGGGACTCTCAAGAGTCTTCTCCAACACCACAGTTCAAAAGCATCAATTCTTCGGTGCTCAGTTTTTTTTATAGTTCAACTCTCACATCCATACATGACTACTGGAAAAACCATAGCTTTGACTAGACAGACTTTTGTTGACAAAGTAATGTCTCTGCTTTTTAATATGCTGTCTAGGTTGGTCACAACTTGTTCCAAGGAGCAAGCATCTTTTAATTTCATGGCTGCCCAGCTGCAGTGATTTTGGAGCCCAAGAAAATAGTCTCTCACTGTTTCCATTGTTTCCCCATCTATTTGCCATGAAGTGATGGGACCGGATGCCATGATCTTCATTTTCTGAATGTTGAGTTTTAAGCCAGCTTTTTCACGCTCCTCTTTCACTTTCATCAAGAGGCTCTTTAGTCCCTCCTCACTTTCTGCCTTAAGGGTGGCGTCACCTGCGTATCTGAGGTTATCATAGATGATATCATCTGCTTCTGCTCACATTAGTAACTCCATGTGAAGCCGTCCCCTTTCCTCCTCATTCCACAGATTTCCAAGATCATCTCAGAAATATTTAAACGTACTGAGCCCTTATGTGCACACTGATCCAGGCTCTTCACTCATTTAACTTATTGATTTAATCCAACACAGCCCTGTGAGGCATATCCTATTTCCATCTTTTACAAACAAAAATAAATAACTCATCACATAATAAGTCTCATAACTAATAAAAGATAGGGATGGTGCTCCAAAGCCTGTGTCTTAACCGATTCAAAATACTGCCTTATAATAAAGTCACATCAAAGGTCACCTCCTCTGAGAGGACTCCTACACTCCCTCAGGCCAAATTATTTGCTTCCTCCCTGATACTAATATATTTTTACCATGGTAGAGCTTTTCAGATATTTATATCTCTGTACCTTCTATAAATAACCCACCCAATGGAACTTCCTGCAATGACAGCTTGGTGTCTACGCTGTACCAAGTGGTGGCCACTAGCCAGTCCCATGTGGCTACTGAGAAGTTGAAATGTAGCCACTGTTACTCACTTTATTTTATTTTAATTTGCTAATATTTAAATCCAAACAGCCACATGGGGCTAGTGGCTACCATATTGAATAGTGATGATCTTGTGCACAGCAAAGAACAGAACAATAACTCCTCAAAAAGTTGACTGAACAAAATAATTATCCATGAAAAACATATCGGGCAAAGAAAAAACACTTATATAACTCCATTTCTGGTTTTCTTTTTCACCATATACAGACTCACATTGGTTTACTATATTAATAAACATGTACTGAATAAACATTCAGTGAAATACTATATAGCTTTACTCTCAAGTCTATGCCATATTTTGTCTTGCATAATAAGATGTATCTAAGAACCACATTGATTTTTACCTTTTACTGTAAAAGTTTTTAAAAGATGTTAATAACTCTGATGTGCAAATATTTAATTTATAATTGTGCCTGGTCTGCAATCTTTTTTTATCTTTCACTGATAAATCTCAAGTGACTAGCTCAGGGCCTAGTAAGGATTCACTAAATAGTTGTCCAATGAATGAATGAATCATGCACACTGGGGCATCCTTGTGAAGTGTGATGATCTAATTTACAAATTATCTTCAAATATTATGCGATTTTTATGAACACAATGTAATAATTAAGGAAATAGGTACACTAAATTTTGTAGACATTAAGCGTCTATTCATCTTAATTTTGAAGATTTTTTTCCATTGGCAGTTTGGAGCAAAACCTGTATTGTTTCCATTTTCCAAACAAAAACAGTCTTTGTCTTCTGAAACGTCTTCAACCTCCTCAAAATGCTTGACTACAGAAACCACAACATCCAAAATGTCGGTTTCTAAGGGAAAGCCGGATGGGAGTGAGTGTTCTAAATCGGTTACTTCTTAAAGGGTAAAACGGAGATTGAAAGCTCCGCCCAAGGTTTAAGCTCCTGGAACCGAGTCCTTTCCCAGTGGGACCAAGGATGCGCGTCCACCAACCCAGGGTGCCAGGACCCCAAGCTGGAGGACCCGTGAGGCGGGGCGTTGGCGCTGAGGCCCCGCCCCCACTAGGCCCCGCCCCCACCGGTGCTGCCATAGAAACCCAGACATGGCTGCCGCCGGCCCTGGAGAAGGGCGTTTGACACAGCCGGCGGCAGCCCGCTCCAAGTCACGGTCAATTTTGCCGTGTCAAGCAGCTCCCAATGGAGGGAAGCCTAAGAAGTGTCTGGTCTATCCTCATCCCCCGAAGAGCTCCCGCCTGTCTCGGTCGGTTCTGCGCTGGCTCCAGGGCCTCGATCTCACCTTCTTCCCCAGGAACATCAGCAGGTGCTGAAGAGGTCCGGCCCCCGGACGCCTAGCGGGCGCTGAGGGCCCAGCAGAGCAGCCTGGAGATCCGTTCAGGGGCTCTTTCCAGGGACTGCCCCCGCCTCCGCCCACTTACCACACACACACACACACACACACACACACACTCTCACACACTCACACACTCACACTCATACATTCATATACACACACACTCACATACACACACACACACACAAATACACACACACTCACACACTCCTTGCTGTCTTAGGGAGATGACCTAAAAAAACAGGATGGAGCATTTCACTCAATCAATCATTACTTAGACTTAAGCCAATAGAGAATAATTTGGTAACTAAAAAAAAAAAAAGTCCAGGCGCTTTCTTCAGGGACATTGGAGATTTATATTAGTGAGGATCAGTTTACTTTCTGTTAGATCTTGCAATCTAGTTTGAGAGTTGTCAGGGACTGAAAAAAGTTGCTGTCTAACTGCAGCCTCGCTGAACACTGCTGTTGTTCGGTTGCTAACACATGTCTGACTCTTTGCCACCCTGTGGGGTGGAGCATTCCAGGCTTCCCTGTCCTTCTCTAGTTCCTGGAGTTTGCTCAAACTCATGTCCACTGAATTGGTTATGTTATCCAATGATCTCATCCTCCTTTGTCCCCTTCTCCTCTTGCCCTTAATCTTTCCCATCAGGGTCTTTTCCAATCAGTTGGCTCTTTGCATCAGATGACCAAAGAAGTGGAGCTTCATCTTCAGCATCACTCCTTCCAATGAGTATTCAGAGTTGATTTTCTTTAGGATAGACTGGTTGGATCTCCTTGCAGTCCAAGGGACTCTCAAGAGTCCTCTTGAGCACCACAGTTCGAAGCATCAATTTTTTGGCGCTGAGCCTTCTTTATGGTCCAACTCTCACAGCTGTACATGACTACTGGAAAAAACACAGCTTTGACTCTGCGGACCTTTGTCACAATGAGGTCTCTGCTTTTTAACAAAGAATGCTGTCTAGGTTTGTCACAGCTTTTCTTTCAAGAAGCAAGCATCTTTTAATTTCACTTGCTGAACATAACTGGCAATTAATATTTTTTCTGGGAATGCAAACTAAATTCCAGAAAAATAATGACTTTGTAGGCAATGACTCTGGCTTATTAATTTCAGTTTTCCTTAAGAAAGATGCCTGAACTTTTCAGTGGATACAGGTATCACATGGGGATCTTGTTAAAATGCATGTTCAATACAAAATAATGGTTTTGGCTTCATAAAAGGAATGCCACAGGCTTTGGTGCGCCTAGTCTTACCCAAATGCTATTCCATAGCAGGCTTCCTTAGATCAGTGATCTAAGAAAGCTCCATAAGTTAGCTGCTGTCAGTATAGAATATTTAAGTGGTGTTAATTAACTATAAATACAAATTGTATAAGTAACTGTACTTTATTTCATTTCCTTATCGCTATGGAACAGGGATTTTTCAAATGGCTTCCTGATAGCAGAAATATTCACTACATATTACCCCTGGGACCTTAAATTGTCATCCTTTGAAAATGGAACTTCTTTAAAAGTCAAGTTGGATAACTGGGCACAGTTGGAAAAGGTAAATTAGCAATCACTGACACTTTTAACTGTTGAGAAGTTTGTTTGAAGAGGTGTATTCCTGAGATCTTGGATTTCTCTGTATATGCGTGTGTGGCCATGTTCTGGGTTAGCAGCTTGTTTCCTTGTATTGAAAAGAAGGTTACTAAGGTTTATGTCAAGAGTCACCTATGAAACTTGGCATACTCATTTCAAATTGGGAGTGGGATATAATAGTTGATTTTCTTGCTGAGTAATAATATCTTTTAATAATTATCACATTAAACCTCAAACTATTAGTTGAGGATTAAAGGGAGACTAAAGTGAATTCACAGTAATTGGAGACTTTTTTAGAACTTCTTATGATGAAAGTATTCTCTTTCCACTATTAAAGTTCCTGGCAAGAAAAAAACTTAAATTACCTGAAGAACTAATCCACGGAACAATTCACTGTAAAGCTGGAGTACCTGAAATACTGATACAGGAGGTGTACACCTTGTTAACACATCGAGAGTGAGTTATCTGAAATTTTCTAGTAATATAATTTAATATTAAACTTTTGATAATATAAATCTTATTACCAAAATGGCATTTGTCAACAATATTTTATTTTATTTTTCCAGAATTAAAAGTATCCAGGATGACCTCGTGAATTTCACAGACTACAGTTACCAGATGCAGTTGCCCCTGGTCCCTAGGTCAACAGCTTCAAAGTCTATTAAAGATAACATTAGGCTATCAGAACTAATAGGCAATCCCAGCAAACTTAACAATGAACTTAAAGTAGAGTTCCTCTTCCTTTTACAAATGTTGCAAAGGAAATTGAGCAGAAAACTGAACCCAAGTAAGTTTTCCTTGGAAGTAGTCAACTGGGTTCTTCCAAGCTTAACGAGGCTCTACTTGAGCGCAAGTGGACGAAAAGCCTGCCACTGTCCCCGATTCATGGACTGTTGTAATTTCATCTGTTGTGACTTATTAATTCAGTCATATATGCATTCATATCTATCATATCATTTTGTGCTTTTAACATTTTCTATTTCTTATTTTTTGTCTTACCTATTTTATTTTCTTTAGGACTGAACTTTTTTCCAAAGACCCTGCTACTAATTTGGAAAATTACAAATTTATACTCTTTCTAGTGCTACCATAGAAATTTTAACATGCATATGTATCTTAGTCTAAGTGTAATATATTTATTCTCTTTCTCAAACTGTAAGGACCTTAGAACACTACCCACTCCCTGCCAGTCCCCTGTCCCACTTAAGTTCTCTTTTTTAAAAAGTTGATGCTTTTTATTTTATTTTTATTTATTTATTTATTAATTTTTGACCACACCGCTCAGACATGCAAGATCTTAATCCCTCCACCAGGGATTGAATCCGTGCTCCCTGTAATAGAAGGGCAGATTCTTAACCACTGGACTGCCAGGGAAGTCCCCCTACCTAAGTTCTTTTG
The DNA here is from genome assembly GCF_910594005.1 of Cervus elaphus. NCBI lineage: Eukaryota > Metazoa > Chordata > Mammalia > Artiodactyla > Cervidae > Cervus > Cervus elaphus. The sequence continues at coordinate 16,028,224 of NC_057846.1, read as the reverse complement.
TTGTTCAGCATTTTAGTTTTGTCAAGTTATTTTTTTAACACCACAAAATCAAGCCTCATTTTTTGTCCCTAATGTTTGCTTACATTTAATCTGTCTTACTATTACTTCTACTTATTGGTTCTGGTAGGAATTTCTGAAACAAAACACATCCATTCCATTTAATCTTCAATTTAAAAGTCCATTTTGGTGCAAAGCTGACCTGCATCCCTGTTTGCTTTGGAACACAATTTCTCTTTAGCCATGGACACCTCAACCCTTCAGATTATTGAACAGAATTCTTTTATCATCAGTGTTGATTTTTGAGACTGCTGATTTTAAGCAGCCAAAGTGATTGTAACAGTTCTGTGCAATATGACTGTCCAGAGTGGTATTTAGCGTACACGGGGCACAGCTGGTGAGTAGAAATGACCTCAGACATATCTTCTAGCTTCCGTGAGGGTGAGCTCAGAGGAGTAAGTGGTCTTTAGAAGCACAGTGAAACTGATGCCCAAGTGCTGCAGTTGATAGAATTAGTAAGAAACACAGAAACATGGAAAATAATTTTGTCACCATTTTTACAGTATAAAAATAATTGCAAAATGAAAGATACTGTATGATTTTATCTATATGAAATATAAAAACATGTAAAGCTAACCTATGATGATAGATGTCAAGACAGTTTTCTTTTTAGAGTTCTGGAGCTTCCCTGGTGGCTCAATGGTAAAGAATCCGCCTGCCAACAAGGGTTCGATCCCTGGGTCAGGAAGATCCCCTGGAGAAGTAAATGGCCTCCCACTCCAGTATTCTTGCCTAAGAAATCCCATGGACGGAGGAGCCTGGCAGGTTATAGTCCATGGGGTCACAAAGGGTCAGACATGACTTAGTGACTAAATAACAACAACAGAGAGACATGAGGGGGTTTGGGGGTGCTGGTACTATACTGCTTCTGCATCAAGGTGATGGCAACCCAGGTATGTATTCACTCTGAAAATTCATCAAACTGTAACAATACCATTTGTTCATTTTTGTATGTATATTATTATTGAATAAAAGCTTATCAAAAGACTAATAGGAACACAGGGATATTGTCTTTGAAGTAACTTTTTTGAAGCAACTATTCTGTGCATCAGAGATGTGAACCATGGTGGAGAGGGCTATTAACCTATGTATTCACACCACTCTCAGGAATATGATACAAAAGTGAAAGTGAAGTCACTCAGTCGTGTCTGACTCTCTGTGACCCCGTGGACTGTAGCCTGCCAGGCTCCTCCGTCCATGGGATTTTCCAGGCAAGAATACTGGGGTGGGTGGCCATTTCCTTCTCTAGGGGATTTTCCTGACCCAGGGATCGAACCCGGGTCTCCCGTATTGCAGGCAGACTCTTTACCGTTTGAGCTACCAAGGAAACCCTGATGTCTAAATAATCTGCTTAAATGAAAATTGTAGTGTCTTATTTTGACAATAGTCATAATGAATTTTTAAGAAAAAATGGTTTGTATTTTATAGAATGGTTTGCAGTCAAACCAACAGTGGGAGAATCTACTCTTGATCACCGTCCTGCCAAAGCCTCTGGGAACAAAAGCAATTCAGTCATTTCAAAGGAAAGAGCCGCTCCTGTGTCTTGTAAGTTTTTTGGAAGTTTTTTTTTTTACTTGTTAAAATTGATGTTTTTCTTTTCTTTTGTTCATTTAAATTTTTTAAAATAGTAGAAATGTTGGTCTAGGCATTCAGTCTAGAACTGCGCAGGAGGTTGATGTGCTGTGTTTTTCTGTAGGTGGTGCAAGCATGAGCGCGTCGAGGGCTAAGAACCAGTCAAAACAGGGGAAACCCCCAAGCCAGGGTGCCCCCACCTTCTTCCAAACGAGCAATCCCAGTCCTGATTTCTACTTTAAAAAGTGAGTCTGAAACAGGGGAAGTGCAGTGGCAGAGCTCAAAACTTAGTTCTCTAGCAGCTGGATGATGAATCAATCCTAAGGCAGACGCAGACAACCTGCACACCTAGGCTTTCCAATCACTTGTTCTACAAAAAGCCACAAGTTTAAATCCTGTGAATTCAGAAAACACTGTATACCACAGCAAACTGTAGCCAAACCACGGGCTAATGTCAGTCTCTGCCTGACTATTTTGTATAGCCTGCAAGTGAAGAATGGCTTTGACATCTTCAAATGGTTGGACACATATCAAAAGAAAAACGGTATCTCCTGACACATGAAAATGCGATGGAATTCCAGTTTCTATGTTGATGAGGAAAGCTGTGCTGGGACACAGCCATGCCTGTGCCTTTGTGTCTTGTCTGTAGCTGCTTGTCATCTAGAGCAGCAGGCCTGTCACTGGCCACAGAGACTGGCTCACAACGTAGGATCCCAGACTTAGCAAATAAAAAGATGAGGGCAATATAACCAATACTCTTTAAGACATGTTGAGGACATACTTTTGCTAAAAAAAATATTCACTATGTATCAAATTCAGATTTAACAGGGTGACCTATTTTTATCTGAAAACCCTACTCAAAGCTTGAAATATAATATTTATTGTCATGCCCTTGATGGAAACTATCCATGGACTCTTTACAGAGCAGGCTGCCTAAAGTGTGAAGAGGGATTTCTTGGGCAAGATGGGGTGGAAGTTCTTTACTTATTAGCTCTGGGAAAGCAGTGTCAACTGATTTTTTTTTTTAATGACTTCTCAGAACCTTTCATATGCTACTATGCATTATGAATATAAAAAGGGAAAAGTACATAGAATGAAGTGTTTTTCAAACTCTATCTGATCACATGGGGCTTCCCTGGTGGCTCAGCAATAAAGAATCTGCCTGCAATGCAGGAGACATGGGTTCCATCCCTGAGTCCGGAAGATCCCCTGGAGAAGGAAATGGCAACCCACTCCAGCATTCTTGCTGGGAGAATCCCATGGACAGAGGAGCCTGGTGGGCTACAGTCTGGGGTCACAAAGGAGTTGGACATGACTTAGCAACTTAACAACAACAATTTGATCATGCATCACTATTACTTAGTTTTGTTTTACCATGGCTTGATGGCTCAGTCGGTAAAGAATCTGCCTGCAGTGCAGGAGACCCGGGTTTGATCCCTAGGTGGGGAAGATCGCCTGGAGAAGGAAATGGCACCCTACTCCAGTATCCTTGCCTGGAAAATCTCATGGACAGAGGAGCCTGGTGGGCTGCGGTCCATGGGGTCACAAAGAGTTGGGCATGACTGAGCAACTTCGCTTTCACTTTCATGCACTGGAGAAGGAAATGGCAACCCACTCCAGTGTTCTTGCCTGGAGAATCCCAGGGACAGAGGAGCCTGGTGGGCTGCCGTCCAAGGGGTCGCACAGAGTCGGACACGGCTGAAGTGACTTACCGGCAGCAGCCGCAGAGCAACTAACAGTTATGGCAACTGTTCCCCAGAGCACACTTTTTGACATTGAGACCTCAGGACAGCCAGTGGCTCAAAATACATCACCACGGAATCTAACAGAAGTGAATTCCAATGCTTCTATGAGGGAAAGAAGAGCAGTTCATAGTTTCACCTTCAGGTTCTGAGAACACGTCCTCCCCTTCAGCCGGCCTCAGTCTCCTTCCATCAGGGATGTTTGCAGCAAACGCTCCAGCAGGGTGGGCGCTGGAACCCCGCGGGCTGGCGTGGGGAGGGCTGTGGTGGGCAGGGAGGAGACTGCAGTGGGTTCTCTCTTCACCTGCCTGCCTCCGGCCCTGTAATGGGGCTCAAAGGACCTGACTGGGGATGACAGCAGCGGTGGGAGTGAGCCAAAGCAAGGCTTTCTGCCTGTATAACAAACATGTCAGGTGTCACGCTTTAAAAACAAACAAAAAAAAAGTTGCCTACTGATATCGGAGTTGCTAAAGAGTATTCTTCATTTCTGTTGTCTTTTCAGGAAACTTTCAAGACTTACAGGTGAGTTTTTCGAAAAACTGAATGCTATCGTTACTTCAGATGGGGACTCCTCGTAGCGTGGCCTCTTGCTCTTCCGTGTTTAATAAGGACGAACTGCTGTAAAGAACTCGTCCGCCATCTTGCGCTCTCGGTCCCGATTCCCTCCTTTCCGCGCCCTTGTCTTCTCCTTTTCAAAATGGCCGACGGGCGCCCTCACGGGGCCGGGCAGAGCAGGGTGCCAAGACACGAGCTTTTATCTTTTTCCTTCTCTCCAGCCTATTGTAGATCGTTGGACTCTCTCAACCGATGCACAACAGGAATTAATAAATGGTGTGGACCTGACTTTGGTAATTATACGGATGAGAGCCCCTTTTCCTGGGCTTTACATCATTTACCCCCATATTTGTAAGTTGGGTGCCGTTTCATTTCTGATAAGAGCAGAGTGATTACCTTGGGTAAGCTAACAGAACTTGAAAGTTAACAGGAGAGGCAACAACCCTCGACTGAAGGAATTTAACCCTATTTTACCACCTAAGATGGCACTTGGCACTGATTGGTACTGAAATCACAAGCTGTTCATCTGAAAAGTTTCTCTTAATATATTGATGGGGGTGGTAAAAATTAATTATAAAAAAAGGTTACTTTTTTTTTTTTTAACACTTAAGTTCCTTTGTTTACCTAAATCTAGCATCAACCACAACAATGGGCCAAGAAAATGCAGGTCTCTCAGTTATCTCTGGCCCATCCTATTTGAACCAAATCAGCTGAAGAGTCTGAGTGGCCAGCTTGGATGCCTCAGCACAGAATTCTAGAAACCCAATTCTGAATTCTGTGTTTGCAAATCTAAGCACTATTAAAATCACTGTTGCCTCACCTGCTTTCTGAAGCAACATTTAAAAATAGTAGTCATATTCAGTATCAGATGCACCCAATAAGCCCTGGGTATTTTTAGGCTCTGCAGATGACTTCTGGAGACACTGGTATTCCGGTTTTGTATTTCCAACTACTATAATGCATGCTGTAAATGTTCTGTTTACTTGAGATTTTAGACTAACTTGTGCCCAGCCTCTTGCTAATTATTCTGTGTATGGTTGGTACATTAGAAACATTGATGGTTGTGTACATATTTAATAACCACAGTGGATCTTAATTTTATTTAAATATCCCACCAAATACAGGTAATAGTGTCAATCCACCTAAAGAAACTGAGGTTAAGCAAACTGGAGAACATTCTTTTGACGGTATGAAGCCTCCCAGAAATGTGGAAAAGGAACCCGAAGAAGCACCTGTCTAATGGCTTTGAAGAAGTGATGTTACCACCTCTTGCCACCCTAATAGGATACAATCATCTACACTTGGATATATTTCAATATTAAATTAAAGTGTGTCTTATCCATAGTTGGGCTGAAGAACATATTTTTTAAAAATTCAATTCAACAACCATTTATTCAACACCTGTGCCTGCCTGGTACTATTGAAAACACAAAATCGGTTTATTAGTATGCATGTTTATGCTTAGTCCCTCAGTCATGTCTGACTCTTTGCAACCCCACGGACCGTAGCCTGCCAGGCTCCTCTGTCCACAGGATTCTCCAGGCAAGAATACTGGAGTGGGTTGCCATTTCCTTCTCCAGGGAATCCTCCCGATCCAGCGATTAAACCCGCATATCCTGCGCTCCTGCAATGGCAGGAAGATTCTTTACCAAGAAGCCACCTGGGAAGCCCCTTCGTTAGTCCAGAATGAGCAAAAATAAGTTTAAAGGTACAGTTAAATATAATTCACCCTGATGAGTAAGAATTCTCTCATAACTTTTGTAGGAATTATAAATCTACTTTGTAATATTTTCCTCACTAGCAAAGAGTTACCCTACTAGTTTGCCTGGTATCATTTATTTACATGTCATGCTCATCAATAAAATTTTTTCTGAATATTACTATTACACATTAGTCCATTGAAAATCTTGCCCACCTCTAGAAATAGCTTTATTTAAGCTATTTTTTTTAAAATATGTATCTTTCCTGTTGATACTGGAAGGAAAGTCATGCTTCACTTGGAACCTCATTCTGGTGTTTAGCAAACCATTTAGTTTGATTTAAAAATCCTTCCTGCTTGCTTCCAAGCCCCATATTTTTATCAAAGGGAAACAAAAGCAGTTCGATACCTCCTATATTCTTGGTAATCTTAAATTCATTATTTGGAAAATTTTCATTAAGTGGAATTATTCATATTTTTATGCTATCTCATTAATAGTGTCATTTGACTTCCAAGATGAGTATTACTAAGGCTGAATCTCATGATAGTCAATTTCCAACAAAACTCTATTCGTTTTTCTGCATTTTTGAAGGCTTAGACAGTTTCATGAGAATTTCAACATCCAGAGACTTTCTTGGTTAATTTTATCTTTCTGAACAGATAATATTTAGTAAAAGAAATTTAAAGAGAGTCCTGATAAAATAGATAACTTCTTGGGAATGAGTTTAGAAAATGTTGAGAATAGTCTTTTAAACCATAAAATGTAGTCCCTTAGGAAAGACTTTTTAGAGACAAGTCTCCTGAAACTCAGCTGGAGAAACATGCAAAGAATTAGATGTGGGTAAACAGTAAGTTTCTTTTCCTGATTCTGTGTTCAATCTCCTGCAAAAGCATTCATGGTCTAACTTCCAATAAATCATGTTTATTATAGAGTTAATATAAAATGATTAGAGATTGTGAATATTAAATTATCAAAATTAGTATTTATATCTTTTAAAAGAGTCAATTATCAAGTAAATTTTCACATATATTTCATTTGTTTTTTACCCCTCAATTTTTTTCATGCTTATATAACTCATTCCTTTTGTAACTGGACATTTAAGTTTCAGGTACAAAACCTGGGAATGTTTTCTTTTTAAAAAAATAAAACTCAAAAGTATTTTGACTGCATACCCATTTATTGATGTATATTAAATTTATAACTGAAAACTGATTAAATATGAACTAAAACTAGTCGTTTACCATGCATTTTGTAGAGGACAATATCGGTGCTACTTAACTTGAAGATCAGTTGTATGTACCTTACATTTCAAGACTTGGGAGATATTCGGTCATTCAAATATTCATTAGGTATCTACTGTACGTCAAGCACTATTTATAGGTGTTGTACTATTTTATGCCTTTCAATGTTTTAACACTAGAATGGTTGGTACCTTTTATGCTTTGGGAAAAGTTTCTATGCTCTTTTATATTTGTCAGTCCTTTATAATTTGAATATTACCTTCCTCCCAAATATGACTATTATATTTTATAAAGGAGACAGACACCTATTTTTTCCTTGAAATTATATAAATATTTTATTTGTTGAAGTTAATGATTAAAATCAACTGTGAGCCCTCCACGCCCCTCTCCTCCTCCAGACCTCTGCCTTTTGGACAACAGAGGTTAAGGTAATAGTAACTCACAAAAGGTCTTAAAAAAAACAATTAAGCATGGAGAAAAACCTTCCATCAAAATGGGTTGAGTCGTATTCCAGTCCCCAGAGGTGAGAATGGGTTCACTTTTGCCCACATGAGAGCATCATTCAAGGAGATGGTGGATTTCCCATCTTCAAGGAAAAATACAGGACCCTGCACAGTGGGAGTTACAGGAAGAGAGGAGGAGATTATAAATTTGCAGTATGTTTTTAAACTTCCAGACACAGAATCACTGTCATCAAAAAAATCACTGGTGATATTTAGTCAATGCTGATAGGAAATTTAAAAATAGGAGACATAACTAGATTTTTTGAATTGCTACCAATTAGAGAAACATTTTTAAATGCCCTGATGTCTTTCAAAATGTAATTTGGCTTTATCATCTGAATTCTTTAATTACAACAGTGCTGTCAGTGATAATAGATATTGTTAATCTATTAATTACTACAAAGTTAACATTTATAAAGGCATACATGCCTAATAACAGACTTTAATATACTTCACCCTTTTCATCATACAGCCTACATCAATATAGCTGGGTAAATTATTTAAACTAGAAACTCAACTTGCTCTCCAGAAGATGAAAAATACACTGCTATATATGTGTATATATAACATAGAGTCATGTCAAGTCTGTGATTTATAAGCCTATCTATAATTTAGTTACATCAGCTATTTTGTATATCAAGGGTAGTTCTGAAGAACTAAATCCAAAAAAAACCTTTCAATCTGTATCTCCCGGCTCCTAGAAGAAAAAGCATGATTTCAGAAACACAAAAGTGCAATAAAAACTTAATTTCTTCATTATGTTCTAAAGTTATCAGGCTTTGGACCCTGATTGCAAATGATGAGGGGCTTCCCTGGCAGCTCAGATGGTAAAGAAGCTGCCTGCAATGAGGGAGAGCTGTGTTCGACCCCTTGGTTGGGAAGTCTCCTGGAAAACGGGAATGGCAACCCACGCCAGTATTCTTTGCCTGGTGAATTCCATGGACAGATGAGCCTGGTAGGCTACAGTCTATGGGGTTGCAAAAAATCAGACATGACTGAGCCACTAACACTTCAAATCATAAGGCCTTGTTGTTAGCAAATTATTTTCAGATATTCAAGAGTCCATTTATATGCAGTAGACAGTTTCCTATTCACAGGGTACTTGAAATTTCAGATTTAACCAAGACACATTAATTTTCTGCAGGAACAGAAATATCCCAGGGGGTTAGAACTCCCCCTGAATCAGTCATTTGTGCCTGAGTGTATGTCAGATAATTAGTAGATCCTTGCTTAAGGTGGGTTTGGGTGCAGAGAGGTTAGACAGCCTGGGGAGTAGATTGTCTGTCTCAGGAGAAAAAGCCCTGAAGAGGAGGAAGAAATAGGAAGTCTGTCAAGCACTAGAAGTGGTACATGCAGGGCAGTTAGTGGCACTGAGGATACAGTCGAAAAGCTGCAAGATGGGTTTTGCTATTAATTATAAATTACTGAATTTACTGCTTTTGTTCTTAATCTCCGAACATAAGTGGATAGTACGCACATATCCTACTTGGCGTCCTGTCTGTGGTTTGGAATATACTGGTGTGTTCTGAAGACTTAATTTCAGTGTCAAGTCAAGCTGCAGTTAGACTTTTCATTGGCAGCAAAACATCTGACTAGTTATCCCCCCCAAATACCTTTCTCCACTGATGTGGCACATTGGTGTTAGAGATGTAATTAGCTACGTTACATTAGAAATACAAGAATCCACTTGGTGACACGTGATGATGCCTGGGAGATGGCATTCTTTTGGTCCCATCTGGTCTCCAGTAGCACTTCATGGGGATTCAGCTTTGTTTACTTCTTGGGGACACCTACAACTGCTCCTGGCTCTGAATGATGAAAGCTTCTCTATTTTCTGGCAATGAAGGCACCCCTGGGCCACACCGGCAGGCCTGGCATTATTCAGCATTGTTACTTTGATTGCACACGAGGGGCCATTTCTTGGGAATTAGCCATCCCTCATGATAGAGCCCCGTAATTTTTAATCACTGAGAAGTTCACTAAGTCAATGTAAGAATATGCATAATATGTAGATTTATTATACATCTATCAGTTTTTAATTGCTGTGTGTTTAGAAAATACCAATGGAGACTATAAAGTTACATTTAATCTACTCAGAGAACAATGTGTAACTGTGTTGACTGTTGCTTTGTCTCCCTTATTTAATTTCCCTAAGGAAATGATCTGCTTTTAAAACATTTGTTACTAAGTATACATGCCATTTGCTACTAAGTGTATCTATTATATGAATTGTTTTTATAATAAAAAGTACAATGACTATGTCTGGATTTATTTTAAGGAGAGAGAAACAACTTATATCAAATACAAAAGCTTATTAAGGGCAGTATTTTCTCACTGGGCCTCAGGTTTCCTACACTTTTATTCAGATTATTTTCTCATTTCAAAAAGTAATGAAAAAACAAAAATGATGGGCATGCATAATTTACGCTTGACATTAGGCTGTACCTGGATTTTCAGTCCCGTAAGACAAGAGATGTGAATGTCGGAATGACTGGGAAGATTCGACCCAGTCACATAATCTGGTCCAACAATTCCTCTGAGTGGTTCTTCCTTTAGTCTCTTCAGTAAAGTTGCATAAACCAGTCTTTGTGAATCAGAAGGGGGTGTATATGGAGAGTCTTCTGATGATCTATATTTCCAACAGATATTCCATTTTTATTTTTGTAGAATCACTTGTCAAGGCTCAGATTAAAAATAGTCCCCAATGATAATTTAGTCCTTTGTAAGTGATGGCAAATTAACTTTAGACTTAATTTATAGTAAAAGGAAAGACTTGAAAAAGGCAGGAGTTATAAATTATTACTGAGTGTGTGCTAAACAACCCAAGATTCATTCTCCTGCCAAAATAAATAATGAGACAACAATTTACAAGTCTGTCTACAATATCAAGCAACACATTGTGTATTCAATTTTTATATCAGAGGTTATATTCACTCACGGGTTGACAATCTGTGTGCAAGCTCTCCATGCGTCCAGTTCCTCAGAAAGGTGCTCAATTTTTAAAGGCACTGACACGTTCCGCCGTTTTAACAGCTGACTGAAACATGCCAGAAGGAAATTAACATCTGACATCCACGATGAAGACAGCAAAAAAGCAAATGAATTTTAAACAATTGCAATTTTAGATATAACCACTGTTGTTCACGTATCTATGTGTATATGTAAATATATGTGTGCACGCGCGCGTGTGTGGGTCTGTGTGTGTGTCTGTAACTCTCTGGCAAGTCAAACATATTTCAATAAATGCTGGATGATAGGATGAGCAATGCTGAGTAACACTCAGAGAAATTCCCTTATATCTTAATATTGTTGAAAGTTGCTTTCCATCTGTGGCTACGCTGCTGACATAGATTTTCCCTGGAGTGCCCTGACATCAGAGATTCTTCCGAGAGCTCCAGGCGCAGGCCCACGGTCACACAGCCCTCCACCTCGACGAGAGGGGCAATCGGGAAGGAGAGAGCTCTGCTTCTCTCAGAACCCTGTGCCCACAGGAAGGAAACTCAGAGAAACTGCTTTACCACGGACTCTCCACACCTTTAGGAGTCACCTGCTCTGGAGATGGTTTTTTTTGTGGGGAAGGCACCGAGTTTTATTTTTGAGTACGACAAGTTTTATGCACGATGGTTGAGTTCAGCAAGCTGTCCTGAAAACACAGGAGTTTGGCAGGTAGGTTATATCTGAATATAAAATATGAAATAGGGAGTACCTGCCACTGACCAACCTCTCTACTTTGCACTTTTCTACTGTGGAGATGGGCAAGCTGAAATACAGTTTCTCATCTTCCTTTAAAAGAGGATTACACAGTCCTGGCCAGTGGGCTACAGGCACACAGCATGAAGGAAGACTTTCCTTCCAGAATCAGAAGCTCCTGCTCTCTGCAGTCTCCATGCGGTCACCCTCACCTCCCCTTCCCATTTCAAGTGCGGGCACGATACACAGAGGGCAAGAAGCTAGCTGGTAACTCTGGGTCACTCAGGCAGGAGGAAGGAAGCCAAGGATGTCAGATTTGAAAGGAAGAAAGAATCCAGATCCTTGATGGAATGTGCCCAGATGGTAAAGAAATCTGCCTGCAATGCAGGAGGACCCAGGTTTGATCCCTGGGTCAGGAAGGTCCCCTGGAGAAGGCAATGGCAACCCGCTCTAGTACTCTTGCCTGGAGAATCCTATGGACAGAGGAGCCTGGCGGGATACAGTCCATGGGGTCGCAAAGAGCTGGACATGACTGAGTGACTAATACTTTCACTTTCACTCACTGTTAATTTGCATCACTTTACTGCTGCTTTATTATGAAGCATATGCTTAGTAAATAAATGGACATGTGCAAAATGTATTTGCTGCCTCTACAATGCACTTCAGACGCTAACCGTCTCACTGAAAGGCACTTACTTCTCTAATGTCTTATTTGGAGAGAAACTGCTTTTACCTTGTGAACTCATACAGTGCTGGAACGATGCTTTGATATCGCCTTCTGATAGCCAGTAACGCACCAACGTACCCACATAATATCAGCAACTCATTTCGAGCTCTAGAAGAGAATATATTTATTTTTAAAAATTCTATAATCTGAGGTACAGAACATTGTTCTTATACAGTTATTGAACTTGTGTCTCATTTTGATGAGTAACATTTATAGCAAAATATGCTTAGAAAATTTTCTAAATGTAAAGATGTTTTTATTCATCAGTTAGCTCCTATTCAGACATGTGCAGAATAATACAAATTGTATTTTACAATAAAAGTCTTTAAATAATATGGGACTCTTGCCTTCTTGTTTTTCTCTCTCCTGTCTGCTCCTGTGACTCCTGCCAGAGTCACAGGCAGCTGCAGCAGTTTTCCCGTGTGGCGTCGCAACAGAAACAGCCTAGAGCCTTTATAAGAAATATACACGGTTCTCGGGCCTTCAGCTACATGAGTAATAATGTCTTTAAATGATACCTGAATTCGAGGACGGTGTTTATTCTTTTACTTTCTAGCACTTTCGTGTCTTTGCCCACCCTAGTCTGCTTTGTATACATGGATTTTTAAGAGCTATGACCACTACACAGACCATTGGGGACATGTGGTCCAAAATGACCCCAAAGCTCTGAAGTAGCCCTGTTTGAACGAGGTGTGTCTGTGTGTGTCTTTGTGTACAGACAGACACACACACACACACACACACACACACACACGGTATTAGGAAAGGGGGCCAGTAAGATTTATCTTAGGTTTCAAAGTGACCTCTCTATTTTTACTTAAGGATAAAACAAAATGTAATTTTTCTACATGTGCACCTATCTGTCCAAGAGATCTTATTTCTTCATCTGAACACCAAAAACAATACAGCCATTTTGAAACATTGCATAAGTTTGGTTACATATTTTGGGGAAAAAGTACTCACTCAGTACATGTATGCAAGACCAATTTTTCAGTACGAATATAACTCAACAGGTCAAGAACGGGGTAAATGGTGTCCAAAGTCCAATCTGAACTACTGATGTGTTCTGGCAAAATAAAACCAGAGTCTCTAAATAAAAGGATTAAAACTTGTTCACTCAAATTTTAACTTGTGTGATTGATTCTTTTCTGGTCAATGCTAACTACCTCTTTATTTTCTAGATCCCAGTCAGGTCCCGATACCAAACCACCAGCAATCTCTTTCTTTTTTAAATTCAGGATGGCTAGTACTTTTTTTTAAGCCTTTTTAAAAAATCAATACAAATGAAAATACCAAATAAAATAGTAGATTTTAAATTATACTACCAACTAAATACATACCTTTGATGAAGTCAATACCAATAGGAAGGGCTTTTTCAGGTTCTTGACTTAGCAAGTAATACTTTATAGTCTCAAATATTTTGCCATCGGCATGGGCTGTCTCAGCTAACTGCATACATTCTTCTACTGTGGGTAGCTTGCACTAGAAAAGAATTGGTCTGATGACAATGCTACTAATATTTATAGGAATAAAAGCAATAGTATTAATATAAGTGCTAAGTATTTCCAATATACCTGGTATGTTCTCTAATTAAAGTTGCTGAAAATGGATGCAAATGAAATAATCTGTACTGGGAGCATATATTTGTGTTAATATCATTAAGATCTAATAACAATAAATATGATATTATCTAATGAGTCAATACTTTTAAACACACAAACACCCAACAAAAAAGGTGGAAGAAAATTGTCCTGATTGTGATAATGGGATTAGTACCCACAAATGTCATTTAGCAGGAATACTGAAATTAGTTATTTTAGAACAAATATACTCACCAGTGTCAAAAATTATATTAAATGTAGAAAACACAAAAGGTAATGCTTATGTGTCCTCTACACGGTAACTAACTTTCACTTGACCTTGAGACACAGCAATTTTATTTTGAGCAGGAAGGCAAAAAAAGGACAAGCTCTTTATAGCTTTTTTTTTTTTTTAGCTTTGACATTCTGAAATGCCACGAAGTGGAGAGTTGAGCCTATAAAATTACATTACTGTAGAATGAAAAGCAACAGTTTTTCAAATAATCTTTTCAAATAATTTTTCTGTTAAAACTGAGAATCTACTCCTCCTTCCTGGAAGTTCTGCTTCCAAAACGTGGGTGGGGATTAATTTACCTTTTATGTAAACTTTTGATGTGTTCACGATTTTTTAAGCACAGGCGTAAGAGTGTGTTGGTTTGCTTCTAAGCGAGGCTACATAGCTTACTGCCCTGTCTCGCTAATCTTTGCAAACACTGATGCAGCTTCTGCTGCAGAAACATTTGTGTCGTGATGGAAGGTGATGTGGTTCATCCACAAGGTCAGATGTCTCCTCTGAGATCTGTCACTCGCATCCCTTCTCTTTTTTTAATATCCCCTTAAGACTCCCCCGGTGGCTCAGACAGTAAAGCATCTGCCTACAATGTGGGAGACCCGGGTTCAATCTGTGGGTCAGGAAGATCTCCTGGAGAAGGAAATGGCAACCCACTCCAGTATCCTTGCCTGGAAAATCCCATGGACAGAGGAACCTGGTAGGCTACAGTCCATGGGGTCGCAAAGAGTTGGGACACGACTGAGCAACTTCACTTTCACTTTAAGTTACTAAGATTGTTTATTTAATTTATTAATGCATTTATTCAATAGTTTCATATTTTTTGCTGTTTAAAAATTAACTAAATGGAATAAAAAAAAAATATTGCCTTATTTGGCTGCGCCAGGTCTCAGCTGTGGCCTGTGGGATCTAGTTCCCTGACCAGGGATCAAGCCCAGGCCTCCTGTTTTGGGAGCATGGAGTCTTGGCCACTGGATCACCAGGGAAGTCCCAAAAGGAATATTTTAGATCCCTCAATCTCTCAAAAGATTTACAAACTAAATTACAAGTGCTCATGTGTACATGACACTTCATCTGACACTCCCCACCTGTATTCCCTGAAAGCCAGTTATTTGCTGAGCAACTACTACGTGCCTGGTTAGACAGAAGAAACGTTTCTTCACTTTGCTAAAGCTCTGAGAGCAGAGGGAGTTAAAGAACCGGCCCCACTGAAACTGCATTCTGACACAGAATGTGCTAAGAGCAGGCTGATCATTCCTGCAATTCTTACCCTATCTTAAAATTCTCAAAGCTATATAACTTAATATTTAAATATAATTTTTAGAGGAGTTGCTTGGTGGCCTAGTGGATTCCAGGCATTTACTACTGTGGCCCTGGGTTCAATCCCTGGTTGGGGAACTGAGATCCCCCAAGCTGTGCGTTGTGGCTGAATATATATATATAAATACACACACACA
Organism: Cervus elaphus; assembly: GCF_910594005.1. Lineage (NCBI taxonomy): Eukaryota > Metazoa > Chordata > Mammalia > Artiodactyla > Cervidae > Cervus > Cervus elaphus. The sequence goes on along the minus strand of NC_057846.1, from coordinate 16,013,111 downwards.
CACATACATATATATATGGATTTTTTGTCTTGTGAAATTCTCCAGTTATTAACACCTTTACACATATAACTAGTCTTTCTAAAGAGTTATTAATGAAGTCTGATCCAAGAGTCCAATTATACCCTTTTAGAATGTATGATAAAAAGAGCAGGTGAACACTGCTATGAAACTATGTTCACAGATGATTTTCAAAATGAAAATCACATGGTGTGTACGCGGTTTAATAATCTGCTTTTTATTTTACTGTTCTATAGCCATCCATCAATAAAAACAGAACTTCATCATTTTTTAACAGATTAGTAGCACTGACATATAGCAATGTACCGTAATTAATACAATCTCCCTGTTGCTGAATATTTTGATCACTTTTGTATGTAATCTTGATAGATTCCTATATTCTGTAATGGAGCATTTATAAAAAGCACTTTAGAATAAGCATGCAAATTTCATTATACTTCAGTAATTCTTTTCAAGATCCTAAACTGTTTTTAAAAGTTAGCATGCATGTGTGCATGCTAAGTTGCTTCAGCTGTTTCCCACTCTCTGCGACTCTATGGACCATACCCGGCCAGGCTTCTCTGTCCATGGGACCCCCTAGGTAAGGGTACCTTAAGATGCAAAGGGCTTGCAATGGGCAGTTAGATGTGTTGACGTTTTCACATCAACATTAACCAATTATGGCAAGTTCCCTACCTTCTCTGAGTTCACTTTCTTTATAAATTAGGAACAGCATCCCCTGCTTTTTCAGGGTTTTGTGAGACTTGAGTCAATAGCCGACAGATGTGAAAATTTAGAACAGCCCCCAAAATACAGCAGAAATTCAATCAATGCTTTATGTTGCTGTTATAATTTTTGCTGTCTTTATAAGAGGATCCTGAAAGGATCATCTGTTTGTTTCTCTGCAAGAATTTCTATCTGACCAAACCTAACACTAATGAGATCACAGCATGACATTCCAAACGGGAACATTGAGGATTGCCAGCATACCTTCTCATGAAGGTCGTTTCTCTCTTCCGTACACCCTGGGTAGAAAGCGCAGAGTCTCACTAACTGTAGTTCACTGTCCGGAGTCATGAGGAGAAGGTCAGCCGCCAGATTCCTATTCACATGATGTAAGGGGAAACTTCAATGAGGAGAAAACTGAGAAACAACGTTTTAGAACTCTTTCAAAGGAGGAAGAGTCTCCTGTGCCTTCCTATTTACATAGAGTACTGATTTCCTACGTAATTATGAAACTCCTCTAAATGCAGATTACAGAAACCAAAGGGCATGAAGGAAAACTAGATAATACCTGTATCCAACGGATGGAAAGCTAAAAAGAAAATAAATTTGAATATCATGAATATGTGATGAAAGCCAAGAAAAGGTGAACTTTCAACAAGTGTAAAAGCAAAAAAGAAGTGTTCTTGGTTTATGAAAGCATATTCTCTTAAGATAATGCAGCTATCTTAATTACTGCGTTTTAAATTTGTGGAGCTCTACTAATAGCTGAGGATTATACACTTCACCTGGAGATAAGCCTGATCCACGTATTTCAGCGTATGCACTTGATCCTGGTTTCTGGTACACATACCTATGGCTGCATCAAGGAAGCGCTCTTGTAGGGAGTTAAGAAGAAACAGAAGTTTGCTTTCTATTAAAAGCATCCCCTGTGGCTCAGCAGTAAAGACTGCCTGCAACGCAGGCACCACAGGAGACATGAATTCAGTCCACGGGGCAGGAAGATCGCCTGGAGGAGCGCATGGCAGCCCACTCCAGTATTCTTGTCTGGAGAATCCCATGGACAGAGGAACCTGGTGGGCTACAGGCCATGGGGTTGCAAAGAGTCAGACACAACTGAACAACTAGGCATGCACGCAGCCTAGGATGTGCATGCTCAGCTGAATGATCTCTAATTCTCTTCAAAACTTACTATCTATTTATGGTTTGCTCCTTTTTCAGTGTTTAGAAAGAAGTAGTCACATTTTATTTGAATGAGATGATGCCTTCTAGCATAGAGTCAGTTACCTTTGTGGGTAAGCTGTCTGAATTAGACCTCACACTTCCGGTTGGGTCTGAGGCAGTAGGGGACTGGGTCCTCAGGAGGGACAGTCAGTGTTAAGATACATTCGCATCTGATGCTGAGAGTGGGGTACCACTCAGTTCTACGGGGGGAGGGAGCTCTTATGTCACTGTGAGATACGCGTCAATTTTAGAGTAACTCTAAGATTATCGATTCACTCTGAAACCCCCCAGAGCCAACAGGAAAGAAGAGTGGGAAGCACTGCTCTCTTTCTGACGTGGCTGTACTCAGCTGAATGTCTGTGTTCCCCCAGGTCCTAAGTTGACATCTAACCCCCAATGTGATGGTATTAGGAGGCAGAGTCTTTGGTAGGTTGCAGGGTCATGAAGGCAGAGCCCTGAGGAAAGGGGTTAGTGTCCTGACAAAGGAGGCCACGGGGAGTTTCCTAACCCTTTTTTCCACGTGAGCACAGCAAAAACAGCCGGTATGAACCAGCAAGCCCGCTCTTACCAGACACCAAATCTGCCAGTTTATCTTGAACTTCTCTCTCTCCAGAACTGTGAATAATAAATTTCTCTTGTTTGTAGGCCACCCAGTCTGTGGTATTTTACACTAAGATAGTAGCTAAGAGTACAAACTATAAAGCCAATTTATGTAACTTGTAGTTTTGGTCATAAAATTTACTGAGACCAATAAGTCTCAGTAAATTTATGCTACTGTTGGGCATCCAGTGAATTGCATATGCAGGGACAGCAGTGTCGTTAGCTGTGATCGTCACCATCATCGTCCTCGGTACTGTTCAGCAGTGGCGTCTGCATCATCCACTGTTCAGACTGGGGGTGTGTGTGCAGACAGTGCAGAGAAGTGAAGTCCTGACGAGCAAGCTCATTTAAAACTTCTCAAGGTTCTAAGTGTTTTGGGGAAAGAGAAGACAGAAGCCTAAAATCATCTTTATTCAACAAGTCCCTGTTGAGGGACAGTACTGTCTCGGTCATCAATGAAGCATCGTCTCCAATGAGGCATGGTCCGCCCTAGGAACCAGGCTCTGAGATACGAGGGGGAACTGCTTTGAGCTCCGGCCTCCCCGGGTCTTTCCCAGGTTTAACTCTTAAGAGCAGAGCTCCCCAACCTCTGGGATCTAATGCCTGATGATGTGAGGTGCAGCTGATTAATAATAACAGAAATAAAGTACATAATAAATGTAGTATGCTTCAATCATCCCAAAACCATCTCCCCACTTCCGGTGTGTAGAAAAATTGTCTTCCATGAAACTGGATCCTGGTGCCAAAAGGCTGGAGACTGTTGTCTTAAAGCATCACCCAAGTTGATTACAAGTGTATAGTCATACCATCTTTGCTATTACTCTCCATTAGAAAAGAGACTTTATTTTCTAAACCTCCACCTAATACACAAGATCCAGCAAGAATGAGCGTAGATATGTAGAATTTCCAATATGGGAATGTGCGGTCCTGATAATCTTAGGAAGTGCATGTCTATTGTTTAATGATGCTTTATGTGCTTGAAATATCACGAATTAGAACTGGGTTACTTCAGAATAAGTGCTGGTAGATTTCATTACATGCTCACAGTAGTTCTTACTATTAATTCATATTCGTAGCACCACTTCCTTCACAATCTTATCTTTTATTTAAAAAGGAGACATTTAAAAATGCAATATTTTTAAATGTGATATTTAAAAATATTGCATTTTTAAAACATCACATGCAACTTATATTTAAAAATGCATTTCATCACTATGAAACTATTCTTTAACTTTAGATATGCTTACCACACACATACATACATACATATATATATATATGTGTGTATATATATATATATATATAATGGAATATTACTCAGACATAAAAAGGAGTGAAATCAGGTCATTTGTGGTGATGTGGTTGGATCTAGTCTGTCATACACAGTTGAAGTAAGTTAGAAAGAGAATAACAAACATCACATATTTTAATGCATATATATGGAATATAGAAAAATGACAGAGATGAACCTTTCCAGGGCAGGAATAAGAGACAAAGACACAGAGAATGGACTTGGGGACACAGCGGGGAAGGAAAGAGTGGCACTGATGTACATACACTTCCATGCATAAAACAGTGAGGAGGAAGCTTCTATGTAACACAGGGAGCTCCGCTCGGGGCTCTGTGGTGACCTAGAGGGGCGGTGGGTTGGGGGTGGTGGGATGGGGGTCCAAGGGGAGAGGATGCATGTATGCATGTAGCCGATTCACTTCCCTGTACAGCAGAAACTATTAATAACATAATACTGTGGAGGCATCACGCTCCCAATTAGAAAAGAAGGACACTCACCACGCTGAGATCATCATGCACTTCCTCGCCAGTAACTCCAGGGCATAGTGGGTTGCGGGTGCTGCAGGCTCTCCCAGCACGGTGCCCACACAGACAGCCAGCTCCAGCTCGTTTCCACGAATCAGGTACGCCATTGCCAGCTTGCTCAATGAGAAAATAACGTCTTCAGTTTCACAGGTGAATGGCAGGATCATCACTCCCCGCCAAGCTCACAAAGCAGATCAAGTTGTATTAACCTACAGCCGATTATTCTTGTAAAATAGTTGAGTGTAATATTTCTATAATGTTCTTGTCCCTTCTCCAGGGGATCTTCCCGACCCAGGGATTGAACCCAGGTCCCCCAAATTGCAGGCAGATTCTTTACCATCTGAGCCACCAGGAAAGCCCATAGGGTACTTAGGCAAGGGCAACGACAATTTCCAGGTGGGAAAGCTGGTAAGGGATATAGAGTAACTTTTATAATTTAAGACTTTTGAACCTTTGCTTACATTTTTGGAATTAATTAACAACAGTCTGTCTGCAATCGCCTTAACATGTCCTTCAGTCCCTCAGAAAAAAAGTAAATTCTTAGAATCTTCCTCAATAGGGTACAGTGATTATCAATTATCCCTTAAGGTCAATATATCTAAGGATACATGCAAAATAGAATCGATATCTTTACTTACTGGTTTTCCCATGACATTAGTGGGTTGAATGAAAAATAGCTTAAAAACATAACTTGCAAAGAACATACTAAATTGTTTATAAAAACAACTGCTTGCAAAACTCAGATATTCTGAGTTCCAGGCCAGTGATTTTTGCCTTCACCACCCCAGTGCTTCTCATATATGATAAAAACTTAGAGTGAGGTTGTCACAAATATGTATCTTGTGATAAAAATTTAGAAATAGGTGAATAAAAGATTTCATAATCTGCAGAGTTAACCTGTGTTTATTGGGTATGGAGTCGCTCAGGCTTGGAAAGCATGCAAAACCAGGTGTTACACAGAAAGACCATATTTTTCCCCCTCAAACATCATGACACACATGAGCCACCTTGAAATGTACCTCGATGTTGTCCACAGCCAGGTGGCAACAGGCGGCTAGAACTGCTCGGCCATCCTGAAAATACCATTCTGCCAGCTCTCTGCAGGCTTCCTGCAGCAGTCTAGGAAGAGAAAGCGCACATACTCAATATAAACACACGGACTCCATCATGAAAGTGAATGGATGCTCTTTTATAATAAGCTGATTAAGGGATCAAACACGATTTAATTGTATATCCCTGGTTTAGGTATAGAGATCGATTTGGGGGTAAATATCAGGAAAGCAGCCTTTCTTAGTAGATGAGCTGACGAACCACCTCCCTCTCCCAATTTTTCCTCTTTTCAGAAAAGCCTAATTTTAAGAATTTCTTATCCTACACTGAATAATTTATGCCTCAGCTATGGGGGGCAATTAACATGAAAGGAATTACAGGTTGAAAATTTATGTGGAGATGGGAACAGGGGTAGTGTATGTTGCTAACATCATTAAATGCCAAGTTTCGAAATGACAGGGGATAGCAGCAAAGGACCAGGAAGGAATATGTCACTCTTAATACGCTTAACATTTTGTGATCATTTTTCACTTGATGAGTGTCCTAAAAATTTAAATATCCTATTTTCCGGAGCAATGACAGGAGCAAAGAGAAGACACAGAGAAAGGCAGATTATTAGATTTGAAAAAGGTCAAAAGGCTGGAGAAGCCTAATTTCTATTCCTTTTAAAAACATAAGTATTTTGATTTCTTTTTTTTTTAGATTTAAAAAAAAAAAGTTTACTGGATTACAGTTGATTTATAACATTGTGTAGTTTAGCAAAGCGAATCAGTGACACATACATACACCCACTCCTCCTTAAGATTCTTTCCCCGTACAGGTCATTACACGAGTATCGAGTAAAGTTCCCTGTGCTATACAGTGGGTCCTTATCAGTTATCTGATTTATATATACTAGTATGTATGTGTAAGAGGCCCGGATGTTATTCTAGATGCTAACACAGGGGTCCTGGATTGTGAGTGATGTCGGGGAGATGCTATCCACACTGAGTCTCTGGTGAAACATTCACAAACAGCAGATTTTATTTTCACTGCCTCTCCTCCCCAGCAGGTTTGATCAGAGTTTCAAGGATTTAGGTGCTTTATAAGCAATTACTGTACTGAAATGCAGTTTGCTTTTCTGAAAGCTATGTAAGATGTGTGCAGGCTGTGTCTACATGCCTGACTTTTCCCTCCTCATCCAGGGGCAGATGCTGTGATGAAACGAAGACTGCAGTGAGAAATGCAGCTGAGGACAAGGACAGCCAAGTGGTCTGTGTACAAGGAAGGATGACCTCAAAAGCCTCTAAAGGGAAACAAGCCACAAAAAATATTGACTCCAAGTGAAGGATGAGTCGCTCACTCGTTAAAGTCTTCCTTGTAGATATCATCAGAAAAAGAAGGTCCTTTGGGTGTCGAAACATGGAAGGTCTGCATATTCCCCTCACAAGCAGCCTGGAATTTAATGCGATCTTTGGTTAATCTTTAGCTGTTGATAACAGACCAACTTAAGAATATTATTTTGAACAAAGTATATTCAAACCATGCTTGAAACTTATACTACAATTTGGAGATACCCTTAGAATTTGGAAAACAAACCCATAAATTACACTCTATCAACATGAAGCATCAAGTTTCCTTCAAAGAGTTGTTCAAGTGTATACAATGTTCAGCAAAACAGACCCGATCAGAATTCAGAGATGCTTGTGTGTTTAAAGATCTAAAAGAAACTCCCTGTGATCAGAGCAAAAGGCAGGATGGTGGAAAGAAGAAAGAAAGAAGGCCGGGATACGGGCAGAAGTCAAGGCACCTATGACCTTATCAATCACTTGAACACGACCACCCCCCTCCCAAACATGCCCCCACAAAGCTGGGCAGCCCACTCAAGTTACATGTTTTTACCTGTGCAACAAGCAGAGCTTCTTTAAGCTGACCTCTTGACATAAAAAAATGGACTAACTTTTTCACATCACCAACGGCTATGCAGTACGGAACGACGTCATCCTTATCTTCCTGGATTAACTGATCAGCTCTCCTAATAAAGTAACAACAACGTTTTTTACGAAACACTAATTTCAAGGTTCTCAGCTGGACTCAGATTTTCTGAAATGCTGAAAATATCTAAAATTTGATCAGCATTCCCAAAGACTTAGCTTTATAATCACATCATTATTGGAGGATAAAAGTTTTCTGAAGCAATACTATAGGCACTTGTTTCTTCCATAAAACATTGTAGATTTTCCTATTTTAAATGCACTGAACAGGTCTTAAATCAATATAGCTTATCTACTAAAGTGAGGAATATATCTTTCTGAAAATAAGTTGTTACCTACACATGTACGATGGAATATCTACTCTCAACTGGATTAGTGTCTACTTTCTTAAAGACAGAGAATTTTAAATGTCTTCATGGCACTGCAATGAATGGAGAAACTCTAAATGCAAGTAGCCTAAAATCATTAAAAAGGATAATTCAAGAACACAGATATTGATAGTAAAATGCAAAACACTGTTAGTGTCTCCAGCAGGGTAGTTTAAAGAAAAATAATGTTCCAGATATTTGAGGAGGAGAGGGGACCTGAGTTTGGAGATTATGGAGGATATACATGTGTCTGTCTGTCTCTTTCTCTCTCTCTGTATCCATCACTGTCTGTCTGTCTCTCTTTTCCTGTTTTTGGTCCCACTTTCTCAACAACCAACCTCATTAACCTCACTCTTAATGTTTAACCTTAGTTTTGCTGAAAACTAACCTGGCATATTTAATCTATGCTGGCATTTGCATTAAACTACATTTCAATTGCCAATCTCTGGGTGGGTACAGTAGACACTTTTCATATGGTCTGCCTTCCCTGGTGGCTCAGATGGTAAAGAATCTGCCTGCAACACAGGAGACCTGGGTTCGATCCCTGAGTCGGCAAGATCCCCTGGAGAAGGAAATGGCAACCCACTCCAGTATTCTTGCCTGGAGAATTCCATGCACAGAGGAGCCTGGCGGGCTACAGCCACAGGTTTGCAGAGACGGACATGACTGAGCAACTAACGGATTACTGTTAACAGTTTCCAGTTCCTGGCATTTTTCCCAACAACAAGGCTTTCACCATCTGACTCTGACTTCCCTATTACAGCTGTTAAGAAACAACACTCTCTTCCTGGAGATTTGTAAGTTGGACTGAGAGACTGCCTATCAATCTCTGCGAATGGCTGAATCCATAAAACATAAACTTGGGAGTTGAAGGGAGATGATTTTCTGGCCACCACGTGAACTAAGGAGCAGAGAAAATCAGGCGGGTTGAAACAAAATTGTTTTGTGACATAAATATCCTCTGTTAACTCGACTTTATTAAGGTCTCAGTGGGAGCAAGGACTTTACAATTGTTCAGTGAGGGTACATGAACTGAGAATCACTCAGGATTCTTAGAGCTTAGGATAAGGAGCCTGCAGTCTGAGGGCTGGAGCCAGCCTATTGCTTCACTTATTTGGGGAGAGTAGTTGATGGAAACGGTTCCCTTTTCCTTGGTTAATGTGTTAATCCCCCTGGATTTCAGGCTTAGTCTCTGATTCATTTTATTGGTACATGTGAGTCACAGATGAATTTTTTCTAAACCATGAAATGAAAACCAAATGCTTCATTTTCAATGCCAGAAACAAGGTAATTACTCAGTAAACAATACTCGTCAGTAACTGGCACGTAGTGAGGACTAAATATTTGTGGAATGAATGACTAGAACAGGACAGAGAACAGTCTTACGTTATGGGTTGGACTGAGTCCCCCTCACCGCCATCAAAAGATCCGTGGAAGCCCTAACCCACATGTGCGTGTACTTAGTCTGTTTAGTCGTGTCCGATTCTGTGCGACTCCACGGACTGCAGCCCACCAGGCTCCTCTGTCCATGGGATTTCCCAGGCAAAAATACTGGAGTGGGTTGCCATGCCCTCCTCCAAGGGATCTTCCCGACCCAGAGACAGAACCTGTATCTACTGCATTGCAGGCAGATTCTTTAAAGTGAACATGACTTTATTTGGAAATTGGGTCTTCGCTGAAATAGTTAATTAAGATAGGGTTATGCTAGATTAGGGTAAACTTTAAATCTGATATGACTGGTATCCTCGTTTAAAAGGGGGAAATGTGGACCCAGAGACACATGCGGGATCATGCACGTGAAGACAAGGGGGGCCGCAGAAGTGCCAAGGATTGTAACCACTAGAAGCCAGGGGAGAAGAGCGGACCTGATTCCTTCTCAAAACCTCCAAGAGAAAGCAACCCTGCCGACAACTTGATAGCGGATTTCTAGCCTTCAGGACCTCCAGAATCGGGAGAGGACATGTTTCTGTGGTTCGAAACACTCTGTGGTCCTCTGTTACGGCAGCTCCTGTAAACCAATACACCTCAGAAAAAAATCTCATTTACTGCATTCCAGTCAAGGACCTCCAGGTAACCCTGTTCAGTAGTAAAACATCTTGACTATCAGCAGTACTTGATATCCATACTTTTCAACTGCAACATGTTAAGCGGTAAGCACGTCGACTGACCCGTACTTTCCTCCATCAACAGGGGGAAACTTGCCTTCCACCACTGTTCTTATCAGACATTAGGTCAAATCCAAAAATGCCAAAATGACTTATAACCGATTTGTTTAATTTATTGTATCAGGAGATACCAAATTCAGTTATCATTTAAAACAACGGAAAAGTCAAAAATCTGAAGGGCTACTAGCATATGTACATGTTGTTTCTATTTTAACAAAATGTTAAACGTCCATCTGGGCACAGATGGTCTGCCTCACCTCTGCATCAGCTTCTTCCAGTATTTCACAGACACACTTGGCGCAACTGACAAGGCTTTGTCCCACTAGAACGGGAGAAAAGCAGAAACAGATCCATTTGGAGTGTGTGGTCTCTTAACAGACATTTATTTTAAATGAACTCACATCTACAATGTAAGTTTTTAAGCTGAATACACTCAGGAAAGCCACTCTCAGATGGCGGGACAGGAGCCACGCCTCTGCTAGGCTCTGCTTCAGTCACCACCCACCTCCAGAAGGCACCCACTGTTCTCAATTTTAACAGGATGGATCCATCCTAACCTTTTTGGAGAACTCTGTTTTGCTAACTCTGTGCTCCCTAAGGATTGGGACATGCTGGAGAAGCACTCTTCAGCAGCTGACCCTCAGAGAAGATGCTTCTCTGGGCCAGCGTGGGATGGACAGACAGTGTTAGGGGAGTCCACTGGAAGCAAATTAGCCAACACAGATTTTTTTAGGAATCAGAGACACCAGACTTGGGCAGTGGTTCTCAAAGGCGAGCCTGTGTGAGGAGAAGCTGGTGTGTGTGTGTGTGTGTGTGTGTACACCCATGTGCGTGCATGTGCGCATACACTCCATCATGTCTGACTCTTGCAACCTCATGGGCTGTAGCCCGCCAGGCTCCTGTCCATGGGATTTCCCCGGCAAGAATACTGGACCGGGCTGCCATTTCTTTCCCCAGGGCTTGCTTAGAAAAGCACCCGTGTTGGGCTCCATCCCTGGAGCTCCCGATCCCGTTGTCTGGGTGGGAAATGCATGTCTAACGATGCATGTGTTAACAACAACGCTGACACTGCTCGCCCAAGATCTCTCTGCAATAACTCCTGCTCTGAGGCACACCCTTGTTATCAGGTGAGCAGAGGACCAACCAGACCTGGAGAAAGACAAGCCTGAAATTGAGTATTTAACTAAGAATACTGCATTAAACTCTCTTGATTTTGCTTTAACAGCCCATTACCTCTCCAAGTTCAACCATCAGCTCACAGTATCTCTGAATCTGTCCCAGCCACAAGTGTATCTGGGCAGCTTCTTTCAGTCTTTCCTCTTTGGTAGGGACACCAATGCCACCACCAAACTTAGACATCTTCACTGTGGTGAGTTCTTGGGCTTCAGACTAGGTAAGAAGAAAACAAAATTTCCTAAATTTCATTATGCAAGAGCCAGTGATAACAGACGATTATAAAAGCATCATATGGATACACACTTTATAAACATACAGAGCTGGAAATTAAATATTTTTTAAAAATCACTGCTTTTTGCCCATAAAGTATAATACTTCTTTAAATGTAATATTTTGTTATGGTAGAGAGTGGGGTCCAGATGTGGCTGGTGCTGGTGGGAAGAGGCTGAATCCGATTTTTCTTAGAACTCACCAGAAGCCCAGAGGTCAAAAGGTAGTGAATGATAAAGTAGTATATGACTGGTGGAAAAAATATATATAAAGGACTTTAATAGAAACCTAAAAATTACTGGCTCACTCTCATTGGCTTCTATACTGTCAAAGGTAACTGTTATAGTCATTACGGGCTTATAATCAAAGTAGAAACATTACTTTGCCAACAAAGGTCCGTCTAGTCAAGGCTATGGTTTTTCCAGTGGTCATGTATGGATGTGAGAGTTGGACAGTGAAGAAAGCTGGGGACTAAACAATTGATGCTTTTGAACTGTGGTGTTGGAGAAGACTCTTGAGAGTCCCTTGGACTGCAAGGAGATCCAACCAGTCCATCCTAAAGGAGATCAGTCCTGGGTGTTCATTGAAAAGACTGATGCTGAAGCTGAAACTCCAGTATTTTGGCCACCTGATGGGAAGAACTGCCTCACTGGAAAAGACCCTGATGCTGGGACAGACTGAAAGCAGGAGGAGAAGGGGACGAAAGAGGACGATGGTTGGATGGCATCACTGACTCAATGGACATATGAGTTTGGGTAAACTCCGGGAATTGGTAATGGACAGGGAGGCCTGGCGTGCTGCAGTCCATGAGGTCGCAAAGAGTCGGACACGACTAAGCGACTGAAGTGAACTGACTGAATCACAGAGGTGCTTCTTTATGGAAATGACTGTTTCTTACAGCATTGAATCCACACCCCTGGCACGAGTCTCCCCATGGTCTAACAGTTAAGTCAACCACTGATACTTCAAATATAAAAGCTTTTTCTTCTTTCTCGTCCCAGGACTGTTTGCTATTGGCACTGCATATCACTTCATGTATAAGGTGTACTGAAATCCATTAAAGGATAAGATGTGATCATTTTTAATGAAACATATCCCAGAAGACAGCCTGGCAGGCCTCTGAGACAAAAATCACACATATGATCATCTGGTAATAGTGTAAAGGTAAAGCATTTCAAGGGTCTTCCAAGTGACATTTGAAGAATTTCATGAGATTCAGTCTGTGAAAACCATGACTGCCTTAGTCTGTTCTCAAATAATTCATACTATCATGATCAATTTTTATTGAAGATTTCTCTCTTCAATATTCATTTATTTTAGTCCATCCACTCTAATTATATACATTAAAATAATTTTCATATTTTAATGACAAAAAGGCAAAAGTAATTTTTGTTTTAGCACAGCACAACTGCATATGCTACTTACCGTTCTGAATTTAATCAGATGTTTCAGGTGCATTATTCCTTTGCAGTAGTTCTGAGGGAGTAAGCTATCATCTTGCCCTTTTATCACTGCAACTAAGGTCCATAAATTATCACTGCCACCTGGAGGCTGAAAAGTTGATACAGGACACCCAAAGACATAATAATGAAGTAAAAACTTCAGAGCATTTTGCATCTTTAAAAATATAATGCAGGCATATAAAACTTGAAAAATTAACAAAACAGTATTTTCCTTACTGTTGATTTTCTTAAAGAAATTTGTGTCTCTTTATTTTTATTTGTGTTTTTGACCACACACCATGTGGCATTCAGGATCTCAGTTCCCTGCCTAGGGATTGAAGCTGGACCCCTGTATTGGGACATGTAGTCTTAATCACTGGACCACTAGGGAGATTCCTACCTTATTTAGAGTTTCTGGTTTCCATTTGCATTCTTACACTGAGACAATACAAGTAAACATGTGAACTTAATGACAGCAAGTCGTCATGACTTGTTTTGGCTAAAGAGGAAATTTTCACATTTAATTCCTACAACACTTACGGATAAACATTCTGAAAACCATCTGAGTTTTTTCATGCGAAGGTTTCCACTTAGTTTCTCTATCTCCTGTTTGATATCTCTTGACACTTTGCCACACAGCAGCGGGGGCGCGCCTGGCTCTATGGCAGAATCTGGAGAAGGGATACAACCTAATGAGAAAAGAGTGCTTATCAAATCATATTTAGAAAGAAGGTCTAATACACGCAGTTTCAACACCTGTGTTCCCGATGATTTCTTCCCAGGATCTGTCTGCCAGAATATTTATTTGTAAAGGAGTGATTAATGGCGTTAGTGACCAGAGTCTCACTGTGGAGTCCCGGGAGCAGGAGGCCACTGTGAAGGGGCGGCGTGGGTGGCATGTGAGACCTGGAGGGAGAAATAAAGCCATTTACTAAAGGAAGCACCGAAAAACTTTTATTTATGTGTACCTCCGAAGTGTGAGGAGTGTTCGTCACTCAGCTGTATCTGACTCTTTGTGACCCCATGGACAGTAGCCTGCAGGGCTCCTCTGTCCCTGGGATTCTCCAGGCAAGAATACTGGAGTGGGTTGCCATTCTCTCCTCCAGATCTTCCCAACCCCAAGATGGAACCCAGGTCTCCTGCATGGCAGGCAGATTCTTCTACCTTCTGAAACCCCAGGGAAGCCCTACTTCCTCAGAGCTGAAGTTATGAAGAAATGTTCTAAATAACATTTCTGTCTTGGCTGTAAATGATACAAGGATGTTTAAAACAAAAAAGTACTAAGTATCTTCTATAGACAGGAATACAGAGTTGAATAATTATAAGAAAGCAGATGGTCCTGGATGACAATGTTGAAGTTACATTTCAGCTGCTCTATCAGCAAACTGGCAGTCACACCAATGGAATACACAGTGATCTGTGAGTTAATGGCTGGCTGGCTGGCTGTTCTCACTAAAAGATAAAGGAAGATTTGAGAACCTTCACTTTAGAACGTCCACAAATGGGGCTCTCTCCCGTCCCCAGGCCTGCACTGCAGTAACCAAAAGGCCACTGGGGTCAAGCACATTGTTACAAATGACTAGATTAGGGTTCTGTGTGTGTACAGTCACTCAATCATGTCCGACTCTTCCATGACCCCATGGACTGTAGCCCGCCAGGCTCCTCCATCCATGGGATCCTTCAGGCAAGAGTACTGCAGTGGGTTAGTTACGGTTAGCTTCCCTGAATCATCATTTTGCATTCATAATTCAACTACCTAACCCCATCGATGTTTGGGTGCCACACATGTGAGCTAAGTGACGTGCGAAAGATAAGAAATCTGATTTTCCTTTCCCAACTCATTTATACTACAAAACTTTGTACTATATTAAAAAATAAAACACTGCCTTAAATATCCAAGAGCAGAGGTAAAAGAATGGCTAGGTAAGTCATAACTAAGTTATGGCTGATGTCCTGTTTTACAACTTACTGTTGGGGTGATGCTAAGTGAGAAAAACCCAAGGGTGTGTGTGCGGGGGGTGTCTGCTTCTCTGCAGAGACAGAGACACCACAGAGCTAACAATAGCTATCTTCTGATCATTTCTGGGGATGCTTTCTATTTTATTCTGTGTATTCTGCTACTGAAACAGTAAACTTCTTGAATGCACACTTTCCAATAAGGTAAGTCTTATTTCAAAATGAAATACTGCAAGATTTCTTCAAAAACACTGTATTCCTCAGAAACTAAATCATTAATACAGCAAAATTTAGAAGTACATGAAAAACACTTTACCGTACACATCTGCACCATGATCACACACAGTATCCAAACATATTCCTTCTCGTGTGTCCCACACTTTTATAGTACAGTCCCAGCTGCCAGATATTAGCAGGTATGGGATCTCAGGATTCCACATCAGTCCCCTCACAGGCGCCGTGTGTCCACTGAGAATATTTATGCACGCATCTTGAGTGTAATCCCAGATTCGAACAGAACTGAAAACAGAATATTATGCATATAATACCATTCAAGTTATAATTTATCTAAAGGGTCAATATATTTTTAATGGAGCACATATTGTTAGTGATTATTTCTTAGCATACTGAAAAAGCAGTTTATGTTTCAAGATATGTTGATTCTCCACAGTGCAAAGAATGAATAATTAGTTCGGCTGGAGCCAGCCTATTAAAATATTTCTTCTTTACTTTTGCTGGTCATTTACTACTGATACTACATATATGATTTCACAGTTTATATGTTTGAAAAAATTGCTTTCTTAAATTATCGAAAGCAGGTAAAGCCAAAGAAAAAATATGACTAACAACATGTGTATGATCATTTAAATACATTCAGATTATTTGTATCATGAAAATACAGCATATATGATGATGGATATTATTTGAAAAATCAATTCCTATCAATGCTTCTTAAAAAAGGCTTTATTGGAGGATAATGACTTTACAATGTTGTGTTAGCTTCTGTTGTACAACAAAGTGAACCAGCTACAGATATACATATATCCTCCCTCTTGAGCCTCCCAGGGCCCCCATCCCACCCCTCTAGGTCATTACAGAGCTCTATGCTTTTATCAACACAGTAAATAGTTCATGTTTATGTCAGTAAAGTAAGTTTCTTAGTCTGTGGAATCAATCTCAGATCAAGTACAAAATTTAAATACAAATGGATTCATAATATTACTGGAGTTTACTGACTGTAGAATACAAATATTATTGAAGTAAAATTTTAACTCGAAATCAATTTAAAACCTCCAGATGCCAACTCTGCTTGGGTAACTCATGATTATCTTTTAGTTACAGATTTATATCAACCTGAAAATATAAAAATATTAATACTCCAAAGGTTATATTACACCATTATATATATATATATATACATCATATATTTTTACTTAAGGCATATCTCTTTCCACTTTATATAAAAAGACTTTTCTTCTTCTCTTTTATACTAGGACAGGATAATGTGGTTACTATTACAACTTTTACTAGCACAAAGTAAGACTTTTTTTTATCTCAATTTATCTCCTATTCAAATAGCCCGAACTGTACTATGCAAATATGTCTGATATAAAATACAGACAAGATTTCAGCAACTTTCACAAACTCAGAAAAGAATGTTAGATCATTCTCATTTCTAAAATATCCTCTCTTCACTTTAACACATATAATCATCTTTTACTCCATTCTTAATGAAAACAGAGTACATACTAAATATGAGAACATTATTAAAAATAAACTCTCCTCTATATTTTAAAAGGATTTACTGTTTCAGACATTTTCCCCAACAGACCCTTCTGCAATCTTCATTTCTGTTAACTTTGTTCTTAGTAAGATAGAAATAAGCAGCTACAGAAAGCACAAGAACCTCCTCCAGGGGATTTTCCCACCCCAGGGAATGAACCCAGGTCTCTCACATTGCAGGCGGATTCTTTACCGTCTGAGCGACCACGGAAGCCCAAATAAGGATATAGAAAGCGTGAATATGACAGTAAGTAAGGAACACTGTTTAGACGTATGCAATTAGATACTTGTTAACTGCCTACCTATTAAGTACGTATTTAGAATAGTTCCACATACAAGTTGGATAATATAATAAGCACATTTCTAGAAAATCGCAGGCTTTTGAGTTTTAAACAAGAATCCAAAGTACATACCCATCATCAGAGCCGCTGCAGAGAGTCCCCTCCCTCAGAGGAGACCATCTCACATGGAACACTTTCTCCGTGTGCCCGCTGAACACCTTCAGTGGCTGGTCCGAGCTGGTGGCCACGTAATAGACACGAACATTTTTGTCTTCACAGCCCGTGGCTATCATGTCTCTGAAACATCATCAATGGCCCATTAAAAAAATGACAGGGTTGATAATACCTGTTACTGATAGTTTTTAAATGTACACCGTACTAATTTCTAAAACCAGAATGCTCTGCTCCCTTCATGAAGTTACACTACAAACCGATGTAAGTAAAAACATCATTTATAGAAACTGCTCTAGTGCAGTTTCTCAAGCTTCCCTTTTAATCAGGTAAATTTTTTATTTCCCTCAGATGAGAGATAATGGTATATTTACTTGTTTTTTTTTCAAGATGCCCAGATTCATAAATTGAATATTTCTCAGAATTTTGTATTTTGCAACTATTGGAACTTGAAAAGGGTCTCAAATGGTCAGTGATTGAGATTTGCTGAACTGCTGGTAGGCAAGTTATTAATTACCTCATGCCCTGACTGCTAGTAGATTTTTTTGTGGTACTGGTACAAAACAGCAGTGTTTCCCCCAGAAGTGTACTAGGAAACTCCCCAAAGACCAGGGTCGACTCATGTGACAGTAAGCCAGTCACAGTCCTGTTTTCCAAATCTCTCTGGTGGTTTCCCCAACTTGAGATGCTTAACCGCTGGATCCAGAAGAATCCTTTAGAAATATAATATGTGGGTATGATCTTTTAATGATCATTGCTCATTATTCTTAAGACAGTGAGACAAGCTAAGCAACTATCTGTACCCGAGTGGTCATGCCTGGAGTACTGTTTCGAGTGGAATTCAAGTACTAGACAGACCTGTGGAATCATGAGCCAGACACAACAGTCTCTCCAAGAACATTAACAATCATAGAGACAGTCCCCAGGCCCAAAGCTAAAGAGGGGAAGCTACACATTTTGGACCCAATTGTCATCAAAACCTTCTCCAAACTTCGAACTGCTGATTTTTGTCATATCGGTTATAATACCTATATTTATTAACGCTTACATGTCAAAAAACAGAAATCTTTAAACTAGCATGCTGGTTGGTCTGTAAATGTATAGATTACATGCACCCAAGGCTCACTGATAAACAGGAGTGTTTCTCTATGTGAGAAAATATATTTTGCATAATATAAATAGTTACATGTACACAGGAGTATATTTTATATATATGCAGATACACAGATATAAAATCTTAGAAATGAAAAAAATTCAAAAAATGTACACACCAGCTATCCAAATTATAAATTCAGGAATATGAATAAACTTTTATAAGTTCAAGATGTTTTTCACTTATCTCCTAAGACACTAAGTGGAATATAAATACAGAAATTAGAACATTTAGAAAAGATTTTTAAAAACAAAAATGTCAAAATGAAAAATGAAATTTACTAGACAGGCTTACCAATAAACATAATAGTTAAGTATAAAGGATTCTTTTTTTTTTTTAAGCTTTCTTAACCAACAAAACATACTGCATTCCTATCTTTATTCCCCCTGAATGGTCAAATTCTTAAATTCTTATTAACCCTAAAAAAGAGCGAAATAAGAATGTGGAACTGTTCTGTTGATCAGAGACAAGGTAATTCTACTCATTTGTATGTTCAACAAGTATTTACTACACATCTACTTTTTTTAAGGTATAGTGAGGGCTAGAAGCACAGTGTTTTGCTCAGAATATACTGTGAAAAGTAGAGAACCGCTGCTGATCTCAGGGAGAGGTAGCCAATTCACAACTAAAACAATTTTCTGATGTTAAGTGTCCTAAGGTGTACGATACTACAGGGGAAATTTACCTAAGATGGGGCTCAGGAATACTTTTCTGCAGAAGTGGTTCCTGAGCTGAGAGACAGGGAAAAGTTCTGTATGCCCAGGTCAGGATGGACCGGGTCGGGTGGGGTGGGAAGTAGAATCCTAGATGCAGGTGCAAACAGGAGCAGAAGCCCTGCGGCAAAAATGAGCTGGCTGGTTCAAGAAGTGGAAAGCCACTGTGGCCAGAGTGAAGAAGCAGAGGTAGCAGGGCCTGGGATGCGATAATAAGGCACAGAGGAGCCGGCTTATACATGGACTGCCTGGCTAGGACTCTGCATGTTATCCCAGGATCAATGGGAAACTGCTGGGAGATTTAAGCAACAGAAAGCTGTGCTCACATCTGCATTTCTCCACGCTCACTCTGGCAGCCACCTGGAGAACACAGAGAGGAAGTGGTGACAACAGGTGTGAACTCTGAAACTGATTTAGAAGGCTTCTGCAGCGGTCCCCAAACAGACAAACGTCACTGGCTCAGTGGCTGGGGGGTGATTAGGAAAAGAATAATCAGACGGAGGCTATGACAGGAGTTGATGGCTGACTGGAAGTGACAGTTGAGGGATGCTAAGGTCTAAAAAAGGAGAACAAGGGTTTCAGCAGTTTGTTGCTGGCACTTTCAGGCAGCCGAGATGGAAAACACTGCGCAATAGTGATTTGATTCAGAACCCAGTGCAATAAGGTGTGAATATCTGATACGTATATTTTAAAAGCATAATTCATATTATTTTCACCATATTTAAAGAAAATTTGACTTTTCAAATACAATTTGTTGTTGTTCAGCCGCTCAGTCATGTCCAACTCTTTGCAATCCCATGGACTGGAGCATGCCAAGCTTCCCTGTCCTTCACTGTCTCCCATATATTTGACAGGATATAATTGATCCCACATATTTGACGGCATATAAATGTAATTTATATCCTGTCAAAGAGAGGTGTGAAACACAAGATTCTTGGAAGTGCAGGGGCTTAAAGGATCAATTTTAGTGGAGGTTTGATGTGGATTAATTTTTAAATTTAAGCTGATCTTTACATGGTAAATACCAGGCTCTTAAGCAAGGTTGACCTTTCAAAACCATTCTAAGCTCCACGTCTTGGGAAATCACCCCATGTCATGGCATTTGCATCAGGCGGAGGCAATGGGAAGTCATGGGGACAATACCACTGCAGAGATTCCTAAGAGGGTTTGGAGCAAGGGCCACCTCTCAGAAGCCACACGCAGATGGGACCGACTTCCATTTTCATTAGTGAGCTGTATGCTTTTCCCTAAAGCAGCAGCAAGTTGTCTGAAAGTAGGAATCAATATTCCTAAATCATGTAAAAACTTCATGGAATAAAAAGATGGTTAAACATGCAGTTACAAGACGAGGTAAGGGGAATATCACCTAAAAAGAGTGATGAATATTACTTATGAGAATAACATCAAACTTTATGGTTATTCAAAATCTTTTAAAGTGTTTATTACTTACTTGTTGTTTTGGCTCCAATCACAACCAAACACTGCAGCTGGATGTCTATATTTGTGTAGTATTTTGCCATCAATTGTTCGAATTATACTGAAATTGAGTATAATATGTTAATAGAAAATTACGACATTCTAAATACATTATTCAAAGGAAGAAAGCCAAAACTGTGTAATTTAAACAAAATGTTTTAGGATAGAGACCTTGTCTCCAGAGCACAGGGAACATTTAAAAGGACCATGTAAATGATATTATAAATATGATAAGTATGTTTACATCACATAGTATTAATTATGGCAACCCACTGAAACCTACTTAAAGGAGATACCTTTTTATTTAGAACATATTTTCTTATATTTATTCAGGAAATACATAGTATAATACATATATTTTAAAACATAAGCATTACATTTTCAGTTTCAAAATTTAACAGTTGAAAATTTATGTTTAAAACAACTTATTTACAGAGTTGGTTATATGTGTTATTACACCAAGTCCAAGACATGTAAGTTATTCTAACATTTTCATGGCACTTTTTAAGGGATACAACTAGAAATCTGGAGGACCCCTTCTCTCCAAACACACTTCAGACACTTTCAATGCAAAAATAAAGGAAGCTTAATACTCTACTGTTGGAGTAGGAAATGGCAACCTATCCAGTATTCTTGCCTGGAAAATTCCATGGACAGAGGAGCCTGGTGGGTCACAGTCCATGCGGTCGCAAAGAGTTGGACATGACTGAGCACACAATATCCTTCTATATTATTACCATAACACAAGGGCTATTAATTCCATTAGGAACACAAAGCTGTGTGTAAATTAATGTACTGCAAAGTTTGAAAAGTCTTTGGAAAAGACCCTTTTAAAATATCCCTGTTATGTGAAAGTGAATGTGATAGTCGTTCAGTCTTGTCTGACTTTTTGCGAACCCATGGACTATAGCCTACCTGGCTCTACTGTTCATGGAATTCGCCAGTCAAAAATACTGGAGTGGGCAGCCGTTCTCTTCCCCAGGGGATCTTTCTAGGCCCACCAAAACTTTTGAGGCTACTAGGAAGTGGTGGTAACCTACACTCAGAAATGTTTAGTGATTGACTGTGGTATTTACCAAGTAAGTTATTGCCCTGAAAATACATGGTAAAGCTAACTACATATCCCCTAATAAAAGAACTCTTAGGTACGTATTTCATATTTTGGTATGTATCAATTAGCAAATAGTCATTTTTCAAGGGAAAAATTCCTAATACTGTTGTTTCTGAAAATTTCAGCTTCCTGGTATAGATCTTTGGTTTCCACAACTTCTGTATTTTCCAATGAAGTTAAAAAGTGAGGGTGAGAAGATGGGGCAGGGTATAGCAAAATCCAAGAGGAGATAAACTATTTCTCAACAACAATAAATTCCTATACCACATGTCAAAGATGACAATACCTATAGCTATATGGTAGTACCACTGGATTAAAAACTTCTTTTTTAAACTCAAGGTCAATTCTTCCCTTACATATGTTTCTTGGAAAATTACTTTTCCCTGGGACTCACATATTTCTGAAACACAGGGTCAGAGAAGTTAGTTAGAAATTTCCTACAGCATGACCTTATTCCTCCTTGCAAAGCCTTTTTATCCTTTTTACAGGAATAACATATACTGTGAACTAGTTTCTAGAGCACTTGATATCTCTTGAGTCACTTGGGAAATGAAATACCCCTTCCTCAAAACGTGATGAGGATTAGACTCTGAAAGTACTTTAAATGCTTTGAGGCAAGTCACAGAATTTAGTTATAATTTGAGCAGTTTTACATCTAGAAAGCAATTACTGGTTTACTTTTAAACATCACTGCACTGTTATTTATTACTGATATATCACAGCAGTGCATGTGCCTACACATGGAGCTGCTAAGTCGTTTCAGTCGCGTCTGACTCTTTGAGACTCCACGGACTGTAGCCTGCTGGCTCCTCTGTCCATGGGATTTTCCAGGCAAGAATACTGGAGTGGGTTGCCATTTCCTCCTCCAGGGGATCTTCCTAACTCAGGGATCGAACCTGGGTCTCATCTGCTGCACTGGCAGGCAAGTTTTTTACCACTAGGGCCACCTGGGAAGCCACCATAAATAATATTTATGATAGCTGGCAGAGCTGTACAAACAGAATCTTATCAAATATTTTAATACAGGTGCTAACATGAGACACTGATATTATCAAATGCATACTTTATAAACAGTGTGATTTCATACACAGTACTTACCAGTAACCATCACCACTGCAGGTTGCTATTCTTTTGGAATCTTTATGACTCCAGGCAATGCAGAATATCCCATTTTTTCCATGCTTCAAAAAATGCAAAATACCTATCAATAAGAAATAATTCACCCCTTTTTTCTCTTATTTATTTACTTCTTCTAATACTACTTTTCTATTAGGAACTTTTTCTAGATGATGCTACAGAGACATTATTGTGAACAACAGAAAGCTGAATATATACTTTATGAATGCATAAAGCTATCAAACTTAAGAAACAAAACCACTGTTTTAAAACATAAACTGGGTGGCTCTATTTCCTTTTGGGGGACACTGATAAAGACCCAAAGTCTGTCAGTCATCTGTAGAATTAAGCTCAGTTTTATACCTTTTTCTAGGAAAGCCCATCTTTCCCATAATGATGAAGATAGTTATCATTTTTAAACCCAATGCTATTAAAACTACAGTGTAAGAGATACTGCAAGCAACTGTTATTGATTGTTCTTCTAAATTTCAAAATTTTATTTTTATAAAAGAAGGAAGGCTTAAGGTTATTATTCTAACAGATCACTCTATGTTTGCCTGTACTCTACATTTATCTGTACTCTTGGACTGGAGAAGGGTAAAGGAATATAATCACAGCTGGTATGCTTAGAACTTTTAAAAACACAAAGAATATAATCTATACACAGGAATGTCACTCATCAACTAGGTAATGGGTGTAATCAACTAATTTTCAAGTCTCCCAGCATCTTGGTGTCTTGTGACCTAGGTACCTTCTCATTAGCACTAGGCAGCCCCAATCTGACCCCACAGCCAGCCCCAAGCATCCAGGACGTCTCTTATGTCATTCACGGCTTTCCCAGCATCCAGTAGCATAGATAGGACCAGTATCAAAACTGCTTAAATTTAGGATAATAAATGTGGGAAAAATTAACACTGCTGACTTCAATTAACTGTTATGTGGGCCTCACAAAATAAAACTTAAGACATTACTGACCCTTAAGTGCACTGAGTTCATGAGGATGAACTCAGCCAATGGAGGATCCCAAATCCTTCAACTGAATGAGTATAAAGACCACCTCCATTCCTGTGTCCATCTTTATAAAGGTGGACACCCCAAAAAAGTTAAAAATAGCAAACAGAAGACCACCTTAGTAAAACAGCCTTAAAGCTCCAGAGAAAAAGTCACTTTAGTCTCCCCTTAACACCAGCCACAATTTAAGTACAGTAATCACTGTAACCACTTGAATGAAATTTCAGGAAATCGAGGGACAATCCTAGATCCTGTTCATTATTCTCCTCCCTTCACAGCTAACATGTCAACAAGATCACAAATATTTTGCAAATATTAACAGAACAGAGGGAAAAAATGGAAGGACAATTCAACTCCAAGCAGAAGGAAGAGTACAATCTGTGACACTGTAAAGAGGAGAGATGGAGTTTTTACAACGTGTTATGGAAAAATGAAATTTGAGACTCAGAACTAAAACATTCAACTTTACCATCTTATAGGTGAACATTCAGGCTCAAGGAAATAAAATGATTCTATGTCAAGAGCTAACAAGTGACAAAATTGGGACTGTGATTTGGGACACATTCTGAGCTTAGTCTTTTTGTAACTTTTGAATATTTGCCTGGACAATTTTGTGGAAGATGGCTTAAAATTCCTTTGAACCTCTAATGCAACTTTAGGTGAGTAACTGCATCTTAGCTACATTTTTCAGAATTCATTTTAGCATATGGATGTCCTCTTGGATTTTCTTCTAATTAAGAGAATATAATGCCACCTGCTGATTAACTATTAAATTAAGAGAGAAAAGCACTGAAAATACACGAGGCCATATAAGACATTCTATTATTTAGCTAGCAATAAATACATCCTACCTCATTAAATCGTTGTACCATTTTGCCCTTTTTAATATCCCAAACAAAAGCACCATTTCGGGAAGTTGCTCCGGCAATACAATTTAAATCACCTTGGGAAACAATTTGTTAGACATTATATGAAATGTTTGCCACAAATGCAATTCTTTTTAAAAATGTAATTTTTGAAAAAGATGAGTTTGCAAAGTGCTTCAAGTTTTTTTTTAAATAATGAAAATTATTAATTGCATGCAAGTACAGACAGAAAGTATAGTGCATAAATATATCATACAAGTTCAGCAATTATCAAAGTATGGTCAATCTTATTTTCGTCTATAGCCTCCTACTGGATTTTTTGGAGTAAAGCTCTAACATTGTGTTCTTTCATCAATAAACACTTGAGGACAGATGTCTAAAATACAGGATCTCTTTTATTAATGTGATCAAACTAGTATAATCACAAATAGAAAAACTATCAATAATTCCTCAGTATTATTACATATCCAGTCAGCATTTACATTTTTCTGACCATCTAACAATTTTAGTAATCTATTAATGGTTAGGAAAGTAAATATTTCTGTAAGCAAGACACATGAAAAAATTCATTTTCTCCATCAAAAACATAATGCTCTTTATTTTTAAGAAAAAAAATCTATGAAAATCAAATTACTGATTTTGTTGATGATTCTGAATTTGTTACAAGGCAATCAAAGAAGAGGTTTTCTCCGTTAGAAGAAACAAAACAGCTATTACCTGCTACCTAGGAGAAAAAATATAGAGGAATTATTTTGTGATAAATGACTGTAAGTATTTAAAAAATAATCCTCACCAGTTTTTCTAGGATTTTCATTCTGCTACCCTGTTGGGGCTCTAAAATTACTGGGGAAAAGTTTTCACATTTATTTGCACCTCTAAAAATTTTCCTGTGATTCTTCTCTAAAAATAGGGAAAAGAAAATAGAAGTCTCTTCTGAAGACATCAAACCCTTTAAAAACTATATATATATATATATTCAGGGCTAAAAATTTATGTGAATGAGGAGATAAGCTAAAAAATAAGCTATATACTGGCTATAAGTCAGTTTTTAATTCATATATTAGTATTAGAACAAATAAGTAAAACATTCTACATACTTTTTAAAGTGAAAAACTCAGTTTAGTTTGTAAAGTTATTCATTACAGGAAAATTTAATGTTTTGGGAGAAAATGCCAGCGGTTTCATAGGACATCTCTTCTCTTTTTAAGGATAGGAAAGTATAAAGGTTCCATCATACTGAGTCCAAGAAAAGACCTTTGTATCGCATAAAATCCTTCAATATTACAAAAGTGGAGTTTATACAAAATCACATGCTCATAATCAAACTGATGATCACTCTTGTTCACAAAACAGATGCACCAGGGAAAGACAGGTAGCATAATTTTTGGAAAAAAAAATATTTTATTTTTATATGTTTGATTCACATGAAAATATTAAGGAAAACTTCCATCATGTAAAATACATTACACCTTTACAGGGCTTCCCTTGTGGCTCAGACAGTAAAGAATCTGCCTGCAATGCGGGAAACCTGGGTTCGATCCCTGGGTTGAGAAGATCCCCTGGAGAAAGGAATGGCAACTCACTCCAGTATTCTTGCCTGGAGAATTCCAGGGACTGCGGAGCCTGGTGGGCTATGGCTCATGGGGCCAGACACGACTGAGCGACTAACACTTTACAGGCAGATCTATACAAATGCAGCTAAAATGAGATGGGTCAGTATCACCCTGATTTACTGTGGCTTCTCTGTGTGACTACACCACACAGAAGGGCCCAGAAATCAAAGTGCCTGCTCAGGGAGCTCATTCTAAATCCCCCCAAACTGCACCAACACGTATGTTGATGCTAATTTGCCTCCACAATCATTTGGAGCAAGACAGCACTGAAGGACAGAAGATAATGCAGACGAACATAAAAGTTATGAGAGTCATTCCACTGTACTCCTGATTTTAATAAAAAGGTTCTTACCTGGAGCCCATGAAAGGGAATAAATGACCCCTTCGTTCCCCGGGGAAGTGTATACCGCAGTCAACGTGTTTATATCCCAGACTTTTATGGTGCCGTCAAATGAAGCTGTTGCTAAAAGATTGGGGTTGTCAGGCTTGAATTTGCAGTCAAAAATAGTTTCCACATGACCCTAGGAACGCAGCATAAAAAAACACAGAAGAAAACCAGGCAAAATGTGAGTTCTCAGCAGGGTTGTATTCTATTTGACACAGAGGCTTCATGATCGTAACAACAGAAGTTTGTAGACTCACAGAATTATTATGACTCAATAATAGAAATGAACCTTAGAAAATGCTTAATCCAACCTTGTTCATTTCATGAATGAGAACAAGAAAGCTTGGAGTAACTGGCAGAGATGGACTTTCTCCTTCGTCCTGAGAACATTCTATTTCTCATTTTGCTTCCAAAACACAGTGAAACTACATGATTTTCTGATACTACACATAGGGTAACATGGCCCAAACAATAATGGGAACACTGCCAAATGCAGAATAGTCCCAATAAGCTAAGCAGAAAGTACTATTTAAAGAAATTTAATCCTTTGTTTCTTCATTTGCTATTATTTTCTCCCAATCTGAGGGCTGTCTTTTCACCTTACTTATAGTTTCCTTTGTAGTGCAAAAGCTTTTAAGTTTCATTAGGTCCCATTTGTTTAGTTTTGCTTTTATTTCCAATATTCTGGGAGGTGGGTCATAGAGGATCTTGCTGTGATTTATGTCGGAGAGTGTTTTGCCTATGTTCTCCTCTAGGAGTTTTATAGTTTCTGGTCTTACATTTAGATCTTTAATCCATTTTGAGTTTATTTTTGTGTATGGTGTTAGAAAGTGTTCTAGTTTCATTCTTTTACAAGTGGTTGACCAGTTTTCCCAGCACCACTTGTTAAAGAGGTTGTCTTTTTTCCATCGTATATCCTTGCCTCCTTTGTCAAAGATAAGGTGTCCATAGGTTCGTGGATTTATCTCTGGGCTTTCTATTCTGTTCCATTGATCTTTATTTCTGTCTTTGTGCCAGTACCATACTGTCTTGATGACTGTGGCTTTGTAGTAGAGTCTGAAGTCAGAGCAACTCCTGAAGCTCAATTCCAGAAAAATAAATGACCCAATTCAAAAATGGGCCAAAGAACTAAACAGACATTTCTCCAAAGAAGACATACAGATGGCTAACAAACACATGAAAAGATGCTCAACATCACTCATTATTAGAGAAATGCAAATCAAAACCACAATGAGGTACCATTACACGCCAGTCAGGATGGCTGCTATCCAAAAGTCTACAAGCAATAAATGCTGGAGAGGGTGTGGAGAAAAGGGAACCCTCTTACACTGTTGGTGGGAATGCAAGCTAGTACAGCCGCTATGGAAAACAGTGTGGAGATTTCTTAAAAAACTGGAAATAGAACTGCCATATGACCCAGCAATCCCACTTCTGGGCACACACACTGAGGAAACCAGATCTGAAAGAGACACATGCACCCCAATGTTCATCGCAGCACTGTTTATAATAGCCAGGACATGGAAGCAACCTAGATGCCCATCAGCAGATGAATGGATAAGGAAGCTGTGGTACATATACACCATGGAATATTACTCAGCCGTTAAAAAGAATTCATTTGAACCAGTCCTAATGAGATGGATGAAACTGGAGCCCCTTATACAGAGTGAAGTAAGCCAGAAAGATAAAGAACATTACAGCATACTAACGCATATATATGGAATTTAGAAAGATGGTAACGATAACCCTATATGCAAAACAGAAAAAGAGACACAGAAATACAGAACAGACTATTGAACTATGTGGGAGAAGGTGAGGGTGGGATATTTCAAAAGAACAGCATGTATACTATCTATGGTGAAACAGATCACCAGCCCAGGTGGGATGCATGAGACAAGTGCTTGGGGCTGGTGCACTGGGAAGACCCAGAGGAATCGGGTGGAGAGGGAGGTGGGAGTGGGGATCGGGATGGGGAATACGTGTAAATCTATGGCTGATTCATATCAATGTATGACAAAACCCACTGAAATGTTGTGAAGTAATTAGCCTCCAACTAATAAAAAATTAAAAAAAAAAAAAAGAAATTTAATGTTTACAATATTTACAATTAAATACTTTTAATAGTTCTAGACACCTTTCTAAAAAGTTTCAGTCAACCAAAATAAATTCCTAATGTATGGCTCTCTACAAAAATAATCTGAGGACAATATTAATACATAAGTAAAAGTAAGTATCACTTTATACACAAAATAAGTATTGCATTATAAATAGAAAGAAAAACCACAGACATACCAAGTCCCTAAGAAAATCCCACTTCTTGGCTCCCATATCATAAAGTCCAACGCCACCATCCAAGAAACAGCATACAGCGTGACCAGGAGGAAGAGAGAATGCTTGATTCTGCGTCAGAGTCGGGGGTGGGACTGCTTCACTGGTGGAGGACGTGTAATGATTTTTGGTTGGGGACTGGTTTGAAACTAGGAAAGAAAATAATCAACCCTAATGCCAGTGGCTTCCCACATGCTGGAATGAAGTCAAAGGACCTAATTTATATAGATGCTCCTTCGTTCTCTTTTATCTAGAATTTGTATCAGCAAACTCTTAATAAGCAATGATCAGATTTTCTGCCACAGGTGTACTTTTGCAGAACTGCCTATGCACACACACATATATATACAAAATGGGATATTATTTTGAAAAGAGGTGTATAGAGTGCAGGTGAAACGAGATGAATAAAAATTAGTGTGAGGAATCACAATATGTGGTGAATATTTAGTTTCTTACTGCCCCATAAATTAAAACACAACATGATTATTTTGCAATCAGAATTTTCTTTCAAAATGCTGATATAAAAGCTTATTGCTTCCTCTACACATGCAAACATACATGTGAAGTTTTTTCTTTTAAAACTAATAACCCTCTTCCATAAATTTTCAATCCAATGAAAATAACTATTTTCGAGATTATTTATGATTCACTTTATCTTGTGGCTCAGCTGGTAAAGAATCTGCCTGCAATGCGGAAGACCTGGGTTCGATCCCTGGGTTAGGAAGATCCCCTGGAGGAGGGAAAGGCTACCGACTCCAGTATTCTGGCCTGCAGAATTCCATGGACTGTATAGTCCATGGGGTCACAAAGAGTCAGACACTTTGTGCGACTTTCACTTAATTTAGCACCTATATTAACAATCAAACTGTCTGACATACATGTGCATCTTAATTTCTTCTTTGTCAACGTTTACTTTTCATAGACTTTCATTTCCCCAACTTTGCATAAAAGTCTCCTTGCTTAGTCATTTTCTGTATATTCTTTTTTTTTTGCAGCTTAAATAGTACAAATTTATTATCTTAAAATTCTGCAGGTCAGATCTGATACAGGTATCACTGGGATTATCACATATTTTGTCTTCTTTCAAAAAAGCTCTCCCTTAGAATGTAAATATGCTCTTGTAAATATAATTTAAAATAATGACACCACTGTAAATTATTAGGTCAATCTATATTAATTACACACTGGAATACAGATAAATATTTCCCAGTATATTTTCTCTTTGATTCAGAGCAATTTTACTTAACCCTATCACTCTATTTCTTATTTTCACCAGTATCATCGTTTCATTTTCCCCATGTAGACAATTTAATATTATTTTAATATCCTCATTCAATAACATTTAAAAATGTAATTTTGCTCTAAATATTTTCAATTTAGCAATATTAGATAATGCGTGGCTTTGATGGTATCTTTAGCACACATATTATCAAGGGCCGTTTTTAAAAATTTGCTTTTCAGTAGCATCCAGTATTTGCTATATTTATATCATTATATGATTTTATTTGATAGCAGCAAATATGATATTTTTAAATATTAAATTTTAAGATTTTTACTTACATTTTTTCCTTGGAGGAGAATTCAGCACATGTAAGCAGTGAAATCCTGTTTTCTTTAATTTAAAATTATCAACAGGTGTTGTTCTAGAAACATTCCAAATGCGTAAAACACCCACTTGGGAATCTAGTCAGATCAAAAGAAAAGCATTCTTAGCACATTTTATTTGAAACATAAAATGCTGATATAAAAGTAATAACAAAATTTCAACTTGCCAGATTTTTAACACCACTTACCAACATTCTTCACACAATATTATATAATAATACAAAGAAGCAGCTGAAATGATACTCATCCCTTAAATTTTTGGCAGGTTTTGCTATTTTTTTTCTGTTCCAAATTGCCTTCTAAGCTGAGAGGCTGCTTGCTTTTGCAGCTTCACCCAGAAAAGACAGTTATGACGATTTTATCACAAAAAAGCACCCAGTGACAATGTGCTCTAGGAAAGCCAGTCACAGAAAACTTCCTACCCCTGCCATTAACAATCCCTCCTCTTCTGAAATGTTTGTAAACTGCTTCCTTGCTCACCTGCAGCCAAACAAGGACTAGCTGATATGCCTGAAGAGTAACTAGAAAACCCCCGGCTTCCAAAATTCCCACCTTAATAAGTTACTCCAGAAACAAGACTGGCAGTTCCTCAACTGATTAAATGCAGAATTACCATATGACCCAACAACTGCTCTCCTGCATCCACACCCAACTGAATTACAGACATGTCTACATAAAGCCCGCACACACAAGTTCACAAGAGCATCATTCGTAACAGCACAAAAGTGGAAACCATCTAAGTGTCTATCAACTGATTAACGGAGGAACAAAATTTGGCATATCCATACAATGGAACATTATCCATCTGTATAAAGGAATGAGGACTCATCCACACTACATCACGGATGAATCCTGAAAACCTGATGTTAAATCAGAGAAGCCAGACATAAAAGGCCACACACTGAATGATTCAATTTCTGTGAATCTAGAATACGCAAATCACAGAGACAGAAAGCAGATGACTGGCTAATGTACATACATGTGTGACTAGGGAGTGCACTGGGGGTCATGGAGACTGACTGTTGATGGGTACAGAGTCTACCAGGGGGATGAGGAAAGATTCTGGAGGTAAATGGTGGTAACAGTTGTACAATGCTGTGAACACAGGAACCACTAAACTGTAAGCTTTAACTTGGTGATTTTTATGATAAGTGAATTTCATCTCAATAATAAGGACAGTAATAATAATACATAAAAATACAATTCCCATATCTATCATTAATTATATCGTGTGCACAATATATATATATATTATATAATATATAATATATATTATATAAGTCAATTAACATATATAAAAGAATCTGTCTACTTCCGTGTGTAGTTAAAGTACTTAAAAAATAAAGACTTCTTTTAAAGCTGTTGAAAGGATAAAGACTCTTTTGTCTTTTATTTTAGACTTAGCAAATGTGGGCAGTATTTGCTGAAATACTGAAAGTACTCGGTTTCTCTGAACCTATGTGAGTGGTAAGTCACTCACATAGTTAACTCCTAATGACTATTTTAAATTCCTCATCTTCTCATCCTCCATCACTTCTTAGCTTTGCTGACTGTCTTATAATTAGGAAAACATGACTCAAAACTATCAGTGAAGCTAAGCGACCTCTCATTCATATAACTTGTTTTTCTAGCCAGTACTTTGATTGTCATCCAGCCATGGCTGAGACTGAACTGCTGTTCCCTTTTGTATATACACAAACCCAGACATGCACACACATGTGTACACACCTGACATATTATGATTTTTACCAGAAACCTGGAAAACTGAGCCTTCTTTTCATTTTTATTTGTCATTATGTTAATGATACACAATAGAAATAAAAGTAAACTTGGTATTTACTGTAAAAAATGATAATAGTTGAGATATTAATGTCTTACACAAAATCAGTCAATAAAAGAGTACAATTTCCCTGACTCAATTAAAGAACATGCACATATGTGAAGCTCTGGGGAACGAGGCAAAGTTACCTCCTGTTACGAACATCCCAGGAGCACTGGGAACCCAGGCCAGACACTGCACGGACGCCGCGGCACTGGGCAAACTGAAGGTCGTGATGCAACAAAGTGACTCGGAATCCACCAGGCGAAGTCCATGATGCAAATTAGCCACGAGCAGATAGTCAGTAGAGAGCGGGTCCCACTCCAGGGCCGACACGGGATCCTCTTCGTCTGTCCCTTCAAGAGATTCAGGTCTCAGCACATGCTTCTGGCTTTTATTACCTATTCAAATGGAAGGAACATGATTTTCAACAAAATTTCCAAAATAAGACTAACAGCTGAGATCATTTGAACTTCCTCTTTGCAGACCACTGATCCCGAGAGTCCTGGGAATACAGGTCTGGCATTTCTATGTGGAAGTCATAACTGACACGTGGATGCAGGGGAATTAAGAGTTTGTCCGAAGGATGACAGGGAAGCCGCAGTCCATGGGGTTGCAAAGAGTCAGACACGACTTAGCAACCAAACAACCAAGGATGCAGCTGGACAGAACGGCTTTGCTTAGGCAATCCCCAGTATCCTGGATATCTTTCTATTTGCTACTGAGAAGCTGTTAGGAAAAAAAAGTGGAAAAATAACCCACATGATCTTGTCAACAATTACAATTTCATTAAGTTACAATAGCAAAAGGGTAGGGAGGTGCTCACCAACAGGAAGAATATTGTGTTCTGATTGAAAGCACAGGCTCTGGAGGGCTGCCTGGGTCCAAATCCTAGTCCCAAGATACTGAATATCTGTGTGCTCACTTTTTTATTCTATGGTAGAGAACACGACGATACCAGAGGTCTTTTTTTTTAAGAGTAAATGAGTTAATTGCCTTGAAGTGGGTGTATGATAAACAGCATCCCAGTATTTACAGTCATCTGTCCTCATTCATACTATCATTTGTCACATCGTAATTCACTCCTGGCTACCAGAACAAACAGGCAGCCAGAAAAACAGGGAGATGAAACAAATGAAATTAAGTGAAGAAAAGGACGAGCAAACAATCCTCTTATTTCTTCCAAATTATATACACACTGGTGATAACGAAAAAAAGGCTTTTGCTGACATACCACATGGGAACTGCAATTAAATGTTCCTCTCGTTTGCAACAGAAAGGCAGTGAAACAGCTAAGTTTAGAGATTACAACCTTAACAGAAGTACCAATTATTCCTAAGTATCATAAACTTTAAAAGAAGTGCTTACTCAAAAAATACGATAATTGAAAGATACCATAGCTCTTCCTGCAACGTCATCATTACATACTGTCCTCCAACATATCAGATTATAAAAGCAATATTACGTAGGTACTATGCCATCAACATTTCCAAAAGGAAACAATGAAAATTTGATTAGTGCATATCCCTGGAATAATACCAAAGTCAATTTAATTAAAACATTTCTACTATGAAGTTTGAAAACAGATTTTCTAATGATCTGGTTTTGTCTAAGGATACAACCTGAAATAGCTAAAGCAGTAGTTTTCCACCTCTTTTGGTCCTGCTGCTGCTGCTAAGTCACTTCAATCGTGTCCGACTCTGTGCGACCCCACAGACAGCAGCCCACCAGGCTCCCCCGTCCCTGGGATTCTCCAGGCAAGAACACTAGAATGGGTTGCCATTTCCTTCTCCGATGCAGGAAAGTGGAAAGTGAAAGTGAAGACACTCAGAAGTGTCCGACTCTTAGCAACCCCATGGACTGCAGCCCACCAGGCTCCACCATCCATGGGATTTTCCAGCCAAGAGTACTGGAGTGGGGTACCATTGCCTTCTCCCTCTTTTGGCCCTAGAATCCCCTATTAATATGAGAATTTTTTTTCCATTTATTTTTATTAGTTGGAGGCTAATTACTTTACAATATTGTAGTGGTTTTTGCCATACATTGACATGAATCAGCCATGGATTTACATGTGTTCCCCATCCTGATCCCTCTGGGTCTTCCCAGTGCACCAGCCCCAAGCACTTGTCTCATGCATCCAACCTGGGCTGGTGATCTGTTTCACCCTTGATAACATACATGTTTCGATGCTGTTCTCTCGAAACATCCCACCCTCGCCTTCTCCCACAGAGTCCAAAAGTCTGTTCTGTACATCTGTGTCTCTTTTTCTGTTTTGCATATTAGGGTTATCGTTACCATCTTTCTAAATTCCATATATATGCGTTAGTATACTGTATTGGTCTTTATCTTTCTGGCTTACTTCATTCAGTATAATGGGCTCCAGTTTCATCCATCTCATTAGAACTGATTCAAATGAATTCTTTTTAATGGCTGAGTAATATTCCATGGTGTATATGTACCACAGCTTCCTTATCCATTCGTCTGCTGATGGGCATCTAGGTTGCTTCCATGTCCTGGCTATTATAAACATTGCTGTGATGAATATTGGGGTGCACGTGTCTCTTTCAGATCTGGTTTCCTCGGTGTGTTTGCCCAGAAGTGGGATTGCTGGGTCATATGGTAATATGAGAATTTTTACATGAAGTCCAATACAGAATAAAGTGGTGCTTTTCAGACTGAAAGGGATCAGAAGGCTTGAAGCCTCAGCTGGACCACCTGCCAAGATGTCCCACCCCACCCCTGCCCAACACACACAAAGAAATTCACAAACATACTAAGCGGGGTTTAAAAATCACTGCTTCCAAATGATGGATGAACTGCACTATTGTGGGCAGTCCTCCATGATTATTTATTTCTTCCAAGAGAGATAAAAGCAGGACAGCAGAGAGGTTGAGATCACAGTCTGCTCTGAGAACCCAGAGGACAGAAACAACCATCTGTGATGACAGTCACTCAGAAGGGAAGGGTGACCACCCCTCAGGACAAGACCTGATGCTGTTGGTGCTAATGGTCTCAGAGTTTCAAGCTCACAATTCAGAATGCAGTGTCTGAACTGAAAAGTAGGGCTTCCTTCATGACCCATTAGCTCTCGCATATGTAAGGAAAACACACCACAGGGCTATACTAATGTTCTGTGCACGTTAATTGCTAAACATCTTACAGAATAATGAAGTCAAGGAATCTGTATTGGGTTGTTACGGGTTGAATTGTGTCCCTAAGAGATGGTGAAATGTACTAAAGTGTCTTACAAATAAAATTTACTTCTAATAGTTACTTGGAATCAGCATAGTACTGGATAATATTTGCAAACTATTGTGCTGTGTGTGTGTGCTCAGTCGTGTCCACCTTTTTGCAACCCCATGGACCGCAGCCCGTCAGGCAACTCTGTCCGTATGATTCCCCAGGCAAGAATATTGGAGCAGGTTGCCACTTCTTTCTCTAGGGGATCTTCCCGACCCAGGGACCAAATCTCCATCTCCTGCATTTGCAGATGGATCCTTAACCACTGAGCCGCCTGGGAAGCCCAAGCACAACTATTATTTAAAAATTAAAATACTGTTAACTTTGTATGCCATGTAAACATGAAATTACATATATTAATAAGAAAAATAAAATTGAAGACATCTGACTAAAAGAAAATTCTTACCTGGTTGAAAAATTGACAGACTTCCATCAATATGACCAAAGGCAACTTTCCCCTTTTTCTGTGTATGCCATCTGAATATGCAGATATCAGACAGGAAGCTGTGAGCATCTTTGTGCACAGTTACCCCACTGTCTGGTCCTGAGATGGTCCAGATGAACAGCGGGCCTCTGTGGGAAGCAAACGCCACAGCATCACCAGCATTCCAGCACCAGCTAAGAGAGGCAGGCGTCCCTGGAATAAATTCAATACAGATACACAATAGAGAGATGTGGCATAAGATCATGCCATTCAATATTATCTGCATCCTACGCTTCCAAGACAACTAAAATACAAGGTTATGTTCATTATTTAAAAAAAAATTACCTCTTACTTGGGAATTTAATTTATAAAGTAACCCTAAAGACTACAAGGAACATGCAGAGAGTACATCTATGATGAAAAAGTATACCTAGTTTCTGGTTTAAAACTGCTCATATGCTCATATGCTTCACATACGCAAAGAAACTTAAGAGTTCTTTCTTTCTTTCTTTCAGGAAACTATATATTGGATTGCCCCAAAAGTTCATTTGGATTTTTCTAACTGGAACAAACTTTTTGGCCAACCCAATATTAAAGCAATGAATTCTTACTGTAAGCAATGAAAACGTACAATGAGTTTTTTTTGTGCATAAGACATAGTTTAGGTGATCCAGGTGTACAAGTTAGTATGGGATACAATTTCTGCTTTAAAGGATATTAAATATAAATTGGCGTTAAGTGTTATTCTCTCAGTTGCGTCCGACTCTTTGCGACCCCACTGACTGTAGACCACCAGGCTCCTCTGTGGGATTTTCCAAACAAGAATACTGGAGTGGGTTGCCATTTCCTCCTCCCGGGGATCTTCCCAACCCAGGGGTCAAATCCAGGTCTCTTGCATAGCAGGCGTAAGGATTAAATGTATGAAAAGTTAAATGCTACTATACGCATTTAATACCAAACCAAAGTTAATGCTACAACTACAGTCTTATCAGGAGTTTAGACTTAAATTTTAGTTTTGCCTTAAATTAAATGAGTCACGTCACCTAAGCCCGTTTCTTTATCTATAAAATGGATCTGACTAAAACTAGCTGACCACCTGTTTCACATGAATGTTAGGGCAAGAAAATACACTGATGTATATATAACCCCTTTTAAAACTAAAAGACAACATACAAAGGTTAATTATTAATCTCTTATAATTGTCTCACTGAGAAAACTGTCTCTAAATATTGTTTTGATATTTATTTTTGAATTTTAATGTTATATTTAAACAAATTATCTGGTGTTGATTATGTTTTTTAATTGATCAGTGTACTGTCTGATTATTTCATGAAACTGTGTTTTGGTTTGTAAGCATGCACACACACAACCATGAATCATGACATGAAATGTGTTTCTTACATAGACTTTCATTAGAAAGCTTGGAAAACACTACTTTAAAACCTGAGCTTATGGAAGTGTAATATTTTGCTTATTGAAATAAAAATATTTCATTCAGTGAAGTAAATCCCAGTTAAGAGATATACCTTTCGTATTGTCAAGTTTAGCAATGACTTTTTGTTCTGCAACATTCCAAATGATCACTAAATTATCAGCACTGCCACTTGCAAACAGATCAGGATTATGTGGACACCAAGAGAGAGCTGTGATTGTTTTCTTATGTTCAGACATAATTGCGTGGAGTTTGAATTCATTATAATGGTGATCCAACTAAAAAAAATATAAATAAAACATATCAGTGCTTCTTTTTAGGTAATACACTTTCCATTAATAATCACATTATTTTTTAAAAGCTGCACACACGAAAATGAGTGTACCTAATAACAAGATATGAGTACAATTCAAGCTTTGGTCTAGTTTCAAGTGAATTCAAATGTATTCAATGGAACAAAATCCCAACCACTACAATATTGTAAAGTAATTAGCCTCCAACTAATAAAAATAAATTAAAAAAAAGAGGACCATTCCTGAAAAAAAAAATAAAAAGAGAGGACTGACATTAAACATATCAATTTTAAAACAAGTAAAAATAAATGTACATTTAAGTATGCATAATTCAGAGATTTATTATATTTTCTGTAGCCCTATCTATTTATGAGGGAAAAATACCTCGGTCTTGAAAAAATTTTTCTGCAGTTTTTAACTTGTATTTGAATAAAAAAATGTACATTAAGTAAACCAACAGCTCATTATTGCATTATTAAGATATGCGAGGTTTGCAGAGCAATGGTATCATTTGGACCTGTTTTATGTTACTGCTTCTTGGAAAGGGCATTATGTTGTTTTTATATGCAAGTGGACAAAATGAATAGCCTAATTTCCCTATTTCCTTTGTAATTGTGCCATTAATTAGTAGATCAATTCATCTATCATTTTTAACATGTTTATGACATACTGTTATATACTGTATTTGTCATTTTGTTGAACCTGGTTTTTCCCTTGAACACATAACGAACCTCTCACAGTGTTATATGATACTTTTTCAAATCATTATTATATTATCTATTAATGCCACCAGTCTTTCTTTAACCATACACTTGCAGTAAAATCTTAACTGCTAACATAGTCGCCTACACCCAACACCATAAGCCTGTTTAAAGATATAAATGCATTTTCTGTACATGTAGGGATGAACAGGTTTATAAGTTTTAAAGTAGTAAGTGATTTAGGTTACCAATGGTAGATAATACAGATGCAAAGCATCTAATAGAAAAAACTGCTATAAAAGCCACTCGGTGGAAGAGTCTATAAATACAAGTGCATGAAGAAGTCATTCTGCATGTCAGTGGTCGTCTCTGACTTTAAAATAACCCTCATGGGCTCTTGAGCACAATGCAGAAAACTGAACTCAGGAATTGCAAATCAAGAGTTAATTAAATATTTTTATTAACGAAACTGCAGACTTGAATAGCATTTCACCAGCTTTTCAAACTTAATTAAATATTAATCTTACCTGAGAAAATGGAAAATTGAAAAGAGTCAGCATTCTTTTACCTGATAAACATAGATGGCCAGGGTAGCACAGTATGCAAACCTGTCCCCACTGGCAGCGCACACATCTCTGTTCCACGGCTGACACCCAGCGGCCAGCAGTCCCACCTGCCTTACCTGGGACATGTTCACCTTGAAAAGCAAATTCAGAGGAAGGCTGGTCATCTCCATTATTCAATAAATCGCCTCTTCATTGTTTTCTATCTATGTTCCTAAATCCTTATCTCTATGCCCTGAAAAAATTTTCCACTAGCACTATTAATTTCAGTGTATGCTTTCAAAGAATGGGAGCTGAAATCTCCAAATAGCAACAGACATCAAGGCAGGTCATTTCTATTAGGGAAGTGAGATTATAAAATAAATGACTAATGACATTTGATCTCGGGCTGGGAATCCCACCAGCAGTGATAGGGGTCAGAGTGAAACGTAAAGTGCACATTCCTATCCAAAGGGTCTAGTACCACTGACCCTTCCCAAAGAGACAGAAATGCCCAGAATTTCATGTAAATGTACCAATTTTTAAATACATTCATTCATACAATTCATTCAAGGCAGCAAGTTCAAATGTAAAACACTGTGAGCCAACACAGTACTGGGAGTATTCTCTGTCTCAGAACTTGCGTTTCACATTGCCTTTAGCATCCTTACAAACACTATCTGAGGTACATAAGGCAGGAACACAAGCTGGGTTACCAGTAGTCTTCACTGTGAAGAGGGGACAGAAGGAAAGTGGAAATTACAGAATATACGTCATTCAAATGGCAGGGCAGAGGATTTTAGAGTAAATCCCAGAGTCAGTTATGTTAACTCTCATTTATTTAAAAAACTACTTTCTTCTTTATATCTCTTCTATTTCATAGTTCCACTTCCTGAAAAGATCTCTTTTTTCCACTCCGATTTTTTCTTTCTTCACCCTATTAAATTCCCTTATCTGAGTGGAACTAGTGATACATTTCCCAAAAAAGTAAATGATCTGCAGTGAACATTAGCATGATAAAAAAATTGTGCTTTTGAGAGCTTACAAGTATAAGAGGCTGCTACAAATACCTGGTTTCTTCCTCCCCTAATGACACTGAGCATTCTTGATAAATAAAAAAAAAAAATACACACTTTTTCCCCTTTCACAATGTTACAGCAATATTACTTTTCACTGAAAATATACATTATTTCAACTACATGTGAATTAAATAGGCTTTTATAGTTTATTCTTGGGATGTAAGGTTTGTGCGTAAACAAATTTTGAGTTTATATTTGGAAAAGAAACATTAAGACTGTCTGCACCATTCTGCATTCCCAACAGACAAAAATGAGAGTTTCTGCTACTTCACCTTCTCTTCAACTTCTCACCAAAGTTAGTGGTGAGATGGTTTAGATGGGCCAGTCTAAGAGGCATGTAGCAGCCTTTTACTGTTGCTTTAATCTGCAATTCCCTTAATAATCTGTAATGCTGGACATCTTTCCATAAGCTTGCATGTCATCTATCATCTTCAGTGAGATGTCTTTTCAAGTCTCTTACCCTTTTATTTTCTGCTCTAATTATTTCTTATATTCTGCTTACTTTGGATTCAATTTGTTCTTCCTTTTCTAGTCTTCTAAGGCAGAAGCTGAGATGATTGATTTTGGAGCTTCCTTTTTTTTCTAATAAATGCATTCAATGCAATAAATTTCCCTCCAAGCCCTCCTTTTCCTGCCTCCCATAAATTTCCTTAAGTTGTACTTTCAGTTTCACTTAGTTCAAAATGATTTTTAATTTCTCCTGAGAATTCTTCTTTGATCCTTATGTTATTTAGAATAGTGTTGTCTAATCTCTAAGTACTTGGGGACTTTCCAGCTCTCTGTTACTGATATCTAGTTTAGTTCCATTGTCTCAGAGCAGACACTATTATTTCTATACTTTTAAATTTGTTAAGGTGTGATTTTGGTCCAGAACATGGTCTATTCTGTCAATCTCCCATGTAAGTTTGACAAGAATGTGTAATTTGCTGGTGATAGATGAAATAGCTGATAGACATCAAATTACATCCAGTTGCTTGAAGGTGTTGTTGAGTTCAACTATGTCTCTACTAATTTTGTGTCTATTAGATCTGTTCTGACAGAGCAGTATTAAGGTCTCCAACTATAATAGCTGGACACAGATGAACATCCCTCCCGTATCTGACTTTGGTGCCAATCCTTAGTTAATCTCTTTCAACTGTGCTTTTTCTTTTTTTGCCTTTTAGTGTGTGTGTAATTTTTTGTTGACAGGAAGACATGATGTCACTGCCTAAAAGAACTGTGGCCAGAAACAGGTTTTCAGTGTTGTGATGTTAAGATGACTGTGCAGTCCCATGATTATAACTAGTTCTCTGTCTTCCAACAAGTCCATGCCCGTGGAGTGGGAATTTCACCAGTACTCTTGGAGATTTTCTTCCCCTAGGTGGGACAGGATGGTTAGCAGGGGCTGGTTCTTTCCCTTCTCCCAGACAGGTTGGGTGCAGACATAATCTCTGCAGATCAGGCTCTGGTAAAACAGAGCAGCCTTGTTAAGAAGAAGGATGCTCTGACATATTTCAAAACAATTCCTTTTCCTCTCCCCTTGCCAGAAGCATGCAGGATTCTTTCTCTGATATTTACTGTGAAAACCCAGTGAAAGTCCTGGAGACAAAACTCAGAAAAGGCTGGAGGCCTCCTTATTACTGGGTCCCCAGGGAGTTTTTCACTCTGCGACTTGATACACGAGCCTCCAGGAAGTCACCAATTACCGCTGAGGTTCTCCATCCTGACCCTGGTTCCCACGGAGGTTTCTGCGGGTGGGTTTCTGCTCTGGCCCACTGCGCTTCTCCCCATAAGCCTGTCTCTCCAATTTGGGAGCAGCAGTTGGCCTGGTGACTTCAAATCTCTTAGGAATCTAACAATGAGTTGTGGATTTTTCAGTTCTCATTGTTTTCTTTTGTTTTAGGCCACAGTGAGGACTTCTGAGCTCCTCATGTGCCAAACTAGAAACTATTAAGTCCTTCCGCTAACTCTTTATTTAAAAAAAATAAACTTCTAAATCCATGCTAGTGTATTTTTGCTTTATCATGTATCTTGATTTACTTCTTTTTAGTTCCTAAATTCAGGTAATATAAACATTTCACTATTTTCATACAATTGGGTCTGCTGTGGTATGTTCCTGGGCAGCTTTTACAGGTCTTATTATAGTCCAACAACTTAAATCCTTTAGAATTCAGAGTTGAAGAACTTTCCCAAACCAGCCATTAAAATAATAAACAGGAAAAAGCAAAATGGCAGCTTCTTTAAAAAATTAGGGTTTTTGAATGAGATACTAAAAATCATGCATTATTAAAGATATGAATACTATCACATCTACAAATCTAAATTATGTATTTAAACTGCTAGTATTTGAAACTTCTTTGTTATTTTTCAAAAGTATCATAATATATATATATTTATCACTTTCATTAAGTGATATCTACAACTGCTGAAGAGACAAAGTGTCCAGAAGCTTTTGATATCATGGTCAGCATGAAAGGTTAGACAGTTAATTATTGTGGATCACTGAAAATAGAATACATTCAACTGAAGGCCCATTTCAAAACACACATTTATATTTTAAATATAAATCCTACAAAACACATCACACATATAGGTAATCCAATATACTTCAAATGTATGTGACAGGTAATTTTATATGTCTGATAAATATTATGTACTCTTTTTATCTGTACTTAAGAGTATGTTTCATTTTTATGTGAACCACCTAAGTATTTCCATGTCCATCTTAAACATCTACTGTTTCAGAAGACACCGTCTTTGTGGCCCAGAAACAAAACACGCATGGTAAAGATGAAGTACTAAGGTGCAGTTCGAGGATAATGCGGGTTTCCAAAGGAGTCAGGAGGAAAGCCTGAGCGCTGTCACTTCACAAGCAACTGACAATGTCAGCAGTCTGGCAACTGCAGACCTGCAGAAATACTATTTTTTATTTTTTCAACCTAAGTTCTATTTTTTGTTTCAGTCTTGGATGAAACACACGACACATACATTGTAATTACAGTGAAGGGTTAAGTGTATAAAATGCAAAAACACAAGTTATAAGAATATACCTGAAATAGATTTGTATAACAATAAAGCTCATCTCTGCACAGGCAAGATTACACTATAACATAACCATGAAATTTAAATTCAGCTAGAGGAAAATCCCATGGACAGAGGAGCCTGGTAGGCTATAGTCAGTCGGTGGGGTCGCAAAGAGTTGGACACAACTGAGCGACTTCACTTTCACTTTCAGAGTTACAACACTGCCAAAAATAGTTATAAAACTAAGTTAAAACCCAGTGCATATACATGTGCCGTGTTTGTAGAAATATATACATATGCTATAAATATTAACTGTATCAAATTTATATAGCAAGTCAAATATATTTGCTATCTTATATCAAATATATTTATACCAAATACATGCATTTGACATTGAATATATATTCACATCAAATATATTTTGACATATATATTACATCATATATGTCTATATTTCATATCAAATATATTTATACCAAATATATGTTTGACATTGAATATACATTTATATCATATATATTTCCTATCAAAAGCTATATTTTATGTCAAATATATAAATATCTTTGATATTTTATATCAAAGCATAAAGGTCAATTTACTGATGTTAAGATAAAACTCATATTTGTATGTGATTTCTCAAACACTCATTTCTAAATTATAATTTTTTTACTTAAAAACCAACTTATCTTTTCCAGTAAATATTAAAAAAACAACTATGGAAAAATACGGCATGCTGAATGCTCATTATATAGGGTATATATGCACATACATATCATCTGAAAAACTATATGGTGGAATTTTAGAAGAAATTAAATAATTATGTTTCAATTTTCATTATAATGAGTAAGATGTTTCATTGTCATCTAAGTCCGTATAAGAACAGATTAAAACTTGACCCAAGAAAAGCTCAAACTCATGAAAAGGATATGGCAATTTGAGGGTTGAATTACATCTATGTATGAGAACAGGTTATTCTTTTAAGATGTCTCAGAACAAGAAATTCACTAATAAAGGCCAACAGTGTATTAAAGGGCAGACTGGAGTTATGGTGGAGAGAAAGATTTTGAATCTTCACAAAATCTCCATGAGCTGCCTTAAAAATCACTATAAAAGAACACATAATTTTAGTAAAAAAAAAAAAAACATTTTTTAAAAATCAGCCACTCCCCCCCACCCCCACAATTAGACTATCATCCCCTTTCTTTTCCACAGAGGAATATACAGTCTACACTTGAAAAAGAGCCTTCTGTCTGAACATCCGAAATGCACTGTTATTACATTTAAAATACACAACACAAAAAAAGGATGCTAGAGTTGTACTGTGTGTACGTCTGTGTGTGTGCGTGTCTTGGTGGGTGGGTATGTGCGTGTGTCCTGTGCAACTTCAAATACTGCTATTAAACTC
Source organism: Cervus elaphus (assembly GCF_910594005.1). Taxonomy (NCBI): domain Eukaryota; kingdom Metazoa; phylum Chordata; class Mammalia; order Artiodactyla; family Cervidae; genus Cervus; species Cervus elaphus. The sequence goes on along the minus strand of NC_057846.1, from coordinate 15,968,806 downwards.
ACACGCTGAAACATTTCTATCATTTATGGGTAAGGCTGGAATTCGGGATAGTAAGCTACCCACTGACTCTCAGCCTCCCTTATGAAGAATGCTTTAGAATCCACAACACGAGGATTATTCTCCAGAGTTAGATATTTACTGCCTCCCGAGATGTGTACCAGCTTGTTTCACAGCTGAAAAAGAAATCTGCAACCAAAAAACCCAAGAGGCTTAAACTGCTGAGGATTTACAACTAAAAAGATAAATTAAAAGACGTAAAATACTGAGAAAATATCTTTGATTGATGTGATTAGGAAAGCACCCTGAAGAAGTAAGGAGAAAGAACAATTCAGTACTGTGTAACTTTAGCAATATATGCCCTCAAACCACTGGAGAAGGAAATGGCAACCCACTCCAGTGTTCTTGCCTGGAGAATTCCATGCACAGAGGAGCCTGGTGGGCTACAGTCCACGGGGTCGCAAAAGAGTCGGACACGACTGAGCGCTAACACTGCCCACAAACCACAGTGGGGAAAAGCTGCTAAAACTACATGAAGATATTCTGTCTCTTTTGTTCCACTCATGAATGAAAAGTAAAATCCACAAATTGCTTTCATTTAAACAATCAAGGGATCTTTCATTTAAAAGGTGAACATAATCAAAGAGAAATCCTATGTTATTCTAAACTAAATCCATGTTGATAAGGTATCTAATAAAATGGCAGTTTTCTGCCATTGCAATAATAGATCAGAATAGCTATGCAATGCAAAAGTTGCCATAGTAACAATGCAAATCCCTTTGAAACATAATTAATTGCCTAAAAATTTATCAAATGGAACATGCACTCTTCTTAACATTTTTTTTCATTTTCTTTTACAATATTATTATAATACATGGTATTAGCACATTTCTATCATGAAATGTTTTTTCTTAAGTAAACAGACTTTCTTGAAATTATTTCTATTTTCATCCATTAATCTCATTAGAAAGAATTCTATTTTATCTTTAAAGCCTAAAGACAATCTGAAAATATTACGAATTCATCTGAAAACAGGATAGAAAAAAAAACCTTTCTTCAATTTATAATGATGACTATCCTTATATGTTATCTTTTTACCTCTGCTGTTCAATCTATCAAATAAGTATCTTATTTATCCTCAGAATACTGCAGTGCAAAAATGTCCACAATATAAATGACATAGAAATACAGCTGCCTGAGAAGCAAAAAAAAAAACAACAAAATTATAAATACAACATAAATGTATCTTACTCTTTGTAGTCCTTCATACCAATCATCTTGCTCAAACCAATGTGAAATGTAAGTCATCCAAGCCATAGAATGTTTCTACTTTAATCAAGGCAATTGGAAACCAGCATCAGAACAGTCGGCACCTAAAGTAATAACAATGCGTTTCAACCAAACAGGTTTACCAAACTCTGTCTCGTGAAATGTTGCTCAGCATGAGAAGCTAGAAGTACAAACACATTTCAGCTGCAACAGCTTTAATGATTTAGAAATAACAGTATCTGTAAAAATAATGTTAACCAGAACACGCAAGCCTATAGTCAAATAAGAAATAGATCACATAATAATTATGTTGTATAGTACTAGCGAATGCTATGTCAAATATTTTATTAGGCTTTCAGTTTTCAGTCTAAAAAGCATCTTGGATTTAACTTTTGCAAGAAATAGGTAAATTATTTCTAAAAGTAATCAAGTTAAAAAGTAAGGAATTCAAAAGAAAACACAAAACAACAAGAAACAGAAAATGTGTTCCATTCTAAACATCAGGAGCTGGATATAAAACTAGAACAAAGCCCCCAGGTTATAAGGGTACAATTGTTAGGGGAAGCACACCGATTGAAACCGCCAGCCCTGGCCAGGCACCATAGTAACTATTTGCATGAGTTGTTTTAGGACAGAAGGTCCTGGTAAGGAACAGGGAACTAATAAGCCTCCACCAACCAGAAGAGTTCGGGAAAGGTCAAAAGGAGACACCACCTGTCCGATCATCTCCCAGAATCCTTCTCTCTGACATCCATCTTGGCTGAACAAGGCGTGCGCCACCAGGAAGGACTCTGAGCCAGAATGATTGGCTAAGGGCAACCTGAAACTAATCCCATCACCATAAAACCCAAGACTGCAAGCCACGAGGCAGAGCAGTCCTCCTGGGTTCCCTTACCCTCCTGCTCTCCACCCGGGCGCCTTTCCCAAATAAAATCTCTTGCTTTGTCAGCCCATGTGTCTCCTCGGACAATTCATCTATTTCTGCTTTATTGACTATGCCAAAGACTTTGACTGTGTGGATCACAATAAACTGTGAAAAATTCTGAAAGAGATGGGAATACCAGACCACCAGACCTGCCTCTTGAGAAACCTGTATGCAGGTCAGGAAGCAACAGTTAGAACTGGACATGGGACAACAAACTGGTTCCAAATAGGAAAAGGAGTATGTCAAGGCTGTATACTGTCACCCTGCTTATTTAACTTAAATGCATCATAAGAAATGCTGGGCTGGAGGAAGCACAAGCTGGAATCAAGATTGCTGGGAGAAATATCAATAACCTCAGATATGCAGATGACACCACCCTTATGGCAGAAAGTGAAGAAGAACTAAAGAGCCTCTTGATGAAAGTAAAAGAGGAGAGTGAAAAAGTTGGCTTAAAGCTCAACATTCAGAAAACTAAGATCATGGCATCCGGTCCCGTCATTTCATGTCAAATAGATGAGCAAACAGTGGCTGACTTTATTTTTCGGGGCTCCAAAATCACTGCAAATGGTGACTGCAGCCAAGAAATTAAAAGATGCTTACTCCTTAGAAGGAAAGTTATGACCAACCTAGACAGCATATTGAAAAGCAGACACATTACTTTGTCAGAAAAGGTCTGTCTAGTCAAGGCTATGGTTTTTCCAGTAGTCATGTATGGATGTGAGAGGTGCACCATAAAGAAAGCTGAGCGCCAAAGAATTGATACTTTTGAACTGTGGTGCTTGAGAAGACTCTTGAAAGTTCCTTGGACTGCAAGGAGATCCAACCAGTCAATCCTAAAGGAAATCAGTCCTGAATATTCATTGGAAGGACTGATACTGAAGCTGAAACTCCAATACTTTGGCCACCTGATGCGAAGACCTGACTCGTTTGAAAAGACCCTGATGCTGGGAAAGATTGAGGGCAGGAGGAGAAAGGGACAACAGAGGATGAGATGGTTGGATGGCATCACCAACTCAATGGACATGGGTTTGGGTGGACTCCGGGAGTCGGTGATGGACAGGGAGGCCTGGCGTGCTGTGGTTCATGGGGTTGCAAAGAGTCGGACATGACTGAGCGACTGAACTGAACTTAATAGTAGGAAATGTATTAGTCCTTGGACTTATTTACATTTCCTAAAATTCTAATAATCATTTTTCAACCCATCCACTCATTCCACAAATATGTATTGAGCACCAAGTAGGTGCCAGGCAGGCACAGAAGATAGAGGACCCTGTACAATAGGTGTGACTCCTGCCCTTCCGTAGTTGATATTCTTAAGGAGGAAATCAGAATGAGCAAAACAAATACGTAAACGGTGACTATTACAAGGTAGTGTGTGGCTTGGAGAAAAAGAACGCAGGGAAAGAGCAAGACAGGTTCTGGAGATGAGCTGACACCATAAACTTTCAAAAGTTGGCGCAAGGAGGCCCCACTGCAGTAATGCTGAGCAAGATCTAAAGGAGAAGAGAAGACAGAATATGAAAGTCTCTGCTGGGAAAGCAGCAAAATCAGAGACTCTTGAGACAAGAGCGTTCCTGGCAGGCTTGAGAAAGAGTCTGAATAGTCAATCAAAATATACAAAAATGTGAATTCAAAAGTCAGGGTCACAGATATACCACGATGCAGAAATTCAAGGTAGTTTTCTTGAAATCCTCTTTGTCCTCTTCAGAATTTTGTTAAGTTTTTTAATAGAAATTTATTGCCTGTATTAATATAAAAACCCTAAAAACATGTTAAAATTAGTTTTTAAAATCTAAATACACTGTATGCTCAGAGTTATGCAAAAAATTCTAATGAACACAGAGTCAATCTGTGCTCATTAGAAAACATTTGGAAATTGTTAAAAAAAAAAAACAAAAAAACTGGAAGGTTTATTTTTTTTCAAGCAGCCATCAGCCCACCAACTTGAGATCTTCTTCTGTCTAGTATACATAATTCTAAATGACCACTATTCTCACTGATAGGTACACCCACAGATTATCAAGGATAAATATAATTTTAAAGATCTCTAAATTGGTGCAACTCGAAGTGTGATTCTCAGGTCGCTTGCATCACAATTAACTGAGAAACCTGCTAAAAATGCAGGTTCCTAGATCACACTCTAAAGCTAGTAGATCAGAATCTTAGGATGGAGTCTGGAAACCTGCTTTTTTAGCATCGTTCCCAGATAAGCTATATACCACAGAACAGCTTGAGAACTACTTGCTCAGCTCAACAACAGTAAAGATATTTAGCAGATAAGTTGCCTCTGCTATCTTCTACTGGCCAAGATTAATCTCTTCAATTTCAATCATTCCTAAACTTACCTTTCATGTGCTTGGCAGGGCAACCACATTATATCTAAGCATTGCCAACATATGTCAAATCCTGATGTTCTTAAAAGCTTAGATGATAAAATAGGTCACAAGTACAGTATTAACCTACGTTAAAATCCGGGATTAGATGGCAAATAGAAAAGAACAAGGCCATTATGGTTGTTGTAGTTTGGACTCAGAATGACCACTATACCACTATGAATTCCCACTTGATCAGCCAAACACAGGATTACATGTAATACCAAGAAGACCAAGACACTGATTCAGAGATGTGGCAATGTGAATGCAGTTACTTCATCATCCATCTATACACTTAATCTATCATTCATCTAGATATTTATTTTTATATTTTCCTACATTTAACCACCAAAGTAAATGATTATGAATGAAATTAGACTTTCCAGGTTGCTTCAAGGATTACAGAATTTCTTGAGCTGCAATGAAGAAATGAGTTTTAATTTGATCAGAGGCCTAATCCACTTTTCTTGAACAAGGGTCACTTATATACTTCAATTAACCATTTTCAGAAGCTCAGCCAAAGAGAAATAGAGGAGTGAAATAACGTACTTTCACCCATAAACCAAGAAGAGGTAAATATTTCACTGAAAGAGACATTATGAAAGTAAACATGTAAATACTCATCACAAAAAGATACAGGATTATTTTTATAATGTGTCTGTGTACTAAGTCATGTTTGACTCTTTGCAACCCCACTGACTGTAGCCTGCCAGGCTCCTCTGTCCATGGAATTCTTCAGCCAAGAGTAAGAATGCAGGCTGACACTTCCTTCTCCAGGGGATTTTCCCAACCCAGGGATTGAACCCGTATCTCCTACATCTTCTGCATTGGAAGGCAGATTCTTTACCACTGCACCACCGGGAAATACGGTATTGCAAAAATAAGTATTTTTATAAACACACTAATTTCTCACGAAGGAAGATCCGAGAAGCTATGGCAGGAATAATTCTGTAAACCTGAGGATTCCTGTCCCCCTTCTAGTTAATCTGCTTTGTAACCTGGATTTTGTATATGAGATTTTAAAGTAGGGTGGGCCTTTATGCTTATCTGTCTGTGAGAATCAGGGTACTCATTTGGCAGAAACAGTCAGTTACACTGACATTTTTACCTTCTGGTCAAAGGTATTAAAATTTATTTTTGGCATGTATTGAGAAAAACCATCAAAGGAAATCAAATGGATTAAAAGCTTTCAAGCTTTAAGATGAAAAGAAATCGCTCATACATAGTCACTAAATCCAAAATTGCATTTTTAATATGTGCAGCCTTACATTGATAGGAGGCCAGAAATAAATCCTAACATTTAAGAAGTGAAGAGTTGTATCAGCTCAGGCAGGGCTGATACTTACATGAGAGAGACTGCTAATCCAGTCAATAGGCCACCTGTCAAAAACTAGACTCTTAGCCGACATAAAATCCCCACAAAGATAAACCACTGTCATTAATGATGAAAGTGAGATATTATGTTCCGAAAGCTACTATTGAAAAATAGATGTTTATGAAACATACGCACAACTGTATTTTCAGGAATGAATTCAATTACTTAGTAGTTCAAGGAAAGTCTTAACAGTGGAGTCACTGTGAACACCACCAGCCCCAGAGGAGGTCAGGTCCAAGGGCACAATGTACCTTCCAAGATACTTCTCAAGTGCTACTTTGAATGAGAATCACTTAAGACTCCTGTGAACACTGATTCTGGGGGCTGTCTCTGATATCTGACTTAGTAGGGCCACAGCCTGGAGATGTGCATTTCTGACAAGTTCCCAAGAGATGCTGCCGCTGCTGGTCTAAACTACCTGCCCAGTATCACCATTCTAGATGGCCTCTGATACCAAAAGGGCAGAGAGTCTAGAAAATAAATGCGTCCAGCTTCAAAATCTCACCCAATGATAAACATAATCCAGGCTTCAGATATAACCTCCAGAAGCTTCTTATTTCTATCATTCAATTGTAGATGTGATGGCTATGTATACTCAAATCCCACTGGGGTACATTAGGATAAGGAATTTATAAGACAACTGGACCCCTCCCCAGTCACAGAAGACTTTACAGAAAAACTTAAATCATATTAATGATTAGATCAAAAAATTCTACAGATTAGGGGAAAACACTTTTTAACTAATATTTTAAGCAAACTTTCTATATGAGGAGACCAAACACATATAATTTGTTCATTATGTACAATAATCATTTAAGGGTACAAAAATGATCTAAATCTTAGTCAAACTTTTGAAATACTTGAAATAAAAGAGAAAATGAAGTTGGTGGTATGTTTTTACACCTCTCTGGGGAGCAGTACAATGCTGAGTGTTACAGCCTGAGATGGTAGACCAGCTCTCCCTCAAAATTCTCCCAGTTTTGAGCAACTTAATTTTTATGTGCTGAGTGACCTCGTCTACAAAATAATGGTGCTAATTTGACTGGTCTCTAAGAAAGCTTCTAGCTTACATAGGGAAATGACTCCTCCAAACCTGCTACCATGTTTACCTTAAAAATAAAATGTGTATGACTCCTTTCATTAAGACTTATGCAAAATGTTTTATCTTAATGGGGTCAAAATTAAGTACTGCTTATTCCTTATTAAGGGATTTTCCAGGTGGCTCAGTGGTAAAGAATCCACCCGCCAACATAGGAGACACAAGAGATGCAGGTTCGATCCCTGGGCTGGGAAGATCCCTTAGAGAAGGAAATAACAAACTACTCCAGTATTCTTGCCTGGAAAATCCCACGGACAGAGGAGCCTGGCCGGCTACAGTCCATGGGTTTGCAAAGAGTCAGGCACAACTTAGCAAATAAACAACAACTTCTTCTTAACCAACTATTCAATTTTTCAGGACTCCACATGGAGATGTGATACTGGAAAACGAAGTTTTTCCAACAGTACATCAAATATGAGTGCTCAATAATGAGAGCTATTTTCTACTTTCCAATTTCAAAGCAAGTTTTTTTGTGTGTGTATGAGATATGAAACTGAACTTATTAAATGTAATTACAAATGAGTCTGTATGGGATACTGGCCCATGCTCCTAACTTAAACAGTTTGGAAGAAAACAAGAACCTGGGCATAAGGAAAATTATTTAAGACCTCTTTTGTAAGTTATCCGTGTCTGGGCATTCAAATTTAGAAACCAAATTCTGAATGTTGTAGCATCCTCATAAAAGCACGGAAAAATATTTCTTGCATCTTCTGATAAGAGCCTTTCTGAACATGACAATTATCATTTATCCCTCTAATAGCAAATAACACTGATGAATTATCTCCTATGATCTTATTGTGTAAGATTTGTATTCCTGTTTCTGTGACATATGTATTTCTTGAATTAGAATATAGAATTCCAGTGCTTTAGGAGATTATCAGGCTACTAAAATCAATGTTGTTAGTACATGTAAAGTAATAGAAAGCAAGACTTTTATCATTATTTTCTAAAAAGATTACCTCACTCAAGTAGCTGATAATGTGACATCTAGATGCATGTGCCACCTGTGGCTCCAACTTCAGGTTGCCTTTTTTTGTTGTTCACAAAGTCTAGCCTATTTCAAGTTCTATCTCTCTAGTCACTGAGATCAAGTAACACCAGCCTGAATCTTGTCTCCTCATGCAACAGCCCATGTTTTACCACAAGAATCTTAGAAATTTTTCAAGTCAATCATGAAGGGATTTTTTTTTTCTTTCACTATACAATGGCACTGACCAAAGTTGATCATTGTATTTTTCTACCAATTTTTATAACTGAAGTTACAAGTTCTTCTTGAACATTTAAGTAACCTCAAGGAAGAGAAAGGTTTTCCTTTAGGGTTTTTTTTCTCTGCAGAGTAAATTCTTCGGGGGAATTTCTCAGATTCTCTCCAGGTAACCATATCTAACTTCTTGCTCATAAATCTCCAAGGAATAGTCTCATCAACAATGAGAGAATAACCTTCATGTGACTGTCATAGAACATTACATGGTCTTGGATGTTGAAAAATGCCAGCCACTTAGTCTAATATACGTTTCAGTTAGTAAGTTATTAAGAAATCCCTCTCGATCTCCTAATATGATTTTCCATGGATTAAAATAATCTCAGTAAGATCTCTGTTCCTGAAGAAACACTAGAAACAACATACATGACTTCATTTTAAAAGCTAAATGGAATAGATGTACAAACTAGAAGCAGAGATAATTCAGCAACTGCATAAAGTAGTAGCAATGTCTGTATACACATCATTGCCATGAATGGCTGGGTAAACATATTATTCAGCAATCTGGTAAACTGTTACCTTTCTTGTTTATTAGGTCTGACTTCAAATAAATTCTGGAATGCAGGAAAAAAATGTGAATCTTTTGAAACTAAATTTCATTTTAGTCTTCACTATAGCATTTAGGCAAGTAAAATCAGGTAGTCTTGAGAATTTCCACATATTTTACTAATAGTGACAATCTCATCACTCATGTTGGACTTCTAGTATCTATTTGGGCAAAAGAAACAAACAAAAATAAATAAATAAAATTGTTCCTACTCTTTTCTGAGTAATATAAAAACTGCTGTGGCTCATCCTTATCCAGGTTAAGGGTTTCAAGGTAGAGTACAGAAAACAACAAAAACACTTTAGCCCTGGTAGTCCATCTACTGAGAGCAGAGAAATTTAAAAACATCATTTTCTAAACTAATCTGTCTTTCTGATATATAAAATTATTATGTAACTAGTGGATAACAAAAGTTTTAAGTACATCAATAATTATTTTAAAAGAATGATGAGTTTTTCTGAAGGGTACTTCTGAAAGACTCAGACATTGACAGACTTAGAAATGTAATCTCTCTCTTTAAATCACTGTTGGAGACTTTTAAATAAATAAATATATATACATATGTGTTTATATGAAAGTTACAAAACAAGTGTGATTAATTTTTGATACATGACCCAAGTTATCACTAAATTTCATTCAAATCAAATGCTTTTAATTAATATAGTAAAGAAAAAGTCAGTTTATATATATATAAACTACATTTTTAATACAGTAAAAAAATTTCAGAAATTTGTTAATTTCTGAAAAACAGGAAAGATTATATTTTATGATTTACTTCAGACATCCTATGCCTCTGACATTCAATGCTATTTTTCTAAAACACATTTCCTTCCGACTCAAAGACTTCTTGGTACAAACTGTATATGAAGACATCCTCAAAGGGGAGCTTACACAAGTGCCCGCGGACACAGCCATGAGAGTTCAAATCTAGAGCTAGATGCACACAGATCGAACCACCTTAAAACATGAAATCAAGACGAGCAGCCTTGGCAGGGGCTGTTCAAGAGACTCACACCTGGTGAGCGGTGCCGACTCCCGGGGCATCAACGCGCGCGAAGCCCTGCAGAACGCGCGCACGGCCCCGCGCCCCTCCCGCGACGCCACGCTGTCCGACGGCTGCTCCCCTGCAGCCCGCGCCCTCCCGGGCCCCTCGCCCGGCGGCCTGCCGCTGCTTACCTGGCGGAGGCGGCGACCACGGAGGCGGCGGACGGTGCAAGGTGCCGAGGCCGGCGCGGCGGCTGCGCGAGCGCGGCGCCCGGACCCGCCCCGCCGCGCCCTCCTCTTGGGAGCCGCGGGCTCTGGGGCGGGGCGGGCTCCGAGGGCCGGGGAGGCGGGCGCCGCGGGCCGGACCCCACGTGACCCGCACGCCGGCCGCTGATTGGAGGGCCGGGAGCGCGGTGGGGGCTGCTGCCTCCCGGAGACCAGGCTCCTGGAGGTGGTTACCTGGCAACCCAGAGTCGGCTCTGAAGACCGGATTCCTGGAGTTTGTGGTGAGGCTGAAAGTGGGGGAAGAAGCAGTGAGCCACCGGCGTTCTCACCCCCTAACACACATAGCTGTTGCTGCTGCTAAGTCGGTTCGGTCGCGTCCGACTCTGTGCGACCCCCATGGACGGCAGCCCACCAGGCTCCTCCGTCCATGGGGTTTTCCAGGCAAGGGTACGGGAGTGGGTTACCATTGCCTTCTCCTAACACACACAGTCTTCTCATAATACATATGGAGCCTTCACCTTCTAGGAAAATGAGTCAAATATGCCATGAATAAGTCACCTCACCTCCTTGAAGAGCCTGGGCTTCCTTGAGCTGAGCCTCCTTCAGAGGCTGTGAGTTGAATCCATCACCCGGAATGTGAATACAGAATACTGTCTCTTTGGCACTTCGTTATTGTCTGATTAGGCTCAAGAAGCTCTGTGCAGGACCCCTATGAAAGGTATTTGTCACTCTTAGTGGGTTTGTGTGTAATTAATTTGAAGGGAAGTGAAGTCGCTCAGTCGTGTCCGACTCTTTGCGACTCCATGGACTGTAGCCTACCAGGATCCTCAGTCTGTGGGATTTTCCAGGCAAGAATACTGCAGTGGGTTGCCATTTAACATTTTCCTGGTGCAATCTGGTTGAATGGAAATGGTACTGTCATTTACATTTCCTTCTTAATATCTCTGAAATCTCTTCATTGCTAATGTCCTTTATCAAACACACAGGAGAAAATAAGCCTTCAGATACTCGGAATGAAGTGTGTTTAATAACACATTGAGTTTTCACTATATGTCAGACTCTGAATAGTTAATAAATTAATGGTTTACTCCAACCAAGCAACCAGGGACATTCATTCCCTAGACTTAATCCTGACCCTCTTATGCCATAGACTTTTTTCTTCCAAAGTATTCTGCGTAGTCTGTTACCTACCACGGCACTTAACATTCTATTTTACAAATTAAAATTGGCTTAAAAGTTACCTCTCCACATAGACAAGCTTTTCAAAAGCTAGAATCAGTTCTTACCGGTCTGTTCCCTTCATTCTAACAAATTGCAGATCTTCAATAAATGTTGGCTCAATGGATGGATAAACAAATAAATAAGCACATACTCTACCAGAGAAAATAGAGGACAATGCCTAAGTATATTTGATGTGTTAAGTCCTAAAATGGGGTTATGTAAAAGTTCTGTGAGATAATTTCAGATGAGGGAAGGAGAAAGTTTTTTTTCATTGTTTTTCAGAGAAACTTTCAATAAGTGATATTTTGGACAGGAATTTAAGAACCAAATAGACTTTACCTGTTGGAAAAAAATGACTGAACATACTGTGCAGCAGGAACAGCGTGGCCAAAATCAAAATGGGTAAAAGCCTGACTGATGTAACTAATTTTGGCTTGTTTGCATTCTCTGGAGGAGGTGAAGGTAGATATGTAAAGATAGGAGGGGAGAGAGAAATTGGTAAAAGATTAAACTGAGAAAATTGGAAAACTACATTGAAAAGACATTGAACACCCAAATTAGGTTAGACCTTAACCTCTAAAACCAGAGCTTTTCCTTGAGAAAAATTACCTTCGAAATGAGGGTAGTAACTTTGGCCACCTCATGCAAAGAGTTGACTCATTGGAATAGACCCTGATGCTGGGAGGGATTGGGGGCAGGAGGAGAAGGGGACAACAGAGGATGAGATGGCTGGATGGCATCACCGACTCAATGGACATGAGTTTGAGTAAACTCTGGGAGTTGGTGATGGACAGGGAGGCCTGGCGTGCTGCAATTCATGGGGTCGCAAAGAGTCGGACACGACTGAGCGACTGAACTGAACTGAACTGAAGGGTGCAGAGAAATGAAAAGCATGATGAATTAGGGAAAAGATACAGATGGCCTGAATTAAGACCATGAAAATAAGAATGCTAAAGAGGGGAGATGGAAAGAAACATTTCTGGGAAAACAGACTGTCATTTTCATTTATGACAGATATTTGCTTGCTACAGTGTCAACAATAAGCACAAAGAGAAAAAGTTGTCAAAAAAGACACAATGACTAGCTTGGTCCATTGGTTGAATAAAAATATATTTTACATCTAAATAATTTGTTCATAATTGTTTCAGCTCTCCAGTTAAAAATCGGAAACCAAAAGGGACATGAGAAATTATCTGGTTGTGCACTCAGAATTTAGAGATGAAGGTCATGGGGCCTGGAAAATACTAGAATTTGTCAAGATCCTACAGCTATATTATTAATAGTAGCAGAACTGATATCATGATCCCAGACACCCTATTTAGTACTCTTCTCCCTTTCCTATGATTTTGTTTGTAAGTCTTGAAAGAGAGGTTTAAACAGTCATAGGTATAATTAGATCCAGAACTCAAAGAAATAGTATAACCTAATTTCTAAGGAAAACATCTTTTTACCGTGGTTTTCATTCTTTTATTCAACAAATATTTAATGCAATGCTCTCTTCTCACAATCCAAAGAGCTGTCAGTCATTCAGACTGACTGACAGTTTCAGGGCAGTCATTGGGTCTTAACTAGCAGAGTAATTTAGGGAATCTATTGATTCCAGCCAGTATGTCTTCATGGCTAAACATGTTCTATGAGAGTATTGGCTTTGGAAAGGTTTTCAAGGCCATTTAATGTGGCAAGTGCATTTTTAGTGAATATTCTAAATTAATGTGAAGAAATTCCTTAACTTAAATTTTAGGAAAATTTATATTAAAGGGCTTTAGTTTCACCTAAGTGAAAAGCCTTCTCGTACTATTTTTAGTGTAAAAAATAGTAAGAAAATAGACATAAACATGACAAAAAAAAACTGATCAAACTGTAGAGAATGAACTACTTAGAAGCTTCCTGTGTGTAAAAACACTGACTGAAGCCAGATGGCACTGGCTTGAGACAGACAGTTGTCACGGTTTTCAGGGTTTTAGAAACCCATTGTTGTACACAGCTCTTATTAAAATTAAATGATATAAATTTATAATTTTGAATTGTTACTAAAAACAAGTACTCAAAACTCATCACTTTCTAATTATTTTTATTATTTTATCTGTGTCTAATCTATTGAGGTTATTTATGTCTATTATGTCTATATACATCTATGCCTGCATGGGAAATACTATGTAATATATATAATATATAATATTATAATACTATATAATATTTCTTCCCAGTACATCATTCCATGATGGGATATTGTACTTGAAATTGGCCAAAATCAGTGTGTTTACAACTCCCAAATCAGCAAATGCTGCAAATCAGGGCAGGATTCATAGTTCTGTTGACTGTCTACTAAAGTAGCCACTAGCAACATGTGGACTTTTTAATTAGTTAAAAAAGAATGAAAAGTATTGTCCCTCAGTTGCAGTAGGCCCATTTCAAGTGCTCAGTAGGCAGTGATGTTTGCTAGAAACCATTGCAATACTTTAAAGCAATTATCTGTCAATTACAAATAAATAAATAAAATAGCCAGTGTAGTTAAGTGACTTCTGTATTAAACAGCACATATAAAGGACATCTTCATCATTTTCTTCATTGTCACAGAATGTCCTCTTGGTAAGTGTTGGTTTATTTCCAGAGTCAAAAAATTGTTTCTGAAAAGAGCCATATGGTAGATATTTTAGGCTTTGAGAACCATGCAGCCTCCATCTCAACTACTCAATTGTGTTGAAAGCAATCAGATAAGACTTAAATAAATAGGTGTGGCCATGTCCCCCATAAACTTATTTATAAAAACAAGCTATATTTGACCTACAGGTTATTTGTCAATCTCTGGTATGAACTTCAGGAAATGATGGCGATAATATTAATAATGCAATTCAACTGTAAACTGGAATGTGTCTGTCATTATCACAATAGAATAGCACAAAAAATTGAGGTATTCTCCTTCTAAAATTCAAAAACTATTATCCAATACTGCAAAGAACTTGGTAAAGTCAATGACAAAAAGTCTTCTTTGTTTTGCTCTTGACTCAATAACAGGAAAATATCAATCAGTACTAAAGCACTATGTTTATTTGCCTATTGCAACTGTGATTTAGCTACAAATATAAGAGTTTGGCAAACATTATGAAAGAATTACGTGAAAATCAATTAGCTACATGGAATGTAAAATAAAAATATTGTATTATTATGTGTAAATTGCACGCAACACACCCTTTATCTCAGAAAAATCTGTAATTAACTTGTGTACCTGTATATGTACACATTGTTTTATTCAGAGAACTTGTTGTTAAATATTCATTAGCACGTCACTAAAAAGTACTTGGTGGTGTTTAGTCCCTAAGCCGTGTCCAACTCTTGGCGACCCCGTGGACTGTGTCCCGCCAGGCTCCTCTGTCCATGGGATTCTCCAGGCAAGAATACTGGAGTGGGTAGCCATTTCCTTCTCCAGGGGACCTTCCTGACCCAGGAATCAAACCCAGGTCTCCTGCATTGCAAGCGGATTCTTTACCAACTGAGCCACCAGGAAAGCCCTAAAAAAGTTCTTAAATGTGTCTAAAAGTGTGACACAGTGTGCATTATGATTCTCGGTGTTTCTAAAGCCATCAGTCTACATACCCATTGATTTGTCTTTCTATTTATCTATCATAGACTTGAAAATGTGCCACTTATCTCCAGCTTTGGGAAACACCAAGGACAGATGACCCCAGGTACTGTGCTCAGAATCCACCACTACTGTGTCTTGCCAAAACCACACTTTTATAGTATGTCAATTTTCTCTCAGTCAGTCAGTTAGTTCAGTTCAGTTGCTCAGTCGTGTCCGACTCTTTGCGACCCCATGAATTGCAGCACGCCAGGCCTCCCTGTCTATCACAAACCCCCAAAGTCTACTCAAACTTATGCCCATCGAGTCAGTGATGCCATCCAGCCATCGCATCCTCTGTCGTCCCCTTCTCCTCCTGCCCCCAATCCCTCCCAGCATCAGGGTCTTTTCCAAAGAGTCAACTCTTCGCATGAGGTGGCCAAAGTATTGGAGTTTCAGCTTCAACATCAGTCCTTCCAATGAACACCCAGGACTGATCTCCTTCGGGATGGACTGGTTGGATCTTCTTGCAGTCCAAGGGACTTTCAAGAGTCTTCTCCAGCACCACAGTTCAAAAGCATCAATTTTTCGGCCTTCAGCTTTCTTCACAGTCCAACTGTTACATCCATACATGACCACTGGAAAAACCATAGCCTTGACTAGACAGACCTTTGTTGGCAAAGTAATATTTCTCCTTTTTAATATGCTATCTAGGTTGGTCATAACTTTCCTTCCAAGGAGTAAGCATCTTTTAATTTCATGGCTGCAGTCACCATCTGCAGTGATTTTGGAGCCCGAAAAAATAAAGTCTTACACTGTTTCCACTGTCTCCCCATCTATTTCCCCTGAGGTGATGGGGCCAGATGCCATGATCTTAGTTTTCTGAATGTTGAGCTTTAAGCCAACTTTTTCACTCTCCTCTTTCACTTTCATCAAGAGGCTCTTTAGTTCTTCCTCACTTTCTGCCATAAGGGTGGTGTCATCTGCGTATCTGAGGTTATTGATATTTCTCCCGGCAATCTTGATTCCAGCTTGTGCTTCCTCCAGCCCAGCGTTTCTCTCAATAGTAATTGTTTAACTTTGGCACGTGACTAATTGTCTCCAGCTAGAGAGAAAGAAAATTATGTGAATACATTTTTTATTTTAAATGGAAGATTCTATTTGAATGTATATTTGCAATGAATATTGGGGCTTCCCTGGTGGCTTAGTCAGTAAAGAATCCGGCTGCAATGCAGGAGACCTGGGTTTGATCCCTGGGTTGGGAAGATCCTCTGGAGGAGGGCATGGCAACCCACTTCAGTATTCTTGCCTGGAGAATCCCATGGACAGAGGAGCCTGACAGGCTGTAGTCCATGGGGTCTCAAAGAGTCGGACATGACTGAACGACTAAGCACAATAGCAACATAGGCAAAATTATTCTTGTTATTTGGACAGCCACCTGAGTTTATACCCTTAATTTTACCCTGGTCCTCTTAAATAATAATATGTTTTCAACTTATTATATTCCAAAGGGAAACATTTTTTGGTGTAAGATACAGACAAATTTTATCTGAGATAGGTATTGTACCTGCATGCGTGCTAAGTTGCTTTAGTCATATCCTACTATTTGTGACCCTATGGACTGTAGCCCCCAGTCTCCTCTGTCCATGGGGATTCTCCAGTCAAGAATACTGAAGTGGGTTGCCCTCCTCCAGGGGTTCTTCCTGACCCAGGGATTGACCCTGCGTCTCTTATGCCTCTTGCATTGGCAGACAGGTTCTTTACCACCTGGGAAGCCTGAGATACATGTTATAACACACTAATTCTAAAATTCTCTAATATGGGCATTCTATTCCTGTATATGTGTTTTATATACATATAAATATGTTTTTATATACATATAAATGTGTTTTTATACGTATATAAAACTGCCTATGTATTGAAATACAAGTTATCCAAGCTTTTTAAAGAGCCTTGAAGAAGTGTATACGATAGACTGAGACAGCGCAACAGGCTACGCTGAGTGAAACTAAAGCAAGATGCAGCCTTTTAGCTATGGAACACATGCCTTGGACTGTTTTGCTGTGAAAACAAGACAAGATGTTGTTGCTATGAATGAGAGTCCCGCATGAAGCAATTTGCTGAAAACATCTCGGGAGACTTTGGGCCCCTAAGACAAAGCGTTTTGTCCTAGGGATGACTGCCAACAATTTATCTTTAATCCACAATTTTAGTATTTTAGTGACACCAGGTTGAAGAGGATAGTCATTTCTCACTTGTTTTTAAAATGCTTAAGATCATCAGCAAGAAGTTAAAATCTAGCATTTAAAAACCTTGTTCAGCGCATGGCCAAATTTCCTTTGGCCATGTTTTCTGAGAGCAGTCATAAAATTAAACCTGACAGGACGACTTCTGAGTCACTGTGTTTCTAATCATAGCGATCTTGCTGAAAGAAAGAAAAAGAAAAATCTTAAATATATATTTTATGAAATATGAACACAATATATGTTGCATTGTGTTTTTCCAGATGCCAGATTTATAAATTGATTGATTTTATGGCCTAAAATAAGGAGCAAAACAGTTTAATAATAAGTATGTCCTTTTTTTTTTTGGCATGTTGTTTTTCTATACTCCTTTGTCCCTATGAACATTTTTGGCGCCAGGGTCTGATTTTGAGAAAGACAATTTTTCCACAGACTTGGGGTGAAGGGAATGGTTTCAGGTTGATTCAAGTGCATTATATGAACTGTATACTTTATTTCTAATCTAATGCTGCCACTGATTTAACAGGAGGTCCTGGTCCGTGACCGAGATGTTTGGGACCCCTGCTCTGTGTCACTCTGGCTCCACAACTGTATTATAGTTTGGGGCTTTTTAGGGGTGAAAGAGGAGTAAGAAAGCAATGGATCCAAGTTCTGTTCTGGAGGAGTTATACGGAAAAAATTTTTTTCTCAAAAGGAAAGTGTGGCCAAAGTAATTCAGTAAATTAGCAAGTCAGTCTTACATGTCTATTAAGCGCGTTTCTTCTTGTTGTTGTTGTCCAGTCACCAAGCTGTGTTCGACTCTTTGAGACCCCATGGACCGCAGCATCCCAGGCTTCCCCGTCCGTCACCATCTCCCAGGGTTTGATTAAGCAGGTTAGTGGACATCTAATATTTGCCACTTACTTAAATTGTTCTGTGAAATGAATGTTCAGAATTTTTAATTTATGGTTGATAAATTAATTCTTAAGGAGATGCTTATAATTAGCTTTTCAAGACTTTGTGTTGCATAACGCTTTATTTTCATGTTGAAACTTAGAGAGTGATCATGAGGCAAGATCCTTAGGGATTAATTTGTAAGTATTCTCAAATGCTTTAATCGCCTGAGCATTTTAGTATCATTTCTTTTGGTATACAAATGGATTTTTCCCTCTCGTTCATGAAAACACAATTAAATTTTGAAAAGTATGTGGTTCAATCACATGCCATTTCACCAGTTACAGGCATTTTACCTGTATAGGAAGGAACCAGGTAGATGTTATAACCAGTTCAAAAAAATTTCAAAACTTCACAAATGCATATGATGTGTAAAGGAATATTGAAATGAATTTCAAATGCAAGCAAAAATTGTCTTTGTGGGGAAAGAGGAGCAAGTTAATTGAAACTTTATCAGACGGAACAGTGTTTACATTATCTGTTACCTGCAATTTAAAAGAGAAGAGTAAAGCAGCTCAAAATGATGAGTAGGATTCAAACTGGGCCGTCAGAAGGGTGCGTGATACTCGGTGCGTGAATTTCCACTGGCCTTTCAACAGCTGTGCAGGTGATATTTGGGGATCTAGCTTTGGCTCCATAGTGTACTCATTGAGGTGAAGAGCTGTAGACTTTAAATTTAATCAACATGACTGATTCCTAACAAACACCACGTGCAGCTTCACAGGGGAAAAAAGATAATCTCAAGGAATGAGTAGAAATGAAGTAGTATTTAAGGCTTAGCTTAAAATAGCATACGCATTGGCACAATTGTAAACTAGGATTATCTAATAGCTTTCAAGGCTTCAAAAGATCATCTTAGTCTATCTACTTGCCAATGTTTTTCCCAAATCTTTATTGTCATATTTACCGTTGTTCATAGCTGAGATTATTTTTGTGGCAGTAACAGATGGAGTGTGTTATGATTATAATGGGACAAGTGTTAACCTCTGAATAGTGAAAAATCCTGGTGATTTTTTCTTTGGTTAAGGTACGGAGTTTCTGACATTATCTGGAAGAGCGTATAGACTGTTTTAACAGGGCAATGCTAATTTTTCTAATAATGTCTAAGTGACAATTTTGAGTCGCCACTAGGTGGCACTACTGTACCCTTAGACAGCGAGGCAGTTGATCCCTCTCCTGTCTGGGAGGCAATGCAAGTTCCCTCCGGCCAGGCTCCATTCCTAGTCTCTTCTCCTGGTCCTGTTTGCTCACTCGTTAAGTTTCACTCGAAGCAACAATCAGATACAACTTTGTTGCTTATTCAGCCCTGAAAATCCACTCTCTGGATTGAAAGATATGTATGTTTACTGGAAATTTACAATTTCACCCGTGAATACATTTCTGTAAGCCCTGAGCCTGTAACTCCTCCATCCCTCTTCTGTGCTTTAACAACAACAGAAAAAGCTCAGTTCACAGAGCAGTGAAACATGAAAAGAAACACAATTATTGTTGGTGAACAAGCAAGTGCAGCAACATAAATAAGATATTCCAAACCTTTTCACTGCCTGAGACTTATTAGTAAATGCTGCTCCTTTGACATTGGGTTTCCATGTTCATCATGACTGTCATGTCAAAAATTGTATTATTTCGTAAATGTTTTAATGAAGTGAAAGGGCATCTAAGAATAATAGGAACCATAAAACACTTCAATTCTATCTCCGCGATTAAAAAAAAATGCAGATCTAATTTATTTCATATAACTAAAAGGACTAAAAATTCTCCACTGACTCTGCTCCAGGGTTCATATGAGCACATGCCTAGCATCCTTGCTGACTCACCTCTGGGAGTCCTCGTTTTCTCCTTGCTTTCCTGTCCCGACCCCAATCCTTAGAATCTTAGTTATTGTAAAGGAAAGACTAGTATATTGGGATCCTTGACCTTCTGGAGTTCTTTTTTGCTCAGAGGAGACAGTGATGTGAATAAAAGTGCTTGCATTTTTTTTGAAGACTTTGCCCTCCATTTATATGTCTGTCTAGCTTTTATACATCTGTCTTCCTCTCTGTTCCCTGGTTTGTTGAAGACTTTAGCTTCCAGCACAAGGTCTTCCTCTCTAGTCCTGCTTCTGGTCAGAGAGGTCAGCATCTTTCCAGGTGACCCATCAGCAATCAGGCCTCTCAGCCCATCACATTCACCTACAGCCTTGTGCTCCAGCGTGTTTGGCTTTGGACAACATGCATCTTTGGGGCATCAGTGTTAAGACTAGATTTCTGAAGGGTCCAGGATAACCAGTTAGTGTACCAGATTTATGTGATACATGTGATACTTCATTGTCTGGATCAACTTGACTGGGGGAGGAGGTGTCTGGATAGCTGTTGAAACATTATTTCTGGCTAAACATTATTTCACTATTATGGTTATAGGTGAGATAATATCAGTTCTGAAGTACTATTTTTTTTTTCAAATGGGAGGACAAAATACCTTTATATGTAAATCAATTTAATAGAGGATTAGTTATTTGTTATTGCCAAGTAAAAGTAATTTTTTAAGGGGGAGATAAAATGAAGTCATTCTAATATACTGTTCTGCTCAATCAGTGTGTGTTTATGTTCTTGAGCTAACATCACATACCCTCCTTTTCAGAGAACTTAAATACAAAATCTTAAAATCAGTGCTTCTTAAAGCAAAGTCTACTTGTAGCAAAACTACCAAGAAGTTTATTTAAAATTCAACTTCCTAGACCTTCTAATCAGAACTTTGTGTTGCTAAGCTGCTTCAAAATTTAAAAAAAAAAAAAAGAAGTTTTGCTTAACACAAATGTTTAGGAGTGACCATAGTGAGGCTTCCCTGGTGGCCCAGACCATAGAGAATCTGCCTGCAATGCAGGAGACCTGGGTTCGATCCCTGGGTCGGGAAGATCCCGTGGCGAAGAGAATGGCTATCCACGCCAGTATTCTTGGGTGGAAAATTCCATGGACAGAGAAGCCTGGTGGGCTACAGTCCACAGGGTCGCATAGAGCAACTAACGTGCGCACGTGTACACACACATACACACACACACACACACACACACACGGTGGAGGACCACTTCCTCCCTGTTTGCACACACACACACACACACACACACACACACACACACACACACACACACACACACGGTGGAGGACCACCTCCTCCCGGTTTGCCCAGGACCTCCCCGGTTCCAGC
The DNA here is from genome assembly GCF_910594005.1 of Cervus elaphus. NCBI lineage: Eukaryota > Metazoa > Chordata > Mammalia > Artiodactyla > Cervidae > Cervus > Cervus elaphus. The sequence continues at coordinate 15,947,613 of NC_057846.1, read as the reverse complement.
ACTGAAAGCCACAGGTCCGGTTTCCCTGAGAACCCCCTGGAGTCCCAGGCAAACCTAGATGGCAGCAGAATTTATCACCAAGAGCCAGCTATGGCAACAAAGACAACACAGCGGGTGCAAAGGCTTAGCATTTCAATTATGCTTTTGCAAAACAAGAAAGAAAGGAGAGATTTAAGTCACAATTTCATGAAAATGGAGCTTGTGTCAAGTCCCACAGTGCGTTCGCGTGGTTAGGCTGACCTCTGGTGGGGATGCACTCTCAGCCACAATCACATGAGAGGCGGGTTTTTCTTTTAAGGTCTTTTATTTTCTTTTCCATTCAGAATGAAATACACTTCAAATGAAGTTTCTCCTCAGACATTAAGTACATGGCGGAAGAGCTCTGTAATGACGCTGCAGACCAGCTTTATGGGGCTGCGCTGGAATCGCAGAGCGGGGAAAATCATGCCCTTGGGCCCCGTGTTTTTCTTAGTTATCAGCAGGGAGAGCCTAACAAGATCGTAAATTTAAAATTGAGTCTCTAAGTTCTAGCCTTCACATTTGGTGTGTCCTCTGCCTTTCCGTACAGTTCTCCCAGATTTCTATGTGTGTTTCTCCTTTGCTTCCTTCAGATCTCTGATTAAACGTTACCTCATTAGACAGTCCTTCCTGACTACATAGGATAAACATCAATTCTTTCCCTGATACTTTCTATCCTCTTTCTACTTTAGTCCTCCTCAGACCAATCCGCCACACCTGAAATCTATTCATCTCTCTCTCTCTCATCTTTCTGTCTATTGATCCATCCATCACTGCATGCCCCCTAGAATAAGGCAGGGTCTTTGCCTATGTTGATTACTGCCATACCTATAGCATCTTCAACAGGATGTCTTGTAGGCAGCAGTAGGTGAACAACATATGTGTCTTAAATGACTGAATGGATGGTCAGTTTTTCATTAGCCTACAGTCCGTCCTCTGAAACACTGAGCAGCCATACACAATGTATAAGTCCTTGCACAGAAGAGTTGTCATGAAAAGAAATCACACTGTAGATTGTCTTTTCAAAAGTAAATGGCCTAGTTACCTATTTTCACAAAGTGGAAATAGGATGGTAATAGCCGCATGTGTCACTCACAGGTGTCTGAATGCAACTTTGCTGCTATTTTTGCTTTATTAAATTGAACCAGAATTTCAAGGCAGTGAGAGATTCTTCTCTCACTTTTCTATTGATGTTAAATCAATCTTAAACCTTTCTAACAGCCTAAAATATTATTAGGCATATATATTATGCCCTTTAAAATATGCATACCAAATATAGATTACTAATGTTCTTGATATTGTCTAGCTAAGGCTACCTGGTGCTTATACACAAGGCCATACAAACAGAGTAAACCATGCTATACATCTTCAATATCAGAGAAGAACTATTTTTCTTGTTAATATTCTTTGATTAAATAGGACTGTGTTAAAAATTTTTGAACTTTTAACTGAACATATTTCTAAGAAGATCATAATGCTGGCAGTGCTTGAGAGAAAATGATAAAAAGCAGTGCTTTACACTTTTTCACTTCTTATTTTGACATAATTTCAGACTTGTAGGAGGGCTGCAAGAATATTGAAAAGGATTTCTTTTATCCAGATTCCCGTGTTAACATTTGCTACTTCTATTTTGCTGTGTTGCTTTTTCCTTCTCAAATATATTATATATATACACACACACACCCTCTCTTGTATATATATTTTTTGAAAGTAAGCATCAGACTTGATGCTCTTTTACTCTTAAATTTTTCAGTAAATATTTCCTGAAAGCAAAGATATTCTCTTTTTAATCAAAGTAGAATTATCAAATAGAAACTTAATGTTGGTATTATGATCTAAACTACAGACGTTATTCACATGTTGCCAGTTGTCCCAATAATATCTATAAAGGATGTAAAGGAGAAGAAATCCCGGGTCAGGTTCCCCCCTGTTGTTCTGTCTTGCTCTGCTTTACTCTGAAAGCTCCTCAGTCTGTCTTTGTTTTCATAACCTTGATAATTCTGGAGAATATAGGCCAGTCATTTCGTAGGCTGTGCTTCTGCTTGCTTTAATGGGACACAGTCCATGATTGGATGTACATTCTGCATTTTTGGCAAGAATATTGTGGAAGTGTGTGGTGTTTCCTGTGCATCCATTGTATCAGGAAGCTCAAGATGTCATTTGTCCTACTAATGCTGTTGACTTTAATGACTTCATTACAGTGGCGTCTACCTGTTTTCCCCACATAAAGTTATATTTTTCATTGTAATAAATAAGCATATTACACGAGATAATTTGTGAGTTAGGAACATAAAATTCCTGTTGTTCATCAGACTTACTTTTTATCTACCAGATTTAGTTTTAGCATCTGCTAATGATTCTTTTGAAATCAGTTATGACTATAAGGGTTGCCAAATGGTGATTCTCTAGTTCCATAATAGTGCTGTTTTAATCAGAAATAAAAAATATTCTATAATTGTTTTTATCTTCTCATCGTTTAATTATTTTCTTAGTGGATTTGTACGTTCTCATTTTTTTTCCCCACTGCTAGTTTTATCTAGCATCAGCCACTCAATCGTGTCTGACTCTTTGCGACCCCATGGACTGTAGCCTGCCAGGCACCTCTGCTCATGGAATTCTCCAGGCAAGAATACTGGAGTGGGTTGCCGTTTCCTTCTCCCAGTTTTATCTAAGAGATCTGTAGAAGTTGCCGAGGTCATTTGGTAAAAAGCACAGGCTTTATAGATCATTTCCTTCTTATAATAAGTAATTATTTGCATTAGCCATATTATCTTAATAATCTTAAAAAGTAATGATGAGAGGGCACTATAGCCTCAAGGCTTCTTTTGATCCTGTTTTTTGCTGTGAAATAGATGAACTAGCTTATGATAATAGCTGTTTGCTGCTGTTGGTACAAATGATCAAATCATTTTTACAGTGTTTCTTCCACTAGAGTCATTTTTTTTTTTAATGATTTCTTCTTCCTGCCTGCTCTCCAGTCTATTCTCTGGCCAGAGTCTAAATTGCTTAGGCACCTTTTCATCCAGACTGATCCATGCTCAGCAACAGTACATGCCTGTCTGAACAGTAGGGAACACTTGTAAGCTTGGTGGTGAATCCTAATGAGAAGAGCCCTGAATTCAGAGCCAGAGACCAGAGTGCTTCCAAGTAGGGAAGGCTGATAAACGGTAAAGTCCTTTCCAGTCTCCCCTTCCCCTTCAAGCCAGTGACAGTTCTGTGCTTCCTTGTCTCCCTGTAATTTATCTGTAGCAGGTAAAGATGTATCAGTTCATCAGTTCCCTTTTGATGTGTAAGCAATCGGCCCGAAATGCAGTAGTTTGAAACAGCTTTGATTGACTGTATCTCATTGACTGGGTGGTTCTCCTCTCCATGAGGGTTTGGCTGGAGTCACTGGTTTGACTACGTTAAGTTGATACCTGTGTTGTGTGGGGTGATCCAAGAATGTCACTTTCATGCGTCTGGGGCCTTAGTACCAGCCCTGGGTGGAGTCGCCTCTTTCTCTCCCCACTTGCTGCCTAATTTCACCTGGCCCCTTTTTCTGTCAAGACATCCTGGACTTCTTACCCTGAAGCTCAAGGATCTAAGACAGCAAATGTCAAAGTCTCCAGACCTGTGAAGGGCTAGTCCCCAGAGCGGCAGAGTGCTGCATTTATTGGGCAGGTCACATTCTACTGGGCAAGGCCAGCCTGGTTCAGCAGAAAGGGAGCTCCATGTCTTCATGGAATTAATGTCATGTGCATGCAGGGAGGTGAGGAGTTGTTGGCAGCTTATATTGGAAACTATCTGTAAGAAAGGTACATTATTTTTCAATCCTGCTCAGATTTATTTCTCCCATTTTTCAGTAATCATATCCATTTTCCCCTCAGGAAAGTATTCAGCCAACTCTCAATCCAAATGCTTTGGGGGAAGTCCTGTATCTAGCTCAAGTGTAATGCAGGGGACTTGGGTTTAGGTCATTGAGTGCATCGTATTACATGGACCACTAAGGTTAGGAGTGAAATTGTAATCTCATCAGTCAGGCGAGTGCAATAAAGTTTGCTTTCTTGGTCATTCTGAGATAGAGAACCTCATTCTCTTCCTTAGTGGTCTTGAAGTTAAAATGGTGACGGTAACCAGAAATAACATAGAGTCATCAGAGAATATATTCAAGCAAGGAGTAGAGACCCAGGTTGGAGGAAAACCAGGCCCTGATGACATAACTGAGTCCTGGATCTAGCTCGCTGGAGGCCAGAGCTCCACCTGGGTTTTCTCAGTGTTGTGACACAATTCATTTCTCTGTGTGTAAAACGCCTGTGAGTTCACTGGACCAGAAGGGTTCCAACTCACAAAAGTAGAAAGCTAAAATTGTCTGCAGTTCTGTTCCCTTCTTGACTTTTATAGCCCAACGTTTAAATGCCTTGAGAGAAGAGAGTGAGAAGAAAGAATTCCTCGGAGAGAAATATGGAGAGAAAAAGGGCTTTTTCCAATATTCAAAAGCAGATTTTGTCAGGTGGAGCTTGGGAGTGGGTGGAGGAGACTCCAGTTAGGATCTGGTGTTGCCGTGTGCCGGAGGAGGTGGCCAGGCTCAGAAGAGGTGACAGTCCTGTGAGGTGGGACTCAGCTCCAGTGCGATCTCTTTCTCCAAAGAAACCACAGCCAAGCGTGGGCATGGCTGCTGCAGGGCTGGCTGGCTGGCTGGCAGGACTCACGGAGAATGGGACGGTGAGACACCGAGTCCAGGCTCTGAAAGTAACACACTAAGACCCCAGGGGTTCTGCAGTACTCTTGTGGGGAGACGCTTTGGGACCCTCAAGGTCAAGTGGCCTGCCATCCATTCTAAGGGAATTTAAATTTAAGTTGCTGCCAAATTAACTTTTAGAAAATAAAACTTTTTCTGTGCATTGGATTTTGTGGACTGAGATTTGTGCTTATAAAGCACTAATAAAACATGAATTAAAGTAAATTACTTAAGATTTCTGGGCAGCAGTGTTTTCCTATACAAAAGCTGGAGGATGGGAGATCATCAAATCAAAACATCTTGTATGTCTGTGATAGAGATTGTACGTGTGTGTATGTGTGTATGTAAAATTTCTGTTAAAATGTTGAGCACCTACTATGCATCAAGCACTATGCCTAATGCTGGGCACACAGTGCTGAGAAGAACCCTGGTTCCTGCCCTCCCAGAGCCTGTAGTTTAAGAGACCCAGGCAGTTTGAAATGAAACTACAGTTCCTGTGATGGGAAGACAGGCTGTGCTTGGAGCATTTAGATGGTGTGTGCAAGTCTCCAGGTCATGAACAGCCCCTGAATCCAAGCTGCAAAATCCAGACAGGAGATATTTACAGAGGAAAGTAGGAGAGGAGACTTGTTGGGACAAAGAGTTGTTTGAAGCCAAAGGGATAGCATATTCAAAGGTCTGAGAAGAGAGAAAACATGGCAAATTACAGGAACCTTAACAGTGATGGCTTCCCTGGTGGCCCAGTGGTAAAGGATTCGCTTGCCAGTGCAGGAGACGAAAGAGATGTGGGTTTGATCCCTGGATCAGCACGATACCCTGGAGGAGGGCATGGCAATCCACTCCAGTATTCTTGCCTGGAGAATCCCATGGACAGAGGAGCCTGGTGGGCCACAGTTCATGGGGTCGCAATGAGTCGGACATGACTGAAACTAGGGAAGCCACTGAGCATGCATGCATATAGAGTGATGTGCAGGGTTAGCGTGAGGACTGACGTGAGGAATGACCGCCTCGAGAGCTGAGACTGGACAGCCGAGCGGAGGGCCTCCACAGCACCACGTCCCCTCTATGCTGTTTGAAATGTTTTCTTAATTTTCTGATTTGTCCCTCTCCCCACTCTTTTCCCCTTGGTAACCACAAGCTTGGTTTCTGCATCTGTGACTCAATTTCTATTTTGCAAATAGTTTCCTTGGGATTGACATACACATACTACTGTTTATAAAATAGATAACTTTTATCTATTTCAGTAATGCCTTATTAGTAATAAGGACCTACTGTATAGCACAGGGAACTCTATGCAATACTCTGTAATGACCTTAATGGGAACAGAATCTAAAAAAGAGTGGATTTATGTATAACCGACTGACTTTGCTATACACCTGCAACTAACACAACATTGTAAATAAACTATACTCCAGTAAAAATTAGTTGTACAATATTTGTCTTATTTTAACATTTAGGTAAAGAATCTTAAATCAGAAAATTACATAACCAGATTCACGTTTTTTGGATGATAAATTTGGCCTCAGAATAGAAGATGAAATGTTGGTGGGGGAATCGTATGTTATAAATCAGACGGTTTCTGACATCCCATGCTGCTCTGAAATGCTGTTGTCGTTTTCAACTCTGGTCCAGATGTTTACCATCCAGTTTACAGAATCAAAAGCTACTCATGCTGTTTGGTGGTTTCAGGAATTAGGTCTCTGAATTAGGCCTTTCCTTAATTCAGACTTCACCATTGTGTTTGGATCTTGTCCTTGGAACTCTGCTAAGAATGCCACTGATTGATCTCTCCCAGACCTGTGAGTCACTGGAGGATCTGAGCCTCACTGTGCTATGTGACAAATGCTCTGACTTGGCTTCCACATGTAGAAATTAGCAGAATTTAGAAATGTAGAAACATGTAGAAATTTATTACAAGTAATAAACTGTAATAAATAAATTCAATTTATTAATTGTAAATTAGTAGTAATAATACACTGAATTCAGAGTCCTTGGAAGACCTACATATGTGATCTTTATGCAAAGGACCTAGCACATAGTTCAGTTCAGTTCAGTCACTCAGTCGTGTCCGACTCTCTGCCACCCCATGGACTGCAGCACACCAGGCCTCCCTGTCCATCATCAGCTCCTGGAGTTCACCCAAACTCATGTCCATTGAGTTGGTGATCCCATCCAACCATCTCATTCTCTGTCATCCCCTTCTCCTCCTGCCTTCAATCTTTCCCAACATCAGGGTCTTTTCAAATGAGTCAACTCTTCGCATGAGGTGGCCAAAGTACTGGAGTTTCAGCTTCAACATTAGTCCTTCCAATGAACACCCAGGACTGATCTCCTTTAGGATGGACTGGTTGGATCTCCTTGCAGTCCAAGGGACTCTCAAGAGTCTTCTCCAACACCACAGTTCAAAAGCATCAATTCTTCTGCACTCAGCTTTCTTTATAGTCCAACTCTCACATCCATACATGACCACTGGAAAAACCATAGCCTTGACTAGATGGACCTTTGTAGACAAAATAATGTCTCTGCTTTTCAATATGCTGTCTAGGTTGGTCATAACTTTCCTTCCAAGGAGTAAGCATCTTTTAATTTCATGGCTGCAGTCACCATCTGCAGTGATTTTGGAGCCCAGAAAAATAAAGTCAGCCACTGTTTCCACTGTTTCCCCTTCTATTTGCCATGAAGTGATGGGACCTGATGCCATGATCTTAGTTTTCTGAATGTTGAGCTCTAAGCCAACTTTTTCACTCTCCTCTTTCACTTTCATCAAGAGGCTCTTTAGTTCTTCTTCACTTTCTGCCACACATAGTAGGTACTACAATACATGACTATTGTTTACGGTTGATCTGACCTTTCCAGGAGATCCATCCTGATAAGACTTGGATGTTCTAATACACATGTCACTCCTTGCCCTGATTACCTAGGTGAAAGGGCTCAGGATAAATTTAAACATATTTAGGTCTATCGACACAAAACATAGTATCATAATTGAAATGTTGCAGTAAAAACATAATACCAGGATTCTCCAAAGAAGCAAATGAATAAAGTAACTAGAAAGTGCTTATCTTCATTAAAGAAATATACAAGGTGTGACTGGGGTGATGTGGCTTAAACGGGGCTTTGAAGGCTGGCTCCATGGCCACACACACAACAAACCTCCCCAGTATATAGCTCACAGCAGGAGTGTTAGATACGCAAGGAAGTGCCTGTTTCTTCTACATTAAGAGTAGATCTCATTTTAATTGCATTTTAACTGTTGTGTTTCCAAGGTCCTGAAGTAATTTATAATGCTACAGATATGTTGATTTCTTTCTGGGAATTCTGAAAGTTTTTTAAAAATTTTATTTACAAAACAGAAGCAGAAAAGTAGAGTCATAGATGTAGAAAACTAGCTTATGGTTACAAAGGAGAAAGAGGAAGGAGGGATAAATTGGGAGGTTGGTATTGACGCATACATACTATACACACTACTGTTTGTAAACGAGATAACTAATAAGGACATATTGTGTAGCACATGGAACTCTGCTCAGCACTCGGTACTGCCCTGTATGGGAAAATAATCTGAACACAAAGAAACGACAAAACGATGCCAAAGTACTATGAGTCTGGAAGAGAAATATAGTTTTGTTCACACTAGAAAAATATTACCAAATCATTTTTATCTTTATGATATCTAGAGTAAATTGAACCACATACAAAACTGCTTCATTGGTGGAAAAAATTTCGTCTCATTTGCTTCTGGTAACTGGACCACATTTCACAATAGATTGAAAATGAAATTTCTTAACTTTTCCCATATCCTTTGGGGCATGTAGAATGGCATGTTGTTTAATGAGCTTATTTTGTGTGCAGGATCTACGTTTCCTCTCACACAAATCATTCTAACTTCTGCCTTTCACACTTTACTTTTTAAAGGGCCTCAGTGATTTCTTAAACATTTTTGTGTGAATTTGTAAAATGGCGTTGGTTGTGCTTATTTATATAACGTGTACATGTGTTAATTTACAATGTACTACGTCACCTATCACTCTTGGATAAAATTATGGGTTATGGCCATATTTCCTAATTTTTCATTTAGATCAATGTCAAACATTCTTTAAAATATCTTAAAATTTGTTTTGCAACTCTGGGAAGAAAGTAAATATGAAAAAAATTTTAACTTTGAGGACAATCAAAATGTGCCAATGTTATCCATAAACATTTATTGGTCATTGGCAACTTTTATCTGTTACTGTGTTTTGATCCCTTTATGATGACCAGTTAGTTGGTGAATTGTATTAGTCAGGGCTCCACAGAGACAAGACTAACAGGATATATAATATAGGTACTATATGCGAAGTCACCTCAGTCGTGTCTGCCTCTTTGTGACCCTCTGGACCGCAGCATGCCAGGCTTCTCTGTTCTCCCTGAATTTGCTCAAACTTATGTCAATTGAATCAGTGATGCCACCCAACCATCTTGTCCTCTCTTGCCCTCTTCTTCTCCTGCCCTAAATCTTTCCCAGCATGAGGGTCTTCGCATCAGGTGGCCAAAGTATTGGAGCTTCAGCGTCTGTCCTTCCAATGAATATTCAAGGCTGATTTTCTTTAGGATTGACTGGTTTGATCTCCTTGCAGTCCAAGAGACTCTCAAGAGTCTTCTCCAGCACCACAGTTTTAAAGCATCAATTCGTCAGCGCTCAGACTTCTTTATGGTCCAACTCTCACATCCATACGGAACTACTGGAAAAGCTGTAACTTTGACTTTGTCAGCAAAGTGATGTCTCTGATTTTTAAAATGCAGTCTAGGTTTGTCATAGCTTTTCTTCCAAGGAGTAAGCATCTTTTAATTTCTTGGCTGCAGTCACCATCTGCAGTGATTTTGGAGCCCAAGGAAATGAAGTCTATCACTGTTTCCATTTCCCCCCCATTTATTTGCCATGAAGTGATGGGACCAGATGCCAGGATCTTAGTTTTCTGAATCTTGAGTTTTAAGCTAACTTTTTCACTCTCTTCTTTCACCTTCATCAAGAGGCTCTTTAGTTCCTTTCTGCCACTAGGATGGTGTCATCTGCATATCTGAGGTTATTGATATTTCTCCTGGCAATCTTGATTCCAGCTTGTGATTCATCTAGCCCGGCATTTCTCATGATGTGCTCTGCATGTAAGTTAAATAAACAGGGTGACAATATACAGCCTTGATGCACTCCTTTCCCAATTTGGAACCAGTCCGTTGTTCCATGTCTGGTTCTAATTGTTGGTTCTTTACCTGCGTACAGGTTTCTCAGGAGGCATGTCAGGTGGTCTGGTATTCCCATCTCCTTAAGAATTTTCCACAGTTTATTGTGGAAAACCCACATAGTCAAAGGCTTTCGTGTAGTCAATGAGGCAAAAATCAATGTTTTTCTAGATTTCCCGTGCTTTTCCTATGATCCAACAGATGTTGGCAATTTGATCTCTGGTTCCTCTGCCTTTTCTAAATCCAACTTGAACATCTGGAAGTTCTGGTTCCATGTAATGTTGAAGCCTAGCTTGAAGGATTTTGACTGTTACCTTGCTAACATGTGAAATGAGTGCAATTGTGTGGTAGTTTGAACATTCCTTGGCATTGCCTATCTTTGGGAGTAGAATGAAAACTGACCTTTTCCAGTCCTGTGGCCACTGCTGAGGTTTTCAAATTTGCTACCATATTGAGTGCAGCACTTTAACAGCATCATCTTTTAGGATTTGAAATAGTTCAACTGGAATTCCATAACCGTCAATAGCTTTGTTCATAGTGATGCTTCCTAAGGTCCTCTTGACTTCACACACCAGGTTGTCTGGCTCTAGGTGAGTGACCACACCATCGTGGTTATCCCCAAAAGCTGTACTTATGAATTAATCTCCAAACATTCATCATTTATCTTTCATAGATCCAGTATAATTACAGTTCATGTTAGTCAGTTTCCAGAAGGGTGATGCATTTCTCAATGGGATATTGCACACTTTTAACTTTTATTGACTACTTCCTTTCCCCACCCATAAGAACAACTTTCTATTTCCATTTAACTGAAATGCATTTGCAATATCCTTCCAGGAGCGTGTCTCTTCCATTACCTGAAGAATAGCTGTGCAAACATTTCTATGCCATGTTAACGATGTGCTCAGCATTTCTTCATGTTTTTCTGCCAAACATGCTCTTAATTATTTTTCATATTGTCTTCTCCATTATTTAGCAATGTTCCTGGAGGTTAGTAACCATGTACTTTATTTCATTCTTCTGCTTGTTTATGGCATAGATTTGTGTATTTTAGGGTGTGTCCTGTATGAAAAAGTAGCTTAAGACACTTCGGGGACTGACTTACTGAAATAACTCTCCACCATGGATCCTGTAAGAACTAGGCCAATAACCCGAAGAATTACATAATTTTTTTTTTTTTTAGCTTGAAGGGACCTTAGAGATCACTTTTTCCAGATCTTTCATTTTACAAATTAGGAAACTGAGTCGCCGTGTATTAGTAGTAGAGCAGGAATCACCACCTAGTCCTTCCAGTTGGGAAGCTCAGTGCTTTTCCAGCACCATCACTGCTTCTTGCATTAAGTCATTTATTTTCCAGGTGACTTGTGCATATTGTGATGTGTGTGTGGCAGGGAGGGACTTTACAGCCTTGCCAGGTTACAGAAACAAACATATGTAACATAGAAGAAAGAAGAGAGAGACACATTTATGGGAGAACTTTCTCTTCCTGTTACCTTAACATTGTTATTAAGGGAAAAACTGGTATACTGAAAGCAAGAGAAGATATTTAGGGAAATCATCTTATCAAACTCCTCTGGAATCAGCTTTCCTGGTTTGGGTTTCCAGGTTAGGGGTTATGATCTTGGCTACCAGGTCATCCGTGTGCCCTGAGACGGGGCGCGTGTGTAATGTGTATTCAACAACGGGGAAGGTGTCTGCAAGTGGCCGGCCAAGTGGACGTGATCAGGGCGGGAAACGGGGCCGGGGAGGGGAGCGGCGGGAACCGCGAGGCCACAGCCGGTTGTCCGCGGAGCAGGTGGGAAGAGGGAGGGGTCTGCGCGGCCGCCGGGTGCCAGGAGCCCCGGGAGCCGGCTCCGCTGGGAGGGGCGAGGCTGTCACTCGCGAGGCGCGCGGAGCAGGAGAGGCGCGCGGAGCTCTCGGGCCCGCGCTGCGTCGGCCGCCAGCGCTTGGAGGGGCCGCCGGGCAGCGGGACGCGGCGCCATGGGTGAGTGTGCAGCCCGCGGGGCGCCCCGGGGCTCGGCCTCGGGAAGAAAGCGGGTGTCGGCCGGCCGGCCTGGGATTGCACACCTCCCCGCAGCAGTCTGTGGACTTTTCTCCGGGAGCCAGGCGGGGGAACGGGGTGGCCCTCGGAGGTGGGCGCCGGGGGAGGACCGCGCTCCAGAGGGGTCGCCGCGCGTAGGCGTCACGGGGGGGGGGTGCGCAGAGTTCGAGGCTGGGGGGCTATCCCCACGTGCGCCCCAGGAGCAAGCCGAGACGGGGCACGGAGAGTGGGGACTTCGTGCAACTTCCACTCGGTCCGGTTTGCGTGCGGGAAGGCGCCGGGGCAGGGCGAGGAGGGACACTTTCCAGCCTCCGCCTCCACCGAGTGCCATCGTTGCGCAAAAGGCTGCAAGTTGAGGCTGAAGGCTGACCTGCTTCGGGGTGAGACGGGCCAGTGGGAGGGGGGCGCGACTCGGTCCAGGTCCCAGGGCGCTGGGGTGCGCGCGCGCCGCTCCGCTCAAGTTTCTAGACCGAGTGCCCCCCGCGCCCCCTTCCGCTTTGGAGTTTAGGGGCGGCACCTGGATGTGAGTGGCGGGGGTGGGGGGACCCGGTGCGGGGACCGGTGCCCGAGGAGGTGGCGTCCCGGGAGAAGAGCTCGGAGCCGCGCGCGGGGGGCGGAGGGCTGGAACCACGCATCCCGCAAGCGCAGTCCAAGGAGCCGCCGGCGCGGCCGCTTTTCGTGGTTCCTGATTAGGGACCGGCGGGCAGCCCGGACTGACCCTGCAGTGCCTGTGTTCCCGTTTCTTCTCGGCCAAGTCCATTACGCCCCTCCTCCGGCCTCTCCCTTTGCCCTTTGTTGTGAGGATTTCTTCCAGAGTGAAGGAGGCCTTGGGGATTGACGTGCTCGGGTGGAAATTCCTAAGTTCCCACAGGCTCGAGGGGTAGGGGGTGCTCTGACTGCTAATCGGTGGGGTTTATAGACGCTGGCCAACTTGGAAGAAAGGAGGACAGAGAAAGCTGAGGACATTTTTGCCTATGAATGTTAATTGTGGTCAAGACATTCATAGTCTGTTGCATGACTCTGGAAAAGTTTTAAAAAGTCCCATTTTTAAGGGCCTGTGAATAAACTAGTCTTGCAAATAATCTGCAGCATGAGCTGTCTTTAAAAAGTTTTCTGAAACAGAAGGAAAATGTTCCATTTAAAAGGGAAAGATAAAGCACTTTTTTCTTTTTTTACCAAGCGTGGCAGAATGTGTTTCAGGCTTTCTTTCTCTTGTTGTCCATGGTCATATAAACTCTTGTTAGAATAATACATGGAGGGGAAAGCTCTCATAAACGGAAAAGCCAACATAATTGACTTTCAGTGAAGTAATCTATTCACTTCACTGAAAGCATTTAAGATGCTCTTTTGTATACTGCATAAAGTCTCCAGGAAGAGCGACCTTAGGCTTGAGTGGACTATCTATCCAAGGGTAAGGTGCACATAATTTTGAAGTTAATTATTTCCCCAGCTTGCATTTCCAAACTATAATGAAGATGGTAGGTCTTGGCTTTTACCTCAACAAATTAGACAGGATCTCAGGTTACAGGAGAGGGTTCTCCTGGAGAGGAGGTGGGGTTAGCCCCTGAACCCCTCTGATCAGACTGAATTTAGTCTCTGATTCTTAGAACTTCTCTATCCTACCTGTAAACTGACAGTTGAAATTTGTCTGTTCCTTTTTCTGCCATGAATGGACTGCCTTTTCTTATTGTGATTGAGGTCACTAAAAGCTCACGGAGCTGTCAGATGGCTAGTAGGAGAGAGTGGGTTGAGGAAGCAGGTGAGAACCTAGTGGGTGGGGCGGCAGGGGAAAGGAGGAGTGGGTGGCCTGGGAGTGAGGGTCTGAGGCCAGAGCTCAGGACAGAGACCCAGACTCGCGGTCCACACATAGCAAAGGCCCTGGAAGGAGGGGCGGGCAGCATGAGGGAAGGAAGGAAGGAAGGAAATCTGTCCAGAAACTAGAGAGAGAAAACACTTGGTCACTTAAGGTCATCTCTCTCCTCATCTTTTAATTCACTTGTGAAAAGCACAGAACTTCATTACTTAGCACTTCTTTTATTTAGAGGTAGTAGGGGGGTGAGGATTTAGCATTGGCGTCCAAATTGCTGGGATAAGAGGGAAAGCAGTGTAGCTGAATGCCTGAATGTGCCAGCAGGATAAGTCCATCTTTTCCTGGTGTCATGACAACTGAAATGTATCATTTCAAGGAAGGAAGATGGTGCTGTGGGGGTGAATATAGCCATCAATTCTTGCTTGATTCACAAGAAGAAATCCATGCTCTAGCATCATGGAAGGATGAAAGTAATTGGTTAATCAAAATATTCTGAATAATTGATAGTTATCATATTTATAATGCACAAGGCTATTTCTCAAAAAAAAAACAAAAACCCACATTATTTGCTAAGTAGGCAGATTGAGATTTTGGTATCCCTTGCTTCCTCCTTTTATTTTATTTTCTCAGTGATGTCTTCAGCTTATCAAGGTATGCAGCTGACTTCCTGTCTACCCCCAAGTTTTGCTCTGCACAAAGGATATGATGAAACATTTCATACTGAAAAAATGTGGGACTAACTCATTGCTAGGAGAATTTATTTTTTAGCTGAAAGGTTGACTTGAACCTGCATAGCCACTAGTTATGAAATCGCAGGCTCCGGTGTGAGACAGGTAGGGAATGTTTTAAATTTCTCCTCTCACCACATCCCTCAGTGCTCTTTGTTGTATTTCAAAAGTGAGGGTGAACATTATACAGAATATATTATGGAATGTTTCATGGAGGGAGTGGCTCTGAACCTGGTGATATTTGAAGGGATGTGGAGGATTTGGGAAGGAGACAGGTGTTCCAGATAGAATAATGGATCCCTGAGCAGGGCTGAAAGAATTTCAGGGAGCAATAAGACATGGATTGACAGAATGGATTGGCAGGATGAGACTTGATTTTGGATGGCCTTCAAAAGCAACCAGAGGAATTTAGAATGTATATAATAGGAAAAAGGAAATCATGGAATGTTCTTGAGTAGAGAGGAATTGTAGTGAAATTAGTGTTTCAAGAAGACAAATTGAGCAGTGTTGTTTACGATAAAAGATAAATTAGGAGAGAACCAGTCGCAGTGAAATAGTAGCACTAGTGGAAATGGAGAAAGAAAGAGGGATGAATGGTATTTCTAAAGAAAAGCCTAAAATTAGGAAATTAAGTGATAAAAAGGAGGATGAATAAGAAGCATTTTCTGGAGATTTGAAATCTTGAGGATTGGGGATATAGTAGGTCCCTTGATAGGATTTTTAAAGGATAAAACAGATGGTTTATTTTCCAGATGCTTTGGACAGAAGATAAATTTCATTTTTGAGATGTTAATTAAATGGTGATGGCTAAACATGTTAACACATATGTTAGTAAATTGGAAACATATAGTCAGAAATTAATCAGAGCACAAGAATAAGAAGGAAAATAAAGGTTAGAAGGTCACCAACCTTTGGTGAGTGGTAAATCTATGTAATAAATTACCTACCTGTTTGGAGGTGAACAGGTAGGTATATGGAGGGCTGGTTGAGGGAAAGGGAAGGAGGATAAACACTATCTGCAGGAAGAGAAATATCAACCACATAACATGTATCAGTGCCCTGAAATTAGAACAGTGAAGTGTGACATCTTTAACATTCAGTGTTAGATCTAGGAGTCCACAAATTTTGACAAGAGGAGAACATCAGATGGAAATCTTTTGATGTCATTCAGTTTCAGTAAAAAGGATCTTGGTTAAGGATCTGAAAATTATTTGCAAATTTAAGCCAAGAATAATGACACATGGTATCATCTCGAATTCATACTTTTTTTTTTCAGGAAAGTATGACCCCCTAGAGGTAGTTATGAACAAGGTACAGAGAGCCAGGATTTGAAATCGGAGAAGCAAATGATAATCTTTAGGTGGATTATGCAGGCACTGGGGATCCTGTTTTCTCTTTTGTTTGATGAAGGGTCATGCATGATTCTATACATTTGTGTGGCTCAGATCTTGATTTAATAATAATTATTAATAATTAATAAAAACATGTAAAAAGATAAGCTTGAACTATTTTCTTGAAGCAAACCAAGAATATTTTAAAGATGCTTAACTACTAGTTGAAACTTTTGAAGGGTCCGTTGGCCTCTAGTGTGTTATGTACTTTTCTGTGCTTAGTTGCTTCAGTCATGGCAAACTCTTTGCGACCCTATGGACTGTGGCCTGCCAGAGGAGCCCAGAGGACTGCAGGCTCCTCTGTCCATTCTTCCCAGGCAAGAATTCTGGAGTGGATTGCCCTCCTCCAGGGGATCTTCCCAACCCGGGGATTGAACCTGTGTCTCTTATGTCTCCTGCATTGCCAGGTGGGTTCTTTACCACTAGCACCACCTGGGACTCCAATACTCTAGCCATCTGATGCGAAGAACCAACTCATTGGAAAAGACCCTGATGCTGGGAAAGATTGAAGGTGGGAGGAGAAGGGGATGACAGAGGATGAGATGGTTGGATGGCATCACCAATGTGATGGACATGGGTTTGAGTAAACTCTGAAAGTTGGTGATGGACAGGGAGGCCTGGCGTGCTGCAGTCCATGGGGTCACAAAGAGTCGGACAGGACTGAGTGACTGAACTGGGCTGAACTGAACCACCTGGGAAGCCCCCTAGTATGTTATATGCCTTAGAAAATTATAAAAGTTTGATGCTGAGCAGAGAAAGATAAATTAATATTTTGATTATCTTTGCTGCATACCATGTATCCTTATAACTAGTGAATTAAAACAGTTTGTCATTATCTCTTATGGTTCTGTGGACTTTACTGCCGAGCAGTTCTTTTTGAGGTCTCCTGCCTTGCAGTTCAGTATATGCTGGGGGTCAGGCATCTGATGACTTGATTGGGCTGTTCGCTTAAAGTGGCTCCCACCTGTAGCTGACGGTGGATGCTGGCTACTGGCTGGGAGTTCAGGTGGGGCTGCCTGCAAGTGGCTTGGACTTTTTACAGCATGGTGGCTGGATTCCAAGAGGGTACATCCTTAGAAAAGTGTTCTAGGGAAAAACCTAGGCAGAAGCTGCAAGGCCTCTTATAACCTAGAACCTCGTAGGTCCCAGAGCACCACCTCTGCTGCATGCTACTGCTCACAGAAATCATTGAGGATTCAGTGGTTCAAGGGAGATTCAAGGGAGGAGCATGCCTGTTCAAGGAGAGAAGGAAGTGTGGTAGCCAGCTACCTGAGCTCATTCCTAAGAGATGCCTGGTAAATGTGTTTTACTATATAGACATCATCAGGTTTACCTCTGAAAATTTGATATTTTATTAAAATTAAAAAAATTTTTTTAATTGGAGGATAATTGCTTTACAATATTATGTTGATTTCTACCATGTATCATCATGAATCGGCCATAGTTATACATATACCTCCTCCCTCCTAAATCTCCCTCCCACTTCCCACCCCATCAGACTGTCACAGAGCACCAAGTTTGAGTTCCCTGTGTCATGCAGCAAATTTCTGAAACACGTGTGATAAAGGGTTGATACTTTCGTGAGAACTGTAAAGACGTCCAGATAGTCACACTGAAGTTTCACAGGAAAACATTTGAGTGTGGAAGTTCATGCCTGGGTGGAAGTGTGTTAGTGAAATGCTGGGGTAAGCTCTGCTCAGAATAATTTCAAATACAATCAGCTGATATTTCTTATTTTAATTTCAACTAGAAGTTTCTAAGGCTATTGTAAATTACTGTTTAGTTTACCTAACTTTGAGTTTGTCATAAATTGAAATGTATAAATCCTTTATTCAATATCTTCTTGTCACACTAAACTAAGTGCTTTATAGTGAACAGTTCAGAAGATTGCTTTATTTTTCAAGAATGTGTTGACTGTACGAAATACACAGTTGGTATGGTGCAACTAAAAATAAGTGTAGTCTTAACTATACCTTTTTTTTAAAGATATGTTTCTAAATTAAATATGTAACATTCAGTTTATTAAAACTTTAAGTGTAAGTCTCATTTTACTATTTTTAATTAGAGAGAGAGCTGACATTTGTGGTTACAAAAATATAGGTCTTTCTCCTTAGATGATTGAAAAACAAAGAAAAATTAGGGTAAATGAGATGGGTTTAAAGTCAAGAACAGAATTAGTTTCAACCTAGAAACTTAGAGATCTTAAAAAAGAATTAGATTCTGATGGCTGCAACCTGACTGATTTGAGGTCATTCTATTTTCGACTGTTTGACAAGAGATGAGGGAATGAGATAGATAATACGAAGCCACATGCTCTGTGCTCGGTACTCATGACATGATGGACAGACAGAACATCTCAACAAGAAATAAAGGCCTGACCTATATAACCAACAGAACTGGGATAGTGCCTGAGGAGTTCAGAAGGTAAGATGACATGGAGTTAAATTCTTTAGTTTGTTAAGACAACCCATCAGAATACTCACTCACTACTTTCTCTACAATATTTGAGATACACCCAAACTATATAATGATAGCAAAATCAATATCTCTGGCTGTTTCTGTAAGACATGTTGTTCTAGAGTCTCTAAGGTTATTGTCTGAATACAATAATTTGGAGAATATGCTAAGTACCGATTTCTGGGTCCCACTGCCAAGATTTGAGATCAGAAGCTTTGGGCTTGAGAGGTGGACCTGCAGTTCTCTCATGAGGTTCAGCCAGTGTTGAGGATGAAGCCTGGGACACGCCTGGAGAACTGGCTCTTCCAGAAGCCTCTGTCCCCCATCAGGCTATCTGAGCTCCGTGACGCTGCTTCTCCTCACCAGGGCCTTGCTGAGACTTAGCCTAAGTCTCTGTTGAGCTCCTCTGTCCATCGTACCAGTCACACCTTAGCCTGTTAATGGGATGGTGGGCTCCAGTTTGCGGTAACTCTTCCCCAGAAAATTACTGATGGTTTCCTGTCTCAGAGTCTCAAGCGTTACTTATGTGCACATAAATCTGGCTCTGTGTGTGCAAGTGTCCGCGGTGTCCACCCACCTGCCCCTCTGGGGCTTCAGTCTCAATGCCTGCAAGATGGAATTCCTCCCTTCTGAATCTGACTGGTTCCCTCCTGTCTTCCTCTGCCCGCTTCCTTCTCTTTATTTTTCTTGACGACTCCAGTGTACCTGGCTTGCTGACTGGGTGTCATCACACTTCTGAATGCCCACACTGTCTCGTCCTGGGTCCTCACCCGCTCCAGCCTGGATGTTGGTGGTTTTTTCACTGCCAGTTACTTCCCCGACCTGGTCTCCTCCCAAATCACCCCATGTGATGATCCAAGCACCCATGCAAGCACAGTTCTTACTGGCCCATTGGTCCTCTCCAGCTTCACTGCCTGTTATCATCTCACATGCATTTTATCCTTAACCATCTTATGGGAAAACCTGAATGCACTTTTTGGCCAATCTAATGATACACAGTAATATATTTATTTTAACAGACATTTTCTGTTACTGAGATAAGTCAGCTATCTACTTCAATCTAGATTTGAAGCACAAATGACAGATGTTGGATACTAAGGGAGTTTTCTGCAGTCCTGTTTCAGTTTTTATAGGAAATAGGACAAAAAGGAAAAAAATTCACAATGAGATGCTACATATATGTGTGACAGAGATCCATTATTGTCACTGTTTTACAGATTCTTTCCTTCCTAAAGAAAAATTTACAAAGAATACAATTTTGTTAATTATAGATGAGAAATTAAACTCAGGGTGAGAAGTCTCTAAAGAAGAAAAATCCAGAGCAACTATTAATATAAGAGCACAATTTTTAAGTAATTGGTTCCTTAGGTATAAATGAAGCAGCAATCACTACTTAGTGTTATTATTTAGTTTCAACCATTTCTCAGCATTACCTTAATAGGATTCCTTTTATATAACATGATACATACATCCTGTTTAACTGGGAGGTAGGTAAAGTGACAACTAAACTTAAAGGAGGTAAAAACAATTTAAAAATACCAATGATAATTAGAAGATTGCTTTTTGGCAGAAAAGCTATGACAAACCTAGACAGTGTATTAAAAAGCAAAGACATCACTTTGCTGACAAAGGTCTGTATAGTCTAGGCTATGGTCTTTCTAGTAGTCATGTACGATATGAGAGCTGGACCATAAAGAAGGCTCAGTGATGAAGAGTTGATGCTTTCAAACTGTGGTGCTAGAGAGTCCCTTGAACAGCAAGGAGATCAAACCAGTCCGTCTTAAAAGAAATCAACCTTTAATATTCATTGGAAAGACTGATACTGAAGCTGAAGCTCCAATACTTTGGCCACCTGATGCGACTCCTTGGAAAAGACCCAGGGAAAGGGTCTTTCCCTGCTGGGAAAGATTGAGGGCAGGAGGAGAAGGAGGTGACAGAGGATGAGACAGTTGGATGGCATCACCAATTCAGGGACATGAACTTGGGCAAACTCTGGGAGATGATGAGGGACAGGGAAGCCTGGAGTGCTGCAGTCCATGGAGTTGCAAAGAGTTGGACACGATTTGGCGACTGAATGACAACAACCTCATTGCCTCATGTTAAAATCATCATTGTCACAGAATCATTGTACCTAAGGCCACCAACACTTCCATAGTAAAATAATACTCTATATTGTATACCTGAAGTTATTAGGGGGTAGATCTTAAGCTTCTCACCATGGAAAATGAAGTAACTTTGTGAGGTGATGGATGTGTTAATTAACTTAGTCATGGTCATCATTCGCAATGTATACCTATATCACCATGCTAAATATTTTATATATGTGTGTATATATATATATATATGTTTACAAGTTTGTTTGTCAATTATACCTCATCAAAGCTGAAAAAAATTTAAGAAAGTAAAAAACTGAAAAGAGTACTCCTTCCAAAACAAGCAGCCTCTTAAGTGTGTTTTAATATTGATTTGACCAAACATGCCTGCCCTTCTACACATCATGACAGCAAAAGATGCATAAAGCCCAGATTCTCATGTCTGCTCCAAAAGTACTTGTATATTAATTGGGAGATACAAAACTCACACGCATAGAAAACCAGCTGAGAATTTGAGAAAATTAGATAATGGAAATCTAGACCAATGTAAGGAGAAGGAACTGGCAACCCACTCCAGTGTTCTTGCCTGGAGAATCCCAGGGACAGAGGAGCCTGGTGGGCTGCTGTCTGTGGGGTCGCACAGAGTCGGACATGACTGAAATGACTTAGCAGCAGCAGCAGCAGACTAATGCAATAATTGCTAAAGCCATCGGTCTAGAATGGGAGAGACCCCTGGAGGCTGCATTCATCCAGGGCGGTGTTTTGAGTGAGGGACCGTGAAGGGAATCTGGGCTTGTGTGATTCTGTCAGAAGGAGGAGTGGAGGTGTGGCCAGTGCCATGGAGGTGGGCTGAGTGTGCTCGGGGCCCACCTGAGTCTGCTCCCCCTCCAGCTCTCTGCTATGCATTTTTCCACGCACCCTCCCTGCCATGACCTCTGGACTGGGACATGGAGTGCCACCCTCATGGAAGTCTGTCTCTTTGATGTTCAGGCTGTTTGTCTGCTTGGCTTTCTGACTGACCGCTGCAGCTGACTGACTGACTTCCTGCCACTCCCGTTCCTTTGCAGAACACGTCGTCAGCTCTTCTGTGATGTCCCCCCAGAGCTTATGAGAGTGTTCGACCCTTTTGGGATTAGTCATTTCCACCCTCCCCACCCTCCCTTGATGCAGGTTCTCATAACTCACCCCTGGATTTTGTCATTATGTGGGATTTGCTGAGTGTCTAAATTAAAACCAGTCTTGCTATGGCATCAGTAATAATCCACAGCTCTGGAGAGTGTGATTCCCATTGTGCACCCAAGGGCTTCCAATCATGTAGAACACCTGAAAATGGGGCCCAGCAGTGGGCAAAGCAGGGTCTGCTGGTCACAGCATCTTACCCTCTGCCCCTCACTCTGGTACTCCACCTCTAAACCCCCTCATTGTCCTCTGAGCCCTGGCTACCTCATTTGATTTCCCTCTGCGCTAGCCCATCATTGTCATTGAGTTGCTAAGTTGTGTCCAACTCTTTGTGACCTCATGGACTTGTAGCACACTAGGCTCCTCTCTCCTCCACTATCTCCAGGAGTTTGCTCAAATTCATGTCCACTGGGTCAGTGATGCTATCTAACCATCTCATCCTCTGCCACCCCCTTCTCCTTTTGCCTTCAATCTTTCCCAAGCATCTCAATGTCTTTTCCAGGGAGTTGATTCTTCGCATCAGGTGCCCAAAGTATTGGAGCTTCAGCTTCAGCATAAACATCATTACTCCCCTTCTATTCAGTCATGGCCCAGAGCCCCAAGCACCCTTTGGAAATGTTTTTTTGTCCAAGAACCTGGATCACTGCAGCATAGATGGGAGGAAGTCTTCATATAAGGATTGAAAAAATGGTTCTAATGCAAAATCGTGCAACTGTAGCCTTTCAGCCAGGGAGTGATAGGGAAATTATCAGATTTAGTTACAGATGTAGCAGAAAGGAAGGAATCAGAAGAGATAATGAGAAGAGAAACTTTCAGTTATAATACCAACCGGAAGGTGGTGTTCTGATGAAAGAGAGGATGAAACCATCAAGAACCAACATAAACAAACTGAAAATATTCTCAATTCAGGAACTTGCTAATGAACTAAACTTCATATAACCCACGTCAATAAGTACGAGGATGATCTGGTATGACTTAGGTCAACCCAAGGATTCAGGATTGCTGTGTGGGTCAACCTGTCCAGAGGAATGCTCTGTTAGTTCCTGCTACCCAGATGGTTTTCCCTAGAAACTGTTCAAGATGGCAAACTTTCCAGATGAAAGAGTGTTTTACTAAGAGTATGCAATTGGCTTCTCTTCTTAGAAACAGAACCTTCAAACAAGCTCTTAAGGTCCAATTTCCCATTGACTGTGTGATATAATCAGACATTTATAAAAATTTGACTCAGAGATGTTAGGACATCCACTTAATTATGAATGAAATAATTCAATGTATTTAATTACAGATTATAACTTAATGGACAGTTGCACTATTCAAACTAAGTTGAAAATTAAAAATTTGAAACTTTTGATATCAAAGAATGTGATTAGTTAAGTATTGATAATGAGAGGATATAATAGTTTTTTTTAAATCCCTAATTATTTAGCATTATGCAGTATTGTCTCCTTTTTTAATGTCTTTATACTTATTGTGCATGATTTGAGATGAAGGGCAAAGAAGAAAGATCCTTTTTCTTAATACCTTAAATTTCTCCCTAATTCTGGGTCTTTCTTCTATCTCCTTTCTATTTTTTGCCACTCTGTTTTTTTTTTTTTTTTTGCTTTTCCTTGGCTTTTAAAGTTCAAAATGATGAACCTTTTTTATTTTATAAAGTTATTTATTTTATTTTTAATTAATTTTTGTTGAAGTATAGTTGCTTTCCAATGTTGTGTTAGTTTCTGCTCCACAGCAAAGTGAATCAGCCACAGGTGTACATATGTCCCCTCCCTTTGAATCTTTGAAGAAGACTATATCCTTGGGGTTAAAAGGCTCATTCAGTTCTCTCCCATCTTCTGTGTTAGGGACTGATCCAAAGCAACATAGTTAAAATGAAACACTATATAATTAAAGAGTTCTGGATAGGTGAATTTCCAGAGACTAATTGGGTATCTGTAAGGATGTCTTTTCATTTTCCACTGCGGCTTTCTGCATATGTGGAGCTCCATGCAGGCGAAGCTCTGGGAGCAGGTGTGTTCGGGCCGCGTGTCTCTACCTCTGACTGCTCAGAAGCACCAGCAGACTTGACCCTCATCCTTCAGTTCCATCGCAGACGGCAGAATCGAGGTGCAGGTAGCTGTTTGCTCTCAAGTCCAGCCGGTCCTTCTGTTTTCTTGGTCACTGGCTTGCTTCTTCCATCCCAGTGGCTATAGCTCACTGTTTGTTTGTTGGGTGTTCAGTATGAGAAAACATTGCGTCTTTGATCCTTGACAACAGACTAGAGCAGTGAGGATGCCCATCACGGTACACTGGGTGTAAGCTTTGGCCGTTAGGCTCTTGGCTGGTCTGCTGCACTTTACTGTCTTGAAAGTTTGAGAAATCTGACTGCTTTGTCGGTTGTTGTTTTCCAATTCTTATTAACACTTGCCAAGCCTTTTGTCATGCAGCTTTAGAACCATGACAGCTTCTAGGTCAAATTTCAGTTTTGATCCCTGCATCTTTAGAAGTAAAACTAAGAACTAAAATAGCCATTTCCTCCAGTGATTGCCATGGGTGCTGATTAAGCTGCATGCTGGTTGTTGGAGTCATAGCAACAAGTCCTGCTTACTATCTTCTAAGAATCTCAATTAAGTTTCTTTAGTCTTTGAATATCTAACTACAGAAAAGTTTAATTTCCTAGGGAAAATGAATATATTCTTTTCTTGGAGAACAACACCATAGAGTTAATTAAGCATTCCTTTCCAAGGTTTATTTGTGTATTAAGCTTGAAATTATTTGCACTCCTTTTCCCCCTATTTTTTTCTTCCAGCTTTCATAATTAGGCTTTCAGTGGACTTAATCTTTTAATTTTAAAATGATTAAGTGCCAAGTTGTTGGGTACCATTGCTTGGGTTACAAAGATAAACATATCCAGCAATAACAAGAAGTTCATTGAACTTGCTACAATGACAGCAAATACTCAGGTTTTATTTTCAACAAAGACTCAGGACATTTTGCACTTGACCATGCTATATTGAGAAGAGTTATTTTATTTTTCTAGGGAAAGGTAGATTTGGTGAGTAATTAATTTTTGGTATTAAATTCTACTATGATATAAAATATGAATAGAAAATTTTCTTTCTTTTTTTACAAGTCATGTATATTTGTAATTTCTCCTGACATAAGGACTCTTTTAGAGGCATATAAAGTTTAAGCTTCTCCCAAATGGGTTAATGGTGAGGAAAAAAGGTTATGTTATTTTACTTTTGAAGTCAACTTGAATAGAATTTTGTATTCTCCAGTTCATTAATTTCTAAGTGAATCTGAACAAATAAACTTTCGTGGCAAATTCATGGCACTTTTTTGCATTTTTTGACTTAGAAAAGTCTGTTTCCAGTTCCTGGAGTCACTGCTTTGGGAAGGTGATCTGAGCTCCCTGAGCTTCAGTTAGTGTATTTTATTTATTTGTAGACGCAATAGTAATACCCTGGACCACCTGAAGTTCAGAAGAATAAATGACCCAATCTATTAAAAATCTGTTAAAATAAAGGGCTTCCCTGGTGGCTCAATGGTAAAGAATCTGCCTGCCAATGCAGGAGACATGGGTTTGATCCCTCGTCAGGAAGATCTCCTGGAGAAGGAAATGGCATCTCACTCCAGTATTCTTGACTGGGAAATCCATGGACAGAGGAACCTGGCAGGCTACAGTCCATGGGGTCACAAAAGAGTCAGACAGGACTGAGTGACTAAATAACAACAACATATGAAAATAATTTAACAATGTCAGACTAAGAGATAATACATATAAACATATGTGAGTGTGGACATACACACAAATAAAACTGTGAAAGTAAGTTTGTCTTACTAAGTCTTTAGTCTTAATTTTTTTAAGTCTATCATACAGGAAACTGTGGATGAAAGAAAGTGAAAGTCAAAGTTGCTCAGTCGTGTCCGACTCTTTGCGACCCCATGGACTGTAGTCCATGGAATTCTCCAGGCCAGAATACTGGAGTGGGTTTTTCCCTTCTCCAGGGGATCTTTTCAACCCAGGGGTTGAACCCAGGTCTCCCGAATTGCAGGCAGATTCTTTACCAGCTGAGCCACAAGGGAAGCCCAAGAATACTGGAGTGGGTAGCCTGTCCCTTCCCCATCGAATCTTCCCAACCCAGGAATCGAACCGGGGTCTCCTGCATTGCAGGCGGATTCTTTACCAACTGACCTATCAGGGAAGCTCTTGGTGCTTATTTTTCAAAACCAATGCACAGTGTAGTCATATGTTTTCTTAGGGATAAACTGATTAACTATGGCTTTTATGGATAGGACATAGTATTAGGAATAAGCTAAAGATTAAGACTGCTCAAAAGATGTCTAGGGATGATCTTAAAAATCAGAACATGTGAAGTCCATCTGTATAGAATGCATTCATCAAGCAAATATTAAACCCCTCATTCCAAGATATTATTAAAGAGCAATAAGGCTTTTATTATTTTAAATTCAAAGCATTGAAGTTGCTTATTTTATTTAATAACATTTGACAAAACTCTCAAGAGATAATGCTAAATAAAATACTACAAGCAGTTGGTTTTATGTGAATATTTTTTATTATGTAGGAATATTGAAGATATGAAAATTTTCTCAATTCATGGTTGGAATTCCCATTATTAGCACATTCTGATTTTTTATAGTCATATCATATTCTAAAGTGTAACTTTGATGAATTCTCCTGTCTCAGATGTGATTAATTTTGGTCATTAATTATTCAAGCTGTTCTAAAAATCTGTTTCTTTGATTTGTCTGTCAATCATTTATCCAAAGAATGAAATATTATTTTAGTATTTAAAACTGATTTCAATGAATATATGAGCATATTAGTCTTTCAGTTTGCAGAGGATTTAATGATTTTAAGGAACCAGGTAGTCTCCAGTGGTTAATTATGTAAAGGTCCTCATATCCAATCATATTAGGAAATGCAGAAGTTCATGTTTGTTTTATTTTCCTGATTTTATTCAATTCTGTTTTTTTGTTTGTTTTTGTTTTAAGTCTAGGTACTTCTGCGTGTTGGTTATGCAGTTTGTGTAACATGTTGGTATTCTCTGAGCCATGGCTTCTCATTGTGGCAGTTCTGCATTACTCCTAGGGTCACAATGATGAGGAGCAGCAGTGGGTTCTGTGTGAACGCCTAGTCCCTGACTGGTGGCAGGATTCGGCCAGTGGAGCTTACTACCATGTTACCCTTCTCTCTCTCTATACACAGTCAAGCCTCTATGACAATTGGTGCTTCTTGTTGTAAACCTTGACTTACTGAGTTTGTGTGGTACATACCTCTGGTTCTGAATTGCAATGTCCTACTAGAACATTTGGTTTATTTCATTGCTTGCAGTGAACAAAAGGATGTTTTTGACATAAGAAACTAGTTTGAGAGACGTCGTATTATAAACCACAGACAGTGAGTTAGAAACTTAAGTAAAAAACCCCCAAACTGGTAAAAGGCAGCACTGTAAAGTATCTTAAGATGATTTATTAAAATTGGATGACAAGTCTGAATTAAAAAGTCTAAATCACTGAATTTTCAAATGTGAATAGCCTGTTTTAATTCTTAGTGCATGTGAGGGCTTCAAAGCAACTATTACCATGGTTTTGGAAAGAAGCATCTTCTATTTCTAATACTTCAGTGAATGAATCAGAATCATTTTAGATTACCTCAGCACCTTTTATACAGAAATCAATTTAGTATTATTTTTGCATAGTTCATTTTCCAGATAGACACCTAATAAAGTACTAAGACTCTGTGACTCTAATTATATTACTTTATCTTTGACTAATAAATCTTTTTATTGAATAAAAGTAAACAGTAACCTAAGATCAAGTGATAAATTAACTAAATAAAATTTTTTGTTTTCATGTGCAGTTAAAGAGTTTAACTATTTCTAAAGAGTTGGCTAGAAACTGATAAGAACTGAACCTCTAGAGGCATTAATGCAATGCTGAAGAGTTTGGGTTGTGATATTGTTTTTTCATTCATTTACTCACTAAATAAATATTGATTGAAAGACACTGTGTACCTACTGTGTGCCCGGAAGTCTTCTAGGAGCTGAAAATATAATGATGGTGGAAGTAAACATGGTTAGAGGTATCACAGATATTCATGAACTAATGGGGGAGAAACACAAGTAGATAATTGCAGCCCAGGCATCAATATTTGACAGGATCCAGTAAAAAATAACCCTTATTAGTCACTCAAGTTTGGATCGAAGACAAATGCTCTGGGAGATGGAGCTGAAAATGTTAGTTCTTTCACTACTGATAGCCATCTTGGAGAACAAGATCTTAGCTGATCTCTCCAAGGGGGCATTTTATCTCAGTTCTGTATTGGACTGACTTGCTCAGATGCAAGCATCGCGGACCAGTGGCCACTTCTCAGAGCCTGTCCCCCTGCTAATGTGTCTTGGAGGAGCAGAAAATTCTAGACAAGTATGAAGGCTGAAGGTGGGGACCTGGGAGGCTGTGGACTTCAGGGAACTCAGTGTAGTTCAGGTTGGTATATAAAGATAGCATGAAGGGAGCGATGTCTGGAGGAAGAAGTGGGGTCCATGTGGCACAGACCTTCGGGTCATGTTGGTCCATTTCAGTTTTATTCTGAGAGCAACATGGAGCCATTGAGGGATTTAAACAGGAGTTTGACAAGGTCACGGTTGTGCAGGGTGAATCTGAAAGGGACAAAACAGAATGAAAGATCTACTCAACAGGCAGTTTTCATGCCAGAAGGCAGAGGCCATGCAGCGTGAACAGTAGTAAGAGCTTGTGTGGCGCACTTGGGAGACATTTGCTGTTTCATCTCTGGCTTCCTCATAGCCATTCCATGGCTCATTAGCACTTCCACCAAGAGGGAGGACACAGGAGCTGAATCAGACCTTCCCAGCGTTCTTTCAGAACCACCATTCTGAGGAATGAGCAGTCATTTTTTTTTTTTAATTGCAATTAATTGTGGTTTGGGATTAACTGAAAATTTCGTTGATTCATCCTGTCCCAAGAGCTCATTAGCATGTATGATTGAGTCGGAAATGATTTTAATTATTTACTTGACCCTTTTAATTGACTTATTTTTTCCTGTGATCTACTTCCCTCATGGCTCAGAGGTAAATCTGCTTGTGATGCGGGAGACCCAGGTTCAATCCCTGGGTCGGGAAGATCCCCTGGAGAAGGCAATGGCAGTCAGCTCCAGTATTCTTGCCTGGAGAATTCCATGGATAGAGGAGCCTGGCGGGCTCTAGTCCATGGGGTTGCAAAGAGTTGGCCATGACTGAGCAACTAACACTTTCACTTTCTTTCCTGTGATAGTTTGTAAGTTTTCTGTGTATTTTTGACTTGATCACATCAATCGCGGCTTCAGTGAGATGGGCCCTGAAAACAACAGCAGCCCAAGCAGCAAAGCCGTATTCTAAGGTTCTGTGAAATTCATTTGGGGACTACATGAGAAGGGAAATCTTTCTTGGATCCTGCAGGTTTTTCTTTTAAGACTAAACTTTTCCTCGTGGGGTAAACTTCGGTGAAGTTGGATTGCTTTAGGTATGAAGACCTGGAGTGGGCACTGTGTGTCCACTCATGGCTCAGTGGTCCCAATGTTGTCTAATCTTTCTTTAACTTAAAAAAAAACTTTTTACTTTATGTTGGAGTATAACCAGTGAACAATGTTGTGATAGTTTCAGGTGAGCAGTGAAGGGACTCAGCCGTACATATCCGTTCTCCCCCAGACTCCCCTCCCATCCAGGCCACCACATTCCATGCGCTACACAGTAGAACCTTGTTGATGATCCATTTTAAATACAGCAGTGTGTACATGTCCATCCCAAACGCCCTAACTGTCCTTTACCCATGTTCTCTCCCCGCTGGCAACCATAAGATCATTCTCTGAGTTTGTGAGTCCATTTCTGTTTTGTAAATAAGTTTATTTGTATCATTTCATTTTAGATTCCACAGGTAAGGGATTTCATAATGTTTTTCCTCCTCTGACTTACTTCACTTAATATGACAATCTCTAGATGCATCCTTGTTGCTACAAATGGCCTTATTTCATTTTTTTTAATGGTTGAGTAATAGCAATTCATGGGGTCACAAAGAGTCAGACACGACTGAGCGACTGAACTGAACTGAACTGAATAGTCTGTTGTATGTATGTATGTCTATAATCCTTGACCTAACTTTAGAAGCTTCTCTATGTATAAAGTTAAGTCCTGTTAATTTTGCTGTGACGTTTCTTTACCTGTCTGCTTCTGTGCTTTACCATCATTTTGAGATGGCTCTTCACTGTTATGCACACATTTTGTCTTCACAGACATATTGGTATCATTAATAGTCAGATGATAGTCATGTGCTAGCCCATTCATTCCTGTTGTGCCTAGCACTAACTACTGCCCTTTGTACCCAAAGACAATAATATATAAGGATTATAGATATTATTGCTCATGATATTATCAGTATTAACAGTATTAACAGAGGTAGCTGCTACCCAGCATAGAGAATGGAATGACTCATTTTCCCTTCATTATCAATGAAGGAAACTTTGAATAAGGGTTTGAAGAATGGGAAGGAGTGTGCCAAACCACAAAAAAAAAAAAAGTGAGAAAAAATCAAGCAGAGGTATTAGCATAGGTTAAAAAAAGAAAAAAAGCCCAGAAACAAAGATAATGGAAGTGTCCTGTATTTTTATTTTCCACTGTATTATCAGGGAGCAATCTCTTTAAATATCAGATTATAGAATATGGATAGTTAGACCCTGGAGCTATGAGAGCTACAAATGTTCTTTGAAGATCCTAGTCCCAAAGCACTTATTTTGTAGCGTAGAGCTTGATGCCAGGAGGCTTGCCCAAAGTGATGCAGCTGATCAAAGGCAGAGCAGGGTCTTCCCGCTGTCATTCGGCCTCTCACCACACTGTCTGACCTCCCTAGTGGAGACAGGAGAAGCCTCTCTGCTGTTATCTTTGATACCATATTTTCTGTTCCTCTTTGTGAATCCTTGGGCAAGGCTCCGCTCTTGTGAGAACACGGATGTTTTCAGGGTTGATGGAAGCCGCAGTTTTGTTTGAGATGTTCTGATGCGTCCTTGATCAGCACCGTTTACCCTACCACATACTTGCCTCTGAAGATAATGTTGAGTGGAGGCTTGTGTCTGGAGTGTCCAGAGAAATATGTGTAATCAGCTGAAGATGGTTTTAGTCTCAGCTCAAGATAAAAGCACTTTGGAAGAGTAATGAACTGTTCTACTTTTTTTTCTAGTTTGAACAAAAAATGTGTTATGGAGGAAATAGAATAACCGCGTGAGGGAGGTTTTGAGTCTGAGATTCAAGTCCCTGTAGACTTCCAATAAGTAAAGAAAAGCTGTGAAGAAACATTTATACTCATCTTCCAGATGAACAAAGGGAATAACGGCGACATCTGTTCTACCCGAGAGGTTTTCATTTTCACAACTCCCCATTCAGCACTTGTTGGGCACAGGGATTATATTGAGTATCAATAATGCAAAGGCCTCATTTCTTAGAATATATAAACATATATACACCGGTTATACTTTCTTAAATTATGGAAGGTTTTAGGGAGATATTTTTTCATTTGCTTTTTTCTGCCTAGGCAGTGTGGATTCCAGATTTGTCTTCAACAAATCCCATGTCATTTTTAAAAAGTTTTGAACTGTCAGTTTTCAATAACAGAGATTTCAAAGAAAATTTAAAAGGATTATTGGTAAAGGAAACAGTTTGCAAGTGAATATGTTCATATCTTAAAATCCCATGTTCAGGAATTTTTTTTTCTTTTTTGCTGTTGTTGTTTCTATCTGTAGATCTTGCTAGAAATAATTACCACATGAACTTAACCGTCATCAAAGATCTTGCATCTTAATGCAGATAAAATGGTTTTGGAGCAGATTCTCTGTATGTTTTGTTGTTAGTAGCAGTAAGATACACTGGAATATTGTTTGTGAATGCCTTTCCGGCTGAAGAAAGTTTGAAACAAAATTTCTAGAGCTTAGTAGCTGCATCTGATACAAATCTAAAAACACTGTGGCTTTTAAAATAAATTTTAGAGCAAAGCTAGGGTTCTCCGAATGAACTGATGGAGAATAAAGCATATGCAGGGAATCATAATGTGAAAGGAAGGGAGAATGAATAGTAGCAGCAGGGAGAATTTAGGTCAGTTACACTGCACGTGACTGTCTTCTGACTGGAAATATTTTTCAAGTATGGAACGGGGGTGCTCGGCTCCGCCCACCTCCCCGCCCCCTTTGTGCCCAGGAAGTAACTCTATTTCTACCAGCCAAAGTCCAGAGAACTCAGAACTGACTTCCCCGAGATGAGATGTAATTTTTATCTCTATTTGTTTCTCTTTCCAAAACCCCCTAAAATGATACATTCCGTAAATTGTAGCCATACCCTACTGCTGATTTCAGCACCTTCACTACCCTACTTTCATTTATCTGGAAAAATCCATTAAGTGCTCTATGTCAAAAACCTTAGAAAAAGGGGAAGACAGCCTCAGTCAGAGGCTTCTGGCCCTTATTTTTCCTGTAATATCTCTTTTATTACCTTGTCCGTCTCCAGCCCTTTTCTGTTTGGTTCTCTTGTTAGTTGCATCCCGTTCTGCTTTCTCTCTTGGGACGGGAAGTATAAAGGGGAGAGGAGGTTGATTGGGGAGAGGTGTTGTGGGATGTCTTTATGAGTGTGTTTGGTCCTCATTTTTATATGGAAGAGATGAATTTTTAAAACACATATCTACACATTATTTAGGCATGTCACACCTACTCTATTTCCTTGTCTGAGTCGAGCTTTGAAAATAAATGTGACTCAGAAAACAGGCTTATCTGGGTTAGATAAGTAGTAACCTAAAGGCAAGGGCAGGCTCCTTTAAAAACCACGTTTTCATAGCAAATATAGGGAAACAGCTCAATGCTGCCCTGAAGGACAGGTTTTCATTGGAGTTGGTAGCAGGGCAGGGCCAGTTTTAACCCGAGTTGCTGAGACATTGGGGCCACAGAAAACCTGAACATGTTCTGTATTATAAAGTTGAGCTGAAGATAAATCCTTGAAGGCGATGGATGCTGAAGATAAGCAGGTTTTCTCTAGCAAGTGGTCTCTCTCTGGGGTCTGTTTCCTTGACTTTGCTCACTAAGGCAGTATTGTGTTTGGGACTCCTGCTGAATTCCCCAGGACTGCCCCGCGCTGGTCCAGCGGCAGGACGTGACTTCAGGCGCTGGCCGGCTCCTTTGTCCTGCAGGCCCTGCTCTTGCATCTTGGAAAGGCTGTGAGTGTCAGCTAATGCTGACAGAGGGGTAGTGCAGTGGGCCTGCCATTCGGAAGACGCTTCTGAGAGGTTGCTCATTTGAATTAAGGGTGACCAAGGACATAGAAACTTGTGTTTCTTACAATTGCTGCCATTTAACGTGACCTTTTATTTCAGCACAAGGGAGCTCTCTTGTGACTTCGAAGATAAGGCTTTCTTGGACTTGTTTTTCACTTGTGATGGTGATAAGCTCCACAACCCTGCTTGTGACCCTTTAAATCTAATTTGAATAAGAAAAGAAATCAGCTTAGAACGAATTGGGTTTTTCTTTCAAAGTGGAAAGAAACCATGCCCAGAGGCTTTTGTGTGCATTTCCTTTAGCTCCCTATTTAATAAACGTTTCTCAGTGGATACATGTGTGAAAACACACACAGACACACACACACATCCACAAACATAAAAACCAACCAGGAACTATGTTGCAGAGTCGGTTGCTACTGTGCGCTAGCGTTTTTCTCCGTTTTTCCTGATTTCTTTATGTTTTCTTTTCCATCAAGAGTCTCCTGATTGTAGTTCTGAAAACTGCCAAGCTTTCAGCAGCCAAGTGGCCCGTGTATTCACTGCAACTAGAATGTGACCTCCAACCTTCGGTTTCCTTCTCTGTTATAAAGCACAAGCGTGGTGTGTTTTTGCAAAAGCCCCCAAAGCAGATTTCCGGTGAAAACAAACTTGTTTAGCATGAGGTGGCAAAGTACAGGGGCAGAAGACTTTTATTTCCAGAGAATTTGCCAAATATTTTTTGGTAGGAAAACAAGGAAAAAGGAAGGACACAGTGGAATATTTCAGTATCATTGTTTTGTAAAGAACAATAATATCTGAAAGCTATTGCTGAATTGGCTTTGCGAGTAAAACTAATTTAATAGCTTTCTTTTTCATACTTAATGATAGCTCATCTTCAAAAGGGCTTTCGAGGTGGTGCTAGTGGTGACGAACTTGACTGTCTATGCAGGAGATGTAAGAGACGCAGCCTTTGATCCCTGGGTCAGGCAGATCCCTGTAGGAGGGTGTGGCCACCCAGTCCAATATTCTTGCCTGGAGAAGCCTATGGAAGGAGGAGGCTGGTGGGCTGCAGTCCACGGGGTCACAAAGAGTTGGGCACAGCTGAGACAACTTGGCATGCATCTTCAGAACAATGCTGTGTGCTATTCTGTTGCATTTATTGAAAAAATTAATAAGCATATTTTAGAGCAGTTTTTGGGTTATAGAAAAATTGAGCAGTAAGTATAGAGTTCATACTTATCCCCTAATCCCTCCTCAGACACACGGTTTCTGGTATTATTACTGTTTTGCATTAATGTAGTACATTTGTTATAAATAAGGAGCCAACATTGATACTTTATTATCAGCTCAAGTCCAGAGTTTACACTAGAGTTCATTCTTTGTATTGCATGTTCTTTGAGTTTTATCAAATGCATAGACAGGTAGCTACCATTATACATCAAACAGAATAGTTTCAGACAGTAACAGTCCCCGTATTCCATGGATACATCTCTCCCTTCATCACCCTAGACCTCTGGCAACCACTGATCTTTTTCTGTCTCCACACATTTGCCTTTTCCAGAATGTCATATAATGATATAGTGTTTTCAGATGGACTTCTTTAACTTATATGCATCTAAGAGAAAGATTCCTCCTTTTCATTGCTTGATAACTTGTTGCTTTTTAATGCTGTATAATATTCCATTGTATGGGTATACCACAATTTATTTATCTAATCACCTGTTGACTCCTCAGTTTTCTCCTCTCTAAAATGGGATGTGGATAGTTTCTGTCTCATAGCATTGTTATAATAATTGCAGAAAATTGAGTCTATGCATTGCTTAGAACAACGTCTGGCAGCAGTTTCCTAATTAATGTTATTTGTAATTAAAGAGGACAGCGACTCAGACTCTCAGGATTTGCATTTTTAGCCTGCAAAAATTAAAAACTATCATTAAAACTATTCTTAAAAAATATCATTTAAAACCATCTAGAACTCTCCTGGATGGATGATTGGTCATTTTTTTTTAAAACTTATTTATTTTTAATTGGAGGATACTTGGTCTACAATACCATGTTGGTTTCTGCCATATATCAACATGAACAGGCCCCGGGTGGACGTATACCTCGTGCCTCTTGAGGTTCCCTTCCACCTCCCACTCCTTCCCACCACTCCAGGTTGTCACCGAGCACCAGGGTTGAGCTCCCTGCATCATATAGCAAATTTCCACTGGCTGTCTGATTTACATATGGTAGTGTATATGTTTCCTCTATGTTAGCTCTAAAATTCTTGCTTTAATTCACTAATTTTGTATGACTCTTATGTGTGTGAGGTGGTGAGGCAGGAATATATCCGAGGTTTGATCACTGATTCTGTGGCCACCCAGGGCAGCCAAGTCTAGTCTTAAAAGGCATTGCATATCCCCATGCGTCTGAAGTGAATGAACCAGCCCAGGCCCCAAATCGCCAGTTCTACTAACATCTGATGGTCACCTTTTCTCTTATCTTGTTTTCAGATGATGTTCAGTAAACTGGTATAATTACAGCAATCACTGAATTGTGCGCATGTGATGTGCCTGGTGTGTGTGTGTGTGCGTGTGTGTGTGTGCGCGCGCACGTGTGTGTTGAGGATCATTTCTCGGTGCATGAGAGGTTATGGACTGGCAGTCCTGCAGAGGTAACCTGCTACACATCCTCACAGTGTGTGAGGCTGGCTGGGCTGTGAGCACCCATCACATACGGACCATTACACTATGTCCTATGAGGACGGAGACGTTACTGTGTATTGAATGTGAATGTAGAGTTCCCCAGGACTGTCAGTCCCCATCTGTCCAGACATTTTCAAAGTGGTTCATTTTATATATTTTTGTGTTTCATTTCAGCAGTGTCTCTCTTTGACACTTGAATTGATTTCGTAGGCTGATTGGGGCGTTCTGCCGCCCTGTACTGCAACTGTCCGGCTCTGGTGGTGGTAGGTTAAGTGGAAGCCTTTTTTGAAGCTGGAAATTCTAAGCAAATGTAGCATGTATTCAGATGCCAGGGACACTCTTCATTCGTTCACCTCACGTGCAGGCTTGTGATTGGATCCGAAGACAAATCCTAGTCATTACAGGTGAGGAGGCAAGTGGATCGCAGTGGCTTTTTGTCCAAAGTGAAGTTCATTGTGATGGAGCAGTCGTTGGGCGGCTGTGGCTCTGTGGGTGAAACGAGAGCGTTCCTCCAGTGGAAACTGTGCCTCCTTTCGGGAACCCTGGTGCTATGGCAAAGCAGACAATGCAAGTATAAGCAGATAACCCCACAGTTCATTTTAAGATATGATCGGGATGCAGGCTTTTAATGGACTGCTAATATACACTCGGAGTCACCAGAGGCAGAGCTCTCCAGAGATCTCCAGGGATCTCTGGAAGCTTGTCTTTCTGGTCAGGAAAAGAAAGGAAAAGAAAAAGACCAACATCTCTGTTTAGAATAAAGTTTCGGCCATTGTTTTACACTTTGCCCTATCACTTAGCAAACGAATTTGGAAACAGGGCTTGAAAGCTGCTTTATAGTTCTCCATGGCAGTGTCTTTGAAAATACCTTTTAAGCACAACTGCAGTTCTTACACCTGAAACCCAATCCTACAAAGTAGAACAGTAAATTTGCCTCAATAAACAATGGTTTCCTTAACTCTAAGGAGGCATTCATTTCTTTAAGTGGCCATCATTTGAAAAGAACTTTGAATGTGAAGGATACCATTCAAGTGTTTTGTTTGACTCAACTCACTTTTTATAGGAAATGAAAAAACACACAGTGATCTAGCATTTAGAGTCAGTAGTCACAGGCCAGGATCACAAGTTACCTTGCTGTTCTCATAGATGCAGGCACAAACAAAAATTAGGTTGTGTCCTTATGTTTCATTTGTTTTGAGTGCAGATCAACACAGGACAAAGAAATTGCTTTGACTTTGCAGAGAATTAACACATAGATGTAACCCATTGCTTTAAATTTTATGTATCTAGAAAATTTATATAACAACATGTAACAGTTTTGGTTTTGATTCTGTTCTGCATTTTTAAAGGGGATGCTATTTGATGTTTTTCAGATTTCATATGGTGTTAGGGAAAAGACACTGACAAATTCAGTTTGCTTTGGGTTAGTTATAGTTACTGAAAGCATGAGCTGCTTCTTGTATTTTTGGTTACCCTAAGACTTAACTCCAAAAGTGATTCTGTACTTTTATTCAAGTGTTCTTCAGTATTTTGTTCAAAACATTTTCTTTTTCTGTTTGAGACTATGTAGAAGAATCTCTGTAGAGGTTTATCTTCCCGTTGGTGATTTTTTTTCCTACTTTGTTATATTCATAACTTTGTTCATACAGTTAATCTCAGAATAGACCTGCTAAACTGCTCTATGCTTTGATCTGGAAACTTTCTGCAGTGTTTACCCCTTGGCTTCCTGTCTTCTTGAGGTCCTTTGTACTTACCGTCCATCCCATGCACAACAAACATATGCACATGCATTGGGACACAACTCTTAGGATTCTTGAATTCTGCTGCTGCTGCTGCTGCTAAGTCACTTCAGTCATGTCCGACTCTGTGCGACCCCATAGACAGCAGCCCACCAGGCTCCGCCATCCCTGGGATTCTCTAGGCAAGAACACTGGAGTGGGCTGCCATTTCCTTCTCCAATGCATGAAAGTGAAAAGGGAAAGTGAAGTCGCTCAGTCGTGTCCGACTTTGAGACCCCATGGACTGCAGCCTACCAGGCTCCTCCGTCCATGGGATTTTCCAGGCAAGAGTACTGGAGTGGGGTGCCATTGCCTTCTCTGTTGAATTCTGCAGAACTCCGCAAAAGATAGCAGAAGTATCTTCCTTGCCTCTTTCTATTATTGGACAAGTCCTGTGGGTCTTTATGTCAGCCTAAAACTTATTTCTGACCTTCATACCTGAGCCAAAGTAAATGGCTAGAGAGTAGCTTTGTCGTTATGATTGTTAGCATCACGCTGACTTCCCTCTGATCCCTCCCCTAGCTTGGTCTGGCCACCACGTCCAGCCTTCTTCTTCCTTCTGGACGACACAGTTTTCAGTTTGTTGTAAAAACTCTTTTATTTGGTTTTTCAAGCAGGCTGTAGGTCATTTCTGGGAAGGAATTCACTATTTCTTCTGAGCACCTTGATCATCTTGTAGTATGTTAGGTACATAGGTATAAAGGTGTACACAGGTATAAAGTCAAGGCTGATGGACTGACATGTTCAATGAAAATAAATGAATGAAGTTCCTTAAGGGCAGGTGCCCTGTTGTGCATCTTTGCCATCTATCTTGGCACCAAGCTTACTGTGAAGCACAGAAGTTGTGCTGAGTATGTGGGTGTAGGTTGGGGCGACAGGCTGGAGAAGAGTTAATGGGAACAGATGGTCAGATCAGAGGCTTAGTGATGGGTAAAGTTCATCTGTTCAGTGTGTTACATCTTCGTTTGTTGCCCCCCTTAAGGGAAAACAATAGAATGGGAAGGATTAGAGATCTCTTCAAGAAAATCAGAGATACCAAGGAAACATTTCATGCAAAGATGGGCACAATGAAAGACAGAAATGGTATGGGCCTAACAGAAGCAGAAGATATTAAGAAGAGGTGGCAAAAATACACAGAAGAACTATACAAAAAAGATCTTCATGACCCAGATAATCATGATGGTGTGATCACTCACCTAGAGCCAGACATCCTGGAATGTGAAGTCAAGTGGGCGTTAGGAAGCATCACTACGAGCAAAGCTAGTGGAAGTGATGGAATTCCAGTTGAGCTATTTCAAATCCTGAAAGATGATGCTGTGAAAATGCTGCACTCAATATGCCAGCAAATTTGGGAAAGTCAGCAATGGTCACAGGACTGGAAAAGGTTAGTTTTCATTTTAATCCCAAAGAAAGGCAATGCCAAAGAATGCTCAAACTACTGCACAATTGCAGTCATCTTACACACTAGCAAAAGAATGCTCAAAATTCTCTAAGCCTAGCTTCAACAGTATGTGAACTGTGAACTTCCAGATGTTCAAGCTGTTTAGAAAAGGCAGAGAAACCAGAGATCAAATTGCCAACATCCATTGGATCATCGAAAAAGCGAGAGAGTTCTAGAAAAACTTCTATTTCTGCTTTATTGACTATGCCAAAGCATTTGATTGTGTGGATCACAACAAACTGTGGAGAAGTCTCAAAGAGATGGGAATACCAGACCACCTGACCTGCCTCCTGAGAAATCTGTATGCAGGTCAAGAAGCAACAGTTAGAACTGGACATGGAACAACAGACTGGTTCCAAATCGGGAAAGGAGTATGTCAAGGCTGTATATTGTCACCCTGCTTATTTAACTTATACTCAGAGTGCATCATGAGAAATGCCAGACTGGATGAAGCACAAGCTGGAATCAAGATTGCCGGGAGAAATATCAATAACCTCAGATATGCAGATGACACCAGCCTTATGGCAGAAAGTGAAGAAGAACTAAAGAGCCTCTTGATGAAAGTGAGAGAGGAGAGTGAAAAAGGTGGCTTAAAGCTCAACATTCAGAAAACTAAGATCATGGCATCCAGTCCCATCACTTCATGGCAAATAGATGGGGAAACAATGGAAACAGTGACGGACTTTTTTTGTGGGGGGAGGGACTCCAAAATCACTGCGGAAGGTGATTGCAGCCATGAAATTAAAAGATGCTTGCTCCTTGGAAGGAAAGTTATGATCAACCTAGACAGCATATTAAAAAGCAGAGACATTACTTTGCCAACAAACGTCCATCTAGTCAAAGCTATGGTTTTTCCAGTGGTCATGTATGGATGTGAGAGTTGGACTGTGAAGAAAGCTGAGCACCGAAGAATTGATGCTTTTGAACTGTGGTGTTGGAGAAGACTCTTGAGAGTCCCTTGGACTGCAAGGATATCCAACCAGTTCATCTTAAATGAAATTAGTCCTGAATGTTTATTGGAAGGACTGATGCTGAAGCTGAAACTGCAATATTTTGGCCACCTGATGCAAAGAACTGACTCATTGGGAAAAACCCTGATGTTGGGAAAGATTGAAGGCAGGAGGAGAAGGGGGCAACAGAGGATGAGATGGTTGGATGGTATCACCGACTCAAGGGACATGAGTTTGGGTAAACTCCGGGAGTTGGTGATGGACAGGGAAGCCTGGCGTGCTGCAGTCCAAGGGGTTGCAAAGAGTCGGACACGACTGAGCAGCTAAACTGACTGACTTACTGAAAGCCTGATGATTCACTTCTGAACATTTCAAAGCTGCATGCTCTGTAAAAGCTAGTCTTTTTGGCAAGCCTTTCAGGTGGAGAGTATGTTTTTTCCATTTCCCTCTTTTTCCTATATTTATATGAACAATTACTAAGTATATTTCAGTAGGCGTTAATTTAGTCTGGGCCATTGAGTCATTTCTGTATGTTTTCCCCACTAAGTTATCATGAAGTAACCCCTGACAATACGCACACTAGCATACATGAAATGTTTTATTCTCGTATTTATGATAGAGAATAAGCAAATACCATCACTCTGCTACCTGTACCAATGGTCCTCATTCTCTCCACCCCGTGTTTCTTATGTATTTTTGCGTTCATAAAATCAGATAAAATTGCATTACATTCCTTAAGACTATGTTATACAGTTGAATATTTAAAATTTTAAAAATTAGGATGGGTTCATCAGAGGAGGACTTGATCAACCTTCCAGCCAAGCCTAATCCATTAAACACCTCTGTCTGCAGATTAGCTGGGGAATAGCTTCCTCTCTCATGGAATCTGTGCCTAAGCAATTAAAATTTTTCATTTGAATAAGAAATAATTTTGGATCTGACAGTCAAATTATGCAGCCTAATCATTTATTTCAAACATTATTTTAAAAATGTTGGTACCTTGCAGAGATACATAAATTTCTAAATGTAAACAAAGAAATAGAAAGATGAGATTTAAAAAATGGTAAAGTGGAACCAGAGCAAAAGGAATTTAATTTGGAAAAATGAAGTGAAACTGGGTGAGATTCTTAAGCAAGGTGTATATATGTACACACACACACACACACACACACGTATATATCGTTAAATCCTATAAATTTGTATCCTGCAAATTGTGTCTAATTTTTCTAATATCCAATACAAAAGGGGTGCAGATCCGTGAACATCCTGGGCCACAGGATAAAAACAACCCAGAGCATGTGTCTTTCTGGTATATAAGGGAGAATTTTGGCCAGTGCGTTCTCCAAGAATAGTTTTTAAAATTCGTTGACAATGTCCTCAACGGGACCCTTCCAGTCTGCGTGGCTCAGCGTCGGGCTTTGTGTGGGTCAGGTTCACTCAGACCGATCACGCTCTAGCCCATGCCGGTCTGTGACCCCAGGGGCATGGGGGTGTGTGTTTACCAACCAGTTCTCTGGGCAGTGTGAGGTAAACCCTTATTTGAAGCATTTGTCCATTTTCACAGAGTATTTCCACACATATATAGCATAATATTACTAGACCATAAAAAAGAAGGAAATTTTGCCCTTTGTGACAACACGGATCAACCTGGAGGGTATCGTGCTAAGTGAAAGAAATCAGACAGAGAAAGACAAGTACTGTTTGATTCCACTTATGTGTGAAATCTTAAAACAAGACAAAATGAAAACAGCCTCATAGATACAGAGAACAGACTGGTGGTTG
Source organism: Cervus elaphus (assembly GCF_910594005.1). NCBI lineage: Eukaryota > Metazoa > Chordata > Mammalia > Artiodactyla > Cervidae > Cervus > Cervus elaphus. Next base: position 15,906,044 of record NC_057846.1, on the reverse strand, counting down.
CCAGAGGAAAGAGGGATGGGGATTGAGTGAAATAGCTGAAGGCTCTAAGAGGTGTAAAGTAAGTAAGTTACAGGGATGTGAGTTACAGCAGAAGGAATATGGTTAATAATATTTTAATAGCTTTGTATGGGGACAGATACTCGGTAGACTTACCATGGTGATCATTTTATAATGTATGCAAATATTGAATCACTATGTTGTACACTGAAACCAGCTTTTTTTATTTTTTCATTTATTTTTATTAGTTGGGGGCTAATTACAGTATTGTAGTGGTTTTTGCCATATATTGACATGAATCAGCCATGGATTTACATGAAACCAGTTTAATTTTATATGTCAACTATATTTTCATTACAAAATTTAAATGTAAACCTGTGACTTTTTGTTGCTGTTCAGTCACTAAGTGCTGTCTGACTCTTTGAGATTCCATGGACTGCGGCATGTCAGGCTCCCCTGTCCTTCTCCATCTCCTGGAGTTTGCTCAAACTCAGTCCATTGAGTTGGTGATGCCATCCAACCATCTCATCCTCTGTCGTCCCCTTCTTCTCTTGCCCTCAGTCTTTCCCAGCATCAGGGTCTTTTCCAATGAGTTGGCTCTTTGCATCAGGTGGCCAAAGTATTCAGCATCAGTCCTTCCAGTGCATATTTAGAGTTGATTTCCTTTAAGGTTGACTGGTTTGATCTCCTTGCTGTCCAAGGAACTCTCTGTCCAAGGATCATCTGTCTAAATTAGTCTACCATATTAGTGAAGCTCCTGACTATACTGCCTCTCTGGGAGGAGTCAATTTACATCCTAGGTTGGAAAGATGAGCCAAGGAAAGTTAATTGCACACTTTTTTATCCCCCAGCTTACACTGCTGCCAGTGTTTGTCACAACTCTGAAAAAAGATAATTTTAAACCAGCTGGGTTAACATTGCGAACTCCCTTTTAACAGTCACCGTGGTGGTATACACCATATATCTGCCGTGTTGACCTGCAGGCTTCAAAGTTGCGTAGTGCGTTGTAGTAAAGAAAGAGACATTACTGTGTTAACTAAGGATAATGGCAATCAAAGGAAGGATCAACTAAATTTCTACTCTATTTCTGCTTTGCAGGCATTTGGTTGCTCTTGCTGTGGTTAGAATTTTCTCTGTCCCCAACCCTTTGTACCATATATTTTAAAATGGATATAAATTTAGATTTCTGAAAGTGCTATTTCCTGAGCCATTTTCACATCTAGTGCACAAATTATTATTCTCTTAGAGTACTTCTCTGTGGAAAATTGTCATGATATAAGAGAGGTTCCAACACTGTATATTTATAGGTTTTTCAGCTGCAGAAACTATAGAGTTCTGGAAACAGATTGGTAGAAAATGAAATCTCCTTGCCCTTAATATCCTTCCTTATCTGATAAAATTTAGGACTGTAGATATTTAGAATGCATGCCATATTCCATGGTCAAAAGAGAACGTTCCCATTATTTGTCTCTCATGATGAGGGGCGGAGAAGGCGATGGCAGCCCACTCCGGTACTCTCATCTGGAAAACCCCACGGACAGGGAAGCCTGGTGGGCTACCATCTATGGGGTCACACAGAGTCGGACATGACTGAAGCGACTTAGCAGCAGCAGCATGATGAAGGGAATTCTGTTTTCTTTGGGCATTGTACTACAACAGGACTGGACTCATTAGTGGAGAAGATGGGTCACCGTCTAAATATTATATGATTTCGTGGACTCTGGAAAGGCACTTCATAAAACTTTTCACAAAAGAGGCACTGAAAAATGTTTGTGGGATAGGTGAATGAACTAATACTTTCTAAATATTTCTAGTTTTATGTTGCTTAAGTAGAAGAATTTTAATTTTTTCTTTGAAAAATACTTACCCTAACAGAGCATATTAAAAGGCAGAGACATTACTTTGCCAGCACAGGTCCATCTAGTCAAAGCTATGGTTTTTCCAGTGGTCATGTATGGATGTGAGAGTTGGACTATAAAGAAAGCTGAGCACCGAAGAATTGATGCTTTTGAATTGTGGTGTTGGAGAAGACTTTGAGAGTCCGTTGGACTGCAAGGAGATCAAATTCAGTCCATCCTAAAGGAAATCAGTCCTGAATATTCATTGGAAGGACTAATGCTGAAGCTGAAACTCCAATACTTTGGCGACCTGATGCAAAAAACTGGCTCATTGAAAAGACCCTGATGCTGGGAAAGATTGAAGGCTGGAGGAGAAGGGGACGGCAGAGGATGAGATGGTTGGATGGCATCACCGACTCGATGGACCTGAGTTTGAGCAAACTCCGGGAGTTGGTGATGGCGTGCTGCAGTCCATGGGTCACAAAGAGTTGGACACAACTGAGTGACTGAACTGACTGCACAGATCAGAGCCTTAGATCCTTGTTGTAATCAGTAATTGGGAAAGTAACTGATTAATGCCGTAACAATGCCTTCCTTTGGCGGCACCCTTTTTGTGGTCGCTTGCCTTTAATTACTGTAACTAAAGAGCAAAGAATTTGTGGTGCATGATTCTTCTGCTTACTGGTCCTACTGAAAATTCCAGGCAAATATACGTAAAAAGGATGACTTAATGGACACTGGCAAGAGGAAGGAAGGAGAGGGTGGTGTGAATGGACAGAGCAGCATGGAAACATATATGCTACCGTGTGTAAACCAGATGGCCGGCGGGAGTTTGCCGTGTGACTCAAGAAACTCAAACCAGGGCTCTGTGACGACCCAGAGGGGTGGGATGTGTGGCTGATTCATGTTGATATATGACAAAAACCAACACAGTATTGTAAAGAAATTATTCTTCAGTTAAAAATAAATTTAAAAAAAAAAGAAAAAAAAATTAAAAATAGAAAATGGCTTGCTCCAAGGCTTGGTTGGACAAAGAGTCATCTTGAGAAAGGAACATGTTTTTGTCCTATGGTGAGATCAGTAGGCAAGATGAGAGATGGTTTTCCATCATTTATTAATGTTTTACCTATGAGAGTAGTAAACTTTAGTTGGTGGAGAGGAAAACCTCTTTTCTCAGAGATTTTTGGAAGGGGTGGCATTCACGGTAGCAAAAGCCTGAAATAATAATTTTTTAAAAAGTTTCTAAATATTCATAGGAAAGAAAAAATTCCTTGTAAACACCATGTTTTTAATTCAACATTATTGGGGACATGGGTACATATTTCCATTTTGAGAGCTCAACTTTCTGATATGACATATTCTCAATAGTTTGGAAATTAACATAGTTGAATTTATGGTTGGTAATTTTTGCTGTAATAATAGGATTCTTGCTGGTAATCATTTAAGACAATGGGGGAAAGGCATTTAAAACTACCATGTGCCATTTAAAGTAGTATTTTTTCTCCGAACTAAAGTGAAGGTTTTGTGTCCTCATCTCCCCATTCCAGCCCCCTCTGCCACCTCCCCCCCCCACCCCTAACACACCCACTTAATCACAGCAAAAAATACTTTGATGAGCACTGTCTGGTCTGTTGACTGTAGCAGAGTGTCCTAGGTTTTCCTGAGAGTAGATCTGTATCTAAAAGCTCCAGAAGCTATTGTTTTCACTCCTGAAACACATTTCAGTGACCAGAAATTATTTTTCAGTTTCTTTGTTTGAAATTTATGGTTGAACTTGGAGTATTTGCATTTTGTTGAAAATTAAGAATAATTCTCCAAGTGTTATAGTCCTATTTTCATATATCAAAATTACCTCCTAGTTATATAGGAAGTATTATTAAATGCTTGAATTTCTTTGACTCAATATCAATGGCACTTTTAATTATATTTAATTTGTAAAGTGATTAAAATGATGTGAATAAAAGTTGAATACATATAAACATTTCTTAAATCTCATTAGAGCTCTGTTAGACCCCAAGGTAATCTAATTTTATTTATTCTTTTCTAATGATAAGTTAGGTTTCTGAGTTTGAATGGACAAGAGATCTGTGAAAATACCACAGTACTGTAGAAAGCAAATATATTGACTTTGTCAAAATGTGTTGAATTTTTTCCCCTCTGATACTCATTGTAAACAGAATTACTTTTCTTCATGGTGAACTCTGTATGCTTTTAAGATTTTCCCAGTGGGCTCTGACTTTTTTTTTTTTTTAACAAAATCATTTGTCATTCAGTGGAACTTGTTATATGAACTGATTACCAATAACTGTCTCCTTTCACTCATGGATTTTAAAAATTCACTAGAAATGTGGTACGTGAGGTCACAGAGCTACAAGAACTTTTTCTGTTTGATTTCGTGAAATATCATCCAGAAAACTTAATGCACAAAATCAGATAATTTTTAAATAAACCTTTTAAAAACCAGATACTCAAGGAATGTACTAAATGTGCAGAATGAGCAGATATGAGGAAGCCTACCAGTTCAACTTTATCTTCTTTGTGCACTTGAAATCAGCCTGGTGACGGGCTCTGGAAGGACTGGCCAGAGGAGACGCCCTTGTTTCTTTGCCAGTTCCAAGGAATCTTTGGTAAGCTCTGCTCTTGATAAGAAGAAACAGGGGGTACTAGGTACGACTGTGTCTAGTAGCACTTGATTATTTATCTCCTTAGATTAAACAAGAAAACAGCTTAACTTTTTTTTTACACAAACTATGTGCCAAACAGAGATAATTTTAAGATCAGATATGAAATTTATATAACTTGAATTAAAAATATTTCCCCCTTATTAAAAAAGTTAATTCATTTTTTCATTGTAAGCAGATTGAAATTATAGGAAAGCACTAAAAAACTTTTCACTTCTCGGGATTTCTTCTGAAAATCGTTTATGGTATTTGGAATTATATGAGACTGTGGATTATCTGTTCGTATTAGGAGGCACTGTCTTTTTTGTTTTTTTCTTTTTGGCTGTGCTGCATGGCTTGCAGGGTCTGAGTTCCCCAGCCGGGAATGAAACCTGGGCCCTCTGTAATGAGGTGCGGAGGCCTAACCACTGGATCTCCAGGGAATTCTTAGGAGCCAGTTTCTTGATTGCTTAGTTGTGCAGAGGAAGTTAACTCTGGGAGAAGAGGCAGCACCCCATCCCCACATATACACATCCCACCAAATGCAGCCTTCTTGCTTGAAAAGAAGTGTCTAGTCTTTATCAGGGAATTTTTTTTTTTTTCCCAAGGATCTTTAGTAGATTTCAATAACTGTCCTTTACTTACTCTAATAGCAGTTGGTTACTTATTATTATAGTATCGATGTTTTTATTTTACTTGATTTGACACAGACCCATAGTATACCTTTGTGGCAAATGTTTCAAGATTCCTGCAAAAGGAAGGAAAGTGAAAGTGTTAGTCGCTCAATCGAGTCCGATTCTTTGCGACTCCATGGACTGTAGCCCGCCAGGCTCCTCTGTCCATGGGATTCTCCAGGCAAGAATACTGCAGTGGGTTGCCATTCCCTTCTCCAGGGGATCTTCCAAACCCAGGGATCGAACCTGGGTCTCCTGCATTCCAGGCAGAGTCTTTACCATCTGAGCAAAAGGAAGGGGTAGGTCACAGTTTTAAGTCTTCTTTTTTTTAGTTGATTGTTTCTTCTTTCCTCTGAGGTTAACCCATGTGAGTGAATTCTGTATTTGAGTCATAATGATGCTTTGTGTAAGATTTAGTGGAATAATCAAAATTCCCTAGTTTAAATTTTCTAAAATCGGTCTAGAGAAGGTGGAGCAAGAAGAGGTGTATCTGTCAGCTGCCATAACAAGATACCATAAACTGGGTGGTATTTCTTGCAGTTCAGCAGATTGGAGGCCCGAGGTCAGGGTGCCACCGTGGTTGATTTCTCGGTGAGGGCCCTGATTATGATTCACAGATGGCCATCTTCGCCTTGTATTCTCACATGGCAAAGAGAAACAGAACATCTCTCTCATGCCTCTTTCGTTCCTTTTAAGGGCACTAATCCATTCATGAGGGCTTCTCTCTCAGGAGCTAATCACCTTCCAAAGGCCCCACCTTCCAACACCATGACACACGGGAGTTAGGATAGTAACAGGAATTTTGGGGGCGACACTAACATTCAGTCCATGACATGAGGATTCCATGATCTTGGAGAAAGGATTACAAAGCTCTCTTCTTCTTCATGGGGCTTATTAAACTGCAAGTAATATCCTTAGGCATCCTTGCAACTACTGCCTCGGAAATGAGAAGTGGTTGGAAAGAGAACAGGTGTCCTTTTGCTAGGTGCTATGTTAGCACACAGCGCTGCAGAGAAACAGAGTGAAACTTCATTCATTCACTCTTATTCATATGTTAATTCATTCATACATTCGGTAGTTATTTAAGTGTCTCCTGTGTTTCCAGATATTTATCTAGAAATCTAGAATATGATGGAAAACTGAGACTATAAAGTTTTCTATTTTCTCAACAAAAAGTGATAAGGAGACAATATAATGCATTTGAAAAAAATACTCAGACCTCATTCCTAATATGATCGTTCAATTAAAATCTTGTATGTCTTCAGTTCAATCATTTGCGTTTTTAAATTTAAATAAGTGGTCGTAATACCTATTCCCTTGGCCATTCATTTGGAGAAGCAAATCAATAATGAATGTAAAAGTCTCTGAAGTGAAAGTGTTGGTTGTTTTAATCTTGTCCACTTTTTACAACCCCATGGACTGTAGCCCGCCAGGCTCCTCTGTCCATGGAATTCTCCAGGCAAGAATACTGGAGTGGGTAGCCATTCCCTTCTTTGCAGAATATATATTATTACTTATTATCAGGACTCATTAAAAAATACATTTAAGATTTGCAAGATGCCTGTATATTCTTTCATCTTGGGGAGGCATCATCATTTTGGAGTTCTTCAGATTTAGGAAACAAGTGGTGTTTTTAAATGACTATCTTCAGGAGATGTTCTCCCTCTAGTGGTTGCTATGGAAACTGCACGAGGAGTTTCTGATGGTACAAGTGGAAAACAAACTGAAGAGAACTGAAAAAAAAAAAAAATTACTCTGAATTATTGAGAAGATGTTAGCTATTTTTGAAAGGCTCTCCAGCTGGAGTTTTAACATTTTGTGGCAGCCAGTTTTTGAAAATGAGGAAGAAAATTCTGTGCTCCTGTTCTGGTATCTCATTGATTTGAATGGAGACGATGGTTGAGATGTCTTTGGTTTGGAAGAAGCGATAAAGAAGGCAGCCCTCTCCACTCGGCAGGGCCACGAGGGACACTTTCAGCTACAGGTCCTGACGTGCTGTTGTCCGCTTTCCTCTTCCGTGTTCAGTACAGCAATCCTGGACTGCAATTGCAGGGAGCTACAATCCTGGCTTCCTTGCAGGAAGCTGAACAGAAGTTCTGGGTGAGTAAGCCTATTTGGACTTTCTAACTGGTACTTTTTAAGAAATGATTCCAAAAGGAAAAAAAAAATTTTTTTTTTTCCAATTTATTGGGAAGATTGATACATTTAAGAATCCAGCCCCTAACATGGGCTAACCAGGTCCCCAGTGGGCTCTCCCCTGCTGGCCAGGCACCATCCTGTTCTGCCCTTTGCCCCCCAAGGTCCGAACATGCTGTTGTCTCACGTCCCCGGATGCTGCACATTTGGCCTTGCCGTTCCCTATTCTTGGGATGCTCTTCATCACATCACTGGCTCCTATGGCCTGAAACCTCACCTGCCTCAAGAAGGTCTTCCCTGACCAGCCTAGCAAAGTAGCCTTTTAACAGTTCATCTTTGTCACACCACCCAAAGCTCTTACAACAATCTAGTTTAACTTGCCTGTTTCCTGTCTGTATCCCTACCCAGAATGGAAGTGACATGAGGCAGGAGACGTGTCTCTGTTATTCACACTTGTATCCCAGAACCGAGAACAGTGCTTCACATCTGGCAGATGCCTCATCTGGGTTGACACAACGAATATCTGAACGGAAAATGACCCTATCATCAACGCTTTGGTGCCAGTCGCTTAAAGCATTTTTGAAACGTTGAACAGTCTTTGGTGCCTTATCTTAGTTGAGACTTTTCACCTTTGAAATCACTTAACTTGGAAAAGACCCTGATGCTGGGAGGGATTGGAGGCAGGAGGAGAAGGGGACGACAGAGGATGAGATGGCTGGATGGCATCACCGACTCGATGGACATGGGTTTGAGTAAACTCCGGGCATTGGTGATGGACAGGGAGGCCTGGCGTGCTACGATTCATGGGGTCGCAAAGAGTCGGACACGACTGAGTGACTGAACTGAACTGAACTGAACTTCCTAATTTAGTTCCCATTGAAATAAGGGCTGTAAAAGTTTGTAATTCTTTATGTGCGGTCGCTTCAGTCCTATCCGACTCCTGGGAAGCCTGCCTGTATTCCTTATACAGAAGCTCTCTTCCAGAATTATGAAATTTAAAGTGAAAAAGTCACTCAGTCATGTGGGGAAAATGTTTAGTGAGTTCTTAATGTGCTAAAAGGGACTTGCCAGGTGGCGCTAGTGGTAAAGAGCCCACCTGCCAATGCAGGAGACATGAGATTCGGGTTCTATCCCTGAGTCGGGAAGATTCTCTGGAGGAGGGCATGACAACCCACTGCAGTATTCTTGCCCGGAGAATCCCCATGGACAGAGGAGCTTGGTGGGCTGTGGTCCATGGGGTCACAAAGAGGTTGACCATGACTGAAGTGACTGAAGCACAGCAGAGCACATTGCGTTAAAAAAGAACATGATGTCTTTATTTCTGTGTCTTTTATTAAATTCAGCTCGATTCTCACAGCTTAGTTAGTGATACATTGTTTCTTGTACAAGAAGCTATTTCATAAATTATGGTTGTTTTTCTGAAATTTATGCTATTCCATCTTGCTCCATCTTCCATAAAGAGATAATCACTGTTCACACTCACATTCTTGGCTTCCTCAGTCTTTTCTAGCCTCAATAAATGATAAAAAAGAAATTCTTCTCAAATGGCTTATTTTTTATACCTGTCATCAGTTGTGATTGATGTTCTCTTTTGAAACTGCTTTAAATATTCCTCCTATTTCTGCATGGTTTTGAGACTAAAAAATGTACTCAGAGACCAAGGATTTCAGATCTGGGAGCTGGGAGGTGTGTACCGCGGTCCCCCAGACTGCCCTGGGAGCTGCTGAGACCCGGCACTAGGCATGGAGCTACTGGTTGCCTTCTGTTCATGTTTGAGCCCTACTAATGTGAGCATGTTGCCACATGCAACTGAAGAACAGGTGGCTTTGCTATAAATTTATAGCAAGAAGGCTAAGACACCAAAAAGTGAATTACTAAAATCTTCTGTTGTCGCTGTCTCCATGCAGCCCCGTGAACACAGGGGCAGCGTGCACGTGGTTATCAGGGTGCTCCCTGGTAATGTGTGCATCGGTTTAAGGAATGACATGTCTTAGACAACGAATGATAGGAAGTAGAATAAGGTTAATATGCATTTTATAGATAGTTCTGCTTATTACAAAGACTCTAAAAATAAACAGATGAAAAGCAGCTTATCACTGGTTTATTCAGCCTCCCTCTTTCTGCACTTATGCTTTCCTGCTCTCGTTACCATAGTTACTGGTTTAATCATGATGCACAGACCCATTTCTAATTACAGTAGATGCCAGCAAAAAAATTAATTCTTTGCATATCTTAGGCCACAAGCAGCTTGTTTTTTGGCACTTTGTTATTATACCATATATTCTGAAACAGACATTTGTGCATCATTTAAAACTATTATTTTCTGCCATCCTTATTGAGATGAAAATAATTCTATCAAGTGGATTGATGTTAAAACAAGTGATACAAAAAGTTTGGAAGAGATGACAGTTTATTACAAGTGAGACATCATTTGTGTTATCCCTAAAATGTTAATTAATAGCAATGAATATGTATTATATTCTAATCAGAAAATATTATTAAAATGATGTTCATCATCTAGAAACCAAAATTATTAAGTTGTTGTGACTAAGCAGTTGAGCCAGCTATCACTATTTGAGCATTAATATTTTCTTAAAAAAGGGACAGTTTACATCAAAATTCATTCTAGCTCCTCTTCTACTTATCATAATTATATCAATCTAGTTAGGACAGATACTAAAAAAGTATTATAGACATTTTATTCACTTTTATTATTATTTTCAGTTCAGTAACAGTTTTAAAATATAAATGAATTGTTATCATCAGTAACGATATTAGAGTATCATTACTTTATGGGCTTTTATGTTGATAATTTGAAAATGCTCTTAGCATTCTTAATTCAAGTGTATTCCCTCTTTTCTGCCTTAGGAAAACAGACCAAAACAGCTTTTTTTTTTTTCCTCACAAAATTACAATATATCTTCTCCTTAAACCTATGGGAAAATGTTTTCTATTAGATTGTTCAAAATAATTTTTAAATGGGTTTTGATTATGCTCCCAAATGTATTTGAATCATACTTACATTGGTTGACATATACATTTTCTAAAGCAGTAAACGTATGGTGTTTCATGACTCCTCTGGTTCTAAAACTGCTGCATATTTCACAAATGCTAGTCTGACAGGCATGTTCAATTTCACTGATAGAACTGGTTGTAATCACACAGAGTATATTTCCATCATAACATAATAAAGAGACGCGTGCACCATCATGGATCTGGCCTTGTTTGGCAGTCACTTGCTGCTGGGTTCCTACCTTGACTATCATGGGATCTTTAAAGCGTGTGTGATCTTCCCAGAAATAACACTAGCAGCCTGGAAGCAGGCCCTGTGGTTCCGCTCGTGCTTATGGGAAAACCCACGACTGCCAAACTATAAATGTTTTCCTGCCTGTTAAGACTGAAGCAGAGAAATATAGACTAAAAACAGGAAAACTTCCCTGTTGCAAAGCCTAGATTCGTTTTCTTCTGTTTAAAATCGTCCTACTCTGGTTCTACATCCAGATATGTATCCGCTCATTGGTAGTTCATTACAAAATAAATTTTCACTTCCAATTGAATTTTTCTGACTTTTTCCATTTGGTAGTCTTATATCACAGTTAATGGACACGTATAATAGGTATATGTTATTAACTGAAATAGCTTTGAAATTAGTGCACTATTTAGTCTTCCAGTTAAACTGGTAGAAGGGCCTCTCGTTAATTGGGGAAGACATATTTATTGGCTTTTTATGTGGTATTTTTAACTTGCCTGGCAGCAAATGGAAATCAGTTGGGAAAGCATGAGTCTGTTAATTAGCTGAATTGAGTTAAGGGAGACAAAAAGCTCTTAATTTGGATAACAGGTTTTCCATCAGGAAGAATACAGATTATTACATCATTCACAATTCTAAATACTCAGAAATGAAATTGTAGACATAATGAAGATTATTAAACAAGCTTGTCATTTTTTAAAAGGATTATTTGTTACTTCTTTGGATTGCAGCAGCTGAGTGCCATTAGCTATATTTGCTGGAACCATGTTGGGTCTTCTTGGAATTTTTTCTGAATTCAAACCATAATGCATATGTGACAGACATAATTTAGACTTCTATGCAGTTACTGTCAATTGGCAATCATAACAAACAGGGTTGACTTTTTCAAGTCAAGTATTTTAAAAACAATTTTAATGAGTAAACTTAGAAAATTTGCATATTAAATTATTTAATTTTTTAAAATAAAATGATTTGAGAGTAAGCCTGAGGAGTAAAAAGATGAAACCCAGACTCTATGTTATCCATTCACTTGAGGTCACTCACATGTATGTAAATAATTGGTTAACAATTTTTAAATTAAACTGGTCTATTGAGAGTCACCTTACTGATCAAACTAATTGTTGATTTCAGCTTGTGATCTCAGTGGCATTTGTCAATTTAAGTGCAGTTTTGCATTGTGAAAATTGGCCTATTTAAGTTTTGGCTTTGTGCTAACTGAATGCTTTTATTTTTTTAAGGATAGTTCACTTTGTTTAGATTTTCACTGAAATTAGTTGTAAATGCAACACTTCAAAAATAACTTGTTTAAAAACTTCAAGCAAATACTGGATTGGGCAAAAATTTTGTTTTTCCAAACCAGTATATAATGTCTTCATAGACCCACAGCATTGGCCTCTCTCCCACCCATTTTGCTCTCTGATCCATAGCTAGTCACTGTTATCAACATGGGGCTGAGAGGTTACCATTCCTTCTTAAAATAGCAAACAATAAATAAACAATAAATAAAATAATATCCGCCTTGGAATTTTATGCCTAGTGGTGACCTTTGACCTTGAGATGGGGATTTGAACAATAATTTAATTTTATCATTATTGTTTTTAAAAATATACACAGTGTTAGCTAGTTTAGGTGACAATCTAAAAAATGGGACCGCGCTTTATGGCTAACATGGCCATCAGGAAGAACTTTGTGACACAATTTGTAAATGTGCCTGGAGGCACGTATGATATTGTGTTCTGTGCTATTTGTCACCCGCCCCCCTGCCCCCAGGCAATCAGTGATCTGCTTTTGCCACTGTGGATTAGTTTTGTCTGCAATAGAACTTACAGAATTTATAGAATTTAATATAAGTTAAATATTTATTTATAGCTTTCTGTGTCTGGCTGCTTTCACTCACCATTAAACTTTTGAGATTCATACATGTCCTTGTAGATGTTAAAAGTCCATTTCTTTTAGATGCTGAATGGTAATTCATTAGTTGGATTTACAGTTTATCCAGTCACCCTTTGACAGACATTTGGGTTATTTCTGGTTGGAGGTTGTTATTTTAAAAAAAGTATTAGCTGGGAAGAGCTACATACCATCACAGTAATGGATAATTTATAATATTCTGTGCTATGGGTTTTTAAAATCTCATATATGGCATCACACAGTTGTTTATCAATTGACTTGTCTAGTGGGCTTTCCTGGTAGCTCAGCTGGTAAAGAATCCACAGGCCAATGCAGGAGATACAAGAGACATGGGTTCTATTTCTGAGTCAGAAAGATCCCCTGGATTAGGAAATGGCAAACCACTCTAGTATTCTTGCCTGGAAAATTCCATGGACAGAAAGGCCTGGAGAGCTACAGTCCATAGGATCACAAAGAGTTGGACACAACTTAGCACTCATGCACACACCCAACTGTTTAATAATACATCATGCCAAAATTATATTAACGGAGAGGAAAAAATGCTGTGTTTGGGAAATTGTTGTATTGCCTTCACTGTTTGGTATGTGGGAGGAGTGAGTGGAATGCCCATTTTATCTGCAGGAAAAGTGCCAGGATTCTTGATAGAAGTTTTCAAATTATTTGAATAGCTTTTATTCTGAAGAATTCAAAGCAAAGTTCAGCTTTAGAGACCCAAAAGAACCTCACCAAGAAAAAAAAATTTTTTTTTTTAAATTTAATTCAGAGTTGAGTATAATTGTCTGAATTTAGCTTGTGAGGTGCATAAAATAAACTGTGTACTACCCAGAATGCATTTCAGGAAGATGACTTCATGTTGAAATGTTCTTCAAAAATAACAGAAAATAGGCTTATAAAGTTTTTTAAGTTGAGGTTTATGTTATACTTTTTGTTGTTGATGATGTGAGCTCATCTAAAAACCTCTATAAAAAGATTACTCACATGGAGGTAATCTTCATTGTGAACTAAACTGCCCTGCTTTTGTTTTGTTTGGAAACTTCTGATGCTGTTTTCAATCAGAGGAACCATTTTTACTGGGTGTTTTTATTAAGGAGAGCATCTTGGCTCAGCGGAGAATGACTGAGTGTTGTTTCTGTGTCCATGTTCATTCCTCTCTGGAGTGTGAGCGGCTCATCCTGTAAAATAAAACAGCTGTTGGGGGGTTGTTTGTGCTGAAATCAGGAAGAGGAAGGGGGTTGAGGTGGAATGACCTGGAGGTTTGCCTTTTCCGCAGGAATACATAAATTCCTTGGGAACCAGGATAAGAGAGAGCTAACTCTTCACTTCCAAACACTGTCCATGGGATTCTGCAGGCAAGAACACTGGACTGGGTTGCCATGCCCCCCTTCAGGGGATCTTCTTCACTCAGGGTCAAACCCGCGTCTCATGTCTCCTGCTTTGGGCCGTGGGTTTTTGACCACTAGCACTACCTGGGAAGCCCTATTAAACTCCCTAGGGACCCCAAATTAGGTCCACATGGCACTGTTCTTGGGATTCTTGGTGATTTAGTAATTTCCTGGTCTTTCACGGGTTATAGACTAACATGGGAGTAAATCAGGGGGGCACGTTCCTTTAATCAGGGGGCACATTCCTTCCTAGACCGTGTGGTTTGGCATTGCACCCCCATGCTTGTTAGCTGTTAAGTGACTTTTAAAATGAGAGGCCGTTTTGCTGCGCCTGTGTCAGGAGTGGCTAGCCTGGCTGAGCCAGGAGCAGCAAGTGGAAGGAAGAAGGCTGCCCAGCCCATCTTAGCTTATTTGAGTGCAGTTGGGAATAATGGCAGTTTATCTGAAAAGAAGAGAGTCAGGGCAAAAACGAAAGTGGCGGCCCCCAGGCAAGCCTAAATAACCTCCAGCAAGCTGGGAGCTGTGACCTTTGTCCCTCCTCATGCTTATCGTCTTGTGGCATCAAGGTGTGTGTTTCCCTGGTGGCCATGGCCTCAGCTCAGAAGCAGCAAGGTGAGCAGGGTGGGGAGGGAGACAGGAAAGTGCAGGAAACAGCCTCCTCGGAACCTCCCTGCTCCCCAGCAGGCTCTGCTCCTGTGTCCTCTGTGAGCGTGGCAGGCTCCTGCTTCCTTCTGCCTGTTCAGTGAGGGAGCTGATGGCCTCAGGCAGCTCATGGCCAGAACCTGGATGCTTCAGTGCCGTGTTCTTCCCACTTCACGTTCCTACAGCTTTGGAAGTAAAGTATTCTGCTAAAGAATGAACGTCCTCACCTTAATAATCTTTCCAGTTGTATGGTATATATATATTATTCACCCTATCACATGTCAGTAACTATAAAGGCTGCCTTGGACAACATGTTTTAAAATTGCCAACATCTGTCGGATCATAGAAAAAGCAAGAGTTCCAGAAAAACATCTACTGCTTTATTGATTACGCCAAAGACTTTGACTGTGTGGATCACAACAAGCTGTGGAAAATTCTTAAAGAGATGGGAATACCAGGCCACCTGAGATGGGAATACCAGGCAGGTCAGGTGGTCTGATATGCAGGTCAAGAAGCAGGTCTTGACCTGCATGCCAGAAATCTGTATGCAGGTCAAGAAGCAACAGTTAGAACTGGACATGGAACAACAGACTGGTTCCAAATAGGAAAAGAGTACGTCAAGGCTGTGTATTGTTATGCTGCTTATTTGACTTCTATGCAGAGTACATCATGAGGAATACCAGGCTGGATGAAGCACAAGCTGGAATCAAGATTGCCAGGAGAAATATCAATAACCTCAGATATGCAGATGACACCACCCTTATGGCAGAAAGCGAAGAAGAACTAAAGAGCCTCTTGATGAAAGTGAAAGAGGAGAGTGGAAAAGTTGGCTTAAAGCTCAACATTCAGAAAACTAAGATCATGGCATCCGGTCTCATCACTTCATGGCAAATAGATGGGGAAACAATGGAAACAGTGACAGACCTTATTTTCTTTGGCTTCAAAGTCACTGCAGATGGTGACTGCAGCCATGAAATTAAAAGACGCTTACTCCTTGGAAGGAAAGTTATGACCAACCTAGACAGCATATTAAAAAGCAGAGACATTACTTTGCTGACAAAGGTCCATCTAGTCAAAGCTATGGTTTTTCCAGTGGTCATGTATGGATGTGAGAGTTGGACTATAAAGAAAGCTGAGCACTGAAGAATTGATGCTTTTGAACTGTGGTGTTGGAGAAGACTCTTGAGAGTCCCTTGGACTGCAAGGAGATCCAACCAGTCCATCCTAAAGGAGATCAGTCGTGAATATTCATTGGGAAGGACTGATGCTGAAGCTGAAACTCCAATGTTTTGGCCACCTGATGAGATCTGACTCATTGGAAAAGACCCTGATGCTGGGAAAGATTGAAAGCAGAGGAGAAGGGGACGACAGAGGATGAGATGGTTGGATGGCATCACCGACTTGATGGACATGAGTTTGAGCAAGCTCTGGGAGTTGGTGAAGGACAGGGACCCCTGGAATGCTGCATTCCATGGGGTGGCAAAGAGTCAGACACGACTGAGCGACTGAACTGAATGGATAAAAACTGCCTTTGACAACATGTGTTAAATCTACTTAACTTAGGTACTGCTACAGATTCAGCCCTTGTTTCTGGGAGAAAGGTATTTAAAAATCAGTGGTGGTATGGATAAGGACTGAGTGGTGCTATTATTATAGTACCTTAGATAAATAACATTTGTAGACTGCATTATAATTCAGTGAACTTACGGTTTCTTATAGTTGCTGGTGGGGAAAGTATGGGGAAAGGGGGTAGTTAGGGAGTTTGGGATGGAACTGTACACACTGCTGTATTTTAAATGGATAACTAGCAAGGACTTAACTGAATAACACATAGAACTCTGCTCAGTGTTACGTGGCAGCCTGGATGGAAGTGGGGAGTTTGGGGGAGAATGGATACATGTATATGTATGGCTGAGTGTTTTTGCTTTTCACTTGAAACTATCACCACCTTGTTAATTGGCTATCAGTTCAGTTCAGTCACTCAGTCGTGTCCGACTCTTTGCGACCCCATGAATCACAGCACACCAGGCCTCCCTGTCCATCACAAACTCCTGGAGTTTACTCAAACTCAAGCCCATCGAGTCGGTGATGCCATCCAGCCATCTCATCCTCTGTCGTCCCCTTCTCCTCCTGCCCCCAATCCCTCCCAGCATCAGGGTCTTTTCCAATGAGTCAACTCTTCACATGAGGTGGCCAAAGTATTGGGAGTTTCAGCTTCAGCATCAGTCCTTCCAAGGAACACCCAGGACTGATCTCCTTTAGGATGGACTGGTTGGATCTCCTTGCAGTCCAAGGGACTTTCAAGAGTCTTCTCCAACACCATACTTCAAAAGCATCAATTTTTCGGCCTTCAGCTTTCTTCACAGTCCAACTCTCACATCCATACATGACCACTGGAAAAACCATAGCCTTGACTAGACAGACCTTTGTTGGCAAAGTAATGTCTCTGCTTTTTAATATGCTCTCTAGATTGGTCATAACTTTCCTTCCAAGGAGTAAGCGTCTTTTAATTTCGTGGCTGCAGTCACCATCTGCAGTGACTTTGGGGCCCAAAAAAATAAAGTCTGACACTGTTTCCACTGTATCCCCATCTATTTCCCATGAGGTAATGGGGCCAGATGCTATGATCTTAGTTTTCTGAATGTTAAGCTTTAGGCCAACTTTTTCACTCTCCTCTTTCACTTTCATCAAGAGGCTTTTTAGTTCCTCTTCACTTTCTGCCATAAGGGTGGTGCCATCTGCATATCTGAGGTTATTGATATTTCTCCTGGCAATCTTGATTCCAGCTTGTGCTTCTTCCAGCCCAGTGTTTCTCATGATATACTCTGCATATAAGTTAAATAAGCAGGGTGACAATATACAGCCTTGACGTACTCCTTTTCCTATTTGGAACCAGTCTGTTGTTCCATGTCCAGTTCTAACTGTTGCTTCCTGACCTGCATACAGGCTTCTCAAGAGGCAGGTCAGGTGGCCTGGTATTCCCATCTCTTTCAGAATTTTCCACAGTTTATTGTGATACCCCTAGAGAAAACAACAAGTTTTTAAAAAAGCAATATTAAGATAAAGATGAACTTAGAAGTACATGGATTAAATTATAGGACAACAGTGTTTTGGTGGACAGTAATGTGTTTTTCATGTTGCTGTTAAGTCACTAAGTTGTGTCTGACTGATTGTGACCCCATGGACTATGTCCATGTCCTCCAATATCTCCTGGAGTAGGCTTCTCTGGTTCTCCAGTAACTCCTGGAGTTTGCTCAAATTCATGTCCATTGAATTGATGATGCTGTCTAACCATCTCATGTATGTTTTTCATATATAATTGCTAGTTCCGTATCCCTTTCCACTGAGAAAAATGAATAAAATAAGAATGAAAGAAAATTAAAAGGGATGGTCTTAATCAATTAGATTTTATGTTAGGCTGACTTAAAATGACTAGTAATTAGGGATTTTGCTCAAGGGTTTATAAAAATTTTATCATGTAAATATTACTGGTATGATAAATGCCAAGAAGTAAATGCAAAATCCCATTGAAAAACAACACAGAAGAAAGAGTTAAGAAACCTAGTATAGTAAACAGGATGATAGATCATGATCATATTTGAATGTGTTCTGTAGCAGAAAATCTGTCCCATTCTATTCCTCCATAAAAAACTGGGTTTCCAGAAGGTATTAAACTCACTGTGTGCATGCTAAGTCATTTCAGTTGTCTCCAACTCTTTGTGACCCCATGGACTGTAGCCCACCAGGCTCCTCTGTCCATGGGATTCTCCAGGCAAGAATAATGGAGTGGGTTGCCATGCCCTCCTCCAGGGGATCTTCTCCGCCCAGGGTCAAACCCGCGTCTCATGTCTCCTGCTTTGGCACCTGGGTTCTTTACCACTAGCACTACCTGGGAAGCCCCATTAAACTCCCTGGGACCCCAAATTAGGTCCACATAGTACTGTTCTTGGGACCCCCTTGGTGATTTAGTTATTTCCTGGTCCTTCACAGGTTGTAGAATATTCAGTCATCTTTGTATCCTATTCTTTTCATTGGGAACAATGGTCCTTGACTTTTTGGTGGGGCAGGGCATGAACTCCCTCGGAGAATCTGGTTAAAATATTGACGTCTTCCTGTCCACGTACGAATGAAATTTTGTTTTCCGCCTTAGACAGTTTACAGGCTTTGGAAGGCATCCACAGACTGGAGATTAAAAGCCGTTACATTGCCTGACTCGTTATCCACATGGATTTATAATCTATTTGGGCATTCCTTTTTTTTTTTTTTTTTTGAAGGAAAGAAATTAGTCATGGCTGTCTATTGTAAGTGTTCTTTTTAGAGGATAGTTTTAATTTAACTATGTTTATGATATAAAGTTAGCTTAGTCTGAATGGAATCTGTGCCTGCATATTCTGGATGATTTGCAGTTTGTGTTTAATCTTAAATTTTTTTCTAATATGTAGTTTTGCTATCTCATGGCATTTGCAGAGTACTTTTATCTTTTACAACTCTTGCTTTAGTGATATTGCAGAATCATTTTCACATAAATCAACTAGTGTGTCTCAACTGAGAAATAAACACTCACCTCAGAATTACCTATATAATATATAGGTGTTTCTTCAGAAACCACTGCAGTATTATCTCTCCTTTCCCCCCCAATTTAAAGATTTTTCTTCTTGATTCTGGTCCCGCACCCTGCCATAGGGCTTCTTCCACACATAACTCAACAACTGCTGCTTCTAGCACCCACTTCATTACCTAAGCAACATTTTGCCTTTCTTACAAACTGACAAATTCCCAGTTTACATCCTTATAGTTTGTCCACTGTTTTTGGAGAAAATTCAGAACTTGTACATGTGGTTATCATCAAGTTTGTCTGAAAACACTCTTCATCATAAAGTTTCTCTTTTTTCTCTCATTCTTTTTTTTTTCCATTTTCAGTTGTCAGGATTTTAAATTCTGTATGCAGATTATGCCCCCATGAAACTCTTCATATTGAGAATATAATATATTAGAAAAAGAATTATTATAATTTACTTTATCTGGTGGGATTTATTACTAAGGCATTTTTTTCCCAGTGAATTTTAAGATGAGATAGCTGTTTTGAGTTTCATAAAATAAGGAACTTGGGGGGGAAAAGGATCCAATTTTTAAAAACATTACAATAATAGTACATAATTCCTCAATAATTACCCACCTGTGAAGCTACTTTGTTGTCTGTATTGTGTTCTTTGAAAGCTTTCCTCTTCTTGGGTTGAGATTTCTTGAACCATTTCATATTATTTTTCCCTTGATTATTTTTTCCTATTTTTTAATGCCATCCCATTTCTCCCACACTCTAATATTATTAGATATAAAGTCTAATGTAATATCAACTCTAATATAATATTAACAACTCAGAGTTTTTAACCTGTTTGTCCTGAATTATATTATGGCTCTCCTTCCCCACCTCCTGCATTTTATACATTTTGCATCAAGGAGAATTAATGAAAAAGAATAATCTGTTCAGCAGACTTTTAATAGCTGCCCACACTGTTATGATTTCATACAGGGACAGATAAAATCTTATCAGCCTATTTTGGATTTCCCTGTTCTTGTTAGGATTATGCATTTGCTATCTCAAGCTCCGATGTTTCATTGTTTTGCTTACTTATTGGTAATATTTCATTTCTTGCAACATACAATCAACAACAGCCTCCACAGGGCCCTGCAGTGCAGGTACGGGCAGTGCTAAGTGGAGGAGGTGGGTTAAATTAGGTGGGTTAAATTTAGGGGGTTAAAATGAGGGCATCTTAACTGTTAGGACCCCTAGACAAATGTGATCTGTGGAGGGCAGTCCATAAGAAGCTGCCTGTGATCCATTCACTTGGTTTAGTTGGAAGATGACTTTCTCTACCCGCTGTCCAAGGCAAGGTCAACAGTCAGGTGACCCTGTCTCATTTCCTTGCTAAGTGAGCTCCTGTAGACGAGTGATAGCTTCCCAGAGAAACAGACATTATCTCTTTATCAGGAATGCTTTTAGCAGGATGTCTTTGGCTAAAGATTGCTTATAGTAAATAAACCCTGTGTGTATGGGTTTATTAGGCAGGAAAAAGTCTATCAAACACAGAACACTTTGGGGTATAAAATGAAGATGCTTCAGAGCTTAAAAATTCCCTTCGATGTGTGTAATAGCCTGTAATAGTTTGTAATGGTGTGTAATGTGAGTAATAGCCTCTCCTGCACTCAACCTGTTACTCTGGGCCAGAGGAGCCATGTCCAGAGAAGCCACGTCCAGTGCAGGTAGGAGGGCTGAGAAAGTGAGTTCTCAACCAGAGAAGTAGTAACACTAAGAGGGAAAAGAGAAGGCACTTTGCCCAGCTTTAAATCAGGTTCAAAGCTTTTATTATTACATGGGCTTCCCTGGTGGCTCAGCTGGTAAAGAGTCTGCTTTCAATGTGGAAGATGTGGATTCGATCCCTGGGTTGGGAAGATCCCTGGAGAAGGGAACAGCTACCCACTCCACTATTTTGAGTTGCAAAGAGTTGGACATGACTGAATGACTTTCACTTGGACTTCACTGATAGCTCAGTTGGTAAAGAATCTGCCTGCAATGCAGGAGATCCTGGTTTGATTCCTGGGGCAGGAAGATCCACTGGAGAAGGGATAGGCTACCCACTCCTGCATTCTGGCCTGGAAAATTCCATGAACTGTATAATCCATGGGGTTGCAGAGTCGGAAACCACTGAGCGACTTTCACTTTCAGGTTTCATCATTTTAATTCTTCAAATTGGACTGTTTTGCAACTTAAAGAAATTGTGGGATTTTTATGGTGTTCACAATAACCAGAGGAAACAAGAAAAAATGCAAATTTTCATCAAAGGGAAGGGGGAGCCAGAAGCATTTGGGATCAACCTTGTGGCTTATGAAGGTTGATAATTCAATATTTAGGAACCATGTGAGCCTGCGGGTAAAGCATCAGTAGCTTGAAATTGGCCACAGTGGGTGTATTTACAGCACAGAAATTGGTAAATGGGACAAATCAGGACTTTCCCCCCGAGAAAGGTGATTTTCTAGCACATCATTGGATCATAAGAAGCCACACTGACTACTTTGAAAGTGCAGTAGGAGGCAAAATACACATGCTTCTCATTATAGCCTGTGAGCTATTCATGTTTAATGTAATGGTTATACTTGATTCCTTTTCCTCTGATTCATAAACGTCTTGTTGTCATTTTCTCTGTTCCCTAAAGATACTATGGCTGTTTCTCATTAACTGTGTTGTTTAACCTGTGTTATTCAGAGTAATGTTTCTCTCTGTCTGGTCATCCTAGCCAAATCCCATCAATTTTTAAGATTCACTGCAAGCTCTACAGTGTCCACAGTTTCTTAAATCTTTCTCAGGTGACTTCATTTGGTATTGAATTTCTCTTTATCGCTTTTCCTTTCCTATTTGTGTTTTATTGTATAAATGTGTAATGTAACTTACTGCATGGCTTTTAAATTTGTGTCCTTCCTGTTTTTTCTTCCCTCACCAGGCAGGAGCCCTGGAGTGGTTTGCCATTGCCTTCTCCTTCATGTTCATAGTATTATGTAAACTTATTTTATGATAAACAGATTAATAAAAATCCATTCATGAATGGATGTATTAAAATACTCTACATTTAGTTACTTTCACTATGGTCTTATGGTAGATTGAGGATATTGGAACTTTCACCAGCAGATGGTTGTTAGCCATATATAAAAGGAGGACCATTATAATAAAAAATTAAAATTCATAACTGTGTTCCCTTCCAGATCAGCTTAGACAGTGAATTTCCTCTCTGAGCATCTGCTTTTCTTGTCTTTGAGCTAAAGTTAACAAATATCTACTTTCCTAGGTTGTGGGGATGATCACAATAGATAAAGCTTGTAAGCTCCTTGGATTGATGTTGTATAATTAGGTGTTCACCCTACCATACAGGTGGGCCCCTCAAATAAATTATACCTCTGGTAATAATTTAATAAAAGGCAAGGAGAAGCAAAGGGGATTTAGTCAGGATCGAGACGGGAGAAGAACAGAAATGAAATGAGAGGGTTCTTATGGGAGTGTCAGTCAGTCCTTTAGGCATGTGTGTATGCACGCTCAGAGGTAGAGGAGGAGCGTCTTTGTTTGTGCTGCCACAACAAAACACCTTAGACTCCATGCCCTGGGAAAAACAGACATTTATTCCCCACAGTTCTGGAGGTTGGCATATTGAGAATCAAGGTGCTGGGTGTCTGGTGAGGGCCCACTTCTCCACTGGCAGCCTTCCTCTCCCTGCATCCTCACGGGTGAAGAGGCAGCGGCTCTCTGGGTCTCTTTGCAAGGACACAAATCCCATTCATGAGGGCCCCACCCGCCTGGCCTAGTCATCCAGCAAAGGCCCCTGCTTGTGATGCCATTGCACTGGGGCTAGGACTTCAACACACAGATTTTGGAGGGACACAGAATTCAGAGCCAAGTGGTATTAGGTGAGGAAGACCAGGTAAGAGGCAGCAGGTGCTCTGTAAGGCCGACCAGGAAGAGGTGGGGTGGTGTCGAGCCACATACCAGTCTTGAAGCGCCCACTGAGCTCATCAGCTGTGATGACTGGGAAGCAAAGTATGTCCAGGATGATTGAGGAGAAATGCTGGCCATTCAACTGAACTCATCACAAGTCATCTGTCTTTGTGGTGGGTGGTGTTTCTGCTCTGACTCTACATGAGCTCTTATAGATTGGCAGACGCTGGGAGACAATATATGCTGTTAGTGATGCTATAAATGCCTTTCACTTGATCTACTTCAACAGTTGAAAATGTTCCTAAACATCTGTAGCTGAGATTTCCCCACTTAATTTGGTTCTCATCAGAGTAAATTTCCATCCAAGTCAACAGCAGTGTCATTGCCTATAGCTCCGGGAAGAAGAAGATGTGTTGGATGGTCTCCCTAAGTCAGCAGCATCAAAGCGAACTCATGAGCATTACAAGGAAATGAAATAAGGAAAGGTAAAGCTGGATTTCAAAGGATTCTGAGTCGGGCTGCTGTCACGGAGGTGGTGAAACTCAGATCTGTGAGCTTCGAAGCTATGCAAGGAACAGAGCTATATTCTAAATAGCACCATGGTTACAGTCTATAAAAATAATGAGACAAGAAAAGAAAAAATAAGAGCGCTGGAGTTTGAAGATTTTTTTTTTCTAAGATTGGTTTTTATCTACTTGTCTAATAAAATGAAAAGATCCTGTGATTTGCAGGATTGTCTCTAAACAATCTCATTTGTCTCTAAAGCAATGATAAATTTATCTTTAAATACTCATTGCTAAATAGTCAAGAATATTTGTGCTCTCTGTCCTTCCTCCAGACAGCACATGTGTTATGTTTAACAAATCCGTGTGAACTAGCAAGTCTTCCTTTACACTGACTGCTGATCTACAGTCAAAACTCAGTGATGACTTTTTATCTTTCACGCGCTACTTCTTAGACATTATCACTGATGCAGGGAGGGAGTTGCTTGAATTCCAATGCTTCTTGCATCCAGCTGTGGCCCTTGATTCTCTCATTGAATCGGATGGTGTTAAACACAATAAGGGAGATGACTTAATGGGTCTTCAATGTTTACTGTTATTGAAGCCGTTCTGCAATTTTCATTACCAAAAGAAGTCCCTGCTGAAACGTTACTCCTTCTACTTCCCAAATGCTTCTTGTAAGCAAAGAGGCAAGGAAATGCAGCCCACACCAGCTGTGTCAGGCTAATTTAGAGAGAAATGAAGTGCTCATTTTCTGTGAAGCTCCACTAAAATGTTCTTTTCTTCTTAATGATGAAAGGACAAAAGGGCATTGCAGTTTCACGGTGTAATGCATGCCTGGTAGTTGACATTTTTCTCACATTAGCATTCTTATGTAACGTAAAGACCAGTTCTTTTAGAATATGGTTCCTTAATGTGAGAAGATATATACTGAAGGAGATTAAAGTACAACACCCCCAAATATGCCACTTTGGCAGAAGGATTATTTTTAGCTGAAGGCAAGTTAGAAGCAACAGACAGAAAAGTTCTCTACCCTCACCGTTTGCCTAACAGCAGGGCATCCGTCTCCCTGTGTATGAACCCAAACCCACTGTCTCTTGCCCTAGGGATGGTGGAGTCAGGTTATCCCAGAGATTACAAGGAGAGGAATTTGAATAACAAACCTTAGTCAATAACCCTTGTCTTTTATTAGTTCCCCCTATACATTTACCTTCCTACAACTTACCACCCTTAAAGCTTTAACTCTATTTCCTTTTTCTCATCTCCACAATTTACTTCTCTTTGTTAAAATGGTATATAAACTGTTGGGACTAACTGCTTCTTTGGGTCTTCATCTTTTTTTTTTTTTTGTAAAATAGTTTTACTATATTAATTTCCCAACAAAAATATCTGGCAGTTTGGTAGTTGCATATCCTAGTTAACAGTGTTCTGTTGTTTATAGTTTTTGTTTGCATTTCCCTGATTACTAATGATATTGAGCACTTTTTATGTGTTCACATCTATTTGTCTGTCTTTCTCTGTGAAGCATCCCTTCATGTCCTTTTGCTTGTTTTTAAAATGTACTGTTCATCTTTATGTTATTGAGATGTAGGAATATTTTATAGAGTCATGATCTTCCCTGTCTCTGGCTTTCCAGGACTAGTAGAATTCTCCAGGAAAAGGCACACACATATGAATATTGCACAATACGGTTCCATTCCATGAACAGAAATGCAGTATCCAAGCCCTACATTTTTCTCTTGGGTCCTTCATTGCATGCCTCCCTGACCTTAAGTACCTTACACTTCAAAGAGTGGCTCTGTAGTATTTTTCCAGTTGGGCAGAAGCAAATTCATCAGAAGAACCCAAAGTGGCAGCTAGAAGTGTTGTTCAGTGTTTGAGTGTAGTTCAGCCCTGTGTTACAGTGGGAGTGCCCAGACATTCCAGTTTCTGGATTGCTCACACCAAGGCTCAG
Source organism: Cervus elaphus (assembly GCF_910594005.1). Lineage (NCBI taxonomy): Eukaryota > Metazoa > Chordata > Mammalia > Artiodactyla > Cervidae > Cervus > Cervus elaphus. The sequence continues at coordinate 15,880,618 of NC_057846.1, read as the reverse complement.
TCCTCACCACTCCCATGCTCAGTGTGTGGGAGATGCTGACGCCCACATAAATCTGGGTTTATCCTCTTCCTTCTCTGACCCCAGCAGTGTCTCTCACAACTCATATGGCTGCTGCTGCTCCTGCCATTTAAGCCCATTGTAGATTCAGCTACTTCAGCTGACCCAGGACTCTGAGAATCCAGCATCCTTCCTCTGACAGCAGGACCCCATCAACCTCCAGCTCTTGCTCGTCCTGGGGACCCCTCACTGTCCACTGACTTCCCAGACAGCCCCTAACTTGCGTCATCTTGGCCCTGTACTGACGTCTCTCGTTTCAGTTCTTACTGAATGTTTTTTTGGTTTTGTTTTCCGGGTTGAGCCCTGACTGATTCATGAGGCAAATGAGTCATTTTAAGGGACTCATTTCAAGTTTTAGAGACCTCCTCATAACAATTTAAAACATGTAGCTCATTGAATTTTGCAGTTTTTAACCCCCTTTTTTCTAAAAGTGAAAGTGAAAGTTGCTCAGTAGTGTCCGACTCCTTGCAACCCCACGGACTATACAGCCCATGCAATTCTTCAGGCCAGAATACTGGAGTGGGTTTGCCTTTCCCTTCTCCAGGGGATCTCCCCAACCCAGGGATCCAACCCAGGTCTCCTGCATTGCAGGCAGATACTTTACCAGCTAAGTGAAAGCCTTTTTTCTAAGGAACCTCACAAATGATTATTTTATTTATATACCGTTCTCTTAGCATGCTCCATCAAATTCAATATTACCTATGATAAAACCCAGCCAGAGTTTAAGAAGCTGGACAACAACCCACAGATTCATTGAAATGACCCGGCAGTTGGCTGAAAATAAGAGGATCCGAGAATCGGAGCCTTTGAATCTTGGGTCTGCCACCACTGTCCGCTAATCCCATTTGTCTAAGTAGTGAGACAAAATGAAAGAAAAGCCTTCTACCAGGGGCGATACAGATGGCAGAGTAAAAGTTTAAGCAGGGTTTCCAAGCCGAGGGGTGAGATCACTGATCAGGAGCAGGAGGACAGCTCATCCATGGTTACAAGGAGCTTCTAGAACATCCACAGTGTGCCTGGCATGAGGAAGGGTCCCAGTGCTGATCTGAGTCTCAGCATCCACAGAAGGAGATTAACCAGAACATGAACAAAACTTTTCTTTAAAGTGCCAGGCAAGGACAGCTCAGAAGAAAGATGGAATAGTTAATGAAGTTTAACAAAAGAGCGCAGTTGATATTCACCTAATAGCAAGACTAGTTGGTCTGAGTTGGCTTGGTACGTCTCCTGTCATTGTTTGGGCCATTTCTGTTATATCAAGAGAGTGGGAAGGAACAGGGTGAAGGCCATGTACAAGGATGGGGTTAGGGCACAGCTGTGGAGATCGAGGACATGCAAGAGCCACTGTGGAAAAGTATTAGTTCTTTAGCACCTCTTACAAAGTGAGTAAATGTATTTATTGAATACATGAATGAAAGAAGGAACAAGTAGACAAGTGAAGCAGAAATCAAGTGCAACAGGATTTCTTACGAGCGACCTATTACTTCCAGTAAGACTGTTCAAGAGTATTTATGAAATTGCACATGAATTACATACTGAAGGAGAGAGAGATTGGAACGTGTGAGAAGACGGTAGAACATGCAGAGAGAAGAGAGCTTTGAGGCCTAAATGATCCTTGAGACCTGAAAAATGAAACAGGAAAAGGATAGAAAGCAATGAGTAGCACATTTTTTTCTAGATCTGAAATTTTTAAGACTCGTAACAGTCAATTGGAACGGGATAAGGGTATACATTAGAATTCCTATTCAAGTCTGGGACATCATCTCTCAGAGGGGGAGATTTCACATGAACAAGATGCCATTTTGTGAATTTTGTTCTTATTGAGGGGAAGTTGTAGTTTGCCTGAGCTACCAAAAGGTGGCAAAGTTACATGCTTGGTAGTTTTTAACAGTAGCTGACTTCACAAAGGAGCCCTCTGATTCCATTCCATCTCAGTGGCAGCTTACAGACAGCGTGCAGTGAAACAAGGGGGAAAAGCCACCTCGAAGGTTTCAGTCCTGAGTGTTGGTCCCTGCTCTTGGCAGCGCTGCCGAAGCACAGCTTGCAGGGCTATGAATCATAGCCTTGCCTTTTCATTTGATTCTTTATTTAGGCTGTAATTATCTAAATGAGCTTTGAAATTATGAGTTGAAACTTCAGACTCGTCTCTGACTCTGCTATTCCCATCTGAATTTGGTTCTCTGTTTTATGATTTTTTAAAGAGAGAAGAGAGCAATATAACTTCAAAACGTAGCTCAAGTTCTCACCACCTGCCCTTTCCCCTTATTCTGTCCCAAGGAATAACCGCTGTCCTGAAACTAGAATGGTTTTTTTCTCTATGTTGTTAAATGTTAGTCACTCAGTCATGTCCGAGTCTTTGCAACCCCATGGACTGTAGCCCGCCAGGTTCCTCTGTCCATGGGATTCTCCAGGCAAGAATACTGGAGTGGGTTGCCTTTCTCTTCTCCAGGGGATCTTCCCGAACCAGGTTTCGAACCTGGGTCTCCTGCATTGCGGGCAGATTCTTTACCATCTAAGCCACCAGACCTTTATATGTTTCTCTGTTAATTACTTATATGTGTCAGTGCTGTCCAGAGATCACCAGGAACATGCCTGCATCTGAATAAGTTGGTGTCTTTCAGTGAAGGAGCATACCATCATAGGGAAGTGTGTGGAATCTCAGAGGGTGTTAGAAAGGCCTTTGAGATTGGAATCGGGTTAGGTGATTTGGGGTAGGAATTCGGGAAATGGGTCTCTTCTCTGAATGATTTACTATTAGCAATTAGAAAGCAGGAATTGTTACTATTGCAATCCCTTACTATTCGGAAGCAGGAATAATTCTATTACTGGGTATCTTAATATATCTTACCTTAAAGGAGGGGAGAGTAGGTGATGCTAAAGCTATAATTGATAAAGAAGCAAGTCCATTGTATTAGCTGGGATAGGGAATGCTTGGTCAATATTCCTGGCTTGCCTTTGTGCAACATGAATTCATAGTGGGCTTATTTTTTCTCTTGATCCATAATGGTCACAGTGTGGTCTTGTTTGATGGTGACATTCTGTGAAATTCTTTATGTTCAGTAGGAGAACGTAAAGTCCATGTGTTGTGAAACCCACAAAGGTAAGTATCAGCCGGTTCCTAGTTGACAGGACCAGATCCAGTCACAGATGTCAAGGGCTCTTTTTTCAGATATCTGTATATCTCTGCACATGTATGTGTATGTATCCATATGTACTAAAGAAGGAAATGGCACCCCACTCCAGTGTTCTTGCCAGGAAAACCTCTTGGATGGTGGAGCTGGGTGGGCTACATCCATCCCCAGGGTTACAGAGAGCTGGACACAACTTAGCTACTGAACAACAACAATCCATATGTATATAGCTTATTATATCATAATTTCAATATTTTCTTTAAATTTTATACAAATGACATCTTGAAGTGTCTGGTTCCCAACTTTTAGTGTGTGTATGGGCTCCCATTGTATGAATAAGCCACACTGAATGGTCTATATGTGGACTGTCAGTTTAATTATGTGGATTTGCTATTGTAATTTTTTCAGTAGTGCTGCCAAAACATAAGTATAAATATCTGTGACATACTTGCATATGAGTTAACATATGAATACAAAGATGCTTTAACATTAGAATTATAAATATAATGCAGATATCATACCATGTTGCCAAGGAAGAAGGTCTTGATTTTTAAAGATGAATATTTTCCCCATAATTCTAAAAAAAATAATGCAATTCACACTGAATTCCCAAAGGCACCTTAGGAGCATAGCATGGTGAATCTGAGATAATATAGAAACATAAAGTACCAAAAACAGGTAAATTAGTTTTAAAGAAATAGAAGAACAAGGAATAACCAAAACACGATGATATTGCCATTGACAAACTGAAAAATGTAAGAAAATTTGGATCCTGGATACAAATCCTTGTATATACGGAAACTTCACTTAGCAATGAGGTAACAGCATCATTTAGAAGGAAAGATGTGCTGGATGACAGACTAACTATATGGTCCAAAAATGAAATCAGACGCCTATTTCAAACAAATGCCTCTGTACCCTGCCCATACAAAAGCATCATGTGACCAAAGACCTAATGTAAAAATCATACTTTAAAATGAGTGACTTGAGTGGAACTGAACTGAACGATATTCAAATTTTCTATTTCCCTTGAAACATTTCAAATGTCTGTTGCATCAACATTTTTTAGTATACTTAAATTGTTCTTAGTGTTTTGTTTCAAAAGTTTTATCACAGTTATAGTCTATTCCATCTAAAACTGTCTTTTCCTTTTCTCTATTGTTCTGTTTGAAACTTGCCAGTGGTTTGTTCACACCTATGAGTCCTCATTAGGCAGGAACTCTGCAGTGTCTGGTTTCCATCACCTAATAACCTTCTTGTGTCTCTTCCTTTTTTTTTTTTGCCTATGGAAGTAGTTCATTCATTCTCATTGCTTTATGATATTTCATTGTATCATTATACCCCATTCTGTTCCTGACATTAATGGATATTTGGGTTGTTTGGCTTTGGGCTGGAAAAGGGCTACTTTGAACACTTTGTATACATCTTCTGCTGTGCGTACAGGTATACATTCCATGTGAGTCAAGTTGCTGAGTCATACTTTAGACGTGCTCAAATCTAGTCTGTTCAGTTCAGCTCAGTCACTCAGTCGTGTCCGACTCTTTGCAACCCCATGGACTGCAGCACGCCAGGCCTCCCTGTCCATCACCAACTCCCAGAGCTTGCTCAAACTCATGTCCATTCAGCCAGTGATGCCACCCAACCATCTCATTCTCTGTCATCCCCTTCTCCTCCTGCCTTCAGTCTTTTCCAGCATCAGGGTCTTTTTCAGTGAGTCACTTCTTCACATCAGGTGTCCAAAGGATTGGAGCTACAGCTTCAGCATCAGTCCTTCCAATGAATATTCAGGAGTAATTTCCTTTAGGATCGACTGATTTGACCTCCTTCAGGTCCAAGAGACTCTCAGGAGTCTTCTCCAACAACACAGTTCAAATTCTTTGGCATTCAGCTTTCTTTATGGTCCAACCCTCATGTCCTTATATGACTACTGGAAAAACCATAGCTTTGACTAGACAGAACTTTGTTGGCAAAGTAAAGTCTCTGCTTTTTAATATGCTCTCTAGGTTGGTCAAAGCTTTTCTTTCAACGAGCAAGTATCTTTTAATTTCATGGCTGCAGTCACCATCTGCAGTGACTTTGAAGCCCAAGAAAATAAAGTCTGTCACTGTTTCCATTGTTTCCCCCTCTATTTGCCATGAAGTGATGGGACTGGATGCCATGATCTTAGTTTTTTGAATGTTGAGTTTTAAGCCAGATTTTTCAGTCTCCTTTTTCACTTTCATCAAGAAGCTCTTCAGTTCCTCTTCACTTTCTGCCATAAGGGTGGTGTCATCTGCATATCTAAGGTTACTGATATTTCTCCTGGCAATCTTGATTCCAGCTTGTGCTTCATCCAGCCCGGCATTTCACATGATGTACTCTGCATAGAAGTTAAATAAGCTGGGTAACATTATACAACCTTGACGTACTCCTTACTCAATTTGGAACTAGTCTGTTGTTCCATGTCCTATTCTAACTTCTGTTAGTTCTGTTGCTTCTTGACCTGCATACAGATTTCTCAGGAAGCAGATAAGGTGGTCTGGTATTCCCATCTCTTTAAGAATTTTCCACAGTTTGTTGTGATCCACACAGTCAAAGGCTTTAGCGTGGTCAGTGAAGCAGAAGTAGATGATTTCTGGAATTCTCTTGCTTTTTCTATGGTCCAGAGAATGTTAGCAATTAGATCTCTGGTTCCTCTGCCTTTTCTAAATCCAACTTGAACATCTGGAAGTTCTCAGTTCACATTCTGTTGGAGCCTCGCTTGGAGAATTTTCAGCATTACTTTGCTAGCATGTGAGATGAGTGCAATTGTGTAGTAGTTTGAACATTCTTTGGCATTGCCTTTCTTTGGGATTGGAATGAAAACTGACCTTTTCCAGTCTTGTGGCCACTGCTGAGTTTTTCAAATTTGCTGGCATATTAAGTGTAGCACTTCAACAGCATCACCTTTAGGATTTGAATTAACTTACCTGGAATTCCATCACCTTTACTAACTTTCTTCATAGTGATGCTTCCTAAGGCCCACTTGACTTCACACCCCAGGATGTCTGATTCTAGGTGAGTGATCACACCGTCGTGGTTATCTGGATCATGAAGATCTTTTTTGTATAGTTCTTCTTTGTATTCTTGCCACCTCTTCTTAATGTCTTCTGCTTCTGATAGGTCCATACCATTTCTGTCCTTAATTGTGCCCATCTTTGCATGAAATCTTCCCTTAGTGCCTGTGATTTTCATGAAGAGATCTCTAGTCTTTCCCATTCTATTGTTTTCTTCTATTTGTTTGCACTGATCACTGAGGAAGGCTTTCTTATCTCTCCTTGCTATTCTTTGGAACTCTACATTCAGATGGATGTATCTTTCCTTTTCTCCTTTGCCTTTCACTTCTCTTCTTAGCTGTTTGTAAGCCCTCCTCAGACAACCATTTTGCTCTTTTGCATTTCTTTTTCTTGGGGATGGTTTTGATCACTGCGTCCTATACAATGTTATGAACCTCCATCCATAGTTCTTCAGGCACTCTATCAGATCTAGTCCTTTGAATCTATTTGTCACTTCCACTGTATAATTGTCAGGCATTTGCTTTAGGTCAGACCTGAATGGTCTAGTGGTTTTTCCTACTTTATTCAATTTAAGTCTAACTTTGGCAATAAGGAGTTCATGATCTGAGCCACAGACAGCTCCCGGTTTTGTTTTTGCTGACTGTATGGAGCCCTCCATCTTTGGCTGCAAAGATTATAATCAGTCTGATTTTGGTGTTGACCGTCTGGTGATGTCCATGTGTAGAGTTGTCTCTTGTGTTGTTGGAAGAGGGTGTTTGCTATGACCAGTGTGTTCTCTTGGCAAAACTTTGCCCTGCTTCATTCTGTACTCCAAATCCAAACTTGCCTGTTGCTTCAGGTATTTCTTGAATTCCTACTTCTGCATTATAGTCCCCTATGATGAAAAGGACATCTTTTTTGGGTGTTAGTTCTAGAAGGTCTTGTAGGTCACCATAGAACTGTTCAGCTTCAGCTTCTTAGGCATAAGTGGTTGGGGCATAGACTTGGATTACTGTGATATTAAATGATTTGCCTTGGAAATGAGCAGATCATTCTGTTGTTTTTGAGATTGTACCCAAGTACTGCATTTTGGACTCTTTTGTTGACTATGAGGCCTACTCCATTTCTTCTAAGGGATTCTTGCCCACAGTAGTATATATAATGGTCATCTGAATTAAATCTGCCCATTCCAGTCCATTTTAGTTCACTGATTCCTAAAATGTCGATGTTCACTCTTGCCATCTTCTATTTGACCACTTCCAATTTACCTTGATTCATGGACTTAACATTGCAGGTTCCTACGCAATATTGCTCTTTACAGAATTGGACTTTACTTCCATCACCAGTCACATCCACAACTGGGTCTTGTTTTCCCTTTGGCTCAGCCTCCTCATTCTTTGTGGAGTTATTTCTCCACTCTTCTCCAGTAGCATATTGGGCACCTACCAGCCTGGGGAGTTCATCTTTCAGTGTCATATCTTTTTGCCTTTTCATACTGTTCATGGCAAGAAAAATGAAGTGGTTTTTCCATTCCCTTCTCCAGTGGATCACGTTTTGTCAGAACTCTCCACCATGACCCATCCGTCTTGGGTGGCCCTACACGGCATGGCTCATAGTTTCATTGAGTTAGAGAAGGCTGTGATCCATGTGATCAGTTTGGTTAGTTTTCAGATCTAGTACCTAATATAAAAGAGTTTTTGAATTGACATTGTTTCTATCAGACGTAGGAGAGTTGCAGTTGCTCAATATTTTCATCAGCGCTTAGTTTTGCCTCTTTGATTTTACCATTTTGTCTCAAAGAGCTTCCAAACTTACAATGACATTTGAACTCAATAGTTGATATTTTTGATTATTTGACATATGTCAAAGAAGTGTTTCATCTTGATATGAAAACATCTCTAACAATAAATGATGCTTGACATATGTAAAGTCTAATATCAGATTTCTTGGAATTTTAATTCAAGAGACTAAACCTTTGCTTCTTGCTCTGTTCCATTGCTTGATACATTTTGAAAATTTTTGTGGTCAGTTTCCTAAAGCAGATTCTGTGAAAGAGTTAGAGTTACAGTTGTAAGATGGTTCTGAATGTATGTGTAAGTGATCTGAATAGTCACTAGTGAATGGAAATGTTGAAAGAAGTAGAAGACAATGAATTCAAGAATCTTGTGTTCTTTGCCAATGCTTGCTAGTTGAGTCATAGAAGATTTTTTATAAAATCTGTAGCTCTGTTAACTCCATTCAGAATTTCTTGAACCAGAAATAATGCTTGCCAAATATTAAAACATCAGAGACAAAAATGGCAATGTGATTTACATTTTGTCATCAATATCACACTGCATACACGTAACCTAAATTTGAACCTCCAAAGAAAGTAAAAATTTATTTTTGATTTAGCTAGATAGCAGTGAGGATTTTTTTCAAAATAAAAATTCTTCCTAATACAAATCAATGATGATTTTACACATTTTTCTACTAGGAGTCAATGTGTAGAACATTGTAATTAAAAGAATTATAAATTGGCTATAAAGGCAACAAGAAAAATTGGGGTAGTATGTTTTTACTATTGATAAATTTAAAATTGCTTTTCAATTCATTCAATATCCCTATATTAGGTGTTAACACTGAGTTGACATAAAAGTTAATTTACCTATCTTGGAGAGTATACTTTTGAAACATGGTTTGAAACTGATAAGCTTTTGTTTAAAGCCAAATCTATAATTCTAACAAATATGAATCAGTTTTATTAATATTATTGCAGAAATCAAAGGAAAATGATTTTTGATATCCAGTTCAATTATTATGAAACTTTTAAGTATATTTGGAATACTTGGAAATGTGTATCTACTTTTCCTATATACTTCCTTATGAAGTGTAAGTACAGATCAAGTATTTCTGATGAAAATTAAGTATCCAAATTGAGATGTAATATAGGTAGAAACATATATAGTGGATTATGAAGACTTAATTAAAAAAGTAACGTGAAATATCTTCTTAATTTCTAATATTGATGAGATTTGTAGTGATGATATTTGGCTCTTTTGGATATCAGGTTATTAAATAAATTTTATTATTGAAATTAACTTCCTCACTAATTTGTATTTTTTAACAGTATGGCTACTAGAAAATTTAAAATTACATATGTGACTGCCTTTATATTTCTGTTGTACAGTGATAATGTAGTGTAGTAGCTTAGATGTGCCTGTTTTCAGAGCAAAAAGTCCCAAACCAATATGTTGCAGAACAGACTGAATTGATTATCCCATGTTTTGATCCTGTGGGTTTCCATGGGCTTCAAGAAGTTATATAAGTTCTTTTAGACGGTAGAATTCTGTGGTGAGATTCTGACTCCTGTTCACAGTGTGATCTCCCCCACCTACTTCTCTATGCATTAAAAAATTGAGTCTTTTAAATATCTTTGCTAATATCATGCAGTTTCATCAGTTTTTTAACATTTGTATGAATTGTTGCTGCTCCTTCATCACTTTGAATGCTTGGTGAACTCCTACTCATTTTTCCAAGACTCTCCTCTTGTTTTCTCCTGTTTGAGAAGTTGACTTTCCCCAGTGGAAGGTTAATCTCCCTCTGTGTAACCACTGTGAGTTTCTCACACCTCTCTCATTACCCTTTATCAGATTATTTTTTATTTTACAAATCTATTTCCCTGTCAGCCTGTGAATTCTTTTTAGCCTTGTTCCTTGCATAGTATAAATAGGAGGTAGACATTCCTTATAGGCATAATACATATATTAATATTTTTAAATGCATGATTGAGGAAAATAAAGCAAAACATCTGATTCCAAAAAGAGGATGAGATGGATAAAGGGAAAATTTTAACTTTCAAAGTTTATAAAGATGGTAAGATGAGTTTATGTAGCAGTCTTTTTAAATTTGTGGAAGAATAATTTTAACTGTTTGTTGAAACTCGGAGGGTAAATAATATGAAGAAGGATGAGCTTCTCAATTTTTACTTAATATGAAATTCACTATTATATAAATCCAAGATATTAATGTTGAATCCTTATCATTCTTTACTGATAGTTTTATTAACCATCCAGAAGCATAAAATAATTTCAGTGCTCACTCATGTATTAAATTACCAGTTGTGTCAGCTAATTTTAAATATTTTCATAAGTACACAGCAGACCTCATGGAAAATATTACAGACAAATTATGTCACTAAAATGATAATAGTTATTATTAAAGAAGCATACTGCCTTTGGCAAAATGGAAAATATATATTCTCCTTTCCTTATGTTAAGCTACTAGGGAAGCCCCAACATGAGTGATAGGGTTTCTAATTTTAATTGATTAAATTGATAATAATATATTACTACTGATAAATTAATGTTTAAGTATTGAAATGATAATTACACATCTATTTACAAGCATAAATATATATTTCTTTATAAATGTATTATGAACTGTTAATCTAAAAAAATAAGATATGTTATTTTAATTAACTACTTCACCAAATATTTTTTAACTCTTTTGACTCCAACTTATATATATTGGTTGTTGATTGACGTGTGTTTAGAAAAAGCTATTTCAATATTATTATTATCCTTATTATCTTGATTTTTTCTCTAACATTAAATAATAAGGAACATTATTTTTTAACCAAAAATTTTCATCAAAAATAACACCGACTTCTTACACATAACATTTAACAAAGGAAAGAAAGCCATTTCCTCCACTATTTCAATGCTCCTATAATAAAATTGCTGGGGTTTCCCAAGTGGCGCTAGTGATAAGGAATCCACCTGCTAATGCAGAAGGCGAAAGAGACACGGGTTCAATTCCTGGGTTGAGAAGATCCCCTGGAGGAAGAAGTGGCAACCCAGTCCAGTATTCTTGCCTCAGAAATCCCGTGGATGGAGGAGCCTGATGGGCTACAGTCCATGGATTCGCCAAGAGTTGTACATGACTGAGCGCCCACACATACACACACACACACACGTAACATTGCTGGCCTTTTTGTCATAAAGGCAGAGAGCCCTGGAGCTGGGTTGCTGTCCTGCCGCATCTGGACTCACTTGTGTTGATTGACTCTGATTACTGACCACCCCTCTTCTCCTGTAGCTGAAGCAGGGCTCAAACTTCTTCCCCGGCGGAGACCACAGGGGGCCCATGGATCAATCTACTACTGCATTCGCCTCAGGGCCGGTGTCACTTCCTGCTGAATTTGCTACGTGACACTCACTGACTTTCATTTCCCTGATGGCCAGGACTCATCAAGGTGTGCTTCTTCTAGTGATGCTTCTAGAGCCTCCAGGAGTGGACCTTGAGACACTCTGCCTGTGCAGAATCCCATCGGGACAGCGTTGTTGGTCCTTTTATAGCTTTCTTACCCCTTAGCTGGAATCTAGTCATTTCTGGTCCTTCTCTTTTTAAAAGAGAAACTTCAGCCCCAGTGTACAGGACCAGGAGAGGTACAAACAACAGATGAGGATAGACAGAAAAAAAAAAAAGAGAGATGTGGCAGCAGTCAGAGTCGTGGCAAAAGTTGTTATGTTGGTTGAATCCCATTCCTCTTCCCCATTCTTGGCATTTCATGTTGAATAACACCAGCAATGGGCCCACATTCATATGAAAGTGTACCCTTTCCGGTCTGTTTCACGTGATCTTAGGTGGCATTTGCAAATGTCTTAAATTGCGCATCCGACAGGGCAGCCTTGACAGCAAGGATGTGGTTACCATGGTACTCAGAAAACAGCTCTCAGAGAGACGTGTATCTTCTCCACGAACAGAAGTAAAACCTGAAAATAGATTGGCATGTTTTCTCCCCAGAAATTGAGGACAGAAAGTCCAGTATACCTTAGTGTAATTTTAGTTTTTAAAATGTCCTTATTACTTGAGATCTATTTTATGAATTTATTATGATGTTGACCATGGCATGAGTCATGTCGTTACTTCTGTAGCTCATGCTGGTAAGAGAGTCAGGGTTCTAGAAATCTATTAGAAGGTACTTCGTAAAACAGCTCATCTGAAACTCGTGGGACTGTCACCACACTCCTCCTAGGTTTCTTCCCACAGTAAGACTATTTTTAGGTTTATGTACCATATGGGAATCAAACTACATAGAGAAGTCACAGCACAGATTCTGGAAGACTTGTGCTGGGTGAAAATTTTTTGACAGAAATCTCAATTTGCAGATGAGGAAAATAAAAGACAGAAAAGGATATCTGACTTACCTAGTCAAGTAGGTGATTAGAAATAAAACCAGCCCTTGCTGTTAAATCTGGGATTCCTTTTCTTGCACCTGCTGGTAGGTTTCTACTGCTTATTTCATCATTCCAAGACACGGAGGGGAGTCATATTTCTTAATGACAGGTCATCCTCTTTAGAGTCTGCTCTTGAGAACAAGTGTGCTATTTCTGCTTCCAAGGCATTCATTCTTAAAAGGATTTAAGGAAACTTGGAACAATCTTGAGTGATCATCTGCTGCTTTTGTACAGGTTGCTGAGCCTTGAAAAATTCACTGTGCCATAAATCATTCTGCTGTGTCTGGATATTTCTGCATTTTTATTTGGCAAATGCAGTGGTGTCTTTAGGAAACCCATGCACAATGCTTTTACCAGTAGCCAGCATCTTGACCATCTAAATCTTGGAGTGCATCACCTGATTTATTATAAAAATTGTAAGATGTGGAAAGTAGTTATCATGTAGGTCATTATATAATACTTGGCCAGGGTAAAACTGTGAGTTTATGTCCTTTAATTGTAACTGGACTCTCAGTGCTACTGATCTTTCCACTTTGAATTGTCTCTCCATTTATTATCTCATGATCACAATGATGACTACTTGCTCTCTCCCTTTCGTCTTGAACTCCTGTGCCAGTTACATTTGAGTGTGTGTTGGAGGTGGGGGCCAGTTGCAGGAAATAAAGCTGCTTATGGATAAGTTCAGTCAAGTGAAATGTACTGGCTTGATATCAAAAGCTCATGGAATTGCAGGAAGGCTGGAGAAACAGCCTTCAAGAGGACACGACTGAGGAGCTTGGGGAGCAAGAAAGCAGCAGCTGTGAGAATGGTTGTTGGGCAGGAACGTGTGGGCACAGCTGCTGGGGAGTGTGTACCCCTGCCCAGTCTCCAGTCTTACACTGAGTTTCCCAGGAGTGTCCCAGGAGTGAATCTGGTTGAGCTTGGGACACGTGGCCTCCTCTTGGCTGGAGGGGGTGATGAGAAGTAAGATCTGCTTCTTCAGCTCTTTTCCCTGGCAGCAGGCACCTGGATTTCATGTTGCAGCACATCCACAAATGTCAGGATGTAGGCTATGCCACAGAAGGAAATTGAAGCCGGAAAGAAGCATTGGGAATTAGGAAAGGATGCAGTGTGGAAAACAGCATTGCTCAGTGATCCAGTATCCTTTCCTTCTACTGCTTGGCAGATGACCATGCTCCTGGATTGATCGAAAGATGAATGCCCACTGGGGACAGCTGTATGGATTTTCCTCTTCCCCCATTTCCTGTGTATTTCAAAGTGAGGTTCTTTTAGTCTCAATCCCATCTACTTTTTTCCTGGAGGCATCTGTTTGTCACTGGTACCTTCTTTCTCATACTCAATCTCATTATCACTGTCTCTTTCCTCTTGAGCTTTAAGGGCCTCCTCATTTACAAATTATTTTTTAAATATTGCCTTTAACATTTTTCTTGTCTTTAAGGACCATCAAATCTGCCCCATTTCTCAGTGAAAGTTTCAAATAAAAGTCATCCTCACTAGCTTTGCTCCTTCAGTATCTCCTCTTCTCTTTCTTTTGGAACTGGTTTCATGTCACCAGAGACCTGACCCAATGCGAAAGACGTCTTATCCATCCTCACCCTCTTTGTACCCCGAATGAAACCAACCACTTTTCTTTTCTTGAAACTTTTCTCCTCCTTTGACTTCACAGCATTACTTTCTATTTTTAACATGTCTCTGACCTCTTGTTTTCTGTCTTCCTCCTGGAACGTCTTGTTTCTCTTAACAAATTCCACGTGGGTGTTCATCAGTGATACAGCCTTAGACTTGGCATCGCTTCTGTTTCTTTTTTTTTTTTAATTTTTTTATTAGTTGGAGGCTAATTACTTCACAACATTTCAGTGGGTTTTGTCATACATTGATATGAATCAGCCATAGATTTACACGTATTCCCCATCCCAATCCCCCCTCCCACCTCCCTCTCCACCCGATTCCTCTGGGTCTTCCCAGTGCACCAGGCCCGAGCACTTGTCTCATGCATCCCACCTGGGCTGGTGATCTGTTTCACCATAGATAGTATACATGCTATTCTTTTGAAACATCCCACCCTCACCTTCTCCCACAGAGTTCAAAAGTCTGTTCTGTATTTCTGTGTCTCTTTTTCTGTTTTGCATATAGGGTTATCATTACCATCTTTCTAAATTCCATATATATGTGTTAGTATGCTGTAATGTTCTTTATCTTTCTGGCTTACTTCACTCTGTATAATGGGCTCCAGTTTCATCCATCTCATTAGGACTGATTCAAATGAATTCTTTTTGACGGCTGAGTAATATTCCATGGTGTATATGTACCATAGCTTCCTTATCCATTCATCTGCTGATGGGCATCTAGGTTGCTTCCATGTCCTGGCTATTATAAACAGTGCTGCGATGAACATTGGGGTGCACGTGTCTCTTTCAGATCTGGTTTCCTCAGTGTGTATGCCCAGAAGTGGGATTGCTGGGTCATATGGCAGTTCTATTTCCAGTTTTTTAAGGAATCTCCATACTGTTCTCCGTAGTGGGTGTACTAGTTTGCATTCCCACCAACAGTGTAAGAGGGTTCCCTTTTCTCCACACCCTCTCCAGCATTTATTGCTTGTAGACTTTTGGATAGCAGCCATCCTGACTGGCGTGTAATGGTACCTCATTGTGATTTTGATTTGCATTTCTCTAATAATGAGTGATGTTGAGCATCTTTTCATGTGTTTGTTAGCCATCTGTATGTCTTCTTTGGAGAAATGTCTGTTTAGTTCTCTGGCCCATTTTTTGATTGGGTCATTTATTTTTCTGGAATTGAGCTTCAGGAGTTGGTTGTATATTTTTGAGATTAATCCTTTGTCTGTTTCTTCATTTGCTATTATTTTCTCCCAATCTGACGGCTGTCTTTTCACCTTACTTATAGTTTCCTTTGTAGTGCAAAAGCTTTTAAGTTTCATTAGATCCCATTTGTTTAGTTTTGCTTTTATTTCCAATATTCTGGGAGGTGGGTCATAGAGGATCTTGCTGTGATTTATGTCGGAGAGTGTTTTGCCTATGTTCTCCTCTAGGAGTTTTATAGTTTCTGGTCTTACATTTAGATCTTTAATCCATTTTGAGTTTATTTTTGTGTATGGTGTTAGAAAGTGTTCTAGTTTCATTCTTTTACAAGTGGTTGACCAGTTTTCCCAGCACCACTTGTTAAAGAGGTTGTCTTTTTTCCATTGTATATCCTTGCCTCCTTTGTCAAAGATAAGGTGTCCATAGGTTCATGGATTTATCTCTGGGCTTTCTATTCTGTTCTATTGATCTATATTTCTGTCTTTGTGCCAGTACCATACTGTCTTGATGACTGTGGCTTTGTAGTAGAGTCTGAAGTCAGGCAGGTTGATTCCTCCAGTTCCATTCTTCTTTCTCAAGATTACTTTGGCTATTCGAGGTTTTTTGTATTTCCATACAAATTGTGAAATTATTTGGTCTAGTTCTGTGAAAAATACTGTTGGTAGCTTGATAGGGATTGCATTGAATCTATAGATTGCTTTGGGTAGAATAGCCATTTTGACAATATTGATTCTTCCAATCCAGGAACACGGTATGTTTCTCCATCTGTTTGTGTCCTCTTTGATTTATTTCATCAGTCTTTTATAGTTTTCTATGTATGGGTCTTTTGTTTCTTTAGGTAGATATACTCCTAAGTATTTTATTCTTTTTGTTGCAATGGTGAATGGTATTGTTTCCTTAATTTCTCTTTCTGTTTTTTCATTGTTAGTATATAGGAATGCAAGGGATTTCTGTGTGTTAATTTTATATCCTGCAACTTTACTATATTCATTGATTAGCTCTAGTAATTTTCTGGTAGAGTCTTTAGGGTTTTCTATATAGAGGATCATGTCATCTGCAAACAGTGAGAGTTTCACTTCTTCTTTTCCTATCTGGATTCCTTTTACTTCTTTTTCTGCTCTGATTGCTGTGGTTCTCTTATTCCACAACCTTTACTGACCTGCAAAGAGTCAGACACGACTGAGCGACTTCACTTCACTTCACTTACTGACCTGCATGGAGATGTGTTGCTCTGTGGTGCTCTATTGTTTTCTTGTAATTTCACTGCAGCTCTTTCATGAAAGATGTCATTTTTTCTTTAGCTTTTTAGACCAGCTATTCATGTATTTGCTCTAGTTTTTTGTAGATTGTCAGCTTCTGGAGTTTATGGGACTCTTTCATTACTTTTTTTTTTTTTTTTTTACTATATGACAGTTACTCAAAAAATAATTGCAGAGTTAATGAAATAAAGTTAACATGATTGAAGGAAAGTGGAGGAAAGGTAGGAAGGTGGAGTACAGTAAAGACAGGTGTTAGATAATCAAACATAAGTTAAGGCACACTAAATTTTATGAATGTAAGTACATTCAAAACAAACATAATTGTTTACTGACTTTTTTGTTCTTTCGTTCTTTAAATTTTAATTTTTATTCAGTTTTAAAGGTCACTTTCCATTTATGGTTGTCACAAAATACTGGCTATGTTCCCCATGTTGTATGTACATCCTTTAGCCTATCTTTTTTTTTTTTTAATTTTTTATTTTATTTTATACCTTTAGCCTATCTTAAACCCAGTAGTTTGTATCACTGATTTCCCCTCCCCACCCCCTCCCCAGTGGTGACCACATTTGTTCTGTATATCTGTGAGTCTGCTTCTTTTATGTTATATTCACTAGTTTGTTGTATTTTTCAGATTCCATATGTAATATCATGCAGTATTTATCTTTATTTACTGAGCCTTTTGAATGACAAATATTGGGATCTGTTTCCATATTGAAAGGATACAAGGGATATCACATTGTATTATTTCTTGAAAATTAAAGCTTTATTTTAGGAATTAAGTGCTTTTTGGGAAAAAATGAAATTAATTCATTGATGACTATTAGTCATCAATGAGAAAAATCAGTGTTGATCTTTCAAATCTTTGATTTATTACAATTAATTGCTTCATAATTTGATCATGTTTTCATTAGAATATTTTTTCATAATTTTACTAGAATATATTTTCTCATTATTATGGAAATTATAATGATGTAACTGAATAGCAAGAAATGTAGTGATTATTTTTTTTTTCAAATGTAAACAGATTCCTATTATAGCAGAAAATGTGATTATGTTCTTAATTGTAATTTAAACAACATCTCATACAAAATGTTTATGGTGACCATTTTCTTTTTTTCTTTACTAAGCTAGTTGCACACTTGCAGATAAGTTTTCAGTAGACATAAAATTACAAATGATAAAGTCATTAATTTAATCAAAAAATCTTAATATGACATTTAATTAGGAGCCCTAGGTAAATAATTGTTCTTTTAAAAAAACTGCAATTGTTAACTCATTAAGCTAAGGATAGCACACACATCTCCCTTTCATCTGAAAAGCAGCATATTATGTATGTGTGTGTGTATACACACACACACACACAAACACACACATTTAATGGAAATAGCTAAAGCACAGACTCATACATACACATGCACATATATACAGAAAAACAAAAGTCTTTTAAATACGCCTTCATATTTTATCCTTCTTCTTCCCCCAAGTACCTTAAATAAAATCACTTGGTTTCTATTTGTCCAGTACACATGCCATTTATTTTTAGTCCTTTATGAGAGTTAATTAGCAATAATTCTAAACCCAGAGGAATATAATTCAATCAATCCTAATAAGACTTGTTACAGAGAACTCTGATAATCACATTTTGGTTTCACAGAAGTGTGAATTTTAGAATCTTATTTTCGCAGGAAGGTTATACCATCTGTCTCCATGTTAATTTATTGCTTCAAATACATTAACTTTTTGGCACCTTTTGTCACATAAATTTTGGCATTTTTACTTTTTAACCCTTGTATTCCTAAATTAGAACTGAATAACTTTTATTCCACATACTTCAAATAGTAAAGCAACTTTAAAGACCAGAGTATTAATACTGATTTCCCTGTAAGAGAGGAAATTTATATGCTTCTTCTAATTCTCAAAGAAAGCCAAGTAGAGAGTTTTAGCATATGAATTTTGGAACCATTTCAGTCTCTCTCTTTGCCTCAGTTTTATATACTTTCATTTGTGTGACAATTCAGCCTATCTACTTTTTAGGAATATTTTAATGCTTCTTGGGCAAAACCCGAGATGGTTGATGCCTCAAAGAGAAAGAAATAAATGAAAGAAGCTTTTGTAGCAATTTCAAGAAGAGCTTGGTAATAGAGGAGAAGAGGGTAAGCCTGAAGACAGTAGTGAGCAGAGGAGGTGGACGCTGCCTGGGGCCCGGGGACGGAATGAGGGCCAGAGACACCCCAGAGGGGCACGGAGCTCAGGGCTATGGGTCCCCCACCTGGTGAATATGCACGCATGTAATCTGTAAAAATGAGAGACTTTTATTATCGATTCAACATGTTAGCATGACTAATTTACCAGGAGAAACAGGAAGGGCCAGTTGAGGTAAATAAGAGAATAAGAGAACAACAGCAAAACAGAACATAGACTATTCTTTCAAAGCCATAATTGTGCCATAATTGTAAATTCCCTTTGGATTGTGCCAGACATTTTCTCTGAATGCACATGTCAGGGAAAAAATGTGTTAGTGGAGCTTTAGTAATGAATTGGTCTATGATTCCTTTGGGAATATCTGGAGGAGAAAAAGAAATAAAACTTGTGCTTGGTTTCTGCAGCAAAAATTGTGAGTAGATCACAGATGTTCACATATAAAATGGTCACTATAGATTATACTGGGCTAAGGTGAAAGAGCCATCATCATGTTATGTATTTTCCACAAAGAAATGAGTGAGAGTCGCTCAGTCGTGTCCGACTCTTTGCAACCCCATGGACTACACAATCCATGGAATTCTCCAGGCCAGAATACTGGAGTGGGTAGCCTCTCCCTTCTCCAGGGAACTTCCCAACCCAGGGATCGAACCCAGGTCTTCCATGTTGCAGGTGGATTCTTTACCAGCTGAGCCGCAAGGGAAGCCCTTTATCCAAAGATCCTGAACGTAAAATGTTCTAATAAGGAGAAAGATAAAGACAGGATATTTGGGTTAGAAAAGATCAAAATAAATAAGAAATGGTGGTACGGGTTGGTGTAGGGATTGGTATCATTACTTGCCAATAGAGGTCATAAGAAGTTAGACAAAAGTAATGACCAGGGTAAAAAAAGGAGCTTAAGAAATATTCAGAGATGGGGGAAAGTCAACCAGTTTTGTTAGTAAAATTGAGTTCTTTTGACAATAAAAATTTCAATATTTTTGTTAAAACTGTTTATCTAAGGCAAAGGGAAAGTGACCATAATCACAAGGAGAGACTGGGGCAGCATACCCGTCAGTTGACAAATAAATAAGAGATATGGAGAAAAAAGGATGCATAATTTTAAATAAGCTTTAAAATCATGATGCTAACACCCTTAAGATAATAAATGATAATAATAGTGACTCACATTTATTGAACATTTTTAATTTTTGTGTTGCAGATGTTTGCATCTTGAATGTATTTATTTCATCCTTACAACAACTGCTTCGAATAAGAATTTAGTCTCCATTTTATAAACCTAGAAACCAAGGCTTTGAGAGACCAAGGAACTTGTCCAGGATCCAAGCTGGTAGAAATTGGTTCACGTCTGAGCTGTCCAGCCATAGAACCCTTAATCACTAGGCAGAAAAAAGGAGACAAAACCTGCTGAAAGGGCAAATTTTATTGACAAAGAAAAACATATGGAAATGAGGAGAGGTTAGGAGAGACAAGAAATCATGTAGTAGAAACAGGACTTCTTCATATTTAAAAGAGGATGTTTCCAGGGTTCTAGATGGAATCCTGTGCTTTGAAGGGTGCCATGGGCAAAGGAATGAGAACCTTTGAGGATACACTGTGTCCCTCATCTCCCAAACTGAATCCTACTAAACCACAACCTTGCCGTAGATTCTTCTCGGCTGGTAGACTAGTATGAGGTCCTAGGGAGGCTTATGTTTCTTAGAACTTCACACATATATCTTAATAAATGGAAGAGTATGTATTTTTTATTTTAGGAAAAACTATTATAATGTACAATTTCTTGGATAACAGATACCTTTTGAGAGGGGAATGGCAATCCACTCCAGTATTCTTGCCTGGAGAATCCCAGGGATAGAGGAGCCTGGCAGGCTACAGTTCCTGGGGTCACAAAGAGTCAGACACAACTAAGTGACTAACACTGCTTTGAGTAGGCTAAATTTAAACTAATTATAAACAGAAGAAAAAAACAGGATGCCCTTCTTACAGTCTGAAAAATGTGGATAATTAAGGTGGAACATATATAGCAGAAAGCATTCTAGTTCCTGTTTAATATCCTATAAATATTTAAAGCAAATAAACCCCACAGAACAAGATAAATTATTTAGTAGAATATATTGAAATAGGATCAAGAGCATGGAAATTAGGAAAGTGAACATGTGGACAATATGTCAGAAGTCTCCTGGGTTAGTTTGTGGAATAAGTTTATAGGACACAGCATTATCACTGGTGTTTTATAACCAGCCTGGGAGTAGCAGCCTCTCAAAGACATTTGGAAGAATATGAGCCCTCATTTACCTATGACCCATTAGAATAATAAGAGCAAAGTCAGAGATTTCGCCCAAAGAAAAGCTAGTCTTTTTTTTTTTTAAAGAAAAGCTATGATCAACCTAGACAACATATTAGAAAGCAGAGGCATTACTTTGTCGACAAAGGCCCATCTAGTCAAAGCTATGGTTTTTCCAGTAGTCATGTATGGATGTGAGAGTTGAACAGTAAAGAAAGCTGGGTGCCAAAGAATTGATCCTTTTAAACTGTGGTGCTGGAGAAGACTCTTGAGAACCCCTTGGACAGCATGGAGATCAAACCAGTCAATTGTAAAGGAAATCAGTCCTGAATAGTCATTGGAAGGATTGATGCTGAAGCTGAAATTTGAATATACTTTGGCCACTTGATGCAAACAGCCGACTCATTAGAAAAGACCCTGATGCTGGGAACGATTGAAGGCAGGAAGAGAAGGGGATGGCAAAGGATGAGATGGTTGGATGGCATCACCAACTCAATGGACATAAGTTTGAGCAAGCTCTGGGAGATGGTGATGGAGAGGGAAGCCTGGCGTGCTGCAGTCCATGGGGTCACAAAGAGTCGGACACAGCTGAGCAAATGAACAACAAAATATATGAATTTAATGTTGTAAGTTTCCCTCTAAATCCTGCTTTCACTGAATTCTACAAATTTCCATAAATTATATTTTCATTTTTGTCAAAACACTTAAGAATTTCTCATGAAATATCTTTGACCAATGTGTCATTTAATAGTGTATTGCTTAATTTTCAAATATTTGGGTTTTTCCAGCTATCTTTAGGTTGTCTACTTTTTACATTAGAGCTCATCAGATATTACTTATAGTTTCTGTAAATTCATGGAGACACAGCATGGCTGGTTTTGTCTCTGGGCGTCAAGCTCCTAGCAGTTTGATGTTTTGTGATATTCTTCAGGAAAATCCCAGAGCACCCCATATGGATTCCTATCACCTGTCTTTGTGTCCTGAAAGTCACATTCTGTGTTGACATTTTATTTATTTAATCAGTTATGTTCTTTAAAATTTAGGTGTTAATTTTGGATTTATAGAAAAATTTAAAAGATAGTGCTGAGGATTCCCATATACTGCTTACTCACAGGTTTTTTGATTAATTACCTCTCACATCAGTATGCCATATTTGTTATAATTGATGAACCAATACTGATACATTATTATTATATTTTAAAAATGTTATTTGCTTGTATGTAGCAGGTCTTAGATGCGGCATGCAGGATCTTTAGCTGCAGCATGCAGAGTCTAGTTCCCTGACCAGAGGTCAAACCCGGCCCCTCTGCATTGGAAGCATGTAGTCTTAGCCAGGGACCACTAGTGAAGTCCCCTTGATATATTGTTATTAATCAAAGCCTATACACTATTCTGATTTTTTTTCTTGGTATTCTTTTTTCTGTTCCAGGAAACCATGTTGTTTCTCTCTCTCTTTAAAGCCTTTATTGAATTTGTTGCGAATCTGTTTCTATTGTTCATGTTCTGGTTTTTTTGACTATGAGGGATGTGGGATCTTAGCTGTCTGACCAGGAAGAAAACCCACACCCCCTACACTGGAAGACAAAGTTTTAACCACGGGATGGCCAGGGAAGTCTCTATTTATTTTTGTTTTTGTGAGCAGTTTCTGACTTTCTAGCACTATAAGATGCTCCAGGCTCACACTGTATCTTTCCTGCCAGTTCTAGAGTCTTCCGTTTCTCCAAAGATGCCTGGTTCAGTTTCCCGGAGAGTGGAGGAATTCCTTCCCTAGCCCTGCGTGCGTCGTGGTGCTGGTCCTCCGGGTCTTCTCGGGGGTCGTCTTCTGGCCTCTGGGAGCCTCCTCACGCGTCTTTTTGAGCAGTATGCTGCTGATGCTCATGGCAGACCCTGTGGGGTCCCCAGACTTCCCTCTCTGTTCAGCTCTCTCCTCTCTGGCTCTTTGGCCATTGCCCTTCCAGGTCTTTCTGTGCCCTCAGCCCAGGGAGGTCAGCAAGCACTCCCTGCTTTCCGCTCCTCAGCACATGAGAGGAACCTCTGAAGTTCTTGCATGGAGATACCTGGGCAGTTACAGAGCTCACCTCGTTTGCATTCCATCTCTCAGAGGCTCCATCTATTGTTGCATGAGGTCATTGGTCTTGAGCATCATTTGTTTAAGATCTTGTGTTCAGTCGTTGGTTGTCTCAGCTCTGAGAGTAAATCCAATCCTAGTTAGTCAGTCTAAGCCCCTAGTCATTCATTAAGACTTTCCTTCCTCTTAAGTCCTGGGATGTCTACCTCTTGAACTCTCAGTGGTATCAGATAACACAGCTTTTTATGACACGTAGGCTCTGACCTCACTCATCTTTATGTACAAGAGGCTTTGGTAAGTTTTGGATGACACCTCTTTACACTACCTTCAAAACTTTCTTAGTTTCCTCCCTTCTGCTATTTCCTTTTCTGGCTTGCTTTTGAATTGTTGCTTTTGAAATTGATGGTCTCAGGGTCTTTCTCCTGCAGTTACTTACCTTATGCTAACTTGTGCTGATACACACACATATTTCCAAAATAACCTCTTCTTTTATAATTAAAATTAGATCCTCAGAACTCTGTTTAGCAACATTTTCAGTTGTCATGCCTAAGTCAGAAATATGCTTCCCTGGTTTATCCTATTTTCCTTTCATGAGAGTCCCTTCTTTCTTAATCTAACTTATTGGCTTAAGTCATTTGGGAGCTTGCTTTTTGTTTCAAGGTAATATTAATGTCTAGTGTTCAAATTAATATGGACCAGTTATAAAATATATTGCATAAAGATTCTGATAGTGAAATAGTTAAGAGTGTTTAGACTCACAACAATTGTCTGAACATGCTAAGAAGGCTTAAAGTTTTTATTTTTGGTAACTGAGTGATATTAATACTGTAATATCCTCACACAAAAGTACTGCTGAGAAGTAAAGTCATGTGAGTTCTCAAGTTGCCCCCACTCATGTTTGTTAGGTATTGTCCTTTCCCTTAAAAAAAAAATTCCTTAGACGCTATCCCCTTACGTAAAAGCATAGAATAACTCTGCTTGTAATCTTATTAATTCTTTGTAAAGAGCAATGAAGATTTCCTGATTTTCTTACTTTTTGATCTCATTGTTTCTGAGGATTTGCAAAGCTCAGGAAAACAAACAAAAGAAGAGCTTGTTCTGTTTGCCCATTATTGCCTGATTAGTGCTGCACTATTATTTAATACTTCCTTAACATTGTGATAAACTTCAACTCAAGTTTTTAGGTAAGATAAGGTAAAAGCGGAGGAAAAAAGAAAAGCTTCTTTTGTTAATACTTTCTTGAAAACTTAGCTTCAGGGTTTTTGTTTTTTTTTAATTAAGTAATCCTTTTTGATATAGTGCCCCCAAAGCCTCATTTTGGTCATACTCAAGAGTTGAGCTGAAGTAATGATTGTAAATATGTATTTGTTATTAAGGATGAAAAGTGGTAAATTAGTCTTAAAGTGCTTTAATCTCTTTGTACCCAAGTGGTTTGAAATTTTTTCCTTAAACTATAAATCATGGGGAAACATAAGGCAAGCTTATAGAGAATGGATAAATGCCATGGTCCTACTATATAGCACAAGGAGCTATATTCAGTATCCTGTGATAAGCCGCAATGGAAAAGAAAGCGAAAAAGAATGGATATGAATGTATAATTGAGGCACTTTGCCATGCAGCAGAAACTAACACATTATAAATCAATTATCTTTCAATCAAATTTAAAAAAAGGAGAAAAAGGAAAAATAATGCAAGTTACCTGTAATGCTCAGTTATCCTTGTGGTTTTCTATAAGCTGACTTTTATAGGATTAGTATGCTGTGGAGAAGAGGTTGTTAAACTGAGAAGAAATATGATGGCAGCTGTACCTGGATGGCCCTTTTGGGTCCAATGTTAACAAAGGGAAAACAGTGTTTACTGAGTGTTGATCCAGACTCTGCTAGGTCTTACATAATCTATTCCTTGTTTGAAACAAGGCTACATATCTTTTTCTGATGTTCACCTTGCAGTAAGACTGTGAAATATTTTATTTGATTAGTATTAATGAATTTTCATTAAAGCTTGAAAGCTTTTTTTCTTTCATGCTTTTTTTCTGAGAGCAAAAAAAAAGAATTTCCTTTTTATATGTCAAAGGCAACAGAATATTAAACAAGTAGGAGAGAAACTTGAATGTTACATAATTAGTGCTCTGAAATTATTTTCCACACTCCGTTCCTTAAGTTTTTTTTTTAAAGGCTAAGTGCATTTTTGAATTCAAAAGCAGAAAGATTATTAATATGAACTCTAAGAACTCTCAGAGTGGGAGGGTTTGGGATAAAGCTCTGACAGGACACAAGGAAGGGAATGTTTCCATTTTTCTTTGTCATCTCTCCGTTCAGTTCAGTCGCTCATTCGTGTCCGACTCTAATACACTGCAAATTAGAGAAAAAATGAAGATGAGTCTGTGACTTGAAAGAACACTTAAATTTTTAAAAACCAGTCTATATTTGGTCTCATTGTACTAGCCTCTGTACCAGTGCTCCGCCTGCCTCTGTAACCGTCCCTTCTTTCTTGTCCATCTCTTTTCTTACTAGTACATTTTGATGGTATAGGTCTTCCAAAAAGTATCTTTTTTTCCATTATCTTTTTGCTTGCTATTTGCTCCTTCAGGTTCTCCTGCATTTCTACCTATCTGCACGTTTATTCCTGATAAACTGATTATCTGTTATGTCCCAGGAATAGTACCAAATGCTAGGAATATTGATTTTACCTTCTGATCTCATCCCTTTATTTAACTTCTAATGAGATGACCGCTGGTCCCATTCCAATTACTGTAGGCAGGTCAACACCCTCTCCTGAGACCTGGCTTCCTTGGCATCCTTGTTTCTTATTTTAAATTCCTGCTCTGACTGATCTTTTCATATCCAGTCACTTCCTGAGGCTGCCCCCTGCCCCCGGCCGTGGCTGTACCTGTGTGTGGCCTCTGCCCTCTTTCTGCTTAAGGCATTGCTGACACGTGTCCTTGGCATGAGACAGATCTTACTGAGAGCTAAAGGATTTCCCAAAGAAAGGCAACACCAAAGGATTCTCAGGCTCCCGCACGACTGCACTCACCGCACACACTAGGAAAGGAACGCTCAACATTCTCCAAGCCAGGCTTCAGCAGTACGTGAACCGTGAACTTCCAGATGTTCAAGCCGGTTTTAGAAAAGGCAGAGTAACCAGAGATCAGATTGCCAACATCTGCTGGATCATTGAAAAAGCAAGAGAGTTCCAGAAAAGCATCTACTTCTGCTTTATTGACTATGCCAAAGCCTTTGACTGTGTGGATCACAATAAACTGTGGAAAATTCTCAAAGAGATGGGAATACCAGACCACCTGACCTGCCTCTTGAGAAACCTGTATGCAGGTCAAGAAGCAACAGTTAGAACTGGACATGGAACAACAGACTGGTTCCAAATAGGAAAAGGAGTACGTCAAGGCTGTATATTGTCACTCTGCTTATTTAATGTATATGCAGAGTACATCATTAGAAACGCTGGGCTGGAGGAAGCACAAGCTGGAATCAAGATTGCCAGGAGAAATACCAATAACCTCAGATATGCAGATGACACCACCCTTATGGCAGAAAGTGAAGAAGAACTAAAGGGCCTCTTGATGAAAGTGAAAAAGAAGAGTGAAAAAGTTGGCTTAAAGTTCAACATTCAGAAAACTAAGATCATGGCATACAGTCCCGTCACTTCATGGCAAATAGATGGGAAAACAGTGAAAACAGTGGCTGACTTTATTTTTTTGGGCTCCAAAATCACTGCAGATGGTGACTGCAGCCATGAATTTAAAAGACGCTTACTCCTTGGAAGGAACGTTATGACCAACCTAGACAGCATATTGAAAAGCAGAGACATTATTTTGTCAACAAAGGTCCATCTAGTCAAGGCTATGGTTTTTCCAGTGGTCATGTATGTCTGTGAGAGTTGGACTATAAAGAAAGCTGAGCGCAGAAGAATTGATGCTTTTGAACTGTGGTGTTGGATAAGACTCTTGAGAGTCCCCTGGACTGCAAGGAAATCGAACCAGTCCATCCTAAAGGAGATCAGTCCTGGGTGTTCATTGGAAGGACTGAGGCTGAAGCTGAAACTCCAATCCTTTGGCCACCTGATGTGAAGAGTTGACTCTTTGGAAAAGACCCTGATGCTGGGAGGGATTGAGGGCAGGAGGAGAAGGGGACAACAGAGGATGGGATGGTTAGATGGTATCACTGACTAAATGGACATGAGTTTGGGTGGACTCCGGGAGTTGGTGATGGACAGGGAGGCCTGGCGTGCTGTGATTCATGGGGTCGCAAAGAGTCAGACATGACTGAGTGACTGAACTGAACTGAAAGAATGATAGAGGAAAGATGATAACACAGGACAGAAAATTGTTGATATTCATGATTAAACCCAAATAAGACCTTGAATGTGAATGAAATGTCTGTAGTGTATAAACTGGACCTGTGGATCACAACTTGTTTGTGTCTTTAGCCACCTGTGGTTGCAAAAAACTGTCCATCTGAATGGAGGGTCTCATGTTTCCTCCTCCTCCAAAACCACTATATCTATGATCATGTTTTACACCAGGTGGAGGACTGGGTGCTCATCCCTCTTTAGTGTAACCCGAAGAGTATCTCCTCTCATGGCACATGAAGAGTATTTGTGTATTAGGTTGGAGAGTTCAGCCTCTAGAAAGCAGAAGGGCAGAAAAAAGGAGAAAATGGGCTGCAGTGATACACTACGTCTTGGGAGGGATATTTCGAGTAAGAATAATTGTTGAGAGAATAATAGGAAGAGAAAGAGGAACTATATGTATAGGTTCAGTTCAGTTCAGTTCAGTCACTCAGTCATGTCCGACTCTTTGCGACCCTATGGACTGCAGCACGCCAGGCCTCCCTGTCCATCACCAACTCCCGGAGTTTACCCAAACTCATGTCCATTGAGTTGGTGATGCCATCCAACCATCTCATTGTCTGTCACCCCTTTCTCCTCCTGCCTCCAATCTTTCCCAGCATCCAGGTCTTTTCCAATGAGTCAGCTCTTTGCATCAGGTGGCCATAGTATTGGAGTTTTAGCTTGAACATCAGTCCTTCCAGTGAGTATTCAGGACTGATTTCCTTTAGGATGGACTGGTTGGATCTCCTTGCAGTCCAAGGGACTCTCAAGAGTCTTCTCCAACACCACATATGTATATGTATGTGATATATATGTGTATATATGTAGGAGATACTGGGTTTTGTATATGTATATGCATATATATTTATATGAATGCTGAATGCTATTAGTATATCAAAGCTAGCATATCCAGAATCTGCCTCATCCCAAATTTGTTTCTCTTGTTTCATGTCTAAATATTTTATTATAATTACAGTCCTTAATGATTCGCATCTGTTTCTCTTCTGGTCCCACTACCTTTATACTCATATTTTTCTTTTCCTGAACTTTTTGAATGTGCATTCCTAAACAGTGTTTCAATTCATCATCTCATCTGAATTCTACATGTTAGCCCCTTGCCATTTTCCTTAGTTTCTTATTATGTTCCATATGGAATGTTAATAATAGTGATAATAAACTAAATTTTCTATAGTAGTCATGTTTCTTTTCCATCCCTTTTGCAGCATAAGGTTCTTAGATTATAGAATCATACTTGCCTCCTGATTAAGATCTTTCAAGGTTGTCTTCTTTCTCACCGAATAAATTTCCCATCTCTCTTCTCAGCTGTTTACTTCAATAGCATTTTAGATTACCTCTAATTTTTCCCAGAAGTACATGAGGGGAGATGGTAATTTTTATTGATTTATTTGTCTGCATCCTTCATTCCTTCTACACTCAACCAGTCCCTCTCTCTGCTGGTCCCTGATACTGGAATGCTACTCACTGCTCTTCCCATATTTTGCTCACCCACACATGTTTGAATGCATCGCATTCTTTCAGACTAAACCATTCAGCATCTCTTCCCAGAAATTTTCTAGTAGGACTTGTATCTCTTTTCTCAGAATTCATTTAAGACTTTATCTGAGCTTATGTCACTATGATTCTATGCTGTATTATAAATGTATGTGTCTTCTCTTTTTTACCAATGAGTTACTTTGGGCAGGACAAGTGCTTATATCCAAGTTCCAATATCTGTTTGTTAAGTGAAGGAAAGATTATCAAATTGGCAAATATTAAAGATAAAGGCAGTTATCAAGGGTCTATCTTAATGCCATGCAGCTATTGTTTTCAGCTCTTTGTCAGTGAAACCATTCCAGTGTTAATCAGCGCAGGCTAGATCATGCTGCGATAACAAATTAATTTGCAAATCTTAGTGGTTTAACACATCAGTGGATTATTTTTTGCGAATGGCACAGATCCAGTGTGGATCATCAGGGTAACTCATTTTCACATTGTGATTCAGGGCAGGGGCCAAATATTGCATTAATCAAAAAAAGTAGAAGCACTTTTCTGTTTCTTAAATCTGTTGTCTAGGCTTCTGCTTAAAAGTGACACGTGTAGGTTCAGTCATAGTCCAGTTCAGTTCAGTTCAGTCCCTCAGTCGTGTCCGACTCTTTCGACCCCATGAACCGCAGCACGCCAGGCCTCCCTGTCCATCACCAATTCCTGGAGTCCACCCAAACCCATGTCCATTGAGTTGGTGATGCCATCCAGCCACCTCATCCTCTGTCGTCCCCTTCTCCTCCTGCCCTCAATCTTTCCCAGCATCAGGGTCTTTTCCAATGAGTCAGCTCTTGGCATCAGGTGGCCAAAGTATTGGAGTTTCAGCTTCAGCATCAGTCCTTCCAGTGAACACCCAGGACTGATCTCCTTTAGGATGGACTGGACAATCATAGTTACTTGGCCATAATTAGTCACAAAGTCCCAATCAACTGAAGAGTGCCTGAAGAACCGAGCTTCACGTGAATGTTTGACACCCTGTCTCTATCATGTTTCTCTACTTACTTTGTCAGTGCTTACCTCTGAATAGGAAAATTCTTTATACTATGATACTATAAATACTCATAAAATTACCAATTTTGAAGTTAATGAATTCTATACATAGAACAATATCTCATACCATTTAATTTTATCAGTTGAATAACAAAAACTCCAAAATTAAAATTGAGTGGTTTGTCACTTTTCCTAGTATGAATCTGAATTGTATATATTTATTTTCATACTAGTTTCTTACTTTCTCTAAAATTATTATAATATCTCCTTTGCTTAATAATTACAGCAATAGCAAAAACAATAGCAATATACAAGTTGTATGTTTATTAGTTAGTAAATAACAGTATTTATTGCTGTGAACTAGAAACTCATTGTCCAAAATCTTACGTATGTTATCTCTTGAAATTTTCAGAACATTCCTCTTTGGTAGGTAAATTATTAATATTCTCATTTTACATGTAAGGAAATTGAAGCTAAGATAGGATGTTTCCAAATATACCACAGCTAGAGCAAGGTAGCACTAGAATTTGATACACATTTTTTCTGACTCTAGTCTCTAAGCTATAACATGTATCAGTAGAGGTCCTAATCACGACTTTAGTTTGCCTCTTAATCTCCAACATATTTGATTTTAAAGTCTGTAAGATAGTTAGTTTTAGAACTTAAGTATAAAACGAGAAGGAAGATGTAAAATGAGAAAGAAGACCCCCTTGTTAAGAACTCATCTGATGGGTCCTAAAAGGCATCTATTAGTTTTAACTCATTGAATTTTCAGAGGTAAAAAATGGAAGTGTGTCCATGTGAGAAAAGGCTTTTCTTTGCACTAGCGGCTGCTGTCTTTGAAGCTAGGAAGGCAAGACAACTACAAAACAAGCTGTCATCAACATTATACACAACTGCAAATGTTCAAGAAAACACTGTTTCAGCACAGGGCGGCAGAGAGTCGGTAGATGACAGCCTTGGTGTGTTGACAACTATTCAAGAGGAAGAGATGTGAACTTTCTTGCCAACAAACAACTAAAAAAAGCTAGGAATTGAAGAGGTAGGCAGAGGGAAATGAAGATATGATCTTGAGAGAATGAAAGAATTTATTATTTCATCTGCAGAATGCTGTTCTTGGTTAGAAAATGTGCTGTGAGTTTCTCCAGGAAAGGAGTTTGCCTTAATAGACACACACACACACACACACACATATACATATATATATATATATGTATATATACGTAGAAACCCTGTTTGTGGATCAAAAGAAAGGAGGGTTGCAGATGTGGAGAACACACGTGTGTTCACGGGGGTGGGGAGGGAGAGGGGTGGGATGAACTGGGAGATTAGGATTGACAGGCACACACTAGCACATGTAAAACAGACAGCCAGTGGGAAGCTGCAGGATAGTGCAGGGAGCTCGGCTCAGTGCTCTGTGATGACCTGGAGGGGTGGGGTCCGGGAGATGTGCGGAGGCCCAAGAGGGAGGGGGTATATGGCTTCCCTGGTGGCCCAGTGGTAGAGAATCCGCCTGCAATGCGGGAGACCTGGGTTCGATCTCTGGGTTGGGAAGATCCCCTGGAGGACAGCATGGCAACCCACTCCAGTATTCTTGCCTGGAGAATCCCATGGACAGAGGAGCCTGCAGGCTACAGTCCATGGGGTCACAAAGCGTCGGACACGACTGAGTGACTTGGCACGCATAGCTGATCTACTTCGTTGTACTGCAGAAACTAACATAGCATTGTAAAGCAATTATACTAAAAAAAAAAGAAAAGAAAAAGAAAGGCAGGTCATCATCCAGTGGATAGTTTCGAATGAAAATCTGTATTCCAGTGAAGTATTCTTGAGTTCATTTGTTCGATTATGTATTGAGTGGAGTATTCTCTTCCTTGTCCCCTGTTAGGCCAACTAATGCCTCCTACTGGCTTGCTATTTTGGTATGGTAACTATCTGCTGTATCTTTTTTCTATATATTCTAGTATGCTTTAAACCAACAAAGGGCAATTCACTGATTTCTGGCTCTTATTTTTACAGTTTATATTGGCAACAAAAGTATTCCAAGAATATCATTTGCTTTTGAGCTCAAAATGAAGCTTTGTAAAACAAAGGCGCTGATATGGTGCTAGAAAATTCAGTGGGATTTGGTGGTCATCCTTTGCAACCACAGCAACTTCCTGTGTTAAGATAGGGCACAGTTGTCTGATTCAGGTAGGCAGCACCTGTTGAGATTGGAGATCTACCTTCTGTTTTGATGACTTTTCTGCATTAATCTTCTCATTTTTTATTTATAAAATCAAAAATTAGCTTTGGCTTTTCCCCCTTTCTCCAGAATACATCATGCCCCTCTGGAATTTGTACTGTATTTTTGCAAGATGTTTCCCGTTGGGAGAAGGTAGTTAATATTCAAGACCTTTACATATTATTTCTTACAGCTGTATAGGAATCTACAATTATGTCCAAATAAAAAGTTTACATTTAAAAAGACACAATTTCTAAACAGTGACAACAGATCACTAAACCAAGTACTGGCTCTTTTGAGTTCGGGGTCCTGTGTGACCCCGCGGATGCCCATCCATGAAGTTGACCCGGCTTCCAACTTTTTGAGAGTAGGACCTGCGAAAGCCCTGAATAAGTGTATGTTGAAACAGACCCAACAGTTTTAAGTGGTTTTGTGAGACTCACTCTGGAGAAGGCAATGGCACCCCACTCCAGTACTCTTGCCTGGAAAATCCCATGGATGGAGGAGCCTGGTAGGCTGCAGTCCATGGGGTCACGAAGAGTCGGACATGACTGAGTGACTTCACTTTCACTTTTCACTTTTATGCATTGGAGAAGGAAATGGCAAGCCACTCCAGTGTTCTTGCCTGGAGAATCCCAGGGATGGGGTCACACAGAGTCGGACACGACTGAAATGACTTAGCAGCAGTGAGACTCACTCAGCATTTCAGTGGTAGAATTAGGATTACAAATGAAATGGTCCAATCCAGTGGGCCTTCCAAGTCATTGCATCGTGCTCTGGGGGTAGGGCTCTGCTCAGTAGGGTTCCAGGTCCAGATTCAGCTCTAGAACTTTCTGTGGCAGGAAATAAAAGAATGTGGAAAGGAAAGACATGTGGAGAAACTATTAATGAAATTCTCATTTGTTAATTCTTCTCTATTTTTAGGTGAAATAATCTTCATGCTTTATATTTTGTTACATGACTTTAATCTTTGGAATTTTGCATTTGATTTTTGGCACATAAATAATTTTCCTTGAATTCATGGGTGTAGAGATTGACCTGTTTGCTTTGTAGAGTTAGAGATGGAAAGCTTTCCTACTTGAAGATTGAGATCTATCTATCATCTGTATCTACATGATTGTATAAAGAATGGGCACATAGTTAATAATTTTGATAAACCTCAAATCAAAGACACATTTTGCATCAGTTGCTAAGTACTTAGCATTCTTATTAGCAAATATTGGAGATTAAGAGTGTTCTGTTTTTTGTATAAAACTATTAACTCATTCTTACTAAAGTATGACTAAATTGAACTATGATGACAGTTTTAGTCTTTTAAATTAAGTGTGGAGTGTAGCATCATAGAAAGAAAAAGCTTAGCATAGAAATATATAGAATTATGTTTATTCTGCTTATGGCCACTTAGCATGTAATGCTTGTGAGTATCAAATACCTGATTAATGAAAAATAAGTTGATAATGGTATCCGACCTTTCTATTTTACATTGGAAGTTTCTGTGAAGACCAAATTCAATCACATAATGCCTTTAAAATCTATAATCCAATATACATATAATTTTAAATTGCAGATTCAAAATTACTTTACATAATTTAATGCTAAATTTTCCTTTGAAGAATCCTTAAATTTAGGAAGTCTTGGAAACATTATCTTAAAAAGGAGTTCTGTACAAAATATTGTTATTACATTAGAGAAACAAAGCTATTTTTCCATAATTTTCTCAAATGTTTTTTATATGCAAAACGAAAAAGAACTAAACTCATGTTTCAGAAAAACTGAGTAGAAACAATGATGTATGTCTCATATTATAAAATAATATTATTTTTTCTGAATAAAAATTTATTTTGGCTACTTATATATTCATGAGCAAGCACACTCTGTGTTATCTTAAGACAATACAGATTAACTGGATTTTTTAAAGGCAATAAACTTAATGACAAATATGGAAACTAAAAAACTCATTTGGTATGCAATGTTAGTTTATAGCTTGCATTTTATTTCTACATTTTCCAGCATCAGTGGAGAACCTGCTAGTCTATATGTTACTATTAAGGATATCAGCTTTTTATCTCTGTTCTTAAAAAGGGCTAGCATTTTTATATGTTCATACATAGTTATAATTTAGCATATATGTGAAAGATTATTTCTTTTCTTGAAAATGTGTCTGATGATAGAATCTGTTGGCAACGAAGCAGTGCAGAGGTGTACTGGCCCTTTAATGCTGTTTCTGTTGTCATGGAAATAAGATTTTCAAGTAGGTTTATCTGCAGTGCTTTCCTTTTATGGATTCCCTATCATTTCAAGTTGGTTTTGGACAAGCATCTTTATCCTTTAAATAAAAACACCAATCTTGACCAACTTTCAATGTTTTCCCCAATAAGATTTCTTAAAAACCTAGGAGTAGGGCAGTGTTAGATTTTCCAGGAGTGTACATTACATATACACCAGGATTTTCTTTAAAAAAAAAAAACAAAAACAAAAAGAAAACAAAAAAGCAGAATCCAGAGAGGGAGGTTCAAGGGGGAGGAGATATATGTATACCTACTGCTGATTCATGTTGAGGTTTGACAGAAAACAACAAAATTCTGTAAAGCAATTATCTTTCAATTAAAATTAAATAAAGTTTTAAAAAAAAGCAGACTCCAGCTCCTGTGTCAAGCATTTAAAATGAATATCACTCTCACATTATTGTTAGTTGTATAAGTACAGTTTATGTAGGAAAAAAATGAGAAACATGAACAGAACAGTGTCACTGCTCCTGTTATTTATCCAGTTCCTACCAGATCTCCATTTTCTTTGATGAGTCAGCAGCCACTTCCCTGGAGAATTCATTACTACAGAGAGATATGTTGGGGTTGAATTTACTCCTAACAAGCTGTGTGATCTTGGCAAGTTATTTCACCTCTCTCTTCCTCAGTTTCTTTATCTTTTTCCATCATATGATAAAATTTGTGCTTCCTAATCACTTAAATGGATTCTCGTCAACAATAGTCTCATGTGCTATTTATGTAGTCATATGTTCCTAAGGAGAAATATAATAGCAATGTGTTTCCAGGATAATAAAGGGATCTGGGCAGTGTAGTCATGGTGGGCTTTCCTGAGCTCCCAGGAACTGGCAGTTTTTCATAAGCACCCAGGAAAACAAGATACAGTTTACAACACCTTCTTCTCAGCAGTAGCACGCGAACATGTGGTGGGACCCTGTGGTGAGGGCATGCTGACCAGGAGAGACAAGCAAAACCAAGGAAGAACAGAGTGCTGTAGAAAGTGCTAGAGCAGAGGAGAGAGCAGGTACGTGAGGTCCAGTCAGGGGGCTTCCGGTCCCATTTGGAGGATTCAGGTACGAAAAGAATTAAACTGACAAGTCATCAGCCGAATGACCTTCATGCTTCTTTATTCTTCCCTCTCTTTGGGGGCAGATGTATGATGCAAAAAAGTCATGAGAGCTTGCTTCAAAAAACTGTAGGGACATGCCTTGTTTTATTATAGTAGTGATGGTCATAATTCTAATATTTAATTATTATTTTTTGTGGTTCAGGCTCTGACAGCACTTGTCACTGTCAGCTTATAAAAAATGTTGGTTTTTCTTTTTTTTTTTTTCTTTTAACCTCTTGTTAAGGGAAAAGTGCGCAGGTGAGAGAATGTGATAGCTTCTTCCATTCCGTTCAGGATTAGAGGTGTAACAGAGCCGTGGGACCCACACACCAGCACGGTGAGTTGACTCCAGCGTTCAGCGCGGAGGTGCTGGGGAAGGGAAGCAACCTGTGAAGACCGGAGGTGCAGCCCTGCCCCGTGAACACCCCCGCGGGCGGCCTCCCTGAGGCGGGGAACTGAGAGTTCGGCCCCATGTCTGGCTTTTGAAAGATTTTTGTAATCACCCGAGTGAACAAACAAGGCAAGAATAAAACAAAACTCGAAAAAAGCAGCTGAACAGCTCTGTCCTGGGGGTCCGGGAGCCTTGTGTCCTTTTGCTGAAGCCTGTACCTGCCCCTCGCCCAGGTCGCCGCGCTGGGAGCCGGTAGGGAGCCTTGGGGACCTCCTAATAGGAGGTTCTTCCCTTTGCCGTGTGAAAGCCCAGCCACCATTTTCAGATGAAAGACCTGGCAAGTGTTTGAGTAGCTCTTACCACACCTTTCTCGGTTGAGTCGTCAGAACGCACCCGGGCGACTCCAAGAGTCGGCTGGCATCTGTTTCTGTGGTGTCGGCCCCTCGCGGCCTCTCTCTCTTGAGGGCTGTCTCCCCTCACGCGGCTCAGAGACCTCGCCTTGTGGGCTTTCTCCGGAGGACGCGGAGCCTTCTAGTCCAGTTTCTCTACTCACCGTTCAAAAAAACGGTGGCCTAAATCTCACTGGCCCGAGGAAGGCCTTAGTAAGACAGATTCTTCTCTCCATTCTCGTCCCACTCAGGCCTGACCACTGCTTGTGGGTTTTCTGTGCTGAGTACTGCTGCTTGGAGGGGCCCCTCGGCACGGTCCGAGGCTGGCGCCTAGCGAGACAAGACCAGAGGGTCTCAGCGAATCACGGCTTCTGGGTGCCAAAGGGCCGCCCGCGGAGCGCACTGCTTCAGGTCTCTCTGTCTCTTAATCTCCCTATTTGTTAAATGGGAAAGTAGTATACCTTCCTTTCTCCACTGGGAACAATGTGAAGCAGAATTAGGCCTGACTACAAATACTTATTTGTTTTCATGATCCTGCCTTGACTTATTACACAAAAAGATTTTGGTTGGCTGGGAAGATATAAACATGAGGGACTGAAGATCCCTTTATGAGCTGGATGAGGAATGTGGTAAGTGAAAGTGAAAAAGTTGCTCAGTCTTGTATGACTCTTTGTGACCCCGTGGCCTACACAGTCCATGGAATTCTTCAGGCCAGAACACTGGAGTGGGTAGCCTTTCCCTTCTCCAGGGGATCTTCCCAACCCAGGGATCGAACCCAGGTCTTCTGCATTGCGGGAGGATTCTTTACCAGCTGAGCCACAGGGGAATCCCAGGAATGCTGAAGTGGGTAGCCTATCCCTTCTCCCAGGGATCTCCCTGACCCAGGAATTGAACCGGGGTCTCCTGCATTGCAGGCAGATTCTTTACCAACTGAGCTATCAGGTGGCATGCCTTGATGACAGCCATAAGAAGAGTGCTTTGTTTTATGTGCACACATTTCTTTGAAATGGATGGACAGGTGTGGCCCCTGCAGACAGACTGCCTGATTTGACTCTCAACTCTGCCGCTCTGTGCCTCAGTTTTGATATCTACAAGGTGAGAATAATAATGTTACCTATCTCATAGAATTATTGTGAAGATTAAATGTGGGAAATTCGTATCCTTTTCTTAGAAGCGCCTGGCACATCAAAAGGGCTCATCTGAGCATTTGCTCTTATTATTATTGCCATGATCATTGTTGGATTTTATTTGGTCTGTGAACAGTAGAACCACTTTGCAGAGAATAACTGTTGTCTTGAAACAACATAATAAGATTGTCACCTGCCTAGCCTTTTCTACTTTAGGAAATCTTAAAGTTTTAAAATGTGGTTTTGACAAAATTATACCCTTTACTAAGCTTTGGACAGTTTATAGTATGAAAAGTCACATGTTCTTAGTTACTTCAACTTGGTTTATGAGCAGGAAGCTAATACCATGCTTCCCACTGTACCTGATAACAGTTCTGAGACAATTCTGCTTTGTGGTCAGTTGGTTTAGGCAGACCTATGACCTGGGCAAGTCTAGAATTGACCCAGGGATTGCTAATCCAGAGTAGTCCCCCAGTCTATCAAAGGGAATCTACTGACCCCTGAGAAAATCTTTACATACTGTTTTAGGAAGAAAAAAAATCCTATTTGTAGATACTCAGGATAAAATTATTTTTGCCAAGTGGATTACCTTATGACTCAAGACAGTAATAGTTCCTCTCAAACCTAACACTTCAAGACCTGAGGTCTTGCTCTCTTCTTTTCTAAGCAGTTTATGGGAGAGTTAATTATTTGAACTGATGTCACATTCGAGGAAGGAGGGAGTCTCACATGTACTGAGTGCCAGCCGCACCTGTGCCAAGATTTGTGCTGAATGCACTGGATCCTGCAAAATCCCCCATGAATAGACTTTCTGTTTCTTAGTTTACAAATGAGAAGCAGAACCATAAAGAGGTCACGGAGGATGTGCAGAGCAGGCAGAGCTGCCCTTGGAAACTGACTGCTAAGCCAAGCCCAGCCAGGGCACCGCGCTGACCTCAGTGAGCCCAGAGAATGGCCGAAAGCCATCTACGTGAGGAAAAGTAATCCTGCTATTTGTTCCCTAAGCCTGGGGAATAAACAGCTATTTGGTTTGCATCTGCTGGAGCCTGTTTCACAGGAGTGGTTTAGTGCTAGAATTAAGAGCACAGGCTCAGAAATCGGACTGCCTGGTCTCTTTGCCCAGCTCTGCCCTTTACGTTGTTCCCTGGGGCAAGTTCTTTCTCTCCCTCTGTTTCTGCATCTGTAAAATGGGGATAACATTAGTGCATGCTTGGAGGGTTATTTTGAAGATTCTTGAGCAACAGTATGGCCCCAAATGCTAAGAATTGTGACTGGCATATAATAGTCCCTAAATGTTTAGCATTGCTTTTCTGAGTTGTACCAGGTGGACGAATCTGCTGCTGTCAACTTGCAATTTCTATATCACTCTAGTGCTGATATTTTTCATACAGCATGCTTTACTAACAATGGCTATATTTATTTTTTAACAATAGTTATAATTACACTATTTTTGTTCAGTTTTTTGGAAGAACTTTTTCATCTGCTTTCATCACCTACTAAGTGGCTTCAACTGATGAAGGCCTATCTTATGAAGATGTTGGAGGGATAAAATGAGATGATGTACATAAAACACTTAGCACAGTGTCTGGCACTTGGTGCAGTCAGAAGACAACAGGGCAAGTGTTAATGCATTCATTTTGTATTTGAGGAAATTGAGACAGACCATCCTTGACCAAAATCATATAGTGGGTAGTGGTACGGAAAACTCAAAGCAGGATACCTGACAGAATGCCTGCTATAGAAATATTGCAATAAATCACTAATAGAGTGATTAATAACTAATAGTCTAATTAGTTTTAGACTAATAAGACTCTGCATTTTATTGTTGCATGATTTGATGTATTTGGACCTGGGGGTTATAATATGGCTTCATTGACAAGAATCTCCAAAAGCTCTATTTAAATTTTTTTTTGGTAATTTTTAAAATCTTTTTAATTTTTTCTGTGTTTGTTTTGTCATATTTATTCATTCTGTTTTTTAGGTTCCACATATAAGTGAAGCAATATAGTATTTGTCTTTGTCTGACTTATTTCACTAAACATAGTACCCTCTAGGTCCATCCATGTAGTTGCAATGGCAGGATTTCATTCTTTTCAATGGTGAGTAACATTCCATTGTGTGTATGTACCACATCTTCTTGATCCAGTCATCTAATGATGGAAACTTAGGTTGCTTCAGTATCTTGGCTATTGTAAATATTGCTGCAGTGAACACTGGTGTGCAGCTCTATTTTTTGAGACATGAGAAACTTGTTTTTAGTTGACTTCCCAAAGGTGTTTTAGATGTCACTGCACAGATTGGACGTTTTGCATTCTCTTCTCTCTGGACCATCCAGAGAAGCTACTTGTGACTACTTGCTTCTAGGATCCAGTTTTGTGTACTATTTCAGCTTTATAGATGTCAGTATCTACCTCTTTTTAGTGAATGTAATCAAAGTCAACATAGTGTTGAAACAAATCTTTTAACAACACAGAAATTCTGAATGGTCACCTGAATATTCTATTTAAAAAGCAGGTTTTTTTTTTAATGGGACATATGATAGCCTATGTCTCATTCCTGATTTCCTTGTAAATTACTTGCTTCTGTCAGGCTAAGTCTTATGACCTGTGCAGTAGGAATACCAGTTATTCCCAAGATCGCAAATGATCAGAAAGATAAAAACGTGCCTAGCATACAGTGGCTGCCACACAAGTATTTATTAAATGCTTTTGCAGATGGTAATGGCAGCCGTGAAATTAAAAAACACTTGCTCTTTGGAAGGAAAGCTATGACAAACCTAGACAGTATACTAAAAAGCAGAGACATCACTTTACCCACAAAGGTCCATTTAGGCAAAGCTATGGCCTTCCTGGTAGTCATGTACAGATGTGAGAATTGAACTGAAAGAAGTCTGAGTGCTGAAGAGTTGGTGCTTTCCAAGTGTGGTGCTGGAGAAGACTCTTGAGAGTCCCTTGAACAGCAAGGAAATCAAGCCAGTTGATCCAAAAGGAATCAATCCTGAATAGTAATTGGATGCTGAAGCTGAAGCTACAGTACTTGCGGCCCCTTAATGCAAAGAGCCAACTCGTTGGAAAAGACCCTGATGCTGGGAAAGATTGAAGGCAAAAGGAGAAGGGGATGGCAGAGGATGAGATGGTTAGATAGCATCACCAACTCATTGGACATGAATTTGAGCAAATTCTGGGAGACAGTGGAGGACAGAGGAGTCTGGTTTGCTATATCCATGGGGCTGCAAAAGAGTCAAACACAACTTATCAACTGAACAAGAAAACTGAGTCAGTTCAGTTCAGTAGCTCAGTCATGTCCAACTCTTTGTGGCCCCATGAACCACAGCACGCCAGGCCTCCCTGTCCATCACCAACTCCCTGAGTCTACCCAAACCCATGTCCATCGAGTTGATGATGCCATCCAACCATCCCATCCTCTGTCGTCTCCTTCTCCTCCTGCCCCCAATCCCTCCCAGCATCAGGGTCTTTTCAAATGAGTCAGCTCTTTGCATCAGGTGGCCAAAGGATTAGAGTTTCAGCTTCAGCATCAGTCCTTCCAGTGAACACCCAGGACTGATCTCCTTTAGGATGGACTGGTTGGATCTCTTTGCAGTCCAAGGGACTCTCAAGAGTCTTCTCCAACACCACAGTTCAAAAGCATCAATTCTTCTGCGCTCAGCTTTCTTTATAGTCCAACTCTCACATCCATAGATGGCTACTGGAAAAACCATAACCTTGACTAGATGGACGTTTGTTGGCAAAGTAATGTCTCTGTTTTTTAATATGCTGTCTAGGTTGGTCATAACTTTCCTTCCAAGGAGTAAGTGTCTTTTAATTTCATGGCTGCAATCACCATCTGCAGTGATTTTGGGGCCCAGGAAAATAAAGTCAGCCACTGATTCCACTGTTTCCCCCTGGCCCCTGGGAAGCCTGTCACTTCAAAGTAGGTCTGTCCTCAGCTTCATTGGATGAAAGATTGCAGAGAAAACACGTGTGACTTATGGCTTCTGCTCTCAGTGACAGGCAGGAGAAATATATATTGAAATAGCATTTGTATTGAAATGTTAAAAATGGAAAAAATGTATGATACTTGGCAAATACACGTTGTAGACAAAAGATATTGAA
The DNA here is from genome assembly GCF_910594005.1 of Cervus elaphus. Lineage (NCBI taxonomy): Eukaryota > Metazoa > Chordata > Mammalia > Artiodactyla > Cervidae > Cervus > Cervus elaphus. The sequence goes on along the minus strand of NC_057846.1, from coordinate 15,839,078 downwards.
ATTCAGGCTTTGGAATGGAGGGAGGAAAGACATCAGTTTTCCTTTAATATCTGCAATATCAGATCCTAAAAATAGATTTGCATTTATCTTGGATATCTGCAGTGGGGTGCTGGGGATGACTGGAGCATCCTGCAACAAACCTAAAGAATAGTCTCAAATGGATGGATTGTGTGTGGCTGTTGCACAACCAGATGGAAACCAAGGGGTGCTCTCCAGGGTTCATTTAACCTGTGCACATGGAGCAAAGGAACTTGTAGGATGTAAATTTCTTCTGGTGCTTGAAAGCTTGAGTGTGTCCATCTTCCTTATATATCACATTGCCGTGGTATGTCATCCAAGTAGACCCTACGTCGTTGCCAGTACAGCTCTTGGGAGAAAGTTTTCTGGTTGTTTCTGGTGCATAAAGGACTTAGCTGTTAGGGCTTCCCTGGTAGCTCAGCTGGTAAAGAACCCGCCTGCAATGCAGGAGACCCCGGTTCAATTCCTAGATCTGGAAGATCCGCAGGAGAAGGGATAGGCTACCCACTCCAGTATTCATGGGCTTCCCTTGTGGCTCAGCTGGTAAAGAATCCACCTGCATTGCGGGAGACCTGGGTTCGATCCCTGAGTGGGGAAGATCCCCTGGGGAAGGGAAAGGCTACCCTCACCCGATTTCTGGCCTAGAGAATTCCATGGACTGTATAGACCATGGGGTGGCAAAGAGTCGACATGACTGAGCAACTTTCACTTCTACACATCTAATTCATGGAGTGTAGATCATGATCAAAGGTGTCTTGCTCAAGACTAAGAACCCCCTAAATGTCTTAGATGTACAACTCACCAAAAAGGAACAATGCATAAATCACTTGCCCCTTAGACAGAGGAGAGGAAGTGCCTTTCATCCTGATGTGCCCGTTGGGACAAGCCTGCTGTGCCCTGCCTGAGTCTTGAATTCATATGTACTGGCAGGTGACATTTTGAAGAGAAGTTGTCTGTCTGTGCATAGCCTCTTTCTGAGATAAGAAGAATGTTTAGATTACCCGAGATGCTCTCCAGAAATGTAAGAGTAGACGCCAGTATATTTTTTTGAGACATGAAAGGACTTGCAGTCTAATGTATAACCAAAAAGACCAGAGTGCTCATTATAAAGCTGAGATGACTTGAATCTGATTTTTCCTCATCATATCTTTATGCACCATGTTGTGTAATCAGCTTTCGCAAAGGATTTTTCCTATCATCTGTGTCTGCAGGAACATTCAAAGCAAGATTTAAAACCAGTATTTCAAAACTCAACACTTCTGATGAGCTTTGCAAGCTCTATGTTAGCCTCTCTGTCTTCCTTGTTCTCTTTCTCTCTCTCACACACACATACACATTCCCATTTTGCTTTTTATTTTTAAGGGTTTGTCATTTGCAGTATCCAGTGTGATGTGTAAGGTTGGACTTAACTGAGAGTTCCAAATTGCTGACTTTTGATTCAGATGAATAGAGCAAAAAAATTCATCTTTCAGCTAAGGTATAACTTATGACTATTGTTGTTAGTGTTAACACGAAGACTTCACTCAAAAATGAAGAAATGGTGACATGACATGTCTTATGACTGTGGTAACCAAGTACTGAATGACTTATCTTCTTGTGAGAGTGGATGTAGAATTAGAAAGACCGAAATTCAAATCCTAGTTTCTTAGCTCACAACCTGTGTCATCCGGAGAAAGTTATGTAACTTTGAGGATCTCAACTTTGGTTTACAATAAATACTTATAATAGATTTTTCCTATTTTAAAAGGGTTAATTTTGTCTAGATAGTGTTCCTCTTGAATTTTTCTATCTGCCCTTACACTAATCAGTGCTTGTGACACGCACTTGGTAAAAGAGACATGGCATATGATTACTCATTTTCCACTTGCCAGTTTGTTTTACAGTTTCATTTATGAAATATCTGTATCATTCTGCCATCAACTCCTAAGCCACGGCATTTCAATTGTACATGTGTATCATGTTTTCTTCATCCATTCACCCATTGGTGGGCACTCAGGTGTTTTACATACCTTGGCTACTGTAAATAATGCTAGGATAAATGTAGGGGTGTATGTTTGTTTTTGAATTCATGTTTTCATGTTCTTCAGATAAATACCCAGAAGTGAAATTGCTTGGATCATTGTTGTTGTTCAGTCACTTAGTCGTGTCCAACTCTTGTGGACCCCATGGACTGCAGCACGCCAGACTTCCCTGTCCTTCACTGTCTCCCAGAGTCTGCTCAAACTCATGTCCATTGAGTTGATGATGCCATCCAACCATCTCATCCTCTGTCACCCTTTTGCCTTCTGCCCTCAGTCTTCCCCAGCATCGGGGTCTTTTCCAATGAGTTGGCTCTTTGAATCAGGTGACCAAAGTATTGGAGATTCAGCTTCAGCATCAGTCTTTCCACTGAATAGTCAGGGTTGATTTTCTTTAGGATTGACTGGATTGATCTCCTTGCAGTCCAAGGGACTCTAAGGAATCTTCTTCAGCACCACAATTTGAAAGCATCAGTTATTTGGTGCTCAGCCTTCTTTATGGTCCAACTCTCACATCCATACATGACTACTGGAAAAACCATAGCCTTGACTATACAGACCTTTGTCGACAAAGTCCTGTCTCTGCTTTTTAATATGCTGTCTAGGTGTCATAGCTTTCCTTCCAAGGAGCAAGCGTCTTAATTTCATGGCTGCAGTCACCATCCATAGTGATTTTGGAGCCCAAGAAAATAAAATATGTCACTGTTTCCACTTTTTCCCCTTCTATTTGCCATGAGGTGATGGGATTGGATGCCAGGATCTTATTTCTTTGAATGTTCAGTTTTAAGTCAGCTTTTTCACTCTCCTCTTTCACCCTCATCAAAAAGCTCATTAGTTCCTCTTCACTTTCTGCCATTAGAGTGATATCATCTGCATATTTGAGGTTGTTGATATTTTTCCTACCCATCTTGATTCCAGCTTGTGATTCATCCAGCCTGGCATTTCACATGATGTACTCTGCATATAAGTTCATATGCAGTTCATAAGCATCATATGTTAGTTCTATTCATAATTTTTTATGAATAGAAAAAGGAATAGTCTTACTATTTTCCATAGTGGCTGTACCAATTTACATTCTTACCAACAGTGTGTAAGAGTTCCCCTTTCTTCACATCCTTCTCAACACTTGCTGTTTCTTGCCTTTTTGATAATAACCAGTCTGACAGGTGTGAGGTGATATCTCACTGTGGTTTTGATTTGCATTTCCCTGATGATTAGGGATGTTAAGCATCTTGTTGGCCATCTGTATGTCTTCATTAGAAAAACATCAATCCAGCTCCTTTGACCATATTTTAAAAATTGTTTTTTCCTTTGTTATTGTTGTTGAGTTATGAGTTTTACACATATTTTGGATATTAACTCTTATCTGATATACTATTTGCAAAGTATCTTCTCACAACAGGTTTAGATTTAGTGAGCAATTGTGTCTTCTAGTTTACATTGGAAAAATGTCATATATTTCACAAATATTTCTTAGGCAGTGTTTGAAAGGGAAATCATATTTAACATTTAGTACCATATTTTTAAACTCCCATTGATAAAATATTATATGTTTTAATCTACTGAAAATAGAGTGTGGCAAACATAATGTGATGTGATGGAAAGCATGTTAGATGAGATGTCTCATCATCTCAATTTGTAGGTCTTAAATGCAACATAGGGATTTTTCTGGTTGTCCAGTGGTTAAGACTCCATGTTCCCAATCCAAGAGGCATGGGTTTCCATCCCTGGCTAGGGAACTAAGATCCCACATGCTATGCGATATGGTCAAGATAGTTAAAAAAAAAAAAAAGACATTTAAAAATTAAATTAAAAAAACAATCTAGAAAACAGAATTGCCAATTCTTAGGGGTTCATGGAAGTATATTTTCAAATTCATAAGGTTAATACAATAATGACAACTATGTTTCTTTTTCTTTTTGAAACAGTTTTGAATTACTTGGTTGTTCAAAAGATTTAGTTTAAATGAAAACAAGACTTTAAAAAATAATTCTAAACACACCAATCAGCCCCAGAAACTCACCTGCCCTCAAACAGGGGGGAAGGAATTACGGTGTTTAATGGGTCAGAATTTCCCTTTTGGAAGCTGAAAAGGTTTTGGAGATGGATGCCGATGGTGGTTGTACAACAGCATGAATGTGCTTAATGCTTAATGCCAGAAAACTGTCCACTTCTATAGGGTTCAGTTCAGTCGCTCAGTTGTGTCCGACTCTTTGCGACCCCATGAATCACAGCACACCAGGCCTCCCTGTCAATCACCAACTCCTGGAGTTTACTCAAACCCATGTCCATTGAGTCGGTGATGCCATCCAACCATCTCATCCTCTGTCGTCCCCTTCTCCTCCTGCCCCCAATCCCTCCCAGCATCAGGGTCTTTTCCAATGAGTCAACTCTTAGCATGAGGTGGCCAAAGGATTGGAGTTTCAGCCTTAGCGTCAGTCCTTCCAATGAACACCCAGGACTGATCCCCTTTAGGATGGACTGGTTGGATCTTGCAGTCCAGGGGACTCTCAAGAGTCTTATCCAACACCACAGTTCAAAAGCATCAATTCTTCAGTGCTCAGCTTTCTTTATAGTCCAACTCTCACATCCATACATGACCATTGGAAAAACCATAGCCTTGACTAGACGGACCTTTGTTGGCAAAGTAATGTCTCTGCTTTTTAATATGCTGTCTAGGTTGGTCATAACGTTCCTTCCAAGGAGTAAGCGTCTTTTAATTTCATGGCTGCAATCACCATCTGCAGTGATTTTGGACACCCCAAAAATAAAGTCTGACACTGTTTCCACTGTTTCCCTATCTATTTGCCATGAAGTGATGGGACCAGATGCCATGATCTTAGTTTTTTGAATGTTGAGGTTTAAGCCAACTTTTTCACTCTCCTCTTTCTCTTTCATCAAGAGGCTTTTTGGTTCCTCTTCACTTTCTTCCATAAGAATGGTGTCATCAGCATATCTGAGGTTATTGATAAAATGGTACATTTCATGTTATATGTATTTTGGCACAATAAAAAAATTAATCTCTACTCTCTAAGAAGTGATTGCCATAAGGAAGTTCTGTGCATGCTTGTTTCTCCCCATAAGAGGCTTTTTAGCCTCGATTAGAGGTGCTTCTTTGTATATTTGAAAAATTGGTGTAAATTGCTGTTGTCTTCTTTTAAAGATTTGTGCATGAAAAAGTCTACTGCAGACAAAAATGTTGATCATTATAGGAATCTGTTGCTCTGTTGCAAAGTTTCCAGAAGGGAAGTAAGTTACAGTAACTTTTCCATCTACCTTTGCCCAGTGAAGGTTTCTTACAGTTTTCTTTTTGTCTCCCTTCCATATCTTTCCGTTGGTTCACATGGTGAAACTATGGACTGAGTCTGACTTGTGAAGGTGCTGAGGACACTCACGAGGGGATAAAACTGCCCGTGGTTCAGAGCATTAGACGAGGAATTGCTGACATGGAATCTCAGACTTACTTGGTTGTTCACTGGTTCAGTCCCTGGGTCTCCCTGAGTCTCAGTTTTTTCCAGCATAAAATGGGGCGAAAACAGCACTTTCCCTCTTAGTTTTGCAAATGGGTTTATGCATGTGCATGGGTGTCGTGTGGATTGTAAAGTGCTCTGAAATTTCAAGTGGCATTATTCTTTCTACTGCTGTTGCTATTAATGATGTGTTTCACTGATGATTCCTGTGATATTAAATGAATAGAGAATATTAATGAGAAGTGATGCTTCATTCTGTTTTGACTATATGCCAGGTTATGTCAGCCTGGGGACAAGTGGAAGCAGGGATGCTGCTATGATTTGCCTCTTTGATTTCCCTCATGGTTTCCTTCTTTCAGTCCGTGCCCTGAGCAAGCAGCTCTCTCATGAACCCTTGAATACAAATTGAAACCTATTCAGTGGAGATGAGTTTTTGATTTATTTGAATTATATTTACCTTTGGGTTAAAATCATTTGACTAGAGAAAATAAATAGCGAATGATCGTAGAAGTGAGAAGGCTTAAACATTCTTTTAGGAGTAATGAGAAATAAAGTGAAATGTTGTATGAGAATTGCCTTTCTTCTCAAGAGTGGCTTTTGTCATGGTTTCGAGGGTGGTATGGAACATGTTACTGACCCACTTTAAATAATGTATGTTAAATATGTGCTGTAATATGAGAAACATATTCTGTGAATGGTTAGAAGGCAAATTATTTTTCATGAAAGGTAAGGAATTAGTTGTGTGTGTGCACACATATGTGTGTTTCTCTGTGTGCTTGCTGATTAAAAGATGGAGACGGAGATAAGGCTTCTTCCTGCCTTTATCTTCTAGGAAGCTTTATGCCCCCTAGAAAGGGGTACTGTTTATTTTCTGCCTCTACTTTTTGTGAAGTATTGAGACTGGTGGATCGTGCCCTGTCACTCAGGAGACTGAAGTACAAATGCTAATTTATTGCCAGACTGCAGCGTTGTGATTTGCATTCCAAATCAGACTGCAGAATCCCATTATAAATTGCTTATCCTGTCGTTCCTTATCTAGAATTTGTTCCTTCTGCTTCCCCAATGACGACCCTCTGAAGCAATTCTCTTTCAAGAGATTCCCATTTCGAATCAGTTTTTGTGGGCGAAAATCGTCACGATAGATTACAAAGTCATCCATCGATTTCTTTCTACAGACATTTCAGTTTCTCTCCCTTCCCTTTAAGAGTCTCGTGGCTCTGAAGTGAAATAATGACTTAAACATATCTTTCAGGCTTAAAGGTTTATACTCCTTCTTTTGAAAACCATACTTCTCTATCTTTTTAAATCTGAGAGCTGTGAGCTTGCAAGTCCTCTCTCCATCATAACCTCTTAGAGATAAACCCTGAGATGGTATAATTGCATCCTGTCTTGGCACTTTTAAATCAAATTAACCAGATACTTGGGGAGGAGGGAACAGGAAAACGCAGTTTCGCAAGGTATCTGACTGGGTGAGGAGCAAGCTTGCAGCATAAAGAACCCACGGGGAGCTGGGCTTTCCCACTCTGGTGGCAGAGAGGGGGAATTGTGGGTTGGTGGTCTGCTTCCTGTTAGGAGGACACCCCTCCATCTGTTCCCAGCTCAGCCTGCTTCCCATTTAAAGCCCAGATTTCAATACAAACCTCAATTTCTTTTCCCCATTTGAAATGCAAAGCAAGCCTTTCGAGTCCTAGAGTCTCTGCCACTGGGATTCAGACCAAATTTCCCCCCAAAATTCTCAGGCTCTTTGCTTTGAATACCTGCTTACAGCGGTGCACAATGGGCAGCTTTGAGAAGAAAAATTGATAATCTTCACGGAAGAGTAATTTGAATGAAATTGCACTTGACAGCCTGTCTCCAAGCAAACAAGAGGCGCGAGGGAGCCTGAGCTAAGCTCCGAGGACTTACCCAAGCCACTGCTGGGGGAGCTTCCCAAGGGAAAAAAAAAAAAAGAAATCACTTGCTTTTCCTCCATCTAATTGAGCTTTTGATTAATTCCGTGTACCAGATTCTACTGAAGAAAGGTAGCCATGGAAGAGAATATGGAAGAGGGACAGACACAAAAAGGTACTGTGCGCGAAAGGGTTTATTTGTAACGAAGTCATTATTTTGCAGTTTCCTTGTTTGCTTTAGACACTTGCCAGGAAGGCTAATGAATGTTTCTCTCTTGGAAGACATTTCTTTTTATTTCCCCTTTAGCCTGTTCCCCACTTGCAGTCATGTCTGGCGTGAACGTTGTCACTATTTGCAAATCTTTCAGATACAAGTACCCAGATGCAGAGTCGAGTATTAGTGATGAGGGCATTGCGGTGTTGGTGCAAGCTGTCCCTTAGACCTGTCTTTGTTAATCTTCATTTATTTCATGTTTTCACGCTTGTCGAGCTGGGTCAAGGGATTCCTGGTGTGAGCCACAAATGTAATATTGGGAGCTAGATGTAGTTAAAAATCTGGCGATGTGACCGTAATCACGACCTTTGAATGGACATCTGATAGAACAAAGACAGAGAGGGTATTTATTTTCATTGGTGCACCTTTGTTAAAAAAAAAAATCCGTTTTTTCTTTGCGTGGATGCAATTGAGTTTTAATAAAGATGGAGCAAAGGTTCATAAATTTTCAGAGCGTATGCTGATGTTAAGGTTTTCATTTCTGAGGAGTTGATTGTCACCAACTTCTGCATAATAATTGTCAAGGATATCTTCAGATGCATTTTCTAAGCCTGTTAGGTATATCTGGCTGTTTAAGTTAAAGTGAAATTGTTTTTTTTTTAAGGTTGAAATGGCCAAATATCAGCAATTTTAAATGATTCCAACACTCTAGCATTTGTGTGTGTCTCAAGGGTAGCTTTGGAGGGAACTGTGCTTTTACCCCAGGATTGGCAGCGTTTTCTCTCCTGTCTCTTCAAGGCTTATGTAATGTTATAGAAAACACTTTTGTGTTCTTAGGATGCAAACAGTAACACAGGTAAAACTACTTAAAGGTTATATTTAAGAGCAGTATGGAAAAGATTCCGCTATCAAATTTGATTTCGAATGTACACAAATGCATTATTTTAATTTACATGATAAAATAGAGTGGAAATACAGTGGTTTTTTTTTCTTATTATTTTGAACCTTTCAGCTTTGCTGGGTTTTTTTACACACACACACACGTACTCACATATATATATATAACCAGAGACATTCCATAAATAAAAGCAGTAGAAGCAGTAGAGAAAGGCAATAAACCAGTACCCAAATTTTAGACATTAGCACACTTGATAATGATACTCTGTAACAGAAACACAATAATCTACATAGATATCATATGATATGTTTTTAAATTTACCTTTGCTATGTGAGCTAATAGCATAAGTGTTCATCAGTGATATGAAATGGCAAATTTTCCTGGTAATTTTCATCCTTAAAAGGCTTCTCAATTGATTACCTTATTTTAGGAATAAAATGCCTTATGTTAATACCTTGTTATAGCACACAGGAAGATTGCTTCTTGGCCAGTCATTCTATTTAAGGAAATAGAAGTTTATCATTTTAAATAGAGAAATGATATTCATTACATTAAATGAAACCTTGAGATAATCCATGATTGTGGTAGCAGGTTGAGTATGTCTGAGCATGTTTGAGCATGCCTTGGTGGATGTAGGAACCAAGAGAAATGATGTAATTAGTTGTGATGTTTTTTCCTCCAGTAACACCACTGAAAATCATTCCTTCATTGCGGTCGGGGCAGTGGTGATGGGTCGAGCACCTGCTCCCGTCTCAGTGGGCTCTTTTCACCATAGATGTGCCTGTTTTGTTTAGGAACAGTAGTGGAAAACAATAAAATTAAACGTCGTATAGTGATCTATAAGTATACTGAGATACAGAAGTAAAATATCTGTGGTTAAGCTTTTTTTTTTTCCTCTTACTGAAGAAAGAGAAGGTTTAATTTTCTTCATTTTTGGTCTTCCATTCCTTTCAGTTATGCTTATGACACCTTTCCTATATAAGTTTGTTGTTAGACTGTTATATTTGAATATAAATGTTCTTTCTGTTTGTGTGGGAGCAGGAGGCAATGTGATGAAATCTAAGTTGGAGTTCCTTGACAAGCAGATAAAAATCATTAGAGATTTTTCAAGAGTTCAGGTAGACAGATTTAATGACCCATCCACTTAAATGATGGCAACACTTTAAAGTAACCATTATCCTGTTTCCCTTAAATTGGATTTTTTAAAATAATAATTCAGATATCAGAGAGTTCTCTTGGATTTGAAAGAGGCTTTTCTGTCCTTTCTTAACTATTTAAATCTATTCTTTCCTGTTACATACTTAAAGGACTTACATTCATGTCAATGTTTAGTCATGTCGTCTTCCAAATTCAACTTCCATGTGAAATGGAAGTTGGTGGTTTCATAAATGTGTTTGGAGAAAAAGAATAGAGTTGATACTTAAGGACTTAAAAAGATCTTCTGTAAGAAAGGTATTTTTCTTCGAAATGAGACCTCCCTTTTCCACTTACTTTATAAAAGGCACTGAAGGCAATCCTGTGACATTTGCACTAATTTAACTCTATGTGTTCAATTCGGGAGGAGAATAGTAATAAGGGGGTGACTTCACCAGCCGTTCTGCTCAGTGAGTCCCTGTCTTGATGTGAAACTGAAATGTGGGTCATTAATCTGTTGCTCTATCTGTGTCTGCCAGCCTCCCAAAGGTGAGTATCTTACTGTGCTGAGAGTGAGTCTACTGTTTTAAGTAAATATGTTTTTTGTAAAACATGCCCTCTAAATGAAATCAGTTATCTTATCTCAAGTTCAATCAAAGCAATAGTCTACTGGTATCAGGGAGGGAAAAAACAAGAAAGAAAACAAAAGAGTCTCCTTTGAACTTGGCCCTTACATGCAGCCATCATAAGCCCAGCATCACTGTCATCAAAAATCAAGATACATGGTCACCAGATCTAGCAACAAGGGCTTCAGTTACCATGGACAGTTGAACAAAGTGCATGAAGACATGTGTTTTTCTTTTTACAAAGACTTAAAAGGTATACATTTATAACTTGTAGATATTTAACTATGCCTGGAACATTTTGTCCAGTCCTCTGGGAAGAAAAGTAAATGATTTGAGGGTGTCTGATCATTAGTGTATTAGTGAGAATGTGTGTTTCTACAGCCCACCAAGTGACTAACCATGGCTTTGTCGATAACCTTAGTGAACACGTTATGAATTAGGAGAGATCACAGAGAATGTCAGGGCTTCCCAGGTGGCGCTAGTGGTAAAGAACCCATCTGCCAATGTAGGAGACATAAGAGATGAGAGTTTGATCCCTGGGTCAGGAAGATCCCCTGGAGGAGGGCATGGCCACCCACTCGTGTTCTTGCCTGGAGAACCCCATGGATAGGAGAGCCTGGAGGGCTACAATCCATAGGGTCGCAGAGTCGGACACAACTGAAGTGACTTATCACGCACACACAGAGATCGTAACTGATGAATCAATGATTAGAACAAGTGAGTGGTTATACAGAGATAAAAAGAAAGGAGCAATGAACAGGAAGAGCAAGCAAGTTGGAATCTTCATATATTGGCAGGACTGTTCCAAACAGCCAAAACCTGATTGATTTCCTTTTAGAACAGGAACAGCATATGAAACAAGCCTTAAAATTACGTGTACCAGGAATGCTTGATCAGCCCAAAAGGTAACAGCCTCAGTGTTATCCACCATGTTTTTCTACCATAATTAACCAGCAGCATATTAATACCTATCAACTTCTCTGGCTGAACAGAGTCCACCTCTGACTTCCTCTGAGAATCCATCCTTGGTGACCCTGAAAAACTGGGTCACTTGAGGACACAGAAGATCAAACTCGGTGGGAACAGCCCGACTTCCTTATCTCAACACCCATCACATGGCCCCTGCTTAATGGGCCTCATTCATCCTTGGCCCGGCACCACTAACACATGGTATCAGCATCTCCTTAACTTACTAAAACCAGCAGGGGTATCTCAGTGAAAGAACAGTGCACCGATCTTTTTTTTTTTTCCAGTTTAGTTGTAATGTCTATCTCATAATTAACAACACTGTACAATTATATTTGACACATCTGATAATTATACAGTTTACATGGACATGTATACACATATATCACCACTAAAGGATACACATCAGAAAAGCATATATACTGTATTTATGGGCTGATTAAATCTTTTCAAAACTTAAAAACAATTTTTTTAATTGTGGTAAAAGTCACATAACATCTAAAACATACTGTTTTAACCATATTTAACTGTACATTGCAGTGGTACTAAGTACATTATTATTGTGCAACTCTCACCATCATCCATCTTCCAGATTTTTTACTTTCCTAAATTGAAACTCTGTACTCGTTAAACACTAAGTCACCATTCCCCTTCCCCACCCCTTACCCACTGGCATCTGCCAGTGTCCTTTTTCACTCTGAATTTAACTGTTCTAGGGCTTCCCTCACATCTCAGTTGGTAAAGAATTTGCCTGCAATGCAGGAGACCTGGGTTCAATTCCTGGGTCAGGAAGATCCCCTGGAGAAGGAATAGGCTACCCACTCCAGTATTCTTGGGCTTCCCTTATGGTTCAGCTGGTAAAGAATCTGCCTGCAATGAGGGAGACCTGGGTTCAATCCCTGGGTTGGGAAGATCCCCTGGAGAAGGGAAAGGCTGCCCACTCCAGTATTCTGGCCTGGAAAATTCCATGGAGTGTATAGTCCAAGAGGTCACGAAGATCCGGACAGGACTGAGCAACTTTCAATTTCACTTCACTTTCAGGTACCTCCTACCTAGAGTCAAACAGTATTTGTCTGCAGCTACTGTATCAGAACTTTTCTTGACTAGGGTTATTTCTGCCTTGCCAGATGACTTTGGAGCCGAACCCTTCCTTAGACAGACGTCTTCCTGGAGAAGAGACACCGCTGTAATAAATGAGAAGAGAGTCGGCTTCAGCTCTGTGATACTAGATGATATTGGTCAACTTAAATTACCCTGCGATTTCAGTGCCAGACGGTGGCCTAGGGACTTTAACATAGATTACCTCATTGACTCGTCACCATGACCTTTGTTGGTACTAATATTGAGAAAACTAAAAATCAAATAGGTTAATTAACTGGACCAAAGTCTCAGAGTAGCATGTAGAAAGAGCTGGGGTTTGATACAGTCAGACAGAGGAGGCCAGGGTCTGACTTTCAAATACACCCCGCATTGCATTAGATGTCAGTGTGACCTGCCTGCCACACCCCCTTCTTGGTGATTCCACTTAAGATGCGCCCAATGCTGCCTGAATCAGCCAAGCACAGCAATCATGGCTGTTCTCTATCACCAGCTCTGGCTTTTTTTGCCCAGATGTGAAACAGCTTCACCAAGGGCGACCAGTCCCTAGATGAGCCAGCAACCTATGACCTAGAAGTTTTGACTCCAGAAAGAGGGGCTGGGTCAATGAGACTCCTCTCCTGAGATCAGGAGATGATTCTTGGTGTGTGCAGAGTCTCTTTATCTCTCCATGTGTCTATGTAGTGACTGTGCTGCCCAGCCCCCAGGTAATCTGAGTGAATTTCTGTTGGCCATCAAAAGACCTCTAAATAAAACATGTCTAGATCCTTTTAGGATCTGATATAGGGGGACTTAATCTTAAGAATTGTTTCCCAAGTTTAACCTGCTAAGTGGCGAGTGAACCAAATGTACACTCATTGTATACTTCACCATCAACTTTCTGCTACTATCAAACACATCCTGGGTGATGCTGAATTTTTCCCTCATCATTTTATTTTTATAATTTGATTAATTAGTTCACCCTAAACCTTACCAAATAAACATTGGTAGTAAAATATTTTGAGAACCATTGCAAGAGAAAGAACCAGCATGAGTCAAAAATACCTGCTTTATTAATAGAATTGGAATCTTCAATGGTTTGACATTGAAATCCATAGACCTGAAACTAGGAAAATAACAACAGCATCAAAAAGCTTTAAACAGTCATGGAAATGGAGGAATTAATTAGCCTCCTTTTGCTTTTTGGATGTCAGCTCCTTGTAGACCCATGAAAAAGGGAGTTTTGCCTTGCATAGACAGTAGTTCCAAGTGGACAAAATTCTCAACAAGCATCATCAGATGCCATCTCTACCTTTGGACAAAAGTTAGAAGAAGTTTAGAGATTCAGATTTTATAAAGAACATAAGAAAACACTGTCCTATGATTTGACAGCTATGCTTTACTAGTGTCTGCTGCACGTTCAGAAATTAACTTCGTGTTGTTACCAAATGTGGTTCTCAGATGCCTGTCAGGGGGCAAAATTATGTATATATCTCATAAAATTTAGTAAATATTCCCAGACCTTCTGCATTGTCCTGGTTATTGTGACTTCTATAGTTTAGATTTAATGTTTTAGAATAGAATGTAAATAGAATTGTCATCTTTTATTTGCACCAATTCTGCTGATAATTAGGTTTTTTCTAACTGTGGTGCTGCTTGTCTTTGAGACCCCCATGCTCAGTAACACAAGCAATACCATCACGTTAGCACAGAGGATATATGTCAGTTTTTGACCATATCATTCATTTCAGTTCAGTTCAGTCACTTAGTCATGTCTGACTCTTTGCCATCTCATGAACCGCAGCACGCCAGGCCTCCCTGTCCATCACCAGCTCCCGGAGTTTACCCAAACTCATGTCCACTGAGTCATGTCCATTGATGGTGATGCCATCCAACCATCTCATCCTCTATCATCCCTGTCTCCTCCTGCCCTCAATCTTTCCCAGCATCAGGGTCTTTTCCAGTGAGTCAACTCTTCACATCAGGTGCCCACAGTATTGGAGTTTCAGCTTCAATATCAGTCCTTCCAATGAATATTCAGGACTGATCTCCTTTAGGATGGACTGGTTGGATCTCCTTGCAGTCCAAGGGACTCTCAAGAGTCTTCTCCAACACCACAGTTCAAAAGCATCAATTCTTCGGCGCTCAGCTTTCTTTATAGTCCAACCATATCATTAGAATGAGTGTATTCATCTTTTAAAATGGTGGGGGGAAAGTTAGTCACTCAGTCGTGTCCAACTTGTTGCAATCCCATGAACTGTAGCCTGCCAGGCTCGTCTGTCCATGGAATCCTCCAGGCAAGAATCCTGGAGTGGGTTGCCCATTCCTTCTCCAGGTAATCTTCCCTACCCAGGGGTTGAACCCAAGTTTCCTGCATTGTAGGCAGATTCTTTACCATTTGAGCCACTAGGGAAGACCTCACTTTAAAATGAAGGTGCTAAATATAGCTATGTCATTAACTCATTGAACTGAAACTTGATCTTAAACATTTAAGGAAACTGAGAACAGTTTGTTGGACTGAGATATGGGTATGGTATACTGATGAAGAATGTAGGTAGAGTGATGACTTCAAAATGGTTCTTAGAGGGAACTTCCCTGGTGGTCCAGCAGTTAAGATTTCAGCTTCCAATGCAGGGGATGCAGGTTCAACCCCTGGTCAGGAAACTAAGATCCCATGTCCCTCGTGACCAAAAAATTAGAACATAAGCAATAGAAGCAATATTATAATATTCAATAAAGACTTTTAAATGTCCACATCAAAAAAATCTTAAAATTTGTTTCTTAGAAATTAATTACTCTTGAATCTCAAAGGCATTGGTACATGTGGGATTCCTAGGATACAGGAAATGACTCCGGTTTGTCGATTTTGGCCTCCATTGTCCTCTACACTTAGCATCCTCCCTGCCTCCCCCACCCCCCACCACCACAAGCATGCAAAATGCTTGGCAGTTTTCTTTTTCATCCATCGAAGGCAGACTGCTTGGCTTATTTTCAGAATCCCTTTGGATGGCATCCATACTAACAGGTGGCACAGCTGTGGATGAGCTGACATTATAAAAATAATTCATGTTTTCCTATGTGTTCTCTGCTCAAATGGTGTCCATTGTCTTAGATTTTCTTAATCTGAAAGAAACTTCCTTTTTTTGCTCTGTGAAAATAAAAGGAAAGAAAAACAGAAGATAGCTGTTTCTCTTAGCTTGTGAGTGGAAAATTTACCTTTGGTCACAGATGAAAGTCTGTTTATTAGGGTGTGAGTATATAGTTCACTGGGGAATTAAGTTACAATATGAGCAAGTCTGAGATCAGAGAAAAAAGGAAGGAAGCCTGCTATTTTAAATGATGTGTGTTCCTCAAGTATTAAGACATGTCAACACGTCAGAGCATTACTACTGTGCGTAACCAGAATTCCCAAAAGAAAGACATTTCAGCACATTGTTTAAGTTGCTTAATGTTTTTGGACTTAAATTTCTATCACCAGAGAAGTAATAATCTTAATAGTACACTTAGCTCTACAAAAGAGAGCCCTTTTGTGGAATCGATCCCTGGGAATGGGTTTAGGAAGATAAGACATGTTGCTCACATTGCCTCCTATTATGGAGCATGTGTGGTTTTTCTTTATTCTCAAGTAAAGGTGAGAGAATTTAAAAAATTTGCTAGCTATCATTTCCCACTAATTAATAATAGAAATTTTAGTGTTTTGGTAAATATTTTCTCTTTTAAAAACAATTTATTTTCTCCATTAGAGAGATCCTTTGAAAGATGAATGAACTGTTTTTTCTTAATAATGTAAAATGTGGAACAAAAACCTTATAATTGTTTATATTCTTTCACTGTTATTTGATGAGAAGTTCTAGTAAAGAATTCAAATAAAGAAATAGTATCTGATCAAATCTCTTTCCTTGAAAGCTTAGTAATTTTTTTCCATTTTTGAGACATCTTTCCACATTTCCTGGATCAGTGGATATACATTTTCATTCGTAGTAGTCTATACCATGCCAATTTTGCTCTTCAATTTAGTGATTGAACATCTGAAACGTAGCTCACTGCCTATATTAATGTGATTTACTTTTTGTGGAAAAATAGTAAATATAATAGCTAATATTTAATTTTCTATGCACTGTTCTTAGCATTTCATATCAAGTGTCTAACCTATATGTTAAGTAATAATTTCAAAGATTCCTTGATTTTATGGACACTCATAGTCAATGATTATTTCATTCAAACTAAACTCTAAAAGGAGCTAGAAGAAAATCTTATATAAATATCCAGAGAATAAGGAGGATTTTAACTTAATGAAGTGAGATAGTCTTCATTTCAAAGAAAAAAAAATGTGTCTAGTTAGAAAAAGCATCCCCCCCCCCCATAATAAAAGCATTCAAATACAAATTTTGGAATTTTAGACTGGAAATTTCTTTTTCAGTGCTAGTAAAGAATTGTTTATATTTTTGACAAAACATCTTTCAGTATTTTGCTACTAGAATCAGTGTTTAAAAAGATAGGATTGAGCATTGTCTGAGCTGTGGAACTCTCAGATATGACACTGAAGATTATTTGTCCACTAAAGCAAGCAGACTTTGAGACGTTCTGAAGGTCTTCAGTAGAGCCCCATGTTATTAAACCCAGATTCACTTAATACTTTAGAAATTTTATTATAATTTTTCATCAATTAAAAGAACTCATCCTTTTACAGTAAGATGACTTTTGAATGTTACTCATACAATAACTGAACATAAAACATTTTCAATCCTTTTTACTCCACCATCCACAATAGAAAGTTGTAAGTAAGCTTTAAGATCTGGAATTCAGAGACCATATATTTGGATTCTCTCCATAAACTTTAAGCCTGTAGAGAACTGAGTCATTTTTGTAGTCAACTGTCATAACCCCAGTAACTTGTGATTTCCAGAACAGATGACATTTGCTCCGGGCTCTTTCCCTTCCCTGTAAGTCACTTTCTGTATACTTTTACCCATACTCTTTAATCCTAGCTTTCTCAAGCCCCTTATTTATTTATGTAGCCCCTGTCCCATGCACAATTTTTAAAATAGATTAAAAACACAGAATGTATTTTTTTTCTTCTAATAAGCTCTACTAAAAAAAAAAATCAGATTCACTGGCCACTTCATTCCATTTGTATCAGATTATTGGCACATTTCCTCCTATTTATTGATGTATGTTCATTTTGCTTCAGTCTTTAAGTATTAAAAGAATTACTTTAAGTGTCTCCTGGGTGATTTATGACTTATTTGACTATATTATAGATGTATTAGGTTGGCCATGTTGAATTTCTAACTCTAGACAGTTCTAAAAAATGGCACTTCAATATGTCTGTATTATCAGTGTGCTACTTTTAATGAAATTTTTTAATGTGTTCATCATTCCTATATAGAAAATAGAAAAATAATATGTGATATGACATGATTACGGTTTGCATGTCTACATGGAGTATGCAGTAAGCTTATCAAGTATTTTTTTCTCCAAAATCATTCTGAGCTCATTAAATTTGTTGTGCTATTTTTACCTTTTTAAGCAAAAATTGGCAAAAAAACTTGATTGGTTTATTCATATGTAACTCAAAGCTAACCTTTTCTCACTTTTGAGGTTGTGTGAGCTTGGTACTTTAGGGACTTGTTCAACATACTGCTTCCGGATCTGTGATTTACTCTGCCTGCCTCAGAATAAATGGCATGTCCTTTCCTCTAGAGAGTGGGTGGAATATCTGCCGTGTTTTTCTTTGGATTAAATGAAACTACAAAGATCATTTTCCATACACGTGGCATGATCAATGGACTCTCAGCTCCCACAAATTGATAATGCCATTTTTTGAGAGGTTTTTTTTTTTTAAATATCATCTAAGATAAGTTTACAGGACTGTATGTGGTCCTTGAGGAATAAAGAATTGTATACCATTTCAATATCGAATGTAACTCAGAATATTGTGTGGAAATACTCCTCACTTACCATGACTAGAGCTTATTGTGGAAGAAACAGAATCTTTCATTGAAGAGGTCTTACTATCTGTGCTTTAGAAATATAAGAAAGCAATAATTTTGAATAATAATTTTTTAAAAAGTTTAGGCTTCAGGTGCCCAGTAATGCAGGACAGCACTGGAAAACAATGGAATGCCCTTTAGTTTATGTAGATACAGAATTTTA
This sequence comes from Cervus elaphus, assembly GCF_910594005.1. NCBI lineage: Eukaryota > Metazoa > Chordata > Mammalia > Artiodactyla > Cervidae > Cervus > Cervus elaphus. The sequence goes on along the minus strand of NC_057846.1, from coordinate 15,820,612 downwards.
TCTGTTAATTTTTTAAATGTGGTTGTGAGAAAAAGTGAGAATGGATGGAAAAGACTTGGATGCCTTTGATCTCACTACAGGATGCTCATAGTTTCGGACCAGTTTTGGCACAGATGTTGGAGTGTCCCATCCCTAAGTTAGGTGCTTTGCATTCAGTATAATTAATATTAAAAATCATGTTATGAAATTGAACTCAGGTTAGTATATATTGATTCAAAGTGATAATGTTAGTCACTTAGTCAAGTCTGACTCTTTGCAACCCCATGGAGTGTAGCCCTCCATGCTCCTTTGTTCATGGAATTCTCCAGGCAAGAATGTTGGAATTGGGTAGCCATTCCCTTCTCCAGGGAGTCTTTCCAACCCAGAGATCAAACACATGTCTCCTGCATCGCAGATGGATTTTTTACGATCGGAGCCACCAGGGAAGCCCATATATACATTGATTAAATAAAGCAATTTACTTCTCTAACCAAGGTTTTGGTACAAGTATGATTTGTTTCTAAATTTTGTTTTATAAATTTAAATTCTATTTTATATTTTTAATATTCTTTTTAGCTATTTATGTTTTCATTTTGTAAAATTTGAAATTCCTCTTAAGTCTCTGTGAAAATGTTGAATCATTTATCACAAGTTATACAGTTGTGTGCTCATTCACTCAGTTGTGTCCAACTCTTTGCAGCCCCACGGACTGTAGGCTGCCAAGCCCCTCCGCCCATGGAATTTTCCAAGCAAGAATACTGGAGTGGGTTGCCACATCCTACTGCAGGGGTTCTTCCCCACCCAGGGATTGAACCCATGTCTGTCGTGTCTCCTGCATTGGCAAGTGGATTCTCTTACCACTAGCGCCACCCAGGAAGCCCCAAGTTATACAGTTATTGGAATTATTTAACCACTTCCTGACCACTTAGAAATCTTTAAAGCTTAAAATTTTGTGGTCTCAGGATTACATTATTTGAGACAAAATTTTCTTAATTTCTTTAGAATTTATTATAAAAAAAATCCATCCCACTTAAAAAGCCATGCCATAACAAGCTGAGTGAAAAAAGAACTAAGCCTGAAAATATATTTGAATCCTATCCTTATGGAAAGGGTATTTCATCATGTCTTTCAACTAAGGGTCGCTTGTGTATTTTTGAAAATGTTCTGTTTCTAAGGTGACACTTAGATGCCTTTCACAGGTATCTGTGGTACTCTGCCCACCCTGTCACTCACTGCATTATTTAAAATTTTACTTTTATTTATGAAAATGTCAATATTATCTCTGTACTGTATGTACTTTCACTTTGTTGCGCTAACATCAGTCTTTATTATAAGTTGAGGTTCCAAAGTTGTGTTCAGCTGATTCTTAGGTTTGTGGCAATTTCTAGTAGTTTATAGGGTGACAGGGGAACGTTTAAGGACCATCAACTCAGCGTCGGATTATTTGGAAGAGATTGTTGAGTGCTACTGCCAAGAAATGACAGTGGTTCAAACATTAAAGAAATGGGTATATGTTTGTGCCAAAAAAGAAATGATGTATATTTCGGAAGAGACCTGAGGCCTGTAAGAGTCAAGAGAAGAGAGCTGGCTGGAGTCTGTAGGAACTAAGCAAAGAGAAGTGTGGACTCTGTCCTAAGGTCTTCAGGGGCTGGCAGTGAGCCTGATGGAGCTATTTAGAGGGCATGCTTGGGAAAGCATAATGTTGTTTCCCATTTTGCAAAATGAGAAAGAAAAAGTAGTGACTATATATAAGGCCATTGAAATCTTTGAACTTTCTGCTTATAAGTAGCCTCTGGCAATGATTTCCAATTTCCTTCATTTTCTTTTATGTGGAATACAGCTGAGGATTTGCCAGACAAAAATATTGAATACCTCTTTCGGAGTGGCGTGAAAATTGCATTCTATATTTCCCTTGGTAAAACTGCTTTTCCAAGGAAATGAACTGATTGTTAATCCACTCCTCAAGTTCCCTTCTTTCCAGAACCAAGGGCTTCTGTCTTGCTAGTTAGATGCAGTGGCACTGAAAGAAAATGTTTATCCACCCCCATGTAACTATATTATAAATGTCATACACAGAATTTTATTCACCTTGATGTCCTGAACTGAGCACTCCCATAGAACATTTGGTTGAAAGATAATCTCGGGTTGAAACAACTGAGTTTCCTTAAAAATTGTTAAATGATACATAGCAGCCTTTGGGAGAGATAAGGTGATGATTTTTGCCTGAAGCTATTAGCAATGAATAACTTGTAAGAGAAGAATCATTATTAACTGTACTTTGCAATGGATGTGCTATTTGGGGGCCTTTGGGATCTATGTGTCTTTATTACGTTATGTGTTATGTGTCTTTGTAAGTGTAGCAGGACCATAGTCTAGCAGAGTAGTTCTCAGTCTTATTTTGCTTGATGCTCACCTATTTTGGGGTGTGTGAAAACATAGGTTGCTGCCCCTCCTCCCTCGACCTCAAGTTTATGATTTAGTAAGCCTGGGGCAAGGCCCAAGAATCTGTATTTCCAACAGTTTCCAAGCGATGCGGTAGGGGCTAGTCATGGGACCACACATAGAGAGCCATTCGTCTTGTATATTATTTCTACTGGGTAAAACTCGTGGTGAATTTCCCAACAGAGATTTATAATTTATATATATCCAAATAAAGATATCATGGATTTGAAGTCTGAGACAAAAATGTAGAAATAGCAGTCATTTAAATAACTTTCTGGGTAACTACGTAAAAACATAGAAATGGCAGTCATTAAAAATTAGAACTTTCTGGGTAACTAATTCAAACATTTTGCTTTTGAAAATCAAACATATTTTTGAAATCTGTGATCACATGCATAAATTCTTGTTATGCAAGCGTTCAAAAAGTTTTGTGAAATGTGCTATGATATACAATTTTCCATCTGGATTGTTCAGTAACTGTAGGAGAAAATTATAATCATGGGTTGATGGGCAAAATTGACTGAGATAGGAAACCTACAGTTACTGAAAATGCTATGTGTGTACCAATAAAATAGTTGTCTTGTATTCAGTGGGCATGAGAGTTCAATCATTTAGGAGAATGATTCTATGTCATACCTGACTGCCAAGACCTGTTGCTGGTATTAATGCTATTGTCATTCTCACTAGCTAATTAACAAAAATAAATGAAATTTTGTGTCAGTGATCCTGAAAGATCCCATGAAGACCAGCTCTAAACTTAGTTGGGTCAGTTGGTTATCACTGTTGGTAAATATTGGTTATAACTAAGATCACAAGTTATGTTTTACTGACAAAATAAAAGCAAAAAGTGTGACTTGAAATCTCAGTTATTACCATGTGTTATAATTTGTGTGGTTTTTTTTGCATTTTCTTATTAAATGTACATAAATTATCTTAAAGAAATGAAATAATTGCAATTTTTACTTATTGTTATGGAATATGAAGTCAAATTTAGGTAATTTTTTAGAGAACAGAATGTTTAAGAACCTAAGGTAATTGTTTTACTATAAAATAATGAAGACATAGGCTTAACATACACAAAACATAGTTTAGAAGCTTATAGAAATTCTTGAAATTCTTGTTTTGGATCAGAACAGCTTTCAGAGTGAGTTCAGTATGCCCTAGGGAAGGAAATGCCTGTGGGAACTTATTACAGGTTCATTGGCTTAAAAACAAGCCAGCAAACAGCTTGCATAGATGGAAGGCTTGAAGACTGTGTCTTCTATCAGTACTACCCCTAGGAATTATGCTTCTCCTCTTCCAGAATTCCCAGATGTGAATAGCTCTGCTGAATTATGATCTGTTTTTGGTAAACACGACCTAATAGCTTTGTTTATGCAATAGAATGGGACAAATGGCTTATATTTCTAGTTTTTACATGTTTGTAATGAAAAACTCTCAACTGTCAGAAGGGAGGTGGTGGAACTGAGTTGCTCAGACATGGATTTGAATCTTAACTTGTTCATATACTGGCTTTGTTTTTGGTCCAGTGACTTAGCTTCTGATCAAGAGTCTTAATTTTATCATTTGTAAAATAGGAAAATACAATATCTCTGTGAAAGTGAAAGTGTTAGTTGCTCAGTCATGTCCAACTCTTTGCGATCCCGTGGACTGTACCCCACCAGGTTACTCTGTCCATGGAATTCTCCTGGCAAGAATATTGGAGTGGGTAGCCAGTCCCTTCTCCAGGGGATCTTCTGGACCCAGGAATCGAACCCAGGTCTCTCACATTGCAGGCAGATTCTTTACCATCTGAGTCACCAGGGAACTTGATAAATTATTTAATGAGATAACTTTTATAAATCATCTAAATGACTTGATAAATCGTAGGTGATCAAAGTCGATTTTTATTAATGTTTTAGGATATGTTACTTTTTCTTTCCTTTGTGTTATACGGCCTCCCTGTCCTTGCTAAAAGTCACATCAAATCTGCAGATTTTGTGATTATACATAGATAATTATATTAGAATAACTACGTGGTGCCAACCACTCTTCTAAGTGTCACTGAACAAGGCAAACTAGATTATGGAGATTTTGATGTGGAAGTGGATACAGACTATAACTAAAACAATATCCGCACATAAAGTAGACATGAGACTATCAAGGGTATACTCATGAGAAAAGCAGCGTGGGATTTAGAATTGAGAGGCTTGCAGTCCAGCTGTTGGCCAATGGCTGCAGTCTCATCTGAAGGCTCCACTTGTCAGAGCACACTTGTTTTGTGGCTCACACGTCACCTTGCTGCAGCCTTCTCAGTATAGGTCTGCCTCCTGACAGGAAGAACCTGCCTCCGGTTCTTCTGAATGAAAGATGTAAAGATACAGGAAGAGAACATGCAAGCTGAGAGCCACAGTGTTTTTATAACGTGATCTTTGAAACAACATTCCATCACGTGTACCATATTCTATTCATTAGAAGCAAGTCAGTAAATGTAGCCAATCAGTGAATGAAAGAATGTAGCCCTTACTCAAGTGAAGGAGATTTCAGAAAGACGTGAATACTATGGGGCTGGATCTGTGGGTACCGTGTAAGAGGCCACGCCATAGATTGTGCCTCAAAAGCAACATGTCCCGAGTGAAAGGAATCCGTTTACTCCTGAATCTACTCTGCATCCTTTGTTCTTGACTCCCGTCACTCTGGTTTGTCAAAACCTAAAAGCCAAAGGGTCACTGCTAAGCTCTTCCACATTTTCTTCAGCATCAGATTGGTCACCATATGCTTTTTCCTCAGAAATGTCTTTTAATTTTGATGTCTCATCTGTATCTGTTCAGTTGTAGTCTTGAGGCTTCGTCAGTTCTTGCCTTAAGCTGTTGCAGTTGTCTTCACTATGCTTTTCTTCCTCTAGTTTCTATCTGCTTTACTTAGAATTATTTTTCTCAAACTAAATATATCCATGAATTCTGTGTCTTCAAGACTTGCGTTATTTTCACTCCCTGTAAGAATAAGCCCATTATCCTTATTTTGGCATATCAGACCCTTTATAACACTGGGACAACCAACCCACTAGCCTTGTTTTTGGATTTCATCCTTCACAAACAGAAATCCTTACTCTTTCATCATGGCATGCCCTGTTGTGATGTGTTCTGGCCTGTCCTGATTTCCTGCTTTATGCTCTTTCTCACCTGCTAATCTCGTTCACCATTTGAATCACAGTTCAACCAGTGTTTCTCAGGAAGCTTTGCCAGACGCCCACATTCATCACAAGCCATGAACTTCTTTAAGGTCCAGTAAGTTTCTATCATGTCACTCAGCTCAGTGAGTTATACTTCCTGGACTTTCCTTTCAAATAAAATCCACGAATTATTAATTTTGAATTCAAAATTCTGAGTACAGTGGTATAACAATTGATATTCAATAAATACTGATTGAATAAGTGAATTCTCATTTAAGTTATTGTGTGTAATTGCAGTGTTTAAAAAAAAATACTTGAATGTAGAAGTTCCAAAGAAGGGCTATGACCAAGATAAATGTTTGATTTTAGTTCCTATTAGGGACTTACATACGTAAATCTAAAATAAATTATAGCAAAATTTAACATTTATTAGGGTCACACTATTTGCTAGGCACTGTTTCCAGTGCTTTATGTTTAATTTACCCAATCCTGTCAACTCTATCAATTAGATGTTATGATTCTCTCTTTAAAGATAAGGAACCCAAGGCACAGAGATGTTAAGGGATTTTCCCACGGTCATCCAACTAGGAAGTGGTGAAGCTGGGTCTTAAACCAAGGCAATCTAACCCCAAATAGTCCAGAAAGTAATTGGTTTCCAAAGATACCCAAATTGAGATAACATAAATCAGAGAGGGATAAAGAAATAAAAACTATAAGATGAAGGTTAATTGGATGAAAAGCTAAATGGATGAAAATTGTGAATGAATAGAATCAAGTTTATATTATCATAAAAAAAGCATTTTCAAAGTTTCTTCTGTGTGTTTGAGACTAGTGCTTGCATCTTAATATCATCATTCTCTGTGTCATCTCTATCAGGAAAGAGAGAACTGATGCTCTTCTCCTAACTTGGATTAAGATGATTGCAGTCAGTTCCTGAGTTCAGTCTTACATAAGTAAAGTTAGTCTTTTATAAATTAGTTTTTCTCTACATATAAGAGCATTTATAACAGCACACCCAAGAACTTTACAAATTCATGTGGACTAATAAAGTCACCTCCAAATTCTCTGACTGCCACTGAATGGGTGGCATGGGTGAGTGGCCTGTGGCAAACCATTTCACCTCTATGACCTTAAATTTCCTATTTTCAGTATTAAGGAAATACGCTAGAATTCCATATCTATGCTTCTATGAATTTTAGACATGCTCTTTAAACCTGATAATGTCAGAGGTAATGTAAGAACATTGTTAGATTGTTGCTTTACTCGAAGTAGAATATATTTTCTATTGATGCATTTTATTTATCTTTACTTATTTCTTATAAAATAAGCACATTTTTCATCTGATGTTTTATGTAGGAGAAACTCATCTAAGTGTCAGTATTCTTTTAGGTACTAGATAGAGTCTACACATAGAATGATTATATTAAAGTATGATTTCTTGTCCAAAACATACAGAAATATTTACCAGAAAATAGGAACATTCATATTTTAATAATTTATTTTCTCCCTTCTTTTTTATTTCTCTCTCAGACACAGATACAGACAGATACACACACATAAACACACACATAACAAAAGCAAACTATCATAAATATAATAAATTGTCAAGTGAAAGTAAAATATTTTGAATGTTTTATATCTAAAGGATTAGTCTGAATTTTTTTTTTCAACCCAGGGTGACCTTTATGCTGGTCTTCTTTTCCTCTACAAGAAGGAATAATATGTCTTTTTTTTTTGCAATTAATGACTTTATCATTTTGCAAAGTCGTCCAGTCCTTCGAATTTACTGTTCTTGCTTTTGAACTAAAGACTTCCTTAAACAATAGCTAACAAGATTATATAGCATAACACATGTCTTCATAAATTTTCATTTTATGATACACAATTGAGGTAATTTTGCTATTCAGTGATTTCCTATTTTGCGAATATGGTATCTTTACATTGAGGATAACTAAATGTCAAAAGGCATTTGCTTTTGCCGTAAAAGAGAAGCTAAATATATATTGACTTCAGGCATTTTTTAATAGAGAAACTCGTGAAGACAATAACCAAGGCAAAGGATTAAAAGGATCATAGTTGTGATACTTATAGCATTCTGATTATTTTTTAAAATGTTGACAGTCTTATTGCAAACATCTCTATAGTTCAGATTCAGGAAATAAATCTTACTAATGTGTTAGTCCCTTTATTTTGCTGGTGAATTTGTTTACAGATAGTAATTAGGTCACTGTATTGAAATACCCCATGTAAGCTCAGAATTCTCTGCGTTGGTTGGCATGACAACCACAGTGGTCGATTAAACATGCTCAGAAATGGAGAAACTGTGCTCCTCAGATGGTAACTTGGTGGGAAGAGAGCCCTGCTCAGAGGATGGCAAAAGGGACAGAGGATTCTAAGAATTGCTCTGCTATTCTGTATTCATTTATATGATATGGATAAGATCAGCTTATAATATGTACAAAAAGCTAGATCTTTAAAAACACAGTTAGATGTTTACCAAAAATATTTTTGATTTTATATGGATTTTAAAAAGAAATGGTTGAAATAGCCTTAAAATACAAAGTCCTTTTTTATTTTTTTTTATTTTTATTTTTATTTTTTTTTAATTTTTTATTAGTTGGAGGCTAATTACTTCACAACATTTCAGTGGGTTTTGTCATACACTGATATGAATCAGCCATAGATTTACACGTATTCCCCAGTCCTTTTTTAGAGAAAATACTTATTATTCTTTAGAACAAGTATAATTGCTGTAAATGATCATTTCTATCTAGCTCTTTCCCTTTTAAGCCATTTCATGAAGCACATGGCAGATGACATGTACAGATGGCATAGATTGGCACTGCCTTTGCTGGCCAGTATTACCATAGCCAAATTTAGGGATTGAAGAGATGGTGAAAGGATAAATCATTAACAAGAGAGGCAGAGCATTGGACAAAGACGGATGGTATGGCTCACTATCATTTTTTTCTCATCTATTTTTCAACTCCACCCCTTTGGCTAATACATAGTTATTAACCTAGAAGAAATTTGGAGGTAGTCAATGAAAGCAAATTATTATGCCTTATAAGACAGTTCATATTGTTTGCCATATATTTTCTTTTATATCTAATACAGACAACATTTAGGGCGGTAGGAGGAGAAGGAATTGACTGTCTAGCAAGATTTTTAAAAAAAATTAGTTTGCTCTGATCTGGCTAATAAAGTTTAAAAGACAAGATGAAATGGACAGCACAGATTTAAACTGTTTCTCTAACTCAGTTTTGACAGTCAATATATGAGGTAAGGAAGGTTGTATGTTTTAATTTGATTTTTTTATTAGGATGCTTATATAAAAATTCAAGTATAGATGTTTTGATTAATCAATGGAAAATATAAATATCAGATATAAATATAAATAATTTATAATAGGCCAAGATAAAAAAATCTGTTTTTGAAGAAAATTTTTGAAAATCACTATTCATTATAATATTTTTGAGAGGACGAGATTTACAGGTCATCCTCACTCTACAGGAGGAAATTAACTGTGTGGGATTAAGGAGCTAATTAATGATAGAACTAGGCCTAAAACCCTGCTGGCCTCATTCAAATGCAGGCTCTTTTTATAGCACCGTGATGCCTGCTAATCCCCCTACCATCCATGTTGTGGTCAAACATAATAACTTCCTGGTTGCATGAGATGTCCATTTAGTGCAAGAGAAGGCAACATTCTTTTATTTTGAAATTCCTTTCTTTCTTTGTCATAGCTCCTTTTTCAGAGCTAAGGGCTCTAATTTATTACTTTATGTGTTATTTTTTGCTCTAATTTATTACTTTATGTGTTATTTTTTGCTTCTTTCACTTGTGAGAGGCATATTCATATTTTCACTATATTTAAATGTCTAATTTGCTCATGAAGAATTATTGAAGGAGGGACAGGGCTAAACATTATCCATCATTTGTATTTAGATATTAACTCTGAAAAGCAATATAAACTCTTGAAATTACCCTGACAGATAAATTAAAATGTAAAATTTTAATTTTCTGCTAGCCAATGATTGATAATAAATTCTAGTTTCAGTTTGTTTTAGAATTGGCACTCTCCTTAACTTTTCTAGTTTTGAAAGCAAGTGTTTTCTTTCTTGTATTATTTTCATGAGGTTTTGATTAGATCTTTCCAAGTACTGGGACTCAAAAATATTGTATTTTTAAAAACTCAGTGATCTGTGTGTTTCTATTTTATATTTCTGTGATTTCATTCAAAACATGAGCTGAATATATCATAACAAATTTAAAGGTATTTCTTTGAGAAAAACATTGACCCTTTTCCTTAATTTCAGGGTTGAAAATACATGTGTCTTGCCTTTCCTTGTCTTTTTTGTTTTTTCTGACAAATCAGTTGACATTCTTTGTTTTCATTCTCCTTTGTTTCTTCTTTTTAGTCTGTGCTCAGACCTTTCTCATCTTCCTTTTAAAGGTCTCTCCCTGTCTTGTCCTTCCCTTTCAGACCCATCCTCTCTCCCCCCTTCCCGTTACTTTGACTAGATCAGCTCACATTAATGAACATCTTCGAAAGAACAAAAAAAGTGGGTGGAGGAGGAGGGTGAGATGGAGAAATGATGAGCAGGAAAGTAAAAGCTGAAATGAAAGATGAGAAGATTATGAATAGAAAAACTAGGGGGAAAAGGATAAACGAGTGGACAGGAATGTTAAGTTTGTCAGTTAAAACTTCGCAGCATATATTTATATTTTTTCATCTTCTATTAGATGATTGATTCATCACCTAATAAACATATAATGAGCACCCACTTTTGCCAGCTCTAATTGAATTGCTCAGGCTGTAGCAATCAGAACACACACACTCCAAGACACCGAGTCCTCATCTTCCTGGCGCCTATAGTCCAGTGAATAAAAACTTAGCTTAGAAAATGGTGCTTTATATTGTTGATAAGTATCTTTCTTTCAGAAGTAAGAACAAAAGGAAAAGATTTTTCACAGAAAGTTGTGTCTTGAATAAGTTAAATTTATTTGCCTGATGTGATGAGTGATGTCCAGTAAGCAGTTTGATGCATAAACTCAGATTTGGGAGAAAAATCTGTGTTGAAATTTTGCACTTTTAAGTCATCAGCATGTATGTGATCATTGATGACACTGTTATTGATTAAACCAACCTAAAGGTATTTGTGGACCTAGAAGGGACTAGAATAGAGACTTCAGGAAAGCATCGTAGAAAGAGACTGGGAACAGGAAAGAGAGCGCTAAAGTGGGAAGAAAGCATGTGTTGGGGCCTTTGACGGAAGGCAAAGAGAAGTCACAAACAAGAAGCGGCCAGCAGTAGCCCGGGCTTGTGAAGACCAGATAAGGTCAAGGGTAAATTTGGAGAGTACATTGTCAGTCAGACCCTTGAGTAAACCTTTTCTGCTATATTTCTTTGTAACTCATACCATGTTAAGTATATTATTAAAGTTTTAAGATGGGCTTCCCAAGTGATGCTAATAGTAAAGAACCTGCCTGCCAATACAGGAGATGTAAGAGACACAGGTTCAATCCTTGGGTTGGGAAGATCCCTTGGAGGAGGGCATGGCAACACCCTCCAATATTCTTGCCTGGAGAATCTCATGGACAGGGGAGCCTGGAGGGCTATGGACCATGGGGTTGCAAAGAGTCAGACACAACTCAAGTGGTTTAGCATGCACGCATGCATGCATGTCATATCTTATGAAAGTGATGTCATTTATTTCCTGAGCTGTTTGACTTTTGATATGGTAGGGATGTGAATATACATTTGAAGAGTGAAGAATCAGGATAGTGGGAGAAATAGAAAATAAAATAAAACAAGGAGGAGGTCAGTTGTGAGAGGTGCTAAAATCTAGAGTGCAGCTGGAAAGGTTCATAACAAACCCTGAAAGACAACCATGGATTCTTTTCCCATCCCTATTTAAAGAATGAAGTTTCATTTTGTTTCTTAAACACAAAGAAAGATGTATGTGTATCATGTTTTGTGTGTTTGGTTTTACATATTTCTGTTGGAAAAGCACAGTTTGGTGAAATTAGTTTGAGGTTGTGGTGAAATGAGTCTGGTATTGTACAGGACAGATGGGAGAATATTAGACTATAGATTGGAAGTCATGGAGGCTGGACCAAGATAAGGCTGCACATTGGAAAGATTCCATTAGTCCAAGGGAAAAATATGAGGGAAAACTGATGAAACATGTTGTGTTTCTAGGCTGATAGAAATACTTAGCACATTATGTATTAAATGGTTATCTTACTAATGGTAGTCCAACAGCGTCCAAAAGATGTCATGGTATTTTCAGTTGACAGTTTTAAATATCCACTGGTATCCTGTGAGTTTGCTCAGCAGTGTAGGTGCCTTGGGTCACAAGCTGGAAACCATATTTTGATGATGCGCTTTCTCATACCTGTTCTTCTTGTTGCGTCACAATATATATTGCACTCTATCATAATTACTTGTGTGATTTTTTTTTCCCCATCCTTTTTGCCGGACTGAGTCTGCAAACTTCACAAAGAGAGGACCATGTTTATCCTGTTCATAGCTGTATCCTTTCTAACCAGCACTGGCTCATGGCAGGTCTTCAATAACTAGTTGTTGAATTAATCCAAATTATGAATGGGTTAATTATATACAATGCTAACTTGTCTGCATGCATTTTTCAAACTCCAAGGTTAATTTCTAGCATATTTCTTTTAGTGGAGTCATATTAATGGTCTATGTGAAATCTGTTGACAGTAACTGAGTAGAATGAATGCAAGTGCTAAAAAAAGAATTGCTTTTTTCCTTCTGCAGAAGAGAAGGCAAATCACATGAATTGCCAGTCTGGGTACACTTTTAAGAAAATTGTGGTAGACATGAGAATAATAACTAACAATAGTTAAAATTCTATTTAACAATAGTTAAAATTCTAAAATTAAGTGCACCTAACTCCTTTAACTCCAAACAGTGGTAGGAAATATGATGCTTAACACACTACCCAGAGAATTAGTGGTTTAAGATAGTATTATTTTTTTCTGTTTCACAGTTGTGTGTGTTGTCTGATTTACTCTTCTGCTCCTTGTTGTATTGGCTGCAAGATAATCTGCTGTCATCTGGGGTCTTGACTGGGCTGCAATGTCCGAGAGTGCTCAGTTGATGTTGGCTGTTGGTTGCTAGTTTAGCTGAGACTCGGGGTCAATATATACACCTATGGCCTCTGCATGTGGCTTGGACGTCTCAGTGTGGCGGCTGGATTCTGAGAGGGAGCGACCCAGGACCAAGTACTGTTAGAGATCCAGGCAGTAGTCACAAAGATTCTTAGAATCTAGCCTCAGAAACCTGAGAACGTCTCTGCCACATTGTATATTGGAGGGGGGATTATTAAAGCTCACCCAGATTCACGGTGGAGTGGGCAGGGGGAGTTAGATCCCACTCGTCAATGTGAAAAGCAGCATAAAAGGAGAGGGAACGAATCAAGAGTGGCCATCATTGGCTATCCACTTCTTGTGGGTGCTACTAGTTTTTTTTTTTTTTTTAATTTTAGAAGTGGAGAGAGAGATTCATGAAGAAATGGTAACTTAGATTTATAGATGATAAATGGAGCAACCAGGACTCAGAGTCCCAGAGTATATGCTCTTAATCACAACCTATTACTGCTTCACCTCTAGCAATATTGATCATTCTCATATGTGATTACACACACACACACACACATATATATATATTACACATTCAGTAAATTTAGAGATCATGATGACAGTGATGATAATGGTAGGGATTTGAATATGCATTTATTCTGTGAGTGTATTCACAGTTGCTACTTAGTAGTCATATAGTTATATAATACTTTGTTTTTGCATAGTTTATTGCAGTTCACATTGATTATTTTATTCACTCATGGAATATGTTCTTTCCTCTGTGTTTTAATTGTGATATAATCTTCAGTTTACCAAAGCATTGCAAAGATGGTACAGAAAGTTTCAGTGCAGGTTCACCCAGCTTAGCTGACTGCTTCCATAACTTGGCAAAAGTTAGAAATGAACATTGATACAGTACCATCTAACTAACTACAGACTATTTGGATATTTGAATGTCATTCACAGTTGCTGTTTAATGTTCCAGGATCTAGTCCAGCAAACTCAGTTTAGTCCTGTCTCTTTAGTTTCCTTAGTGGGTGAATAGTTCTCCATCTTTCCTTGTTTTATGTGACCTTGATATTTTTGAACAGTACTGGTAGAGTATTTTAAAAAATTTCCTTATTTTGTGTTTGTCCAATGTTTTCTTATTTTGAGGAAGAAAACCACAGAGTTGGTATTCTTAGTATACGAAATGGTATCCTTGGTCACTTGGTTAAGATACTGTACTGTCTACCACTTCCCTTTCAGACAGTTTTTGTTAGAAATGGCTCATTATGTCCATCCTATCTTCAAGGAGCTCAACTCAGGCTTTCCCCCTCAGAGGAAGTGCTGTCAAAAAATGTGTGAATGTGCTGAAACCACCCAACCAGCATTAATAAATATTTCAAAGGCTATGCATTTGATTCCATTCACAGAATGAATCTGAACCTCCCCAGAAAATCTTGATTTTTCTCCTCAGATTTGAACTTTTAGTCCACAGAATTTATTTTTATAATTATTCAATATTTTTGTCTGTAAATTCTATGGGATAATGTGGCAAAATGAAGGACCATAATACAGTGCAAATAATTCTTATCAACATATATAATTCCTAATGTAATTTATTTACAAATTAAAATGCAAAACATATTCAACATATGTAGTTCACAAAATTTTATTGATCTCCACATGTTTCATTTACTAGTTCTGCCTTAATGATCAAAATATGCATTCATCATCTGTAGTTATATCAAAGCATATAATTTGATACAAATCAGAATTAGGCCTTAATGTGCTTTAATAGATTGTGCATCGTTTCAAGTTTTCTTTCTGTGTTATTAAATTTGGACTTTTACAGATATCAAATTTCTTAAAGCATCTTTAGAATAAGGGAAGTCAGAAAGAATTTTTAAATTTTTGATTAAAATCAAGAAATGACACTTGCCTTGAATACTTCACAATTGTTCAGTTCCTTTATCAACTCTTAAAATTTTTTTTCACTGGTGAAATTGATATGACTTAATCTAAAACAAATTTTACTTCAAGGAAGGCTTGTTATGCAGATGATAATGGGAATGTCAAGGCAATGCCTAATTATTTAATAATTTGTGGTTTTGTTTTACTTTTGTTTTACATGACTGTTATAGCAAAGGAAGGAAAGAAGTGTTACTTTGCAAGGATACAAAGTTAATTCAAAGCAGTTTTCATTTTAATAAGTAAAAAAGGGCACAAGCAAGTTTAATAAATGACTTTTAAACTAGGAAAATTTTGAAAATAACCTAGAATTAGTATTACCTTTTTGAGTTTTGTTTGATTGTTGCTGATAATTTAGGACAGTATATTTTTTTCAAATATGTATTACAAACACAAAGTATCAGCAGTTATGCACTGAATTTACTCAGTGAATTCAGAACAAAATAAATGTTTATTTTAGACTGATAATCATTGTACATTCTTTTGGGAATGTAAATAGTATTTTAGTAATTCAAAGGAGAACACCACATCTTAACAGAAGAAAGGAGAACAGCATAACTATTTAATTCTTACAAACTATTTAATTTTGAAAACTATTTATTAATTGACTGTATTCCTTATGGTATATGCAAATAATGGAATAGAAATTATTAATACTAAGTTGTATGATGTAATTTATACAACTTACCTGTGATTTCCATAATTGCAAGTATTTTGGGATAGTAAAGTGCTGTTTCTTATTTACTTGTTCTTCTGCTGGTTAATCAAATGTAATGAATTTATGTAGACTGCAGAGTATAACTGCATTTGAGTTGTATTAATTTGCTAAGTTGTTTAGCAAAGGATCATCAAGAATGCAACAATAAACAAAGCATTATTTCTGTCTCTGAAGAACATGTGTTTAGTGGTGGGGATTGGGAGGAGGCGATGATCTTAAGTGTGAAATTTTACCTGACAAGGCTGGGTATGACTTTCCTGATATCCCTTCTGTTTGGGATTTCTATGTAAAGGTGATTGTTTTTTGTGAACCGTTTAAAGATGGTTAAGACTTTGAAAGGTGGAAATGGGTGAGATGATATTCCATAAGGAGGAACAGTTTTAACAAAAGCTCGGGTTTGGTAAGGAAAAAGAGTTTTGAGAAATTAAAAATGTTTTCTTTGTTGTCCCAGGGTATATGGAAGAATGGTCTGTGAAATAAAATTAAGGCCAGATGAGGGGACAATGTTAGCCTAAACATTTTGGCCTCTAAACAGTGGAATTTGGTAATAAAAGTGATAATGCCTATTCTACCTGGCACTTCTTGAGCCTTCTTGTTTTCCAGGCCTTGCAACAAACCAATGAGGTAGATAGTGCCACTTTTTAACGTTTTATAGTTGAGAAACTTGAGGTTTGGGTATGTCATTTCTTGCCCCTTTGCTTAAGTTCATTTTACGACACAACCTTTGAATCTTTTTAGAAGTGGGAGTCATATTGTAAGCGTGAAACTGAATAGTCACCTTTAACAGAAAAAATTAACCTTTGTTAGAAATTAAATATACAGTGAAACTAAATATTATTTAGAGGGGGAATTTTTACTCCACCTATTCATGGAATTCATTTTCCAGGGCAGCTTCTTCCTCTTGCCAACCAAGACTTTGTCTTTTTGTCGTGCTTCCAAGATCAGTGTTTGAATATATCAGAGACTAAGTTAAAAGATGCTCAGAGACCCCTTACACACCTGACTTTTTTGGCAGCTGCTCAAGTTTTTGACATCATGAATCAGCACAGTTTGCTCTTTCAGAGTCTGGGTTTCTGTTGCTTTTCTAGATTCTCTTCCTCTCTTCAGGGCTTGGCTGGGTCTTTGTTTGGAAGCCAAGTGGAAAGATACATTTGCTCTTACTGTCAGTTACATGAAAAAGGCACATTAACCTAATTCTCCATAGAATTTACATATAAATTGACTTAACACAGGGGGTAAGTCAGTAAAAAATGGGAGACACTTTTAGGATAGACACTTAGTATAATGATTAGTATAATATTGAATTGAAATTTTTATCTAAGAAAGTTTTTTAACGGTTCCTGCCACAGATCTCTTTTTGAAGAAGACTTTCCTCACTGTTATTGCCTTTATTGTCCCTTTAAAACAACTCTCCTGTCTTAACTTCTTGCCATTTTATGCTGATTCTCACACCACACATTAATAGTGATGCCAGGCATATTGTGTCCTTGGTTTTTTTTTTTAATAATCTGAAGATTTCCTCAAATTTAGCGTCAATAGATTACTGTCTCTTGACATTTTTACATTTTTCCTCAAGGTTTCCTCTTTGGTATTCTAGTTCACTGTCATTCTGTACAAAACAAAATATAACCTCTCTTTTTGGGCTTTCATCCCAGTGGGCTGATTAATAGATTTATAACTTAGATTTTCACATCATGCTAATCCATGGTAGGAAAAAGCAACTCTATTTTCATGAGGTTTTAATTCACTTTTCTGAAGACATTCGATTATGTTTTGGCATGTATTTCACACAAGACTTGCATTATAGCAATTTGTGTAGTTTTTGACAATCAGAAGTGTTTCTCCATTTTAATTTGATTATTTTGAATTTCACCAGATAGTCCTTTATATGTCCTTTAAATGGTAGTGAAGGCAGGACTTTGGAAAGAAAGGAGTCATTTTTTTCCTCTGCATTGTCAGATATTTTTCACTTGAGTTTGAAATACAACATATTTGGTAGTGGGTGGGAAAGGATTAAAAATTACTAGCAGGCTGAAATAACATTTGGGTTAATGGAAAAATCCAGAGATTTTAATAAAATTTTGAATACATTTCTAAGCATCAGATTTCCTCACTTTCTTTTTGGGGCCACAACTTTGGAGAAACACCATTATAGAAATAGTTGGTAATAGTTGTTAATTTACATTGATTTTTTAAGTAGGAATCTTAGAGGAAATACTTTGTTTTTTTCTCGGCCACAAAATGTCTGGGATCCTTCTCAGATGTGTTTTCTGTACATGATTGAGGTTAGATTCCTCAACTTTTTGAAATTTTCTGAGGTTGATACTGTATTTGACACAGATATTTCTCTCAACTGCAAATATTTTGGTGATACTAATTTTATATGGTCTTGCAGATTTCTAGACTGACTGTAATTGCTTCCATTGGTTTTAGCCTAACATCTATGTGTGCGAAACTTCTCATCCTGGTAGATTTTACACATTCACATACAAAACAGACAATAAAAATTTTGCACTGCATAAATCTGCTCCCTTTACCTCCTGATTTTATTTTGTATCTACATTGAAATGGTGCTTGGTCACAACTTTGGGATCAGCAGGTTACCTTAAAAATAAAAACTATTTTATTAACATTCTTAATTAAAACAATGAATAAATGAATAAAATTCAACCTATTACTAATTCAGCCTATTTGAGAACACAGTTTTTTTATACATCATCATTTTGTAATTTCAGAGATAGAAAATGTATTGTGCAATCTTCTTTAGTGATTTGTCAGTTGTTGTTTTGGTGTTTAGTCACTAAGTTATGTCAAACTATATTGCGACCCTATGGACTATAGCCCGCCAGGCTCCTCTGTCCATGGGATTTCCCAAGCAAGAATACTGGAGTGGGTTGCCATTTCCTCCTCCACAGGATCTTCCTGACCGAGGAATTGAACCTGTGGCTCCTGCATTGGCAACTGGATTCTTTACCACTGAGCCACCAGGAAAGCCCGATTTATCAGTTATATGCTCTTTTAAAATGCTCTTTATTAGACAGTCACAATTGTAACATGAGGTTTTTTTACTGATTCCTTGTAGTTTGATGATACAGTGTTGATGTAAACAATTATTCTTTGCTCTGTTGTTTAGTTGTTACAAGGATCTTATCGTTATTTGTAGTACTCTTCATTGTATAAAATTTTTGTCAAGTTTACTCACGACTTAAATTACTTTATCTAAAAAGTTCAGTACCTGATTGCTTTCATTTTCTCTTTGGAACTTGTGTACTGTTGGATTCTATGCCAAAATAAAATACTTTAGTCTTAAAAAAAAAAAAAAAAAATACTTTAGTCTTTTTTTTTTTTTTTTAATTAAATTGGCTTTCTTATTTGACTGTATTAATATCCCCATTTTGTGAATACATATGTCAAATTCTTCAATATTAGTATTATAGATTGGGTGGGGAGGGGAAGCTAATGACATATTGTTTGAAGAATTTAGATTTGATATGAAAAAATGAATATTTATTAATACTTCTAATTAATTACCAAGGTGAGTTATATTAGATACTGTGTTATTAATCCAGTGGTTATCTGCTGACCTTTTCAGGGACTTTGGCAAAGCAGAAGAGATAAACAAATGCAAATTTCTTCCCCCCATGTCTTCATACACACTTGTTACTCAGTCATGTCCGAATCTTGACTCTCTGCGACCCTGTGGACTGTAGACGGCCAAGCTCCTCTGTCCATGAAATTCTCTAAGCAAGACTACTGAAGTGGGTAGCCATTCCCTTCTCCAGGGGATCTTTCCAACCCAGGGATTGAGCCCAGGTCTCCTGTATTGCAGGCAGATTCTTTACTGTCAGACCCACCAGCGAGGCCCTCATACACGCTAATGGGATCATAATTTATTAAGCAAATATCTAAATTAAAAACAGTGGTATTGATAGAACTCTGTCTACAGACCTTGATTATCCTTGATGGACATTAGACAACTGGGATTTTCTATTTTGCTCATAAACTGCAAGCCATGTTGGCAACAAACTTGATAGAGCTGGGTTTCATTATTTTGATATATGGATCAAAGAAAAAATTAAGGGAATTTTGTTTATTCCAGTTAATTTATGTTGAAGGATTTATTTTTAAAGATATTTATGAAATGTCATTTGAGTTTTGACATTTAGCATAATAAAATTTTCCTTTCTATTTTTAAAGATAAAGGCTTCTTTTCTTAAGATTTTGATGCACTGAAATGAAAGCTCAGGCAAGTCTTTTGTCTAGAGATAACTATTGCTCTTACGCTAGCCACTGCCCTGTTTCTATGGAAACTGCAGGAATCTGAGGTATAGACACTTTTGCCCAACAGTGCACAGTGATAGCCAATCAGAGTTTCCTTCCCTTCAGTTCATTAACATAAAATTGTGGCTTCAGTTCTTTCATATGGAGTCCAGAATACAATGGAATCCTAATACAATTCCATTATGATACAATTCCATTCACTTTCCCCACAAGTGTTATAATCTACATATAATCGTTCGTATCAAATTAGTTTTGCTTAGGGTTAGTATTACTATTATTTGAAAAGACAGTTTGATAAATACAAAATCAATCTTTGCCTTGAGAGCTGTCCTCTTTAGTATCAGATAGAAATGTTTTTTAAAAAATTTGAACGTTAAGATTTTGTTTATTTTCTAATTGGTGATCAGTCTATGCCAGACAGGGTCTCCTACTTTCTATATTTATTGTGAAGATGCAACATTGAGTCTGATACTAATTTCAGTGCAAGGCTTTTGTTCTTTTTAAAGCCTTGAGTATATGAGAATATAAAGATTTTTTTCCCACTAATCCTGAAAGGCATATGCTGATCTTATCCCTTGACATGACACAATGATGGTAGTGATTAACAAGCCTTGAAAGTAGAAAACTGATCTCTTGAAAAGCCATTCAGCTCTTTTTCAGTGTGTGAGATGGCTGGTAAATACTTGCTTGTATGAGCTGATAGGGAATGTCTATAGGGATGTATGGAATCTCCACCAAAAGGACGAAGGGCTTTGAATGAAGATGTACAAACAGAAGGGCATCAGTTGATTAAATAACCATATAAAAGAGCTTTTAGTATGCTGATTTATTCCAGTGACCTGGTCAAGACCTAGGATGACTTATTGATCAATGGGGTTCAGAGGAAATTCAAGATGCCTCCATCTGTAAGCACATTATTTTAGAGTAATTGGACTTTCTCTGCTTCCATTTGATTTTGAAATACTAGATAATTGTGTTTTCTCCTATATGATGAATCTCTTTATCTTTTTCATTTTCAGTATATAACAGTAGGAAAGGAAGATGGATGCTAACCCCAAGAGAATGTGAGACTGCAGTCTGTTCTGTACTATTTCCCTTCCCTTTATCTCTACTTTTCTTTTCCTTTTTTCCTCTTTCCCCCAGAGGGAGTGGAGAGAAGCCAGTTAGGAATATTGTGCTGTGCTTAACCTCAGCACAATGATAGGAAGGAAATTTAGTCCATCTAAACAGGGGCTATTTGGATTGGGGTCGGCAGAAGTTTCTTCTTCTATAATCTCCTTGTTTCATTTCTGGGTGAGACACTGGTGATAGGATTGTCATTCAGTCGCTAAGTCATGTCCAACTCTTTGTGACCCCATGGACTATACTCTGCCATGAACTGTAGCCTGCCATGAATGGTAGACTGCCAGGCTCCTCTGTCCATGGGATTTTCCAGGCAAGAATACTGGTTCAGTTCAGTTCAGTTCAGTTGTGTCCGACTTTTTTCAACCCCATGGACTGCAGCACACCAGGCTTCCCTGACTTTCACTATTTGCCGTATATTGCTCAAACTCACATCCGTTGAGTCGGTGATGCCATCCAACCATCTCATCCTTTGTCATCCCCTTCTCCCACCTTCAATCTTTCCCAGCATTAGTGTCTTTTCCAATAGGTCAGTTCTTTGCATCAGGTGGCCAAAGTATTGGAGCTTTAGCTTCAGCATCTGTCCTTCCAGTGAATATTCAGGACTGACTTCCTATAGAATGGACTGGTTTGATCTCCTTGCTGTCCAAGGGACTCTCAAGAGTCTTCTCCAACACCACAGTTCAAAAGCACCAATTCTTCGGTGCTCAGCTTTCTTTATAGTCCAACTCTCACATCCATACATGACTACTGGAAAAACCATAGCCTTGACTAGATGGGCCTTTGTTGACAAAATAATGTCTCTGCTTTTCAATATGCTGTCTAGGTTGGTCATAACTTTCCTTCCAGGGAGTAAGCGTCTTTTAATTTCATGGCTGCAGTCACCATCTGCAGTGATTTTAGAGCCCCAAAAAATAAAGTCAGCCACTGTTTCCACTGTTTTCCCATCTATTTGCCATGAAGTGATGGGACTGTATGCCATGATCTTAGTTTTCTGAATGTTGAGCTTTAAGCCAATTTTTTCACTCTCCTCTTTCACTTTCATCAAGAGGCCCTTTAGTTCTTCTTCACTTTCTGCCATAAGGGTGGTGTCATCTGCATATCTGAGGTTATTGGTATTTCTCGCAGCAATCTTGATTCTAGCTTGTGCTTCATTCAGCCCAGCGTTTCTCATGATGTACTCTGCATATAAGTTAAATAAGCAGGGTGACAATATACAGCCTTGACGTACTCCTTTCCCAATTTGGAACCAGTCTGTAGTTCCATGTCCAGTTCTAACTGCTGCTTCCTGACCTGCATATAGGTTTCTCAGAAGGCAGGTCAGGTGGTCTGGTGTTCCCATCTCCTTAAGAATTTTCCACAGTTTATTGTGATTCACATAGTCAAAGGCTTTGGCGTAGTCAATAAAGCAGAAGTAGATGTTTTTCTGGAACTCTCTCGCTTTTTCGATCATCCACCAGATGTTGGCAATTTGATCTCTGGTTCCTCTGCCTTTTCTAAAACCAGCTTGGACATCTGGAAGTTCATGGTTCACATACTGTTGAAGCCTGGGTTGGAGAGTTTTGAGTATTACATTGCTAGCGTGTGAGATGAGTGCAACTGTGCAATAGTTCAAGCATTCTTTGGCACTGGAATGAAAACTTACCTTTTCCAGTCCTGTGGTCACTGCTGAGTTTCCCAAATTTGCTGGCATATAGTGTGGCACTTCCACAGCATCATCTTTTAGGATTTGAAATAGCTCAACAGGAATTCCATCACCTCTACTAGCTTTGTTCGTAGTGATGCTTCCTAAGGCCCACTTGATTTCACATTCCAGGATGTCTGTCTCTAGGTGAGTGATCACACCATCATGATTATCTGGGTCATGGAGATCTTTTTTGTATAGTTCTTCTGCATATTCTTGCCACCTCTTCTTAATATCTTCTGCTTCTCTTAGGTCCATACCATTTCTGTCCTTTATTGTGCCCATCTTTGCATGAAATGTTCCCTTGGTATCTCTAATTTTCTTGAAGAGATCTCTAATCTTTCCCATTCTATTGTTTTCCTCTATTTGTTTGCACTGATCACTGAGGAAGGCTCTCTTATCTCTCTGCTATTCTTTGGAACTCTGCATTCAAATGGATATATCTTTCCTTTTCTTCTTTGCCTTTTACTTCTCTTCTTTCACAGCTATTTGTAAGCCCTCCTCAGACAACCATTTTGCCTTTTTGCGTTTCTTTTTCTCGGGGATAGTCTTGATCACTGCCTCCTATATAATGTCAGGAACCTCCAAACCTACGTCCATAGTTCCTCAGGCACTCTGCCTATCGGATCTAATCCTTTGAATCTATTTGTCACTTCCACTGTATAATCGTAAAGGATTTGATTTAGATCATACCTGAATGGTCTGGTTGATTTCCCTACTTTCTCCAATTTAAGTCTGAATTTGGTAATAAGGAGTTCATGATCTGAGTCACAGTCCACTCCTGGTCTTGTTTTTGCTGACTGTATAGAGCTTCTCCATCTTTGGCTGCAAAGAATCAATCTGATTTTGGTATTGACCATCTGGTGATGTCCATGTGTAGAGTCTTCTCTTGTGTTGTTGGAAGAGGGTGTTTTCCGTGACCAATGTGTTCTTGTGACAAAACTCTGCTAGCCTTTGCCCTGCTTCATTATGTACTCTAAGGCCAAATTTGCTTGTTACTCCAGGTATTTCTTGACTTCCTATTTTTGCATTCCAGTCCTCTATGATGAAAAGGACATCTTTTTTGGGTGTTAGTTCTAGAAGGTGTTGTAGGTCTTCATAGAACCGTTCAACTTTAGCTTCTTCAGCATTACTGGTCGGGGCATAGACTTGGTTTACTGTGATATTGAATGATTTGCCTTGGAAACGAACAGAGATCATTCTGTCGTTTTTGAGATTGCATTCAAGTTCTGCATCTCGGACTCTTTTGTTGACTATGATGGCCACTCCATTTCTTCTAAGGGATTCTTTCCCACAGTAGTAGATATAATGGTCATCTGGAGAAGGGAATGGCAAGCCACTTCGGTATTCTTGCCTTAAGAACCCCATGAACAGTATGAGAAGAATACTGGAGTGATTGCCATTTCCTTCTCCAGGGGATCTTCCCAACGGAGGGATCGAATCCTCATCTCCTACATTAACAGGCACATTCTTTACCACTGAGCTTCCAGGGAAGCTGGTGACAGGATACAAAAGAGCACCGTATCCCCTGATATACAGCTGTAAGCACACAGCATTCTTGTTCTTCATCCTTTATAACTCCCAGTGCTTTAACCTTTCCTAGTGATTTGATTTCCACCAAAGCCTCTTTCACAGTGGTTTTTGCTCAGCATTCATCCCTCTCTTCCCAGTTAAAACCTGGCATTTCCTAAGGAACAGTGCAGGAGCAGTGTCCTACTTGAAGTAACTTATAATAGGTTGTGATGGACAGATATGCTGATCCCATGTGAAGGGAGTCGTGTCTACAGCCCCGAGGGTGTGTGGAGATGTTCATGAGTCAAATATCCTTGCCTTTCCTCTTGTGGTTCACCTGGGAAGGTCAACGCATGTGAACTGAACAGAAGCTTAAGAGGAGGGGTGATCCTTGTGCAGAGATTTTAAAAGGTCTATACAGGTCATACTTGAGCAGGTCTGGAGATGATGGCTAAGGAACCAATAGGAAGAGCGGTATTAAAGATGCAGCAGTGGGAACTATCGTGTGAGCTCTCAGACAGGTGGGAAGGACCAGGACTCGGTAGGGATGCCAAAACTCAGTCTTCAGAGTCAGGACCTGCAGAGGAAAATGTTGAAGGGAAAGGTTTTCCCAGCACCAAGATAGCACACATAAAATCCTGAAGAAAGAGAATTTAAAGTAACTCAGTATTATGAGCGTATCAAGTGCAAAGAAGCACGTTTGAGAGATGAGGCTGGACAGTTAAGCAAGTGCCTCGTCAGAATGGAGGTTATGAGGCATTCTGAGATGCTTGAAATTCATTTCAAGGCGTGGAAAACCTCTTAGAAAATGCCTTAATACTGTAAGTGATATGGGGAAGTTAGCATTTTGGAAATGTCACCCTGGAGAGATGCAGAGAGATGAGATTAAGAGCTAAGAGATTAAAGGCTGGCAAGACTGGCAGTTGTAGGACTATGAAAAAGATCTTTTCTTGTTCACAGAACCTCACAGTAAGGTTATAGGCCAAAGGTGTTAAAATCTTATAACATTTACCATACCATTCTTCTGCTTGAGTCTTCTTGCAGGTTGTCACTTAGAAATAAAATTCAGCCTTTTGCTGAGATGGCTAACCTGTGGAGACTGTATAAATTTGACTTTCTTCCTCGACATTAATTTTACACTGGAAGGAAAACTGAAAATATAAAATATCACAGAATGAAACAATTAGCAGGCAAGTTCAGTATTGACTCTTAAGTATGTGATCCATGGCCTGGCCTTTTTAGGTCCAATGATCAAATGTGAAATAAGATAAGGGAATATAGAATTTATTTAGTAAACGATGTACCCTCAAATGCTACCCTGAGCCCTCTTATACCTAATGGTCTAAAAGCTGGCCACCATGCTGCCCGGGGCTTCCCAGATCTGGCTGAGCTTTCACCCTGGGCTGGGTGAATCGCCAACCGTGGAGTGAACCCTCAGGAGGCACAGAGGTGCTGGGGAGAAGTTTCCACCCATCCGTATCCGTGAACTCACCTTTGTCTTTTACGCACCTTATGCTCTGTGTCAACTTCAAACCCAGGCTGCCCTTTATCCTTAATTGAAATAAATACTACAAGAAGAGTTTTTATGTAGTATCTCATTTAACTCTATAAGGTAAGGAAAATCATCCCATTTTTAAATGTTTTTATTTATTTTTGTTGGGGTATAGTCGCTTTACACTGCTGTGTCCGTTTCTGCTGTCAGCACATTGAATCAGCCACGTGTACGAATATCCCCTCTTCTCCGGATTCCCTTCCCATCTGAGTCCCCGTGGAGCCTCGGGTAGAGCGCCCTGTGATGTCAGTAGGGTCTCATCGCTTATGTTTCATCCATAGTCATGTGTATGTCTCAGTCCCAGTCTTCCAAGCCCCTCTCTCCCACCTTGGTATCCATATCCCATTTTTTTATATGACGCTTAGAAAGATGTGGTTTATCCAAATTCACACCATTACTCATTTGAACACTCTCATTGAAAAGTCCAGATTTAGCCCTAAGATCTTTTAAAACAAGATCATACACAATCCCAGTTAGGAAAGTACCTTTTCATTAACTTTCTATTATTTAGAAATATAGTGAATATTTCCAAAAACTACCTTTCAAATAGTACCTTAGTTTCTTCATTTGCATTACACACAAATGTCGATTTTTTCTTCTAAATGTTTATATTGAAGATGATAAATGATGCCCATATATATAAATTCAACTTTTGTAACCAATGTAAAATAGAGTATATTGTATAATAATAATTAAAAATCCACAAACTACTTTTATTGGGTCACAAATTAAGTCTGTAGGCAATGGATCATTTTTCCCCTTTTTTTTTGCATTACCTTCACTGTATCTTTCTCATCTTCTTTGAGTTTAGTCACTGTATAGAACTAAAGTTTTTTTGTTTCTTTTCTGTCCTGTTTGTTCTGGTAACTCCTAAATCACCAAGAAATGGAGTAGCTATTGAATCTCCCCAACAGACTGCCTCTTTTTCCTATATTTGCAATATGTGATGTCTAATATATCTATAGAGTTTATGTCTTCTTCCAGGAGAAGAAATCTGGAAGTCGCAATGTATTTAATAAGTGACACAAAGTTGATACGATACTTCCTTTATAGAATACTTTTACTCTTTTATACAACATTCAGTCTAAAAATAGCGTCTTTTTTAAAAAGCACTTCAACACATTTCATGTCATTCCTTAATCAGGTAAAAGCTTTTTCTTAGAATTATACTTGTCAAATTGAGCAGCATTATGTTGTAATCAAGCAGTAATTCAAAATCAGATGATAATTAAACTACAGATTTTCACTTTCAAGATAAACATGAAGCATGCTGTTGTTTATAATGGAAGTGCCTATTTAGTTGTATTTTTATCTCAGTTGTAGGGGTGAATATAAAAATAGCGTTCATTTTGGAAAATGCCAAACTAAGTGTTGTAATCCTAAACTTTTGAAAATTGTGATATCCACTCGAATCTCAAAGCAGACGCCTCCGTTTTTCTGTATCTGTAGTGTATGACATCTTAGATGTCATCTGTGTGTCTATATTTTCTCCATGTGGTAGAAACTTGGAGACCTTTGAATGTTCTAGAATGAACCATTCACTCTGTATCAATATCACACATCTAAATTCATGGGTGCCAAGCCTATGTCTGATGTATATACATACCTCAGCACACTCAAACTTTCAAGCTAGTCTGTGTCATGAACAAAATAGAAAATTACAAACTCCTCAAATGTGTCATTCAATGGCTGAAGCCTTAGCTGTAGCCCCATATTTGATTTAAGAGTACACAATGTGAAAAATCTCCTATAAAAAAAAAATGAACAAATGTGAAAAATATTCTCTCTGAGAAAATGTATTTTTTAAAACTATGTTTTTCTTCTGGTTTGTGAGACCAGACAGTGAATTGGGTAAAGGATCTTTTCAGGTCCTCATTGTGAAGCAGCGCAGTCAGGGGTTTATGGTTTGGGCCAAGGTTTGCTGTACATAGTGAACACACATTTTCTTTGGCTGGATTGCAAGACATCTTCAAGTACAGAGAAGTCCTCTTCCTGCCCCCCACAGGAGTGTTACCTCGACACAACATATGTAGCCTTCTGTTGCCAAAAGGGGAGCAGATTATGAATCTTGGCTTTCAAAAACCTGTTCCATCTGTAGCTCTTGATCATGTCTATAAATTCTCTGACTTCTTTTAGAAGAATGGTACGTGTCTTTAGGAGAACTGATGTGCCTGCAGAATATTTAAACAGTTCTGATAGATTTTCTTTCAAGAAACTGTGTTATACTCATTCATTATGAAAAGAAAGGAGAACAGCATCTTTCCCTCTGACTGCTTCTTCTCTCCATTCCCTGAAAGGTAATGGCTGAAAGCCAACTAGTTTGGTCCATTAACTGCAGAGAAATTTTGTGATTGGAAGGGCAGATTCAGAGGTAAAGAGTGAGTGGACACACTGATATTCTAACGCTCCTTTGGAAATCATAATGTGAGATGAGAACCATGTCAACAATAGAGGTACCTGATGAATTTAACTCTATTAAGCTTATAAATTGATATAGTAAAGACAATCAAATAGAACTGAGTAGTGGGGGAAGGAAAAATGAAGTGACCAAAAGTCAACTGGTTAGTGTAATTTGGATTTGCTTTAATTGAAGTCACTCATGTAATTTGGGTTGAATCCCTTCAGATTATTTTTTTCCAAATAGAGACACATTTTTCCAAATTTTAAAATTTTAATGAGCAATTTCTTTTAAAACAAAGTTCAACCTGCTATACTTCAGAATCCTTACCTTGGCAAGGATTTTGTTTTCTTCATCTGTAAATCTATGAAAAAGTGGGTAAATCGCTAATTTCTAACATTTTTGAAACATCTTAAATAAATGATCTATTTTAGAAACCAAAGAATAATATGTACTTAGCTGAGTTATGATTGTTTTACTTAAAAGAGAGATATTTTTTTCTTACTATATAAACCCTTAATAATTTTACAACCTACTGTGGGAATAGGAAATTAAACAAACAGCCAGCTAAATGTACAGTAAAAAAATAAAACACATTAGATGCTAGGAAAAAATAGTGAGTTTATTTCAAAGGAAAAACATCAAGGCAGTCTAATTTTGACTGGGGTGTTGGAAGGTGGTTTGGAGAACATGACATCTGAGTAGAGGCTAAAAGGTGATTAGGAAGTTGTTAGGCGAGGAGTGAGATTTGGTGATGGCAGGAGAATTAAAACAACATTAGGCAAAGTTATAGAACTGTGTGGTGCAGGAGGATGCTGACAAAAGCCTGGTGTTGATGGGGTATAATAAGGAATGGGTAGAGTGCTATTAGATCAATTTATGGTCAGAATCCAAGCTATAGAGATGAACAGGTTGTATTAAAGAGCGGGTTTTATTTTAGGGGTAACAGAAAGTTTCCAAAGGGTTCAAAGCAGGGGAGTGATGTAATTTAGTTAAATTCTTAGGAGCGTCCCTCCGATCTTTTTGGCTAAGAATAAATTTGAGATGGTCAAGGCAAGAGGGAACAGCCCAGATGGCCAGTGATGGTGACTAATTCTAGTTAATGGCAGTGGAAATAAAGAAAAGTGGGAGTTAAAGCCATTTTGTACTCCAGATATACAGGATTTGGAGGTGGAATTTACACTGGTAATGAGAGAAGAGTGTGCTAAGGATGGCCACCAGGCTTTGGGCTGAGACTAGCTGAGTGGAGTTGCCATTTCATAGAAATGAAGACGGCCAAAGAAAATTTAATGTGGAGCTGGAATAATTCAGCCATGCATTTATGTATACAAGATGTATACAGGATATCCAGGTGATAAAAACTGGGTTCTTGGCTATCAGTCTCAGCATTTTATTATATCCTTAAAATTCAGCAGGTTTCATCCTTCATTGAAAGTGCCCATGTTCTGTTTGATATGTGATGGATGAGGTCATTAATGGACAAAAGTTTTTCTTCTTTAGAGAAAAAATATGTTTCCCTACATTTCATATTCATGTTTTCTTGATTTGTATTTGAGAAAGAAATATATCACATGGCGTTTATATATTCTATAAAAGCAAACAAAATGAACTGCTAAAATAGTAGCCAAAAGGTAGAAACAATCCAAATGCCATAGGCTGTCGAATGGACAAACAAAACATGATATATACACATGGTGGAATACTATGCAGCCATGCAAAGGAATGAAGTACTGACGCATGCTACACCATGGATGAATCTTGAAAACATTATACTAAGGGACAAGCGGCAAACACAAAGGACACATATTGTGTGGTTTTATTTATATGATATAATTGGCAAATCCATAGAGACAGAAAGCAGATAAGTCATTGTCAGGTCCTGGAGGTAAGAAGGAGAGAGCTATTGCTTAATGGGTATAGAGGTTCTTTTAAGGATCATGGAAAATTCTGGAACTAGACAGTGGTGATGGTTGCACAACATTATGAATATGCTAAATACATAGAATTGTGTACTTTAAAATATTTTAAATGTTATATGCATTTTACCACAGTCATAAAGAAATCAAATAAACTATTTACTGTTTAAAAGAGCATTTCCCAAATTATACAAAGTGTTTATTGGAGATTACTTCTAATAATGAAGGCTTAGTGCCAAAGTATTGATGCTTTCTAATTGTGGTGCTGGAGAAGACTTTTGAGAGTCCCTTGGACTGCAAGGAGATCAAGCCAGTCAATCCTAAAGGAAATCAACACTGAATATTCATTGGAAGGACTGATGCTGAAACTGAAATTCTAACACGCTGGTCACCTGATGCTAAGAGCCAACTGATTGGAAAAGACCCTGATGCTGGGAAAGATTAAAGGCAACAGGAGAAAGGGGTGACAAAAGATGGGATGGTCAGATAACATTACTGACTCAATGGACATGAATTTGAGCAAACTCCAGGAGATAGTGGAGATTGCGGGAGCCCGGCATTCTGTAGTCCATGGGGTCACAAAGAGCCAGATATGACATAGCGACTGCACAAAAACAATTCTAATAATTCCCACTACAGAGCTTCATGTGGATATTGATTATATTATGTTAAGACTAACAGGATCTTAGGATTTTTCAAATTAAAAATTTTCTGTCAGAGAAGAAAAATTCTAAGGGAGTTATTTTCTTTGGATTTATAGAATGTTTAGGAAAAAACTACCTTTTTTCTAAGAATATCTATATCCATAAGAAATCAGCATTATTACCTAAAAATTATCACTGAGACATGTAGAATATTCTGTTTCACTGTTAAATAAAGAGTTTATAGTTAAGCAGTCTGGGGTTATTCTGCATCATTACATTTTATTTGCTAGATAAACTACATTTAATGAGACCACATTGCAAATATTAAGAATTTGACACATCATTAAGTGGAAAGTGAAATTAAGTTTCATAGGTCATTGAGTAACTCATGCTGTATTTAAAACCTAAAACTTATAATAATATTAGTCAAAATAATTGGTTATTAAAAATAGCATATCTTTAAAAGAAAAAAATGCTTGGTGGCAATCAAAGGAAGGAAACTGACTGCGTATGAGTCAACTGATGATCATCCAGAGGGAAAGATTCCTTTTCACAACACGTGTTTTTGGAAGTAGAAACAGCTCTGAAATAAATTTCAAAAATACTGCAAAATAAATTGTCAAGCCTTGGATTGTTTATGAAAAAATTGGTAGCAGATTTATTGAGATGTAATTCATATATCATAACATTCTCTAAGGATTACAGTTCATTGGGTTTTTACATATAGATAGAGTTTTGAAAGCATCAACACAGTCTAACTTTAGCACCTTTTCATTACCCCGGAAAGTGGCCTCCTACCCATCAGGGCTCCCAACCCACCTCCCCTCCCACTAGCCCAATCCTAGGTAGTTACTGGTAAATCTTTCTCTTTCAGTATATGGGCAGCTCTGTTTTAAAGTGCTAATCTATTTTGCTTTTATTTCTAGTGCTCTTACTATTTGAATTAAGGTAACACTCTGGAGGTTGTGGGGAAAGAAAAAACAATCCGCACCATTTATGCAGAATTTATTCTAATAAGAAACAATCGTATTTATTTCTGGCCAACTATAGGATGTTCATATCTTCTCTTTTTGTTTTCCCCAGCTGGAGTTCCTTCCCCCAGAATCCTTTTTTTTTTTTAAATCTAGCAGCTTTTTACAGTATATATGATTACCATTTTATCTGCCAGAAATATATACTTAGATTTGGACATTGAATCCTTTGTTACATTTTTGTCTGATGAATGTACTGTATTGATTTCAATGAGAGTTTTAAAATATTTCATAATTAATAGAAAAATAATCCCTAAAAGAGCAGCAAAATGGCACAACAAATAATGAGTCTACACCATCGCTATTAATACATGAAATAGAGGGGATGATAGTGATATAGTGAATATTTTTGAATGACTGAATGACAGGTAAATGAATGAGTAAATAAAAACATGGTAAACTGATCATATATTAGCAAAATATCATATATTATTAATACCAGTTATAGATGCTTGTGGCTGTATTTCTTTGGTAGTGTTAATAATATTAAATGGAATCAGTTAAAAACTAGCAAACTGATCAAATGCACTAGATGTCTGGTGAGCCTAAGACTCATGAGAAATTCAAAGCACACTAAGAGAACACTAGACTCTATGAAGCTATGATATGCATCAGGATATAAAGCTCATTATTGATAGCTAAGAAATTCTGAATGATATTTACCAGGTTAATACAGTACAAATGTTAAATTAATGTTAAGGAACATAATCCTTATCTTTAAACTTCTGCTGGGAGAGGGAAACGTATTGTTCCAGTATTGCAGTTATTTTAAAAGTTATCACTATGTTATTAATCGTAGAATAATACATTGCCAGGTTATTTAATCCAAAGTCTGAACTCTACCATCGACTTAATGATCCAACATAAATATAAAAATTGAATAGAAGTGTGAAGATTTTTTGTCAGAACTCTCCTTCTTTCTGTCAGATTTTCCTCAGAAATCTGCTTTCTGTCAGAAATCTTTCCATCAGAAGTCTCCTTTCTATCAGAATGCTGCTTCTTCTGTGTGTCAGAAATCTCCTTCTTTCTGTCTGATTTCCTTCAGAAATCTTCTTCTCTCTGTCAGATTTCCCTCCGAAATCTCCTTATTTTTGTCAGGTTTCCCTCAGAAATCTCCTTTCTGTCAGGTTTCCCTGAGAAATTTCCTTCTTTCTGTCAGAAATCTCCTTCTTTCTATCAGAATTCTCTTTTCCATCAGGTTTCCCTCAGAAATTTTCTTTCTGTGAGGTTTCTTTCAGAAATCTCCTCTCTGTCAGTTTTCCCTTAGAAATCTCCTTCTTTCTGTCAGAAGTCAGAAATATCCTTCTTTCTGTTAGGTTTTCCTCAGACATCTCCTTTTTTTCTGTCAGATATCTCCTTTCTGTCAGGTTTCCCTAGAAAATCTCCTGCTTTCTTAGAATTAAAATAAAATTGTTTGTAAATTTTACCAATTAATGCCTATCTGAAATATACATTGAAGGTCCTGTATCTTAGTGAAGTGAAAGTTGCTCAGACATGTCTGATTCTTTGCGGCCCCATGGACTATACTGTCCATGGAATTCTCCAGGCCAGAATACCGGAGTGTGTAGCCTTTCTCTTCTCCAGGGGATCTTCCCAACCCAGGGATCAAACCCAGGTCTCCCGCATTGCAGGTGGATTCTTTACCAGCTGAGCCACTGGGGAAGCCCAAGAATATTGGAGTGGGTAGCCTATCCCTTCTCCAGCAGATCTTCCTAACCCAGGAATCGAACCAGGGTCTCCTGCATTGCAGGCGGGTTCTTTACAAGTTGAGCTACCAGGGAAGCCCCCAAGAACAGTAATCATATTTCTTTCATTCAACACATATACTGAGCTGATGCTGTCTGCAAGGACATTAGTGTTTGTAATAAGGGACCCTTAGGTGATTTTTGTGGTTTTAGTGTCTAACCATATTCAGTGTGGCATTTGTTGAATTGTTGAATGGTTCTTCTTTCCTTGAGTTATTTTGTCATTGAATTCAGTATGATAGGATGAATACCCCTAATATGTTTTTGCTAGAGTTTATGCATATAAATGACAGGGATGACGATGGACATTGAGGTGTGGCTTCTGCAGTCCATGGGTTCACAAAGATTCGGACATGACTTAAGGACTGACAAAAGAACAATGCATATAAATTGTCTTAATTCAGGACCCTGCTATAAAATAAGCTTTTACTATTTTTAATGCTCACATATATATTTTGATCTTCCATCATTACTGTTTACATTCCCAACATACCTAGATGAACATCTCCCAATTTAAAAGTAGTATTTTTTAATATTTTCACCCCCAACCAAGTATCTTGATATATATCTCTATCTCTGTCATGTTCTATCTATTCATCTACACTTATTGACTAAATTATTCACTACTCCTGGAGCCGTAATTTTACAAATATTCTGTATGTGATCAATTTGTATAGAGAATATATGTCCTTTTTCTATAATCGTCCTCTAGTTTTTAATCTATCTTTGAATCTTAACTTAAATCTTAAAACTTTTATCACATTTCATCAACCTCAGAGTCTTTAAATATGTTTTTGTGAAGCACTCCAGAGTTCTATAATATGAAAAAGTAAAGGAGAGAGAACAGTATCCCAAGGAATGCTCCGTTACTTGTTTGTACTTTTCTCAGATATCTTATAGATAGGTCTGTATTGAGTTGAGCAATTCCAGTTGAGCTATTTCAAATCCTGAAAGATGATGCTGTGAAAGTACTGCACTTGATATGCCAGCAAATATGGAAAAACTCAGCAGTGGCCACAGGACTGGAAAAGGTCAGTTTTTGTTCCAGTCCCAATGAAAGGCAATGCCAAAGAATGCTCAAACTACCGCACATCTCACATGCCAGCAAACTAATGCTCAAAATTCTCCAAGCCAGGCTTAAACAGTATGTGAACCATTAATTTCCAGATGTTTAATCTGGATTTAGAAAAGGTACAGAAACCAGAGATCTAATTGCCAACATTTGTCGGATCATTGAAAAAGCAAGAGAGTTCCAGAAAAACATCTGCACCACCCTTATGGTAGAAAGTGAAGAGGAACTAAAAAGCCTCTTGATGAAAGTGCAGGAGGAGAGTGAAAAAGTTGGCTTAAAGCTCAACATTCAGAAAACTAAGATCATGGCATCTGGTCCCATCACTTTATGAGAAATAGATGAAGAAACAGTGGAAACAGTGTCAGACTTTATTTTTGGGGGCTCCAAAATTACTGCAGATGGTGATTGCAGCCATGAAATTCAAAGATGCTTACTCCTTGGAAGGAAAGTTATGACCAACCTAGATAGCATATTAAAAAGCAGAGACATTACTTTGCCAACAAAGGTCCATCTAGTCAAGGCTGTGGTTTTTCCAGTGGTCATGTATGGATGTGAGAGTTGGATGGTGAAGAAAGCTGAGCGTCGAAGAATTGATGCTTTTGAACTGTGGTGTTGGAGAAGACTCTTGAGAGTCCCTTGGGCTGCAAAGAGATGGAGATCAGATCTGGTTGTTCATTGGAAGGACTGATGCTGAAGCTGAAAATCCAGTACTTTGGCCACCTCATGTGAAGAGTTGACTCATTGGAAAAGACCCTGGTGTTGGGAAGGATTGAGGGCAGGAGGAGAAGGAGATGACAGAGGATGAGATGGCTGGATGGCATCACCAACTCGATGGACATGGGTTTGGGTAGACTCCAGGAGTTGGTGATGGACAAGGAGCCCTGGCGTGCTGCGATTCATGAGGTCGCAAAGATTCAGACACAACTGAGCAACTGAACTGAACTGAACTGCTTTATTGATTATGCCAAAGCTTTTGACAGTGTGGATCACAACAAGCTGTGGAAAATTCTTAAAGAGATGGGAATACCAGACCACCTGACCTGCCTCTTGAGAAATCTGTATGCAGGTCAAGAAGCAACCGTTAGAACTGGACATGGAACAACAAACTGGTTCCAAATAGGAAAAGGAGTACGTCAAGGCTGTATATTGTCACTCTGCTTATTAAACTTATATGCAGAGTGCATCATGCGAAACATTGGGCTGGATGAAGCACAAGCTGGAATGAAGATTGCCAGGAGAAATATCAATAACCTCAGATATGCAGATGACACCACCCTAATGTCAGAAAGTGAAGAGGAACTAAAGAGCTTCTTGATGAAAGTGAAAGAGGAGAGTGAAAAAGTTGGCTTAAAACTCAACATTCAAAACACTAAGATCATGGCATCCAGTCCCATCACTTCATGGCAGATGGATGGGGAAACCGTGGAAACAGTGACACTTTATTTTCTTGGACTCCAAAATCACTGCAGATGATGACTGCAGCCATGAAATTAAAAGACACTTGCTTCTTTTGAAAAAAGCTGTGAGAAACTAAACAGCATATTAAAAAGCAGAGACATCACTTTGCCGACAAAGGTCCATCTAGTCAAAGCTCTGATTTTTGCAGTAGTTCCGTATGAATGTGAGAGCTGGACTATAAAGAAAGCTGAGCACCAAAGAATTGATGCTTTTGAACTGTGGTGTTGGAGAAGACTCTTGAGAGTCCCTTGGACTGCAAGGAGATCCAGCCAGTCCATCCTAAAGGAAGTCAGTCCTTCAGTCCTGAATATTCATTGGAAGGACTGATGCTGAAGCTGAAACTCCAATACTTTGGCCACCTGATGCAAAGATCTGACTCATTGGAAAAGACCCTGATGCTAGGAAAGATTCAGGGCAGGAGGAAAAGAGGACAGCGAAGGATGAGATGGTTGGATGGCATCACCGACTCGATGGACATGAGTTTGAGTAAGCTTCGGGAGTTGGTGATGGACAGGGAAGCCTGGCGAGCTGCAGTCCATGGGGTCCCAAAGAGTCGGACACGACTGAGCGACTGATCTGAGCTGAGCTGTGTTGAGTAGCCTCAACCTGTTATTCAGTATCAGTAATTTGCTCTTGGGAATTACTTATGAAACTGTCAGAAGGTATAAGAATATACACATGGGTCAATTTGATTAATGAAAAAATGTTTTAGATTTATATAAAATAAAGCATATTTGTAGTTATATTCCAAAGAATACAATTCTTTCTTTCTGATAGAATTGATATCTCCCTCCATTCAAATTCTTCATATTTTAGAGATAATGAAATTTTTATTACAAAATAATGCACAATCATGTTAAAATATCAAAAGCTATAAAAATATATCAGACAAAAATTAGCAGTCTCATTTTTATTCTCCCCAAAACCTGAGGTTCATTTATGAGATAACAATCGTTAACAATGTCTATAAATTTTCAATTCAAACAAATAGCAATTTATACTCATAATCTGTCAGTAAGTAAACTTAGTTGTCTTTTTAAGTGTCATAGGTAGACTGCCAGGGTACGTTTGAAGTCTTTTTCAAGAAAAAATAAAAGGCCCTCAAAATTCACAACAAAAATTATTTGTCCATCTATTTTCATAAAGGAGAAGATGGGTACAGAGAAGGTTTTACACTTTTTATTTAAAAGATCTGATATCTTATCATCTTGATCTTTTATCTTTAATGCTAAGTTTCCTTGAAGAATTATCTACTTATGATTAAGTCAGTATCTTGTCTTCCTCTCATATTGTATTCCTTTATCTTCTATTTTGTTTGCTTCCATGCATCAAAGTCACAAAATCACTCTTTTTCTAGAGGAAATGACTGTCAAGAAGCAGATAACCACTTCCAGGAAATGCATGTAGCCACAAGCATTAAATAACTGGGTATTTTCTTCAGACACTTAACAGCGAGACCCACATACCTTGAAGAGCCTGAAGAACCGCCACACTCTTGCTGTGCTGGTATCTGATGGGTACTGTGAGTGACCGAATGTATGGGCTAGAGATTTCATTTTGGCCAATACTATTTTTATAGTATAACTGTCTGTTTTGTGTCATATGTTACAAACAAAACCCATTCCCTACTGTCAAAGAGTCTAGTGGTTATTGTGCCTTTGATCAGCTTATAAATGGAAGAGATGAACCACCTTGTATAAATTCACATGAAACTGGAAAGAGCACTTGATGTCTTGGTGGCTTTTAAAGGGCGAAGTAAAAAGCCGGCTGCCTCCTACAGGCTGGAGGTAAACTGAATGTTTCCCGTGTGTGGAATTTGCATTGCCTGCTGTGCCCCAGCGGAGGACCAGGAAGGTGTGCTCATTATCTCGTATTTATTTTTATAAACCAGGATGTTCATACTGTTCCAACCCTGGGAGCTATCACTGAAAAAATGCTCCTTGTTTTTATACATCTCAAGAAGTTTTCTCAATGTTCTTTTTAGCATCTACAAAAATGGTTATTTCTAGATGTGATTTGCCGTTTCCTCCCTGGGGGCTCAGCTGATGCCCTTTGCCGGTTTCTCTTAAGCACCAATTCACATGTATACAGTGCTGTCCAGTTTGATATTTCATGTGTATAATAATCACATGCTTGGAATTAAACTATTGAAGCTAGCAGATTTGACTGATTGTAGCATTTTTTAAGATTTTTTTAAAGACTTTTTTCATATAATGTATTATTGTGTACTGACTTCTCACAAATTGTTATTAATTTTCAGAAAGATGTTACTGATGAGAAAGCAAAATGCCTTTGTTTTCTTATGCTTTTCCAGTTTTTAAAAAGGAAATTAAGTAAAGAATATTTGCTAAGCACTTTGTTTTTTATGTCTCAGGCTTGTGCTGGGTGTTCTAAAATAAGTAATACGTGTCTTAAACCTGACAGTAGCTCTTGTATATTATCCTGATCTAACAATTTACAACAAAGGCGTTTGGAGAGGGTAGATTTGTTGCCTCAGGTCATTCCAGTGGCTAGAAGTGAGGACCGCCTTGATCAGACTGACAGCTTTCCACCTCCGTCCCCCGCCCCGCGCCCTCCCCGAGGACAGCACTTCTTCTACGGACAGGCTACACGGCTCATTTCCCCATGCTTCTGCTGTTGTTTGGAAATTATGTAATGCATTTGCAATTTTTATCCTTTCAATTCAGTGAATGGTTCTACCATAGCCTAGTGGCACAAGAGAAGCATTGTCAGTTATTTGAGATTCTTGTCTTCAAATTCAACATGAAGTACCAGTCTCAGTGTTTCGTGGAGTCTAACTTCTCAATATCTTTTAAGATGACCGTGTTTCCCTTCCCCATTGCCATGGTCATAAGTCAAATCTTGTCATCTCTGACTGGACTATATCATTAATCTCTTAAATGTTCACCCTTGTTCCTATCTCTCATGGCATCTCCATCCATAAAATTCTTGCAAAGCCTCCTTCAGTGACTTCTCATTATCTTGTAACATAACTCTACACTCTGTTCTTTCTTTGACTGATCCCTTCATCACCCCATCCAACTCCCATATCTTCCAGAACATATTAGACCCCTAATCATCTGAATAACTTGAATTCCTGATGTGTCCAACCTTGGGCCCCATGGTGACACACTCCACCCAGAAGCCTTTTCTCCTCTTACTCTCTGTCACCTACAGAACACCAACTCATCTTTCAAGGCTCAGGCAAAGTTTGTCTGTTCTAGAAAAGCTTTCCTTAATCTCACCTTCTAACCAGCACCTTTCTGTCTTCCTATAAACTAATTGGTGTCAAAGATTATGACTAATTCTACTTTCCAGATCTTCTGAGCTCATAGTGACTGATACACAGAAGTCATCAAGTAAAATGCTAATGAATGAAAACAAATTCATTAACGTGACCTGGGTAGATAGATTACTAGACTCCTTGACTCAATCAGAAGCATTGCAGAACCACCTACAATGCAATTGGTTGTTTGTGTCAACAGTATTTCTAAGAAATCGTTTATTGGGCCAACAGAGAAGTAAGTTAGAAACAGATGTACTTTGGATAAACATCCATAGACATTTTAAACAGGAGTGTGGTTATGGGATCTGATCTTTACACACATACTAAAATGGCTAAGGCTGTGAAAACTTCACCTGTCAACCAAGTGTTAAATGGCAGGTCCCAGAGAATAGACCAGAAGGAGGTGGAGGGAATAAACTGCTGGAGCAACTGTCTCCTTCTTAGAGCTCATGTTGCCCATTAGTTGGAGGAAATTGTCCTAAAATAATTTCAGAAGAATGTCTTAAAAAGAGGAACTCCTGTCCAGATAACCATAATGTTTTACTTAAAGATGAAAACAAAACAAAACTGTGATTTGGTGATACTCATCGCTTTTTACATATGTGTTTATCATCAGTATTTGTGTAATGTAGAACTCTGCGGTTGTGGGAGTCAAGACATAATGTTCTACTCTCTGTTCATTCTTTGAGCAGAGTGAGAAAACTTTTTCTAGACATGAATTATTATAGAAAGGATCTAAAGAACACAGTACTATATGTTTGAAAGCTGTTGGCTTAACAAAATGATCACCCTCCCACTTCATATTCCCTCATTTGGTGCTTTAATAGTTAGTTTAGTCTAATACTACAAAAGGCATGAAAAATACACTATGTTCTAGGTTTCTTTCTTTCTATTTTAAAAATATGTTTAAGTACTGCAGTCTACATGATAAGAGATGATCCAGACTATTTTAACGAGTTATGCATGTGTGTGTGCTAAGTTGCTTCAGTCAGGTCAGACTCTTTGCAACCCATTGACTGTAACCCACCAGGCTCCTCTGTCCATGGGATTCTCCAGACAAGAATACTGGAGTGGGTTGCCATTCCCTTCTCCAGGGGATCTTCCCAACCCAGGGATCGAACCCTCGTCTCTTTGTCTCCTGCATTGGCAGGGAGGTCCTTTACCACTAGCGCCATTAGCAGTTTGCCGAATGACTTGATTGGTATCAGGCAAAAGAATAAGTTTGGCTTTCTGATTTTGTTTCAGTTAGTGTATTGATAATCTACATATCTATAGATATTGATGTATTTTATAACCTAGATACATATTAATAGTTTATAGGCCTAGTCTTAAATCACTTTGTAAAGCTTCAGCTCTTCTGATGTGTAATATTTAAGGTTTCAAAAGATACACTTATCATCTAGCTAATCTTAGAAACTCTACCTTTTCATACCAAATATAATCTGGTATAGGTTTAGGAATATAAACATAAAGTCCTTGTGGAAAAAATAATGAGTGTGAAAAGGGTCCATGCTCCAAA
Source organism: Cervus elaphus (assembly GCF_910594005.1). Classification (NCBI taxonomy): domain Eukaryota; kingdom Metazoa; phylum Chordata; class Mammalia; order Artiodactyla; family Cervidae; genus Cervus; species Cervus elaphus. The sequence goes on along the minus strand of NC_057846.1, from coordinate 15,780,039 downwards.
TGGAATCATGTTTCTGACATGTCTGTTCTGGGCATCTGAAGTTTGATTCTAATTACGATAGGTTTCACATTTCAGAAACTTACCTATAAGAATATAAATCTTTAATTCTGATCTTTCAAGAGGCCACACCAGGTTGACTGAGAGTGATTAGGTCATAGTATTGTCTGACATATTCAGGTTAACACACAGGCGACTTGCAAAGCTGTATGTAAGAAATTAACAAAACAACTTCAGATACTTTCTCACTAAGGAATTAAAAAAACCAGTCAAAGATGACTACAGAAAGTGTTTCTATAATGGTCTTGTTTAGATTCTCTTCCTCGTTTTTCTTAGTAGTTTCCCCATCAGATACTAATTTTCTCTCTTTAATGAATCTAGATCTTGTACATGTCTGAACCTGAATGAAAGCTTTTGGGGAGGGAAGCTGATGTGGACATTTAATTATATGGAAAATTTAGCCTGTCTCTCTAGAACTGCTCAAAACATACACTTTTAACTCAGCAGGTGATAAATCCACTCCCAGTTGCCTTTTTCCTTCCATGGTTTCTACTGTCCTAATAAGAACCCTAGTTGTCTCTCACTCGGGCTGTTAAAGCTGACACCCAATTTCTTTGCCTCAGGCCTGGCCCCGACTTAAATTCACCATCCACACAGCAATCAGTGAGATCCCTCTCCAATGTAAATCTCACCATGTCACTCTCTGAATAAATAGCATGAAGAAGCCCTCCCTGCCCCCATGCGACGCACATCTCCAGACTCAGATTCTGTCTTTCCGCCCTTTGCTTATATCGACAATGATGGGATTTGTCTCTATATACTGTGATGTTTCCTAAGTATTTTATGCACTCTCTGCCAATCTTATCTTCCTTTACTTGAATAATTCCTATGTATCATGTAATAACAATAATGCAAGCATTCCCTCTTTAAGAAGATTTTGTGAACTACACAATCACATCATCTTAGAGGGAAGACTGCCTTCTGCCTGCCAGCTACTCCAGGTCCATTGAGGCAGGGACTTCTCTTCTTAATAATGGTACTTCTAGCACCTAGCTGACTGACAAAGCTCATGTTCTTCCTCTTTGTCATTTGCTAATTTGCACATTAAACATGCCCAGTACAAGGACAGCTGCAGCTTGACACACAGTATGGAGGAATTGACCCAAGAAAACCCTCTTCATATGCTTCATTTTTCAATGAAATTCATTAGCTGACTAATGAATAATTGCCATGGGTATCCTAGATAAATGCATTGCCTATAGTCTCAAGTTATGCTGTTGCAAAAAGGCAGACACTTAGTGTATGTCAGGATAGCAGATTTAGCACATGAAGACTGTGTGTGTGGCAAAGAATCTGATGTTTCATGCCTTTTCTGATTTTTCATCAAAATTCATGGGTGATTAGTTTCTTGTCTTCAACTTTGTAGTGTGGGAAAAGCTTTTGGTTTTACTTTAGAGAAAAGGAACAGTGAAAGTAGACATTGAGGCCCTGGCAAACTTTCTTATTTTTCCTTCTTTTTCTTTTCACTATGCTGAACAATTTAGAGTTCTTTGCAATAAAAATGCACAGTCATGGGCTGGAGAAGCTTTTTATTTTAAAATGTATGTATTTTTGACCATAAATTCCCTGTAACAGAGATTTAGCACGTACCAGAGGTTTTGAGATATGCCCTGTTTCCATTATTATTTATTTCAGAATACCATTCTAATTTTTAAGAATTTTTCCTTTGGCATAAGTGATTTGGAAAAATATTGCTTAAAATTGACATATTTAGAAATTTTCCCTAGTTTAAAAAATTTTCATTTGTAACAGTTTCACTTAGGTGAGAGAACAGAATATACTTCCATTTTTTTGACATCTAATGAAACTTTAATGCTCCCTTTGTGGCCTATTTTGGTAAATGTTCCATATGCATTTGATAATAATCTATATCCTACAGCATGTGTTTGTACTATTAAGTGTATGTCAGTTTGGTTAATCATTTGTTAATCATTTTGTTAATCTCTTGTGTATTGTTCTTGGCTTTTTGCATTATTGTTCATTCAGTTACTAACATATGTCTGCTATACTCTTCAACTGTCATTTTGTCCTTTATTTCTCCTTTTTAACTCAATTAGTTATTGCATCCAATATTTAATGCTGTTTAATTGGTTATCTAGAAATTTAGGATATTTTATATTCCTTTTGAATTAAATCTCTAATCAGGTGAAATGTCCCTCCTTGTCTTTAATGATAACTGTTACCTTAACCTTTACTTTGTCTGATATCAGGATTATCATATGACTTTTTTGTTTAGTATTTGCGTGTTATACCCTTTTTTTTCCCCCTTTTATTTTTCATCTTTCTGTGTCCTTATATTTAAAGGGTATTTTTTAACTGTAAGAAGCATATCATTTTCTTTCCTGACCTTTGTCTTTTAGTTGTGGTACTTAGTTCATTTTTGTTTATGTGAATTAATAATATATTTATGTCTAAATCTACCATTTTTTCCTTCTATTTGTCTTTACTTCTCTTTGTTCATTCTTTTCTCCTTTTGCCTTATTTTATATTAATAATATTTCTTAAAAATTTCCCCCTTATTACTTTTTTAACATTAACACCTTTTTAAAATTCTTTTATTGGTTCCCCTAGAAATTACAACATGCCATTCTCAAGTTATCTGAATCTACCTTAAAGAAAACATATACAGATTTTCAGACTTTGTACTCTTTGTTTCTACATACCTCACTCCTTATGTAGTTTCACTGACACTTAAAAGTACTTTAATTTTTAAAAATCAGTTAATATTCTTTTAGAGTTACCCCCAAATTTAGCCTTGCCCTCTCTCTGCCCTGATTCTCTCTGGCATCATTTTCCTTCTAGGTTTTTGTGACTATAAAAAGAAAAAAAAACAAAAACCCCTATAGTTTGTTTTCCCTTTTTCTGTTTTTGTTTTTGAAAAAATTTTCTTTTTCCTCTTTAACTCTTTAAATAGATCATGTCTTCTGCTTCTATCATTTGTGTTGTGAAATCAACACATTTAGGGCTTTTCTTGATACACTTTTCTCCAGGATCTTGGTCCCTTACATCTTAGCTGCTTCGATTACTTATAGAGACTTTCATATATGCTTTTGTTACAGCTTTTATATTTATCTAGCTTTCAGACTGCTTTCTATAGGAAGATTATTCCAAGAAACATTTTGTAACTGGAACTGAACATCCAGTAACTCAGTCCTAAATGTATTTAAGTGTCTATTTTCTTGTGTCTGCTTTTGTAATCAAAATAATGAATTTTGTGAACATAGCTATTCAATGCAAAGAGGATCAAATAATGTAGAGAAAAGTAGACAGCTTAACTCAATTTTGGGAAATGAATATTTAAAAAGTCACCGATAAACCATGTATTATTGATGTATTCTGTATATCAGTTTCATAAATGCTTCTGGGTATTTAATTTACATCTTAAGCAAGTGAGACATTGTGCAAATTTATCTAATTCATGATACATAGAGCATTTACAGCTCCTCTGGAATAGACCAACCCACCCAGAAGGAGCAGAGGGAATTATTTTTATATTGCAGATGTACACCATTCAACATCAAAGTACATGGGGAAATCTCCCAATGAGGGAACTGAAAAAAATGCTTCCCTGGTGGCTCAGTTGGTAAACAATCTGCCTGCAATGCAGGAGACCCAGGTTCCACCCCTGGATCCCTAAGATCCCTTGGAGAAAGAAATAGCAACCCACTCCAGTAATCTTGCCTGGGAAATCTCATGGAAAGAGGAGCCTGGCAGGCTACAGTCCATGGGTTCGCAAAGAGTCTGACAGGACTTAGCAACTACACCACCCCCACATAGATCTGGAATGTAGATGATAACTGGCTACTGGCCTCTTGGAGAGCCATTTCAGTGAAATGATCAGGTGACCTCCAACTGTAGAGTTAAAATTGTATTCAAATTTGAGGATTAGGGGAAGAAAGGGAGTAGAAGTAGTGAGTGACAGTTCAATAGTATTTATTAAGCAGTTGAACTCTTGACGGTGAAAACTAGAATAAACTTGCAGTCTGGGTCTTTATGCATTTATCTGAGCATGCTTTCATATTTGCTGGTGACATTTAGAAGGCTGCTTCTAAAATGCCTTTCTTGGGTCTCTGTAGCACTACTTAAAATGCCACCCTTTCAGCTTATTTTGGAAGCCCTTTACATTTGACAGTTTTTGAAAGAAACATGAACATGAAATAAACTCTTCTAAAAACTAAAACAGTAAAATCAATGACAATAAAATAAAAGTGAAGCTTTTTTTCCTAATCTAATAGCTGCTTATCTCTCTGCAGAGATATATATATGTGAAGCAAAATTCATCCACCTCCAAATGTTTCCATACTGAGATGTTTTAATTTTTTCTTTTTATTCAGAGGCATTCATAGGGAAAACAAAGTTAGTGTTGTTTTTCTGCTGAAGAAGTTGGCAATAACACTTGCTGGTCTTTTGCACTGGATTCCACCAAAGAACTCATTTTTAATGGTTTTAACTGAAATTTATAAATTATTTGAAGTCTATTCATAATTTACATGTAATGATGATTCTGCACAATTTTTAATAGGTTCCAGGTATCAACCAAAAATGTGTAGTAGTAGAGTGTCTTAAGACACTCATCTCCCCATGTACCTTATTATTATTTTATAACTAATGATTTTAATAAGATTCTTACTTTAAATACATTACCCAACAAAGTATGTTTCCAGCAGTCATTTGGTAATTTTTGAGTTCTTGTTTAGATAAGGTGAACACAAATATGTTTGATATGATAATGTAAGCTTACTAAACTGTTCCTTCCTTACTCCCTAAAATTTAACTAAGTTAACCCAAAAGAAAAACAAACCCTGTGTTTTAGAGACAATATTTCTATATATTTATCTTAGCAAGCTATCAGTCAAACATTATTTACTACTTTTAAAGGTATTTTTGAAGAACTTTGCTTTATATCTTATTTTCTGTAATAGTTTTAGATAATTCTCACATTCATTTGAAGACTAAAATGATCAATAGCAAAACTCTTTTTGTGAAAACAAAATATGAAGAGTTTGATAATTTCTAAAAATTCACTTCATATTTAGAGCTGTATTAACATGTTAAATAAATACTGGAGTGCAAAGTCAAGTGGGCCTTAGGAAGCATCACTACAAGCAAAGTTAGTGGAGGTGATGGAATTCCAGCTGAGCTATTTCATATCCTAAAAGATGATGCTGTGAAAGTGCTGCACTCAATATGCCAGCAAATTTGGAAAGCTCACCAATGGCCACAGGACTGGAAAATATCAGTTTTCATTCCAATCCCAAAGAAAGGCAATGCCAAAGAATGTTCAGACTACCTCACAATTGCACTCATCTTACACGCTAACAAAGTAATGCTGAAAATTCTCCAAGCTAGGCTTCAACAGTATATGAAACAAGAACTTCCAGATGTTCAAGCTGGATTTAGAAAAGGAAGAAGAAGCAGAGATCAAATTGCCAAATCTGTTGTATCATAGAAAAAGCAAGAGAATTCCAGAAAAACATCTATTTTGCTTCATTGACTACCCTAAAGCCTTTGACTGTGTGAATAAGTGAGTGAAAGTTATTCAATTGTGTCCGACTTTACAACCTCATGGACTTTACAGTCCATGGAATTCTCCAGGCCAGAATACTGGAGTGGGTAGCCTTTCCCTTCTCCAGGGGATCTTCCCAACCCAGGGATTGAACCCAGGTCTCCCACATTGCAGGCAGATTCTTTACCAGTGTGGATCATGACAAACTGTGGGAAATTCTTAAACAGAGGGGAATACCAGACCCACCTTACCTGTCTCCTACAAAACCTGTATGCAGGTCAAGAAGCAACAGTTAGAACTGGACATGGAACAACAGACTGGTTCCAAATTGGGAAAGGAGTACTTCAAGGCTGTATAGTCACCCTGCTTATTTTACTTATATGCAGAGTACATCAGGTGAAATGCTGGGCTGGATGAAGCACACGCTGGAATCAAGATTGCTAGGAGAAATATCAATAACCTCAGATATACAGATGACACCACCCTTATGGCAGAAAGCAAAGAAGAACTAAAGAGGCTCTTTATGAAAGTGAAAGAGGAGAGTGAAAAAGCTGGCTTAAAACTCAGCATTCAAAAAACTAAGAGCATGGCATCCAGTCTCATCACTTCATGGCAAACAGATGGGGAAACAATGGAAGCAGTGACAGACTTTATTTTCTTGGGCTCCAAAATCACTGCAGATGGTGACTGCAGCCATGAAATTAAAAGATGCTTGCTCCTTGGAAGAAAAGCCATGAGAAACCTAGACAGCATATTAAAAAGCAGAGATAGTACTTTGCTGACAAAGGTCCATCTAGTCAAAGCTATGGTTTTCTCAGTAGTCATGTATGGATGTGAGAGTTGGACCATAAAGAAAGCTGAGCCCTGAAGAACTGATACTTTTGAGCTGTGGTGTTGGAGAAGATTCTTGGACTGCGAAAGGGACTGGACTGGACTGGAGAAGTCCCTTGGACTGCAAAATCAAAGCAGTCAATCCTAAAGAGAATCAGTCCTTAATATTCATCGGAAGGACTGATGCTGAAGCTGATACTCCAACACTTTGGCCTCCAGATGCAAAGAGCTAATTCATTGGAAAAGACCCTGATGCTGGGAAAGATTGAAGCCAGGAGGAGAATGAGACGTCAGAGGATGAGATGGTTGGATGGCATCACTGAGTTGATGGACATGATTTGAAGCAAGCTCCGGGAGTTAGTGATGGACAGGGAGGCCTGGTGTGCTACAGTCCATGGGGTTGCCAAGAGTTGGACGCAACTGAGCGACTGAATTGAACTGAACGTGTTAAAAGCAAAGTTTTAAGAAACAGTGTCTTAAAACACCAAGTAATTCAGGCTTCTGATGGCTCATCAAAGTGTTTTTAAATGGTTCTGTTTTACTGCCCAGAATTAGAGGTTTAATATTATAGGATCATTTACTTATAAAAATGTGACTCATTAGTGACATTCACTAAGAAAAAAATGCTCTATATTTTCAGAACAGTTTAGCTAGTCTACCAACTTTTGCATTTCATATATAAAGAATTTCCTCTATACATGTAATTAGTACCTTTCAATAATGCTTAGTTATTATTATTAGTTCTCCAATTGGGAATTGTCAGAATTAAACTATAGGCATTAGTGATATGGAAGTTTAGAGAGAACATTTGTTTCTAGGAATAGACTGTATGTGTGTATGTGTGTGTGTAAAATAAGGTAGAATTTTGTGCCTGAGACCTTTTGAAAGAAAGCTCTGCACATAGATATTTGACAACATGCATCTAATTTATTATTTATAATTGAATTTGCATTTTCTTGGCAAAAATATATACCTTAGTTGACTGTATGACATGACTTTAAATTTTGAGAGAACAAAGTTAACAGAAACACATATACCAATTTTTAAATTCAGGCAACAAATTTAGTGAGACTAATTAGGAACGTATCCTGTCAAATGAAAACTAAAATAAAATACCTTCTATTCAACACCTTGTCAGGCACAGCTGTAGCTCTCTTTAATGCTTGCTTTAGACTTATACCAAAAGCTCTCTAGTGTCTTAGAACAAGATTTGACCACCTACACAAATTATGTCAATTCTATGGTTAATTTTTTTTATGACAGCACAGACCACTAGGCTTTAAAAATAAGCCATGAGTTCTTAAGAGTTTTAAAACTCAATTTCATATCCACCCCACCTATAACTTTATATTTCTAAAACAAATAGCAGATGGTGTGTGGGGAGGGTGGGAGTGTAGCGTGTAGGATACATCTGAAATGAAAATTCATGGATTTCTCTGACTTAACTACACATCATTCTTTACCAATATGTACACACAGCTCTGGTTTAAATCCAGAATTTCCTTAAAAATTATCTTTACATTTTGTTTATCAAAGTGTTTATATAATACTTGTCTAAGGTTTTAAAAAAATACCCTCAGGTCACTCTCCTTTCCGTCTATGAACACTTTGTGTTCCCATTTCTTCTGGCCCCATTTTGCCACTTTCACTCCCTTCTCATGAACCTCTTCAGAGGCAATGTGCAGAGTACAGGATTGCTAGGACTCTGCGTGCTGATTCAGTGTCTGCATTTAGTTAGTTTGGGGTGCTTTCAAGAAAAGATAGGGAGGTGATTTTCTCAAGTGCATGTCCCCTGTGAAAGCAAGATGGTAGTGAGGGGATAAAACATGCTGGCATTCTCAGGAGCTGTTGGTGTTAGAAGGTGGATGACTAAGAGATGCTTTGGGCTATAAGATGAGCAGAGCGGTGAGCGTTCCCAACTGCTATGGATTTCTACAAGCCGCCTCTGAACACTGTAAAACAGAAATAAAGATCATCTTTATTGGCCATTTCCTCTATACCATATCCAGTGATAAGGACTTTTATTTATCAATCGGTCGCCAGTGTTCAGTTCAGTTCAGTTGCTCAGTCATGTGTGACTCTTTGCGACCCCATGGTCTGCAGCACGCCAGGCCTTCCTGTCCATCACCAACTCCTAGAGTTTACCCAAACTCATGTCCATCGAGTTGGTGATGCCATCCAACCATCTCATCCTCTGTCGTCCCCTTCTCCCACCTTCAATCTTTCCCAGCATCAGTGTCTTTTCCAGTGGGTCAGTTCTTCACATCAGGTGGCCAAAGTATTGACGTTTCAGCTTCAGCATCAGTCCTTCCAATGAATATTCAGGACTGATTTCCTTTAGGATGGACTGGTTGGATCTCCTTGCAGTCCAAGGAACTCTCAAGAGTCTTCTCCAACACCACAGTTCAAAAGCATCAATTCTTCGGTGCTCAGCTTTCTTTATAGTCCAACTCTCACATCCATACATGACTACTGGAAAAACCATAGCCTTGACTAGATGGACTTTTGTTGGCAAAGTAACGTCTCTGCTTTGTAATATGCTGTCTAGGTTGGCCATAACTTGTCTTCCAAGGAGCAAGCGTCTTTTAATTTCATGGCTGCAGTCACCATCTGCAGTGATTTTGGAGCCCCCAAAAATAAAGTCAGCCACTGTTTCCACTGTTTCCCCCTCTACTTCCCATGAAGCAATGGGACCAGATGCCATGGTTTTAGTTTTCTGAATGTTGAGTTTTAAGCCAAATTTTTCACTCTCCTTTTCCACTTTCATCAAGAGACTCTTTAGTTCTTCTTCACTTTCTGCCATAAGGGTGGTGTCATCTGCATATCTGAGGTTATTGATATTTCTCCCAGCAATCTTGATTCCCGCTTGTGCTTCCTCCAGCCAAGCGTTTCTCATGATGTACTCTGCATATAACTTAAATAGACAGGTGACAATATACAGCCTTGATGTACCCCTTTTCCTATTTGGAACCAGTCTGTTGTTCCATGTCCAGTTCTAACTGTTGCTTCCTGACCTGCATAGAGGTTTTTCAAGAGGCAGGTCAGGTGGTCTGGCATTCCCATCTCTTTCAGAATTTTCCACAGTTTATTGTGATCCACATAGTCAAAGGCTTTGGCATAGTCAATAAAGCAGAAGTAGATGTTTTTCTGGAACTCTCTTGCTTTTTCGATGATCCAGCAGATGTTGGCAATTTGATCTGTGGTTCCTCTGCCTTTTCTAAAACCAGCTTGAACATCTGGAAGTTTGTGGTTCATGTATTGCTAAAGCCTGGCTTGGAGAATTTTGAGCACTACTTTGCTAGTGTGTAGGATGAGTGCAATTGTGTGGTGGTTTGAGCATTCTTTGGCATTGCCTTTCTTTGGGATTGGAATGAAAACTGACCTTTTCCAGTCCTGTGGTCACTGCTGAGTTTTCCAAATTTGCTGACATATTGAGTGCATCATCTTTTAGGATTTGAAATAGCTCAACTGGAATTCGATCACCTCCACTAGCTTTGTTCACAGTGATGCTTCCTAAGGCCCACTTGGCTTCACATTTCAGGATGTCTGGTTCTAAGTGAGCGATCACACCATAGTGATTATCTGGGTCGTGAAGATCTTTTTTGTATAGTTCTTTTTTTTTGTATAGTTCTTCTTGTCACCTCTTCTTAATATCTTCTGCTTCTATTAGCCCCCTACCATTTCTGTCCTTTAATGAACCCATCTTTGCATGAAATGTTCCCTTGGTATCTCTATCTCTAGCCTTTCCCGTTCTGTTGTTTTCCTCTATTTCTTTGCACTGATCACTGAGGAAGGCTTTCTTATCTCTGCTTTTCTTTGAAACTCTGCATTCAAATGGGTATATCGTTCTTTTTCTCCTTTGCTTTTCGCTTTTTTTCAGCTATTTGTAAGGCCTCCTCAGACAGCCATTTTATTTTTTTCCCTTTCTTTTCCTTGGGGATGGTCTTGATCCCTGTCTCCTGTACAGTGTCATGAATCTCTGCCCATAGTTCATCAGGCACTCTGTCTATCAGATCTAGTCCCTTAAATCTATTTCTCATTTCCACTGTATAATTGTAAGGGATTTGATTTAGGTCATACCTAAATGGTCTAGTGGTTTTTCCCTACTTTCTTCAATTTAAGTCTGAATTTGACAATAAGGAGTCCATGATCTGAGCCACAGACAGCTCCCAGTCTTGTTTTTGCTGACTGTATAGAGCTTCTCCACCTTTGGCTGCAAAGATTATAATCAGTCTGGTTTCGGTGTTGACTGTCTGGTGATGTCCATGTGTAGAGTCTTCTCTTGTGTTGTTGGAAGAGGGTGTTTGCTATGACCAGTACATTCTCTTGGCAGAACTCTATTAGCCTTTTCCCTACTTCATTCTGTACTCCAAGGCCATATTTGCCTGTTACTCCAGGTATTTCTTGACTTCCTACTTTTGCATTCCAGTCCCCTATAATGAAAAGGACATCTTTTTTGGGTGTTAATTCTAGACGGTCTTGTAGGTCTTCATAGAACCATTCAACTTCAGCTTCTTCAGCATTACTTGTCGGGGCATGGACTTGGATTACCATGATATTGAATGGTTTGCTTTGGGAACAAACAGAGATCATTTTGTCATTTTTGAGATTGGATCCAAGTACTACATTTTGGACTTTTTTGTTGACTGGATGTGAGAGTTGAACTATAAAGAAAGCTGAGCACTGAAGAATTGATGCTTTTGAACTGTGGTGTTGGAGAAGACTCTTGAGAGTCCCTTGAGTCCAAGGAGATCCAACCAGTCCTTCCTAAAGGAGGTCAGGCCTGGGTGTTCATTGGAAGGACTGATGTTGAAGCTGAAACTTCAATACTTTGGCCACCTGATGCAAAGACCTGACTCATTGGAAAATACTCTGATGCTGGGAAAGATTGAGGGCAGGAGGAGAAGGGGACGACAGAGGATGAGATGGTTGGATGGCATCACCGACTCAATGGACTTGTTTTTGGGTGGACACCAGGAGTTGGTAATGAGCAGGGAGGCCTGGTGTGCTGTGGTTCATGGGGTCGCAAAGAGTCGGACACAACTGAGCTACTGAACTGAACTGAACTGATGATGTCTACACCATTTTTTCTAAGGGATTCTTTCCCACAGTAGTAGATATAATGGTCATCTGAGTGAAATTCACCCATTCCAGTGCATTTTAGTTCGCTGATTCCTAAAATGTTGACATTCACTCTTGTCATCTCCTGTTTGATCACTTCCAATTTGCCTTGATTCATGGACCTAACATTCCAGGTTCCTATGCAATATTGCTCTTTACAGCATTGGACCTTGTTTCCATCACCAGTCACATCCACAACTGGGTGTTGTTTTTGCAATTGGCTCCATCTCTTCATTTGCCTGTGTAGCAACTTTTAAATTAACTCAACTTGCATCATATGCCCAGGATTACAAAGCCCTGGTCACCTGGATGAAGTCCAAAGGCTGAGCAGGTCCTTCCTTGTAGGTTACACTCTCTTCTTCTTCCTCCTCCTCCAAGGGGGCAGAAAGTATCTTTTCACTGGTATTTATCCAGGCTAAACTGCAATTTTTGCTTCCACAGTTACAAATTTCAAATCATTTTAAAAGTCCATCAAAATAGGATGTTTCTCCAAATGAAATTTGTGATCTATGTTTCACAGGGAAAGAATAGTACCTTCCTGATCCTCAGCGATTACCTATTTTTCACTAGTCTCATCAACGGTTGCAGAGGCTAACCTTGATTACCAATAGCAGAGGCTTATAACCTGGCCAGTGCTGAAAAGTGAGCGCAGTTAGGCCTGTGATAGAATGAAGGTGGAAGCAAGCCTCACAGTTGGCTCTCCAGCCTCTTGTATTGTCCACGTTTTCCCAAACTGATTCTGTCTCCTGAACTCTAGACCCATCCGTGTAATGGCCTACTTGAGGTCTCCACGTGAATATCTTAAAGATAAGAGAAGTTCAAACCCATCTGAAATGGAATCCACTATTTCCTGACCCCCTGTCCCACCACTGGTGATAAATCTTCCCATCTCAAGCTGGTGGCAAATGCACCCTTCTATTCGCTCAAAGTAAAATCCTCGGCTCCTGTTTCTCTTAGGTCCTTTCATCCATCCCATGATGACACCCTATAACCCTGCCTTCCGATAGGGTTGGAATGCATCAGATCGGACCTCTCCCCACCATTGCTGCTGCTACCTCCCTGCTCTGATGTGCCTCCACTTCAACAGAGCAGCCAAAACGATCCTCTTAAAAAGCTAGATTATCTCATCCTTCCCTTCTCTCTTGATGCAGAGTCAATGCCAGTGTTCCCATCGTGGCTTCGGGGTCACATAAAATCAGCCCTGAGCCCTGTGGCCTCATCTCCTCCTGCCCTTCCTTCCCTTGCTTCCCAGGTTCAGCAACGGTGGCTGCCTGGCTCCTCTTTCAAGGAACTGCTGAAGGCATTGCTGGAGCTGCTTCTCTGCCCTGGCAGTTCTTCCCCAAACAACCACAGGTGACTCTCTCCCGCCTCCCACCCCCATCAAGTGTCCGGTTTTTGTTTAACTCTCCCCTCCACGGTGAAGCCTGCTGTCCCGCCCTGGCCGCCCTGTTAACGCTGCCTCCTGACCCGTCTTCCCCTCCCTTCACTGGTCGGATCAGCCTTATCCTGCTCTGATGTTTTCTCTGTGCTACCACACTTGTAACATTTTAACCTACTCCGTGTTTTTAAATTGTGTTTTCTTGGTTATTGTTCATTGTGTCTTTGCCACACTCCAGGATGTAAGATTTGTGGGGTCATGGATCTTTGTGACATTCACAGGTGTAATCCAGATGGTTAGGAAAATGCCACCAAATGAGTGAAAGAATATTAGAACGGTTTTTATTTTGGGCATTGGCAACAGAATCCCACAGTCAAGACTTTTCCAAAAGCAATGTCAGTGATAACTTGAGACCATTTAGTGGATGTGGTTAAAAATAGTCAATAGAAGGCTTTTCTAGTTTGCTTTAGGCAGCCTCAGGGGTAGGAAAGCAGGCTGAATTCCACATAATTTCCTCCCTAGAAAACATGGTCTCAGGCTACCTGCCAGGATGGGTTTCCTTGGAGGCTCATTGAAAATGTCACTGTCTCTAAAAACGCTTGCTTCCCTTCCGTCGTCTATAAGATTGAATTGTTCCCGTTTGTGAAGCAAGTACTGCCGGGGGAATAGCAGTGAACAAAGAAGACAGGATCCCTGCTTCCCTCATCTCACATTGCCGTGGGAAGAGACCCCCAAGTGACAGAGAAGTAGGCGATTAAAAACAGATAACCCAAAAGTTAAATAGTTAAGAATAGGAGGAGAGTAAGTGGTCCCCAGGAGTCAAGGGGCTGACAGTTTTACTTGGGGGGAGATGTTAGGGACATCCCAGTGAGCAGAGCACATCTGAAAAAGAGCTTGATTGGTAGAAATTGTGGGTATTTGAGGAAGAGGAACACCGGTGAAAAGGCATGAGGTAGGGTGGGATCCAGTGCCGTGGAGGTCATGTCGGCTGGAGGTGAGTGAAGACATGAAGTCCGTGAGACAGTAGCAGAAGTGATCAGGGTCTGTTGTGTGTGTCTTGCTGGATGAGGAACATCTTAAAATAGGATAAAGTCTTATACAAAACTGAGCATTCAGTATGTACCAGTTTCTCAACAAATGCTGTTCAATATTGACTAAAACTTTCCTTCCGTGCTTTTCTTGGATGAAAATTTAAAAGTCAAGACATCATTTGAAATAAATAAGCTTTTAATGGGCATGTATCTCTTCAGCTATTAAAATATTCTCCTTAAAATCACACTTTCTCTTTCACATTTATACCAAAAATGCAAAAGGAACTAACATGCCTTCAGTTAAATAGAACTAGTAAATTTTTTAGCTTTCTGAAGTCAGTTTCTGGATAGTGTCATTTTGAATAATGTCTGTAACTATTTTTTCATAGAGCTAGGAATTTGATAATTTTATTTTAAGGAAAACACATTTCATTTTATGAAAATTCTTTTGACCCCAAAATCAATGAATGCCAGAACTGTCTCCTAACAAAAATAGCATGAAATTTATCTTGTAATTAAAATAATTCACGTAGTTTTGCTTGTTTTTATCTTATTACTACTAATTTATAACTGTCTTTTAAGAAGTGGCTTTTATACAAGTATGCTAGTAACCAACAATACTTGCTAAAAATAAATCTGAAGGCTGTGCTTTGCTAGAAGTTTGCAATTGATAAGTTCAGCTGTCTGGAGATATTATTTAAAATTTATTTTTATTTCAGCAACATAAAGCACTTTTATAGAGAAAAAAATATCTTCTTCATTAAAGCATTTAAATTATTTTCAAACAGGAAAAAAACACACTTGGTATTATTTTTGCTATTTGGTGCCCCAGAAAATGATCATTAGGTGGCAAGGTGGTCAATCTGAGAAAATAAGTGGGTGGAATCTCATGTGTCAAGACTCTAGATTCGTTTATTCACATTTTATAGATGCCTTCTTCTAAGCGTTCTTTCTGTAAGCTAGCAATCTTTTAGTCTTAGGAAACTATTGGGTGAAATCCACCAGACTGAGTTTAGAAAGGGATGTGATTGCATTCATATTTTCATACAAATCAATTTTTAAATGACTCTATTTTTCAGGCCCATTTGTGCTCTCAGACTCATAAATAGTTCTGATGGTTATTTGTAATATAGGCCCATAATTTGTATTCTTTTGGTTCATGATTTTTATTTGTGAAAAACTTAGAGTGATATTCTATGTGCATCCAATACATTTACAGCTTGATGAAAGTATTTGTCCTTTTGAGAAGCTAAGAATGGACCACTTAATAGCAATAATTAGGAATAACAACTTCTTGTTTCCCAAATCAGACAGAATTAAGGACCAAACCTGAACATGACTATAGTCAATTTTCTGTTTATATGACCTTAAAGATCTTAAACTCCTAAAGTCTAGACCCAGTTGTTTTTGGTTTTCCTGTTTAACTCCCACATTCACTCTTCACATTGTGTGTTTCTGGAAGGCATTTTTCAAGGAAGTAAAAGTGTTACTATTAATTCAAAATATGCTGAAACAATGGAAAAATCCAGAAGGATGTACATTGAAAGCAGTTTACTATAGGTTGAGCTAAGTGACTCATATGAAATATAGAATAGAAAGCATTGTTCTCAATAAAGATACTGTTTCATGACATTCTTAAAGAAAATATTCAATAATTGCTTACTGGCTTATTGGAAAGCATAGGTAGTATGAAAATGTTCTTATAAATAAATCATTCTCAAAGGTATAATCTAACTCCAGAAAAAGTTGAGATTCCAAAACAGAAGAAGGACTAGTTTACATAAGGTAAATATTAAAGTATTTTGTAAAGTAAGGGACTGACTGACCACATTTGAAATAATTTGATGTAAGTTGAGGAAGCTTGAAAACTAACAACAACAAAGAAAAAGATTGACAATTATACATAAAACAGAAGCTTGCTGCACATTTTTGAATAGGGAAATGCTGAATGGATGGTGGTAAAGCATATTAATTGATGACTGTTTGTGAGTATATTAGAAAAAAGAATGACTCAAAGCAAGGAAGCAGAACAGGACTGAAGAATTACAAATTATAATGGCAGCACTGGAAATTGCAAGGAAATGTTGAAGGAAAAAACTTGGCAGAAAATAATACAGGCAACCAAAGAGAGAGATTTAATCAAAATACACTTTAATTTTTCTACCTTGGAATAATGGAAGTCAATTTGCAGGAGATGGTAAAAGTTCAATTTTGACAATTTTGAGTCTGACAAAACATCAAACTTGGCACACTCTATAGGAATTTTTTTTCATTTATTTTTATTAGTTGGAGGCTAATTACTTTACAATATTGTAGTGGTTTTTGCCATACATTGACATGAATTTAGATGTTTAGGATGAAGGTTTAAATGTGCGCATATATGCTCAGTTGCATCCGACTCTTTGCAACCCCATGGACTGTAGCCCTCCAGGCTCCTCTGTCCATGGTATTCCCCCAGCAAGAACACTGGAGCAGGTTGCCGTTTCCTCCTCCAGGGGATCTTCCTGACCCAGGGATGGAACCCGAGTCTCCTGCATCTCCAGCACTGGCAGGCGGATTCTTTACCACAGAGCTGCCAGGGAAGCCCGAAAGTTTAAATAGGAATGCCATTTATATGGGGTTTCCCAGATGGTGCTAGTCTACAGAGCCTGGCTGCCAATGCAGGAGACATAAGAGATGTGGGTAAGAGACATGAATTCGATCCCTGGGTGGGGAAGAGCCCTTGGAGACGGGCATGGCAACCCACTCCAGTATTCTTGCCTGGAAAAGCCCATGGACAGAGGGGCCTGATGGGCTACTGTCCATAGAGTGGCACAGAGTCGAACATGACTGAGGAGACAGCACGCACGCCATTAATATTATTATAATGAATGAAACCATTTTAATCTAAATTAGACTAGTTTTCAAATTGGAATTAAAATACTATTTTAAAGATAGTTTAAGGTTACTTTTTATGCAAAATTAAGTGTCTGTGCTCTGCATACCTACTATTCTTAAACATGCAAACAGGCCAAAAATCTTTAACTATAGCTCAGATGGTGAGGAATCTGCCTGCAATGCAGGAGACCCAGGTTCGATCCCTGGGTCAGGAAGATACCCTGGAGAAGGAAATGGCCACCCACTCTAGTATTCTTGCCTGGAGAATTCCATGGACAGAGGAGCCTGGCTGGCTATAGCCCATGGGGTAGCAAAGAGGTGGATGCGACTGAACTCCACATGCACACACAGATAGAAGACATTGTCTAACCTGGGTCTTTGTATCCTATTCTTCTCCTAGTCTCTCAGAGATAAAATGAATGAGTTTAGATATCCCATGAGTAAAGTTAAAAGCACATACTGACTTGCCATAAACATTTGTTTCCTGCAGAAAGCTATTAAGATTGTTAAATCTTTAAAAAAAAAAAAAGTGGTTGTAGGGCGGGGTGGGGGGGAACTTCCCTGGCAGTCCAGTGGTTAAGACTTTGCCTTCCAATGCAGAGATGCAGGTTCAATCCCTGGTCAGGGAGCTAAGATCCTGCATGCCTCCTGGCCAAAAAACAAAACACCAAAAAAAAAAAAACCCAGAAGCAACATTATAACAAATTCAGTAAGGACTTTAAGAGTGATCCATGTCAAAAAAAAATCTTTTTTAAAGGAAAGACGGTTAAATATTCAATAAATAGTCAATGAAAGGAAATTTCTCCACACGTGGGTAACACAACAGCAAAGACAAAGGATAATGGAGCTTTACTTTTAAAAAGAGCATGAACTGTTTAGATAGCTTGATTTCTCAATGTTTTTATGTTTTTCTGAAGCAGCATACTTTTCTTAAAGAGGTGATGTTTTTCAGTAAAAAACCATTTCATCACTGGGCTAAAAGCTTCAAGAGGAGAGTCGCCTGTCAGTTTCACTCATCATTACATTGCCTGAACTTAACGTGGTTCTGACACTTAGTAGATGTGGCTTATAACTTAGCTCTGATCCTGCAATTTCTGTGGCCTTAGGCCAATCAGTTCGTGTCTCCATGGCTGAGTTTCTTCGGGTTATAAAATATAGATAATAACATAGAAGTTCTTGAGTAACCATTGACTTAATAGATGGGACATCTCTTCAAAATTGAAGCTCCTGTATATATGTAAATCCCAGTATTATTTCATTATATTTCTGAGACCAGTGACCAGTTAATGATAAGCTTCCATTACATAAAGGAATACTAGACAGAAACAACAGTAAGTTTTCCTGGTATCAGCTACTTAAATTGGAGCATTAACTCTTTGAGTTAGTTGCATACAGGTAATATTTTCATGTCCAGAGATTTTCTTTATATGTTTTTAACATACAGGATAGAATATTTCTTATCTGTTATTAATATAAATGTGTCATTTATGGAACTAAGGTAAATCCTCCAAAATCTCTTGCTACTTCAGATTAGATGGAAAACCTTAATGAAAAAGAGTACATGTAAATATACATACACACATATGCACAGGCACACACAAATACTCATGGAAAAAACCTCTCCCCTTATAAAAGGTATGGGCAGTACAGCATTTGAAAATTAAGTGACCTACTCAAAATTAGGCAATTAATTTGTTCCAATTGTAACAGGTAATTTGAGTCTTTTAAAATAATTTTTTAAAAAATTATTTATTTTTAATTGAGGGATAATTGCTTTAAATATTGTGTGGGTTTCTGCCATACATCAACATGAGTCAGCCGTAGGTATACATATGTCCCATCCCCCTTGAGCCTTCCTCCCTTGAGTCTTTTTTAAGACAGGTATTTGTTGGACACATGATCGATGCCAGGTTTTTCCAGCTATGTAGTCTCCTTTAATTGAGGTGACCCTGTATCCAAGTTTTTCAGGATAGTCTCAATGTTCCAGAAGAATCTCAATTATTGCTTGTTGTCTAGGTTTAATTATCAAGAGCACCCTCTCTTATTCTCAAAAGTATTCTGAATTGGGAGGTATATTTTATTGTCACATTTCATACTTGCAAAAAGACCTCAGAAGTGGGTGTTTTGTAAAAGGGCAAGGAGCTGGTTTAAACCCATACCCCTAGGAAGCGGCTGGCCTAGAGTTTTAAGCCGGGTCTGTTAGCTCCCACCTCTGCTATGCTTTTCATTTCTGATTTCTAGTCCAGTCCCACAGATACTCAGCGTTATCTTGTGTTATATCTGAAAAAAGAAAAAAAAGCTAAGGCAGTTTGAAGTGCATGTTCTGTGGTTTGCAGAGGTTATGGAGGAGGCCAAGTGAAATATCAAAGTCTAGCTTCCATGCCTACGATCTGTACACTCTGCCGGGGTCTCCATGTGTTTTGTTTGTCTGTTGTGTTTTGTTTGTCTGTTGATTCTCGTGCCTTTATTTTTGTATGCAGGTCTGTGCCATGTGTAGATAAAGTCTCAGCTCCTTTTCTCTGGGTTCTGACTTCAGTTTCTTATTGTTATGAAAAAAAGATAAACATTTAATTTTATTAATTGTAGTGTAATGACAGGCTTACAATGGCAATTAATAGAAAAAAATAATATTTTTAAAGAATATATATTTCATCTTCATGGCAGTTATGGGTTAAAACTCCTTTTCCTGCTTTAGTAGCTAAGAGAGATTAATGTAATGGTCATGATTTTTGTGTAATCAACAAATAGGTACTGAGCATGTTCTCTATGCCAGGTACTGTCCTAGGTGCTGAAGCTACGGCAGGGAACAGAGCAGGCAAGAAGTTCTTGTGGATCTTTCATGCTAAAAGCATATGAATATTGAATTTAAATAGTATACTAGAGATATACTAGAAGGCAATAATTACTATGGAAAAAATACTGAGGAATGGGGAGATTGGAGTTTTAGATAAGATTTTAAAAGATGGGGACTACTCTAAAAATAACACTTTGAGCAGAGATGAGGTAAAGGGAAAATCCATGCAGATATCTTCCAGGCCTTGTGCTAAGCACAATATTACATTGAATAAAAAACTGTTGTGCTTTACCCTTGTGCAGAGTGACGTAGCTTAAGAGTCAAATATATGCTTGAGACCACGTTCTGAGTGAAATGACCTTGTCAGGAAGATCAGGGAAGGTTGTCTCAGGAAGTAACTGTTAAGTGGAACGATCATAGGTGTGTAGGAGTTACATAGGTGAAAATGAAGGTGCAGTGTGTGTGTGTGTGTGTGTGTGTGTGTGTGTGTGTGTGTGTGTGTGTGTGTGTGTTTGGGAGTGCATTCCAGACCCTGGGGCAGTGCAGTGTATATTCACGTCCTGTGTCAGGGAGGAACTCCAGGAGCCCAATGTCAGCTGCCACAAGTGATAAAGATCTAGCTAAGCAGAGACCAGAGAATGAAGAGTTTCGAAAGCCAGGCTAAGAGTTTGTCCTTATTCAAAAATTAAGAACATTATATGCTATTCTAAGACGTAAGTCATTTATGAATTATAAAGCAGAGAAAAGACATAAAATTTATATCCAAACAAAGCGTTCTGATTAAGATGGTCCAGTGGGATGCAGCAAGACCCATTAAGGATACTTTCAGTATCTAAAAGAGAGACGGTGGCAGCAAAGACTGTCAGGATTGAGAACCTTGGTAGAAGAAGACAGAGGCAAAGAAATAGAGGAGGAGATGCCAGAAAGGCAGGGTGAAAACTAAGCAGCCAGACAACTGTTGGATCATGAAATCCAAGTAAAAGCAGTGTCAAGAACGAGGGAGGGGTGACTGGTGGTCAGTTGAGGGGAGATGTGAATCCTGTATGTGGTGAAGATGGGAAGCCGTGGGAAGTGGCTTCAAGATAGTGATGGACTGGGAAGCCTAGCTGGAGGGATGGCTTGCCGAGCAGATGGAAATGACAAAAAGAGGCCAATATGTCAGCAGCGGCTAGAAACC
Organism: Cervus elaphus; assembly: GCF_910594005.1. NCBI lineage: Eukaryota > Metazoa > Chordata > Mammalia > Artiodactyla > Cervidae > Cervus > Cervus elaphus. The sequence continues at coordinate 15,759,267 of NC_057846.1, read as the reverse complement.
ATTTCTCTACAAGAGGGAGGAGGAATCCAGGACAGCAGCCACATGGTGTCTGTCAGAATATGTGGAAATAAGGGAGAGCTTTCTGAAATTTTATTTTCAAACTAAAAAAGAGATTTAAGGATCTTTGGAAGCCAGTGGGAAAGTCCAGTGTAGAAGAAGTTGAATATGCATGAAAAACAAAAACATATTGATTGTATAAGAATCTGTAGATTTCAGGGTGGGGGGAGAAATTAGCTTGAAATATGTACAGAGATCATCTCACTTGTCAATAGAGAAGGGATTTTCATTTATAAAATAGGAGAAAATTAAGAGTCAAGAGTGAAGATGTTGGCAAATGGGCGTGATTGCCATCAGGAAGAAGAGATTTTTCTAATCCAGTGGTTTCTGTGGTCCCTAGAATGGAATGGCCATACAATTTGTCATCCAAACTGGGACACTTTAAGGAATGAATGTAGGTATTGTTAATAATTAAGCTGGGATATTTTTGGGTACTAGAACTACTGGTCACTGTCTTATTTTCCCCCAGGAACTGCCCCGATACAGAGATTTGAGGTTTGATATTTGTTTGCTATGCAAAGGAAATACAACTAAAAGAGTGGGTAACTGAGGCAGCTAATGAAGTTTGGAAGAGAAAGGACACTGATAAAGCATGCAGTGACAAGCCAGGTATCACTTTGAACAGCTGGGTCCTCCTCCTGCTGGAGAAACATTAGGAGCCAGGGTAGATCACACCTCCGCAGAGTCGTCTCACCATAGGAGAGACACCAGGATGTCTATACTCGGTTCCTGTCAATTATTAGATAAGGATGGTCCTCAGATGGACATTAATTTCCCTTATGCTCACATAACTGACAGACAAATGCTTGTGGGACTGAAGACACCTTTTGGGGAAAAATGCAGATGGCTACAGATTGGAAGTTGAGCTATCATGTGACTAAGAGCAAATGCCCTACAAAGAGAGCACCAATAGTGCCCACGACACCGAGTTAAGTGCTAGACCCAGGGGGCTCCTGAGAGCTAGGAGATGGATGGGAAGTTGGAAGGAGCATAGAGAAAATAGAAGCAATGATACAAGAAACATGCCTACTGTTGTTTTGAATACTGTAGGTCTCTGCACCACAACTAGGAAACTTCTAGCAGTGGTTGAGATGGTGGTGATAGTGGTTTTTATTTTCACCCTTATCTGCATTTGGCAGGTAGAACTGACACCATGAAGAAGTAAATGTGTAATAAGTCACTAGGACCATGAATTGCTCCGTTGCTGTGAGAAGTATATATGAAATTATATTATCTGGAATTATTTTAAATATTCTTAGACACACCATGTAGAAATTTTTTTGTGATTATACACTGATGTTAATAGAAGAAATGAGTGGATAGTCGGTAACAAGAAGGCCATATATCACTAGGGGGTGGGTTGTCTAATCAACTATTAGACACAGATCCACAGCAAACCAGACCACATTGGTTTAGCATTTTCCCCATGGATCACAATACTCTGGCAAATGAGTTATTTAATTAAAAAGACCAGAAATTGCCCTATATCTTATATTTCTCATAGATTCATAACCAAAAGTTTATAATATTGAATGACTACAGACAAGGTAACTTTGTTCTTTGCTGTGCTTCTTTTCCCATTAAATATAATGAACTTCTTTTTTTTTTTTTTCATTTGCAACTTTAGAAGGTTATTGCCTCTTCTCTTACATTGTAGATTTCCTGATATGAGGAGACTAACTGCCTTGGTAGCAGTTTGTTTTTCTATCTGCTGGATTGCTTTTTAGAAGCCTAGTATTGCTTCCTGTTTTCTTTGAAAGTATGTGTTACAGATTGCAAGCAAGTTATCTGTCAATGATACTGATGGCATAATGTCATTCAGTAATGTTTTCATTTCCTTATGTAAAATGTAGTATAGAATTTCTGCCATTAATCCATTTTCTATTTGAGCATTTCTCCCTCTTGAGTACTAAGAATTGGGAATTAATGGGGAGATGTTTTTTCTTACAGAAGGTTAATGTAACAGTTTTCCAGTTTTGTTCTTATGCCTCCTTACTCCTCAGCATTATACATTATAATAAAGTTTTGGACTTTCATTCTATGTTGACTGCATAAGGAGAAATGCAACAATTTGCACAGCATATAACATTATATTGGAGAACCACACAAACCTTTATATATGAAAGCATTTCTTGAATATGATTAGAATGTATTAGAATGTAGATGAGAGTGTAATGTAGATAATTAATAATACAGAATGTATATCAAAAATATCCAGTTACAGACAGATGTTATTGTTATGTATAGAGTGGTTATTATTGGGTGGAATTGTTAGGAAATATGTTTTGTTCTTTTGAATTTTTTTTCTTTCTACCAAATTTAAAAATTGAGGAAAAGGCCAGGCCTCCACAGAAAAAGAAGAGCTCAAGTGATAAACTTACCAGTCGGGCAGGCAGCACTTAGAATCTCAGGATGCACAAGTGGGTCGTGATTTTCAACCTCATTTCTGCTTTAAAGTCATTTCTGTATTTTAAAGTAATTACTCAAAATCTAGTGAAACCAAGACACAACTGTTTGAATGAAAGCAACGAATGACTATTAAAGACAATCACTTCACAGTTTTGCTAATGTATTAGGACTCCTTTGTCAGTAACCATTCCTTGCTTTATATATAAAAATGAATACTTTATTACCAACATTCATTCTCCCAATATGAGTGGATCTTACAAAGTGACAGAACATGTGCAACTATGAAGTTTAAGTATCTAGGGCTTGTAAAATGTGTATTAGAGTTTACTTTCCCATTATAGAGTAATGTTACATTTTGTAGGACTTTAACATACTGACCAACCCGGATAGCATATTAAAAAGCAGAGACATTACTTTGCCAACAAAGGTCTGCTTGTCAAGGCTATGGTTTTTCCAGTGCTCATGTATGGATGTGAGAGTTGGACTGTGAAGAAAGCTGAGTGCCGAAAAATTGATGCTTTTGAACTGTGGTGTTGGAGAAGACTCTTGAGAGTCCCTTGGACTGCAAGGAGATCCAACCAGTCCATCCTAAAGGAGCTCAGTCCTGGGTGTTCATTGGAAGGACTGATGCTGAAGCTGAAACTCCAATACTTTGGCCACCTCATGGGAAAAGTTGACTCATTGGAAAAGACCCTGATGCTGGGAGGGATTGGGGGCAGGAGGAGAAGGGGATGACAGAGGATGAGATGGCTGGATGGCATCACCGACTCGATGGACATGAGTCTGAGTAAACTCTGCAAGTTGGTGATAGACAGGGAGGCCTGGCATGCTGTGATTCATGGGGCCACAAAGAGTCGGACACGACTGAGCGACTGAACTGAACTGAACATACTAAATTATTTCTTGTGCTTTCAAATGTAGCAGCAAGTATTTGCAAAGCAAAAACATTTATTTTTTGTTGTTTAGTCGCTAAGTTGTGTCTGACCCTTTTGCGACCCCATGGAGTATAGCCTACCAGGCTCCTCTGTCCATGGGATTTCCCAGGCAAGAATACTGGAGTGGGTTGCCATTTCCTCCTCTGGGGGATCTTCTTGACCAAGGGATCAAATCCACATCTCCTGCATTGGCAGGTGGATTCTTTAGCACTGAGCTAGGTTTAAGCACTATAACACAGTTTCAAACTCTACTCTTTAAAAGGCCTCTAAAGTTCAAAACATTACACTCTGCTATAATGTTACATACTTCCTGCCTAGAGTCTGGTAAGTGAACCAGTGGCAACAATGGACCACCTTGCCTCATCAGTACCCCTCATCCTCCCAAAAACCTCCTGGAAAAAGGAGCCTCAAGGAACCATGGGTGCTCCTTGATGAGCAATCAGAGGTAGACTGGAAGGGAAGCTCAGTGTTCTATCCTCCAGAGGCAATTTCTCGCTGCGTCCCCCTGAGTGTGGGGATGGTTCTATGAAACACCTTCTCGTCACATGATACTCAGTCATAACTGGGCTAAAAATACTCTCTTTCTCCTTGTGTCCTGAATACATTGTTAGGATCCACTGAGCATCAGAGGAAGAAAATAAAACCCACTGAATTTTTTTTAAAGATTTTAAGAAACATTTTAGAAGCAAAACGAGACCTTAGAGACCATTCAGCCATTGGAACCTTTAACAGTGAAGGAAGGTTGAGAGACTTGTCCTGAGACTTTAAAGCTATTGTGGTGGAACTCATTTAGCAGCCAAGTTGCTGGCTCCCTACTCAAGGCTTTTTGCCACTGAATCTTAAAAAGCTCTGTCTTGCCTACCATCGAATAATTTAGAACATATGCTTAAAATTCATTGTCCTAGATAGTAAATATATCTGTACCATTTTTTTGTAAACAGTGCAGTATTTATGGCTGCAATAATAATAGCCATAACTTTTTATTTATGGCTTTTTATTTTGATGTGTTTCTTTGTTTTTTTAAGCTATTAGAAGAAGAGTTCTACAGAGTGAGACTGAGTAAGAGCTAAATCTTATGCTTACTTCTGTTTCTTGAAGTATGAGCCACATTGATTAGATTGGTGGCTGTAGGCATTGGGCAGTGCTATCTTTGTGGAAGGACCCTATTGCTAAATTTGTTAATGTCTCCAACTAATGTTATAGTTTTACTTTCCAGGAGTTTTGTGAGAACTATTGTGCTATTATGGAAAACTAGGATCCAGTCAAATGCCTGTGCAGTCTTTTCTTTGTGTTTATATAATAAATAGTGCAGTTTTTAATGTGAAGTTATCACCTTTATGGATGTGGATTTGATTTTTATATTTTGTATTTTGACTAGGAATATATATTAAGTATCTTTTTTTTGCCCAATAAAAGTATATTCCTTCCAAATACATATGTGTTAGGATATTGGATAGAAACTTATCTTTTAAGCAACTTCTTTTTGTTATTTTCCTTATTGACTGTGAACTCTAGGTTTTTACTTGGCAGTCACAAGCATAAGCTTCTATGTGTATAAAAGATAATACCCATTCAAAAAATGTTAATTGAGGATCAACTATGTATGAGCCTACACTTCAAGGAGAATTTGTTGTTGTTGTGTAACTGCTGAGTTATATCCGACTCTTTGCTACCCCATGGACTATAGCCCACTAGGCTCCTCTGTTCATGGGATTTCCCTGGCAAGAATATTGAAGTGGGTTGCGATTTCCTTCTCCTGGGGATCAAACTCGTGTCTCCTGCATTGACAGCAGGAAGATTCTTTACTGCTAAGCCCCCAGGGAAGCCCCAAGGAGAAGAATACAGGTAAGCAATAGATAGTACTGAGGAGTAAACTTTGTATTGTGTTGAAAGTCACGTGGAAATAAGAAAAAGAAGAGCAGGGTAATAGGACTCTGGAGTCTACAGCTACGAATAGGGGAAAGCAGGATACAATTTGTAAATTGGAGAGTCAGGATTAAAAAATTAAGTGAAAACTTGAAGGACGTGAGGAAGTTGGGTCCCCAGATATCCGAGGAAAGAATATTTGCAGGAGAAAGTGTAGCTTGTAGCAATGCCCAAGGCTGGGTGTTTCTCACAGCAAGAAGGAAGATGCTGCTGAGAGAGGGAGGGGTTGGAGAGATAATGAGGGAGAACCTCAGCGGCTGGCAAGCCCTTTTGTAAGGCTTTTAGCTTTGTTCCAAGGGAAATAAGCTGCACCCCCTGCAAGGCCTGCCTGTTTTTCTATTCTCATCTGACCCCCCTCCCCAAGCTCTCTCTCAGTGGTACAGTCATGCATATGTATTACTCGTTAACAAATCACATATAAAATATACTGCATAGTACATTTCAATATGCTTTTTTCAATATTAGAATTCCAAATGTATTGGTGTTACTATCTGGCCTCATAGACGTTCTGTTAGTTTAGCTACTGTATGTCCAGACATAGATTGGACGTTTAGTAACTCATGTCTTTATAAAGGTCAGCTCCCTCTTACTCATCTTCATTTTTCAAAATGAGTAACCAGCTATTAGATGAATGTTGCATGTTTTCTCTTAATTTAGGTTTTAACTCATGTAAATATAATAAGGCTGCCAGCTCAGATTCTAGGACTCTTTGGTAAAAATGCAATCTTCTGGCTAGACTCCTCCACAAGCTTCCCTTTTGCTTGTTCTATAGCGTTGCAGCACCTGCTCAGTTTTTAAATGGGTAGGCCTCCCAATTAGTTAGCTACATCTTTATAGTTTACAAATCAAATATATGGTTGAAATGGGAGTCATGATAATGCTGAAAAAAGAGGCAGAAAACCCCGACCAACAGACGATGACTTTGCTTTCATTGAACGCTTGGGATCAAACATAAATGGAGCCCGAGCCCCTCGGGGACATTTGCTTCCTGGTTGCGAGATGGTCAAGGTCACTTCTGTACATATTTCCCCTGGATTTTCCTCATTCAATTCTGTTTGTGAAATGCTTCAGATCTTGTGGTTTCTTAAGTGAAGGAAAATAATCTTAGGCATAAGTATCATGTTTGTGTAACTAAATGACAGCAAATATAGGTCTCATTTAGAGTCTCATTGTGCAGGTAAATCACTGAAGTTACTGTAAACTCTTCTCCCAGAATAATATTATCTAAAAATGATAATAGGATTTTTAAAAAATATATATTATTCTTACCAGTAGAGAGAAATCTTTACATGTTATACATTATCCATAATTTAATTACATAAATTATCACATGGGGTTTGGTCACATTTAAGAGCTCAAAGGGGGGAAAAAAAAAAAGTGTGTGTGGAAAAAAAAAAAAAGAGCTCAAAGGAAATAGTAAAAATTACCAGACCATTGGAATATGTTACTCACTGTCACTTATTAAACAATTTTAAATGTCTTTCATTCCAATTCCCTTCACTCACTTCCAGGTTCAGTCTTAACATGAGCATTGACAGATGATCTTGGATAAAAATAATCCTTTCAGTTATCTAAATTTGATCCCATATACTTGTCAAAACTGCAGGAAGTGTCAGTGGTATTTATCAAAAATACAGAACATTGTTCTCCATGTTTTAAGGCCAAACAATGTATTTGTTTAGTAAGCAGAGTCTTTAAGGATTGTCTACCTTAGACTTTCCAATGATGAGAGAAAAACGTCAAGCTAGTGAGCTCATAGAGCAGCTTTCAGGGTAATAAAGCCAGTTGTGTATGCCCACACAACCCCCCAAGCCAGTTTTTAAGAATTAGATTCTGCTTTATTAGAAACAAAAACCAAAATCAAACACTAGGTAAGTTTGAGAACTGCTACTTACTGAGAAAAAGCAGAAATGCCACTTTTCTGCTGCTCCTTTCTTCGGGGTTCTTTCCATTATATCTCAGCAGTGACCAGTCCTGGCCAAAGACAGAAATGACTGTTTCCCTTTACATTGTGAAATATGCTTCTGAGGTTTCCTTGAATTAAACTGCATCTTTTGATGCTATTGCTGTGACTCTAATTTTTTTCCAATATAATTTGAATGGACAACATGTTGAAATTGATGTTGACTTATCCTTCCAGTATATAGGCAATCAAAACAAGAAAAAAACACACCACCAAATAGAGACAGAAGATAAGTCCTAGGAGTTTTCCATGCTTGTTGTGTGCATGAACCAAGCTTTATGAAATCCCGGATGTGTAAAGATATGTAAATCCTAGTCCCTGATACCAGACGTTGTCAGCTCACTGCAAACCACAACACAGGCATGCTGTACCAAAGTGTAGAGTATACACTAGAGATTACAAAAATCTAATGTTTTGTGTAATATATCTGCCTTTCCAGTTCTCCATGAGCATTCTTCTATTGCTTTGGCAGCAATTCTTACTTTAACTTCACAGCCACTTGAGATGACTGGCAGCAACTGAAAATGAGCTTTGTCTGTATTCATAAAATTGTGGGGATTACTGACATGAAATAAAAAGATTTGTGGGAAGTGCAGGTTTTCATACATAGGCTGAGCTCCCTTAAAGATGCGCCCTGTGGTGAGCAGAATACAAAAACACCTAAAGGCCGATTCCCTTATACCATGTTCAAGGCTGCTTTGTAGTCATCTGTCTCTAAACCTTTATTTTTCAACCGCCAGTATCTAGGAGTCATTTGGGTTATAATCAAAAGAAGCAAAGGACATGAAATACGTGTGGCATGGGACAAATTAGCCGGGGATGAAAATTGCTGTAATTAAAAAGCAGTGCATGTATATTTTGTGATCACAAAGCTCATTCAGCTTGTAATAGAAGCAACAAAATGGCAGGCTTCTGCTTGGCTCAGATAAAATCAACATTTCTTCTGCAACATTTAAAAAGATTTACTGGAGACTTTGAACTAGTACTTCCCTGGTCTTTAGAGAGCAGAGCAGAGAACCATAGCTCCTCTGATGAGAGAAGAAGCCAGAGAGGGAGAGAAAAGAAGAATATTATTCTGTTGATTTTAAAAATATATTTTAGCTTTTTCAAGTTTCTGGTACTTGAGAAAAGATAGCACTTGCAGAAGTGACATTTCTACTTTGCAATGCTGCCATTTTGCCTCTTTCCAAAGAGACATTAGATAATTTAGATACTCAATAGTGCTTCAACTGTGGAAGCAGAGTTGTCCTTCTTACAAATTATGACAGGTTGTTTGTGGCTGAAAACAATGACTTGTCGTGCAACTAATTGGGAAAAAATATATTCGCTTTAAAAACTCTGCTAATGTTCATGGTAAAACATCTTACTGTGATTATCCAGAGGTGGTTTGCTTTGCTCTCTATTCCATATATATGTTGAAGTAACATTGTGATGTAAGAAATTGTACTTGAAAATATTATCATTTTGATGGTTCAGACGATGACTTTATATTTTGACTCATACCAAATTTGTGTATGTTTTAGTAACTATGAAATGTGTTTGCTCAATCTCTCAGTCATGTCCGATTCTGTGACCCCATGGATGGTAGCCCAGCAGGCTCCTCTGTCCAGGGGCTTCTCCAGGCAAGAATACTGGAGTGGGTAGCCATGCCCTTCTCCCGGGGATCTTCCCAACCCAGGGATTGAACCAGGGTCACCTGCATTGCAGGTGGATTCTTTACCAGCTGAGCTACCAGGGGACTATGAAACAGAAAATGTTAATACCTGCCTTTGTAAAAAAAAAATTAAATTTAGAATAAATGTCTAAATTTTAAAATACCAGATTACATTAAAAACCCTATCATTATGTTTAGAGAAATATGGCTGCCTCTGCAAATGTCTCAGTGAATTTCTACAAACTAAATTGAGTAAATAAACTTTCTATAAGTAATTCACAGTGTTTAAAAAGAGAATTTGTATTTTTTTAGCTTTATAATTTTTCTTTCACAACTTTAATTTATAATTTGGAATTATTACCATTAACTTTTCAAGATATGTTTTTATTTTCAAGAATATCTTCGAATTCCACAATTACTTTTTAAATATGCTCTAGTTCTGTAGAAAACATGTGTTTGATCATGACATGGACTATGTTAGTAAATGATCCCATTTTGCCTTTTCTCACTGGAGTTTCAAATAAAGCTGATCAATACTCTTAAGTCATGGTTTATACATGGAGCAATTTTTTTTTGACCAAAATAATTTTAAACAGTAAATGTCATTTTTAAGATTAATTTTTAAAATTCCCTTATTGTTATTTTTAAAGTTCAGTTCAGTCCAGTCATTCAGTCATGTCCAACTCTTTGCAACCCCATGAATCACAGCATGCCAGGCCTCCCTGTCCATCACCAACTCCCAGAGTTTACTCAGACTCATGTCCATCGAGTCAGTGATGCCATCCAGCCATCTCATCCTCTGTCATCCCCTTCTCCCACCTTCAATCTTTCCCAGCATCAGGGTCTTTTCAAATGAGTCAGTTCTTCACATCAGGTGGCCAAAGTATTGGAGTTTCAGCTTCAACATCAGTCCTTCCAGTGAACACTCAGGACTGATCTCCTTTAGGATGGACTGGTTGGATCTCCTTGCAGTCCAAGGGACTCTCAAGAGTCTTCTCCAACACCACAGTTCAAAAGCATCAATTCTTCTGTGTTCAGCTTTCTTCACAGTCCAACTCTCACATCCATACATGACCACTGGAAAAACCATAGCCTTGACTAGATGGACCTTTGTTGGCAAAGTAATGTCTCTGCTTTTTAATATGCTGTCTAGGTTGGTCATAACTTTCCTTCCAAGGAGCAAGCGTCATTTAATTTCATGGCTGCAGTCACCATCTGCAGTGATTTTTGAGCCCAGAAAAGTAAAGTCAGCCACTGTTTCCACTGTTTCCCCGTCTATTTGACATGAAGTGTTGAGACCGGATGCCATGATCTTAGTTTTCTGAATGTTGAGCTTTAAGCCAACTTTTTCACTCTCCTCTTTCACATTCATCAAGAGGCTCTTTAGTTCTTCTTCACTGTCTGCCATAAGGGTGGTGTCATCTGCATATCTGAGGTTATTGATATTTCTCCTGGCAGTCTTGGTTCCAGCTAATGCTTCCTCCAGCCCAGCGTTTCTCATGATGTACTCTGCATATAAGTACTCTGCATATAGTACTGCATAGTGAAGTGAAGTTGCTCAGTCGTGTCCCACTCTTTGCGATCCCATGGACTGTAGCCTACCAGGCTCCTCAGTCCATGGCATTTTCCAGGCAAGAGTACTGGAGTGGGTTGCCATTTCCTTCTCCAGGGGATCTTCCCAACCCAGGGATTGAACCCGTGTCTCCTGCACTGTAGGCAGACGCTTTACCATCTGAGCCACCAGGGAAGCATAGTACTGCATAAGTACTCTGCAAATAATTTTTAAAGTAACAATATAATATTAGGATATTATGATACTTGATCTAGACTCTAGACTGCTGTATGTAACGTGTAATTTTACAAAGTCTTATATACCGTTTAAAACTTAAAAATAATCTCCCAATATCATACTGTTTCATTTTATAACACATGTTTATTTCAAAACACGGAACACCTTGTTACACTGAAAATTCACAGAACACCTTGTTACACTGAAAATTCTAGAAGCTGCTTCGTGCTGTACAGGAGACATTAGAAAAAAATTTTTATAATCCCTGGTTCACCATATTAGCCAAGTGCAAGTGGAGAAACCAGCTGAGTCAAGCAATCAGTCCCCATTCCTCTTTCAGCTGCAGTAGAATGATCCCAAGTGAAAACTGTCCATCAGAGTCCAGTAAACCTATGCAACTGTAAGAAATTGTAATACATTTTTGTTCTAAGATAATACATCTTTGGGATGGCAGCAGTGGATCAACCCCAGAACTAATGGCATTCTGAACATAGGTCTGAACATTGTGAGGACACGGCCACATTGACGTTTATGTTGATCGGTTCACTCATTACAGTGGGAGATAAGGTTTTAACTGGATCTCTAAACATCATTTATACAAGCACAATGGGTTCTGCAAATACCTCACAGGTGTCTGGACCTCAGACCAGTTTGGGGGCTCACCTTTTTTCCTTCCAGGAATTGCTCTGGTTGGATCTCAAAAACATGTCTCCACCTGACTGTTCCCTCGCCCTTGAGGTTTGTTTATCACAGCCAGAAGAGTATGGCTCCAATCATTATCTAAACAATTAATTTTTCTGCCTTAGGGAAATGAGTTTAATTAATCAAAACATTCTTGCTAAGTCATGTTGACCAGTACAGATTGTTCTGTAATTAATGATATTTTTTTTACACTCTGGAGTTGCAAATAGTGTTATAAATGTGTCCATAATAAAAACACGTTTAAAAGGAAAATGTCATCATTCTTCTGGAAAATTCACTATACACAGCCTTTCACAAACTTTTTCAATACCAGTGCTCAATAATCATTTGAGAAATGAATGATTATACCCCCTTCACAGTGTTACTGTGAAGATGACAGTCAACCGGCAGTACACTAAAAGTCTTGGCACTATTTATGAAGCTTTGGAATTGTTCAAAAAATTATTTTTGATGTCGTTTAGTTATAGACTGCATGTTTTGTTTAATGATTTGTTCAAAATTCCTAGAGTAAATCCTTCTTAATCCTTGTATTACATGTGTATCTGGTTTGTCAACTCATTTTAGAGTATGTGAGATATTTAATATGATTTTATAGAACTGCATGGTTTCCGTATGCTCTTACATCTGTACATCAGAGTCAGCTGAAGTACTTGATAAAAACAGAAGTGTTTTCAATGGAGGGGATCCTAGGATCTCTGTTTTTGAGAAAAATTCCTGGTGATTTTGGTTCCTAGCCAACAACTTAGCAGAGTATAAAGAATATTTCCAAACTCTGCCCATTCTCTTCCTTTTCCAAGATGTTCTTTTTAAAGTTAGGAACTAATTTATCTAATCACAGTATTGTAGCAATGAGTAAAGTATTTAACATTAAAACCTGTTGTGTGTGTTTATATTCTTTGTAATGCCACTTTATCCTGAATTATTTAAATATTTATCTCAACTCTGTACTTTTTATAGGCCAGGGATATATTTAAGTAAAGTGTTAATAACATTTCAATAATATTGGGGGATTATCTGGGGTATATTTTAGCATGCTTTAAGACTTTACATGATCATGTCATTAACCAAAGGTCTAGTGTTAGAAATTCTGTTTGCTGTAAAGTTTACAGTATAAAAAATCCTTCACGAGCACAATTCTGAACTCTCTTCTTACTGCTCATCTTTCTAGTATGCTGTACTTTACACCAAGGACATTTTTCTACTGTCCTTCAAGTGACTGAACTCCACGGCCACTGCCACTCTTTCTAGTGGTTGATGAACATGGTGATTCTGGCTGCTCAGGTTGGACATTCAAGACGTCACAACAATCCTAAATACTCAGGTGGAATATTTTTGGAAAACTTTGTAGAAAGGTGCTAGAAATTTCGAATTTCATTTCCAAGTAGTATGTGGACTTATTTCTCACTACTGGTAGGTAGAGGTCATATTTCTTGTCTCTCTTGTAGACTCCCTCATATGGGCTTCACTCATAGCTCGGTTGGTAAAGAATCTGCCTGCAATGCCGGAGACCCTGGTTTGATTCCTGGGTCGGGAAGATCCTCTGGAGAAGGGATAGGCTACCCACTCCAGTATTCTTGGGTTTCCCTTGTGGCTCAGCTGGTAAAGAATCCACCTGCAATGCGGGACCTGGGTTCGATTCCTGGGTTGGGAAGATCCCCTGGGGAGGGAAAAAGCTACCCACTCCAGTATTCTGGCCTGGAGAATCCCCTGGACTACACAGTCCATGGGGATGAAAAGAGTCGGACACGACTGAGTGACTTTCACTCTTGTAGACTCAGTACATAGAACTAGTAGGTGCTTAAAAAACATTCACAGTGTGTTGGTAGAGGTTTCAGTAACTGTGCTGCCAGCAAAGCATGGAAAACAATGAATGAGCGTGTGAAATAAACCTAGGACAGTCAAGTCTGACTTAGTGGTGGCTATACTGTTTCTACCCACGGGACAAGGAATTGTGTAATAGGATAAGAGGAAGCGAGGCTGGCTTCCTGTCACTAAGATCTCCACAAACACTTAAGGATCCTAAGGCCAAATGGAATTGTTAAACGTCTTCAGAAATGGTCCTCTGAAAAGTCACCTGCTTTTACTTTAGTGGATAACTTCCCATTTCTCTTGTCTGGTGATGGTGTTGTCTAAGACGCTTATTGTCTGTGACCCCAGCTGTTGTAACTGGAAGAGGCACACAGCCAACCCCAGGACGCTTGTCTTCTTGGTATCATGAGGCTGTGAGTAAGGGCTCCAGAAAGGAAACCAGCCCATAAGGAAAAGTCCTTTTCATCTGGAGACGTGTCTTCTTCCATTCTAAGAGACTGTAGTAGTTGATAATTTGCTAATCTTCATTTTCTCGGCTCTTCTTGATGGACCTCATTACATTTGAATATCAAAATTGGACTTCCTCATCTGATCTTCTAAGTTGCTTATCTTTTCTCTCCAATTTCCATCTTCACCTTTTCATTCTTTGAGATAGATTTCCTTTTCTTTGTCTTTTAGCTCATCCATTAAATTTTAAACTTCTGCTATTATATTTTTAAATAAGAACTTTTAGCTTTTTTTGCAGTTACCTATTTTTAGCACCCACTCTTATTTCAGGAATGTGCTGTGCTTAGTCACTCAGTCGTGTCCAACTCTTTGCAACCCCATGGGCTGTAGCCCACCAGGCTCCTCTGTCCATGGGGATTCTCCAGGTTGTCATGCCCTCCTCCAGGGTATCTTCCCAACCCAGGAATCGAACCCAGGTCTCCCGCATTGCACACAGATTCTTTACCATCTGAGCCACTGGGGAAGCCCATGTACAATGTATTTAATTATATCCTAGGAGAACACAGGGATATATGTGGGTGTGCATGCACATACCCATTTAACCTTTCACCAGCTGCCTGCTTTGTCTTTCATTTCTCTGAGCTCTTTTTGTGTTTATTTTTTAATTTATTTTTTATTATTATTTTAATTTTGTTTCCTTCTTTCAAGTTGGAGGTGTTCCTCAAATATCTACAGATCTTTTGTTGTCCCTTTGTAATGAAAGAAATTGGTGAAGTTGTAATGAAGGAAGTTGGTGAAGCTATAATGAAGGAAGTTGGTGAAGCTATAATGAAGGAAGTTGGTGAAGCTATAATGAAGGAAGTTGGTGAAGCTATAATGAAGGAAGTTGGTGAAGTTGTAATGAAGGGACTTGGTGATGGACAGGGAGGATTGGTGTGCTGCAGTCCATGGGGTTGCAAAGAGTTGGACACAACTGAGCGACTGAACTGAATGAAGAAGCATTGATTTGTAATTATTCAAATATTTACCTTAACTCTGTACTTTATTTGGCCAGAAATATATTTAAATAAAGTGTTACCATTTCAAAAATATTGGATGATTATTTGAGCTATATTCTGGGACATTTTAAAACTTTAGTTGATCATGTCATTAATCAAAGGCTTAATGTTAGAAATTCTGTTTGCTATAATCTTACAGTATAAAACTTCTTTATAAGCACAATTTTGAACTCATCCTATCCCCCTAAATGTTTATATTAGAAAAGATAAAAGACTGAAGATTCATAGCTCAGCATCCATTGATTCAGTGGGTAAAGAATCTGTCTGCAAGGCAGGAGATGTAAGAGACTCAGGTTCAATCCCTGGATCGGGACGATCCCCTGGAGAAGGAAATGGCTACCCACTCTGGTATTCTTGCCCGAAAAAATCCTGTGGACAGATGAGCCTGGTAGGCTACAGTCCCTGGGGTCACAGAGTCCGATACAACTGAGCAACTAAGCAGACACATTCTCTCTAGGCATGATGAAATGTACAGGAACACACTATAAAAAGATAGTAAAACTGGAAAACTTAAGAATGAATCTAAGGAAACAAAAGTAATCATGCAAAATACGTTATTTGAAAAGAATGTGTGTGTGTGTGCATGTGTTAGTCACTCAGTTGTGTCCACTCTTCGTGACCCCATGGACTGTAGCCCACCAGGCTTCTCTATCCATGGGATTAAATCTTCCAGGCAAGAATACTGGAGTGGGTTGCCATTTCCTTCCCCAGGGGATCTTCCTGACCCAGAGATCAAACCCGAGTCCCCCACATTGCAGGCAGATTCTTTACCATCTGAGCTACCAGGGAAGCCCGACAGTAGTATTTAAAAGCCACTGACATTACTTATTACATTAGCAATTAGGGCTGTCGGCTGAGTATTTATGGGGCCCTGCCCTGTGCATACGTGGTAGAATTGCACTGTTGGTTCTGTGTGGCTGTGGGGGAGGCCTGTGACTTTCTAGCCACTGGACCATGAGTAGAAATAGCAGAGTGAGAGGAAGGTGTGGATGAAGGACTGAAAGACGGAAGGAAGAAGAGGAGGAGGGAGGGAACTGAAATCATCAGGGAAAACAAAAGGAGATACACGCAGATGATGAATTGGTTAAAAATACTGTACAAGTTACATAAAATTTCATCCAAACTTTGAAAACTTACACTAGTTTGCAAATGCCTACAACATTGAACCTAGCAAACAAACTTAAGAAGCAAAAGAAAGCTTGATTAGTTCTATAAAGAATTAGATCAGTAGTTAACCTTCTTCCATGAAGTATGCAAGTGGCCTGGATGGTGTTACTGGCTGGTTTTACCAAATATTTATTATGCAGCTAAACCTAATGCAAACAAACTCAGGGTGCAGGAAAAAGACCACCTTACAAGGCTGGTATGAACTTGATTATAAAACAAGAAAGCACAAATTAGATGTCAGTCCCATTCATGAACATGCGCATCCCTGTTCTTACCCGGTACATCGGTACATCGGTCATCTTATCATCTCCCCTTATGTTCTTATCATCTCCCCTTATGTTCTTTTGTTTCAGCTTCAGTCTCTTTTACCACCACTGACTTCTTAGACGCTCTTCGAATCCTCAGGTGCCTTTCTCAGGATGTTCACATGTGCCTTTCCTGTCTTTGAAGCCCTCTGCTCCTGAGACTCTCTTGCCTGGCCCCTTTACCTCCTCCCATCCTTTAAAATTTGTCATCTCAGTTATTCCTTCCCTGAATTATTCCAATGTTCCCTACCCCTCTTCCATATTTTGCTTTTCTTTGCACTTTTCACATTCTTAAACATATTACTTCTGCATCTCATTTGTCTGTCTTCCACCTCTAGAACCAGAGCAGAATTTTTTTTTTTTTATTTGACTTCCTTCCACAGCACCAGCAATTCGCAAAGTATCTGGCACCTGGTGAGGGCCTGACAGCTATTTGTGGAATGAACTGATACATACAAAAGCATTGAACAAAATGTTAGCATGACAAATTCAGCAACATATTAAAAAATACAGTATGACTCAGTTGGGTTTTTCTCAAGGATGCAAGTTTAATTTAAAATTGAAAAAAATGTTGAAATGGCAGATAAAAAGAAAAACATAAAATTATTTCGACAGATGGGGAAAAGCCAGTTATGGAATTCAAAACTGAAGATACCTTTTTAACCAATCAACCAATAGCATACATAATGCTTGATGGTCAAACAAGAGAATTGTGTCAAGAGAAAGGTCAGTAGTAGAAAGGCACAAATAATGAAAAGAAAGCTCAAAAATTTCACAGATGGTATAATTATCAACACAAAATAATTCACAGAACTGAAATAATTCAGAGGATCAAAAACTGGTTTTGCAAAATTTCTAGACATGCAATCATTATGAAAATACCCATCTGAACCCCAATAATGTAAATTGTGGAATCAGACAAACTGTTTCTAAAATTTGTATGTTAGTGTAATAGGGCCATCAATGGCATGATACACATGAGGAAGAGGAGCAAGTTGAGGGAATTTTCTCCACAACAAACCAAGATAAGCTCCAAGGCTGGGGCACAGACCAGTAGACGATAGACCAATGGTTGAACAGAATTAGACCGCCCGCAGAGACTCAGACCTCTGTGGCTACTTGGAAATGACAAAGGTGTTCTGGTAGGTTGGAAGATAAAGAATCAACTCTTTGGTAAATGATGCTGGAAAAAAATAGTCAGTGAGTACATTGCCAGTCTCTCGTCAGCCTCACATCAGTCTCCCTTCCAGGGCCCTCCGTTTTGTTGGTCTCTCTCTCGGTTTTCTGTCTCTCTTGCTCTCTTTCTTGTTGATTTAGACTTTTCTCCCTTTATTTTGGTGCACTCTGTGGAGTGAGAAAAGGCTTGTGTTTACTTCACAATGTTTGAATGAAAGAAAATTAAGCAGCATACGTCTCACTTAAAAAAATAGACTATTTTTATAGACTAATATATAATACAGCTTTTATCTTCTTTGAAATTTTGATACAGTTGCTAATATTTCAGAGTGTATTGAAAAGAAAGTCTAGTAATTTCTTCTTCTATGTGACAGTAAGAACATAGCATTAATTCATTATGAGAAAATACAAAAAAACAGGAACTAGATTTCTTGTAGATTTCTTGTAGAAATGCTTGTTTGTGTATACAGGTATGTCTACAGCATGTAAATTCTGGGTTCAGGATTTCAACCATCAGCTCTCTTTGAGAATCAGTGGCCCTACTTTCATCATATCTAATATTGGAAATGTTTCCTTGGGAAAGTCATTTTATTGTTTTTAATAGAGTTTTCAAGAAAAGGTATTTTCCCCAGTGCCAGCCCTCCACCTACTATGCTTTCCCTGGTATCATTTAAGAGCGTGCTTTCTCATTGGAGGCACAGTAAGAAACATGGCAATGGTGGCAGCAGAATCCTCAGCCTCAGAAGATGATTGTTGGGAGCATCTCCTGGGCCCCGGAGCACAGTTGCCATGGTAACTCTGCTGCTCTGCCAAGGCTGCTTCTCTCTGTGGGAGGAAAGAAGCTCCCCTGCCAGCAGCTACGTGGGATTCTGGCAGCTGGACCGAAACGGTGCACTGCTTCCCCAGATGGGAGTTCTGAAAGCCGCCTTTAAAAGCCAATAGGCAACTCAGGTCTCAGAAGAGTGGGGCGATCAGAACCCAGCCCATTACGAGTGCAAAATGTGCATCAAAAGTTTCTTACTTTGAGTAAAAGTTTTGCAGAGGATCAGGACTGAAAATGGGGCTTCCCTAGTAGCTCAGTTGGTAAAGAATTTGCCTGCAGTGCGGGAGACCTGGGTTTGATCCCTGGGTTGGGAAGATCCCCTGGAGAAGGGAAAGGCTGCCCACTCCAGTATTCTGGCCTAGAGAATTCCATGGCCTGTATAGTGTATGGGGTTGCAAAGAGTCGAACACGACTGAGTGACTGTCACTTCACAGGACTGAAATGGAAAGATCATAACCTGATCTGACGGTAAAGGAGGTTTAGAGGAGTTGGTACTTATCCATAAGGGTATCATCAGTCTGAGGGATTTAAGTGACAGCATTTAAATAGAAAGTTAAAGAAATATTTGTTTAATTTGGAGATTTTAAGCTCATCTGGAAATGCCCGTTAACTCAGGCTTGTCGATTTGGGCTTACTCAGTATTGAAATTTCTCTCATGTTTTCCTAAATTTAAAAGGCAGTTTTCAATGAAAGCTATACTTGATGTTTGGGCTTCCCTGGTGGTTCAGATGGTAAAGAATCTGCCTGCAATGCTGGAGACCTGGATTCGATCCCTGGGTGGGGATTCCCTGGAGAAGGACATGGCTACCCACTCCCATGTTCTTGCCTGAAGAATTCCATGGACAGAGGAGCCTGGTGGGCTACAGTCCATGGGGTCGCAAAGAGTCAGACGTGACTGAGCGACTCACACTTTCACTTTATACTTTATACTACACAGACTATGGCACAAAGAGCATTTCCCCTCCCACCACATATATAGAATCTAGGCAACCAGGCTTGGTTGCTTGTAGGCTAGAATTGGTCCAACAGAGAAAACATGAAATAAGCAGAAACTGACTGGAATTAGTAACAAAATTAATCAGAAATTCTTTTTTTGCCACTTTATTTTTTAATTGAAGGATAATTGCTTTATAGAATTTTATTGTTTTCTGTCAGACATCAACAAGAATCAGCCATAGGTACACCCATGTCCCCTCCCTCCCATCTCCCTCCCACCCCACCCTTCTAGATTATTACAGATCCCCTGTTTGAGTTCCCTGAGTCGTGTAACAAATTCCCATTTGCTATCTATTTTGCATATGGTATTGTGAGTTTCCATGTTACTCATGACAGTCTGGTGACCACCAGTGGGCCTACCACTCCCTTGGGTCCTGAGACAGTCACAATTTATCTTTACTCTCTTAGAAGCTTGAGGTGTAGGATCAGAAAAGGTAATTCCTATCTATGAATTCAGTGTTTGGACTCTTTCCTGTATATTTGACTCCTGTTCCTAAGGGTTTCGTGGATACTTTAATCAGACACCTCAGTGTCTGCAGTAGAAATGCCACACATTTAGATCCTTCAAGAAAAATCAGGAGAGAAACTATGAAGGACAAGGATTTGAGATAATGGGGCTTTTTGGGACACTTGCCAAAATTAAGAGTAGCTCTTCTTTGGGTTGGTACCAATTTTAGGATTTTTCTTTATTTTTAAACAGTCCAAAGATTTTTTTTTTTTTTGCTACCCTGTTAATCTCCACTCAAAACTGTGTTCAGTGACATTCAGATATTCCACACACTGGTCTCACCCATCTACCAGTGAAATTTCTTCCTATCACATGAGGTGGCAAGATGTTCTAACCTTTTCTACTTAACCACATTGTGTGTGTATGTGTGTGCATGCACATGTGTGTTGTGATTGCATGCACATGTGTGTTGTGTGTATCATGTGTGTCTGGGGAGGAATGTTCAGGAAATAATTTTGCCTGTGCTAGCAAGAGCTGTGGAAGTGGGAAGGTGTTCAAATTTCTTTTTTTAACCTCTCCTGGGACAGATAAGATGATCCATAATTCTCTTAAGGAGGCTAGTTCAATGAACACTAAAACCGCAGACTAGCTCCCCTCTGAATGTAAATTTACCTCACACAGGAACTTTGCAATCACTGCATGGTTCATATGTAGCTTATAAACATATACACATTATAGATAAAACAACACACAGATCTTCCCATGAATGAAGTACAGTACATAACAATCCATTTTCCAATGTTATTTGTTATTAGTTTCTGAAGAGATGAAAAGTCAATAACATGGAGAGAGTTTGACTGGTTTCAGCATTACAGAAGGAAATTTGATCCAAAATTTCCAAAAGAGGATAGGTCAGAGGAACTTTCTGAAATAGGATATGTGTGGGGAAGCAGTGGGGAACAGAGGTGAAACTGATAGAGTTCCTCCGTGCTTGCTGCCCATCTAACCTGAACTTCCCTTTCTCAGCAGTGGCTGAGAAACAGTATCTCATCAGTATTTCTTGTGGCAAAACATATATACCCAGGCATTTCTAGTTAATGCCTTAGAAGAACATATCTGAGTTGACTAGAGAGTTCTGATACTTACTTTGAATATCAACAACCAAGGTTAAATGATGTTTCAGACTAGTTTAAAGCCATCTTTTGAAAATAGAAGACTAAAATGATGAAACTTCTAAAAGCAAAAATAATTACTGTGGTCAAACGATTTTTGGAAACCATATTACAACATAATAATAATTAATCTGTATAATAGTTACAGATATATCCAATAATGATAGATGTAACATTCACTGAGTAGTTACTCTATGTCATGCACTATTTTCTGTTTGCTCATTTAATGCTCACAAGAACCATTTGAGTCCATTTTATTGTCACTCTTTTACAAATGATTAATTCAGAAGAATAACCTCACCCTAAAACACAGAGGGGTGGAGTCCCTAACCCATTCAGGTCTCTCTTTTCTAAACTCAAAGTGATTCAAAAGTAATGTGCCTTCCTGCATGCAGTGCCTTCCTGCATTTTCTTTCACTTTTAATAAATGCTGGTCAACGTTCACTAAATTGGATTCACACACAACTAACAGGTTTTGACTCACTGTGTAAAAGAAACAAGCCCAGGGAGTTGAAAAGAATAAATGTCATGGAAATAAAAACCAGAATGTGAAATTTGAGAGCAATACAGTCAAGATAGAATGATATGCATGTATAGTGAAGATTAATTATTATAGGAAATCTGGGACTTCCCTAGCAGTTCAGTGGCTGAGACTCTGCACTCCCAACACAGGGGGCGTGAGTTCAATCCCTGGTTGGGAAACTAGGATCCCACATACCTTGTGGAGCAGCCAAAAAAAAAAAAAAAAATGTAAATCTGATTTGAGAAGGAAGGGCTTCTGTAATTTTGGGGTAGAAGAGGAAACCCCCAGCAGAAGTAAGCCTTCTCTTGCCTGTGGAGGATGGTTGCTAGTTAAGAAATTTGATTTTTATACTTTCCAGGACACCATAGGACTGGATTTGTGTGGTTGATCTGATGTCATCTATAAATGCAATACATAATATGCTCCATATTCCTTTGAGAAAAAGTTTCATTAGATTAACACGGAATATTAATTTCTAATTTTTTTTTTTCTGTTGGTCTTTTGCAGGGTGTTTTGAGTGCTGTATTAAATGCCTGGGCGGCATTCCCTACGCCTCTCTGATTGCCACCATCCTGCTGTATGCTGGGGTTGCCCTGTTCTGTGGATGTGGTCATGAAGCACTTTCTGGAACTGTCAACATCCTGCAAACCTACTTTGAGATGGCCAGGACTGCTGGGGATACACTGGACGTCTTTACCATGTAGGTCATTCTGGTATCGCTTCTCATTTTGAGAGTGTATGTGCTCAATGCTGTGTGTTAAATAAACGGGTCTAGAGATACGCGAGGCAGTATTTTATAGAAGAAAAAATACTTTTAGGGAGGGTAAAAAGCATGTCCCCTTGGACATAATGATAACAAAATTTTCAGGAAAAATTGAAATAATTCATGTTTATCTAAAATATATTGGCACTTAAGATTGGAGACAGATTGGTCATAAAATAAGAAACATAACAAAACATGTGTGTGATAATGCCTCACCCCCAAACCATACACAGACATAATGATTAAAAGGAGGTAGCTGTTGATTAGACACTCAGATAGGAAGGTAAATTATTTTAAAATAGCCCCTAACTCTGAAGCATCAATTTAGAACTTCGTCAATGTCACTGACAAATGGAAATGAATAAATAGAAAATTTTAAAAATAATGAAAAAAGAAATAATGAAATTATATCCCTTATATTTCCCAGTGTAACTTTATTTTATAAATTCTGAAAATTCAGCGTTATCCATTAAATTGAATTTTTTAAGCCTGTAGTAGACAGTTTATCGATTAACACTGAATTAGGTATATAACATGAATTGATCCTTGAAAGTTTATGAATGATACTCATCATTTGGAATATAATTAAACTATCTGAAAATGCTTTGGATTATTACATGTTGGTTTGCAAAGAGCCTTAAGCAAATGATTCCACAGATATATTTTAATGTGACAATACTGACATTTTCTTTTTAGTTTTATCTCAGCCTACACTGGACAAAATATGTTTTCACTGTGCATTATTTTAAGCTACCACAGATGTCTTTAAGATCTACAGATCCTCTATATTTAGGCTACATCCAAAGTGGCTAACTTTTAGTTATAGAAGTTTGGAAGAAATAAGAAGCTTAATAAGTGGCACGGAATGATTGACTGTATAAGTCTACTGAAAACCAGTTGCCAGCATGTTTATTTGACATTTACACAACAAACCTTTATAGAGCACAAACCTTGATGAAAGTTCCACAGGGTTGCACATATGCGGGTGCAGCAGAAAAATCAGAGGTCATAGGCTAACTTTGGAACTTTAACCTTTGATCTCTTATATTGGGAGTGAAATGTGAAATCAATAATGCATCTTTGGCATGAGAAGAATGCCATTTAGATTGGAATAAAAGCAAGTGCTCAAATTCTCTCTTTTCATATTTCAAATAACTAAAATCCCTTATCCTAAGCCCTTTGAAGCTAGCGAATGAATTCAAACCCTCTTCCTATTGGCAAACAGTTCATGAAAACACAGAGGGAAGATGTGTACCAGTAACTCCTGGGTATGACTAAACCAGGCAGTACATCCAAGGTCACATAGTGGCTGAGAAGTGGCAGTGTTTTCAGAAGTCAGAGTTTTCTAAAGAACACATGGGCTCCTTAGAATGTAGTGATTTGCTGTCAGTGAATGTGCTTAGACAAGGCTAGTAATGAACCTCCAATTCCGAGATGCTTTCAATCTCTGTTGTTCAGTTGCTCAGTCGTGTCCAACTCTTTGCAACTCATGGACTGCAGCACGCCAGGCTTCCCTGTCCTTTACCATTTCCCGGAGCTTGCTCAAACTCATGTCCATCAAGTCAGTGATGCCATCCAACCATCTCATCCTCTGTCCCCTTCTCCTCCTGCCCTCAATCTTTCCCAGCATCTGAGTCTTTTCTAATGAGTCTGCTCTTCGTATCAAGTGGCCAATGTGTTGGAGCTTCAGTTTCAGCATCAGTCCTTCCAATGAATATTCAGGACTGATTTCCTTGAACTTTGACTGGTTTGATCTCCTTTCTGTCCAAGGAACTCAAGAATCTTCTTCAGCACCACAGTTCAAAAACATCAGTTCCTCAGTGCTCAGCCTTTTTTATTGTCCAACTCACATCCATACATGACTACTGGAAAAACCATAGCTTTGACTATACAGACCTTTGTAGGCAAAGTAATGTTTCTGCTTTTTAATATGCTGTCTAGGTTTGCCATAGCTTTTCTTCCAATGAGCAAGCATCTTTTAATTTCATGACTGCAGTCACAGTCCATAGTGATTTTGGAGCTCAAGAAAATAAAGTCTATATTTACCTATTACACATTACAATCTATATTCACTTGCTAAACCTCAGTCTTCTTTATTCAAGAACAGTTACTTTAGGATTAGTGTTTATTTTGCTGTTTGGGTTATTACAAATATCAAGTATGGAAATATATTTAAAACTCCTTGAATTTACTATACTTCTACCATGTACTTCTTTTCAAATATTCATATTTTTTTTCAAGACAGTCTTTAGTCTGGTTTGTTTTTTAATTAATTCATTTAGCAAATATTACAGGGTTATACTCTGTGCAAATCACTGTGATAATCTTTAGGAACACAAACTAGAACAGGACAAATTATTTTTCCTCTTGTACTGACATAGGAAAGATACGTTAGCAAAGTGCCATCCACATTAGACTCAGTTCAGTTCTGTTCAGTCACTCAGTGGTGTCTGACTCTGCAACCCCATGGACTGCAGCATGCCAGGTCTCCCTGTCCATCACCAACGCCCAGAGTTTACTCAAACTCACGCCCATTGAGTCGGTGATGCCATCCAACCATCTCGTCCTCTGTCTCCCCCTTCTCCTCCCACCTTCAATCTTTCCCAACATCAGGGTCTTTTCAGATGAATCAGTTCTTCGCATCAGGTGGCCAAAGTATTGGAGTTTCAGCTTCAGCATCAGTTCTTCCAATGAGTATTCAGGACTGATCTCCTTTAGGATGGACCGGTTGGATCTCCTTGCAGTCCAAGGGACTCTCAAGACTCTTCTCCAACACCACAGTTCAGAAACATTAGACCCAACAGATATGAATCAGATAATGGTAGTTAGTACTTGAGCTGATTTCGAGGATGCATCAGGTTAATGAAGTAGAGAAAGTTGAGAAGCTGCAATAATTGATACCACATGGCGTTGGCACAGACGTACCTATAAGTACTTATAAGTACATACAAAATTATGTTCCTACTCACATTTTTACCAGAATTTTTTCAGATGGATTTAAAGTTAAACTTTAAGAGTAAACCAATATGTAAAAGTTCAGATTTAAATGGGGCTTCCCTGGAGGCTCAGACAGTAAAGAATCTTCCTGCAATGCAGGAAACACAAGTTCAATCCCTGGGTCAGGAAGATCCCCTGGAGAAAGGAATGGCAACCCACCCAGTATTCTTGCCTGCAGAATTCCATGGAGAAAGGAGCCTAGTGGGCTACAATCCAAGGGATCACAGAGTCAGACACAGCTGAGCAACTGACACATACACACAGATTTAAGTATAGATTTAAGTATAGATTTAAAATTTAAGGGGCAAGAAGTATGTAAACAATACAAGAAATTACAAGAATATATAGATTCGAGATAATAAAAATTAAATTTTACTCATTAAAGTATTATAAAAAGTTAAAAGGTGTTTAAAAACTGAGAAATATGTTTACCACTTACAAGATTTCCTAGATTTAATAGAATAAATTCAAGAAAAGGATACATATTCTAGTAGAATAATTGGCAAATATAAAAACATGTTTCTTATAGAATACAAATGACTAATAGCTTGTAAATATATGTTTATCCATACCACTAAACCAAGAAAATTAATTAAAATGATAATGCCATTGCTTTTAAACTATCAGTTTATTAGAAAAGTTAAATGGTAATTCTCAGTATTGGGAAACAGAGAATAGACCCTCTTACTAGTTATCCATGAATTTTTATTTTGGCACAGACTTTCTGGACACTATTTTCACAATACATACCTTAAAAATTTCTAGGAATTTATCCCAGAGAAATGACCTACACTGCCCAAGGATTTATCTTAAATGATGTTTGTAATAGCAGTGCGTAGCTTCCTATTACTGCTATAAGAAGTTACAACAAATCCAGTGGACTAGAAAAACATATTTATTGTTTTTTAACATTTCTTGAGGTCAGAAGTCTGAAATGGATCTCACTGGGCTTATTGAAATGGGGTCAAATCAAGGGATTGGCAGGACTGCGCTCCATCTGGTGGCTCCAGGAGAGAATCCATGTTCTCACTTGCTCCAGCTTCCACGGGCACCTGCATCCTTGGCTCAGGGCCCCCTTCCCTCTTCAAAGCCAGCCATGGAGCATCTTCAGATTTCTCTCTGCATCTGACCCTGACTTTCCTGCATCTCTGGTTCACTGATCACTAGGACCTTGTGATTATATAATACAGGATGACCTCTGATGGGCTAGTCCATCCAAAACAGTGTGGAACAGAAGCAGAGATTATTCACGGTTTTCTTGTGACTGAATCGGAATGCTTCAGTGAGTAGTATCCTGGGTTTGGGACTGTGACGCTTACTCCATTATGAAAAATGCACCCATTCCTACTTCTTAGGATCTTTTAGGGAACACAGTAGTTTTACTGTGAAGTTGAAATAAAGACAATCAGTAAGAGGTTGTCGGGGTGCACTTTTTAGATTTTGTAAAAATGATCTCTAGTCTCTGAATCCAGGAAGATGCTTTGCCTTTCGGTGCGTATATATTCTCATGTCCCAAGTTGCTGCTTATGCCCACATGGATCCTTCTCACAGTAAAAAAAGAGGGGATCAGAAGTACCTCCAGAAAGAACTGTACAGGCATATTTACTTTGCTCATATATCTCTAAAAGTTACTTATATTTTTATGCCTAGAAAAAGTTTTTACAGGCAACAGTTGTTACAAGAGGGAAAAAAAGCAATCTTGGCTACTGCAATACATTAAAAAACAAATGCTTCATTCTAAATACACTAACTTCCTAATCCCTAACACCTATAAATATTACTTTACGTGGCAAAAATAGTGAATTTTGCCTTATATGGTGTAAATGGTTTTGAGTTAGAGATCTTGGGAAGAGAAAATTATCCTGCAGTATTCAGGTAGGCACTAAAAGCAATCCCATATATCCTTATGAGAGACAGGCAGAGGATGTTTTGAGAAGAACTCAGAAGTCAGTACAGAAATCAAACATCACCAACTAAATGATAAAAATCAGCATTACTACTAATTTTATAGTATCAGATGGACAGAGTTATCACCTACCTAGTATGTAGCCAAGAATGAATAATCCGAATCTAACCGTGAGGATACATCAGATAAACCCCAGATGAAGAATAGTGTATTTAGGAAGGAGGAAGTGGGTTGTATTCCTCAGCAATGTTAGTGTCCCGAAGACAAAGACAGGCTGCAGATATGTTCTGAGCTAAAGGACACTGGGGAGAAACATGGCAAACGAATGCAGTACTTACCTCTGGACTGGATCCCACGTTGCAAGGGGGAAATGCTATGGGTCAGTCCAGTTAATAAAAATTATATATAGAATTGTATATAGAATACAATTATAGATTTGACACAAGTACTCTATCAACATTATATTTCTTCTTAAAATTCATTTTAATTGGAGGATAATTGCTGTACAATATTCTCTTGGTTTCTGCCATGAATCAACATGAATCAGCCATAGGTATACATATGTCCCCTCCTTCTTGAGTCTCCCTCCCACCTTCCATCCCATCCCATCCTTCTAGTTTATCACAGAGCACTGGGTTTGAGCTCCCTGCTTCATATAGCAAATTCCCACTGGCTGTCTATTTTATAAACATTATATTTCTTTAAGATCGATCATTGTACTTCAGAGAATTTCCCTCCATTCAGATAAAATTATCCCCAAAGAGAAAAACACAAGGTAAATGAGGGAAAATGTCATGAAGTAGATCAAGGGTTTACAGGATTTTTTGTACTATTCATTTTCTGCAACTTTTCTTTTAAATGTGAATTCGTTCTCAAATAAAAATTAAAATATATTTTAAAATAGCTTATTTTAACCTAAGCATTGTATCGACAAACCCATACAAGTTTGGTTTAACTAAACTCTTCAAAGTGTTAGTGATGTCAGATGGGATCTGAATGTTGAAATCCTCAGATTGTTTCACACGCATGATGCAGTTGCATCAGGCTGATGCAATTCATGTCATCTGCCTCATTGCCCATGACAGAGAATTGTGGAATACTTAGATTTTTCAGACAGTGGGAATCAGTCACTAAACCATCGCTCTGGTACACTGAATGTTAGCAAACTCTTCTTGCTCTTTTTACATGCAACAAGTTCATTTATGCTATTACATATTTTTTTTTTTAATTGTCATAGCATTCAAAGTTTCTAACGCTCCATCAGTGTAAGCGAGCTTCCTATTCACTCTTTCCCCCTTTGTATAAACTCAACAGCATCTGTCCTTCATTTCTTGCCACCCTATCTGTTACACTCACTTTAATTATTGAGGAGAGTAAAAATCAAGTTTGGCCAGTGAAATAAAGAGAAATTCTCTTTCAAATGGATATGAAGACCACAAACACAGAACTGCAGCTAATATGTATATCTCTCCTCATACTATGGGTCCACATACTATGGCTCCACAACTACTAGTTCTAGAGGCAGAAAAACTGATTAATTTATGATTTTTTAATTTCCAAAGGGTTTGGGGGTTCCCATACAATATCTAGAATAACAACAACAACAACAACAAAATCCATCTGCAATTTATAGACAATACGTATTTCTCTCCCCCTTCAATACATGGGCACTCAATTGTCAGAAGAGAAAAAAATACTTTCTCATTTCTCTGTGGAATTATTCTATAATTTGGCTCAGGCCCAGTTAATCCCATTACATAATATTCCATTAGTGATTCTACCTTAAAAGTTTAATTGTCAAAATTATAACTTAGCTATAAAACCATAATTTTTTCATTATTGTCAACAAAAACTATTAGTGATGAAACCATCACAGTAAGTGTGATATAAAACATAATTACAATTGACTATAAGAAAAATATGACATTGTAACTTTATCAGAAACAAATGCATCATTAGCCATAAAGCTTTCTTCCTCTTGTAATGTCGTAACGTCTTAAAAACTCAAGTGTTGTATACCTAAACCTTTGTATCTGCTATTTTGTCATAATTTTTAAAAAAGTATATGGTAATTATCCTACTTATCAAATTCATCTCAGCAAAGTCCAGTATGATCCACTACTCACCCAGGGCTACCTTGGTGTGAACCAGGGGAGAGGGGGTGGTGCAGTGGAAGGGAAAGAAACTTAGAAACAAGAGGAACCAACAAATCCTGGAAGTGGCAGAAGAAAATGTACAAGCATTAGGCATATAAAGAAAAATATTTTAAAAATCCAACCTTCATCATGAACATAAATATTCCATAGCTTTCGTTCCAAAGGACCCTGAGCACGTGGGCGTCCGCCGCTGTGGATCAGCCGTAAAGAGTTGCTGAATTAAATCACTTGTTCTTTCCTTCCAGGATTGACATCTTCAAGTATGTCATCTACGGAATTGCAGCTGCCTTCTTTGTGTACGGCATTCTGCTGATGGTGGAAGGCTTCTTCACGACCGGGGCTATCAAAGATCTCTACGGGGATTTCAAAATCACCACTTGCGGCAGATGCGTGAGCGCGTGGGTACGTTCTCTGTCTGCGCTCAGAGCTTCACGCGGGTTTATTTAAGTAGCACTCTGGTGTTTGTGTTCATCTGCCAGAAATGGAAGTAATATATATATTTTTTAACACAGTAACATTCCCTCCTGTGATGGCTATTTAAAATCTTTAATGATATTATTTTCTAATTTAAGATTATTACATGTGAAAATTCAGGTTCAAATTCTCAAATCATGTGCAATACAACTCGTTTTGTTTCTGGAGGCAGCAAACTGTTGACTGATTTATATTTTGTTTTTCCAAATGACCCTGGGCTTCTCATACAATGTTTAGAATAATAGACAAATCCGTCTGCAATTTATAGATAAATGTGTTTCTCCTCCTTAAATATATGTTTCTATATTTTACTGTAAATTTGGGTGGGAACTGTAACTTCTGTTTAGTTTTGATGTAAGGTAAGAATTACCATATATTATACTTATTTAGGTTTTAAATTTTTATTGATATTTAATGGTAAATCAAACTTATAGTCAAGATAATGCCGTGCAGAAAATTTAACCACATGACATGAAAATTAAGAGTAATATGCTTTAAATTACTTTCATATGTTTGTGCAGAATAATTTTCACAAACTTGGGAGCTTCCATTTTTAACGAACATATTTTTTCTTATTTCCTAATATTATATGAGAATATATATTTAATTACAGCATATATTTCCTATTATGTAAGGTGTCTCTAATAAGGATGGTGTCATTTATTTCAGTCTTACAGAAAAGTTCGAAAACACCAACTGTTTTTTCCACCAGCTCATAAAAGTTGTATTATTCGCTCAGTGTCCACAATGATAATAACATGAGAAAATAGTTTGCCCATGTTATGGGTATTTGTTGTTGTCTCTGCAATAATTTCTTGTAAGGCTCTTTTGGAGAACACTGGTTTTTGTAATACCTCAGGGTTAGGGTCGGCAATATCAAATTACAGACCCAAAGGAAGTTAAGTTAAAGATCTTGGATTAATAAGTAAGATATGAATATTCACTGGGCCAATTTTTAGTGATACGTAAGGGATTTCTCTATTAAGAAGGGACATTGTGATTTTAGGTTCTCTTGTACTCTGCCAAGGGCTTCTCTGGTGGTTCAGCAGTAAAGAACCCACCTGCCAATGCAGGAGACGTGAGTTTGACCCCTGGGTGAGGAAGATGCCCTGGAGAAGGAAATGGCAACCCACTCCAGTATTCTTGCCTGAGAAATCTCATGGACAGAGGCGCCTGGCGGGTTACAGTCCATGGGGTCGCAAGAGTCGGACATGACTTAGTCACTAAGCGGCAACAAATACTGTGCCAATAGAGTATGAGGGGTTCAGTTAATGATAGACTTTTTCTTATAATTAGGACAGTATCATTATAACACCACTGTGTGTCCTAGCAAATCACTTAACTCCTCCAGATCACAGTTTCTCTCTTATATCATAAAGACATTAGATCATCTCTAAAGCGCAGTCTAGCTCGAAGAGTCCCTCATTCTGAAGCGCTAGAATCACAGAGAGAAAGGGTCTCTGAGCACACTTTTACCATTGAGGAGTGACCTGGTGCCAGGAAGAGTGCAGCTGACTGTTGTTTCACTGAGATTGTGAAGTTTCTGCATAGGATTGCACGCAGGTCCTGGAAGAAACCGCCTATGTGTCATGAATGATTGTCTGCTTGCCATTCAAACATTTCAAAGATATCTCAAATAAGGATTTTTCAAGCAAACCCAGGAGTCACATTTTTTTCTATAATAGTACCGGTCCCACTTAGCAGCCCGGAACGGTGGCGGCAGCGGCGTGGGCTCCCGCAGAGGGAGGCGGCGGGGACCCACACCGGAGCCCAGCCGCTCCAGAGCACCCCCCTGCGCGGGAACGAGCGGAACCGGGGCAGAAGCAGAGCTGCACTTTGTGGGTTTTGCAGAAGCATCAGTGCAGCAGGGAGGGCGCTGAGTCAGGCCTGGGCTGTCCCAGCACGGGCTCCAGGCGGGGGACCAGCGCCTGCAGAAAGAGACCAGCTCCGCCGCCGGAGGTGGGCAGCGGCAGCTGCGGACCGCGCAGGGCACAGCCCTGCCAGCCTCTCTTCCCGCCGCTCACCCAGCTCCCTGCAGGACTCAGGGCTCCATGGAATCAGAGGGGAAAAATAATAATGTTTTATCAGTCACACTGTCCTGCTGCTTAGGTTTTTTTCTTTCTCGTTTCCATTCTGCTGCTTTCCACCCCCCCCCCCCAATTTATAGTTAAATAGTATCTTACAGTCTACTATTTGTTTTATGAGTTCACCTGTTAGCCTGTTTAATCAGTCTTCCTTAGCTTTACAAATGTCTTCTTGAAAATATATTGATGAGTTTCTATTTGGAATTCTGAGTGATATTAACAGGTGGAAAAAAACTTTTTGAAACAACCGTATTATAATAGTATAGGATTAGCTTTCAAAGTTAGTGCTGAAAGAAAAGTATTATTCTACCCCTGTTTTTTCATGCTGTATAAAATGTAAAGTGGTCACTAGTAACTGATTTCTGCTCACAAAATGGAATTGTGCCCAATGCATAAATGCAATTTATTTTAAAGAGGCATTGCATCTCTGAATAGAAGATGCTAAATGCTATTCTCGTTTCCTAATGAATCTCTTGAAAACATAACTTGACCTGCATTATGCACTTCTGTCATGCAGCATCAAGACTACTTCAAATTTATTTCAGATTTTTAATGCTGTCCCTAGAAATTCTAAATGTGAGGCACATAAAACACAATAGCATGGTATTAACTTTTAGGGGTGAGGACCACTAGTTTACTAAAAACATGTGAAAATTTATTTAACTCTTCTAAGTAACAATTTTTATCTAAATTAAGTAGTAAATGGCACCAACATGAGTACAAGTCAAATGTTGCTGAATATATTAAATGTGAACTTAAATTTGATAAATATAGAAATATTTTCTTTCCTTTAAATTTCTTCCCCATTAAGTTTTTAAACCAAAAAATACATTTATTTGGTTGCAACTTGGGAGCTATTCAGTGGCTCACATCTTGAAATCTTGGGATACTTATTACACCCATCACTAAGTTATCTTGTTCTAAAAGTTTCTTGTTATGACAGCAATATGGATCTCAAATTTTATCTATGGCTAGTTCTGACACATCAGATTTTGAAGCCCAACAGCTTTGAAGTAACGGAGTTCTTAAATGTGATACTTTCCTTGGAAATTAATATATTTATTTTTGATAAATCTACCTGCTCTAAGTATTCTATAAGACAATAAAAAATTTTAAAGTATATGCATTCATTTGCTAGGGCTGCCGTAACAAAGTACCATGAACTGAATGGCTTAAACGGCAAAAACGTATTGTCTCACATTTCTGGAGGCTTCAAGTCCAAGATCAAGGTGTCAGCAAGACTGGTTCCTCCCGAGGGCCATGAGGAAGCTCTGTTCCTCTAAGCTCCGGTGGGCGCTGGTGATCTTTGGCGATCCAAGCTTGTGGAAGCATCACCCCAACCACAGCTTCATCTTCACCTGGTGTTCGGTCCACATGTCTGCTACTCAGATTTCCCCTTCTGAAGACCCCAGTCACACTGGGTTAGCGTTCTCATTTTTAGTTTGCTTACCTCTGCAAAGGCCCCGTCTCCAAATAAGGTTACATTCTGAGGTACGGGGGGGTTAGGAGTTCATCATATGAATTTCAGAGGAACACAATTTTGACTCATAACGAACAGCAACAGTCTTATAAGAGCAACAGTATGCCACACACAGTGTTTATGTTGCATTGTGTGTGTGTGTGTGTGCTCAGTCATGTCCGACTTTTTGTGACCCCATGGGCTCCTCTGTCCATGGGATTTCCCAGGCAAGAACACTGGAGTGGATTGCCATTTCCTACTCCAGCGGATCTTCCCAATCCAGGGATTGAACCCATGTTTCTTGTATCTTCTGCATTAGCAGGTGGATTTTTGACCACTGCGTCACCTGGGAAGCACACACAATGTTTAAAGTAACAAAAATAAGCTGTTACTTTTTACCACATTTTACAGGTAAAGAAGCATATGTATTTACAGTCATCCACTGTATCTGAGGGGATTGGTCCCAGGACTCCTATAGAGACCAAGACCCACAGATGCTTGCGTCTCTTATATAAAACAGTGTAGTGTTGTATTTAACCTTACACACATCCCTCCATATACTTTAAATCATCTCTAAATTACTTATAATACCTAATACAATATAAACTCTGTAATTGTCAGTATAAATGCTATAAAATAGTTGCTGGCATGTGGCAAATTCAAGTTTTGCTTTTTGGAACTTTCTGGCATATTTTAAAAAATATTTTCCATTCATCATTGGTTAAATTCAAGGATGTCAAAAAGGAAGACCAGCTGTATTTGTTATTTTAATCTTTTCTATTAGCCTCAGATATTTAAAGATTTTGACTGCAGCATATTAGACTAGTGTTCATGAGACATATTCTGTAGAATTACCTTTACAGAGTGTTTCATGACTCATGGCTCATTTTCCTAACTTTAAGTTAAGTTTTAATAATAAATCCAGTATTAATAATAGGAAATGTTTGTTAGGTACTTATATATGCCAGTTGCTATGCATGGGACTTTACGAAATAGTAGGATATTTAATCCTCCAAACTGTGTGAGTAGGTACCAGTATTATTGTGATGTAAATATTAATAATTACCTTTATTTCACAGATGATGAATCTGCTACCAAGAGATGAGTACATGGTGGGTAGTGGAGTCAGATTTGCATTCAAGCCTGTGGCACAGGGTCCCTCCCTAACCTCATAATCAAGATTTGCCTTGTCATTTATGTTTTATTTGGGCTAATTTCATGGGAGAATTATCTGGCTGTGAGAGTTTTTAATAATTCACCAGCCCCTTCCATTTTAGTGATATCATTCATTGGTGACTGGAAAGTTCTTTCATGGCAGAGATGTCCGCATTTTAACCTTGACTTTTATCCAAAATCATGAATTATCTCTTTTTATAAGACAAGGATGCTCTGTGCAAGGTGAAATAACTCAGTAGTCAATTTTGATGACAACCTCTAAAAGAGTCTTAAGGTAAGTTTCTAAGTAAAGTTGTCATCAAGTAACTCTGCATTCTAGTCTATCTCTTAAATTCAGTGTCTTCAAAAGTGAATTTTAAAAAATAATGACACCATTGATCCAAGACTGCCAAGTTCCTCAGATAAGGCTTAGTCTCTCTCTAGGATATTCTAAATCTAACCTCAAGAAGGCAACATCATTTTTTTTTCAGATTATAGCAATACACTTTAGCACTCTCTCAGTAGGGCATAAAGGGGGATGGGGGAACATAAACTGCTTCAAGCATAGTGGTAATATTTAGAAATATTTGCCGCAAGTATCTGAAGTAGATCTCATGCGTGCACTTATGGTTTCAGAACTGGACTGTAAATACAGGACAGTGGACCAATCTCAGTGTGACCATGCAGTCATTAACTGTGCTGGTACATAAATTATAGCAAAAACAGAAAACATGGTCTCGTTCTATTTAGGTTTCGAGCATAAAAATGAACAAAAAATTTCGGTTAGCCTTAGAGATGACATTGACAGAATGGGAAAATTTCTTATAAAAAGTAAATCTAGTGTTGGAATTTTTAATTCAAAATACTTAAAACTGCTAGAAAGCAAAAACTGGAAGAAAAAAAAAAAAAGTCTGAATCATCCTGCTTCCTCTCCAGTCACCATAGGTCGTGGTTGGAATTGAATTCAAATAAAAATAACTTCTCAAAAATATTGAGCCAAGGTTTTGTTTTGTGTTCATTTTTGTTCTTTTGATTATTCAAATCATGAAATATACTCTTCTGCTAAATTGTTCTTTTTTACATTTGTATATTCAGTGGCATTTTAATTCTCATTAGACTTCTCTATATATCAGATCATCCTAGGATATAATTTCATAACATTCATGAAATGCTTTGTGAAATGCTCCTTATATTTTTAAAGGACTTCCCTATAGCTCAAATGGTAAAGAATCTACCTGCAATGAAGGAGACCCAGGTTCGATCCCTGGGTCAGGGAGATCCCCTGGAGAAGGAAATGGCAACCCACTCCAGTATTCTTGCCTGCAGAATCCCACAGATGGAGGAGCTTGGTGGACTGCAGTCCATGGGGTCGCAAAGAGTTAGACACGATTAAGTAATTAACGCACACACATATTTTTAAAATCCTAAAGCATTTTTTCAAAAATAAACTTTTAATTTTACAATAGTTTTAGATGTACAGAACCATGAAGATGGTACAGAGAGTTTCAAACTCAGTTTTCCCTACTAACATCTTACTTTAGCATGGTACATTTGTCATGACTAGTGAGCCTATGTAGAAACATTACTGTTAACTAAAGTCCATGCTTCGGTTTCCTTCAGTTCAGTTCAGTTGCTCAGTCATGTCTGACTCTTTGTGACCCCATGAACCGCAGCACTCCAGGGCTCCCTGTCCATCACCAACTCCCGGAGTTTACTCAAACTTATGTCTATCGAGTCTAAACTCATGCCATCCAGCCGTCTCATCCCCTGTCATCCCCTTCTCCTCCTGCCCCCAATCCCTCCCAGCATCAGGGTCTTTTCCAATGAGTCAGCTCTTCGCATTAAGTGGCCAAAGTATTGGAGTTTCAGCTTCAGCATCAGTCCTTCCAATGAACACCCAGGACTGATCTCCTTTAGGATGGACTGATTGGCTCTCCTTGAAGTCCAAGGGACTCTCAAGAGTCTTCTCCAACACCACAGTTCAAAAACATCAATTCTTCAGTGCTCAACTTTCTTTATAGTCCAACTCTCACATCCATACATGACCACTGGAAAAACCATAGCCTTGACTAGATGGACCTTTGTTGGCAAAGTAATGTCTCTGCTTTTTAATATGCTGTGTAGGTTGGTCATAACTTTCCCTCCAAGGTCGGTTTCCTTAGTTTTTATTAACCAAACGTTCTTTTTCTCTTCTAGTATCCCGCTCGGGGAGTACAGATAGCATGGTACAGTTTAGTCATTTCTCCTTAGGCTACTCTGATCTGTGCCATTTCCCAAGACTTTCCTTGTTTTTGATGGTCTAGAAAGTTTTGTGGGGGTAGTAGTTAGGCATTTTATAGAATGCACCTGAATTGAAAACTGCCTGGTATATTTCTCATGATTTGAACTGGGGCTTTGGACTTTGGGAAGGAACACTACAGAGACTACTTTCTCATCACATCATTTCTCATACATTTAATGCATTGTTGAAAAAGGAAGCTAGAGACCTGAAGTAACACTCTCTGATTCATGTCTTCCCAAACGAAATAGTTCTATTAAAAACAGTCCTGTTATACACATAAAAGCACAAAGTAGAATGGTGGTTGCCAGGGGCTGAGAGTAGGGAAATGGGGAGACGGTGATCAAAGGGTACAAACTTTCAGTTATACAGAATGAATAAATTGTTAATGGACTTGCCTGGAGGTCCAGTGGTTAAGACTCTGTGCTTCAACTGCAGAGGGTAAGTGTAAAATCCCCAATCAGGGAACTAAGATACCACATGCCATGCAGTGGAACGAAAATAACTAAATAAAATAAAACATGGGGGAAAATATGTTAAAATACAGTTATCATAGATTAATTGTACATAGCAGGATAATATTCCATTTTCACTTTTACAGAATATTTAAAGCCCTGTTTTTTATTTAGTTAATATAAAGTTAAATTTTATAATTTGATGCCCACTGAAAAGTTCTTGGGAAAGATTGAAGGCGGGAGGAGAAGGGGACAACAGAGGATGAGATGGTTGGGTGGCATCACTGACTCAATGGACATGAGTTTGAGTAAACTCTGGGAGTTGGTGATGGACAGGGAGGCCTGGCGTGCTCTAGTCCATGGGATCGCAAAGAGTCAGACACGAATGAGCGGCTGTACTGAACTGAACTGAAAAGTTCTAAGGAAATATATCTATAACTAATGAATTTTCAATTTCTGCTTATAAAGATATTCTAGTTTAAATGAAGTCATTTTCACATATAGATTTTTTAATCAAATTTTATAATAAAGCTAGATATTCACCTTAAGGATAGAAAATATCCTCCAATTCGTAGACTTTGTGAATCCTAATGTGGCATCTGAATCCATTCACTCACAGCAACTGCTTCTGCTGTGAGTAACCTCGATTTTATATGTTCAGGTGACACAGCAAATAGAAATATGTTTTTTTAAATTGGTTCGATTGATTTTAATGTGCCAAATATTTCCATACATGTAAGAGTTATAATTTAAACAGGCTACTGGATTGGGGATTCAGTGATAACTGTGGATTACAGATAGTCTTTTTTTTTTTTTTGCTGTGTTCAATCATGGCTTTTATTTATTTATTTTTTTTAAAGTATTTTTTTTATTGGAGTATAATTGCTTTACAATGTTAAGTTCGGCTGTACAACATATATCAGACATGTCTACATATATCCCAAGCCTCTGAAGCTTCCCCCTCCCCCATCCCATCCCTCTAGGTGGACTATAGTTTGTTTTTGTTTTTTTGACTTGTTTTTTTTTTTTTTTTTCAGTGGGTTTTGTCATACATTGATATAAATCAGCCATGGATTTACATGTATTCCCCATCCCGATCCCCCCTCCCACCTCCCTCTCCACCCGATTCCTCTGGGTCTTCCCAGTGCACCAGGCCGGAGCACTTGTCTCATGCATCCCACCTGGGCTGGTGATCTGTTTCACCATAGATAGTATACATGCTGTTCTTTTGAAATATCCCACCCTCACATTCTCCCACAAAGTTCAAAAGTCTGTTCTGTATTTCTGTGTCTCTTTTTCTGTTTTGCATATAGGGTTATCGTTATCACCTTTCTAAATTCCATATATATGTGTTAGTATGCTGTAATGTTCTTTATCTTTTACAGATAGTCTTTAGCCAATACTTATTGTTTAGTAGATACCTGTCTTTTCCAATCAGAAGGCTCATGCCCACTGTACTGGGAATAATCTCCACACAAAAGATTTTTATTTTATCATTTCTTTTAGGGAAAAAAGGAATTACATCTTTCTGACTTTGCCTCTAAACCAGTAACGTTTTACAAAACATGAAATTTTACCACATTTTTGAGACTCAATTTCTTTATCTCTTTTTCTCATTTTAGGATTAGCAACCATAGTTTATGTTTTTTAATTACTTTATGGGGAGATGATATATATTAAGGATATAAAAATCAAAAGCTCACTGAGGAATGAATAAGCCTGGTTGTAGTGGTGGTTTAGTCACTCAGTTGTGTCCAACTCTTGCGACCACATGGATTGTAGCCCGCCAGATTCCTATGTCCATGAGATTTCCCGGGCAAGAATACTGGATTGGGTTGCCATATTCTTCTCTAAGGGATGTTCCCCACCCCAAGTCCCACCCCTCAGGGATTGAACTCGCATCTCTTGCATTGACAGGTGGTTCTTTACCACCGAGCTACCAGGAAGGCCCATGTCTAAGCCTAGTATTATTATATTGGGATTCTTGGTCAGAAGACCATTTCTCAGATATTCACAAAGTAACTGACAATAAAATAGCATTCACTAAAGGGTAATTTCCTCTATGGTAATATTTGTTGGAAAGGAGGCTGGCGATGCTTTTATCTCTAATATAATTTGATTTGATTTGAATTCTGCTTTCACTTGAAAAAGTAAAGCCTCCATAAGCACACACATGCTGAGCACATTGATGAACATGGATGGCTTACAGTGTTTGTTCAGAGAGTGCTTAAAATCTTTGAAAGACGTTGTTGACCAGTATATACCCAAGGCCTTGTATAGTACACACTGTTGACACAGGGGACGTTTTAATTATTAATGAATTAAAAAGTAAAGGATTTTGATCAAGGGTTTGGAAAATAGAAAGAAGCTCTATAAGTAACCTGAAGGGTGCAAATTAGAATGAACTGTTTAGAATACTGCAATCATCCAAGTGTCAGATAGGGCAACCGCAAACTCATGATGAATCCTGTACTATATTCTGAAGCATTTTAGTTTGATTTGTTGAATGCATAAGACCAATGCAAGGTAATAAAGAAGAGCATTACAATTAGTATATTTTTAATAGATTTTATTTTTTAGAGCAACTTTAGGGTCAGAGAAAAATTGAACAGAAAATATATTAATAGAAATTTCCTAAATATCCCCCACCCCGACATATAAACAGCCTCCTTCACTCTCAAAATCTTGCATCAGGTGGTACATTTGCTACAATCAATGACCCGACACTGATGCATGATAATCACCCAAAGTCCATAATTTGCCCTAGACATCACTCTTGGTGTTGCACATGCAGTGAGTTTAGACACGTATCTGACACATATCTGCCTCTATAGAGTAAAACAGAATACTTTTATGACACTGAACATCCTGCACTCCACCTGTTCGCGCCCCTCTCTCCACCCTTGGCAGCCACCTGTCCTCTAACTGTCTCCATAGTTTTGCCTTTTCCAGAATGTCATATAGTTGGAATCATACGTTATGTAATCTTTTCAGACTTTTTTCACTTAGTCATATGCATTTAAGGTTCTTCCATGTTTTTCTGTGGCTTTATATAAGTCATTTCTCTTAGAGCTGAATAATATTCCATCGTCTGAATGTAGCACAGTTTATTTCTCCATTCAGCTACTGAAGGACATTTTAGCTGCTTCTACATCTTGACAGTTATGGATAAAATGGGTATAAACATGGCAAATAGTTTTTTTTAAAAGCAAGTTTCTGATCACCACTTGTGCCAAGATAGTTTTAGGCCATATGTTGACAATAATGATGATTGCATATTTTCAAGTAATTTACATTATAACGTGAGTAATTTTTTTCTTCAGTAAACTTTACACTGTGTGTTTTTCACAGCCTACTGAGTTCAATATTGTTAGTACTGTTTCATTTTGCACTCTTAGTGATAGCATATTCAAGTGTCCATTTGCTTCGTATTAGAGCTGTGGCTCTCAACCAGATGCCGTTTCCCCACTCCTTGCCTTCTCCCCCCAGGGAACACAGAAATTTTGGTTATGTAACTATTGTCTATTGAGTAGAGACCAGGGATGTTGTTAAACATGTTGCAATACAATCCATAACAAAGAATATTCTGGCCCAAACTTTCAATAGTGCTGAATCTGCGAAATCTTGATTTCAAATTTGGTTCATATTAGTCCCTCACTCATCTACACATTTGGCTATTTTGTTGACATTGGCATGGATTTCTGGCAAATCATTCCAACTGTGCTTTTTTCTTTTTTTTTGACTTCAGGTGTGGTACCCTGAAGAGGCTAAGGAAAATATCAGAGAAGTTTTCACATCAAATGTACTCATGAGAGCTTTATTGATTCCCATAGAGCAGTAGTTCTTCGTGTCAGATGCCCATTAAAATTGTCTGCAAAGATATTGTAAATTCAGAT
The DNA here is from genome assembly GCF_910594005.1 of Cervus elaphus. NCBI lineage: Eukaryota > Metazoa > Chordata > Mammalia > Artiodactyla > Cervidae > Cervus > Cervus elaphus. The sequence continues at coordinate 15,718,285 of NC_057846.1, read as the reverse complement.
ACAGTTGTCATGGGCAAAGCCTGATCTCTTTCTCAGATTTGCCAGATGATACTACTGTGTGTCCACGGTTGGAAACCACTGTCAGAGGCCATGACCCTCAGCTCACGTTCACCCAACAAGACTGCTAGATGACCAGATCTCTAAACCCAGAGATGTTTCTGCCTTAAAATCTACAGCTGTTTCCTCTTGCTGTTCAAATGGGGACATGATTGAACTGATACTCTACAAATCCATTCCCAATGAGGAAATGTCATTGAAAACATATTTTTGTGAAATGAGGGAGCTCTGAGTTAACAAATACTTTATCTAAGTATTTTTATAAGCTGTGCTGTAAAACATTGATGAGAAAGAGACTTTATAGACAGTGTGCTGAGTGGAACCCAACAGTATATGTTTGGTATATGTTTGTATATACCCACAGGGAGGCCTGGCGTGCTATGGTTCATGGGGTCTCAAAGAGTCAGACACGACTGAGCGACTGAACTGAACTGAACTGATAGATCCATTTAATTCATTTCACTGAAGTTTGAGTCTGCGTTATGCCAGAATTTATTCATTATATCATAACATTAAATTTGATATATGGCTAACTTTTTCAGTATTTACATAGTCCTTAGAGACTCTTGGAGTCAGAGTCAGCTGACTCTTTTTTCATCAGTTCAGCTAACATCTGAGATGTTATTTTTACCTAGACTATGTGTACCCAGGTACACATCTGCTGAAGTTCCCCCAGAAAGTCTATGGCTCAACCAAGTGTGATTTTCTTAGACATCAAGCTTAAGTTCATAGGCACTCAGATGAAAAATGAATTACCTTTTATAAGTCACTCTCAAGTTAAATACACTGTAATCTCAAAGCTGCATCAGCAAGGGGTAATCATCTGTTTTAACCTTCTTCCAAAGACTAAGAAAACCTTGTTTCTTGCAGTTCCGTATTTCAATTTCCCTTCTAAATCTCAAACAATAATTAGAACATCTAGGTTGAAATCAAAACAATAATACATATTTTTAAAAATTTTAAGCCACTAAAAAGGAATTCACAGCAAGATTGTTGAGTGTAATACTAACATGTATTAGACCCTCAACAAATGTATTTTGAATAAAAATAAAAACGAAACAAGAATTATGGTAACAAGAAGGTGCCTATTGTGAAAGTCATTTGCATGTTCTGATGAAATGGTACTCAATAATGATGTGATAATAAGGTTGCTGGGTATTAATTATGAATTTGGCACCCAGTCTTTATCATTTAATGGCATTAAATGACATTAATGTCATTAAAAAATGACAGTTTTTGCCATCCAAGATCAACAAGTTAACTAATCTAAACCAAACCGAAGAAATTTTACTGAGTTATTTTTCTTTGTGAATTAGGAGGAAATGGTCAGTGTTTTAATATACGTGAGAGATACATTAAACTGTGGCTGAAATAGGAAAAGCCAGTGAGTCCACTTTATATATCGGACTTCCATAAGACCCATCCCTCTCTCCTTTCTATAAACAGGGCCACTGCTGTTTAGTTTAGAAAGTAAAACATGTTGTTCAAGGCAATAAACACCACACACGAATAAATAGTTTATGAAATATTGCATAACAATTTATGGTGACAGATGTTAACTAGACTTATTGCAATGACCGTTTCACAATATATACAAATATCAAACCATTATGTTGTACACCTGAAACTGATATAATATATATCAATTATATCAGTTTAGAAAAAAGAGTAGCTCATTTATTTAATGCTCAGACAACAAAATATCTGTCATATTACTAGCAGTGGAAAGCTAGAAATAAGGTGATAATCATGGGATATTTTATTACATATAGAGAATTTTTACCTAGAATCACACTTTATCAATTCAAATAATTTTTCAATCTTAGTAATTATCAGATTCTAAGGGAAAACATAAAGTAGGAAGATAGACATATTTTTAGCATGTTTAGTGTGGATACTTTAGTGATTACGAACTCCCTAAAAATGTAACTGCTTTGTACTCCAACTCAGATATAAAGTCTTTTGTATGTTAGAACAAAAGTTAATGCACTAGTCCTCATGAAAACATGTTCTCGCAGCAAAGATTGATTCTATAAAATGCAGTTTTATTACTGTGCTGTGACATTGTAGCAAATACGGTTTCAGAATTCACTCTTTCCATTGCCTTGTGAAGTAGCAGCAGCAACACAGTTCAGAGAATTCCAGACCAGTTTGAATGTAAACCCATCAAATTCAAAGTCCCATTCTATGGTGAACAGCACCATCAAAAGAAGCTTTTGAAAAGTCCTCTGGGCTGGTGCACTGGGAAGACCCAGAGGGATGCGATGGGGAGGGAGGTGGGAGTGGGGATCGGGATGGGGAACACATGTAAATCCATGGCTGATTCATGTCAATGTATGGCAAAAACCACTACAATATTGTAAAGTAATTAGCCTCCAACTAATAAAAATAAATGAAAAAAAAAAAAAAAGTCCCCTGGGTCAGAAAGGAAAACAGGGTAGAATGTAGCCAAAGGCATGCTGATTACTCTCCTGTGGGTTCTGAGTTGCTATTACCCTCCAGAGGACTGCGTCTGGAGTGGCAGGATCATGTTCATTATTCTTGAGATTGTAAATTAGTGTTGAGGTCTACAATTCTGAATAATGAAAATGTTAAGAAACAGAGCTTTTTCCTCCCAGGAGTTCCATTAACAAGATTTCTTCAGTTTGGGGTAGTTTCCAGACTTTCGAGAGCCTTCTTCTTGCCAGCAGAAGCCCTCGTTAAATAATTTTCCCAGACGTGAGAACTTCTCATGTTTTTTATTTTCTCAAAACGTGAAATGAAGCCTAATTTCCTTATTCTATACATTCCTATCATTCAGCAAGATATATGTTTGGTGGTAGTAGTAATAATCACAATAACACTACCTAGAATAAAGAGTACTAACACTTTGGGCTTCTTAGGTGCCAGGTTTGACACTCAGTGCTTTCACCGGGTCATCTCATTCCAGCCTCTCGACAATCACGCTGTGATTGTAACTGTGGATTACAATTGTGATTGTAATTTCGGGTCAGTTTAGCAGGCATCGTCTGCTAAATTAATCACAAAGAGGCATAAAAAGCGGCCTAGACTCAATCCAGTTCAGAATCTGTGCCTCTAACCAGCATGCTCTACGGCCCCCTTTCTTGCTAAACAAATGTGACATTCAGGCTGGGGACACAGTACATGAGTGGCGTATCAATGCTTGATGAATCAATCAGTCAATCAAAGGTAAAATGAATATGCATGAAAGAAGATTTAGACTTAAAGTTTACAAAAGTCATTAAAAAAGAGGAGTAGAAATACACACTCATATCAGTATGTACCAAAATGACCTGTGAGTCATCGTACTTAGAATGTTAAATGTAAGCATGATTAAGTAGCTTAAATATTTATGATGTGAAATTGTGCCCATTTAGTTGGCATACAAAGCTATTGGCAAAGTTTTAACTCAATCTGCAGGATCACATCTTAAATTTATCAGTTAATGTTTTCTAAAGTTTAAAAAATGGGTGGTGAGATTATTGAGATCAATACATGAATGAAACAGGCATTAAGATGCAAATGGATGAGCTCTTCCTTTGTCCATCAGAACCTCTGTGACGCAGTTTTCCAGCACCTTTCTTCTCGTGATCCATGATTTTCACCATCTCTCAGCTTCTTTACTGGTGGCAGGACCTACTGGAGTTGTGATAAATATTGAGCTGTGTAGGTTAAACACAGAATCCCTCCTTCCCAGTAGATTATGTGTTTTCTGTCTTGACTTTTTCTCTGTTGCAGTTTATTATGCTGACATACCTTTTCATGCTGGCCTGGCTGGGAGTCACGGCATTCACCTCACTGCCGGTTTACATGTATTTCAACCTCTGGACCATATGCCGAAACACCACCTTAGTGGAGGGAGCGAATCTCTGCCTGGACCTTCGTCAGTTTGGTAGGTGGATCCCTGGCTGTAAATACAGCACCTCATACGGTTTGCCTCATTTTAAAATACTGTAATGGAAGAGAAAACAGCAACCCACCCCAGTATTCTTGCCTGAAAAGTCCCATGGACACAGGAGCCTGGCAGGCTACAGTCCTAAGAGTCGCAAAGGGTTGGAAATGACTGAGCAACTGAGCAAACTAGTGTAAACCACTTTGGAACCATCATTACTTCTACCAAAGAGATAGATGCATCAGAATCTTCATGTTTAAGTCATTCTTTTAAAACCAAACTAAGGGACTTTCAGAGTGATTGCAAGTTACTCTTTTGACATGAACCGTGTAGTGTTTGCATAGTATTTTCATTCTCCCCTGATAAACTATATAGTCTGTGAAGTCTGCTATGAAGATCACCTAAGAAATAGATGCTTCATTGTTTTCTGAAACAGGGGAAAAAACTAAACTTTACCATTTCATAATTAAAAAAAATACTAAATCAGTCAGTAGTCCTCTTGGGTTATATAATAATAATAATTTCTTATGTGTATAAGGGCTTACAATGGTTTGTATATGTTTGCTGTTTAGTTCTCACAGTAATTCTCTGTGGTGGATGCTGTGGTTATCCTCTTTATAAATGACAAAACTGAGGTCCCAGGAGGTTAAATTTCCTGTCCAAGGTGACAGAGCTAGTAAGTGACCGCACCAGCTTCACTCCATCCAGTTTCAGAGTCTGTTTTTGGTTCGAAGTGAGCTGCCTCACTTGTTGAAACAAGTACTAAACTATGAATGTGGAAAGTTGAGTCTAATCTCACCTAACCTGTTTGGAATTCCATCCCATCCTTTGTAATAATACGGGGGCTACAGAATTTATAGAAGATATACAAAGTCATGTGCTCAAACTGATTTTTTTCTACAACACAGCTGTTAGTGGATTGCCATTCCCTTCTCTAGGGGATCTTCCTGACCCAGGGATCGAACCCAGGTCTCTTGCATTGCAGGTGAATTCTTTACCATCCAAGCCACCAGGGAAGACCTTTAAAATCTAATAGAGTGTTCTAAATGTTTTTCTCTAATGCGGGTGTCCCCGTACTTCAGGCAAGTGGGAAACAGTTCAGTAGAGGGGATTGCAAGGTTAGACTGTGGCTCTGAGGTTAGACTGTAGACAGACTGCAGGGTATGGTCGAACCAGTCCATCACCAGCTAGCCCTATGTTCCAAAACAGTGTCCACCTACGCTCTTGTTAGGAGTTCCAGCCCCCATTGTGTGATGCAGATGAAAATCAGGATGATCTGCTCTGTACATGGGGTTCTTGGCAAGAAGATGATGGAAGGAACGTGGACAGGTCTTCCCTGGGGAAAGTTTTAACCTTGGAATCATGTCCATGTAAGCAATGGCACCCCACTCCAGTACTCTTGCCTGGAAAATCCCACGGACGGAGGAGCCTGGTAGGCTGCAGTCCATGGGGTCGCTAAGAGTCGGACACGACTGAGTGACTTCACTTTCACTTTTCACTTTCATGCATTGGAGAAGGAAATGGCAACCCACTCCAGTGTTCTTGCCTAGAGAATCCCAGGGGACGGGGGAGCCTGGTGGGCTGCCATCTATGGGGTCGCACAGAGTCAGACATGACTGGAACGACTTAGCAACAGCAGCAAACACAAGGAAAGGAAGCCTTGGCACCTACTGCTGGAGGTCACTGGAAAATAGCTGCTCGGGAAACCACAGCCCTAACTTCAGCATCCCAGCCCCCAACTAAAATGTCTTCCTTTAATTCTTCTAATCTGAAAAATTAAAATTGGAAGAGATGTGGCTAGTCTCACAGAGAGGGTTGCCAGGTAAATTACAGGACACCCAGTTAAATTTGAATTTCTGATAAGCAATATATTTTTTTAGTCCAGTACATCCCAGATATTGTAGGGGACATACATCTGGTAAGTGTAAAGCATGACTATGATTAAAGGTGCTCTTTGAACCTTAGCCCTGTTACGGCATAGTTCAGTTCAGTTGCTCAGTCATGTCTGACTCTTTGCAACCCCATGGACTGCAGCACACCAGGCCTCCCTGTCCATCACCAACTCCTGGAGCTTGATCAAATTCCTGTCCATCGAGTTGGTGATGCCATCCAACCATCTCATCCTCTGTCGTCCCCTTCTCCTCCCACCTTCAATCTTTCCCAGCATCAGGGTCTTTTCAAATAAGTCAGTTCTTCACATCATGTGGCCAAAGTATTGGCATTTCAGCTTCAGCATCAGTCCTTCCAATGAACACCCAGGACTGATTTCCTTTAGGATGGACTGGTTTGATCTCCTTGCAGTCCAAGGGACTCTTAAGAGTCTTCTCCAACACCACAGTTCAAAAGCATCAATTCTTCAGCCCTCAACTCTCTTTATAGTCCATCTCTCACATCCATACATGACTACAAGAAAAAACCATAGCTTTGACTAGATGGACTTTTGTTGGGAAAGTAATGTCTCTGCTTTTTAATATGCTGTCTAGGTTGGTCAGAGCTTTTCTTCCAAGGAGCAAGGGTCTCTTAATTTCATGGCTGCAAGTCACCATCTGCAGTGATTTTGAAGGCCAAAAAAATAAAGTCTGTCACTGTTTCCCCATCTATTTGCCATGAAGTGATGGGACCAGGTGCCATGATCTTAGTTTTCTGAATGTTGAGTTTTAAGCCAACTTATTCACTCTCCTCGTACACTTTCATCCAGGATTTATTCAGGCTTAGCTTTTCTCTGTGATGTGAAGAGGTGTCATGCAACCTTTCACATCATCTGCACAGCTTTCTGTTTGCTCTTAACAAAGAATCTACTGCCTGGATAGCATTTATTTACCCTCCAAATAATACGTCTTTAATAAGAATCCTTAATGTGCATATGCAATAAAGTTATAAACAAAGGACATCAGAAAAGAAAAAAACCTGTGTTCCCCATCCCGATCCCCCCCCACCTCCCTCCCCATCCCATCCCTCTGGGTCTTCCCAGTGCATCAGCCCTGAGCACTTGTCTCATGCATCCAACCTGGGCTGGTGATCTGTTTCATCCTTGATAATATACATGTTTCGATGCTGTTCTCTCAGAACATCCCACCCTCGCCTTCTCCCACAGAGTCCCAAAGTCTGTCCTGTACATCTGTGTCTCTTTTTCTGTTTTGCATATAGGGTTATCGTTACCATCTTTTTAAATTCCATATATATGCGTTAGTATACTGTATTGGTCTTTATCTTTCTGGCTTACTTCACCCTGTATAATGGGCTCCAGTTTCATCCATCTCATTAGAACTGATTCAAATGAATTCTTTTCAATGGCTGAGTAATATGGCAATAATCATTCCAATATTATAAAGTAATTAGCCTCCAACTAATAAAAATAAATGGAAAAAAAAAAGAAAAGAAAAAAACAAACCCCCCAATTGTGGATCACAATGGGTACAGACAGAGGCAACAGAATTTCCTGATGGGTTGTATGTGGGGGTTGACAGGAAAAAAGGATTCAAGAAGGAATTCATTTTTTTGATTAAGCAACTGGGAAGGTTGATTAGCTATCAAATGAGATGGGAAAGCCAGCCAGAAGAGCTTGCTCAGTGGTGGGGCAGGCAAGGGAGAAGATCAGACTTCAGTTTCGGCAGTGTTATTTTTCAGATGCTTATTAGAAGTCTGAATAGAGTTGTTAGGTAAGAAATTGGATATTTGGCTCTTGGTTTCAGGAGAGAAGTATGGGGCCACCTGTATGGATTTAGGAATGTTGATAATGTTTAAAGTTGAAAGCTCTGAGAATGGCTGAGGTCAGCAAAGGAGACAGATAACTGAGGACCGAACACTGGGAAGCACCACTGAAAGAGATCCTAGCTCACTGGAGGAACCCAACAAAGATACTGAGAGGAAGAAGCCAGTGAGAACAGAAAGGTGAAAACAGGAGGATGTAGATTTTGGAATCCAAATAAAGAGACCAGGAAGGATGGATGTCTCCTCTGTCCATGAGATTTCCCAGGCAAGAATACTGGAGTGGGTTGCCATTTCCTTCTCCAGGGAATCTTCCCAACCCAAGGATTGAACCCACGTCTCCTGCATTGGCAGGCAGATTCTTTAACCACTGAGCCACCAGGGAAGCCTCGCAAGAGTCATCAGCTGCCTCCAATACTGCTGACTGGTGAATAGAAGGTGAACTAAGAATTCATCTTCAGTTTTAACAATGTGGAGCGCATGAATAATCTTCATAAGGAAAGTTTCAATGGAGGATTGGGGTGAAATTTGACTGGAAGGGTTTAAGTGAAAATGGAAAGAAAGGAATTGCAGACTGAGCCTAAGCAACACTTCGTAGAAGTTTTGCTGCAAATGTGAATAAAGAAATAGGCAATGAAATGCATGCATAGCCAGGCTGTTTCATGTGAATGAACGAAGTCTGCAACAGATCAGCAGGAGAAAGATGGCCTTCCTGGGAAGATTTCTCACTAATCATGATTTCTTAGACACATCTTCCAGAGGTTCTTTTTAACCCCTCTTAGACTTACCGTGGCAAAAAAGGAAGGTCCCAGAGAAGGATCTCTGAATTCAAGATATTGCAAGTAGATTTTTTTAACTGAAATAATTGCCCATACTATTGGCAAAGCAGGTTGGTATAGGCAGATCAGTAGACGGAGAGTTGATGGTGCACCTCAAAGCTAAGAATGTATGAATATGTGTACATATTAAAACTAAATAATATGTCCATATATTGCTATGCAGCAAGTGCTAAAAGCTGAGGTATTAGTTTGCCCAGAAGTTGTGAATTTTTTCTTTCATGTATATATGTGTTTAACACTTCAGGAGTTCTCAAAACAAAATCAAAGACCCATTTTAGGATGAACTTGATCACTTCTGTAAAATGAGGTCTGTGGCAGTGCATCACCTATGTGCTTGTTAAAAATGCAATAGTCCTGGCAAACGTTCACAGACTCTGATAGAATAGTCCTCTGGTGGATCCAGAGATACAAATTTGTGATAGTCCCCAGGAGATTCTGATGCAATTCAGTTTAGTCACTCAGTCGTGCCCAACTCTTTGTGACCCCAAGGACTGCAGCATGCCAGACCTCCCTGCCCATCACCAACTCCTGGAGTTTACTCAAACTCATGTCCATTGAGTCAGTGATGCCATCCAACAATCTCATCCTCTGTCATCCCCTTCTCCTCCCGCCTTCAATCTTTCTCAGCATCAGGGTTTTTCCAGTGAGTTAATTCTTCACAACAGGTGGCCAGAGTATTGGAATTTCAGCTTCAGCATCAGTCCTTCCAATGAACATTCAAGACTGATCTCCTTTAGGATGAACTGGTTGTATCTCCTTGCAGTCCAAGGGACTCTCAAGAGTCTTATCCAACACCACAGTTCATAAACATCAATTCTTCAGCGCTCAGCTTTCTTTATAGTCCAATCCTCACATCCATACATGACTACTGGAAAAACCAGAGCTTTGACTAGACAGATCTTTGTTGGCAAAGTAATGTCTGCTTTTTAATGTGCTATCTAGGTTGGTCATAACTTTTCTTCCAAGGAGCAAGTGTCTTTTACTTTCATGGCTGCAGTCACCATCTGCAGTGATTTTGGAGCCCCCCCCCCCAAATCTGCCACTTTTCCCCATTGTTTCCCCATCTACTTGCCATGAAGTGATGGGACCAGATGCCATGATCTTAGTTTTCTGAATGTTGAGCTTTAAGCCAACTTTTTCATTTTCCTCTTTCATTTTCATCAGTAGGCTCTTTAGTTCTCCACTTTCTCTCACAGGGGTGGTGTCATCTACATATCTGAGGTTATTGATATTTCTCCTGGCAATCTTGATTCCAGCTTATACTTCATCCAGCCCAGTGTTTCTCATGATGTGCTCTGCATATAAGTTAAATAAACGGGGTGACAGTATACAGCCTTGACATACTCCTTTCCTGATTTGGAACCAGTCTGTTGTTCCATGTCCAGTTCTAACTTGCTTCTTGACCTGCATACAGATTGCTCAGGAGGCAGGTCAGGTGGTCTGGTATTCCCATCTCTTTAAGAATTTTCCACAGTTTATTGTGATCCACATAGTCCAAGGCTTTGGCACAGTCAATAAAGCAGAAATAGATGTTTTTACTGGAACTCTCTTGCTTTTTCAATGATCCAGCAGATGTTGGCAATTTGATCTCTGGTTCCTCTGCCTTTTCTAAATGCAGCTTGAACACCTGGAAGTTCACATACTGTTGAAGCCTGGCTTGGAGAATTTTGAGCATCACTTTACTAGCTTGTGAGATGAGTGCAGTTGTGCAGTAGCTTGAACATGCTTTGGCATTGCCTTTCTTTGGGATTGGAATGAAAAGTGACCTTTTCCAGTCCTGTGGCCACTGCTGAGTTTTCCAAATTTGCTGCTTTATTGAGGGCAGCACTTTCACAGCATCATTTTTTAGGATTTGAAATAGCTCAACTGGAATTCTATCACCTCCACTAGCTTTGTTCATAGTGATGCTTCCTAAGGCCCACTTGACTTCGCATTCCAGGATGTCTGACTCTAGGTGAGTGATCATACCATCCTGATTATCTGGCTCATGAAGATCTTTTTTGTACAGTTCTTCTGTGTATTCTTGCCACCTCTTCTTAATATCTTCTGCTTCTGTTAGGTTCACACCATTTCTGCCATTTATTGTGCCCATCTTTGCATGAAATATTCCCTTGGTATCTCTAATTTTCTTGAAGAGATCTCTAGTCAGGAGATTCTGATTCAGTTGATCCATAAACCAACTGGAGCAAGGATAAATAGGAGTGAAATTGCAGCTTTTTATTTCTTCTTACTAATAACACTGTTTTCAGCGTTAGCAGAGAGAAATTGTTCCTTTGGGCAACATGCTTTTTTTTTTTTTAATATATATATTTTTTTATTATTATTTTTTTTTCCAGTGGGTTTGTCATACATTGATATGAATCAGCCATGGATTTACATCTATTCCCAATCCCGATCCCCCCTCCCACCTCCCTCTCCACCCGATTCCTCTGGGTCTTCCCAGTGCGCCAGGCTGGAGCACTTGTCTCATGCATCCCATCTGGGCTGGTGATCTGTTTCACCATAGATAGTATACATGCTGTTCTTTTGAAATATCCCACCCTCACCTTCTCCCACAGAGTTCAAAAGTCTGTTCTGTATTTCTGTGTCTCTTTTTCTGTTTTGCATATAGGGTTATCGTTATCACCTTTCTAAATTCCATATATATGTGTTAGTATGCTGTAATGTTCTTTATCTTTCTGGCTTACTTCAGTCTGTATAATGGGCTCCAGCTTCATCCATCTCATTAGGACTGGTTCAAATGAATTCTTTTTAATGGCTGAGTAATATTCCATGGTGTATATGTACCACAGCTTCCTTATCCATTCATCTGCTGATGGGCATCTAGGTTGCTTCCATGTCCTGACTATTATAAACAGTGCTGCGATGAACATTGGGGTGCACGTGTCTCTTTCAGATCTGGTTTCCTCAGTGTGTATGCCCAGAAGTGGGATTGCTGGGTCATATGGCAGTTCTATTTCCAGTTTTTTAAGAAATCTCCACACTGTTTTCCATAGCGGCTGTACTAGTTTGCATTCCCACCAACAGTGTAAGAGGGTTCCCTTTTCTCCACACCCTCTCCAGCATTTATTGCTTGTAGACTTTTGGATAGCAGCCATCCTGACTGGCGTGTAATGGTACCTCATTGTGGTTTTGATTTGCATTTCTCTAATAATGAGTGATGTTGAGCATCTTTTCATGTGTTTGTTAGCCATCTGTATGTCTTCTTTGGAGAAATGTCTGTTTAGTTCTTTGGCCCATTTTTTGATGGGGTCATTTATTTTTCTGGAATTGAGCTGCAGGAGTTGCTTGTATATTTTTGAGATTAATCCTTTGTCTGTTTCTTCATTTGCTATTATTTTCTCCCAATCTGAGGGCTGTCTTTTCACCTTACTTATAGTTTCCTTTGTAGTGCAAAAGCTTTTAAGTTTCATTAGGTCCCATTTGTTTATTTTTGCTTTTATTTCCAATATTCTGGGAGGTGGGTCATAGAGGATCTTGCTGCGATTTATGTCGGAGAGTGTTTTGCCTATGTTCTCCTCTAGGAGTTTTATAGTTTCTGGTCTTACATTTAGATCTTTAATCCATTTTGAGTTTATTTTTGTGTGTGGTGTTAGAAAGTGTTCTAGTTTCATTCTTTTACAAGTGGTTGACCAGTTTTCCCAGCACCACTTGTTAAAGAGGTTGTATGCTTTTATAGACTAACGGAGGCTTTGTACAAGCAGAATACTTTCAGATCCTGACTTCATCTGGAGCATAGTTATCCAAATAATTCTGATGCCTACACCATGACATTAATGGACCAAACCAATGAAGTAGCTACAATTGAATCTGAAGATTCTGGTGGCTAGATCCCATTGAATTCAGATTGAAAATGTTTTAAATTGCTTAAGGCTTGAATAGTCTTGATCTTCCATTCTTAGTTTTATTTTTCATGATTATTGTCAAGCCGTGAAAGCTGAGGAAGAGTTTTTCCATTACAATATAACATAAAAGGAAACTTACTCATATTTTATCCACTCAAGTTTCTTTTTTTCTCTTTGGGATCCTGAAAATATGTAAAATATTAAACTGTAATTTTCTGAATGTTGTAGGAATTGTGACAATTGGAGAGGAAAAGAAAATCTGCACTGTCTCTGAGAATTTCCTGAGAATGTGTGAATCCACTGAGGTGAGTGTTGTTACAGCCTTTAATTTTGTTAGAATTTGAGCTTCATTTTGTTATTTGAATATATAATTAAAGCGACATCGAATTCCCGCCTTTTTCTTTCAGAGGCAAGTTCACTTGCAATGTTGTTATGCAGGGGGATGAGAAGATAAATAAGAATGACATACTCTGCGTATTTCAATAAAAACTTATGATAAAAATTTTTTTCTAGAAACTATCATTTTAATGAAAGTTGAAAAATCATAAGGCTATATTTTAAAAGATATGCCATAGCCTTCATGGTTATAATATTACTGGAAACCATCATTATTAATCATGATCTCATCTTTAACATGAAATTATACTAAAATGGTGTAGTTGCAAAGATTTAAACAACTTGCAGGAGAAAAGATATTGTGAGGTGCACTTCGGTTAAAGATGCGCAGAGTTCTTACTCCTAAGGCTACGGACGCCTTATCACGCTTCTGTTGTAACCCTGATGCATGTCTGTTTCTCTCTGGTTTCTTTGCAGCTGAACATGACCTTCCACTTGTTTATTGTTGCCCTTGCCGGAGCTGGGGCTGCGGTCATTGCTATGGTAAGACCTCAAAGCTCTGAGGCTTGGTTTTTCACTTTGCCTGTAGAGACGATCATTTGCCTCTAACATCCAAAGTCTGTAGGAATCATGTGTATCTTAGAATCATTTAAAAAAAGAGAGGGGGGGGATGGGCAAATAATTAAGTGAAAAATAGGCTTAATCTAAAGAAAGATATTTGTTACAATAGAATTGACGTTTAGTAATCAGTTGAAGGATTCAGATGCTCCATAATATTGGTAACACTAACCAAAATAAGTAAATTCCTTAGCATTTTAAATATGAGACTACTAGTAACATTAAAAAATCATTTATTTAGCATATACTATATATGCATCAATGGGATATTTGAATAATTTAATCAATTCCTTATCTTACGTTACACTTTTTTCCTCCTTATGGAGTCATTTATGAAAAAAGGATTAATTTATTTTTCTTCACATAAACCTTAGTAGTTTCTTGTCGTGTCTTCTGTATATAACTTTCTTAAAAAATATTAAGAACAAGTCCTGAAAGTCAGGTTTTACCAAGTTTTGAGGACCTGAATTTTGCCAGATCCAGTCTCTTCCTTGTAACTCACCACGAGTTCCATTTGTTTAGTGGAAGGCCAAGTGGCAACAATGAACAAGGACCCTGCCCGTTGTAGGAGCTTCTGCAGCCGGGTTCCTCAGTCCTTATTTCCGTGTCCTAGAATATAAAGTAGCAGAGAGCTCTCGAAGGTGCCCAGTAACCTCAGCTATGGAATAGCTACTTCAATACCCAGAAATGATGAGTTAATTTGGAACTATCTAATTCCTTTCCTTATGGTGCCAATACATTGTCCAATGTGTTGGTGAAAGGAACATTCGGGAAAAAATGAGTGCTTTTCTCTCGTCAAAGACTGAAAACAGGAAAGCAGAGACAGTGTGCTGGTGAGCCACTTTGGACCAGTTATTTTCAGTGACTTCATAAATAAATTTGTATTAAGACCTGACTCTGTTTTATAAAACTGTTCTCAAAGATGTGTATGCATGTCACTTCAGTCGTGTCTGACTCTTTGCAACCCCAGGGACTGTAGCCCACCAATGGGGCTCCTCTGTCCATGGGATTCTACAGGCAAGAATCCTGGAGTGGGTTGCCATGCCCCTCTCCAGGGAATCTTCCCGACCCAGGGATGGAACCAGCATCTCTCATGTCTCCAAGTTCTTTACCACTAGCACCACCCTATTTTCAAAAATACCTGACAAAAATAGCCATATCAGGGCAATAGTGGATTTTCAGATATTTTAATTCAATATCATGCTAATTGCTCAACATTGTAGATTTGGTGTATAAATGTCTCCATAAGAATTTCACTTCAGAATATGAGATGTTTAACAAGATCTCACTGCCCGAATAATTGAGGGGGTCACAATAAAACAATAAGCAAAGGCCTTATATTCTTAACATAGAATTATCCATAGGTTCTGGGCAGTGATATCCCAGACCCCGTAATCCCAAATAGCCCAGCTGTGAGACAACAGGAAACATCTGTCCACCGGCATCCACACACACATCTCTGCACAATGGATAAATCTAGGGTCGTGTATCTTCAAGCAATACACACCCATGTATAAAACATCTATCAAATCATTTTGTGAAAAGAAGTACATAATAAAGCATTTGTTTGCATTTGCAACATATGTGTGTGAAATTCTGTGTAAAAACACATGCCTTCAGGCACACATTAGTGAAAATACCTGTCTGAACAAAATAGTGTTTAAATGACTCTAAAAATGCTTCCTATAAAGTGATTCTATTATCAAAAGACTTTAAGATGATAGAAAATTTAAATGTTATGTATTTCTTAAGAAATCTGCATAGATTTAGGAATTAACTTATAAATAAAGTTTATTTCAAACAGCAAGAGTTTAGAAGATTACTTTCTTAAGTACTAAGCATCCTTTTAGATATCTAAATAAAGGCAAAGCATGAGTTCCTTAAGAAGTTAATAACTTCTAAATATTGATTGACATCCCAAGTTTATGTTTCTGGAAACAGGGAAAATACTGATAGAACTACTTCTGTTGTTCCCAGTAATAATATAGCTACCATAGCACAGCTATTAGCTAACATTTCTTTAAAATATACTTGGTTGAAGTTACCATCAAATGCTTTATCTGTACTTGTAAGATATCAACTGTCATTAACCTCAACATATCTCATCCAACTCTCACAAGACAGCTACCATAATTATTTCTATATTAGAGATCAGAAAATTGAGATGAATTTCACTCTTAAATACCAAGGCATTTAAAAATCCTCTGTAATTTAAGACAAGGGCTGTAAGAATGTGGACTAAGATTCATGTGTGCTCTACTCCGCCTGCATGCGGGACACCTGGGTTCGATCCCTGGGTCGGGAAGATCCCCTGGCGGAGGTATGGCAACCCACTCACATATCCTTGCCTGGAGAATCACCATGGACACAGGAGCCTGGCGGGCTACCGTCCATAGGGTCACAAAGAGTCGGACACGACTGAGCGACTAAGCAGGGCATAGCACTACTCCATTATTTTTTATTATTATGTTAGGAAGGTCTGTCTGCTGACAAAAGTAGTCAACTTAGCATCTCTAGATTTCGGCGATCAGGATTCATCTGCTGAGGTCCGGTAACAAGCCTGGAGCTTGCATTAACCTAGGGCCAGGTGAAATATCTGAAAACCTGCTGGGAAACTCCAGTCTCTAGAGTAACATTGACATTCTTTTCAGTATTTCACTAATAGATTCTTAGTAATAATTTAAGGGTCATATTTTTCTCAGATTTCAAAGAGAAAGTTTCTAAACATCTAAAAATAAATTCATTTTAGCATTTTAGATATGAGACTACTAGTAACATTAAAAAATCATTTATTTAGCATATACTACATATGCATCAATGGGATATTTGAATAATTTAATCAGTTCCTTATCTTACGTTACACTTTTTTCTGAGTATCAGCTGCTTGATGAGCACTCTCCAAGGCCCTTGATATTTTCACAGCAACAACAACACAAATTTGGCTGTGTGTACAAGCCTTACTTAATCCACATACGTACAGTGATTAAGCTTTCACTATGAAAATGCAGGAATATAATTCAGAGCTCCTACTTCCATGTGGCTTACAATTTCTAAACAAATGAAACAAAATACAGAATTTGAGAGGAATTTCATTGCTTTACTGTATCACTGTATTAAAATTATTTTGTCAAAATTCCTTTCCACTGCCTATTGACGGCCTGAACATGAACATACTACAGTGGTCACCGTTTAGAATTTACCTTGCATTCTTTATGTTCATCCCTACTTTTCTAGAATGAGCCTAGCTCCTATCTTGACTAATCAAAATTTTCAAGTTCTTCAAAAAACTAAAAATAGAACTACCATATGACCCAGCAACTTCACTCCTGGGTATATATCTGAAAAGAAAAATTATTAGTTCAAAAAGATAGATGAACCCCAGTGTTCATAGCAGCATTATTTACAATTTCCAAGACATGCAAGCAACCTCATTGTCCATCAACAGATGAATGGAAAAAGATGAGGTGTATATACAATGGAATATTACTATTCTGTTACAATGGAATATTCCATATATACAATGGAATATTACTCAACCATAAAAAAGAAGGAAATTTTGCCATTTGCAACACCACAGATGGACCTGAAGAGTATTATGCTAAGCGAAATAAGTCATATAGAGAAAGACAGCTACTGTATGATATCACTTATATATGGAATCTAAAAAGTACAACAAGCTAGTGAATATACAAAAAAGCAACAGACTCACAGAAAAACAAAAACAAAAAAAAACTAGTAGGTACCCGTGGGGAGAGGGAAGGAAGAGGGGCAACATAGGGGCAGGGGATTAAGAGATATAAGCTATTATGTATAAATTACAAGGACATATTGTACAACACTGGAATATAGCCAATATTTTATAATAACTATAAATGGAACATAAGCTTTAGCAATTGTGAATCACTATACTGTATCCCTGTAACTTACATAATATAGAATATCACTATAATTCAATAAAAACTTTTCCTGTTCTATATTACTTTAAGTAGAAATAATGCTACCCTTTAAGGCTCAGAGAAAGTACATACCCGACGACTTAGTTTCTCTTTCCTATTCATCCATCAAAATCCACCAATTGGAAAATGTCTTTTTCTCTCTCAAAGACTATAAGGAAGGCAAAGAAAGAAAAACAAATAAGTGATCTCATTGCTCAGTCTATTCAGGTAAAACCAGGAGCTTCATTATTTCATACTTTATTCCTCAGGAAAAATAGGGAGCTTCCTTCTTGAACTATTCTAGCTATTATGAATGTATATAAATGTACAAGATTCAGGGACTTCCCTGGTGATCCAGTGGTTAACACTCCATTCTCCCAAAGCAGGGGGTCCAGGTTCCATCCATGCTCAGGGAACTAGATCCCACTTGCTGCAACTAAGAGTTCTCATGGTACAATGAAGACTGAATAGCTGGCATGCTGCAACTAAATAAACAGTGCAGACAAATAAACATTTTTAAAAAATTTAAACAAAATAATACAAGATTCACATGACACATTGCTTGCTCTCTTGTAGTTCGCAACATAAAGTGCAAAATTCATTGAATGGAAAATTAACGTAATGAAATCCACAGGTTTATGTTGGGGTTTCCATGAACCCATTTTCTATTGCACATTGGGCAGTGTATCATTTCATTAGTCCCAGTTCACTGGACTCCACTGTATGTGAGACTGTTTCCTATAATAGAAAACATAAATACGTAACCATAAAATGTGTAGTCTTCAGTTTGAGTAAGTGAGGGCAGAAGGACAGGAAGCATCACACAAAAGCTTTAAAATACTGAATTAAGACCCTTGGATACCTCCAAGCTGAAGAAGAAGAAAGATACTCTGAAAAAAGTGAGCCAAGAAGATATTGTCATCATTGGGGGAATGAGGAGGGAATATATTTTATTTATATTCTATTACAGCAGAAATCTTCACCCCATTTTGTTAATGAACATATTCTACAGAAGTATATCATTTGAACATTTCTTTCCTAATAGCAAGGTGTAGTGAAGACATGGGACAGACTTCCCGCATCAGTTATCTTTGTCTTTGATTAGGTCCACTACCTTATGGTTCTGTCTGCCAACTGGGCTTATGTGAAGGACGCCTGCCGGATGCAGAAGTATGAAGACATCAAATCAAAGGAGGAGCAGGAGCTTCATGATATCCACTCTACTCGCTCCAAAGAGCGGCTCAATGCGTACACATAAACACCACCTTCCAACTCTATCACTCAAATGCATTGGTGTTTAACTAAGGGCCATCCAACCATCCAATCTTTTGAAAAAGAAAATGAAAGTGCTTCTCATCAATGACATGGGGGGGTGACTTATGAATTACCCGAATACACGTCTTTGTTGTGTAGCACTTCATTTCCTAATTTGTTCAATTGGTGTAATCAGATCTCTTCTACAAGCTCCTATCCAGCCTTTTTTTTTTTAATTTCTCAAACTCACTTAATTCTGTAAGATCAAAGAGACTAACATTGTCAGATGCAGAAGTTTGATTTCTAACCACTTCCATGTGTTATACATTACACCTTTTGCATTCTTTCTTATGTTTTGAAAAGAAAAGTAGCTTTTTATACTTTTTAGTTTTGATTTCAGTAACTAGTTTAACTACAGGTAACCTTCAAAGGGACCACTGTACATTATGACAATAGACAGAAATGATATCATGACTCAAAAGACAAAAGTCCTGTCTGAAGATCAGTGGCCGTGTCGCTATAGGCCCTGGTTAATCTTTTCATCAATCTAAGGTGCAATTTCTAAATTTGTAAGGGTAGGTTTAAAAAAAAGTGCTTCTTATCTTTGTTAACACTGTTTTTTTTTCTTGATGTACCTAAAAGCATTTCTCTCTGATGACTCATGTTTCTGTTGTGAGCATGTAGAAACAGTGATGCTAATGCATGGCTAGTTATCTTTTTAAGATAGTTACACCAGGCTTACCTTTTAAAGTTTAGTATAGAGACGACTTTAACAGAAATAACTACCATGAACTGTTGACGAATGATTGCTTTGTGACTTAAGCAGTGGCTGGATTGGAACTTTTAATATGCTAATGTGGAACATTAATTACCTTTATGAAGGTGGTATATTAAAAATAAGCACACTAACCCCTCCGAAGTTGTTTTACCTACTTTAAAGCATTTTAATGGATTGCACCTCTGTAAACAATCCCTCCAATGTGTATGATATATTTGAAAAGGCTTCCATTAATATAATAGCTTTGCTTGCAGCCTTCCAATCTATGTTGGTTTACCTGTAGTGTTTTTTAAAGTGAGGTCAGAGGCCACTATACAATGTATCCTTTCGAAGTGTAGTGATATCTTGTGTTTTTATTTCAAGTAAGTCATTTTAACCAAATGTTCATTCGTATTCATTTATAAGACGTACCTATATCAAAGGAATAAAAAAAAAAAAACAATCAGTATTATTGGACCAAATTTGGTGTTTGTTTTAACCTTAACTCTTCTTCGGGTTATTTCTAATGCTACAAGAATGCTGTAAAGTGTCTTTTAAAATGATGTAGCCTGACAAGACTTTCTTGCCAGTGTATAAAAACTAGGTAGTATTGTGCACTATTTGACCATTGTGAAATCTTTTCTCAGTGTAAGTGCATTTCTAATAAAATTTATTGAGTGAAACAATCTTTGTACAATGACTAGCTGTGCATCATCCATAATTTTACAATTCTTGTAGTAGGTAGGGGGTGTATTACTAGGCTTATCTGTGGCATGATTATGCATTCTGTAGTATTATTTAATTAATTTGGGGTTTTGCTTCTTTTTTTTTTACACTTAGGTTATCTTACTGGTTCAACATTTTTCTGATATATGCAGTATTACAGATATTCAGCGAAAGTATTAATGGGCTTCTTTAAATTCTATCTTATAGTGTTTCGGTTCTGTGTCTTAACAGTTTGTGATGATTTTTAAAACTGTCTTTTAAACTTATGTAATGATGTTGATGTTTTTGGCTTTTTTTTTTTTCTGGTATTAGAGTTTGTATTTTCACAAAGAGTTGCTTTGTAGCAGGCATTACAATTAATCTGTTTTGTACATAAATGTGCCAACAGCTTGATGGTGGCGTTTTTGAAATGTAGAACAAAGTGCTTGCAAATGTAATAAATACACTTGTGTACTTTGTGTACTTATTATTAGTTTCTGCAGCGTGTTTTTGTTTTTTTCTTTCTTGTTCTGTTTATTCCTCTTTCCTGTGTGTGCATTCTTTCCAATTCAATCTGTGCTAATTCCTTAGGATGCTTATTGCCTTGGTTGAGCCAACCTAATGCTTCACAATTTAATGAAAAGTCTGTGCGTGACCTACAGTGGGGGGATGCTGGGGAGAGGGGAGAGGGTGAAGTGGAGGCTGTGGAGGCCATTCCATTTAGCAAATGATAACGATTCCCAGTTTATTCTGTTTCCTTGCCTAATGTTCATTGTTTTGTGTTTTCTTTAGTGTTTCATAAACTAGTAGAGAAACAAAAATGTCTAATGCAATTAAGAAAGAAAAAATGATTTATTGGTTTGCTTCCAAATGTCAAGGTGAGACGAATGAAATGAAAAAAAAAATTTTTTTCCAGACTTCATTTGTTTTGGATGTAATTTCTTCTGGCCAAATCAAGCAATGGCAATTTACAAATGATAAAATAGTTATCTAAAAAACCTAAACTTTCATAAAACCTAAGGAATTATATTATTCTTCATTTATGTATAATTGTAAATGACAATTTGGAAATTTCATAAAGTTAAATTACTAATAGCTACAATAATTATAAGTAGATCATGGGAAAATGTCTTGTTTTAAAAAAAATCACTTTGACGACAATAAAAAAAATTATCCCTTATTCAAACCTTATGAGATAATAATTCTTATTCTTTCCATATTTATGAGATGCCTAACTTTGTTGTTGTTGTGCTCATTTGTGTCCAACTCTTTGCGACCCCATGGACTGCAGCCTGCCAGGCTCCTCTGTCCATGGAATTTTCCCAGACAAAGAATACTGGAGTGGGTTGCTCTTTCTTTTGCAGGAGATCTTCCAGACCCAGGGATCGGAACCAAGTCTCTTGCATCTCCTGCACTGGCAGGCAGATTCTTTTACCACTGTGCCACCTGGGAAGCCCTTCTAGGCATAGCAACAAGATAATAAAGAACTAAATGTTAAAGAACTTCAACATGAACAAAAATTTCATGATATATGCTTTTCAAAACTGATCATTATGAAATAATTTAATCTTTGAAAAATTAAAAGTTCATTTCTCTATGTAAAAATATATGCTTATATTTTAGTTCAGTTCAGTTGCTCGGTCATGTCCGACTCTTTGTGACCCCATGGACTGCAGTACGCCAGGCCTCCCTGTCCATCACCAACTCCCAGAGCTTACTCAAACTCATGTCCATTGCATCAGTGGTGCCACCCAACCATCTCATCATCTGTCATCCCCTTTATCTCCCGCCTTCAATCTTTCCCAGCATCGGGGTCTCTTCAAATGAGTCAGTTCTTCACATCAGGTGGCCAAAGTATTAGAGCTTCAGCTTCAGCATCAGTCCTTCCAATGAATATTCAGGATTGATTTCCTTTAGGATGGACTGGTTTGATCTTCTTGCTGTCCAAGGGACTCTCAAGAGTTTTCTTCAGCACCTCAGTTAGAAAACATCAATTCTTCAGCACTCAGCCTTCTTTATGATCCAACTCTCACATCCATACATTAACACTGGAAAAACCATAGCTTTGACTAAACAGACCTTTGTTGGCAAAGTAATGTTTCTGCTTTTTAATATGCTGTCTAGGTTTCTCATGGCTTTTCTTCCAAGGAGCCAGCATCTTTTAATTTCACAGCTGCAGTCACCATCTGCAGTGATTTTGGAGCCCAAGAAAATAAAGTCTGTCACTGTTTCCATTGTTTCCCCATTTATTTGCCATGAAGTGACAGGACTGGATGCCATGATCTTATCTTTTTGAATGTTGACTTTTAAGGCAGCTTTTTCGCTCTCCTCTTTCACTTTCATCAAGAAGCTCTTTAGTTCCTCTTAGCTTTCTGCCATAAAGGTGGTGTCATCTGCATATCTGAGGTTATTGATATTTCTCCTGGAAATCTTGATTCCAGCTTGTATTTCATCCATCTTGGCATTTCACATGATGTACTATGCATATAAGCAAGGTTTTTAGATGACAGATTATTCCAAGTCAGTGTAGGCAAGTCTGTATAAAATGCTGCTAGTTCAAATGTAAATATCTTTCTCCTGATTAAATGAGACCCACTGCCACCGCTTAATCCCCAAACTCATCATTTTCAATAACTGTCAACCCTGTATAATGTAAACTGTTTGTATTCTAACTCCTATTTGCTATCTTTCCTGTTTATTTACTCTACTGGGACCATGTATCTATTGTTCTCGATTTTACAGCTTTTTACTCCTGTATGTCCTCAACTCCTCCAATAATTAACTTATATTGCATGACCCATCATTGTACCCATTCCCTTGGCAAACCCTCAGCATCCTTGACCCTCTCTCTTCCTTAAACTCACAGGGTAAAATGCCATCCTTGCTTTAATTCATCTTCTCTCCACATCTGAACCTATATAACTAATCATGACTGGAGAAAATCACATGCTCAGACTGACCAACATCACTTAAGTCTAGGTGAGCTCTAGGAGTTGTCAAGAAATCAACTCTATTTTCCTAAAACAGGAGTTGGAAACTTTTTCTGTGAACGACCACATAATGAATATTTAAGGATTTATGTGTGGGCCATGAACTCTCTATGGTATCTTCTTAACTGACATTATAATTTGAGAAGAGCAATTTAAATGTGTCAATAAATGGGCTTGTGTGTTAGCCACTCAGTCGTGTCCAACTCTTTGTGACCCCATAGACTGTACCCCGCCAGGCTTCTCTGTCCATGGAATTCTCCAGGAAAGAATACTGGAGTGGATTGCCATTCCCTTCTCCAGATAAATGGGTATAGCTGTATTCCAATAAAACTTTGTTTACAAAGACAAATGGTGGCCCATGTTTAGCCTGAGGTCCATAATTTACTGACTTTTGCCCTAGAGCATTCACCATTTTACATCCTCTGGATGGTTCCTGTATCACAGTTTTCTCTTATCAAACTTCCAGTGCTCTCTTTTCATTCACTTAGAAATGGTCTCCTATTTCAGGGAGAAATGAGAAACAGAACAACATCTCCATGAATCCACACCACCAATCTCTTAATCTATCTGTATCAATATCTGCTTTTTCTCTTTTCAATTTGGATGAATTGCTCACGTTTTTCAGGCCAGACACACTTGATGTAGTTTAGATCCCACTTCCTGTCACCTACTGAAGGGTAAAGATCACTCCAGCAAATTTTCCCTCCCCCAGTCTCTCCTGAATCATCAGTTTTCACTCTCTAATGGACTATTCCAATCTTTAAACAAGCAAACAACAATAAGAACAAATTTAAAATCAACTCTAAAATTAGAAATGCAATAGATCTATAATTGCAATACACTTAAAACAGAAAATGAAGTTGGAGCACTTATACCACTTGACATCAAGATTTATTTGAAAATTCTCATAATAAAAATTAATTTGGGAGTAAAAACGGACAAATATTCCAATGGACAGGAGTTGGGATCTTATAGATAGAGATAGATAGATAGATGACAGATTGTTGACAAAAGTGCCGAAGTAGTAACCCAATGGAAAAAAATCATCAGTTCAGTTCAGTCACTCAGTCTTATATGACTCTTTGTGACCCTGTGGACTGCAGTATGCTAGGCCTCCCTGTCCATCACCAACTCCTGGAGCTTGCTCAAACTCATGTCCATTGAGTCGGTGATGCCATCCAACCATCTCATCCTCTGTCGTCCCCTTCTCCTCCTGCCTTTATTCTTTCCCAGCATCAGGATCTTTTCAAATGAGTCAGCCCTTCGCATCAGGTGGCCAAAGTATTGGAGTCTCAGCTTCAGCATCTGTCCTTCCAATGAATATTCAGGACTGATTTCCTTTAGGATGGACTGGTTGGATCTCCTTGCAGTCCAAGGGACTCTCAAGAGTCTTCTCCAACACCACAGTTCAAAAGCATCAGTTCTTCGGTACTCAGCTTTCATTATGGTCCAACTCACACATCCATACATAACTACAGGAAAAACCATAGCTTTGACTAGACAGACCTTTGTTGGTAAAGTAATGTCTCTGCTTTTTAATATGTTATCTAGGTTGGTCATAGTTTTTCTTCCAAGGAGCAAGCATCTTTTAATTTCATGGCTGCAGTCACCATCTGCAGTGATTTTGGAGCCCAAGAAAATAAAGTCTGTCACTGTTTCCATTGTTTCCCCATCTATTTGCCATGAATAATGGGACCAGATGACATGATCTTAGTTTTCTGAATGTTGACTTTTAAGGCAGCTTTTTCACTCTCCTCTTTCACTTTCATCAAGAGGTTCTTTAGTTCCTCTTAGCTTTCTGCCATAAGGGTGGTTCATCTGCATATCTGAGGTTATTGATATTTCTCCTGGCAATCTTGATTCCAGCTTGTGCTTCACCCAGCTGGGCGTGTCACATGATGTACTCTGGATAGAAGTTAAATAAGTAGGGTGACAATATACAGCCCTGACGTACTCCTTTCCCGATTTGGAACCAGTCCATTGTTCCATGTCCATGCTTGAATATGAATCTGAAGTGGATTATAGACCCAAGCATAAATGTTACAATTATAAAGCTTCTAGAAGAAGACAGAGAAGAATATCATCTTGACCCTTGGATAGGCAAAATTTTTAGACAGGTTGTGAAAGTCTAAAGGAGCCAGTAATGGATTAGACTCATCAAAATTTAAAACCTTAGCTTATTAAAGGACAAAGAAATGAAAACAAAAGATACAAACTGGATAAAAGTACTCATTGTGCATATATTTGATAAAAGACAAAGGAAATATATTCAACATGTACAAAGAACTCCTACAAATTAATAAGGAAAGGAAAATCCGATAAAATTGGGCAAAGGACTTGAAACTTGAGAAAGAAGATGTACATGCAACATTGTAAACAACTATCATCCAAATAAAAATAAATTTTAAAAAAGATGTACAGATGGCCAAATAGGCACTGGAAAGATGCTCAATATCATTAATCATCAGGGGAATTAAAATCATTTCCAAAATAAGACACTACTTTGCACTCATTAGAATAGCTAAAATTGAAAATTTTCAACATTATGTTTTGAAAATGTAGAGCATCTGTAATTCTCATAGATTACTGATAAGAATATAATTGTATGGCAGTAACTAACACAAAATTGTAAAAAAAAAATTTTTAATTAAAATTTTTAAAGAATATACTTATGATGTTATACATCTGCCTAGACTATGAACACTCTACTTCTAGATATTATTCAAGAGAAATTAACTTCTTGCGGGGGGGTTCACAAAAAAAGAGTTGTACAAGAATGTCTGGAGCACATTTATGGATTGAGAAAGAGAGAGAAAAGAACCCTGACTACTGTCAACTGGGAGGCAGTTGGTTTGGCTATTGGAAATTTTCTCCAGATGAACATAAACAATTTTAAAGATCAGCAAATCAAAAATAAGTCAATCAACGATGATGGAACAAGGCAAAACAAAGAGCATTCCAGAATTATTTGGGCATAATACAAAACAAAAACTGTCCAAACCAGCCTCACAAGATGTCTACTTCTCTTTGTCCTTGCTAATGGAAATGATTGCAGCTTCTTTACCACCTGACCTCTAAGGGCACCATGTTCTTCCTGCCTTTTAAGTAAACACTATTGAGATGCTCAACCATAGAGTTGCCTTCACTCTGACAGCCTCCAGTCTGGAGGATGCATCTTCAAACACTGCACTGAGTCTCCCAAAGCAAATGCAAATCTCACTACAAGCCTGTTTTCGCTGTGTCCTTCTCTATTGCTGCCTAACAAATTACCCCAACGGTAGTGGCTTAAAGCAACAGGTATTATGTTTCTGCAGGTCAGCAGTCCAGTCATAGTTTATCTAGACCATCCAGGTCATCTGGCTCTGGATCTTCGTAGCAGACCTCACCCATTTCAAAGCTCGCCTGGGATGGAGCCCCTTTGTAGCTTCCTCACTCATCCACAGTGTTGCGGCAGGATTCCTTGTGGGCTGTCATCAGACACCTCACTTCTTTCAAAAGCTATGGAGGGAACTTCCTGAGTTGATGAAAGTACTCAGATCTTCACTGGGGTGGGGGCCATATGGATGCACACATTTGTCCAAAGTAATAAGCCTATACACTTCAGTCTATCAACTTCATTTCATGTATGTGATACATGATGACTCCCTTGCATTAAAAATCAAATTAAGCTAAATGAAAGGCACAAGAAGGAAAATACAGACCTTTGAGAACATCTCTTTGGGTTCATATCTTGTTTCTGCCCTTGTGATCATGCATCTCTTTTTGTCTCAGCATCCATATCTGTGAAACTGAAATCGGAATAAAATAGTACCCACTTCAAAATGTTTTGTAAAATGATGTGTGTGAAGTAGCTGACAGATGAGATCTGATTACTATGTCTTAAACAGTTAATTATGTCACTATAATCATTGCATTTGAGGGTTGAAAAGGACTGTAGAGATCATTTTTTTAAAATTTGTCATTTATAAACTCAGAGACATTAAATGAATTGCCCCCAAAATATAATAATTTATTAAACCACCTGGAATTATATTTCAAGTTTTCTGTCATTATGATTCACATGAGGTGAGGAGTAGATGAAGGGGATAGCATCATGCCATCTTTTCTTTGCTCCTGTGACTTCTACAGGACACTGGACTCAGGATTTCACTGTGAATATGTAGCATTCTGTAGAAAAATTAAAGGAACAATATAACCAAATAGATTAAACTGATGACAGCTTGTTTCTTTATTACAACTATTTCACAGACATCTGCCCAAATGACTATTTTAGCAGTTTACCATTTTCCCATTTTGTTCATGAAAAAAATGGGGGAAATTTATGTGTTTATAATTTATAATCTTGTGCTAAAAGGCAAAACAGTTGGCCTCCCAAAAAACAGTTGCAGTCTTTTTTGTAAAATCAGTGTTTAAAAATTAGTCATGTTTGAAATGACAATTATTTTACATAAAAAACAGAGTATCGGTTTTTGAAGGAAAGAGTTCCTTCATCATGTGGTCCTTTCAACAATAATATTCTGTAAAGGAGTTTACAAATAATTACAATCACTTGAAGGTGATCCAATCACAATACTGGATTGTGTATACCAAAGGGTATGTCTTTACTTTTGTTTGCATAAATAGTATCCTGTATTTTAGCCTTTAGTTCCAAAAAACCACAAATTGGGAGAGTCTCAGGCTTTGGATTGAAAAACCTTGTGTACTTAGTTGTCCCATCATTTCAGATTTTTCGTGATAAAGAAATAGCTTAAACCTCAGAACAAAGATTTCCAGTGATGAGTGAATTAAAATAGGAAGATGAGTTAGCATGTAAGCTGATGTCAATGTAAGCTACTTTTCAATGAAAGCTTATTTTTTTTTAGCCTTTATTGTTCTTCATGGGCTTCCTGAGTGGCTCAACAGTAAAGAATCTGCCTGCAATACAGAAGTCACGGGCTCGATTACTGGGTAGGGAGGATCTGCTAGAGGAGGGCATGGCAACCCACTCCAGTATTCTTGCCTGGAGAACCCCATGGACAGAGGAGCCTGGCAGGCTACAGTTAATAGCAACGCAATGAGTTGAACACAACTGAAGTGACTTAGCGTGCACGCATTCTTCATACTTTAAGATGGCACTATGGAATCACTGTCAGAACCCGATGACAGAGCAGGTCTGTGGCCATCCTGTACTTTGAAATAAACTCATGCTTGCTCCTGGTCATCTCATTACATGGCTCAACCTCTGGGATCAATAATGCAGCATGTCTCTGCATTGTCATCAAATCTAACACTTTAGAACACGTTTCAGTTTAAAGGTACTTAGACATTTTTCATCACTTTTCTGTGGAACCATTATTTTGTAGGATTTATATCTAGGAAACTGACATCAGTAGCTTTAAATGACCTGTCTTAGGATAATTTTGCAACTAACTTTGGGATGCAAACCTGAGGTAGCAAATTAATATATTGTTTTGTTATATTTCTATTTGGCTTATTATTTTCAATTAAAATTGTACTTGAGGGGATGTTTACTGTGGCTTGTTGATTTTCTTTAGTGTGCTTTAGAGCACTTGAAGAAGGAGAGCCAACTAGAATGTCACGCTGTCACGGTAAGCTCACTCTCTGATATAAAGTATTGATCCTGGGACGGCAAATAAACTGCCTAAGAAAATGATTAGGTCTCCATTTCATAACAACAGAGATATCGGAATGCATCTGCTCTTTGGTAGAGCTTTGTCTTGGCCAATGACAATATGCTACAAGGGAATATTTGTCTACTAGCTTTCTGAAAGTGTGTTCGCTTACCTATTTTCCTTTAAAAACATGTTAACAGTATGCGTGTTTAATAAGAGATGTAGTCTATAAATATCATTGTTCAGTTTGTGTATGTCTTAATTTTTGCTTTATAACTTTAGAGAAACATTTCTACCTGGAAGAATTCAGTGACAACTTTCAGCTTTCATTATGCTAATAAACATATTTGGGAAGAGGAGAGGATCCTCTGGTGTACACACACACACACATATGCTTATATACATATATATAGACAGAGAGTGTGTGTGTGTGTGTGTGTGTGTGTGTGTAAAATATGAGTGGTTGCTAGGGGGTCAGTGAAGAGAAGGATTACTAGGTGGAGAGGATTTTTAGGGCCGTAAAACTACTCCATATTACATTAAAATGGCAAACAGTATCACTATAAATTTTTCTAAACCCACAGAATTTACAGCACTGAAAGTGAACTTTAGTATGAACTATAGAGTTTGGGTGATAATGATATGTCAGTATAGGCCTTCAGTTGGAACAAATGTACCGTCTTGTTGGAGGGTATATGCTGTGTATTGGAGGGTATGTGGGAAGCCTCTACCTTCTGCTCAATACTGCTGTGAACCCACAACTACTGTAAAAAATAGTCTAGTTTTAAAAAAGTAAATAGTAATAGGCTTATTGAAGAACAAACTAGAATATGAAGTACTCCTCAAATAGTGGTGGTTTTACCTAATTTTTTCCCCAATTATTATCTCTGGTCTTGGCTCAATGCAGCCGCAGATTTGGAAGTGGCATCATCATGGACCAAGATGAAGTTCCAGGGGAGTCCTCCAGCTCTGGTTTGAGGAGCACGGTGGGGATCTCCTAACACACAAGGGAAGTGATAAGTGTTAGCTGCTCAGTCATGTCTGACTCTTCATGACCCAGGGACTGGAGCCCTCCAGGCTCCTCTGTCCATGGATTCTCCAAGCAAGGATACCGGAGTGGGCAGCCATTCTCTTCTCCAGGGGATCTTCCCAACCCAGGAAGTGAACCCCAGTCTCCTGCACTGCAGGGAGATTCTTTACCATCTGAGCCACCAGGGAAGGAGGTAAGAGAAAATCCCATTTAGTTTCATTTTCTTTGCTTTCTCACGCCTCGGCTCCCTAGCAAGCCTGGGGTAGTGGAGTGACGGCCATGACAGAGGCGTCCCTTTCGCAGAATGAAGGGACTATTGTCTTAACAGGATGGCGTGATCATCTATTGCACTTTAATTTCCTGTCCTTCTGCCTCAGATGCAGAGGCAACGACAGAAACACTTCAGACAGAATGAGGCAGAGGAACCTCCAGTTAGAAGCTGGAGAAGTGAGGAGAGCCCAGGGGAAACTGGTGAGCACTGTGCAGAGAAACAGAATGAGAAGCTGGGGGGAGTCGCCACGAGGGCGTCATGAGCTTCCGGGGTGCACACGTGTGGGTCTCACCAGAAAGAAAATTGTGACAAATCACTAAAGACTCCAAAACTCACTACAGGACGGACTCAGGTCTCAGCTGGTCCAGTTCTGTGTAATATGGAATGCCGCCTGCTTACATTAAAGTTTTACATTAAAACTAGAAAAATCTTGAACCACAATATATAAATATACCTTCACTATAAAGTCATTTTATATTTATGAAGGATGCAATTCTATTTTAGAAATACATTAGCTCTTAATTTTAAATGCTGTGGAAACATTTATAAATGAACAAATTAACTCAAGAAATTGGATTATGCAAGGATTACACAAGGATTAAGTAGGCACAAAATATTTAACAGCAGATTGAATGTTCAAGCCTTTTTGAAAACAAGAAAATCTTGGTTTCTGGCTCTGGATGACATATGTGTAGAGGCTAAATGCTGCACATCAATTGCGAGCATCTTGTTATCTTAAATAATGTTATGTCAAAACTACTATATAGTTTGGTTTTGAAAGGATAAAATCCCATTTAATGAATAAAAAGCAACTATAGTAACTACTACATCAGGCTTTATCAAAGTATGTAATCCCAAAATGATTATCCTCAAGCCACAAGCAAGAGCTAATTTGAAGCCAATTCATGGAAAGATGGGCTTAATAAAGAACAGAAATGGTAGGGACCTAACAGAAGCAGAAGATATTAAGAAGAGGTGGCAAGAATACACAGAAGAACTGTACAAAAAAGATCTTCACAACCCAGATAATCATGATGGTGTGATCACTCACCTAGAGCCAGACATCCTGGAATGTGAAGTCAAGCAGCCTTAGGAAGCATCGCTACGAACAAAGCTAGTGGAGGTGATGGGATTCCAGTTGAGCTATTTCAAATCCTGAAAGATGATGCTGTGAAAGTGCTGCACTCAATATGCCAGCAAATTTGGAGAGCTCAACAGTGGCCACAGGACTGGAAAAGGTCAGTTTTCATTCCAATCCCTAAGAAAGGCAATGCCAAAGAATGCTCAAACTACCTCACAATTGCACTCATCTCACACACTAGTAAAGTGATGCTTAAAATTCTCCAAGTCAGGCTTCAGCAATACATGAATCGTGAACTTCCAGATGTTCAAGCTGGTTTTAGAAAAGGCAGAGGAACCAGAGATCAAATTGCCAACATCTGGTGGATCATCAAAACAGCAAGAGAGTTCCAGAAAAACATCTATTTCTGCTTTATTGACTATGCCAAAGTCTTTGACTGTGTGGATCACAGCAAACTGTGGAAAATTCTGAAAGAGATGGGAATACCAGACCACTTGATCTGCCTCTTGAGAAACCTGTATGCAGGTCAGGAAGCAACAGTTAGAACTGGAACTGGAACAACAGATTGGTTCCAAATCAGGAAAGAAGTATGTCAAGGCTGTATATTGTCACCCTGCTTATTTAACTTATATGCAGAGTACATCATGAGACACGCTGGGCTGGATGAAGCACAAACTGGAATCAAGATCTGGCAAAATATCAATAACCTCAGATATGCAGATGACACCACCCTTATGGCAGAAAGTGAAGAACTAAAGAGCCTCTTGATGAAAGTGAAAGACGGGAGTGAAAAAGTTGGCTTAAAGCTCAACATTCAGAAAACTAAGATCATGCCATCTGGTCCCATCACTTCATGGCAAATAGATGGGGAAACAGTGGCTGACTTTAATTTTCTGGGCTCCAGAATCACTGCAGATGGTAATTAAAGCCATGAAATTAAAAGATGCTTACTCCTTGGAAGGAAAGTTATGACCAAGCTAGACAGCATATTGAAAAGCAGAGACATTACTTTGTCAACAAAGGTCCATCTAGTCAAGGCTATGCTTTTTCCAGTGGTCATGTATGGATGTGAGAGTTGGACTATAAACAAAGCTGAGCACAGAAGAATTGATGCTTTTGAACTGTGATGTTGGAGAAGACTCTTGAGAGTCCCTTGGACTGCAAGGAGATCCAACCAGTCCATCCTAAAGGAGATCAGTCCTGGGTGTTCGTTGGAAGGATTGATGTTGAAGCTGAAACTCCAGTACTTTGGCCACCTCATGCAAAGAGCTGACTCATTTGAAAAGACCCTGATGCTGGGAAAGATTGAGGGCAGGAGGAGAAGGGGATGACAGAGGAGGAGATGGTTGGATGGCCTCAACAACTCAATGGACATGGGTTTGGGTGGACTCCAGGAGTAGTTGATGGACAGGGAGGCCTGGTGTCCTGCAGTTCATGGGGTCACAAAGAGTTGGACACAACTGAGTGACTGAACTGAACTATTTTAAGAAGATGAACTAAGCACAAATAAAAGTTGACAGTAATATTCACTGATGGTGAACAAAAATAGTCATCACACACTCATGTGACAGATTGGACAGCTCAAGGTGATAAAATATAAAACAAGATATGTATTAAGTTGAGCCTTAAATGAGCAATGAAGACATTAGACTTCAATCCCTTTTTTACCACTAATTTTAATACTGAGAGAGAAGCAATGCAGAATATGTATGGAATGTTGATATGAAGACCAGTTATGGGAGCACCAATTTTTAACCATCATCTTTATCATCCAAATTGTAACTCTGTATGTATCAGTGCTTATTATCATGAGGTACTACTGAGAGTTTTTGTTGTTATTTCCATTTTGCATATGAGAAAACAGAGATATTAATTTGTTATTAAGTGATGGTACTATATTCAAAACTACAACTGCCTGATTTCAAATTCCTAGAACTCTGGTTTTAGAGAATCAGTGTGGGGTACAGCCTAAGAGGAAGAAAATATTATGCCTAGCCCATTTATTGATTTCTCTAAACTTTATTTTCTCTTCTGTAAAATATGGAATTAATAGTCATTCTTTCAAAGATAGGTGTAGTTGTGAGAAATATGAACTTGAAACAAATGTAATTCAAAAACAGAAGGTTGCAAAAAGACTAAACACAATCAAGTACATGGGCCTGGGAATTTTGTCCTGCCATTAACAACTAAAAAACTAGACAAAAATGAAACAATACTTTTCCAACACTGGACCACTGCTGTGACTCCTGACATGAAGGAACAAATCAAGCCCACCATGTACCTGCCTCAACTAGTGGTCTGGAAGCCATGGTACAGGCTGGGGAAGCCAAGCAGTAGTTATCAGTTGAGGAGACAGACTGGTGTTTTGAGTCCACCAAGGTGGCCCCAGTGTGTGAAGCAGATCATCTGAGAGGAGTGAGCGTCACAAAAGACAAACTCCATGGGTCAGCGGAGGGATGCACATACGTCTTGGACTACTGATCTGCAAATGTGTACAAGGGCACCACCAGAAGATTGGGAAAGACCGGAAAGCGATGCAACAACACTGCTTGAAGCGTATGCAGGGAAAATCCCCGAACAGAAAGACTTTATAATAAACGAGCACTGGACGCAGGCCTGAGAGAAACATCAGCTCCACAGGGGGCGTCGGTTAGCCCTGGACCAAAGGCTGCTTTGATCAATCCTAAGCAAATCTCCAAAGCAAGCCTGATTCAACAACAGAAATTACTAATCCTATCAAGATCATGCAGACCATTCACAAGGATAAACTATATTCTGGGTGGTAACACATTGCTATAAATTGAAAAACCATCAAAATGTGATCTGTAACCACAACAAAATGACCTAGGAGTCAATATAGAATAGTATCTGATGAAGTCTTTCAAATTTGGAAATAAATTAGCACACTCTTACATAACTCATAGGTCAAAAAAAAATTCAAAACAGAAATTTTGCTTTTGTATTCAGTTCATATTTAGAACGGAATGTAAGTGAAAATACAGCACATCAAAACTTGTAGAATTCAGGTGAAAATGGGCTTATAACATTAAATCTCTATGTTAGAAGACATGAAAGGTCTTAAAACTAATCTGTGTTGGGAAACTATAAAGATAAGGACAAATCAAGCCTTGAGTAAGCAAAAGGAAGCAATAATGACAATGCAGAAATCAATGAGGTATAAAACAGAAAAAGAGAGAAAAGTCAATGACCTGAAAAGTTGATTCTTTGAATAGCTCAATAAAATTGATAAACATTTATCCAGAAAAACCCCAAAAGTAAAGGGTATGAATTACCAATATCAGGAAAGAAAATGAGGACAATGTTATAAATCCTTAAGGTAGAATGATAAAAGGATAGTATCTTTAAAAACTATGCATCAATAAATTTGATAACAAAGATGAAACATACAAATTCCTTGAAAGACAAAAGTTACTGAGAAGCTACTAACCTAAATAGTCCTTTGTCAACTGAGGCAATTAAATCTGTAGTTTAAAACTGTCCCACACAGAAAATATATAACTGTAATTGTTTAAAAAAATAAGTAATGTCAATCTTGTGCAAATTTCCCAGTTGACAGAAGAGGATGCCAGCATTACAAACAGAACAACAACAGAGACAAACATGTCTTAAGAAATAGAGATGAAAAAATACTTAACACAGTTTGAGCAAAAATGAATCCAGCAAAATAGAAAAAGGAACAATTCAATTCTGATTTATCTCAGGAAAGCAAGGTTTGTCTCCCATTTGAAAATTAAACATTTCAATTCACCACATTAACACATACACTAAAAGAAGGAACATACAATTATCTTCACTAACACAGAGCAAGCAATTAACAAAATGCAACACCCATTGTGATCAAAACACTAAGAAACTAAGAATAAAGGGCAACTTCATCAAGCTAAAACAAAGAGGATTTACAAATACCCACAGCAATGATGGCACATAAGAGTGAAAGATAAATGTTTTGCACAGAGATCAGGAAAAGGTAAGAATATCTTTTACGACAATTTCTTTTCAACATTTTAGTACAGATCCTACCCAGTGTACCTTATTTTATTTTTTTAGGGCAGTTCTAGGTTCACAGCAAAATTGAGAGGAATGTACAAAGATTAGATGGGCTTATTCCTTTGATTTGTCATGCCGTGGTCCTGCCTATAGGAGCTATAAGACTGGATGTCCATGAGTTAGTTACATTAGCATGTAAAATGTTTTTTAATTTCAGTGAATAACCAACTTAAAAAAATCATATTATCTCTGTATCTCAAAGCATTTCTCTACAAGTAAAAATTGTTAGTCCTTCCTTCACGTACTTTTTCTTTCAAATGTCTGAGAGTATCTGAAGCACACAGATAAAATGAATAGTGTCATAGGCTCAACCGTCTTCAAATGAATCCCTTGCTCAGTATGGTGCGTTATGCAGGCTCAGTAACTAATTGGTTAGTTATTTATCCTCAAACTGATAGCCAGTTATTTTTCGAAATATTTTCTCTTGCTTATTTTCATCAGTCTTTCATCTCTATTTTATTAAATGACAGATACACACGGGCACATACACATGTCATTTCTAGCACTAATGGGTCTCTTCCATCATCTTGTCAATATCATGTTTGCAAATATTCACAAATAAGGAATAAACTGCGAGCTACAAGTCTACTGAAGTCTACATACAGGCCGTGTGAATCTGGAATTCTTTTTCCTTATGGTCCATGAAGAGTTATTGTTGGGTCAGAATGCAAGTTTAGGAGGTAATTCAATTCAGCCTTCAGTTAACCTAACTAGACATTTATTTTTTCCCCGCAAAATCATAAACATGATGTGAAGGCAGGTTGAAAACTAAATGGGCGTGGAATCTGTTCTCCACCCAGCCCCCCAGAGCTGTATGCGGGAATGTTCTCACCCATCTGTTCTCTTGTCTGAGTGATGGCTCTGCTCCAGCCAGCCCCCCGTTCAGTGGCAGGAGGGAGAAAACGTTCCCAGGTGCACACAGACACACCTGAGCCCCCCCTGCACCTGGGCTGGGCCCCCAGCCTCCGGGATCCAGTGCCTGATGATCTGAGGTGAGCTGATGTAATGATAATAGAAATAAAGTGCACGAGAACCACAGGGCACCCGAGTCATCCCCAAACCCCACCTCTGCCAGTTCATGGAACTGTCTGCCCCAAGACTGGTCCCTGGTACCAAAAAAGCTGGGGGCCGCTGCTTTAATGTATTTACTAAAAAGTGGATAGATTTGGTGGGGAAACAGCTAACAGTGGGGAAGTGCTTCAGTTTCACAAACTTGAAGTAAAAGAAGAGGTAAATCCTACATATCCTTCTGAGATAAACTGAAATAAATTCTCCCCTGCCAAATAGTTAATGCCCAGGAACCCAAGTCCAGAATTATTATATTAACAGTGACATGGAATGTAAAAGTACCCAAGAATTTCCATTTTCTGTTGTACCTGGTGCTTAACAAAGTGTTTTTAATCATGATTTACTAGGAGTTAGAACAGACTGGCAGCAGCTTGCTGGTGAGAATGGTTATATAATCTCAGCTCACTCCATAGCCTGAGGCAAGCCATTTTCTTCTAAAAACTTCAATTACTTTATCATAAAAAGTCAGCTGGTAAGATTTAATTTCACTGTATGTTAAACGTACCAATGAGGATTTTTTTGCAAGATGATTCGGCGTCCTTTTCCTAATTGTGCTATAGGAGTTTCAAGTATTAATGAATTCTGGAACATTAAGACTAAAATATGCTATCGTTTCATTAGATGATTCATTTTAAGCTTCTTGAAACAGGGGCTGTTTTGAATACATCTTTGTATCCCCCCATGGAACCTAGCACAGTGCTTCACAGAGAGCTGGGCTGAATACACATCTGCGAAATGAATAGATTTTTACAATCTCATTCTGTAGCTACAGTTTCTCAGAGAAAAGGGGAGACCTTGTTTTAGAACTGGGATTGAAAGAGTGACCTCACCCAAGGAACTGAGGGATAAATATGCCCAAACTGTAGCCAGTTCTCAGCAGGAAATCACTGCATAACTAAACTTTAGGACCTTTGTTGAGTGTCAAAATTCCCTAGTCCTGTGTCCCCCTTTCCCCAAAACTGCCGCCTGCACATACACAGACTTTGTATAATATTCGTTTGTCGACTGTAAGCAGAGGACTTTGATGAGTCTCACTGGATTGTATCTCACAGTTGAGAAAGACAGAGGCTTCCTGTCTGGCTCTCCACTCCCTAAAGTCAGGTGCTGAGAGGAAGGGACATAAGGGGAAAGGCAAATGGTAAATCCTTAGTT
Source organism: Cervus elaphus (assembly GCF_910594005.1). Classification (NCBI taxonomy): domain Eukaryota; kingdom Metazoa; phylum Chordata; class Mammalia; order Artiodactyla; family Cervidae; genus Cervus; species Cervus elaphus. Next base: position 15,681,067 of record NC_057846.1, on the reverse strand, counting down.
GTCATCTGCAGACTCAGAATACCTGTAGTCCAAAGAAATTGAATGATGCGGATTCTCCAACACGCCTTCTTCAAAACGCGTGGTCTGGCTTAAGAAACGTGACTTGCTCTTTAAATTATTTCCCTAGGATGAGTTAATTAATTCCTCACATTGATTCATTCACAGATTCACTGATTTTACCTTGCACATGTGATCAGCAAGAGACTTTTCTAGCCTTCAAGGTAGTACTAGCTCTGCAGAAATGTTGACAGATCTGAAAATAACCACACAAAATGTAGAAAGGGCTAAATTTACAAAAGAGTGAAAACAGGAAAGAAACAATCAGATATCCTCATTTTTCCCATGATGCAGCAGATACAAAGCACTTGTTAAGAGCTTAAGGGAATAAGAATATGTTTGAAGTGGTTCTTTCTCATACCACGGCAATGTACGTTACACACACACACACACACACACACACACACATGCACGCTGATATTTTTACTAATAACTTTGCTTAACATATCATAAATTTGGGACTGGAAAATAGTTATATCCAATGAGTTGCTGATATTCATACAGTTTTTATCTGGATTATTTTAAATGTTATACAATTTCTCATTCACTCTCTCTATGGATGGAGAAAATGGCTGAACAGAAAGTCTGTCGCAGAGAAAAATAAAAAAGGCAGCTTTCAGAGAGTTATCGGATGCTGACATCTGGTGGCTCTCAGAAACATCGCTACAAAGCACAACTGCACTGCTTCCTCTTTAATGCTTTGCACCTCACACCTGTGACACACGCATGTATCTTATTTTGATGGCCCATCATGGTCCTTTATATGTTAAACTTCTGCCGATACTTAGACAGAATGAAAAGCTGAAGGGAAATGTACAGTTCAGGATCAGTTTTACTCCACGTTCTGCCTAAAGCTGAAGAAAGTGCATCCTTTTCATTTCCTATGGAGAACATCTTTATAAATGGCCTTGCTGTTCCCTGACTTAGACCTTTTGTAATCTGAAATAAGCCTCTTGAGAGATAAATTCTTCTGACATTTTTGAGTGCTCCCCTACATTTTTCAGCTCTGCCTGCTTGACCACAATGGTTTATGTTATACACACAAAAGGGTGGCCCCGTAATAGTTCTTAGAACCTTTCTGCTTTGAGTATTTGGCATTTATCACATCTTAGCGAGTTTGTATTTCTAAGGATATACATTAATGTATGTGGCTAATTGGCAAAGGGCTTCCCAGGTGGCCCTAATGGTAAAGAACCCACCTCCCAATGTAGGAGATGTAAGAGACACAAGTTCGATCCCTGAGTTGGGAAGATATTTTGGAGGAGAGCATGGCAACCCACTCCAGTATTCTTGCCTGGAGAATCCCATGGACAGAGGAGCCTGGTGGGCTACAGTCCATAGGATCACAGAGTCGGACATGACTGAAGTGACTTAGCTCGCGTTTTGTCAAAGGCATTTTAACTTATTTTCTTCCTCCCTCCCTCCTTTTCTGCATGTTATAATATTAGTTTAATACTTACTGCTACTACATTTCTCTAAGCCTTATGTATATTTTTCCCCATTGGTCATTATACACAGTAAAAACCTTATTCTAGAAAGAAGATTACACTGAGCACTTTCTTGACAATTTTTCCCCATCATGGCTTCTCTTCTTGGTCCCTCTCCAAAAACCATCAATTTAATGAGTTTGCAAAAAGCTTCCTAAGCACGACCTTGATCCTTTGTGGAATTTACATTCATTTTTTCCAAGTGACTGCACAGACAACATTTCTGTGACAGGAAAATGCAAAGTAATCAGCTTGGTGCTCTTATTCATGAACTCTGCCAAGTTAAGCTGTCAGAGATGTGAGAGGCGAAAAAAAGGAAAAAAGGAGGACAAACACAGACTGCAGCTCCCACGGGCAATGCAGATTTTGGTCCCTGCTTCAGAGTGTAATGATCTGAAGGTCTGGCGTTTATGCTCACCTGGGCATCTGAAACTTACAGGTCTATCAGAGAGTTTGTAGAAGAGGGGAAATCTAGAAATTTCTACTCTGTCTTCTCCACAAACCCACTTTGCCTCCCCAATCGCATAACCACCACACTCAGGCACATACCTTGATGACTGGAATATGGCCAAAAAAAAAAAAAATTCATAAACTGAAGCTCAGAGATGGGATGACTTGTTAGTTTGAGTGAACTGGGATTAGGTTTGCTGGAACCCTCTAAAGGCAACATTTTCCTGAAAATTGTCAAAGTCTTTTAGGAGACTGTTTCAACTGTATCATACATAGGGATTCCATAGGCTGGAGTACTTTTGTATCTATTTCAAAATACTGTATTTTAGCTAATTTTTAGAAAAGAAAATACAAGGATCTGGTGCTATTGGAACCCAATCCCTTTGAATCTCAACTCTTCTGGAGCTCAAAATATTCCTCACGTGTGCTCCACCAACCCTACTGGAAAGGATGCCCCCAGAATGGCTGTCACCATTGTTCATCCATATTCCTCAAGTTAGTTTGATGACAACTCATTGGTTTCATGTGGGTGTGAGCTTATTTCACTTTTTAGATGCATTATTTTAATTTTGTGTATTATCTTTATTTTCATCCATGTTAAAACAGAGAGGAAATCATAATTATACTAAACACACACAACTTCATCATCCAAGTTTGTCAATGCATAATGTGCTATCTTTATCATCTTAAAAAAATAAAATAAGGTCCCTGAAGGAAGTACTGTGCCTGATGTTAGCAACCAGATGTAGAACTTAAATGTACACATTTCGGTGCAGTGTTAACTGAGGTGAGTTATTGATGTTCACTGCCATTCCAGTATTAATTTATAACATGTTTCATTAATACTTAAACCATTCCATCTAGTTGGAAAATTATACAGAGGATACTTAAAGGATTTCCTAATTATTCTTCCTTAAAAATATAAACAAAATTACATAGTAATAGAGGCTATCTACATGCACTGTCTTTATCAGAATTAACCCTCTTCCCCCTTGCTTTCCTCAGAATTAACTGCTACCATGAAGAGAATTACATCATTCCTATATATTATCATATTTGAGTAGGTATTTGAGACAGATTTGTGTATTTTTAACACAGTACATAAGTTTATATAGTTTGCTTTTTTCCCCTCAACACTGTTTGAAATATGTAGCCATGTTAATCTTTCAGTTCAGTTCAGTTGCTCAGTCATTTCCTACTCTTTGCGACCCCATGAACCGCAGCACACCAGGCCTCCCTGTCCATCACCAACTCCCGGAGTTTACTCAAACTCATGCCCATCGAGTCGGTGATGCCATCCAGCTATCTCATCCTCTGTCGTCCCATTCTCCTCCTGCCCCCAATCCCTCCAAGCATCAGGGTCTTTTCCAATGAGTCAACTCTTCGCATGAGGTGGCCAAAGTACTGGAGTTTCAGCTTCAGCATCAGTCCTTCCAATGAACACCCAGGACTGATCTCCTTTAGGATGGACTGATTGGATTTCCTTGTAGTCCAAGGGACTCTCAAGAGTCTTCTCCAACACCACAGTTCAAAAGCATCAATTCTTTGGCACTCAGCTTTCTTCACAGTCCAACTCTCACATCCATACATGACCACTGGAAAAACCATAGCCTTGACTAGACGGACCTTTGTTGGCAAAGTAATATCTCTGCTTTTTAATATGCTATCTAGGTTGGTCATAACTTTCACTAGCACATAATATCCCTTAAACTGGTCATCTTTGTGGGAAATGCTTCCACAAATCATTGCTTACTAAGTTTCAGAATGGTTTTCATCTCTTGGTATGAAGCAATTGCAAACTATTGTTAGTAAATATTGGAAAGAACCTGGTGTGGCTCTTACCATAAGGACAAGATAGCATGATAAGGACAAGATGGCATGATATTTTGGCGTTAAAAGAAAAGCACTGTGATTTTTTTTTATCATACAAACATGCTTGTATTTACATTAAACAAATTTACCCAAAGTATGCATGGCATGTACTCTGTGTTTGTGCTACTTAGCTGAAATTCCCCCTCAGTGACTGCTCTTTATTAATTCCAGAGCATGGTCTAAGGTTACAATTTAATTAAAGTTTCTCTAATCACTCAATTTGTTAAAAAAAAAAAAAAAAACCAGTGATTTTAGATATAAACTCTAGCAGCCTGCCTCCCAAATGCACACAGTTTTTGCTACATTATCATGTGATGTGACAGAGACTCTGCAGGGTAACATCCCTATCCACTCAGTGAAGGTACCAGATGGGGTTTCTCTTCATCTTGCTGAGGCCACGTGTGATCCCACTGTTGAGCCATACTCTTTGAGTCTAGTGAGTTATATCCCGAGGCAGTGGTGTGAAAGAGCACATAGTCTCTTGGGGGCACTGAAGGTCATCCAGACCTGATTCAATTGGTCTCTGCTGTACTAATTAGCTCAGAGGGTAAAGAATCTGCCTACAATGCAGAAGGCCTGGGTTCGGTTCCTGGGTCGGGAAGATCCCTTGGAGAAGGGCATGGGAACCCACTCCAGTACTTTGCCTGGAAAGTCCCATGGACAGAGGAGCCTGGCGGGCTATAGTGCATGGGGTCACAAAGAGTCGGACAGGACTGAGAGACTAACAAAGTTCAAGTACTAGTCAACAGTGGACCAAGCCAAGGACCTGCAACCTGCCTCACTACCAGTAGGGGGAGTACTCCTGCTCTCATTTGATTTTTTAATATCTGTGATAACAGACATCAAGAGACATTTTGCTGTTTGTTTTTTATCATCATCATTATTATTCTGCCAGAATTTCTCCATGCTTGTATCACAATAGAAAATAGGACAGGGTGGCATTGGATGTGATAGAAAGTGTGGAACAGTCTCACTGGTTTGATTTTGAATATATTGCTACTCCAAAAATAACTCCCAATCTGTCCACCCAGGCCTGAGGTTGCATCATTAATATTCTGTGCCTCTATCTAATCTATTTTAATTCCATTTACTTCCTGTAAAGAGCGCCAGAGGTAACAAAAGATTTGGGTCTTTGTTCTGCTTCTCTGCCACCAACTCTCTGAGGGAACTTATAAAAATTTCTCAACCCCTAGTTCCCAGTTTCCTCATTAAAGTGATGGCATTGGAATGTATACTGAATTAAATACCTTCCAGTCACACAAATCTTAATACCTACATCAGCAGTTTTCAAACCATGTTCTAGGGACCTTTGAAGGGTTGATGAGACCCGTTCAGGGTTCTGTAAGGTGAAAAAAATTTCCACAATTATACCAAGACATTTTTTGCCTTTTAAAATTCCCATTTTCTCAGAAGTCTTCTAGAAGACATAAACTCACAAGAGACTGAATGTAGACGCAGATCTGAAAATAGCACTCTCTTCTATTAAGCCAGACATTAAAGAGATTTGCTAAGAATGTACAACACTGTCACTCTTTATAACTTTATAAAATAAAGTTATTTTTCATAAAAGTGTGGCTGATGCTAACACACAATAGTTCATTAGTAGTATTTTAAATTTAACCACCAAATAAAGATTTTAAACAAATCTTTCAGTTTTAGTTTCTGATGGTGAGTATCAATGTATTTAACCCACATATATGAAAGCTCTTCAGGGTGCCTAATAAATTTTAGGAGTACAGTGAGGTTCCAAGGCCAAAATGCTTGAGCACTTCTGATTTCTAATATATTTGGGGGGGCGGGGAGAGATTTATGATTTTTCTCTACATGGGCTTTGATTAAGGAAGGAAGGGAGATTCTGAGGGCACTGCAAGTTGGTAACAGGACTACCAAAAAGAGAAGCTACAGAAGTGGGGATTCTAGAGTGTTAAGTAATTAAATCTCTATAGCATTACAGAGGTGGGTGGTCTCCTCTAATGAGTTCAAAACGCAAGAGTAAAACTGTCCCTGATGTGAGGCTGGGCTTGTGGGATGAAGGAAAAAACATGCCCAGAAAAATGAATTTTTTTTCACATGAAGTCAACTGCAATATATGGTACTATGGCCTACTGGACCAGTAATATGCATTTAACACTAGGTATAACAAAATCAAAAAATAAAAACATCTACTTTATAGCTGTCTATAAAGGAATTATACAACAATATTGTATTTCTAAATGTTTTCCCTTGGATTGAAAATTTGAAAATACATGAAACTTTCAAATGATATTTCTCCATTTACAAAATGTGTCTTCTAATCTATGCTATGCTATAAGATGCCATACTACGTAAGAAAGTTCACTTATTTTAAATAAGCTGGTAGCAGTTATTTTCTTGTTTTTGAAGGATTGCAGAGTGTAAAAAACTTGTAGGACAGTCACACTGCCTAATTTGGTGTAACTGGGTAACAGCAGGAAAGAAGAGAGAAAATGGGACAAAAACAACATGGAAATGATAGATGGAATGACTTTCTTCAAACTGATGAGAGATACAATGCATACACTGAAGGACTTCCCCACACTGTTGGCAGGATAAAGACAAACAAACCACATCTAGGCATGTAGCCAAACTGCTGAAAACCAAACATAAAGAGAAAACTTCAAAACCAACCACGGCTGGGATGAAAAGGCATATGAGGCAACAATAAGACATCCAGTTGCCTTTGCACTAAATGAAAACTACAATAAAATAGTTTACTAGTCTTAGAAAACTTGTCAACCTAGAATTTTAGCTCAGCAACGTATCTTTCAAAAATGATGGCAAAATGATTATTTTCCTAGATAGCCACAAGCTGAGAGAATTCATGTCCAACAGAAGGGCACTGTGCATGAGCGTGTGCTAAGTGCTTGAGTCAGCCCACCAGGCTCCTCTGTCCATGGGATTCTCCAGGCAAGAATACGGGAGTGGGTTGGCATGCCCTCCTCCAGGGGATCTTCCCAACCCAGGAAATGAACCCAAGTCTCTTAAGCCTCCTTCACTGGCAGATGGGTTGTTTACCACTAGCACTATCTGGGAAGTCCAGAACTGCACTGTATGAAGCATTAAATTATTTAGGTAGAACTTAAATGATTCCAAGTAGAAGTTCAAAGCTACAAGCAGAAATAAAGAACACTGGAAAGGGAAAATAGATGGGAAAATATGAAAAAAATAATAACCACTTAAAGTGAAAGTCTCTGAGTTGTGTCCCACTCTGCTACACCATGGACTATACACTCCATGGAATTCTCCAGGCCAGAATACTGGAGTGGGTAGCCGTTCTCTTCTCCAGGGGATCTTCCCGACCCAGGGATTGAACCCAGGTCTCCCGCATTGTGGGCAGACTCTTTACCAGCTGAGCCACCAGGGAAGCCCCTAAAGAAATAATAATAGCTATGTTCAAAACTATGCTTGTGTTTTTACAAGATACAGAGTTAACTATATAACAACAATAAAAGAAAAGCCAAGGGAGTGAGTATAGTTAAATTGTGGCAAGATTTTGGATTTTATGGAAAGTGATAAAATTCTAATTTAAGGTACTCTTACAAGTTATGGACACATAATCACTAAAATAATGCAATGAGAGTTCTAAAAGAACATATTAAATGTAATAGCAAAAAATTAATCAAAAGAAATTTAAAAAACAATAGATGAAACAGAACAAAGAGGAAGATGCTGGTTAAATCCAATCACATCAGTAATCAAACTGAATACACATTCAGTAGATACTAAATAAAAGAATACTCTTTTCAGGTTGGATTAAAAAAATAAAAGAAAGCAAGACATAACTATATATTATTTCTGAAGACACAGCTAGTTGGCCTTAGATAAGTCAAAAGCAAAATGATCAAACAAGAGATGCCAAAAAACCTAAACAAAAGAAGGCTGTCATGACTGTTTAAATATAAGACAAAGTGGATTTTCAACAAGAAGACATAGCAAGCTGAAACGTTCATGCACCTGATTACAGCTTCAGTTCTCAAATTTAAAATGCTGAAAAATCATTACTTTGCTATCTGCTATCAGTGCCAGAAGTGACTTAGTTAAACGGGATACCAGTAAATACTGCTTGGAAAATTTGTCTGATTTTTCATCCAGGAACCAGAGCATTATTTAGCTTTACTTATTTTGCTTTTTAAATGCATGGCCAACTTACAGAGTTGGAGCTCAAGGTGCCATCACTAAGAGTGACAGTATTTCCTATCTAGATGATTAATTTCTGTCAGAATCAATAAGTCATAATTGATGTTAAGATAAAAATACATACTTATGTAATAAAAAAGCTGTGCATGTCAAACATGTCAGGCAAGCAAATGGTTATTTGGATAATAGTTTATTTCCTTATCAAAAATCTATTTCAGAAATAAGTATCAAAGATCTCCTAAAGAATTCATAAGATCACACTCACCACGACTAAGTAATCATTTGTATAGTACATTTAAGTTTCTTTCTGTTGAATTTTTTACCTAGGTTAGGTCTGTGTCTTTTTAGAGACACAAAGTTTACATAAATATGATGGAACATCTTTGTTATGCCTTTAATTTTTGATACCTATAGCTTTCATTCGTATCTGGGGTACACAGATAGCACAAATGATTTAACAGCACTCAAGCACAGAAATCAAAAGAAATATCTTTTCCAGACCAATGTCATTCGTGGAGGCAAAAGCCAGATTTCAAGGAAGAAGGAAGCAGACACAGGCAGCAGTTGGAACGCACACTTAGTTCAAGTCTTACCTGAATCATAGCAACTGCGCTCACACATCTCTGTAGATATTCTTGGAACCAGGGATCCACCTATCATTTTCTCTCTTGCATTTTCTTAGCACAAGATGTGCTGAAATGCCAGCTTCAGCTGTTTCTTATCTGTGTTCAGAAACTAACTGAACTCTTCACTCCTAAAGCTCCTGGTCTCCCACTTTTCAAATGCAGTGGCAAGCCCATCCTCCTTGACTCTAAACTTGCTTATTTTATCCAACTCATTGTCATTTTGCCTTCCCTGGTCTGCCATGATACACCAAGTTAGAGCGTGCATGGTAAATCACTTCAATCAGTCCCACTCTTTGTGACCCCACAGACTGTAGACCACCAGGCTCCTCTGTCCATGGGATTCTCCAGGCAAGAATACTGGAGTGGGTTGCCATTTCATTCTCCAGAGGGCCTTCCCGGCCCAAGGATGGAACCTTCGTCTTTTGCATCTCCTGTATTGACAGGCAGGTTCTTTACCACTAGCACCACCTGAGAAGCCCTAAACCAAGTTAGGGTACATGCTATAATTACTTTCACATTTTCTTCCTCCTCTCCAGGCCCCACAGTGCTGTTCTTCCTTTGGTAGTGTTATAGGCTGAAAGTCCGTGTGCCCCCAAAATTCATGTAATGAAATCTAATCCCTAATATCATCTTCTCCATTGGATGGAGTAGCCATCATAGTCAACAAAAGAGTCCGAAATGCAGTATTTGGATGCAACCTCAAAAACGACAGAATGATCTCTGTTCGTTTCCAAGGCAAACCATTCAATAGCACGGTAATCCAAGTCTATGCCCCGAACAGTAATGTTGAAGAAGCTGAAGCTGAACGGTTCTATGAAGACCTACGAGACCTGCTAGAACTAACACCCCAAAAAGATGTCCTTTTCATTATAGGGGACTGGACTCCAAAAGTAGGAAGTCAAGAAACACCTGGAGTAACAGGCAAATTTGGCCTTGGAGTACAGAATGAAGCAGGGCAAAGGCTAACAGAGTTCTGCCAAGAGAACGCACTGGTCATAGCAAACGCCCTCTTCCAACAACACAGGACAAGACTCTACACATGGACATTACCAGATGGTCAATGCCAAAATCAGATTGATTATATCCTTTGCAGCCAAAGATGGAGAAGCTCTATACAGTCAGCAAAAACAAGACTGGGAGCGGACTGTGGCTCAGATCATGAACTCCTTATTGCCAAGTTCAGACTTAAACTGAAGAAAGTGGGGGAAACCACTAGATCGTTCAGGTATGACCTAAATCAAATCCCTTATGACTATACAGTGGAAGTGAGAAATAGATTTAAGGGACTAGATCTGATAGACAGAGAGCCTGATGAACTGTGGACGGAGGTTCGTGACATTGTACAGGAGAAGGGAACAAGACCATCCCCATGGAAAAGAAATGCAAAAAGGCAAAATGGTTGTCTGAGGAGGTTTTACAAATAGCTGTGAAAGAAGAGAAGCAAAAAGCAAAGGAGAAAAGGAAAGATACACTCATTTGAATGCAGAGTTCCCAAGAATAGCCAGGAGAGATAAGAAAGCCTTCCTCAGCGATCAACGCGAAGAAATAGAGGAAAACAATAGAATGAGAAAGACTAGAGATCTCTTCAAGAAAATTAGAGATACCAAGGTAACATTTCATGCAAAGATGGGCTCAATAAAGGACAGGAATGGTAGGGACCTAACAGAAGCAGAAGATATTAAGAAGATGTGGCAAGAATACACAGAAGAACTGTACAAAAAAGATTTTCACGACCCAGATAATCACGAAGGTGTAATCACTCCCACTCACCTAGAGTTAGATATCCTGGAATGTGAAGTCAGGTGGGCCTTAGGAAGCATCACTACGAACAAAGCTAGTGGAGGTGATGGGATTCCAGTTGAGCTATTTCAAATTCTAAAAGATGATGCTGTGGAAGTGCTGCCCTCAATATGCCAGCAAATCTGGAAAACTCAGCAGGGGCCACAGGACTGGAAAAGGTCACTTTTCATTCCAATCCCAAAAGAAAGTTAATGCCAAAGAATGCTCAAACTACTGCACAATTGCACTCATCTCACACGCTAGTAAAGTGATGCTTAAAATTCTCCAAGCCAGGCTTCAGCAATATGTGAACCGTGAACTTCCAGACATTCAAGCTGGTTTTAGAAAAGGCAGAGGAACCAGAGATCAAATTGCCAACATCTGGTGGATCATTGAAAAAGCAAGAGAGTTCCAGAAAAAACATCTATTTCTGCTTTATTGACTATGCCAAAGCCTTCGACTGTGTGGATCACAACAAACTCTGGAAAATTCTGAGAGATGGGAATACCAGACCACCTGATCTGCCTCTTGAGAAACCTGTATGCAGGTCAGGAAGCAACAGTTAGAACTGGAACTGGAACAACAGACTGGTTCCAAATAGGAAAAGGAGTACGTCAAGGCTGTATATTGTCACCCTGCTTATTTAACTTATATGCAGAGTACATCATGAGAAACGCTGGGCTGGAAGAAGCACAAACTGGAATCAAGATTGCCAGGAGAAATATCAATAATCTCAGATATGCAGATGACACCACCCTTATGGCAGAAAGTGAAGAACTAAAGAGCCTCTTGATGAAAGTGAAAGAGGAGAGTGAAAAAGTTGGCTTAAAGCTCAATATTCAGAGAACTAAGATCATGGCATCCGGTCCCATCACTTCATGGGAAATAGATGGGGAAACAATGTAAACAGTATCAGACTTTATTTTCTTGGGCTCCCAAATCACTGCAGATGGTGATTGCAGCCATGAAATTAAAAGACGCTTGCTCCTTGGAAGGAAAGTTATGACCAACCTAGACATTAAAAAGCAGAGACATTACTTTGCCAACAAAGGTCCATCTAGTCAAAGCTATGGCTTTTCCAGTAGTCATGTATGTCTGTGAGAGTTGGACTATAAAGAAAGCTGAGCACAGAAGAATTGATGCTTTTGAACTGTGGTGCTGGAGAAGACTCTTGAGAGTCCCTTGGACTGCAAGGAGATCCAACCAGTCCATCCTAAAGGAGATCAGTCCTGGGTGTTCATTGGAAGGACTGATGTTGAAGTTGAAACTCCAATACTTTGGCTACCTGATGCGGAGAGCTGACTCATTTGGAAAGACCCTGATGCTGGGAAAGATTGAAGGCAGGGGGAGAAGGGGACGACAGAGGATGAGATGGTTGGAAGGCATCACTGACACAATGGACATGGGTTTGGGTGGACTCTGGGAGTTGGTGATGGACAGGCAGGCCTGGTGTACTGCGGTTCATGGGGTCGCAAAGAGTCGGACAGGACTGAGCAACTAAACTGATCTGAATCCCTAATATGATGGTGTTTGGAGGTGGGGCCTTTGGGAAGTAATTCCTTCATGAGAGTGGAACCCTTTAACAATCAGCCAGAGAGCCAGTTCTCTCCTTCTCCACTAGGTGGGGATACAAGAAGATGGCCCTCTACAAACCAGCAAGTTGGCTCTCATCGGACCCAGAATCTGCCAGCACCTTGATCTTGGACTTCCCAGCTTCTAGAACTGTGAGAAATAAGTGTATGTTGTGTTGTTTTAAGCCACCCAGTCCTTTTTTCCCCCCTTGTTCTTTCTTTGTCAGAGAGGGTCTTGAAGCCAAGTGCTGAAGGTGCACGCCCAGGAACGGCCGCGAGGTGGCGCGCACTGCACAGGCTGCCCTGGATGGGGAACTCAGGCCCGCCCAGGTAGGCGCCCGGGGATCAGTGGTGCACGGGGTCTCCAGAACCAGCCCCCACCGGGCCGCCGGGCCCTGGAACCCCTGCCTCGGGCCTCAAAGGGAGTTCACGCGGCCCAGGGAGCTTAGCCCATCTGTCTGAGGGGCAGCGCGGCCGCCACAGCCTGGGGACCGGTCCAACGCAGCCAGCCCGGTCCGAGGTCAGCCCAGGTCGGTTCAGGGCAGCGCCAAGCTCCTCGCGCTCTGTGGGCACCTGGCTGCCCCCCGGTGGCTGACGGCCAAGTCGTGTCCGCAGAGCCGGCCCGGCTCTCCAGGTAGGCCCTTCGCCGTCCCCTAACCCCAGTGGGCAGGGCTCCAGCCAGGCCCCCACAGCCTCCATCCCAGCACCTGTCCTTGAGCAGGTTTGCCTTGCAGCATTGAGGACAAGGGGACCTGACCTCTAGCAGCGTCACTGATCTCCGGGGAGCTGGCTTAAAGTGTTTCTGGAGGTGTGCGGGCTGATGACCCGGAAGCTGAAGGCTGATGACCTGGAAGCTAAGGGCGGCGTCAGGCGGACAGGCCGGGGTCAGCATCCACGCCTGCGGTGTCTGGGTGTGCAGGTTCGCCCAGCTCGTGCCGGCGGCGCGTGGGGAGCCGCCCTGCGCCGGGCGCGCAGCTCTGGGGAAGGCCCCGCGGAAGACCCTGCAGGCCTTTGACCGACGCCACGCTGGGCAGAGCCTCCACTGCAGACAGTCCGGATGCGTGTTTTGTTTGAGCCTGGTGCACGTGTCATTATACAAATAGAGCAGCGTTCCTGATGCCAATATATTGGGGCACAATATGTGAAATATTTCGCTTCCCTGGTGGCTCAGCAATAAAGAATCCGCCTGCAAAGCAGAAGACATAAATCCTTTGAGTGGAAAAGATCCCCTGGAGGAAGGCATGATAACCCACTCCGGTATTTTTACCTGGATAATTTCATGGACAGAGGAGCCTGGCAGGCTACAGTTCATAGGGTCGCAAAGAGTCAGACACCACTGAAGTGACAGCAGCAGCAGCGTGTGAAATATTACATATATATAGTTATATACCTCATATGAACATTATTATGCACGTATTACCTTATATTACATAAATTACCATATATTACATAAATTACCTTATTTATAAATATTCAATATCATAATACATTATGTAATAATATGACTATATATACACATATAACATTTATTATGTCTATAACATATATTACCATATATAAATATTCAATATTGTTGTTTAGTCTCTAAATCATGTCCAACTCTTTTGTGACCCCCATGGACTGCAGCCGGTCAGGCTCCTCTGTCCATGGGATCTCCCAGGCAAGAATACTGGAGTATTCTTCTGAAGATCCTTCTCCAAGGGATCTTCCCCACCCAGGGATCAAACGCGTGTCTCCTGCATTGTCAGGCAGATCCTTTACCATTGAGCCATCAGGGAAGCCAAATATTCAGTACAGTAATACACCATATGTGGCTAAAGGAAATTCACTTCCTTCCACATAGGTCTCAGTGGTTGAAATGTTTGCATATATATATCCTAGGAGTGTGTGGACTTGAAGTCAGAAGGGTTTGGAGACCTCCTGGACTTGGCAAGAGGCTAAAAGGAGAGAAGCCAGATGGAGACCAGATTTCTGCCTTTGATATTGGGGACGGTCATGGTGATGTTCGGTGATACCAAGTATGCCCAGATGAAGGTATTCAGTCCACGGTGCACACCGTAAGCTAACAGCACTAGAGTAAGTTCTGGGCCTCTGAAAATAGACATTGGGTAGTCATTGTATTATAGAAAAAGTAGGCAAAACTATCCAAGTGAATGGGATTGTTCGGGAAAATGTCACATAGGCAGCAGTAAATAAGGTGATATGCATTCTAAATATATATAAAACTGAGACCACCTTTTAAAAATAACTTGACATTTTTAGAGATTTGATAGACTGAGCAGGTTAAACATTGAGTGTCCATCTTTGAATGTTTGTAATTCAAGCTTTCTATAAAAGATAACATTCTGCTGTTTCTGCTTTCCTAAATATACCTGGTCATAGTCACTGAGCAGAGTGGGTCATGTTTATTCTGTTCATGCATTCCTGTGGCTCTTTCCTTTTCCTCAGTTTATCATTTATTTTTATTAAATGTCAAAGATTTTAGTCTTCTTGTTTCTGGAACACACCAATCTTATCCTGTCTTAGAGATTTTGAGCTAGTTCTGATTTAGACACTTTTCTTCCAGATATCTGCAGGGTTAATTCTCTTTCCTCCTTTAAGCCTTTCCTCAAAAAACACCTTTCCAATCAGCCTTACTCTGCTTATCTTTTTAAAATTGCATCTCTGCCCACGATTTGCAAATAACCCTTAGCCAGCTGTAATTCCGCCCCGCCCCCCAGAATCACTTGTCCCCTTTTAACAATGGGCAGATTTACTTTTATTATTTTTATTCATTATTTCCTGCCTCACTGTCCTACAGCATGAGCTCCAAGAAGGTGGGGACTCGGTCTGTTTTATTTACTGATGTGTTCCAAGGATCCTCAACTTCCCCCGACATATATTAGGCACTTGATAGATCATTACAATGAAGGAATAAATATAATAAAACACATTAGAATGTGCCACACATCACCTGGAACCAAACTAGCTTGTAGTAAATATTTGTCAAAAGCCCTGAAACAAAGCACATGTGAGAAATTGTTAATGAGATTGTATACTGGTGTGATGGTTGGAGTCTGACAGAGTATCTGAAAGTATTAAGGAATTACTGTGAAATATTTTAGTGCCATAACTGGATTGATTGTTTTGGTGTTTAAGAAAAGAGTGCTTACCTTTTTGAAAAAATATACTGAAATACTTAATGGAAAGACATAATCTTTAAGATTTGCTTCACAGTGATTGTGTGGGGGAAAGAAAGCAGGTAAAGCTTTAGCAGAGACAAATGTGCCCACAGATTGCTAATGGTTGTCACTTGATGATGGATACATGGCATTTCATTGTACTGTTCTCTCTACTTTTGTGGATCGTTGATACTTTTCAAAATTAAAAAAATAATAAAAGGCTGTAGATATTAAAATAAATCACCCACTTTCTGATAGAATGAATGAATACAAGTGATGTTCTTGATAGTATAAAATTTAGTCCATCATTGACTATTCAGAAAATTCATACCTCAGAGTATGAACCCTATTTTAACTCTGTGCATGAATATAGGTTCAGTTCAGTTCAGTCGCTCAGTCATGTCTGACTCTTTGCAACCCCATGGACTGTAGCACACCAGGCCTCCCTGTCCATCACCAACTTCTGGAGCCTGATCAAACTCATGTCCATTGAGTCAGTGATGCCATCCAACCATCTCATCCTCTGTCATCACTTTCTCCTCCTGCCTTCAGTCTTTCCCATTATCAGGGTCTTTTCCAATGAGTCAGTTCTTCGCGTCAGGTGGCCAGAGTATTGGAGTTTCAGCTTCAGCATCAGTCCTTCCGATGAATATTCAGGACTGATTTCCTTTAGGATTGACTGGTTTGATCTCTTGGTACAAAGCAGGAAAATTATGTGAAGCAGCAGAGGAAAATCCTAGGTTGATGTGAGACATTGGATTTTTATTTCAACTAATAGCATGCTTAGAAGGAATCCTGTATTTTCAAGTATTTAATTTTTGCATTTAAAAATGACTCAACTGGGATCAAGATAATAAGCATTTTATTTACACTTGGGAATGATGTATCTTCCTGCTTATTCAATTCCATCGTGGAGGTATGGCAGATTGATAACCAGGCTGTTGGTATAAAGATGCGGGACACTGTCTAAGGCAGCTTTGCAGGATCCCATTTAAGCTCATTTACAGAATCTATGTGCTACGACCTGTCCAGCTTCACTTTTGTCTAAAAATGCAATCCTTACCAAAACTTAATGAGTACATTTGCCAAATTACAGCAGCTTTTCATGTGTATCTATGCAAAAACCTGAGACCAGGATCTCAGTATAGATCTTTCCATTTATGAACGTGAAGTTGCTCAGTCGTGTCCAACTCTTAGCGACCCCATGGACTGTAGCCTACCAGGCTCCTCCTTCCATGGGATTTTCCAGGCAAGAGTACTGGAGTGGGTTGCCATTTCCTTCTCCAGGAGATCTTCCCAACCCAGGGATTGAACCCGGGTCTCCCGCATTGTAGGCAGACGCTTTACCATCTGAGCCACCAGGGAAGCCTCTTTCCATTTATACTAAAGCTAAAACAGTGGTCTATAACTCATCCATCAAAGTGATTGACTTCTGTCTATATTACATTCCATCCTTGGAACACATCATCTGGGAGCTTTCAGTCTAGGTTAACATTAAAGAAACTTTTTTTTAACATTAAACATTTTTTAAATTTGTTTATTATATTAACATATAATAAAAAGTTACCTTGAGATATGACCTGAAGGAATTGTCATTCTTAGAAAAACCATGTATATTATCTTGATTGAAGGGTGGAAGAAACTGATGATGTAAAGGGAATCTATAGTTTTGCTGAGAAGAATCCGAAACTAACATACTTACATACTGAGGTGGAAAATCTACAGATCTGGGTTTTAGACTTGGTTCTTGTCTGGAGTTTATAAGATATTTGGCTTGTGTGTTATTTGGTATTGTCTTTATGAAGAGCTCAAGCAGGAATTTGTGTCTTATATTACTATCAGTAGTATCTGTGCTTCTCCTAAGCAAGCAATTAGCAATCAATTGATTCTTATTTAAAAAAAAATACAAGTGGCAGTATTTCACTTTGCTATTTGGCTTCTAGAAAGCATCAGGCCAAGGTTGTGGGGCACTTCAAACAAGATATTTATCTTTATGGTATTTAAGTCTTTACCCTCATTTCTCAACCTTTTATGATTCTTCTCTTGCTGTATAATCTGCATTGTTTCTATTTTTGTTTTATGTTTTATCATACACCTTACCTCTTTGTTATCTATTTGTTAACCTTATCATCCACCATAAATCCACAGGCAAGATCCTTAACATCTTAGAATCTTTTTCCTCCACTTGTCAAAATGACATTTAGAACAGTTTATGTTTGCAAGAGATTTATCTTTTACAATAATATTGCCATCATTAAGCTTGTGCTAAGTCGCTTCAGTCATGTCTAACCTATGGACTGTAACCCACCAGGCTCCTCTGTCCACGGGTTTTTCCAGGCAAGAATACTGGAGTGGGTTGATATGCCCTTCTCTAACCATTTACCTTAGTATTGTTTAAAATAAAAACATAATATAGTAAGAATTATAATTATACTGCATATAATACTTCTTTTATAGGCAATATAGTAAAAAATTATACTGTGTTGAGTGAAAGTTTTATCAAGTATTATTTAGAATCTGTCCCCAAACTCTAAAAAGGCAACGACACTTTCATTCAAAAACTCATGGAACAGAAATGAACATTATTCATGGTTGAACATTATTCATTTATTAAAAAAATAATTTTATTACAAATCATAAGGCTACCTGAGGAATCTATATTAAATATCTTATACCATTAAAAAAGCACACATCTTAGAATAAACCCCAAGTGTATTAATGGAAAGCTGTAACTCTAACATAAATGTACAATTAATTATCCCCTAAGTCTTATTTAGAATTAACATCCTACCTTCCTCATTATATCCTGCTAAAAAAGTTACAGGCTTCCCTCATGGCTCAGACTATAAAGAATCCACCTGCAATGCAGGAGACCTGGATTCAATCCCTGGGTCAGGAAGATCCCCTGGATAAGGGAATGGCTACTCCCTCTAGTATTTTTGCCTGGAGACTTCTATAGACAGAGGAACCTAGAGGACCACAGTCCATGGGGTCGCAGAGTTGGACATGACTGAGTGACTAACTTTCAAAAGAAGAGCAAATTATTTCCATCAAAAACTTCTATAAGAATAGAAACTCATCAATTTGTAATAAGTGAGCATGTACCACTTTACACTTTCTGACTACAGAAAACCTATCCTCCCATTCTTTGGTAATATAAGAACCCACTGAAAGGAAATATGTGATTCTTTTGGAACACATTAGACTATTACATGTATGGTTTTGCATGAGTCATAATTTTCCTAAGTGTAAGTTATCAGCCAGAGGAAGGTGCTATGGGAAAAGACACACTAATTTGTTCAAACTGAATGGCTTTATCAGACAATCAACGGATCAGATCAGCAAAGCAGAGTCAACAGCTGCAGTGGGGATGAAATTATTTAAAACAAGCAGAGGGAGAATGTTTATGCCCAGAGTCGGAGCCTGAATATCACTCTCTAAGCAGTGCTCTGATAGTTGTCATGTATTTTGGCAGAGGAGAAATTCAAATTGGGTGAAATCCAAGAAGGACAAAGCGTATGAGGCTCCAGATGATTCTAGGACTGTCACATTTAGCAAAAACTCCACAGACCTTTATTTGCAATTCATGACAGTAATCCCATCACTAGAGATGGAAGCCAGCAACCCTATTATCACAGAGAAAGACAGGCTGTGCATGATAAATTAGACCTGAAATACAGGGGGAGAATTGTTAAGAAGTGGGTTTCAGTGTGGCTGGCAGGAAACAGTTCTGTTGAGCAGAGGTAATCGCTGGAATGTCCCACATATGTGAATTAAAAATAAGGTTGCCAGATTGAGCAAGTAAAATTACAGGACATGGTTAAATTTTAATTGCAGACATAATGGGCAATTTGTTGTATATATGTACCAAATACTGCATATTCTCTTACTAAAAAATAGTCGTTGATTATATGAAGTTTATATTTAACTGTGAGTCCTGTATTTTATCTGGCAACCCTCACTAGAAATGAATATTTGCTGAAAAGCTTAGATAAACTGGATTGAATCTCCCTGTCTCTATGGTTCACCTCAGGATATCACAAGCCTCTCAGTTAATATTTGTCTTGGTTTTCTGTTGCTGCCTTCACAAATGACCACAAACTTAGGGGCTTAACAACAACACACATTTGTTCTCTAAGTGTTGTGTAGTTTAGAAGTCCAACACGGGTCCCGCTGGGCTAAAATAAAGGTATTGCCAGAGCTGTGCTCCTCCTGAAGATTCTGGCAGGAAATCCACTTCCTTTTACCATCTTTTAGAGGCCACCATAGGCCTTCCCAGGTGGCTCAGTGGTATAGAACCTGGCTCCCAATGCAGAAGACACAGGTTTGATCCCTGGATCAGGAAGATCCCCTGGAGAAGGAAATGGCAGCACACTCCAGTATTTCTTGCCTGGAGAATCCCATGGACAGAGGAGCCTGGCAGGCTATGGTCTATGGGGTCACAAAGGGTTGAACATGACTGAGTGGCTAAGCACTCACGCACGCACACGCGCGCGCACGCACGGACACACACACACACACACACCCCACCACATTCCTTGGCTTGATGCTCCTGTCCTCTGTCTCCTAAGCTGACAGAGACACGTTGAGTCCTTCTCACATTGGGTAATTCATCAGGTCTTTTCCCACAATCCCAGTTCCTTTCTCCTGGCCCACCTGCCCCAATCTTTAAAACATATCTGTGTTGGATTAGGCAATAATTTTAAAGCTGCTTTTCCTGAGTGACCTGCCATTATACTCTTTTAATGGGCTAGATTCACTTTCTAATTGGATACAAAGAAAGCAGATTGTGCTTGTCTGAGGGATCAAACATTCCACTCAAGTATGTTTAATTTTTTTACTACTATTTTTTTAAATTTTTTGGTCATGCTACATAGATCTTAGTTTCCTGACCAGGGATTGAACCTGAGCCCCCTGCATTGGAAGTCCCTTGAGTGTGTTTAGAAGAATTTTGTATTGCAATACAATACAAAACTGTCAGTGGGGAAGAGCTCTACCTGTCAACACCAAATGATTTGATTATTCTCTAAACATCATTTACTTGACCATGCACGATAGAATCCTTGCATTGTGTAATTTCATGAGGATGGGCATATAAAATGTAAGCAGCAATTTTATAACTATGAACCTTTTATGAAGAAAGAACTAGAACAAAGTGACAGTGAAGACAAAATCCTAATTTTCTGTTGATTTATTACATATCATGAAACCGTATTTCTTGAGACACACACACACATACACACACTCTCTGGGGTCAAATATGAGTTTACACATTTGAACAGAAAGTTACTTGGAGAAATTCCATTCTTATAACTCTATTTTTATGATTTACCAGCTAAGGCTATTCTGTATATATCAAGATGTCCTCCATTAGCATCTGGAAAGATCAACTTCTGATTGATAAAATCATTTTTTATCATTTTCTTTTGTGGAGAATAGGGGGAAAGAAGTCCCTTTTTATTCCCAGAGTCTTTCATGTAATTTGTGTAAATATCAGGGAGTTAAGTTTTTCAGCTAGATTCTCTTTAGATGGGTGAGTTTAGGCTATTGAGACATTTTTAAAACAATTCATTCCTTTCTTACACTTTCTTTTTATGACTCAGGTTCAGTGATAAGTTTTTGTGGTGTATAATCTCCCATAAATTACAACTTTTAGTGATTGTAATTACTGTAATTATTGAACACATTTTAGGAGCCATATTATGCTTTAAGCTCTGTACATATGCTTTATACAAGACTCATCATAATAGGTATTATTTGCATTTTATTAAAGAGGAAACTGAGGCTTTTATAACACTTGATTTTATAACTACATGATTTCAAAGTTTTAGTCAAGACTTGAAACCAGCTCTACCTAAAGACTAAACACCTTGTTCTTAATAGCTATGTAATCATGCCTCCAAAATATATGATTGTGCTTTATTTATACAGTCATAATTTGCTGGTGTGTTCTTATGCATTTTTATTACAATGGCCATGATTGCTTTTATTCTCTCCTGCTGGGTTGCCAAGTAAAGATTTGAGAAATGTTCTTGTTTGACTTTGACATCCTTTCCTCATATACCGAGTTCACACTTGGTGAACACTAGCATGTAAGTCCTCGGAAGTCAGGGTCTGTGGTTTGTTCAAGTGTCTTATATCCTGACGGCACCTACCATGGATTGCCAATAAAGATACATTCATTGATGAGTTAGAGATTAAAGGACTGTATGTTAACTGTGTGTGTGATGAGTGCATGGCAATGCTGGGATCCTCTTTCTCTACAGAATGAGGCATAAGTCAAAGCTCTGAGTGGGCAGAGCAGAGACCCATGAGGGATGTCCATGTGCAGTCTATGGAACCTGTGAATGTGTCAGGTTTTGTGGGAAGAGAAATTATGGTTGCCGATGAAATTAAGGTTACTCATCAGATGACCTTAAAATAAAGAGATTATCCTGGATTATCCTGATGGGTACAGTGTCAGGACAAGGGTCCTTAAGTGGAAAATGGGATGGAGTCAGAAGAGAGCCAGAGGGAGATGCAACCATGGAGGAGGCTCAGATAATGCCATTTGGGAAGGCATGAGGGTGGTATCTAGGAGCCTCCAGAAGGAATGTGGCTTTGGCAACACCTTGACTTTAGCCCAGTGAGACTCACATTGGATTTCAAACCAACAGAAGTCTAAGATAATACACTTTGCTGTTTTAAGCTATGGTATCAGTGGCAACTTGGTATAGAACCACTACAAAATTAGCATAGCTCTGAAGTGACATTACTCAAAAGCCTCAAATTCTAGACATAGTTATGTTTTATGACTTCTAAATTTGGTAACTGAGCTGCAAATGCCGGTCGTACACTCTAAATGGAGCCCCGGGGGGGAGGTATACTTGAATACAGATTTACTGTAACCCTAAGTAAATCACTCAAAATAGGTGCCTTTTTTGTTGATGAGTATGGGGTTGCATCTTTATTTAGAAAGAAGGTTGCATTCTGAGCTTTGCATGCCATAAAAGTTTGTAATTAAATTTGGAACCAGTCTGTTGTTCCATGCCCAGTTCTAACTATTGCTTCTTGACCTGCATACAGGTTTCTCAAGAGGCAGGTCAGGTGGTCTGGTATTCCCGTCTCTTGAAGAATTTTCCACAGTTTGTTGTGATCCACACAGTCAAAGGCTTTAGTCTAGTCAATGAAGCAGAAGTAGATGTTTTTCTGGAATTCTTTTGCTTTTTCGATGATCCAACAGATGTTGGCAATTTGATCTCTGGTTTCTCTGCCTTTTCTAAATCTAGCTTGAACATCTGGAAGTTCTCGGTTTACAAACTATTGAAGCCTAACTTGGAGAATTTTGAGCATTACTTTGCTAGCATGCGAGATGAGTGAAATTGTACAGTAGTTTGAACATTCTTTGGCATTGCCTTTCTTTGGGATTGGAATGAAGACTGCTTTTCTGGTCCTGTGGCCACTGCTGAGTTTTCCAGATTTGTTGGCATATTGAGTGCAGCACTTTCACAGCATCATCTTTTAGGATTTGAAATAGGTCAGCTGGAATTCAATCACCTCCACTAGCTTTGTTCCTAGTGACGCTTCCTAAGGCCCACTTGACTTTGCACTCTTAAGATGTCTGGCTCTAGGTGAGTGATCACACCATCATGGTTATCTGGGTCATTGAGATCTTTTTTCTGTATAGTTCTTCTAGGCTGTTTAAAACTCTTACTTGATCCTACTTTGAGGGTAAACTGAAACCCCTGGGTGATAGCAATGCAGGTGATTACTACTTCCAAGTATAAAGTCTAGAGGCCTTGTCCTTGTTGTTCTCATTTTATTTTATTTGATTTTGGTGGCACTGGGTCTATGTTGCTGTGCCTGTGCTTTCTATAATATGAGGAGTGGGGACTACTCTTAATTGCTCTGCCGGATTCCTCATTGCAATGGATTCTTCTTTGTGGATCATGGGCTCTAGGGTACCAGGCTCAGTACTTGGGCACACAGGCTTAGTTTCCCTGTGGAATGTGGAATCAGCCTGGACTACAATTGAACCCATGTCCCCTACACTGGTAGGCAGGTTGTTATCCATTGGAACACCATTAGAAGAAGTTACCTCATTCTTGAAGTATTCCTACAGATTTAGCATTGCATCCTGCAGCTTTTACTTTGACATAATCACAGATTTCCCATGCACATTTTCTGAAACAAACTACTACTCCCTTCTATGGGCCTTCATGCTGTTCCTTATACACAATGTAGTTTCATCTCCATCAGTTATGACCAGATTTCTTAGGGAAACAGAGAAAAAAGGTGGCAGTCTGAAAGAAAGGAGGTGAATTCTGAGGAAAATGTGACAAAAAGAAGGTATTTCATGACAGAAAGGAGGCAATTTAAGAGGGAAACCTGACAGAAGAAAGCATATCATGACAGAAAGGAGATTTCATAAAGAAACCTGACAGAAAGAAGGCATTTGGTGACAAACAGGAAGTGATTTCTGAAGGAAAACTGACAAAAAGAAGACACTTTCTGATAGAAGGGAGGCGATTTTCTGAGGAAAACGGGGAGGGGGGGATATGGGGAGGGGGAGGTGTTTTATGACAAAAAGGAGGCGATTTCAAAGGAAAACGGTAACAGAAAAAAAGGCACTTTGTGACAGAAAGGAGATGTTTGAGGGAAACCTGATAGCAAGAAGACACTTCCTGAAAGAAAGGAAGAGATTTTCTGAGGAAAGCCTAACAGAAAGAAAGGAGTTGATTTCTGAGGGAAACCTGATGGAAAGAAGGCATTTTGTGACAGAAAGGAGACGATTTCTGAGGGAAACCTGACAGAAAGAAGACCCTTGCTGATAGAAAGGAGGTGATTTTTCTGATGAAAGCCTGACAGAAAGAAGATGCTTTCTGACAGAAAGGAGGTAATTTCTGAGGGAAATGTGACAGAAAGAAGACACTTTCTGACAGAAAGGAGGTCATTTTCTGAAGAAAGCCTGAAAGAAAGAAGACGCTTTCTGACAGAAAAGAGGTGATTTCTGAGGGAAATGTGACAGAAAGGAGGTGATTTTCTGAGGGAAAACCTGACAGAAAGAAGGAGCTTTCAGATAGAAGGGAGGCAATTTCTGAGGGATACCTGACAGAAAGAAGGCGGTTTTCTGAGGGCAACCTGATGGAAAGAACGTTCTTTTTGACAGAAATGAGGCAATTTCTGGGGTACCTTGACAGAATGAATGTGCTTTCCTACAAAAAGGAGGTGATTTATGAGGAAAGTCGACAGAAAGAAGACACTTTCTGACAGAAAGTAGGTGATTTTCTGAGGGAGATCTGACAGAACGAAGGCCCTTTAACAGAAAGTAGTAGAAAGAATCAGCTACACTCCAATTCAAAATAAAAAATTTTTAAAAATATTTGTTTCCAGCTGCAATTGCCACTACCTACATGACCTTAGTGAAATATTTTTCTTTTGGTTGATGTAAATTCTCTTATCTGTAAAATTAAAGAATTAAGCATTAAATTACCTTCTAATTTTAAGTCTAATTTTAACATCATATAATTTTACAGTGGCTATCACTGCAAGTGTGTCATCTTCTGACAGAACTGAGGCCAAGATGAGAATTATGTGAACTCCCTTAAGAGGGGACAACTGTATGTCAGAGATCCTAAGATATTCATAAATCAGGCGAAGATCAAACAAGGGGATATCTTCGATTGTTTTTGAAGACTCTTCCCATCACTTCATGGCAAATAGATGGGTAAACAGTGGAAACAGTGACAGGCTTTATTTTGGGGGGCTCCAAAATCAAAGCCTATGATGACTGAAGCCATGAAATTAAAAGACACTTGCTCCTTGAAAGAAAAGCTATGACCAACCTAGACAACATATTAAAAAGCAGAGACATTACTTTGCCAACAAAGTTTGTCTAGTCAAAGCTGTGGTTTTTCCAGTAGTCATGTATGGATGTGAGAGTTGGACCATAAAGAAGGCTGAACACTGAAGAACTGATTCTTTTGAGCTGTGGTGTTGGAAAAGACTCTTGAGAGTCCCTTGCACTGCAAGGAGATCCAACCAGTCCATCCTAAAGGAAATCAGTCCTGAATATTCATTGGAAGGACTGATGCTGAAGCTGAAACTCCAATACTTTGGCCACCTGACTCATTGGGAAAGACCCTGATGCTGGGAAAGATTGAGGGCAGGAGGAGAAGGGGACGACAGAGGATGAGATGGTTGGATGGCATCACCAGCTCGATGAACGTGAGTTTGATCAAACTCCAGGAGTTGGTGATGGACAGGGAGGCCTGGTGTGCTGCAGTCCATGGGGTCACAAAGAGTCGGACACGACTGAGTGGCTGAACTGAACTGAGCTGAATAGATGATTCAAGAAAGAGGGAGAGTTACCCAAATGAACACAGATGTCACTTTGAAGGATTGGAACATCCTGTCATGAACAGTGGAGAAAACAGTCTTATCAGTTTTACAAGGATCTGAACAAACTGGCCTGAAAATGACCACGTTCCCTTTCTCCTTTATCTACACTTTAATATTCCAGCTTCTCAATCATGAGCACCAAGGATGTATCTCAGACTGGTAAAATGCTTCCTTCCTATTTTGCATTATACTTAAAATTTTGCCACTGAAGCTCATCCCAAATTTCCATGCTTTTTCCAAATTCCCTTGCTTCCTGTTGGTTTTTAATAGTTTGATAGAATTCTTTTTTTGTGTGGTTGTTGTTGAGTTGTCTTACACACCTAACTTGCACCCTTCACAAATATTCCTTTGCCAATAGACTCCAGGTCACTTTGATTCACTAACCAAGTCTGACCCAATAGCTGCCATTCCAACTGTCTCTTTTGGAGATGGGGGCCCTTGTGAAAGCTACTTGATTTGTATCCTTGTGTCAAATGTCAAGACTTCTCCCCCTCCCCCCTATATTTGAGCCCCTTTTTGTAACCATGGAGCTCTTGGAACTTGTTTTCTGTTGGTGGAAATCCTTGTCTTTCTTCCCAATTTGGACCCCATCAGTTCTAAGGAGGACGCTTATGTTGGACCTCTGTATCCCTGAGACTGTGCGTTAGGGTCTGAGTCAAGATGGCCATGGTATAACTCAGTGTCCGAGTGGGTCTCCTAAGAAACCCAGCTCTACAGTTGTTCGCCACCTACCTTTTGAGAGCCAAAGAGAGAAGGAGAACAGAAAGCAAAAAACGGAGCCTCATGGTTGAATGCCTGGTAGAGCAGTGAGCAATCAGGAACAGCAGGATACAGCGCCTTTTATTTACTTCTGCAGACCAAGAGTCCTTTTAGTCAGTGAAGTTTAGCAAGTAAGAAAATAAAACAGCTTCTGCTGGAATGTTTCGAAACCCTGGGCTCTCTAAATCTGGTGACAAATTAACCTAACCACTGGAGACCAGATTGCTAATCCTGTACTTTTTCTGTGGGCTCTCATGTTTCTCAGAGATCAGTATCTCTGGCCAGCATCTTTTGAAGGGTCATTGAGTGTAAAGTCCTTGTTACCAAAGTCCTCTGAGTTGCAAGGGGACTCTTTTTCCACATGAGGGAGAAAATAATTGCCTAAGGTCCATTTCTGGAAAAAAGAAGCTGTATTTAAGTTATTTCTTTAAAAGAGAGGCCAATATCACAAATGTACTATGTTCTTAGTAGAATCTGAAAGGTAAATACACTGAGTTCACATTGAAAACTAAAATTTTCTCATCCGTTATAACCCTTTGTATAATTGTCCCATATGACAAGGTTGGTGAGAAAAGGAGAGGAGTCAAAGAGCACAGTATTTCCTCAGTCACCATGTATTGTCTAAAGACTCTATGCCAAAAGCTTAAGAGGACCATCCCCCGGCCTTTCCCCCTATTTTTCCTTTATTGAGGAACCTCCACGCTGTTTCCCATAGTGACTGAATCATTTTACATTTCACCAGCAGTGCACAGACGTTCTGTTTTTTCCACATCCTTGCCAACACTTGTTAGCTCTTGTCTTCTTGATGCTAGCCATTGTAATAGGTGTGTGGTAATATTTCATTATGGTTTTTGTTTGCATTTCCTGATAATTAGTGATGTTGAGACCCTTTTCATGTACCTGTTGGTCATTTGTATGTTTTTTTGGGGGAAATTTCTGTTCAGTTCCTCTGTCCATTTTTTAAAAACTGGGTTGTTTGGTTTCTGTTTTTGAATTGTATGAGTTCCCTATGTATTTATATATATTAACCCATATCTGATATATAGTTCGCAAATATTTTCTCTCATTCTGTAGATTGCCTTTCCATTTTTGTAGATTGTTTCTTTTGCAGTGCAGAGCTTTTTAGTTTGATGTATCAAGTCTCACTTGTTAATTTTTGCTTGGTGCTTTTGGTGTCATATTCCAAAAAATCTTGTTGCCAAGGCAAATGTGAAGGAGTTTTGCCCTATTTTCTTTTAGGAGTTTTATGATATAGGGTCTTATGTTTAAGTCTTTAATTCATTTCAGGTTAATTTTTTTATTTGTAGTATAAGACAGGGGTACAATTTCAGTGTTTTCCATGTGATTATCCAGTTTTTTCAACACCATTTGTTTGAAAGATTGTCATTTTCCCATTGAGTATTCTTATCTCCCATGTCAAACATTAGTTGATTTCATAAATACTGCATTATAGGATGAGAGATGGGGAGTCTTCACTTACCAAACCACACTTCCTTAATCATCAAAGTGTTCCATATGACTGAAAACTGACTCCTTCTAAGAATAACTTTGAGGTATGTTGTTGAACTCAAGTCCTAAGGGCATTCAAGAAAGAAAAGTGAGACCGTATGACTCTAGGGAGGAAGATGAAGTTGTAGTCAGAAGTTGTGACACATCAAAAGTCTGTTTAAAAGGGGTATTGACAGCATACCCTGAGAGAGGTTACTATGTTTTCTACAGTAAAATGTTTAGGTTCTAGAAAAGCAAATTATTTGTGTAGAGGAGTAAAATAATTGAGAATCTCTGTATGATCACAATATTTCCTCATTGCAGTAGGACATAAATATCTTTTGGGGGGGGAGTTGTTAATTGAGATTTTATGTGTTAGTATACTTATTTCTGTTGGTCTTCAACTTTTTGTTCCCTCCTTTTTGGTTTCATCTCTTTCGAGTTATCTGCCATGCAGTTACAATCCTTATGTTATCACCCCAAATTATTTTCTCTTGCCTTGTTCCAGTTTTCTCGCATTTTCCTATTTATATCTCCTCCACTCCCAGATAGTTTCTAGATTTCCTCTATATTCGGCTTTTGAATTTCCTTTGAATTCTCTGTGTGTCTATTTAGTTATGTTGCATATATAATGATGTCTTCATTTTTGCAAACTGTTGGTTAAGTTTTTTATCTTTCTAAGATAATTTTTTTGGAAAATTTGTTACATAAATAGACTTTACTTTTTCTTATTATGCTTTGTTTGGAGTGTAATTGCTTTACAATGTTGTGTTAGTTTCTGCGATACAATGAAGTGACTCAGCTCTATGTATACACACATCCCCTTCTTCTTGGGCCTCTGCCCCCACCCCCATCCGACCCATCTAGGGTTATCGCAGAGCACCCAGTTGAGCTTCCTGTGCTTTATAATAACTTTCCACTGGCTACTTTACACACTCTTGTGTATGTATGTCAATATCAATCTTTCTTACTTTCAAAGAGGATTTCTCTGGATTGAAGTGAGTTTCAAAGAAGTAGTATTTGGGTTGATTTGAAATCAGTATATAGTTATTTATTTTTATTGACAAGGGATGATGGAAGTTGATAATAAAGCCAGCAGTGTTTAATGTGTATATTCTAAAATTTTTAGACACAAACATGTTTCATGTTTGATGCTTTTCCAAGTTTCATTTTATCTTAGGCTTAATAGGTTCTACATAATCTGAATAGATAGCGGGCGTTGGAACTGGCAAAAGAATCCACCAAGAGCGACAGCATTTCCACCTTCTTTGGCAGTAGCCAATTATATCCTCTGTTAGTCTGCAGGTGTCTCTTTTGCAATTGCCTTGCAGATTGAGACAGTTGTTTCGCGCAGAACTCATACCACTTCTTACTGCAGAAGAAGAGCCATTAAAATCATTAGTCCATGAAGGGAAAAAAACCTGTAAATCTAGGTGTGAGATTAGATGAGATCTAGCATGAGCATTCTACATGGAGGAAAGAAACTGGACAAAATGTCCATCCAATTGCTCCATCACATTCACTATCTCCTTTTTACCCAAGAGCTAAAATACTGACAAACTCCCCTCCTTTCCTTATATCTTTAAGCTTCAAAAATAACTTTGGTAAATGTTGAAGTGAAACAACAAAGGGATGGACAAAATGTATATTCTAAATACACAATATCCTTACTATTTTACTTCTTTATATGGATCTTCAGTATTTGCCGAGTGTCTTCTATTCACTAGGCATTTTTCTTTGTACTAGCAATAGAAGAGTGAAAATGGCAGAAATGTTTCTTATCCTTACAGCAACTTATATTCAGTGAGGAAAAGTTTACCATACAAAAATAGAATGACGAGATAATTTCACAAACTGTTAAGTGGTTAGAATACAATAATAAGCCAGATATAGTCTGGAAGATGGAGCTGATAAGATGGACCAAGAAAGGCTTTCTCAGGATATAGCATTTGAACTGAGATTTGAATGATGAAAATGAAACAGACAAGTAGTTATCCACGTGAAGGTATGGTAGGTGTATAGGGAGCAAGGTCCTTTGCTTAGTTTATTTGAAGAACAGAACGACCTATGTGGATGGAACATATTGGGAAAAAATAAGTTTGATAAGAAATGAGATGACCTTGATTAAATGGGATCAAGATCATTCTGGGGCTGTAGGTCATAGGAAGCTTGCAGACTCATATAGTTAATACTGCAGTTTTCTTCTGTCAACTTCTCTGTGCTTATTCTTCTTTTAAAATGTTTGGCATTTTCACCTCCTCTTTCCTCCAATCCATTTAGATAAGGGATGGGGGAAGTTTCAGGAAAAACAACTCTGTGGATACTCAGATGTGCTGTGTGCTAAGTCACTTTAGTCATGTCCGATTATTTGTGACCCTATGGGAGGGCCAGGCTCCTCTGTCCATGGGATTCTTCAGGCAAGAATACTGGAGTGGTTGCCATTCCCTTCTCCAGGGGATCTTCCTGACCCAGGGATCAAACCTATGTTTCTTACATCTCCTGCACTGGCTGGCAGGCTCTTTACCACTAGCACCACCTGGGAAGCCCAGTGGTACCACATCTGGTACTACATCTGGTACCACTCAGATGTAGTACCAGTTTATTCTAAACTAATAAAAAACCTCTCAATCTCTTCATGTTTCAATCAGCTCAGAAACTAGAATTTATTTTTTCTTTCCAAGTTAGATGTGATCTACCTAACTAAAGGGACAAAGAAATTTTCATCATGGAGTGTATCAGAGAAACTTAAATTTGTGGACATGCTAAATGATCCTTTCAATTATATCTTTAAAAAGCAAAGGGTATTAGAAAGCTGAAAATTGGTCATTATGTCCAGACCATTATTTCCTCCTGGTGACTTATACAGAAGAAAAGTTATTTTACTAAGTAGCTCTCTAGTGGCAGAGCTAAATAAACTGGTCTTCTAGTGGAAAATCCACCTAGAGCTGGAGTTAAGAAACAGACAGTTAATAGCTTCACTTGGACTCACCTGTGCGTTGAGAATTTTCTTAGTGTCAAGATTTTACCACTCAAGAAATAATATGAGGTCCATTTAATAGTGGATGGAGTCTATTAAATAAGACGGTTTTTAGTATCATCACGTTAATTGTTTTATACTTGCCTGTTGAAGCCATTCCTAGCTAAGAATGATAAATCAATATTTTCTGATTAAAATTTGGTGGTGATGTTCCTGTTTACTGTAACAGAATTACATAGACAATATACCCACTTGATCAAGTAAGTTAAATATGTATTTGAAGGGGAGAATGGAAAAGAAAATCAACATTGACATCTGATAAACATTATTTTTTAAATAGGAAGAGTATTGCCTTAACCAAGTTAAAGTTTGTCTGCACACAAAAATCCAGATAATGTTTCATAGTAAAATACTAGCTTCAATCCCATGAAAATCATAAAGAAGAGAAGAATGTCCAGTCAACACTATATGAATATAGTTCTGAAATTTTTGAGCCATGCCATAAGTCGTAAGAAGGAAACTCTGTGATGACTTGAGCCTACTGTTTTTTCCCCTCCTTCTGTATCTCCCCAGTTGCCATGGGAACGATGTAAGTAACATTTTGACAGAATCTGTAGGGGTGCCAGAAATCACAGGGTACCATCAATGCATCAGAAACTGAGAAATAACTGAAAGGCACAAACCAAATATGATCAGGTTGAAAGAAAGATTTAAACTCTGGCCCAGATTATAGGTTCAGTGCTCTCAAGTGACTGCTATTGTAGAAATAAACGGACCCTGAAGAATATCTTTGAAATATTTATATTCTTGAAAATGATAGGTCGATTTCCTAAAATACTTCCTTCTTGAAGGAAAACAGTCTGTGAACTGAAACTTGAGCAGTGGGCCCTCTGTATTGGTCAATTGGGTAGATGGAGGGTTTCCTGGAAGTTCAGTGCTGTGATCACCAGTCCTAACA
The DNA here is from genome assembly GCF_910594005.1 of Cervus elaphus. Taxonomy (NCBI): domain Eukaryota; kingdom Metazoa; phylum Chordata; class Mammalia; order Artiodactyla; family Cervidae; genus Cervus; species Cervus elaphus. The sequence goes on along the minus strand of NC_057846.1, from coordinate 15,649,347 downwards.
TGGGGACTGACTCCTGGGTTTTGCACATTGCTGTTTGGTTAAGACTGGAACCCGAGAACTGAGATAAAGAAGGGGAGAGGTTTACAGCGGTAGCTTTGGATGGCTGCAGAAACACATTCTCAATTGAGACCATAAGAACATGGCAAACCCAGTACAAGCAATGAATTTATTATGAACGATCAGGAAGGTAAGACACTGTGAGTACTCGTTAATGGAAAAATAACATATTTAGACCTTCACAGACTAAAGATATGGGAATCATCCATATGAGCAAATAAATATATTCTTGCCTTGACAAAGAAAGCAGGCTGAGTAATTTATGTGTGCATGCCTAGTCACTCAGTCGTGTCTGACTCTTTGCGACCCCATGGCCTGTAGCCGGCCAGGCACCTTTGTCCATGGGATTCTCCAGGCAAGAACACTGGAGTGGGTTGTCATCCCCTCCTCCAGGGGATCTTCCCAACCCAGGGGTCAAACCTAAGTCTCCCACATTGCAGATTCTTTACAATCTGAGCCATTCAGGAATTTATAGATCACATTTTTAAGAGTCCCTCAGAGATCTGGGCTCTCAAAGAAAGCTAATTAACTAAAATCCAAACTCCCTTGACCTGCCACAAGGGAGGGGCAGTGAGGACACAGAGATAGCAGTGTGGGTGGTTTGTCTTACAGTCTTTTGGGCTCCTCTCAAAGGTCTTATATTTATTCTTTGCCCTAAGGATCTAAGGTCACAGGGTCTCTCCATTTCCCAGCCCAATCATTTTCTTCCCACATCGCACATGCATTAGTATTCCAAACTCTATTATCCTCCTAATTGCCTCCAGATTTATGTTGAGGTACCTATTCTGTGCGATACTGTTTAACATAAGAAGCCCTTCCTAAAATGTGGACCAGCACTTGATCTTCTCAGTAACCCCTTACTGGGGACTCTAATTCTCCTTCTGAAACCCTCTCCTGGGTCTGTGCCATTTACACAGTGTGGCCCAGTGGCCAGTTTAAATGAGACAGGTCTGTGTTATGCCTTAGTCCTGATACAGTGATAAGTGCTTCTTTCACTTTCCAAAGATATGTAGTTCCGATTCTTTAAATGTTCGTCCTACATCTATAATCATGGCTACACCTCCCCCATAATGAGAGTTGTGCTCATCATTATGCTGATTTGTCAGTTCCTTCAGGAGGCAAACCTACAGGACAGAGTCCCCAGGATGCATTCTCTGCACTAAATCCTGGCGATAGGTCTCTGTCCATCTTTTTCTGACCTACTGAATAGATATAACAATAGATGCCGATGGAATTCAATCCTTTCCGATCTACCTGCCTACCAATGGGTCACTGTGCCTCACCTAGACATCGCAAGCTACAAAGTAAGGATAAAGCCGAATGTGATGCCATCGAGCATTCGGTTAACAGCGAAGGAATGATCTCTCTACCATCCTCCCCTATTGTCATCCTATGAGGTTTATGAATCTGCAAGACTGATTCCAGGGTCTTGTCTGACCCTCCCAACAGCTTTCTGAACTGTGGATCCAGGTAACCAGCCGCCACCTTACCTGGGGATAAGAGGATCAAGAAGAAGAGCGCAGAGAGCAGCAGGCGGAGCCTCACGGGTGAACAGCAGCTGGAGGGAAGGAGCGTCAGCATGGCTCGAGCTGGTAATCGCTGGGCGGGCAGGTCCGTGGCCTTTTATGGTGTCCCCTGGGCCTGCGGTTTTTCCATGGTTAGTAGAGCCTATCCAAAAGAGAGTTAACTCAGTCTTCCACAGGAAATCTCCAGGGAAAAAAGTACATGGTGTGGTGGAAACTCAATGGATGAGAAAGCAGAAGCTGATGCCATGGGTCTCCCAGATTCAGGATATCCAAGCTGTCTGCTGTGTTCCCTTATGGGGAAGACCCTCCCAGCAGGGGATTGATGACTTTAGCAGTCAGCCAATGAAGACGTAGTCAGTTCCTCTTTATGTTACATGGAAAATAGAAATTGAGTTCTGTTTCACATTTATAATGTCTAGAATTGAAAGTTTTTGCACATTTTGCCTTTAAAATTGCTGTTTTAGTTGCTCCACAGTCTTTCTTAATTTTTATTTTTAATTTTTGACTTGCTGAGTCTTCGTTGCTGTGTGGGCTTTTCCCTAGTTGTGGCAAACAGGGGCTACTCTCTAGTTGCAACGCGCAGGCTTCTCATTGCAGTGGCTTCTCTAATTTTGGAGGTGCACGGGCTCTAGTGTGCTCAGGTCAGCAATTGCGGCAAATGGACTCAGCAGTTTTGGCTCCCAGGCTTTAGAACACAGGCTCAATAATTGTGGTGCACTGGCTTAGTTGCTCTGCAGCATGTGGGATCTTCCTGGATCAGGGATTGACCCCATGTCTCCTGCATTGGCAGGCAGATTCTTTACCACCGAGCCAGCATGGAAGCCTGCTCTACAGTCTTAATGTATTTTTCACCTACTTGATGTACCAATTGTCAGTGAGAAAATGTTGCCTGCATTACCTTTGGTCCATTTATTGTAAAGTAACTAGACCCAGAGAACTCCATGGACAGGGGAGCCTCGCGGGCTACAGTCCATAGTGTTGCAAAGAGTTGGGCATGACTGAAGAGACTTAGCAGGCAACGAGACCTGTTACCTAGATTTCTAGGATGATGCAGCAATAGTATCAGTAACAGCAGCAGGAGAAATAATAGCGGGAGCACTTCTATCAGTCAGGATCCAGCCAATCAGAACAGAGTAGGGCTTTGGTTTACAGAGGGGACTTACATCAGGATTTGTTCAAAGAGAACACCGAGGGAACCCAGAAGCAACTGCAGGCAGTGGACATCACCCCTCAGTGAGACAACAAAATGGAAGAAGCCAGGAGCCAGGGGCGGACTCCTGTGGTCCTCAGGCCTCAGAGGAGGGGGCATGCTGCCCAGCCATGCTGGTGCCTCTGCAGACATGAGGGGAGGCCTTTCAGAGTCAGTCCTCAGGTCTGTGAAGAGGGGCATCGACTAGCTGTTGCGGACACCTGTTTGAGGACATTGTGAGATGGGTTCTGTAGCCCCATGAGAATGTGGACCCAGGAGGCCACTGCTGCTCCTGGATGCAAGCCATTGTTGCTATAGCAACAGTGACAGGAACAAAAGTGAGGGAGGAAGTCCACCCCCCTTCTCCAAGCTCTAACTCTCCCTGGAGAGTCCGTCCTTGAAGCCAATTGGCAAAGGAGTCTGGGAAATGCGATCTGCACCTTCCTGGTCCCCGAGTTCCTGTGAAGCATGGTGTCAAAGAGGGGGCATCTGGAACAAAGAGACTCTGGGGAAGTGACGCCATAGTGGATGCAATGTTAGAAAGTTCGAGCAGTCAGATTTTTTTTCCAACATGCAGATATTTCAAGTGATTATGTTGTAAACTCATTCTGCATTTCTTAAATTTTAAGTCACCTAGGGAAACAATGTTCCAGAGTGAAATACAAGGAGGGATATTGAACTGGGGATGAACTAAATCAGATTCATTCTGGCAATGGGATCTGATGATAATTGGGCCAGAAGGTGGTTAGACCCTGAAAAAGAAGCAAAAACAAGAGAGAAGCAATACGTAAGAATGAAAAATGCTATCAGTTATGCTGGAGTATCTAAGAACCACTTTCCTATGCTGCCTGTCCATGAATTAAAGGCTCACCATTCTGAAGGATAAGTTATGGGAGTAGGTGCCTCATACCTATTTAGGGCTTTTGTAGGGAGGCTGCAACATGTTCTTGAGGCAAGATATTTAGCCCCTCTGGTTTCTGGTTCTTATCATTGTGTCAAAGCCTGTAGCAGAGTTTTTCAACCTCAGCACTGTTGATACTTTGGGTCAGATAATTCTTTGTTGAAGGTCATTTCTGTCATTGTAAGATGTCTAGTAGCATCCTTGGCTGGTAGCCTCTTGGCTACTATTAATAGATGCTGGTAGCATCTTTCTGGTTGTCACAACTGAAGGTATCTCTAGACATTGGCAACTGTGTGCTGGGGAGAAAAGCGTCTCCAGGTGAGAGGTCTGGTTTATAAGATCTAAGTCATCATGCGGGTTGTTTTTCTTCTACTTTTGGACCACTCCTTAGGGCCAAGGTTTGGGTAGGGTTATCAGATGGGAGCTGACTTTGAATGAACCCAGGTAAAATTTGGGGTTATATGATCTTATCAGGAGCAGAGCCAGACAGGGTTTTTTCCATCACTCAGTATCAGGGCCCACCGTTTTATAATTCAGACTGTAAGAGATGATGATGAGGACTTCTCTGCATGACTGGAACTCCTCCAGATTTTCACCTGACCCCATGGTGGTGCCAGGTCTCAAAAGCACAGGAAGGTTCTGGGGGCAGAAGCCGTGGTCACTCAGGAAGGCCATGTTCTGGGTGGAGGAATGCAGCAGGTTCTCGTAAGTGAATTCTCTCCCGCCATTAAAGCCTGAGGAAAAGAAGCCACAAGCTGTTAGGAGTCAAAGGGAGCTATAAAAGCTGAAGAAAGGAACAGAACTGACGTTTGTGTTGTCTTTTAAGTCAGATATATTGAGATGTGTCTTACACAATAGAATTATTTTCATTAAAATTTAGCTCATTTCTATGAGTTTTTAAACGTGCATATAGTTGTATAACTACCACCACAATCAATACCTAGACCAGTTCTATCACCTACAAAATCCCCGTCATATTCTTCTGTGTCCAATGTCTCCTGTTCCCAGCCCCTGACAACATCTTATCTTTCTGTCCCTATAGTCTGTTTTGTCTTCTTTTTTATCTGTTTCTGCTTAAGTGAGGTTTTGGTAGTTTGTTTCTTTCAAAGAATTCACCCATTTTCATTGATCTTGTTGGATTTATGTACGTAAAGCTATGCCTAATAGTGTCTGACTGTTCACCTTCTATCTGTAGGATCTAATGTACTTTCTTTCATGGCTGGCATTGGTAAACTGTGTGCTCTCTCTCAGATCAGAATGGTAAGACACATAAATTTTATTCATCTTTTCAAAGAACCAGCTTTTGATTTCATTTCTATTTTCTATTGATTTTCTGTTTAATTTCTTTTGTTATTTACATTAATCTCCTCCTTTATTTATTTTAATAAATATTAAATATGCTTTAAAGATTTAATATGCTCTTCTTTGACTATATAAGCATTTGGATACTATAAATTTATTTCAAAATGCTACTGTAAGCTTTATTCCACACATTTTGTTATATCATATTTTTATTTTTACTCAAGTTGCATGCTTATTCATTTTTATCTAGAATTTATTGTTTGATTTTCAAATATATGGGAACTTTTCAAGTACTGAATATTGATTTCTGGTTTAATTCTAGTAAGGTTATTGAGCATATTTTGTATGATCTCGATAATTTTGTGTTTATCAAGACTATTTTGTGGCTCAGAATACAGTTTACATCTCTAAATGCACACTTAGAGTGTTTATTCTACTGTTGTTGTGGGAAGGTTTTAAACAATATTAATTAGATTAAGCTGGTTGTTAGTATTGTCCAGGACTTTTATATACTTACTGAATTTTGGTCCTCATATTTTAGTTGTTACTGAAAAAGAAATGATTATTTTATTGAGATATAATTGATATACAATATTATATTCATTTTGGATGTACAACATAATGATTTAATATACGCATGTATTTTGAAGTGATCACCACCATAAGTCTAATTAACATCCATCAAAAAGCATGGTGAGCAAGCTCCGGGAGATAGTGAAAGACAGGGAAGCTTGGTGTACTGCAGTCCATGGGGTCGCAAAGAGTTGGACATGACTTAGGCATGGAACAACAAAGCATGGTTACAAATTGTTTCCTTGTAATGAGAACTTTAAGATTGAGTCTCTTAGCAACTTTCAAGTGTTGAAGTGTTGAACATCACCCAGAATGAATTTCTGAGTCAAGGCAGAATGCCTGGCAGGACAAGTGTGCAATACAGTATTATTAATTATATTCACCATGCTGTACACTGGATCCCTAGGATTTATTTTATAATGAAGCTTTGTACCTTTTGACCATTTTACCCTTTTTACCCACCTCCAACACCCTCACTCCAATGACCACCAATCTGTTCTCTATTCACTGTTTTTTTGGCTTGTTTTTTCTTTTGGAGTCCATGTATAAATGAGATCATACAATATTTAACTTATTTCACATAGCATAATGCCATCAAGGTCCATTCATGTTGTCATGTTTTTATAGCTTAATAATATTTCATTATATATTAATATATATGACATTTTCCTTATTCATTCATCTATCAAGGGACACTTAAGTTTTCCATATCTGATTATTGTGAATAATGCTGCAATGAACACTGGAGTACAGATATCTTTTTGAGTTAGTGTTTCTGTTTCCTTCAAAAAAAAAAGAACCCAGAAGAAAATCTGTTGCATCATATGGTAGTTTTATTTTTAAAATAGCCTCTGTTTTCATTAAGGTGAAATGATCTTAAAAATAAAAAACCCTAAAGACTCCATAAATGACTGTTAGAACTAATAAATGAATTAAAGTTTCAGGATACAAAATCAACATACAAAACTTAGTTGCATTTCTATATGCTAAAAATGAACTATCTGAAAAATTAAGAAATCAATTTTATTTGTGATAGCATCAAAAACAATAAAATACTTAGGAACAAATTTAGCCAAAGAATTGAACCATCTATACACTGAAAATATAAGACAATAATAAAGGAAATTGAAGAAGGCAGAAATAAATGAAAAGGTGTCCCAGAATGGAATATTGTTTGGTTATAAAAAAATAAGAAGGAAATTTTCATGGAAGAACTTTGAGAATGTATGCTAACTGAAGTAAGTCAGAGAAAGACAAATACCATATGATCTCATTTTTATGTGGAATTAAAAAAAATCCAAACTCATAGAAACCACAAATAGATTGATGGTTGTTGGGGGTGGGATGAATGGGTGAGGGTGGTCAAAGTGTACAAGCTTCCAGTTATAAGGTAAATAGTTCTGGAGAGCTAATAGACAGCCTGCTGTGTATAGTTAACAACATTTTAGTGTATAATTGAAAATTGATAAGGGAGTAGATCTTCAAAGTTTGCACCATGTATGCAAAAAAATTCTAACTATATGTTAGGATGGTAGTGGTAGTTTAGTCGCCAAGTCGTGTCCAACTCTTGTGACCCCATGGACTGTAGCCCGCCAGGCTCTTCTCCGTCTGTTAGGATGGCTATTGTCAAAAAATAAAAGAGAAAAAGTGTTGTTGAGAATGTGGGGAAAGGGGCACCCAGAGCACTGGCTGTGAAGAGGGTGTGAGAAGATCTTGTCTTTTATCTGGGTGTCATTCTGTCTGTGATTCAGCTTCCTGGTGACGTCCGGGAAGATTTCCTGTGAGCTGCCCTATTGTCAGGAAGGGAGACCCCATGAGGCTGCGTGGAGTGAAGTGGTGCATTCTCCAAGTTGGAAAAGGGATTCGTCTCCCCAGATGAAGGGCAGAGGGCTGCAGGGCCAGGTGAAAACAGGAAGTGAGACAAAGTCCCTGCCCCCAACCAGAGCTCATCCAGGCCAGATAAAAAGATGGAAACCAAACCACAGCCAAGTGAGGCTACATCACAGGATTCTTAAAACAGGTTCTGTGTTTGCAAATTTTGATTCTTTATTTATTGAGAACTCACTAAGAATCCCTGTGAGAACAAAAGACAGAGAGGCAAGAGTGAAAGGTCAGGAGAGTAAGAATAAAACATCCAAACAAACAAAAAGTTTCAGGAGGCCTTCAGCGCACCCTGGGTGTGGTGGGCTCGACTTCAGGGACGTTCACCAAGGGCAAGCAGCATGGGCGGCCATCCAGACATCGCCCAGAATGGATTTCTGAGTCGAGGCAGAATTCCTGGCAGGACCCATTTGGACGCTCACAGACCTCCCTGAAACTGGCGCTGCCTGCACAGAGAAGAGGGTGATGGTTACTGTTTACTGGTTTCCTTAAATTTTATTGAATTACATGCAGTGAAGGAATATCTGGAAACAAGCTTGTATGGATTTTTCATTGTTACTCGATTTTCTTAAAAATCTGTTTGTTGTTTACTTGCTAAGTTGTGTCCAGTTCTTTGCGACCCCATGGACTGCAGCCTGCTAGGCTCCTCCATCCAATGGGATTTCCCGGGCAAGAGTACTGCAGTGGGTTGCCATTTCCTTCTCCAAGGGATCTTCCAAACCCAGGGTTTGGCAGACAGATTCTTTACCACTGAGTACCTGGGAGAGCCCCTTAAAAATCTGCTTTCACACAAAAAAATCTGGATTGGGGGCATTCTTGTAATATCTGGCAAGATTAAGTGCATCTAAGAAAGGAAAGACTGCTCATGGGTAGCCCTGTCCTTGCTCTGGGGCTCACACACATCAAAGCTCCTCCCGTCTTTGTCACTGCCTGTCATCTCCTGACACTGATGGCAGAAGTCAGTCTTTATTTGTTATGAGTCTTATACTGCTCATTTTTCTAAAGTTGAAAACACTTTTTAGAGAAAGCTGTCTTTCTGTGTGTTTGTGTATCTTTCAAAAGTGGAACTGAAATACAGATCCAAAAGATAATGTACACAAGGAAATTATTAGAGAGGATATACTTCTGGGGGAAGGGAACGATATTCCTACCTATGTAATGTGCAGATAGTGCCCACATCAGCATTTCTTGCCTCATGAGGGGGCACTCACTGCTTCTCTCCCTGGTGCTGCTCTTCCAGGTTGCAAACTGCTGCAGGAATCATTGTATACATTGAGTTCTTAAGGGATAGGCTACCCACTCCATTATTTTTGGGCTTCCCTAATAGCTCAGATGGTAAAGAATCTGCCTGCAATGCGGGAGACCTGGGTTCAATCCCTGGGTTGGGAAGATCCCCTGGAGAAGGGACTGGCTACCCACCCCAGTGTTCTTGCCTGGAGAATTCCATGGACAAAGGAGCCTGGCCGGCTACAGTTTATAGGGTCACGAAGAGTCAGACACAACTAAGTGACTTTCACTTTCAAGGGCTGAACACATATGCTTGTTAAAAACATTGATTTGTATTTGACTTATGTCCTAATATATTAGTGTTCTGGAAATGGGTCACACACAATGAGGGGCTCAGTTTCGAAAGCGGCTTCATTTCAGCAGTCTCCATATGTAACAAAAGCACCTTTCCCAAGACAGTTTGTGAAACTCTTTGCTGGCATTAAAAAAGGTCTCAAAACCAGCACTTCTAGATTTTTCTATTCCAGAACACAAAAGCCAACTCTTGAATAGCTTCACATCAGTGTAGGGCATTTGTGGCAATTCAACAAAAGTCCATTGAATTCAAAGGAGTCAGATGGATTAAATTGAATTTAACTCTTTACTGTTCACAAAACAATCACTAATTGATATTTGTTATGCATCCACTGAATGGGAGGCCCTTACTGGGGAGCAGGCTCCAAAGGAAAAAAAAAATATGATGGCCCTTGACTTTTAAGATATCATGGTACAGTCATCTTCGTGGCTAGACAGTCCAGGGAAGAGTCAACTAGCTCTCAAAGTAGAACGTTGGCCCGAGGATGAAGAAGAGGTTTGGTAAGTGAGAGCCAGAGGTAAATAAAACATGACTGAAATAAAGACAGTGTTAAGTGTCCCAGGGGATGAGAACTCAAAGCACTAAAGCCTCAAAGAATCTGATGGATGGAGCAGGCTTTGGAAGGAAATTTATGAGATCAGATTAGTGCTAAGTAAGGCTGTGCATTCACAGTTTTCATCTGCATTTTCCCCTATTCCCAGAATAGTAACATTCTCTGTATGTGTGTGTGTACACATGCCTGTCTGTGAAATACACCCACTGCCCCACGCTCCACAAGGGATCTGAGACGAATGAGAGGGCTGGGATTACAGCTCCTTATACGGGGACTGTCCACATTCACCCATCTGTGTACCTTCGGACTCCTTCCCAGAGCTGAGACCCCGAATTCTCAGGAAAAGATAAGACAGTCCTGTTGACGTAGAGCAGTGAGTCGCTCATGCCTCCTTAGATCAACACGTCCTGGAGATAAACATCTGTGCCTGCCCCTGTGATGGGTGCTGGCACACCACACAGCATGCAGGTGGATAGACTCCACCGCAGTGCCATCTTCATCCCTGTGTTTAAGGTCTATTCCAGGAGAACAGATGTTGAAAAGGAAGAGGAAGCCCAGGGTTGGGATGGAGACTTCGGGGACATCATCAAGCCAGGAGACCAGCAGTGTTAAGGGGTAATGGGTTAGTGGTCTCTCCGGAGTCAGGCACAGACTAAGCACGCGCACACACACACACACACACACACACTGACTCAGAGTGGCCTTTCAAGGAGACCCTTCACCTATCCACCTGCCAGGCCCCTGTAGCTTTGGAATAGTTCTCATATTAAGTATCTTAAGATTCTAATTTTTGCTGAAAGTAGTGGAGTCCTGGAGACCAAAATTTAGTAGAATAATGCCCCCGTTTTTGCCACGTAGATCTAGAAACTGCGAGTAAACTTGCCTAAATAATTCATCTTCAGTGCTGGAGCCAGGAGGGTTTCTTTCAAGCCCTTGAAACACCCTTGAAACGCCCTTGACCTCGTGTTGTCTAACTAAGAGTCTGTGGGGAATGACTGAGTCAGGAGGCTGTGGGTCTTTCCAGGTTTCCCAGGAGGTTTCCCACCTCCTCAGGCAGAGGTGATGGCGACGTTGCTCTGATCCCTGGATCTGCTCAAGGTCTCAGGCGCTCTACTCTTACCAAGGCGTCAGCAAGGTTTTGTTGTTGTTGTTACCTGGTGGAACGTGGCTCATAAAGAAGAGAACGGTGAACACGGGGACAGCAGTGGTCATGCTGGAGAGAGGACACGGCCTGGCTTCGTCTCCAAGGGGCAGATGCCACTTCCGCCCGCGGCTCCGGCGCCTGCGGGACGGCGGGGCCGGATGTCCGCGCTCCTCCGCCTCATTAGGGCTCCGCGCAGAGCTGTTCTGAGCCCAGAGCGGCCTTCGCCGGAAGCCGGAGAATCCTCCTTTCGTGGGACGCTCAGAGCATTGGGAGCCTGTGGGCGCGCACTTTGGACCAGAAAACCGTGTTAAATGGGAACATGGGCTACAAATGCTTTGGCCCCGGATGAAAGGGTCTGAGCGAGGAGCCGTCTGTGTTCAGGTCCAATGAGCCGGGCTGGCTTCCTCAGTGACTAGACGTTAGTGAGCTCTTCCGGGCTTTACGGGCCATCCTCACGGTCAGTCGCCTTCTCCCTCCGGGTCGGAAGGCCCACGGTGCTCTGCTCACAATGTACTCAGGACACGCATGTGAATTTGCTTCCCAGACACTTGCCTCCAGTGAGCTGTGAGCTTGCTGCTGAGACCAGGCTTTGCTCCTCAGGGCTGAGGAGGAAGTTGAATCCTGTGGTCATTTACTCTCAGAACCTCAGCAGGTCAGACGCTGGTGGGGCAGGGAAATGGACATACCTCTGAACATGGAGGCAGGAGGTCAGGGTTCAGGTCCAAGTCTCTAGGCCAGCCCCTCACTAGAGGTCCGGCCATCAGCAGAAAGCCATCTTCCTGGAGTCTCAGCAGCACCTGCATAGATTCAGGTCTGCTGCACCTTGATCAGGAGACACTCGATCATGCATGAAAACAGCTGGTAAAGCTGCTTCAAGATGCAGACACCTAGACCCACTCTAGGAAGTTTTATTTTGGTAGGGTGCAGTGGAGTCTGGATGTCTGCATTTTTAACACAGTTCCCAGGTACCAATTCTGGAGTGTATTCTGGAATACTCAGTGGAAAATGTCGCCTTAGATCATCTCTCAGCTCCTTTCTAGCTCTTACATTAGAGTATCCCAAGTGCTCTTGTCTGAGTAAATCTTGTGGTTGGCTTTTATGACTGACATCAACATTCTGTGTGTATCTAGGTGTGTATGTGTGTGTGCGTGCCTGTAGGCAGCACACAAAGGTAAATTGCACACCTTAATCTGTGCCAAGTTAGAGTCCATTTTTTAAAGACAGCTGGCCAGGGGAATAATTAAATTGACAGAGCAATCTATTTGGAAGAAGGCTTTTGCAGTAATAGAGGCTAATTTAGGTTCCAGACTAAAACAATGTGTGTGTATAGAGGGAGGAGCAAGAATGTTTGAGAGACAAAACATGGGGCCATGATGACATTTATAATGAAAGTGGGTACACATGAGTAGCCGATAATTTTAACCTCAGTGCTTAAGTAAATGGTAAGAACACTTACCTGGAAATAGAACTGTGCTGAGAGGCAAGTTGGCTTCCCTGATAGCTCAGTTGGTAAAGAATCTGCCTGCAATGCAGGAGACCCCAGTTCGATTCCTGAGTCAGAAAGGTCCACTGAAGAAGGGATAGGCTACCCTCTTCAGTATTCTTGGGCTTCCCTTGTGGCTCAGCTGGTAAAGAATCCTCCCGCAATGCGGGAGACCTGGGTTCGGTCCCCAGATTGGGAAGATCCCCTGGAGAAAGGAAAGGCTACCCACTCCAGTATTCTGGCCTGGCGAATTCCATGGACAATACAGTCCATGGGGTCGCAAAGAGATGGACACAACTGAGCGACTTTCGCTTCCTTCACTGAGAGGCAAGGGGTTGGTGACCCTCAGCCTGAGCAAGTGTAGATAAGTGCCTGGTTGGTCAGGGAGTTTCTAGAACCTTCGTTGTGGCCTCTGCTGCCCCCTGTTGGTCCAGGAACAACAGTCACTGACACTTTCTTGTCCTCTGCTGAGATACTCAGAAGCCTGCTGTCTGGACTCCCAGGGTTCTGGAGGAAGAGCTGGCAGAGGGCACCTCGATGCTGGGGCTTCCTGTGGCTGTAGGCAGTACACAGGCTGACCACATTCTCCATGCAGGGGACTGACACTGGTGCATTTTTAACGTGCATAAGTGGCCCTGGGGATCTGGGAGGCCCTGATTCTGTGTTTTTAATAAAGTCCTCCCATGCTCCTCTTTCCCCCCAATTACAAGATCTATCTTGAGGAAAAATAATATTAAGATCATCTTCAAGGCTTAGAGATAAAAGCCACAAACAAAATGTTTTTATGGTAAAACTTTATTAAAATTGAAATTTTTTCATTGGTAAATTTTATAAAATTTGTGGGAGACATTATATCAATCCTACCAAAATTATCATTAAAAAGTGAGGCGGCAACTTATTCCAACTAGTTTTTAATACCAGTATTACATAATAGGGCTTCCCTAGTGGCTCAGTCTGTAAAGAATTTGCCTGCAGTGCAGGAGACCTGGGTTCAATCCCTAGTTTGGGAAGATACCCTGGAGGAGGGCATGACAACCCACTCCAGTATTCTTGCCTGGAGAATCCCCATGGACAGAGGAGCCTGGCGGACTGCAGTCCATGGGTTCCAAAAGAGTTACACATGACTGAGCAACTAAGCATAGCATTACATGATAACAAAATCAAATAATACATAATAACAAAATCAAAAATTTCCTTATGAGCGTAAATAAAAAAGATCTTAATAAACTATTAGCATATTAAATTCAACAGTATGTAATTATATATACATATAAAATGGATCTTGACCTATTGGTGATTTGATTTAGAGCAGAAGGAAGGCCCTGATGGGGCTGGGTACAGGGTCTGCCTGACAAGGATGTTGAATATGACCAAATGATCTTTATACATCTCTTGAGATGATTGTGTAATTTTTCTTGTTTGTTCTGTAAACAAGAAAACACAGAAACACAGAAAGAAAACAACTAAACACAGAAAGAAATTTTTTAAAACAAAGCTTTATAGTAACATTTAATGAAACATAGTAAGCACAGCCATGGGAATTTTCCCCACTGTGATTTATAGTGAAAGACTCCACAGAGCCCACTAGACTCATCTCAGGACAGCGCGGCTGACCTTCTGCAGAGCAGAGTCAGGCCCTTTAGGCAGGTTCCAAATGTTCAGATACAACTACTACCATCAACTACAGATACTGCCATCACTTGCTATCTACACAATGGTTAAAAGTTACTCCTAGAATTTGCCTCAATTGCTTATAATAGACTTAGGCTGACAGCTTGACACTCAGTGTGATAAGTGCCCTGTGACAGACTCGGATTCCATGAGGAGACAGTGCAGAGTGGGCAGCTGTGTCCCCAGGGTGCTCCGGTCCCCCTGCTGTTTGGCCCACCAGGGCGGGGAGTCCTGCTTCACCGGGAACCGCCGCTCCCTGTAACACCCACCCCACCCGCCAGAGTCACAGTCACATCAGGGCATCTGGGGCTGGAGGACGAGTCTCAGTTGCCACTGGTGTCTTCGTCCCAGTCGCTCTCTTCAGAGGAAGAAGACACCTGGAGGTCATCGTAGAGGATGCTCCGGGGCCCGGGGACAGTGTGTCCCTCGGGCTCCTGGTCGACGGACGGGCTCTGAGCAGGAGGGGCTGGCCGCTCCACAGGCCGTGGAGAGGGGGGCGCCGTGTACCGGCAGCTCCACCGGCCTTCACCCTCTCTCAGGAAGAGCATCTTGAGAGGCTGGCCCGGGACGCGGATGATGGGCGGGGGGTGGGCTGCGGAGACGGCGAGGGCGCTCCTGGAGGGAGATCTGTCCGGTGGAGGCTGGAGGTCAAAGCATTGCCCCTGGGCAGGTGTCTTCCTGGATACACGGGCTGCCACTCTCGGTCCACGTCCAGTTGTGCTGGGTGGAGGAGGGAGATTCAGGAAGGCCCCCAGATCTGCTGTCGGAGTGCTCTCTGGGGGGGTCAGGACAGAGCTGAGTCTAGGTTTCTTTGGGGGGTTCACACATGTCAGGGTGGGGGTCTGGACAGGTCTCTTGCCTGGAGCCTCGATGCTGCCCTTGGAGGCCTGGACCAAATTCCTGCTGATGAGAGACACTGCGGAGAGGGTGGATTTCACATCATCTTTCCTGATCGGTGACCCTCTTGGGTGACCTGAATCCTGGAGGGATTTCCTCTTGGATGTGTGGATAAGCACGGGCATGTTTGGGTGCTGTAGGAGAAGACCACAGAGAGAGGCCAGGTGTGAGAATCTCCTCTCCATCCAGTAAAACACCTCATAAGAATTAATTTTATATGCTAAGATACTCATCATCAGGGTGCTCATGTGACCTTGATACATTTATACATCAAATGGCAAATGGAAATGTTCTAACAATGTCTCTTGTTAAGTAAAGGGAAGCAAGTTTTTGGTATACCTTCTTCTCGAGACTGTACACAGATTGGTGTTTTGCAGGCGCCTTGATGGCAAAATGAGTTTTCATGTCCAGTTTTGGAGGATGAATCACAATTTACAGATTCCCATTCTAACTTAAAGGATTCTGCTATGGAAGCTACTGATAAAATCACTTCCATGTCCCTGCCAGCTTCTTCCCAGATATGCAAGTAAGAATGCAAAATCAAAGGCACCACAAAAAATGATATCTGAAAAATAAATGATAACATTGGTCAGGAAAGAATGTGAACCGTTTCCTCCCACAGAAAGGACTGAGGCCAGTCGATTAAGGTTGGGGGGGGGGGGGCCCAGCAGAGACTGACCCTCAGGCAGTGGCCGGGCTCCAGCTCCTCCTTCCAGCTCTGCGGCTGCCGACCGTGGGGCCTCCTGGGAAATCGCTGCAGGAGCTTCCTCTGATGCTCCTCTTTCCTGCAACACCAACAGGTCAAGTGTCAGAAACCCAGTGTCCTTGGCACAGTTGGGACAACGGTGCTGTGGCCCAGCCCCTTTCCTAGTTTGGGGGTGACACCAGACCTGAACCCCTCTGCCTTTGTGCAGACCCCCATGTCCTTCCCCGACTCCAGAGACCCCTCCAGGGTCTCCCAGGAAGTCCCGTATCTTCATCTCTATGGCTTTGGGGCCGGTCAGGTGCAAAGTTGTGTGTGTTCCCCACACTCCTTAGTGACTTCAGTGACTTAGGGCATAGTGTGAGGCCGAGTGTGGCCCCTGAGGACAAGGCTCCTGTCTCTGTCTCCCCAGCTTCCCTGTCCTTTCTAGAGATGGCCCAGCACAGTGTCGACAAGGAGAGGAACCGCCTCCAGATTTCAGCCCAGACCTTGGGTCCCACCTCCCCATCACTCACCTCTGCCTTTCCTCCTCCTTTCTCTCAGCCGTGTTAGGGGTCCCTGGGGTCAGTGGGTCCTGCAGCTTCTGTGCTTTCAGGTTCTCCTTACCGAGTCTGGACCCCAAGGGCAGGGGGGCCAGTGCCCCTTGCCAGCGCTTCATGGGGCACCTGAGGCTCCTTGCTGTGTGTCCAAAGGCTCCACAGTCCTTACACTTCACCTGTGGGTGGAGAAGAACCAGGTCAGTGAGTCAGCAGAACCCACAGGCATGAGTCCAAAGTGGACCCAAAGATGGATGGAGAGGGTTGAATGCTGGTTCTGGAGAAAGGACATGGTCCCTCAGGGGATGGGATATTTACAATACTGTGGTCCCCAAAGCCTTCGTCAGGAGCATCAGAGGAGGAGGGGCTGGCGGTCGAAGGTGAACAGTAAGAGCCCCATTGAAAGATCTGGATGAAGCCAGGCCAGACATTAACCCCAAGGAGCCCAGGTGGTTCCTCCCAGCCTCTGAATGGCCTGATCTGCTGGGGAATGAGGTCCCATGGCAGTTATCTTTGGATGGAAATGCACCAGTGAGCTATGGACCCAGAATATTCCAGGTCTAAACCCTGTCTCCGCAGTCCATGCCACCCACAGATTCCCTGAGGTCCAAGCCCCCACTCACCGTGGAGTCTTTCTCCTGTGGTGGGGGAGCCATCTGCCTCCCAGGTCCCGGGTTTTGCTTCCTCACTTTCTGGTCTTGAAAGAGTCGGCAGGCTCTCAGCCATCCGTAATGACCAGCCATCTTCCACACCTACTGGAGATTCTCCTCAATCTTAATTTTTGGATTTCCTCTGTGAAAAGAAAGAAAAAATTGTCATATTGATGCAGAGACACAGAGACATCCCTGCCCTATCGATCCCCTAAATGGGGATCATGACATTGTGACCAGGTTTCTGACAATTTGACTTCTCCTGCCCAGATATTTCTCTTCATAGAAAGTGAAGAACTAAAGAGCCTCTTGATGAAAGTGAAAGATGAGACTGGAAAAGTTGGCTTAAAACTCAACATTCAGAAAACTAAGATCATGACAAATAGATGGGGAAACAGTAACAGACTTTAATTTTTTGGGCTCCAAAATCACTGCAGATGGTGACTGAAGCCATGAAATTAAAAGACACTTGTTTCTTGGAAGAAAAGCTATGGTCAATCTAGACAGCATATTAAAAAGCAGAGACATTACTTTGCTGACAAAAGTCCATCTAGTCAAAGCTATGGTTTTTCCAGTAGTCATGTATAAACAAAAGCGAATGCCGAAGAACTGATGGTTTTGAGCTGTGGTGTTGGAGAAGACTCTTGAGAGTCCCTTGGACTGCTAGGAGATTCAACCAGTCAATCCTAAAGGAAATCAGTCCTGAATATTCACTGGAGGGACTGATGCTGAAGCTGAAACTCCAGTACTTTGGCCTGGCTCATTGGAAATGACTTGATGCTGGGAAAGATTGATGGCAGGAGAAGAAGGGGATGACAGAGGATGAGATGGTTGGATGGCATCACTGACTCGATGGACATGAGTTTGAGCAAGCTCCAGGAGTTGGTGATGGACAGGGAGGACTGGTGTGCTGCAGTCCATGGGGTCCCAAAGAGTCAGATATGACTGAGCGGCTGAACTGAACTGCCCAGACATTTCTATATTCTCCCCTGATTACCGACACACAGATTAGGACCCAGACTAGCATGCATTTGGATTTGCATCCTCAGAAGACTAAGTTTAGAGACTTGGGTTACATGTATCACAGTCTAGGATATAAAAGATCTCCCCACATGTACACAAATATTTGGGGAAAGCTACATTTAATTTTAAGGAATAGGCATTTGAAAATCAAAAATAAGTGTGATTAATTTTGAAAACTGGACTTTCCCATTCGACATCAGAGAAGGCAATTTTCAAGTACAAATTCACTTAAAATTATCTTTCTCTCTACTAGATTAGATGATTCACGGCTGAGGGTCTGTTTTCTGAAACTTTTGTCCCCAGTGTCTCATTTTTACCTAGCTAATGTGAAATACATGTTTCAACAAAGGATGAACAAATAATGTTTTTGGCTTTCAATAGTATGCATATTCAATGGAAATCTAATCAGCCATAAAAAAAAAAGAAAAAAAGTTGAGATGTTATTTTCTAGAACATGGAGAGACATTATTGTTATGATGCTAATGAATTAAGTCAGAGGCTGAAGGCAAACACAAAAGGACTTCACTCCTGGGTAGAACAGTGAGAACAAACAAAAAAGTAACAAATCAACAAATCGATGAACAAATCAGAAGACAGAAGCAAACAGACACACAGAACAGTTAGCGGACAATAGGGAGGAAGCTTCCAACATCCACTGGATCATCGTAAAAGCAAGAGGGTTCCAGAAAAAAAAAACATCCACTTCTGCTTCATTGACTATGCCAAAGCCTTTGACTGTGTGGATCACAACAAACTGTGGAAAATTCTTAAAGAGATGGGAATACCAGGCCACCTGTCCTGCCTCTTGAGAAATCTGTGTGCAGGTCAGGAAGCAACAGTTAGAACTGGACAATGAACAACAGACTGGTTCCAAATAGGAAAAGGAGTACGTCAAGGCTGTATATTGTCACCCTGCTTATTTAACTTATATAAAGAGTACATCATGAGAAACGCTGGACTGGATGAAGCACAAGCTGGAATCAAGGCTGCCGGGAGAAATATGAATAACCTCGTATATGCAGATGACACCACCCTTATGGCAGAAAGTGAAGAACTAAAGAGCCTCTTGATGAAAGAGAAAGAGGAGAGTGAAAAAGTTGGCTTAAAACTCAACATTCAGAAAACTAAGATCATGGCATCTGGTCCCATCACTTCATGGCAAATAGATGGGGAAACAATGGAAACAGTGGCAGACTTTATTTTCTTGGGCTCCAAAATCACTGCAGATGGTGACTACAACCATGAAATTAAAGGACACTTGCTCCTTGGAAGAAAAGTTATGACCAACCTAGACAGCATATTAAAAAACAGAGACATTACTTTGCCAACAAAGGTCCATCTAGTCAAAGCTATGGCTTTTCCAGTAGTCATGTATGGATATTAGAGTTAGACTATAAAGAAAGCTGAGCACACAAGAATTGATGCTTTTGAACTGTGGAGTTGGACTCTCAAGAGTCCCTTGGACTGCAAGGAGATCCAACCAGTCCATCTTAAAGGAAATCAGTCCTAGGTGTTCATTGGAAGGACTGATGTTGAAGCTGAAACTCCAATACTTTGGCCACCTGATGGGAAGAACTGACTCACTTGAAAAGACCCTGATGCTGGGGAAGACTGAAGGCAGGAGGAGAAGGGGATGACAGAGCCTGAGATGGTTGGATGGCATCACCGACTCAATGGACATGAGTTTGAGTAAACTCCGGGAGTTGGTGATGGACAGGGAGGCCTGCCGTGCTACAGCCCATGGGGTCGCAAAGAGTCAGACACGACTGAGCGACTCAACTGACCTGAGGGAGGAAGCTTCAGGGGAGAAGGCAGGATAGTAACGGTCAAATGTGTAGTGACAGTGAGAGAGGAAAATCTGGGTGGTGAGCATGAACAAGTTTCAAAACGCTGAAATGTAATAATGTGCAAAAGGGCAGAGTCGCTGCAGTCACCATGACGCGAGGTAAGCAGCAGGAGCTTGCCCGCCAGAAGAACATGAAGAAGCAGAGCAACTCGGTTAAGGGAAAGCACTGAGCTGATAGGGTGATTGTCCCCCAAACAGAGGACACGCGGATCATGCAGCAGAAGCTGAAAAAGGCAAAAGGGAAGCAGGAACCCAGGTAGCTTTGTGGCTTCGTGTGCAAGCCTCTTGCCCTTCGCCTGTGTGCCTGAAGCCAGCGCCCCCACGCTGGCGTTTCCTGCTGCAGTGCTCCCAGGACTGCAGAGGTGCTCACAGGCCCCGGGACCGACGGCGCTCCCCTTGCCCCGCGTCTGCAGCGGGTCCCTTTTGTGCTTCCTTCCCCTCAGGTAACCCCTCTCCCTTTGGGCCACTCCCAGAGGGTGAGGGGGTTATCCTTTCCCAGTCCTTTTTATTCCTGTGGGGTTCACCCCAA
This sequence comes from Cervus elaphus, assembly GCF_910594005.1. Classification (NCBI taxonomy): domain Eukaryota; kingdom Metazoa; phylum Chordata; class Mammalia; order Artiodactyla; family Cervidae; genus Cervus; species Cervus elaphus. The sequence continues at coordinate 15,629,301 of NC_057846.1, read as the reverse complement.
AATTTTAAAATTAGCTTTGTAATTGCAAAAAAAAAAAAAAAGTACAGATAAAACATCTAATATTAACATCAATGTTAACTCAATTTAAAAAATAAAATTATAAAGTTAAAGACACCTTACCCTATTGCCAGGCCAAATCACTACATAAGTTTACTATGGACTTTTTTTCTAAGTGATATGCTGAACACCAGATTTAAAAAGCAAACCATCCTAAAATCCAGCCGTGCTCCTCCTCTCTGTAGGGGATGATCAGAGAGGTGGGGGAGTAATGCCCTCACTGAGGGAGATGCAGCTTTGAAGGTGGCTGAGGACCAGTCAAGGAGGAATTTCCCTTTCCCAGCTGACCTGAGGCTGCTCCAAGGTCGCATGACCTTGTTGAGAGTTTCTTAGCCAAGTGACATCATCTATTACCTTTGGTCTAACCACGTCTGAAGACATATTAAGAGAAAGAAATAATTCACAATTTCACTCATGTGTGGAACACAAAAGACAAACAAAAAGGAAACAGGTAAAAAGAACTTTAAAGAAGACAAAGTTGACATGATAGCAAATACAAAGATACACAGACCTGAGTAAAGGAAACCAGAAGAAAAGCCTCAAACAAAATGGGGCAGCAAATAGTAACAGAGGAAAACTGCGTTCTTTGGTGTGAGGAGGTGTGTGGTTCACAGAAGCTGAAATGTATGGCTATGCACCTAAAACTTCACTAAAATTGTAATGGGATAATACCAAAATTAGAAAAAATTCAAACTAAATTCAAAAGAAATTAGAGAATCGATCCCCAGCTACCTAAAGCCACATCACTACATGATTTTACTCTTGCCCCATTTCCCTGAGGGACTAGTGGAAAACCAAATTTAAACCACACAACCTGAAATTCAGCTGTGAGCCTCTAGTCTCTCAGAAGATGCTCAATCATGAGTGCTGGACGCTCCAGCTGAGGAGATGCAGCTTCCAGGGAGGCTGAGGAGGGTCAGTGGGGAAATTTCCCTTTCCCACTGACTTTATACTACCCTAAGGTCACATGACCTTGATGAGGTTTTCTTTCCTTTTTTTTTTTTTTGATGAGGTTTTCTTAACCAATCAACATTATGTAGGCTACAGTCCAGGGGGTCAAAAAGAGTCAGACACAACTTAGCGACTGAACAACAAAAATCACCCTGTATCTATCAGTGTCTTGAAGACCCATTTAGAAAAGAGAAATACCTTGTGAATTCACTTGGATGTGGAACACTAAACACAAATTTCAAAAGCAAATTAGTAAAAACAAAAAGAAAGGAAAGCAAACGACACAAAAGCAAACATTCTCAGGGCACACCCAGAACAGAGCAGGGCATGTCAGAGGACAGTGGCTAGTGGATGGCTGATGAGTAAAATGGGTCCACAGGATGGTAACAAAAACACCTAAGTTGTTGGTGCTAACCAATTTTATGGTATACTGGAATTGAAATATATTTTTTGCACACATAAAGGTTATTCTAACATTTTCACTGAATAACACCCTGCAAAAATAATTAAATTTAAAAATTAAAGTATCCATATCCCATTGCCTAGACCACACTGGTACCTATTTTGTCTACTGTCCCATTTCTCCGATGGATACACACCACCAAATTTAAATCAACCTTAATCTCAGCCACATACCTCTTACCTGTCAGTAAATGCTCAGAATGTTAGGTGCTGGCCACTTTGTGCACCTTTGAAGGTGGCTAAGGAGGGTCAGTGGGGTAATTTCCCTTTCCTGCTGCCTTTGATTCTGCTACAACATCACCTGACCTTGATGAGGTTTTATTAATCCAATCAAGGTTAAGTATCACCTTTGATCTAATAACATCTTTTAGACACTTTCAGAAAAGAGTGTCTTTTCTTATAAATTCACTCAAATATGGAACACTAAATACAAAGAAAAAGAGTGAATAAGTAAAAAAAATTAAGAGACAGCAAATGACACAAAAATAAACATACATTCACAGAACAGAGCAGTAGGTATTAGAGGGTAGCAGTAAAATAGGTCCACAGGATGGTAAAAGAAAAAACTTCTCAGTTTTTGGTGCTGGTCAGTTTTATGGCATACCAGAGTTGAAATCTATTTTTATACAAATAAAACATGTAATATTGTAACCCAGTGATACCCTAGAAAAATAAATACTTAAAAATTAAATTACCCATGCCTCAGCGCATCCCTTGTGACTCAGCTGGTAAAGAATCTGCCTGCAATGCAGGGGACCTGGGTTCGATCCCTGGGTTGGGAAGATCCCCTGGAGAAGAGAAAGGCTACCTACTCCAGTATTCTGGCCTGGAGAATTCCATGGACTGTACAGTCCTTGGGATCGCAAAGAGTCGGACATGACTGAGCAACTTTAACAGTGCATAAAGCCACATGAGTACCTATTTTGTCTATGTCCTGTTTCTCTGGGGGATACGCTGAACACCATATAAAAAGAAACAACCTGAAATCCAGCTGGGTACCTCCCATCTATCAGTAGATGCTCAGAATGTTGGATGCTGGACACCCTTCACTGGAGGAGATGCAGCCTCGGAGGTGGCTGAGGGTCTGTGGTGGAATTTCCCTTACTTAGCTGACTTGTTACTGCTCCAAGGTCATGTTACCTTGTTAAGATTTTCCTGACCAATCCAAGTCATATATCAACTTTGTTCCCTCCGTGTCTGAAGACAGATTGAGAGAAGAGAAACACCTATTGACTCTACTCATGTGTGAAGTAGGAAGAAACCAAGAAACAAAAAGAAAACAAGTGAAAAAAAAAATTAAGGAACTAAACAAATGACACAAGAACACACACACAGACACACAGAAGTGAGTGGTGAATACAGGGAGGAACTGGCAGGTGGGAGGGCCCAAGGGTAAACAGTCACAGGAGAGTAAAGGAGGGAAAATAACATGTTGGTGTTGAGCAGGAGTACGGTATGCAGGAGCTGAAATCCACTTGTAAATGTAAAACTCATCTAATATTATAACTGAATGATAGCTCGGTATAACATAGAGATGAAATTTAAAAAAATTAAAGAACCTTTACTCCCCTGTCTAAAGCCACAACACTGCGTATTTTGACTGCTGTTCCATTTCTCTGGGGGTTTAGCTGAACACCACATATATATCAAACCAACCTGAAATCCAGCTGCACTCCTCCTATCTGTCAGTAGAATCTCAGAAAAATGGGTGCTGGACAAACTTCACTGGATGACATGAAGCTACTCAGGAGGCCGAGGATGTGCCCATGGGGAAAGTTGTCTTTGCAAACTGACCTTCACACTACTCCAAGGTCACATGACCTTATTGAGCCTTCCATACCAAAGGAATGAAATGCATGACAAGAGACAGACAACAGAATTGGTTGCTCCTTACCCTTACTCAGTTTTACCACCTGACTATCCCCAGAATTCCTCGTGGAGATTTTGAAAGCTAATGATGGAGTTTCCCTGGTAGTTCAGTGGATAAGAATCCACCTGCCAATGCAGGAGACATGGGTTCGATTGCTGGTCTGGGGAGATCCCACATGCTACGGAGCAACAAAGCCCATGTGCCACTATTGAGCCTGCGTTCTAAAGCCTGGGAGACACAACTAGTGAGTCCATGCAGTGTAGAGCCTGTGCTCTGCACACGGCAACCAGAGAGCGGCCCTGGCCCGCTGCAACTAGAGAAAAAGCCCTCATAGCAAAAAAGACCCAGCATAGCCAAAATTAAGTAAATAAGTAAGGGGGAAAAAAGAAAAGTAGTGAGGTATCAGTACCATCCTTGTGTGTGTTTCTGTGAGTGGACTCAGGCCTTCCTGGGGAATTGCACTGCTTTGGCAGGAACACACCTCATCCGAGTGGATATCCAGGAAGACTCTCCATGGAGATATGGGTTCAATATGGATGTGTGTCAAAGGATAACTTTCCAGGTCCTATAGACAAGAGGGGAGATTTACTTTGTGATGACATTCATTTCTTTCTTTGGAAAAAGACATTGCACTAATTATTTTAAAAACCTGCTTGTGTGATGGCTGATAGTTTTAGGTATTTTATATTCTTGCAGATTTATCCCATGAGCTTATGTGAGGGTAACAAGACTGGGTTTCTGTTGAGACTGCAGTGTGCATAATTCAGGAATCAGCTGAGTAAGATAGACGGTATGATCATGGAAGGAACTCTTCATCCACTTGGCTCAGTTCAGAGGTCTGGGGACAAAGATTTCTGAGGTCTGGGAGGGCAAAGATCAGATGTCTGTCTCTTGAGTCCCTGGTGGTTTCTCTCTGCAGACATAGGTTGAAGAGCCTCAAATAATGTCGGGCCAGATGTCTCTGAGACTCCCCCCAGGAGCTTGCCTGAGCAGGGTCATGACATTCTGGGAAACCTGGCCAGTGGAGCTGAAGATCAGAGCTGTGTCACCCCCAGGGCCTGAAGGGGTAGATGGGGTAGGGAGATGTTGAAATGAGTGGAGCTGAGTTGTGTGGAAAGAACAGTGGAGAAAGGGGGACTCAGAGAGTGGGGCTGAGTCTCTGCCCACTTTCCCAGAGTGCAGACCTGCGTCCCTGTGTTTACAGGGGCCCAAAGAAACCAGACAGCAACACTGAGCTCCTTTAGCCACAAACAATTGTTTGAATATTTACAACTATTATTGTACACACAAATTTTTACTTCTTACAAAACTCTACATTCCATGTTGCCAGGTCTCTTCATTCTCCATTTTATGCCACGTTTTCATGAATAGGTATTTCCCCAAATTATAATCTACTCATGTTTGCTGTTGTTGTTGTTCAGCTGCTAGGTTGTGACTAACTCTTTGCAACCCCATGGACTGTACTCCCTGCCCCCTCCAGGCTCTTTTTTCCATGGGGTTCTCTAGGCAAGAATATTGGAGTGGGTTGCCATTTCCTTCTCCAGGGGATCTTCCTGGACCCAGGGATCAAACCCATGTGTCCTGCATTTGCAGGTGGATTTTTTACCACTCAGCCACCACGGAGACCTGACTGTGTGTTACAGGATTTTTTAGGGGCTTGCACAAAGAATCTTTTAGGGGCTTGCCCTGCTACACAAAGAATCTGCCTATAATGCAGACTTCCCTTCCTTCATGACCCTGACGGTCATGTATAGTCTGAGTACATGTGGACCAGAAGGGTTGCTCTATGGAGAAAGAATTTCTCAGAATCTTCAGTGAAATCACTTCTCTAGGATAAATTGTTCAGAAGTATGCTTTGCTGCTGCTCAACATACTTTAGTATTTCTCAAGGGTCTTCGTCTTTGTTCTTGTTTTAGTGCTTATTTTTTTCACTGAATTTCTTGTGCACATCAAGCCTGGGGCTTGGCTGAATGTTTGTTGACAGTTATCAAAGTCCTAGTGGTTCTCCACATGGAGTGGAGTCCACAGTGGCTCACACTGAACAATAATTATGAAAGAACAACTAGGCATTCTTATACTCTGCTCACATCCTCTAGGGTTTTTAGAGTTGGGAGTTGTTGCTGAAAACACCCATATTGTATTTAGAGGGAGTTCTGCTAAGTTACCGGAGAAGGCAATGGCAACCCACTCCAGTACTCTTGCCTCGAAGCTCCCATGGACGGAGGAGCCTGGTAGGCTGCAGTCCATGGGGTTGTGAAGAGTCAGAGACGACCGAGCAACTTCACTTTAACTTTTCACTTTCATGCTTTGGAGAAGGAAATGGCAAACCACTCCAGCATTCTTGCCTGGAGAATCCCAGGGATGGAGGAGCCTGGTAGGTTGCAGTCCATGGGGTCGCACAGAGTCGGACACAACTGAAGCGACTTAGCAGCAGCAGCAGCTGCTAAGGTACCTGAAGTCAGGCCAATGACTAAAGGCTTTGCCACAGAGTTAGCGCACGTGTGGATCCATGTCCATAGGTGATTCCTGTCTGGACCGGGGAGTGCGATGCCTAAAGGAACCTCCATATTGATTACAGACAGTTATTTAGTGAGTGTGAACTTGGTGAGTTTAAATACTAATGCTATGGCTGCTGTTCCTCCCACATTCCTCATGTGTGGAATGTGGAAGGAACAGCGTGTCATGTCAGGTGAGAAAGTCTACTGAGGGCCTTCCTAAATTTCTCTTTGGTGCTGGGTTCCCTCGTGTCGCCTAAGGGAAGAGCCATGACTAAAGCACTTCCCACAGAGCTGACACTCATAGGGCTGCTCTCTGGTGTGTGTTCTCTCATGCCTTCTCAGGTTTGCATGTTGACTGAAGGCATTCCCACACTGCTGACATTTATAGGGTTTCTCTCCTGTGTGGGTCTTTTGTGCCGAGTCAATCAGAACTCTGACTGAAGGCCTTCCCACACACAAGACACACGTGAGGTTTCTCTCCAGTGTGGATTCTCTTGTGCTGACTAAGGCCAGGGCTTTGGCTAAAGACTCCCACGCTGACAACATTCATAGTGCTTCTCTTTGGGATGGATTGTCTCGTGATTTCTAAGGTAAGAGATTCGATGAAAACTTTTCTCACACAGATGACATTTATAGGGCTTCTCTCCTGTGTGTTTTTTCATGTTTCAGGTAGAAACTTTGAAGAGTTTCCCATACACATGACATTTGAATCGTTTCTCTCCAGTGTGGACCCGGTTGTGGTTTCTAAGATCATAACTTAGAAAATAGCCGTTTCCACAGAGACCGCATTTGTATGGTTTCTCTCCAGTGTGAATCATCCTGTGTCATCTGAGGTTAAAGTAATTATTAAAGACTTTTCTACACAGAGGACATTCACATGATTTTCCTCTAGTGTGAATAGGACCCTATGCATTAAGAAATGATCCTTGACTACATGATTTTCCACACTGTTTGCTAACATGTTTCCTTCTTAAGTGAATTGATGAATGTTGAGGTGAAGATCTAGAAGCTAATTCATCTCTCAAGTTAGTGCATCCAGCAGGATCCCCTTGATGGTGAGAAACCTGTTTTGGGAAAGGAGATATGAGGCTGTTACTGGTTTGCCCATGTCCAGGCAGACACTTAATCATCTACATGTTCACCCTAGAGCATCAGCCAGTAATAGTTCTCCTGGTAATATGTCTCCTGTGTTAGTTGCAAACATGTTGTGTTACTCCCCTTCAAGCACAAACATTCTCTTTTACAGTTTCCAAACCCCAGATACCAGATTAATTTTTTAAACTTCAGTGTGTTCTAAAGACTAGGAGATTAACAATGTTTGTGCTATTGACTTTTTTCCTTACATTACAGCTTTAAGCTCATATTAACTTAACCAATTTCAGGCTATCCAAAAATTTGCTCTGAAAGAACTTTATCTCAACTTACACACAGGCAACTGTGCTCAATTACCAACTTATCACACCTCTGGTCTTTCATTTGGATGACTGAGGTTCCCACCCCTGAAACTTACTACTGACAGAGTAGAGGATATGTTCTTTCTGTAGACACTTTGCAAGAATATCATTTCTTATTGTTTAAGGGATCTTTCACTGCCTAAAGAATGGAAAAAACATAGATTTTAGAATGGCATTAGGGAAATAAAATGTAGACAACCACCACAGTCCATGTGAGTATGTTTCAAAAATTGACACTCAGTTGGAGAAACTGTTTATAACAAAGAAATACTCAATGTAGTATTTGAAAGAAATATTTTAAAAGTCATTGTCTATTAGAAAAGAAAAACAGGATTAAAATATAAAAATGTAATGTGGTCAGGAGACATTGGGTCAGAAAATGGTGGAAAAAACATGAAATGGCAGGATCAGGACAAGAATCACTATGTGAAAATTTAAGTGCAATAACTCCACAAGAACCCTTTTCCTTAAAGAAGAGAAAATGGCAGGAAGTAATATGAATTGTGACGATAGGGGCCCAGAATGATAACAACATGAGGAATATGCCCCAATGTCCTCACTTCCACTTTGGAATATATGCCTGCCTTCATCAGACTTTCATTTGGCGTCTCCATGGACTTAACACGCTGGCTGAAATTGTTTTGCCCTGAAGCTCAGGCCCCTGACGCTCACCTGGACTCTGACCTTGGAGGCCTCCTGCTGCTTCACTCCACAGCTCTTTTCCTGTTCCAGCTATGAAATCACATCTGATTTGCTAATTTGATAGCTTGTTTGATTAAAAAACAAAACGTGGATTTTGAGTGTGGGCTAATTACCCTTTGCTGTGCTCAAGTCATGGGTAAGGTAGTGAAGACAGTAAAGAGATAATTGAAGGTCGGTGCAGGTAACATCTTCACCAGACAGAACAGTGAAGGTCCTTCAGCAGACCAGGAGGAAACGCAGAGCAGCAGCAAGAACAGTGAAGCTGTCTAGGGGCTGATGCCTGAGCACCAGTTCAGAGAGAGGCCACAGAATCCTCAGTCTTTTCCAAATGGGAAAGATCAAAAGACTCTACAGTGGGCTGAATATTTCTGTCAAACAGGATCCAGTAATGACTCACCTTACAGGAGGAATCAAAATTATGTCATATACAGGACTCTGGTCTTAAGCCTTCATGAAGTGATTGGAACAAAAGAATTATTTTTTAAAATATTTGATCCTTTTATTTATGCATTAAAATATCCATTGAATCCCCAGTCGTGTTCTGAATGTTGAGACTGAGTATCAATAAAGATATGAAACCTAGCCAAGATAACCTTTCAGTGTGGTAATGACAAGTGCCATGAAAAGGAATGTCTTCCTCTTAAGTAATTATGAGGACTATCGGAGAATCAGGAAGCAGCTGGAGTGGGACACAGGATAGTTTGTTCAGTGAGTGAGTGAACAGAATGGACACAGGTGCAGGTATGTCCCTGTTGACAGACTCACCTACAGAGACCAGTGGGTGACAGCTTCCATCATCACATTTCGGAACAGGTTTTTCTGGGACTTGTTTAGCAAGCTCCACTCTTCCTGGGTGAAGTTGACTGCTACATCTTTAAATGTCACCAATTCCTAAAACACTATGGATGTTCTGGTTTAGACAGAGCCCTACCACTGTCCAGAGTGGGCGGCTGAGCTGAGGAAGGATGGGGACTGGGTGCAGCTTCAGGAGAAGGAAGCATCACTACTCACCAGGGGCTCCATGCTCAACAGCTCAGTCACCGGGAGCCTTTCTCGGGATCTCACTCACAGCTGATCCAAGCACTAGGCAGGCCAATCGGAGGATGGAGAAGCCACAAGACCCTACTCCTGTGCTTCCAGACCCACCTGAATTCAAGCCCCCAACCTTCAGCTGGGTGTAGCCCCAGCCCAGCACTCAGAAACCAGTGGTGCATCCAGGGAATACCATGCAGCTTCTTCTCTCCCAGATCCCATGTGAAGAGCTAGAGCTGCGGTTGCTAACACAGAAAGTCAGAGTCCAGAGAGTCCGCAAATAACGTGCTCGGCGCTGACTGTGTTCATCAGCCTGCGGCACCTCAACCCTGACATTAGTTCTGTCCCCCATGCATATGAATATCAGTTACCCAAGGACCTATTTTAGATGGAGTTAAATCGAGGACTTATTCCATTTGGAGAAACCATGGCATCCACCCTGCCAGCCTCGTCCTTAACATCCTCTGAACCAGAATGTAGCCGGAATCCAAGAGTCACAGTGTTACTGTCAAAGACTGTTGCAGTTCTCTAAATAAAGAATGTTCAAAAATATGGAAAAACTGAGGTTTAGGAAGAAATTGCTTTATTTACCAATTTACAAATGCTACCCAGAGATTCCAAACACTTTAATATGACAGAGTTACACTAGAGGAAGGAGCAGCTGTCATTTAATTTTGCTCAGTGTCCTCTGATCAAATTCCTTTAGGGTAACAAAGGTCTCCCTGGTTTTACCTGTCATATGACCTCTAACATTAACAATCAGAAGAAGCTCCCTGTAATCTCTCTTCATGTTTTTCACCCATGGGGGGGAACCTCTCCATATATCCAGTCGATCCCTTCATCACATCCCCTCTGTCTTGAAACAGAAATCTCCCTAAAGATATTTGCTCTTCGGCTCCTGCTCTCCAGTCCTCCCTTCACAATCAAAGTGAAAGCCTAGGGATCATTTCCTATCAGAAATGAATTCCTGGATCCATGCCTCTGTGAACTGTGGAGAGGAATCAAGTGTCTAGGACAAAGCACAAGCCCCCAAATCCACTCAAGAGAGTGACTGAATCACTGATTGGATTATCCGGAGCACCTAGGGAAACCAGGTGGGATGGACTGTCTTTCGGTCTTGCTAAGTCACTTTAGTCATGTCCAACTCTGCAACCCCACGGATCATAAGGGGCTGTCCAGGAAAACTAATCAAGATTTGCCTTTCATTTTGACTTAAAGACAATTTCAGAGTGAAGTGACATGTTCTTTTTCACTCCTAGAATTTTCCTTCTACTGATAAGAGGAACAGGTAAATTCCTATGATACGAAGGAAATCCCAGTCATATGCAAAAGGGCAGCCACACCGGTGGAGACATTTCAAGAGATATTCCATCTCTAAATAATTATTTCAACATAAAAATCTATCTCAAGTCACATAAGAATTGAAATGAAGAAAATCGCTTGATGAAACCCCTAAAAGGAGAGTAATTCAGAGAGGCAGAAAATGAAGTAATTAGAAACAAATTACTAAAAACATCAGATGGAGATCAACAGCCAGTAGAACTTTCCAAGACGGAGGGCATGCTCCATACCAGCGTTGTATGATACAGAAACGTCCGTGCCACACATGTATCATGACAGAAGACTTGAAATCTGGATGGCACTACCAACGATGTGAAATTTAGCTATTCAGTTACATGAATTTAAATGTTCCAGTCACATAGGGCTGTATTGGAGAGCACATGGTTAGGATCTTCGGTTAGGCAGATGAAATAATTACACAGATTTAAGACAACAGTGTTAGAGCTGAAAAACAGTGATGTGAACAAAGGTTGGAAATGAGAGTGGCAAAGAAAATTTTGATACACTATGATTCAGAGACCATAAGAGGCTGATTTGACACCAGTGTCTAGAGACAGTTAAAACATAACATTTAAGGAAAGAAACACTCCTATCTCAGTTTGGAGGACTCACCAAAACCCCAAATGGGATGAGCCGGTGAAGCCAAGTGGATTCTGAGGACTCCACAGCAAGCAGCTGATTTCTCTTTCTTCAAGGTCCCAAGCAGTCCAGCTTCTTCTCTGAACAAATGCATCCGTCTGCCTGTTTGACTTCCTTTTATACCTGAATAACAGCCTATAATCCAATCTAGGCTATAATCCAATCACCTATCAGGAACCCTCTTCAATTTGATTAGGTTTTCCATACTAATAGGAAAGTATAACCCTCAGGTATGTTGAAGAGCAAGGATGTAATGACATTGTCCAGGGACAGTGAGAAGATCCATCATTTCCTTCTTCATCCATAAATATTTTGAGTGCATTTTCTGCACCAGGAACCATACTGTGTCTTCAAAACAAGCAGGACATCAGACACACTGGGATTCTGAGGAAATGAAGCTGGGATTCTCTGGGAGAAATTAAAAATAAAATGCAAGATGAAGAATGATGAACACTTGAAAGATAAATAACGAGGTGACCATATAAAACCTACTGCTGGACTGCAGAGCAGGACTCATCAAAGCACTGGCCACACAGGGCCTTCAAGAACATGTTAAAAATTTATTAACTGTGCACAGAAAATGGGAAGACAATTTTATACTCTATTTCTTGGTTAGTGGGGAATTCAACAAAAAATGTTCCTACACAGTAAACTATTGTAATTTATTTTACTTCCATGCCATGCACAGTTGATTTCTATATTGGAGTAGAAATATTACTGGTGTGGCAATGGTTCTTTAAGCTAAAAGTTCCTGGTTCCCAACTGGAAAAAATTAAACCAGAGGACATAGTATTTCATTGTATCTGAGGACATTTTGCTTATACCTCATATAATGCCTGGGAATCCTATTATTTCATGCATTTCAATTCCATCTCCCATGTTCATTAAAGAAATTTCATCTGAAGCTAGTATATTGAGGTAAATCCACTATAATTAAAAATAAAAAGAATATTTTAAACTTTTACCATTACCACTCAATCTCCAAAGGGCTCATCCTTTTCCCTTTTTGTCATCAGATTCTGTATAGACCATTTCCTAAATGAAATAGATCATTTTAAGAGTGGACACTTTCCACCACAAGATTTAAAGAACTCTTGTAGGGTCATTCATTATTTATGCCATCTCCCACATGGAAGGAAAGGAACTGCCTTTCATCTCACTCGGGAATTTATTTCTCTACCTGTGTTTTTCCCTATTTTCTCCTGGCAATCACAATGTATGTTATTAAAATGTATGCACTGTATTTTATTTTCATCTAGTTTTTAAAGATAGTTGATGTAAAGTATGATATTCATTTCAGATGTAGTATGGTGATGCAGTATTTTATAGATTATGCCCCACCAAAGTTATTGTAAAATATTATCTGTATTCACTGTGTTTTGTAATATATACTGGCAGCTCATTTATTTTATACATGGCAGTTCGTTCCTCTTAAGTTCCAACCCCTAACTTGCCCCTCCTAGCTCCCCTTCCCCAGTGGTAACCACTACTTTGTAGTCTCTATCTGTGTGTTTCTGTTTTATTTCAAATTACACACATAAATGATAATACACAATATTTGTCTTTCTCTGAGTTATTTCACTTGGCATAATATACAGTGCAATATTAGTCATAAAAATAAAAGCAATTTGCCATTTGCAGCAACAAGGGTGGACTGGAGGGTATTATTGGTTCATCTGTGGATGGACACTTAGGTGCTTCCATATCTGGGCTCTTGTAAACAATACTAATGTGAACATGAGAGGTGCATGTATCTATTAGAATTCACGTTTTCCTTTTCTCAGATTTTACTCAGGAGAGGGATTTTGGATCATACAGTAGTTCTGTTTAGTATTCTGAAGAACCTCCATACTGTTCTCCACAGTGGCTACACCAATTTGCATTCCCACCAACAATGTAGGAGGGTTCCCTTCTCTCCATATTCTAGCCGACACCTGCTAGACGTAGAATTCCAATGATAGCCATGACAGGTGTGAGGTGAAATCTCATTGTGGATTGGACTTCCATTTCTTTGATTAACATTGTTGAGCATCTTTTCATGTGCCTGTGGCCAAGGGTATTTTTTCTTTATAAAAATGTCTGTTTAGACTTCTGCTCAATTGTTATTTGGTTTTTTTGATATTGAGTTGTATGAGTTGCAAACCAACCATATACACTTTAAACTGCTCCTTCTCTCTGAACCTTAGCATTTAAATATGTTATGGCATCACCCAACCTAAAATTTTAAATCAAACAAAAAAAGATAAGCAAACAATTTGGATTCCTTTTATTTCTAATGGTTTCCCTCTCATACCCTCTTTAATCCAGGTTGAGGGTAGAGCTTATTAGCATTTCTCCCCACCTCAAACAATCTTGTGTTTTGTCCCCGTTAATTCATAGACATGATTCTTGCCAGCAAAGCTAACGTCCGATCAAAATTCAAGTCTCATGAGATGCCATCAGTCTTCATGTTATTTCCATCCTGAGCAGAAGTTGATTCCTTCTGTTGTGAGCCTGATTTTCCCTGGAATCTTATCACTTTTGTCACAGTTTTGGATACCAGAGGGCAGAGGAGATGGAGCTTCATGTGCTGGGTATTTATTCGGGAGAGATCTCAAGATGAACATGTTGGGAAAGGATGAGGAGGAAGAAATCCATGCAGTCAGGAAGCCCGGCTTCACCTCAGCCCGACAGCAAGCACTGGCCAAGCAGTGACCACTGCGCCTACATGGCCCTTCGTGTGTGTCCTTATTCGGACCAAAATATCCAGGGCCGGACCTCCATCCCTGTGGTCAGCCCTGCGAGGGAGGGTGTCACCTTGAGACAGGTGGCTCTTTGCTGATGAGTCACCCCCGCGTGTGCTAACTGGTAAAGTCCCCCAGGGAGTGTGGGTCCCACAGTCCCTATCACCCTGCAGCTCAGAGAGTTTTGAGGACAACATCCTCCGTTCTCTGTGGCCAGAGTGGGCAGTCTTGATGTCAGACCCTCGCAGGCCCAGTCAGGGCAGATGGCCGGAATTCAGCTGCGACTGGGGGGGCGGGGGGGTAAGGGGAAACAAAACTGGGAACTGCATGTTCCAGGAGGCAGCCGCCCTGCCAGCCAGCTGTCCTCACTCCAGAGAGCTGGTGGTGTCCTGTGGGGGTCCCAGACCAGGCCTCTCTGTGCCCAGAAGCCCCTCCTTCCATGACTGGCAATAGGGTTAGAGCCCCCATGCCCTCTTGTGGACGTGGATTCCTTTCTCTTCCTGTTCCTAGGCTTTTCCCCCAGAACATATTTCCCTGTTAAATCTAGACCTCTGCTGCCCCCTGAGGACTGATATCATGACCTTGTCACGCACTTGGGGAAGCCTGTCCCTTAATCCACTTTGCTATAGGTTTATCACCATCATTAATATAATAAGCACATCTCCCTCCACACATTCATCATCGTCCTTACTGTTATTGTCGTTAATCTTCATTATTCCTATTACTGTCTATTATAGTACATTGTGGTTGTTAATATACAACACTGAGGGGACATGCTCTTTGGGGAAGTGTTTCCAGCTGTACCACATGGTATTTCTCTCCTGAGGAGCCTCCTGAAATATTCCAAACTGGCCTCCAGGAGCAGAATCAACACTTGATTCTACCAACAGATAATCAAGGTATGAAACAGGGATGACACAGATAACTAACAGGGATGCAATGCACAGCATAGGGAATATAGCCAATATTTTATAATTACTTTATATGGAGTATGATCCATTATGGACTCCTGAGAGTTCCTTGAACAGCAAGGAAATCAAACCAGTCAAATTTAAGGGAAATTACCCTGAATACTCATTGGAAGGACTAATGCTGAAGTTGCAACTCCAGTATTCTGGTCATCTGATTCGAATAGCTGACTCATTGGAAAAGCCCCTGATACTGGGAAAGACTGAGGACAGAAGGAAAAGAGGGTGTCAGAGGATGGGACGGCTGGATGGCATCACTAATGCAATGGACCTGAACTTGAGCAAACTTCGGGAGATGGTGAGGGACAGAGAGGCCTGGTGTGCTACAGTCCATGGGATCACAAAGAGTTGGACATGACTGGGCAACTGAACAACAACATGATCTATTATCATCATCCAAATATCAAAGTAGTAAATTGTACACCTGAAAGTAATATCCTGTAAGTCAACTGTACTTCTATTTTTTAAAAAATCAATAAAAAATAAGAGCAGGTTTAAAAACAAACCAAAAAAACACATAAAATGAATGAACTTTATAAACTGGATTGTGTCCCCTCCCCCAAATTCGTATGTTGAATCCCTCACGTTGAAGAGACCAGAATGCGACATCCCTGATAGGGGTTCTAGTGGTTAAGATTTCACTTTCCCATGCAGAGACAGCAGGTTTGATCCTTGGTCAGGGAATTAAGATCTCACATGCTGCAGGGTGTGGCCAAAAATTAAAAATAAATAAATAAAAATTGAAGCGACCAGAATGGGGCTTTCTATGGGGAAGGGGCAGATAAAACATTGATTAGGTTAAAGTTTTCCCCTGGGGGGGGGGGGGTCCCTCATCCCAGCAGACTGGTGCCCTTAGAAGAAAAGCAGGACACACCAGAGCCTGAGGAGGGGCAGGCCGAGAAGGACGCAGCAGGTGAGTGGTGTCTACACTCTAAGGATGGCGGCCTCAGGAGAAAACAAACCCACCTACACCTTCATCTGGAAACTTCCTGCCTCCAGGACCAAGCCTCTGGCAGCAGTTGGAAACTTTTTCATGCTAAGTCACTTCAGTCATGTCCAACTCTTTTGGACCCCATGGACTGTAGCCCGCCAGGCTCCTCTGTCCATGGGGATTCTCCAGGCAAGAATGCTGGAGTGGGTTGCCGTGCCCTTCTCCAGGGGATCTTCCGAACCCAAAGATCAAACCCGGGTGTCCTATGTCACCTGCATTGGCAGGCGGGTTCTTTACCACTAGTGCCTCCTGGGAGATCCACTTTATTTAGATGAAACTAGAGCGTGCACCTCTAAATTCAGCCTGGGGGAAGGTGCAGTTTCACATCAAACCCCTCAGGATATATTTTCCATTTCTCTGACCCAGAACGATCTGGTTCTCACTGGCCTCTCCTTCCCAGGAGAACTCGTGTCCCAAGGACGCACAGGTAACAGTGACAGAGGAGATTGACAGTAGGCTTTTCCCACAGTCAAAGAGCCAAACAGACCTATTAGCTCCAAAGAGCTGGAGGAAGGTGAGCTCTCTATTACATTCATTGTTAAACAGCCTCCAGGAATACCAGCAACTGTATTTTTTCCCCTTTGACCATGTGTGAATGAAAGGTCAGTTTCTTGGGTGGATACTTATGGTAGCACAAGTTTTAAAGTGAAGTGAAAAGTGATTTCAGCCCAGGCTCACAGAGGAGGATTATATTGTCAAGGGCAGAGCAAGGTCACTGAAGGCAAGAGCATGTTTTTTACGTTCTTTGCAATTTCGCATTTCATATAATAAGGTAGCAGGCTTGCTGTATGGAATGACAGTCATCCTCACACCTGGGATTTCTGCCCTGAAGTCTCCACCCCAGCAAGAATGGGGCCACTTTTCACCACTAAGAGGAGCAGCTCAAAACTGCTGCAGCAGGCAAAGGGCCCAAGACATTTCCTTTGGGCACTTTTGTGGGGCCTCACCTGGCTCAGGTCGGGTGTCTCCACGTGTGAGGAAGCAGGTGCTCCTGGATCCAGAGAAGAATGACTCACCTCTATGAGGGTGAAGGATCAATGCAGGAGGGAGAAGTCTGGGTAGGTCTGTGTTCATGCCTCTGGCTCCCTGGAATCTGCTAGAAAGTCTCTTAGTGAGCTTGTAGATTTGTAGATAAGTTTCCTCTAAGCAGCAAAGCATGTTTCTGGTCAGGTCTGATGTGTGGACCATAGCGGGGCATGGCTGCGGGTGGGCTAGGTTGGCCCCAGGGCCTGCCCTGAATCTCTGCACTCCAAGGCCTCCCCTCCCACGTCGGGTGAAAGCATCTGGACACTAGGTTCATATCACAGTGCGGTTTGGAAATAAACCAGAAAAGGTGAGGGGTGAAAATCCTTTGTCAAGTCCTTCTATAGGATTTAAAAAAAGACTCAAATAACAGAACTGGACTGCTGCAGGCCCCTAGATCCAGTTGAACAGGCTTTTCAACTTGCTCTAGAGACTGCAGACAGCAGGGTCCAGAAAATGGGCAGAAATGTCTATCAACCTCTTGTTTTAAGAGTCTGCAGGTGGCCGAGATGGAGGCCTCACACAGAACCAGCCTGCAGGCCGACTGAAGAGGTCAGTAGGGGGAAAGAAGCCTGGAATTGGGAGAGGAAATCACACACACACGCACACACACGCACACACACATATTCACATGCACACCCCCCCTGCACACACAAGAGACATCTATGCATGTATATCCACACTCACACAACTGTATACCCACATACACACATGTGCACGCACACACATGCACACACCCTGAACTTACATTTTTCTGTTGACTAGTAGCAGGGCTGAGACATCTCTCATGGGAATCTGTTTCCACTCAGCTGGATTAGGGTTAGTTAGTCTACTTTCTGGGCCACCGCTCAACCCAGGGAGCTTTCAGGATTCAACCTTTAGATTCAGTTGAGTTTGCCTGTCTCAGTTGTGCAGGCAAGGGGGGTCCTTCCCAGGGCCTGTGTTTGCCGGGGCGGTGGGGGGGGG
Organism: Cervus elaphus; assembly: GCF_910594005.1. NCBI lineage: Eukaryota > Metazoa > Chordata > Mammalia > Artiodactyla > Cervidae > Cervus > Cervus elaphus. The sequence goes on along the minus strand of NC_057846.1, from coordinate 15,611,624 downwards.
TCTCCTCTCTGGCCAGACCCATGTCCCTTCTCCCCTGTTGATCATTCTCTGGGTCCTGGTGACCCCAGAGTTACTGATCACCAAGAAGAAAGCACAGTCTCTGTGAAGGACTGCAGGAGACCCTTGGGGTGATGTGTGGTCTGGAGGGTATGACGAAAGGGAGGGGGTGCCAGCCAAGACATCCGCTCTCCTGTCCCGGCCCATCGGGAGGGACTTTCAGGAGTCCTAGGACTCTGTCCCACTTGGCTCTCCGGGTTGCTGTGGATGTGCCTTTGTTCCGGTAGGGGTAAAGGACAGGACATAGTTTATTCAGCTAGTTTACCTGGCAGTTTAATTTGTAAAAGTTAAGTATCAGTCATCTGTCACAGGAGCCTCTGTCTGTGCTCTTCCCAGAACCCAGGAATATTTGGGGCACTGGGTTTCCTCCAGGGAAATTGACTCACCTCCAGCCAGGGCGGGACTCAGCTTCGCGCCCACATCAATGCTGGGACACAGCTCTAAGAAAATCGTGGGCTCCAACTGCCTAAGGCTGCGAGCCTCAGGCCTTGTTGCTTCTCCTACAGCATCTCACCACTCCTCCCTGCGAGCGGCTGCCAAGGGCCAGCGGGAGAGGGGCTTCCCACACCGCCACCCAGGATGCCGCGTTTCTGCTGGTCTGTCTAATCTCTGCACTCAGCTTCGTCCAGAGAGGCCGGCGGTCCCGCCCGGAACAGCCCCAGCCCTCGGCCCTCGTTCCAGGGGACCGGTCCCTGCGGGGCCACCACGAGGGGAGGCTCGGATCTCTTCTTGTTCAACAGAAACGCGCCCCACGACTACACCCCCCGGAGACCTCCCTGACGGCGGAACCGCGGTCCAGACAAGTCTGTGGCCGTTAGACCTGACCTCTGGGAATCCATCAAGTCCCTCAGTGGTCTGAAATACGTTTCCTCGAGGCCCTGAACTACAAGAGGTTTTGGCAAGTTGGAAAACGGAGACTCGAACACTCAGAGCGCTGGCTTTAAGCTACTGAGAAGGTCCTGGACCGGAAAGTGCCGGCGGCCCTGGAGCCCGCCTTGCCGTGCGCGCCACGAGGCGGCGCCGGAGAAGGGACCGGGCGGGTCCACGTTACGGGCGTCAGGCGGGACCGGACTCCTCTTGAACGCGAGTCTGCGAAGAGCCTGGCCAGACAGACTGTTAACAGTGAGACGCAGATGCTCACTGACAGGGCGGAGTGAGCGTCAGGCGGAACGTGAGACCTGCGGTCCTCCTTTGAAAAGTGCGAGAGGCGGGCGCTGTACACGGAGGGCCGGGCGGGGTGCGCGCGGAGCCGCCGACACACCGCGCGCTTCCCCGCAGCGCTGAGCTCCTGTTCCTCTTCTTGGTCCAGTGGATCCGGGCTGTTCGCTGGGAAGAGCAGAGAGCAGGGGAGGACTCGGAGACTCACACCCAAACCCACAGGGACGACTTGGTTTCGGGGAGCAGGCTTCGCGAGCAGACCTGCGCTCCGCTCCTGTGATACGGGCGCGCCCGGACCTGCTCCCGGACGGACCCGGGGGTGGGGGCGGAGCCTGGGGCTCGGGGCGTCCTCCTCACACGACAGCGCCTGAGGGACAGGGCTTGGGGGCGGAGGTGAGCCCGCGGCTGAAGGGGCTTCAAATACACACAAACATAAGGAATCCCGATATTCCTATTTCCTAGCTTTGGTATTTCTCAACATATACAAATCTTTTTTCAGCTCTGTACTTTTCATGTCTTTATTTCTCTCTTCCTTTTCTTTCTTTCTTTTTTTTTTTTTTGACTGAAATGGGAAATGTTTATTGTTTAATTTTTATTTATGTATTCATTTAATTTTTAATTGGACTGTAGTGGCTTTACAACGTTGTGTTACTCTACTGCACAGCAAAGTGAATCAGCTGCATGAATACATGTATCCCTTTCTTGATTTCCTTCCTACTGAGGTCACCACAGAGCATTTCTCCTTTATTTTTCTTTTTGCTAGACTGTTTTGAAGCAAATCCAGGGTACCGTGTCATTTCACTGATCAGCCCTTCAGTGAGCTTCTTTAGCTGATGAGGCCCTTTCTCTTCCAGCATAACTGCCACATTGCTGGCACCCTAATCAAGTCAATAAGAAGCCTCTGATATTACCCAGTCCATATTCAAACGTATCTGGCCCTCTCAAAAATGTTTTCTTGCAACCGGTCTCTTTGATACAGAATCCAAAAAAGGCCCACCCGTTGGTTGTTTTGCCTCTTTTCTCTCTGTAATGGTAATCCTTCTTTCTCCTCAGGCCATTGTTTTTTTTTTTTTTAAAAATATTGTTTTTCCTGTACAGCATCTCATGTTCTGACTTTGACTTATTGCTTCCTTGAGCAGTTGTTTTACTTGTTTCTCTAACCTTTGCATTTCCTGTAAATTGTTAGTTAGATGTAGAAACTTCATTAGTTTCAGGTTCAACTGCTGGTGAGCCCTGAGGGAACTCAGGGAGGAAACAAGAAATACCCACTATCTAGTAGCCATCAGACTGCACCCACCCCCAGTGGTGCAGCTTGAGGAAACTCAGGATGAGAAAACACGGGATCCTGGCCCCAGAGAGCTGAGGAAAGATTTCAGTGAGCTCAAACTCTTGCATCTTGCCATACATAGAAAAGCGCTAAATTCCTTAACTGGGTATATCTGTTTTTCTTTTATTAACAGTAACCTTTTGTTCTATGTGTTGTTATTGCAAAAACTCCTATATATCCTGGCATATATGCTGGGTTCACCAGTTCCTCTTCCAAACAGTTTTATCTGAGAGGCTATCTCCCTAAAAATGCCGGCCGAATATACATAATTCTCAACTTTTTGGTTGTGCATTTTTTTTCAGTGGACATGCTTTTGGCCAGAATATTTCTTGGGTGGTGTTGTGCGCTTCTCTGAATCACAATAGGAAGTCATGAACCTCTAGTCCTGTTGCTTGCAGTGAGGACAAGGTTGATCATTGAGTTTAGTTGGTCTCAGCCTTAATTTTCTATCATCAAGTTCCCTGCCAGGCTTTCCAGTGGATGTTTTAAAGCCATCCATTGACATTGTTTTAGTTCTATGATTTCATTCAGGGGTGCAAAATGGTGATTTTCCAATTCTATTATCCATTCTTCATTTATTAGCTGGAATTTTCTATAAATATTTCACTCATATAATGGTTGTTTTTTTTATTGCAGCCATGAAATTAAAAGACGCTTACTCCTTGGAAGGAAAGTTATGACCAACCTAGACAGCATATTAAAAAGTAGAGACATTACTTTGTCAACAAAGTTCCGTCTAGTCAAGGCTATCGTTTTTCCAGTGGTCATGTATGGATGTGAGAGTTGGACTATAGAGAGGGCTGAGCACAGAAGAATTGATGCTTTTGAACTGTGGTGTTGGAGAAGACTCTTGAGAGTTCCTTGGACTGCAAGGAGATCCAACCAGGCCATCCTAAGGGAAATCGGTCCTCGGTGTTCATTGGAAGGACTGATGTTGAAGTTGAAACTCCAGTATTTTGGCCACCTGATGCGAAGACCTGACTCATTTGAAAAGACTCTGATGTTGGGAAAGATAGAGGGCAGGAGGAGAAGGGGACAACAGAGGATGAGATGTTTGGATGGCATCACCGACTCAATGGACATGAGTTTGGGTAAACTCTGGGAGTTGCAGGACAGGGAGGCCTGGTGTGCTGAGGTTCATGAGGTTGCAAAGAGTTGGACACGACTGAAAACTGAACTGAACTGAATGGTTGTTTACTCTAAAATACAGTTTCTACAAGAAGGGCAGAATAAATGCTTAATCTTTTCTCTTATATACCAACTTCCAGAGTGATAAGTTGGCACCTTAACAAACTCCAAGTATAAATAATATTTTAAGTATCAGTACAACCTTATGGATTTTTCTATATTTTGTGTTTAAAATATAATTTACTGTTATATTTCTGTGTATTTTAATGTGTTTATATATTTTATATATTTAACCAGTTGTAGTCATAATTCTCTGCCAGGATGGAAAATGCTCCATCCTAGCCTACGGAGTCCCCCTAAGATTGGAGCCAGTGTTCTCTGGACATTCACCAGCCTTTGGTAGCTTTTCTACTATCTAGTACAACGAGATACCCCAGACTCATCTTGTCCATCTCATGCTCTGTACTTGGAACCTGCTGTTTCTATAAGACATCCATGGCCTGTGTGCTAGGGGCACTCATTGATACTTCATTGTCTCTGCATTTGTAGGGTTGGGGCTGAGAAATACACACTTGTTAAAAGAGGAAAAGTCAGGATTTTATATTAATACATCAAATTCAAATTTAAGGCTATAGGATTTTCATATAACCTTTAAATTTTACATGAATCTTCTCTTACGTCAAAAATCTTGGTTCTGATGATTTTCTTCATCCTCCCCCCAACCTGACTTTCATCTTGAGAAGCTTCAGATGGACACACAGGCAAGATTAGTACAGTGCGTACCTGTACACCTTCCCTCTGGATTCACAAGTTGTAATTGCTTTGCAAGTTTAATTTGCTTTGAGCGATTACAGAGGAAGTTGCCAGCTTTGTGACATTTCAGCCAGCCCTAAATACTTCAACTTGTACCTCCTAGGAACAGGCCATTCTTCGGCAAAATGTCAATGCAGGAAACAACACAGATGCAAATCTCATAGATACTGCTTTGAGGAGGGGAACTGGTCATGTTGTGTTCAGATGACTTTGGCTTTTCCATTGGACAACAATCATGTCTTGCATCTTCAAAATATATGTTCTGCATACAAACTCTGCATACATTTTACACAAATATACATGTATTTTGTGAAAATGAAATTCTTCAAAGGTACTTAACAGGAAGCCACTGCCTTTCACTGTTTTTCACGTTCAGCTCTGCTCCTTCTCTGAATGACATGCTCACCCCCCTTATTTTCACTTATCAACTTTAAACACCATCTGTTGTCTCATAAACCATGAGGACTTAGTTGATATTACCCACTCCCTTAACCACTGGACCACCAGGGAATTCCCCTATGTTTTTATACTGCTTTTTATGTGTGCTTGTGATTGATCGAAGTGGAATGTGGACTTGCTCTTGCCAGATGAAGGAGAGGACAGTGTGTGTATCATCAGGAGTTGTAAGAAATTTATGGGAAAAAAGGGAAGGCAACCCTCTCTCCCATCAGTGGGTATCTATAGGCCTCATGGTGCAGAAATGACAAAAGGGGCAGTGGTCCTGGAGAATGCTGCTGTAAGTGATGTGTAAGTAGATCATGTGACTGTGCTGGAGTTAGAAATGGTCCTCCAGGGACCAGCTCTTAGGCCTCCTTACTCAGGATAGTTTTATGTTCCTAATGAAAGTTCTCAAATGCTAAGGTTAACCAACCCACAACCCACTGTCCCGGCCCAAGGAGGAGAAGGGGCAGCCGTTCTGGGCTCAGCAGATGGACAGGCTGCTGAGATTGCTGGGTCTGGGATGAGCTTCTGCTACGAATGAGGGGGGCCTGAGGCTGTGTCACTTATCATGTGCTCTCGGTCTCACCTGGACCCCCTGCATCGCTCCCCTGTAGATCTGGTGATAAATCAGAGTGGAGGTGGCATGGCTCACGGCCTCGTCAGCATCCCCCAGTCCTGGACTTGGTGGGTTTTGCTGCCTGGCCTGTCTGCCCTTTCAAACTTCAAACTTTCTTAACCTCTTCCGAAAGGAGACACAAGACTCATTCTGGGCCCAAGGACGTATGCCTCACAAAATCCTTCTTTTATTAAAACAATGGTTACAAATACTTCACATGGCTCCTCATCCCCTCTGCCATCGCTCCTAGCTCAGAGTCAACGGATGCAGCACTTGGCTTTGCCCCTGTAGCAGGTGCCCTCAATCCTGTTGTAGAGTGGGCAGGGCGACAGGTTGCAGGTCCCCCCTTTCCTGGCACATATGTAGCTGTCAGTCCGCTGGCCGAGAATCGTCAGATGGCAGGCACCTGTGAGAAGGGAAAAGCAAGCATGTCAGACTCCTGGCTTGTGGCCACAGGGATTTCCGGGGAAAGCAGGACAGACAGACCTTTGCAAAGCACATCACAGGGGTTTCCCTTGCAAGAGCTTCACACCGAGATGTGTGTGCTCATAAAACACGGCATCTGAAGAGCCCCCTCAATACTGGTGGGTTATGGTGTCTCCACCCTTAGCGAGCCCTCATTTTTTGGCATTATCTTTGAAGATTCAGTACATTATAGGGCCAAAAAGGAATAGCAACATATCTCATCAGAGTGCTTTGGTTACGTTCCTTATTCTAGAAAGAGTCTGTGTGATTTTTAGCAAAGCACTCAAACATTCTGAACCCCAGTTCTCAAATTTAAAATTAAGGAGACTAGATTCTGTGATCTCATTCATTTTCAAGATTCTGAGGCTGGTCATCTTTCTTTTGGTGGAGAAATAGCACTTTTATGGTTACTTTTTTCAAATTTAAACTTTTTATTTTATATTGGAGTATAGCTGATTAACAATGTTGTGATAATTTCAGGTGGACAGCAAAGGGACACACCCATACATATACATGTATCCATTCTCTCCCAAATGCTCCTCCCATCCAGGCTGGCGTATAACACTGGGCAGAGTTCCATGTGCTATACAATAGGTCCTTGTTGGTTATCCATTTTATATATAGGAGTGTGTACATGTCCATCCCATTATGGCTGCATTTAATTCTCCAAGAAATGTATCACTTTTTCCTAACTAACTGACAGAGGAATTGAGATTAAATGTTCTCATTATTTAATCAGTCAATGGTTATATTATGTTAAAAGATGCAGTAAAATATTGGAAAAAATTCAACATTGATTCATGATTACAAAAAAAAAAAAGAAAGAACTCCTACCAAATAAGGAACTGGAGGAAACTTCCTTAATCTGATAAAGAGTACTAACGGAAGCCTACAGCACACTGTACACTTAATGGTCAAGCATTGAAAACATTCCATGAGATTGGCAATCAGACGAGCATAACTGCTATTGTCATTATTATTCCTCATTGTACCTGAAGTACTAGCCAGGGGAATAAGATAAGAAAGAAATAAACAAAAGGTACAAGGGTTTGGAAGGAAGAAATAAAACTGTCTCTACTTGCAGATATTACGATTATATGTAGGCAATCTAAAAGGAATTAACAGGAAAGCTTAGCAAATTTGCTGTCCATGAGATCAATATACAAAAAGAAAAAAAAAAAGAATTTTACTTCTGCAATCTATAGGGAAAAAAAAAGAAATAAAAACACCTTATAGAAGAGCATAAAACATGCCTGGTTTCAAATCTAAAAAATAATGTCCAATATCTCTATCTGTAAAGAATACAGTATTTTTTTGTCTTGGTAATTTAAAGAGGCCCTAAATAAGTAGAAATGCTATGCTTAAGCACTGGAGGATTAATTATTTTTAAAATGTTAATTTTCCCCCAATTAAGCTGCAGTGCTAGCCCAAAACCGTGAAAATCCCAGGAGATTCTTTCAGTGAAACTTGATGAGCTGATTCTAAAACTTTTGTGGCAATTCAAAGGACCAAGAATAGCTAAGGCAGTCTTAGAAAAGAAGGCAAGAGAACTTGCTTTACTGGATTTTGAGACTAATTATAGAGCCACTGTAATTAGACCAGGTGGTGAGGATACAAACATACCAATGGAACAGGGCAGACAAATATATAAATAGAATAGCAGAAGATGCCCAGAGAGATCCATGCAGATACTGAAAGTTGAACAACAGTGGCTCAGCATAACAGTGGAGGAAAATGGTCTCTCTTCCGTGCTTGGTTCTGGAACAATTAAATATTCATAATGGAAAAAATAAACCCTTTACCCTTAGTCACACCATACGTGCATGTTAAAAATCACTGCCAGATGATTATAAACCTAGATGTAAAAGGAAAATCAATAAGCCCTCAGAAGACAACACTGAACACTCTTCATACCTTTGGGCTAGAAGAAGATTTCTTAAGGCATCAAAGTACTAACCCTAAAGGAAAAAATACAACACACTTAACCCCCTTAAAATAATGTGGAAAATTCAGAGAGTGAAAAACTAAGGCACAAGGTGAGGGAAGATATTTGTCATGCTTACAGCTGACACAGGGCTCCTATGCAGAATATATAAAAAAACTACTCCAGATTACAGGGCCTCTCCTCTGACCAGCCTCCACACCCAGGAGACAAATCACTTAAAGGAGCCGTGTCTGGGGCATCCCTGGTGGTCCAGTGGTTAAGAATCTGCCTTGCAATGCAAGAGACACATGGGTTTGATCCCCGGCCCAGGAAGATCCCACATGCCTCAGAGCAACTGAGCCCCACATGCCACAACTACTAAGCTTGTGCTCTAGAGCGTGGGATCTGCAACTACTGAAGCCTATATTCCAGAAAGCCCATGCTCATTCCCAACAAGAGAAGCCACTACAACAAGAAGCCTGCACACACAGCAAGGAGCAGCCCCCGCTGCATAACTAGAGAAGGTCTTCACATCAATGAAGACCCAGCACAGCCAAAAGGAATCAATAGATCCTTACAAAGAAGGAGCCACGTTTGATTCTGTGACTGTCTGGTTTGAAAGCCTCTGGGGCCCACCTGAACACAGATGGGGTCTCCTGCTCTTCAGGCCTGACTGACCTGCACTCCCCTACATCCCTGGCTCCTCTCCTGACCCCTTACCCCGGTCCCGGCACGCTCTGTGCCTTGACAGCCCTGCGGTGTTGGAGCTGATGGCCTGCGTTTGAGTCCCTGCTCTGTTACCGATCATGTGACTTTAGCCAAGTTATTAAGCCACAGAATGGGGATAATGATTCTTCCTCCCCATAGCGGAGCTGGGAGGACTAGAGTAAGAGTGACAGCTCTGTTTTTTCTTTTTTTTTCTTTTTTTATCTGGACGTCTGGGCTTTCAAGGGGATCCCCCTGGTTGCTCAGATGGTAAAGAGTCTGCCTGCAATGCAGGAGACCAGGGTTCAACCCCTGGGTGGGGGAAGATCCCCTGGAGAAGGAAATGGCATCCTACTCCAGTAATCTTACCTGGGAAATCCTAGGGATGGAGGAGCCTGGCAGGCTACAGTCCATGGGGTCACAAAGAGTCGGACACAACTGAGCGGCTTTGCCTACGTCCTGGGCATTCATACCAGCTATCCTTCCCATGTGGTTTGTCCTTGCCCCTCTCTTGTTTTGATAGAGGCAGAGTGAAGAGACAAAATAGGTGATTAAATAGTTAATCCCACTAGGGGATTGAAAGTAGAAAAATATGGGAGACCCCTGGAAGTTAATGATCACTCGAGAGAGCAGGTTTGTTTAACCACAAAACCAAGCAGGCTTGCTTAGCAACAAAACTGTGCAACAGAGGCATCAGACATGCCTCAAAACAGTGAACAACGGTGGCATGAGACCCACATCCTGCCCAGCGAGCTCAGTAAGTTAAAGACCCCCAGAACATGCTGTCTACACACATGATAAAACTCATTTGTGGACCTAGCTTGACCCGGAAGGGATGAGAAAACTCCCTTGCTCAACCTGGAGGAGGAGCAATGTTGGAAGCATGATGTCCACCTAAGAAACTCAAAGAAGATTTTCTCCCCCTCCCCACTTTTCCATTGTTTATAAAGCAGCACCCCATTGCCTGCCCACTTTTAAACCTCACAAATGTCATATTCTAATAAATCACTTCTATCACTTTGCCTCTTATTGAATTCTTCTCTGGGCCAAGATATAAAGAACTTTGGTACCAGAGCTCTTCAGAAACACCCCCGGCTAAAAATGACTCCCAACAGTTTCACTTTCACTGGTTTAGTTAAGTTGGGGCTGAAAATCCAGATTCCCACCACAGCCAGGCAGATAACACAGCTCTGTGAAATGAGCTGAGGTGAGGCAGTAGGGACCGGTGGGGTCTGCGGTGTCCTGAGGAGTGCACCCTGTGTGGAGGCAAAGCCACTCTTTAGCTGCAGTTCACGGTTGCCATGCAGGAATCTGTCACATCTGTTGTTTCTTTAAGAGAAGATAACATGTACACACTGCTGTATTTGATGTGGATAACCAAAAGGGTTTCCCTGGTGGCTTAGCACGTAATGGATCTGCCTGCAATACAGGAGACACAGGAAATGTGGGTTCAACCCCTGGGTCAAGAAGATCTGGAGGAGGGCATGGCAACCCACTCTAGTATTCTTGCCTGGAGAATCCCATGGACAGAGACCGGCAAGCTACACCCCATGGAATCACAGAGACAGATTTTGACTGAAGTCACTGAGAATGCAACCAAAAGGACCTACCGAATAGCATAGGGAACTCTGCTCAATATTATGTAACAACCTAAACTGGAAAAGATTTTGAAAAAGAGTAGATACATGTATATTTACAACTGAATTATGTTGCTGCACACTTGAACATAACACATTTTTAATCAAGTATGCTCCAATATAAAATTAAAAGTTAAATAAAATTTTACAACTTTTTTAAGAAAAGAAGATAAAAATCTGATTTTTTTGTGTGACATATCCTGACTTTTAACTGGGGGAGAATGAAAAGAAATACTATTTTTGAAAATTCCATGAACTTGAAAATGACTTTCATCATTCCCTCACTTCTCAGCTTCTTCAACAAAGCCTTCCTGGCTCCTTGAGACCCCGTCAGCTCTCATCGTCATGTGTCCCCCAGCATTGTGCCCTTAACAGCATTTCACAGCATAATTGTCATTAGCTAAGGAATTATGTAATCGGCTTTCTTGTGCTCTGCTTCTCAAATGTGCGGTCATGGATTCCGGGGCTGTTCCCCGATGTGTCCCCTGATCCCGGGGCAATGCCTGCCTGCAGCGGCTCTTAGCTGGATACTCCTTGAACAGTGAGGACACAGTCTCAGCCTTTCTCAGCACCTCTGCTGGGCTCCCGTCCAGCTTCTGCAGGGACCTGGGTGCCCTTGCCATCGTGACAGCATTCCATGTTCACACAAAGACCATCCGTGTAAGCTAATAGTGGGCGACACAGGCCTTTTTCTCTGACCAGGATGAAAACTGCTCAAGAGAACACCGAGTCTTAGGATCTCCTGCAGTGACCACAAAGCGCTGGTTCCCGTGGGCCTTGATTCCCCACCTGTGAAACGACCCGGTCTGAGGGCTTTTCCAGAAAAGGAGCAAACGGACCCTGTGGGGGCTCGGGGTGGCTGAGCAGTGCCGCCTCCCACCCTGCACTAGCCCCAGGCCTCCGACGTCGGGGCAGCCTGCTGGCAGGGCGGGTATTACAGGGGCGGCTGCAGCGGCCGCAACAACCAGCACACAGCAATGAGGACGCAACCACAAGGAGGGGAAACACCCCAGCTGGCGCCTGTGTGCGGGGCACCTCGGCCCTGGGACACAGGCTGGGGACACCGGTGTGTTCTGACCCAGAAAACACCTGGGCTCTTCCTCCCCTCCAGACGTTTCGACATCCCCCAGAAAATGTGGTGTTGAGCTTGCCCATCCCTGCAGCCCCCTTTCCAGGTGTGAGCATCTCAGGGCTCAGCGGGGGTGCTCAACCTGCAGGGACCCCGCAGCTCAGGGCCCCCCTAGCTCCAGGCCAGAGGTGGGGAGGACCCCACTCCACCCCTTCTAGAAGAGGAGTTGGGCTCGGCGAGCAGTCCCCATCCTGAGGCCCTCTTTACTGCTGCTTCTGTGCAGACAGGGCTTGCCTGTCGTCCAAGGGCAGTACCTAAGCCACTCCAGTTTACACTGGGGGCTCCATCATATCAGCTGCCATTCCTGTAAGGAGTGATTAGTAAGTTCAGTTCCTCCTGCGTGTCTCTGGGAACACTCTTTTTTGAGGCTTTGGATGAGATGCTTGTAATCCTACTTAGATGTCACCAACTGAAAACAACTCTTCATGTTAATATAGTGGCTTTCAAACATTTTGAGTGTGAGCTGAGCTGTGGTAAGAGACTTCGCACGGCTGCTCATGAACACACGTGCTGTGAGTATGATACCAGAGCAGGACAGTGACTGCACGGATTCCTCTGCCTCTCTTAAGGGTCCCGACTGGAGACATTAAAACTCTGCACTGGAATACTTCTGAACCCAGCTGGCCGAGGGGAACCCTGAGGAACCCCTGGAGTAAATGAGGCATAACTGCACAACGACGTGCCGGCCTGGAGGAAAGCACAGCGGGGCTTGCAGAGAATTCCAGAGCTTTAACGCTCTTAGGGCCCTCGGCCACAGCCCACTCACTCTGCCAAAGAGGAAACTAAAAGCCAGAAGAGGTGACTTGCTGGAGATGACCTGGGAGTGAGTGGCGGGGCTGGGATAAACTGTGTTCTTGATTCTTCTGGACGGCAGGGGCTCGCCTTCTCTTACACCAGGGGCATTGCTGCTTTGACCCCAAGGAACTGGCATCCCTGGGCCTGACACAGAGCTCCCCTGCGGTGCACTGGGGAATGGGCCACCCTGGAGGATGTGAGCGGATTTCTCAAGGCAGGTGGATCCCTGAGTGCCTGCACGCAGGTGAGTCAAAGACTCCGGCTGAACTGGTCTTGTGGGCAGGGCAGGTGGCACCTGCTTGCAGGAGAACACCTGGGATGACCCACCCCGGGACCTGGCGAGAGACAGGGTGCACCTCTGGGCTGGCTGGGACGCTGCACCTCTCAGGGGTAAGGGGGCATCTTGCAGATGGAGTAGGGGTCCCCTTCACAGAGGATACTTTCTGGATGCCCAAGAGAGAGACGGGGCTGGGGGTGTGGGGGCTGCCTGGCACCGGACATCCTCGCCAAGGGCAAAGGGGAGGGAGCCTTGAGGGAGAGAGGAGAGAGAAAAGGGAGTCCGGCCCTCCTGCCGCTCAGCTGCCCTCAGGCTCCCAGGAGAACCAGCCCCAGGAGGCTCTAGGCAGGCACTCAGGATGGCCTGGACCCCTGGGTCGGACCGCCCCGCGCCATCTGCCCCAGACAGCCCACTCAGCCCCGGGGAGGCCTTCCTGCTGCCCCGGCCTCGGGTCGCAGAGGCGGCCAACCTCAGACGCGGCCCCGGGGTCCAGCCCCGGGTGCTGCAGGGTCCCGGCTCACCTGGGCCCAGCTGGGAGAGGAGCAGGCCTAGGGCCAGCAGCAGCAGGCGGAGGACCCTCATGGTGGCGGCGGGCGGGTGGCCGGAGGCCCGGGGAAGGAGGCTCAGGGGAGGCCAGGCTCCAGAGGCTCCAGAGGCGGCAGGGTCACCGCCTTTATAGGGCTGGAGGATTGCACAACCGCACACACAGACGTGAAGGGCGGCGTCCAACGGCCAGGGAGAGATTCTAATAAATAACCCTTCTCGTCAAGCCCTGAGTCGTCGGGGAGTCACGTGGACGCGCATCTCCCTCCGGCTGCAGCTGGATCCGGACGGAGCTCGGCCTGTAGGCCTGGAGGCGGCTCCTCCCGCCTGCTCTGCTCTGGGTCCCCGGAGCCGCTCAGAGGGAGTTTCTGGGACGGGAGTGCACGCTGGAACCCCTCCTGCCAGAGGCTAGGGAGCCGGAGAGGTGGCCCCGGGGGCACTGAGCCAGGTGGCCGCCCGGCTGGCAGCCCATGTCAGGCCTTTAGCTGAGCTGCGCTCTCCACGCGGTGCCCCAGACTTCACCCTCCTCCCTCACAAAAGCCAGGCTGTTGCCTTTCCTCCAGCCTTTAGGGATGGAATTTTCTTCCGCCCCAAGGTTGACTAATACTAGTCTTTCTAGTTTCTGGCTGGTGTTGCTTTTTTTAAATCAAAATGTCTCTCAAATCTTTTATAATCCATGAGCTTCTTTTGTCACTTAAACATTTTTTTTTTTCCTTTGGTCAAGACAAATTTTTCAGAGCAGTTTTAAGTGCCCAGCAAAATTTAGGGGAAGGAACAGAGTTCATCATATTCATTTATCCTTTCACTCACTGATTAAGTGTGTATATTTGGTTCCTGTTATGTGCTAGGTGATGTTTAGAGTCTTGGGGTGCAGTGAGGAACAAGATTTATGTTGGTTTCCTGCAAAAGTCTAGTTGAGGAGATGGAAGAGCAGACAGGCCGTTACCATAGCACTCGCTAGGTGCTCTGATTGGCAGCAAGTGAGGACCCCGAACAACGCTGGTTTCTGAGGGAGTGTGTGTGAGTTTGGCTTTGGTTTCCTCCTTAGGCGATAGGGAGATCTTGGAAGATTTGAATCAGGAGAAATACACAAGCCAGTTGCCTTGTTAGAAACCATCTCAGGGAAGTGTGGGTGGAGAAAGGCAAGACTGGACTAGGGAGGACAAGGGAGGAGCTGGTGGAGCAATGAGGGTCCTAACTAAAGTCGTGAAGGGGGGAAGAAAGGAGACATGGATTGAAGGGATGTTAAGAAGGAAAAGTTCCCCAGACACGGAAGGAGACAGATTGAGCTAGATTCCTGGCTCCGTCCAGGACCAAGGTACCATAACCTGGAGGAAGAGGTGATTTGGGGAAATGGTGGTGAGTTGCATAAACATTTCCGCAGGAGTGTCTGTCTCGGTTTGGGTTTCCCGAGATGCAGAATGTGAGCCCAGAACGTGACTAAAGGTGGAGAGCTGGGAGCATAAAGAGAGGGGGGAGGTGACTGGACGAGAAGAAAGAGGACAGAGATGTGAGCCTCCAGCCAGTGGTTCCCTTCCTTGTCAGCGGCAGGGCTCCAGGCTCCCGGGAGGCCCAGCCCTCGAGTCTCCCTCCCAGCTTCCTGGAGCTGCAGGGCCTGGCACCATGGCCAGGACAACCTCTTGGCTGGAGTTGCCCCATCTGTGAAGCAGGGAGATGCAGACAGAGCCCATCAGGTCGGGACAGCTGGCGTCTTCGGTGTTTACACAGATCAGGGGAGGGATTGGCAGTGCACCTGATGTGTGCGGCGCTCCTGAGAGTAAGAGCAGCCACTTGCACTGACGGCTCACGGGCCCCAGGCCAGCCCACTGCCCTGCATGAATGCTGAGCGTGGAGCACTCTGCATCAGAGACGCACTTGAGTGCATTTCAGTGATGCTTGTGACCCAACCACCATTGGCTGCGCGCCGCAGGAGTGAAGAAGGCGCCCTGCTCCCGGGGGGCTGGCGGCTCCTGTTGGGGAGCCTCTCTCTTGATTCCCAGCCACCTCCTCTGAGAAGTCCTCCCTGACCTCCCCTCGTCCTAAAAGTGGCTGGTACTTCTGGGCTGCCCCTTTTACAACCTCCTTCCTCTCAAGTCCTTGGCATGCTTGCTGCGTCCCCCGACGTCAGTGAGGTCTGAGGGAGGGGCCACATGAACACCCCCATCATCTCCCCTCCCAGGAGAGTCTGGTGTCCGGTATAGATGACCAGTTGCTGGAGGAAATGAATGAAATGAGTGCTGCCATGGACTGAATGGTGTCCCCCAGATTCCCATGTTGAAGCCCTGTGTTTGGCGGTGGGGCCTTTAAGGAGGTAATTAAGGCTGAAAGAAGTCACAAGGCCCCATCCCTGTAGGACGGGTAGTCTTATAAGCAGAGGAAGAGATTCATTGCTCTCTTTGCCACATGAGCACATGGCGAGAAGGCCGTCTCCAGAACCACGAGACAGGAGCTTCTGTCCTTCAAGCTCCCAGCCTGGGTGTTTGATTACAGCAGCTGTCCTGACTAATACACCTGTCTGCACCTCGGTTAACTCTCTGTCTCCTAGGACAGTCCCAGAACTCCCTGGACTCAACTCCTGAGAGCTCCCCAACCTCTTGGCACCCCAACTATGGCCCCTCTCTAAATGCCGCAGCCCACGTTTGTGAAAGGATTTCAATCTGAAATGGAACCGGAAGATATAAAATGGAAAATCTCATGCATGTGCCCGCAGAAAAATAAAACTTCAGGACTAAGAAACAGACTTTCTGTGAATGCCCGGTTTACAGAAAAGTGATAATAATACAGTTTTCTTAAATGAGAGGGCCTTGGTCAGAGGTTGCCTCATACCAGGCTTGGAAAGTTTGCTTATGGTTCCAGAGGTGAGAAAAAGAAATGACCTGGGTTAGGCTAATCTGAGCTTTGTTTGCTGCCTGGGCTGGTTCTGTCTGCTCAGGGAACTTTCAGGGCTGGTCTCTGTACTTTATTAACTGATTTTTATTTTAATAGACTAACTTACTCTCCCTTCTTTACATTTCCTGGCCATAAACACAGCCTACCCCACACCTTTTACTGACTCACTTATGGCTTCTACAGTTTGTGTGCCCTGATGTAATTACTGCTGTTCCTGATAAACATCTTTTCGGCAATTTTGAACTTATCTCGGTTTACCTCTTCATGTGGGTCCAAGGTAGCTATTTCCATTCCACTCTGCTGAGTCTGAAAACAGACTCAAGGCCTTGTTTATAGTTTGGGGCCAGGTCAGGAGGGCCTGCATCCCTCACTGCTTTCTGCGGGACAGGGATCATTAACATTCTTTGCCTGAGAAAGCATGGGTCAGGGTCTTTTCAGGGACAAACTTCAGATTTAAGCACATTAGTGTCGAGTAAAAGAAAAAGAAAATCTACGTGTGTGCGTATCCACATATGTAAATAGAGGGGAAAGCCTGGAAACTAACAGAAAGTCACCCAATGGAAGCAGTATTTGTTTCTGAGAAAGGGCAGGGGTTTGGAGGGACAAGCCGGGGAGAAATCCTCCCTGTGTTCCCGCGGCAGGTTTGCATCCTGATTATTCAGTTAGTGGAGCTCACGTGGTGGTCGGGGGTGGCACGTGCCCTGGAATTCCCCACACTTGCCCCTCTTCTTTCCCTGGCACCTGACCTTGGCCGCAGCCGGCTGGGTCCCGTCCTTGTCTGCTGGTCTCCAGGGCATGTCTGCCTCATGGGCCGCGTGGTCGGCCGCTTCCTGGAGGCAGGAGTTGTTTGCGTCAGGCGTTGATCACACCTTGGAGCATGAGACCTGGGGCAGAGGTGCGGGAGGGGGAGGGGGTGCCGGAAGCACCCACTCTGGGCCCCACTGGCTGAGGATCAAGCTAGACTCTTTGGGGCTGAGCTGGTTTCGGGGACCCTTCCGAGAGGTGGTCCCAGCTGTGGACACTGGAGCTGGGTCCTCAGTGCCAGGAGGGCAGGGCCTGAACGAGCCCCTCCCCGGCCCGAGTGTGATGCGGGGATGCCCACCCCTGTGCCCGCAGCAGCCCGCAGAACCATCAGGGCCACGAGGGGAGCCGGATCAGCCCCGGTCAGATAGACTGAATCGTGCTTCAGAGCACTTTGAAGACACACAAGATTGGTTGTGATTCTTTTTTCTCTAATGCATTTTGAAAATTGCACTATAGTTGATTTACAACGTTGTGTTAATTACAGCTATACAGCAAGGTGATTCAGTTATATACATACTCTTCTTTTATTATTCTCTTCCTTTATGGTTTATCATAGGATATTGATTACAGCGCTCTGGTAGTAATTCTACAATCAAGAAAAATCTCTAGTATAGAACCTCCTGTCTCATCTCCACTCAGCCCTTCTTCCCTTACCTAGAAGGGCGAACCTCAGAAATGGATGTCAGTGGATGCTCTTAACTTCCTCCCCATCTTTGCAATCATCCTCCTGGATGCTCTGCAATGCCTCTGACTTCTTTTCCAGAATTGAGTGTCGGACAGTGTCCCTCTCTGGATACAAACACAGTAAGGGTATCATTTAAGTCATAACCCATGGGCTCCCCTCAGGCTTTGGTAACCGAGCTCTGACATTTGGACTGAGAGCATAGAAACCACCTTTGCACAGTGACACCCAGAACGGCCTCTCACCACCAGGGTAGCCCCCTGACACCTGAGCTGGAGGGACTCCTGCATTGATGGAGAGTTCCCGCATCCCACGGCAATGGAGTTGGAGGGGGAGGGTCTCACTGACCACGTTTGGTCTGCCTGGTACCAAAGTCTGGCCTCTCTGATCTGGCTGGAGAGAGCTGAGCCATCCAGAGAGCCCTACAGTCTTCCTATCCTCCAAGATGAGCACTCAGGGTTCACAAGGTCCTTGATTCAAGGGGACTTGCTTTTGCTTCACACAACAGTGAACCACACCTGCCTGCTGCTGAACATCTGCAGGTTGCTTCTTAGTGTTACTGTTGTTGACAACAAAGGCAATCGGAAGCACCTCAGAAACTTCAGGGGAGGATTGGCTCATCCAGTCTACTCTGGGTGTGGAACAAAAGAGCTTCCAGACCTGAAAGGAAGTAGAACCAGTTTTATGTGTGCAACTATCGATTCCCACTGGAACCCCCTCGCCAAAAAAAACACCTCCTGATGTAACCAGCTCTTCCTACGGATAATGGGTGTGCTAACTTTCCAGAACTGAGAATAACTAATGACGTCTGAAGTCTGGAGCTGGCAAAGTCACCAGGATCTGGGAAAGCCTGAGGTGCAGCTGGAAGGAGGCAGATGGTGTGGTGGGAGGCCTCCCGGATGAAGAGGAGGGGGCCTCCCGAATCAGGGTTCAGGAGCCACTGGGTGCAGATGATCTCAGGTGTCCCAGGCCAGCTGTCACCCTCACATTCCCATCTAGCAAAAGAAGGCAGTGAATTCTATGGGGCTTTTTAGGGGCCAGTTTCCAAATGAGGCAGCCCATCAGAATCACCAGGGACACCTTCATGAAATAGCTCCTGCTTGAAAATTGCCAGGAGTGAAACTCTGGAATCTTATATTTTATTTAGGGGCTGTGCCACACAGATTTGAAGGATCATATTTTCCTGACCAGGGGCTGAACCCTTGCCTTGGCAGTGAAAGCACCGAGTCCTAACCACTAGACTCCCAAGGAATTCCCTGGAATCTATCTTTTCAACACGAAAAAGACTCAGGCAACGCCGTGTGCTCTCAGCACAGAAGGAAGAGCTTCCTGCAGGCCTTGTGGCCTCCAGAGTTCCCACCGGGCTGGCAACGTGAAGGCAGCATTTGCTCTAAAGGAGTGGACTCGCAGGGCTTCCAGTTTGGCTACTGGACAAGTGAGGGCCCGGTGCGGGCGTCAGGATGGGAGGCGGGTTGTCTTGGCCCCCACACATCCCCCCGCCCCCACCCAGATCCACCAGCGGACTTCACCATCCGACTTCCTTGCAAAGTGCTCAGAACTAAAGCAAGTTTTATTTTTTCACAGCATTGACAGTGAATGTGTCAGCAAGGTAATGGGGCAGCTGTCTTAGCAGGAGAAAAGGGGGTGCACTGCCTCCCAGCACCCCATCCTCACACACCTGCCTCCCTGTTTATCGAGTCCATGGAAGGCCAGGGTGGGTGCTAAACCTGGGTGCTTGCTCCTCCGTAAATCATTATGCGCCCGCAGTCAGTTCCCTGGCTCTGAGCCAGACTCCTCTTTTTTTCTCCTTATTGAACAAACATCACAATACCTGCCTGTGCCAGATGTTATGCCTGAGCACAAGGAACACCTTGCTGGTCCTAATAGCCCTCATACTATGTGTTGCCTATTCATAGACAGAGATGGGAAAACTACCAAATTCTTGTTATTTGAATATATATTTCCAAATTCCTTGTGCACCACCACCTGCTTGTTATCCAGGAACCAGGCTTTCTCATCACGGGAAACCGCTTCTATTTTCTCCAGACAGATGCTGCTGGGTGCTTACTGCCATTCTAGAAAACCAAGAGTCCTCTCCAACAGGGCCCAACAGAGTCCTCACTGAGTCCCTTCCTGGGCCTTGGCTTCTTGCTTATTAAGAATTAGTTTATAAAATAAAAGACAAATTTATGGTTACCAAAGAGGAAGGAGGGAAGAATAAATTAAGAGTTTGAAATTAACATATACAAACTACTATATATAATAGATAACCAACAAGGACCTACTGTATAGTACAAGGAACTATACTTAATATTATATAATAACTTATAAGAATGTAAAAATGATTATATGTATTATATATTATATATAATTATATATGTACATATAATTGAATCACTTTATTGTACACCTGAAACTACCACAACACTGTCAATCAACTATATTTTAATAAACATTTTTAAAAAGGAATGAGTTTGTAAGACAGCTAAACAAGGACCTTCTGTATAGCACAGAAAACTATGTTCAATATCTTATAATAACCTATAACGGAAAAGAATCTGAAAAAGAATATGTACACACACATATGTATATGGGGCTTCCCAGGTGGCACAGTGGTAAAGAATCCACTTGCTAATACAGCCCCAGGAGAGCTAATTTCCACCCCTGGGTTGGGAAGATCCCCTGGAGGAGGAAAATGGCCACCCACTCCAGTGTTCTTGCCTGGAGAATCCCATGGACAGAGGCGGCTACAGTCCATGGGGTCACAGAGTTGGACACAACTGAGTGAGCACATGGAGTATACCACACACACACATATTTAAAACGGAATCACTGCTGTTTTAGGGAAATGAAAATGAAGTCTTGTTGGGGCTTCAGAAGCAGGAGAGCAGACCTCCGACTGATGTCTGGTCTGCCTGGACTACGTGCCTGCTCACAAACACACCAATTGTCGTCAGCAAGTCAAGCAGCACGTTCGCTAAGAGAGGGAGTGGATCTTGGCATTTTCTCAAGCCCCTGGAGACCTGTCCAGCCCCTGGGGTCCAGAAAAAAACTCACAAGATGAAACAAACAGCCTTGTAAAGATTAAAGTTAAGCCAGAGCTACATTTTTGTGTGCAAACTGATGATGGTATCAGTGGGAGGCCTGGGATTATAATTGGGAGCTCCCAAAACTGCGATCTGAAGTCTTGCCCTTGAGGTGGATGCGCCATATGGGGTGAAGGCATTCTGAGTCCGCTGTGGTTTTCCTCCAGGCAGCCCTGATGCTTCCTCTTCCCCCCTCAGAGCTTGTGTTTCCAGAAAAGCTCAATGGGCTAGTTGGACCCGGCATCCCCGTGCCACCTTCCCGTTCCTAACCAGGGGGATGTTGGGAAAGTTCTGGTTTTTTTCCTAACCAAGGTGAGGTGGCCGTGGCATCTGGTACGTAGAGGCTGAGGGGATGGCTAAGCATCTGGGTATCATCCGGTGCAGGGAACGGCCCTCTGGACCAAGGACCGTCCTCCCAAAGGGTCCGCAGTGCCGGGGCTGAGCGCCTAGGTGAGAGGTGGTCAGACCATTCTGCTCTACTGCTTATCATCCTGCTCCTATTGTTGCTATGACCACGTCAACCGCCTCGGCCTGGGTTCCAGGAACAAGGATTTATCATGAAATCGGTGGAAAAAGCTGGTATGCTGTGGGCTTGATCTTATCAAAGAAAATTGGCAGGAGAGCACACTAGGCTCGGGTTACTCATCAGGAAACAACTGCGGAGCTTCTAGTCCCCGGCAGAGCCGCGCAGTGATCCAGGCCTGCCATCTGACAGCCGCGGGCGCTGAGGGCTGGAAACAGGGTCTGCACGGGACCGAGTGAGATGTAGGCCAGGGATGCCCCACTTTGCTCCGAAGTTCTGTCATCACCAGTTTCACAAGCAATCACGGGGAAAGCACTCCAGGGCAGGCGCACACTGCGTTCACAAGAAGCCGTTAAGAATAAATGTGCCCTAAATTACTCTTAAATAGCCAACACCATTTTGAGTTGTTGGAGGTAAACAGTTTCCCAGTGCACTTGGATCCAAGTATCACTGGTCCCTTATGGGGTGCTCCATTCCTCCCACAGGGTGACTGCTCGTCTGCTCTGTGTCTGGGACCCTCTTACTCTGGGGTCAGCTGTGGTCGAGGTGCTGGTCTGTCCACGGGCACCATCACCCCATGCCTTCATGTGTGGGCTTGAGGCAGCCCGCCCACATGGGGAACTCCTGTGAGATTTGGGGTCTGCAGTCTGGAGACTGTGACTCTAGGAAGATGGGGGGCCTTCTTGGACTCCCAGGAGTGAGGCCTCTCACACCCCCAGGACCAGGCGTGCAAAGGGGCTGAGGCTGTGGTCGTGGGCTACGGCCCAGCTGGGGACACTCCCGCAGGGCCCGCTGTTTGGGCAGGGGCTGACTCTCTCTGATTCAACTCGGGCGATTCAAGGACTGCGGGGTCCTTGATGCTAGAACTTTCACTTCAGTGGATGAGGGGGAAGATGGACAGCAAACACAAACAGTACACACACGTGTATGAGTGTTTGTATGAACAAATCTGTGTGTGAGGAAAAGGAGGCGGCAGAAAGGATGAAGGGGGTAGTTCAGAGGGCGGGTGGGGGAAAGTGTCTGAGGAGGGAAACTGAGGCCTGCACAGGATGAGGCAGCGGCTCTGTGCGCGCCTGGGGGCAAGAGTCGTCTCGTTGCTAGTTCCCAGTGAGGCACGCACTCCCACAGGGGGTACACACAGGTGCACACACATGCCTGCATGTGCACACAGACACACCACATAGGCATGCACCCATCCATTTTATAAGAGGTAGAAAAAAAACTGTCCAGACTGTTATCCCTTGAATATTTCCGGTACAATTCAGCCAGTGTTTTCTAAGCTCCTGCAGTGCGCCTGAGAGTTGGTCACTGAACAAAAGTGTCTCGGGAGTAGGAACACGGTTTCAGAAACAGCTTTGCTACTTCTCCACCTTCAGGTGAAGGAGCCAGCAGATCTCAGGCTTGCTGATCATTTAAAAGGCCACGTCAAAGTCAAATAAACTAAGTGATTTAGAAAACTTTGCTTAGCAAAAAAAAAAAGAAAGAAAGAAAGAAGCCAAATCCAGAAAACACATCTTACAGATTTTATGCAGGTTGGTGGAAAAGCAAAATGATGACATAGTTTGAACTTTTCTTGTTAAAGAAGGAAAAAGGACAGAGCAGGAGCCTAGAAACTTCCAAGAGTGGTTATTTAGTGAAGAAATCTGCTTTGGGCTCTGGAATCATGTATGTTTGTTTATGTATATGGTCCTCAGTTCAGAGAAACAAATCAACCTGAGATCACTTTCCAGAGTTAATAATGGCATTTTTCTTACATTAAATGAATAATGCCTCTTTCCTCAATGGCCGAGAGTTGCACTCTCAGCTCCCTGAGAGGTGACACTGGCCTGTCTGAAGCGGCAGAAGGTTCCTTCCTCCTCTCTGAAAGGAGGTGGGGTCCCCTCTTCCCTTCAGGAAAACCTGCATTATTTCACTTGAGATACAGCCTCATCAAGACCAGTGTGGTAAATGTGAGATGATGATTTTTACAATCTGAGAATCTCAAGGATCATGAACAGTTGTCACTGCATGTGAATCACAGGAAAAGTTCTGTTGAAATGTTTAACCAGTGACACTTCAACTTTTCTCTAAGTTAAAAAACAATTTTAGTCACAGTATTTTACAACTGCCCATTGACCAGCCAGAACTGCTTATTCCTGGTTCAGTCAATGTTCTCAATGACCTTAACACTTTCAGGTAATAAAGTCATGAGACCAAAAGGCAGAGAGGAAAGTTAGACACTTGCAAAACAGAATTCTGCAGACCCTGATGGCCTGTGCCACAAGTTACCTGCCCAGCAGCAAATAGTGATCACTGAACAGCTTCCAACAGACGTAGAGTGTTCAAATTCTAAACTCCTTCAAATAAAATCCATATGTAGGAAGTGCAGACCCAGAGTCTGTTTCTTTCATGGAAGAATAATCTGCATGAAACCACTGCTTGTTGGAACTGAGGAAGGGATGAAGACAAAATCTAAAAACATAGAGTCATTTCCTTCATTTTGTGTAAAAGCTAAAAATAGATTCTTAGTTGAAGAGCTTGTTTTTAACGTTCCTTCTTTCATTTCTGTGGCTATTTAGGTGTTTTGCCTTCTAAGAGTCACTGAAGCAAAGCACAGAAATAGTTTAGATATTATACATAGTATTCTCTGCAGGTGGCAGCATCACCACCCTGGTTTGGTGGTAACAAGCGAATGGCAAGCTTTAACTTGAGCAAAGTGTTCTCTCAGCATGTTCACAGGCCTTTCCTATGAGGTAATCAGTGTTATGCATGTAATTTCTGTTAAGTATCCAATAAGGAAGGACAGAAAGACCAAACAGAACAGCGATTGTCTGTGTTCAGTGCCTGAAAGCACACCGCCAATGGACAGTGCATGCGGTTCATTTTCCTTTTTATTCTATGTGATGTTTGTTCCGATTATGTTTATTGAAATGAAATGTTATGTTTGTTGAATCTAATATTAAAAATAGGACTAATAATTTTTACATCTTTTAAAAATGCACAGGCTGGCATACACAAACATAATAAAAGTTTTCACCAGGAAACATTTGGGAAGCATTGCTCGGAAGGATGTGGTTGCGTGGGGTGGTGGGGAGGTGAGCTGAGGTGATGGGCAGAACCCCAGTTCTGACCACATCTGACCTGATGGGGTGAGAGTTGCCAGCTCCGTGTGCATATTTCGACCAACTTGGTTTTCTTTCTGGGAGTCAGATTTATTTGTTTTCTCTGAAACGACTTTCTCGTTTAAAAGAGTGTAGTGGTTAAAAAAACAAAAGCAAAACCAACCTGGGATCCCTGGCAGGGTGCCTAGAAGGACCATTTGCACAAGCTGAGGAGCTGCCGGGCCTGGGAGGTCCAGGAGGAGGATGGGGCGAGCTCCCGCCCTCTAGTGGTCGGACAGAGACTTGCGCACACTCCACCTCCCAGAGTTAGCCTTTCTCTTCAGAACTCCTGCCTGACCCCCTCTTATTTTACAATGTTCTTTTTTTTTTTTTTAGTTTTTAAATTAGTTTTGGAGTATGGTTGATTTATAATGTTGTGTTAGCCTCAGGAGTACAGCAAAGTGAATCGGTTATACATATACATGTATCCACTCTCTTTTAGATTCTTTCCTCTATAGGCCATCATAGAGTATTGAGGAGAGTTGGCCTATAGAGTTCCCTGTGCTGTGCAGCAGGTTCTTATTAGTTATCTGTTTTCCATAGAGCAGTGTGTATATGTTAGTCCCAATCTCCTAGACCATCCTTCCCTCACCCCCACGACAGCCTGGTAACCATAAGCCTATCTTCCACATCTGTGACTCCATTTTGTAAATAAGTTCATTTGCACTCTGTTAGATTCCATTCCTTTTGATAAACATGAAAGCCTCACACTTAACAGTCCTCCCCTTTTCCACCCAAAGATTCCTGGGGATGCTTGCCAAGAATTCATTCAACTTGCTACATATTTTCATCAGCTAAGATTTGGTCCAATCTTTCTTGAAGCTTGTAATATAAAAATAAAAGTTGTCCCCCCATATGTCAAATGTAGATAATATTATAACCCTGAATACACTTAGGTAAACAACTCCCCTCACCTTGGCAAGATTCCTGTTCTCTCCTGGAGCTGCATGTTCCTGAATGATGCCCCTTGCTTTAGTTCCTGCTGAAGATCCCAGTCCCTTGAAGTTTCCCTGTTATTTTCCTGCACGTTTCAGGGGCAGTGATGCAGGTTCTATGAAGCAGGTTTCCGTTGCTCTGTTTCCTTTTGCTTCCCTCCCTTTCCCTCCCCTCCTCTTTCTCACCCTCTTTCTATATCCTCAGCCTGTCTTGTCTTGTGGAGGGAAAACTGCTAAAGGAGAGGTAACCCAGCTCCAAGCTTGTGTAGACAGCGGTTCCAGTGAGCTACCTGTATCACCTCATTTATTTTACCCAGCAGCTTCCGGCGGGAGGTAAGAACTTAGAAACGGGAGCTCTGTCCACTCTGCTCAGAGGGGCTCGGGAGTGGCGGTCTCTTCTGATGGACCATGGGAGGAAGGAAGCAACGGAAACCACACGGCCGATGGTCAGTGGGGCTTCCCAGAGACCCGCCATCATCACCCAGCGTCTCCACGGAAGCTCTCCCCTGAGCCCTGCGCTCCCCGGGAGTGGCTGCCCCCTGAGCCTCCCCGGCTCCCGGGTCCTCTGCCCACCCCAACCCCCACTCCGGCTTCCCGGCCCTGGCATTGGGGCCGCCCTTCCTGCTGTGTCTCTTAGCTTCTGTTTCTCCCACCAGCTGTGCCTCTGTGTGTCAATTATGTGCAGGGCTGCAGAACCACATGGTCCACATCATGCTATCCCAACCTCAGCTACAGCCTGTGGCCTAGTTTTGGTGAAGAGACTTAGAACTTTTCCAGGATTGTCTTGTGTGTGTGTGTGTGGGGGGGGGGGTGTTCCCAAAAGGTTCTGGAACCCAGGAAAAGTTACTTCAGAGTGTAGACAATCGCAGCCCATCCCTGTGGGGCTTTCTGCGGTGGGGGTGCCTCCCATCTTTTTCCTCTTCACTTGTCCAGATTTGGTTGTGAGTCAGTCAGGGTTCTCCACAGAAATAACCCATTTCTTTAAAGGATCATCTCACACCATTATGAAATTAAGTCCCAAAACACACAAACAAACAGATCAGTGCAGTAGACCAGCAAGACTCAGGGAGGAGCTGATACTGGAGTTCAAATCTGAAGGCCGGCTGCTGGCAGAATTCCTTCCCTTTGGGGGAAGTCGGCCTTTGTTCAGGCCCCAACTGATTGGACAAGGCCCACCCATGGCACGCAGGAGTTAATAATAACCTGCTTTAATGGCAACCCACTCCAATACTCTTTCCTGGAAAATCCCATAGACAGAGGAGCCTAGTAAGCCACATCCATGGGGTTGCAAAGAGTCGGACACGACTGAGCAACTTCACTTCACTTTATCAAAGTCCACTGATTTAAATCTAAGTCTCATTTCCAAGCATCCTCACAGGAACATCCAGAATGACGTTTGGCCGAATATCCAGGCAGCAAGGCCCAGCCACGTCCGCACATAAGATGAACCAGCACAAGGAGTTTCTCCAGTTTGGTCTTCTCTGTCTTCTGTGTCCCCTTTTCCTCACAGTGTGGGTTTTCAGTGATTAGAAGCTTTTCGATGGACAGCATCTGAAGTTCCTTAGAGGTAAGAGGACACATGGAGTGGTCCTCCATCCCTCCTCTCCGGCCCATTTATCCATTTTAAAATTAGACCTAAAGGACTCTTTTTATTACAAAGCCTGCATTTTGTCTTTGCTAATTTTTAATTGAAGCAGAGCTTGCATAGAGTGAGGAGCACAGATCCTGAGTGTTCAGCTGGAACCCGCATCCCCATCAAGCTATGGGATGGCTCTGTCCAGCCCCAAGTTACCTTGACCCCCTCCCCTCCTCCCTTCCAACACTCTCCTGCTCATCCCGCCTGCAGAACTCTGTGGAATCTGGGTGGTGAGGTCGGGACACACTCCTAGCAGTGCAAGGACACCCAGCTTTGTATTCCAGTAGTTCTGATACGTTCCTATAGTTTAATGCCAGTAGTTCTCAACTCACATGGTTTTTCATTGTAGTTTACCTTTAAATAACACTCTCATCTTCACTGAATGGTGGGCGTTAGTCCCTTGGACTACAAGGAGATCAAACCAGTCAATCCTAAGGGAAATCAACCCAGAATATTCACTGGAAACCTAATACTGAAGCTCCGATGCTTTGGCCACCTGATGCAAAGAGCCAACTCACTGGAAAATACCCTGATGCTGGGAAAGATTGAGGGCAGGAGAACGAGGTGGCAGAGGATGAGATGGTTGGATGGCTTCACAGACTCATGGACATGAATTTGAGCAAACTCCAGGAGACAGTGAAGGACAGAGGAACAAGGAGCACTGCAATCCGTGGGGTCACACAGTTAGACATGACTGGGCAAGCAACTGAACAACAACAAGAACAACAACAAAGACCTCTGGGAGGGGGAAGGGACCACTCGATAAAGTCTGCTGCCTCAGTGACTGTGGAGTCAACACTGAGAACAGAGAAGGGCTTGGTCCTTTACTGGGCTCAGATTATGCATGTGGCCTCTGCAGCAGGGAGCTGGAGGCACCACCAGGGTGGCAAAGGGAGCCCAGGGTGTCCTAAACTATTTTCTGTTGATCTCAGGCTGTGAATCACCAGTGTTGTGGTCAGACTGCCCCTTGTGAGTCTGACACACTCAGGAAGCTCTGAAAAAAAAAAAATAGAGGCTTTTTGCTTACGAGACCTAAAACTTCCACAGCACACCTGGAGCCATGGTGTCAGGTAGGGAGAGGATGCATGGGGGCGCCTAGGCTTTTGCTTTTGTTCAGGTATAGGGTTGGGGGTCTGGGTTTTCAAGGATGCTGCTGCTGCTGCCGCTGTCGTGTCAGTCGTGTCCGACTCTGTGCAATCCAATAGATGACAGCCCACCAGGCTCCCCCGTCCCTGGGATTCTCCAGGCAAGAATACCAGAGAGGGCTGCCTTTTCCTTCTCCAGTGCATCAAAGTGAAAAGTGAAAGTGAAGTTGCTCAGTCATGTCCGACTCTTCGTGACCCCATGGATTGCAGCCTACCAGGCTCCTCCGTCCATGGGATTTTCCAGGCAAGAGTACTGGAGTGGGTTGCCATTGCCTTCTCCATTCAAGGATGCACTATTGGTGAATTTAAAACATACGAGGGAGAATTTAAAGTGTACAAAGGGAAACAAAAAAACAAGTGACCCAAATGGTCAGTTACAGAAGACAACCAAGGTTTCTAAAACAAAGGAGCCTGGGGAGGGGACCGTGGCCTGGCCCTTCCTCTGGCATTTTCTGCAGTTCTGTGAGTCAGTCTAGCAAATAGTACAACCTGAAGGGGGAGGTGCTGGGAATTCCTGAGTTTGTAGCCAAGTTGGGCAGAAGTGTGGGTGAGCTGGGGACCCAAGAGTTGGCATCTGAGGTGCCAACTGAGTCTTGTGGAACTGGGATCAGACCTGTGAGGCTGACCCTTCTTCTGGGGTGGTTAGTGTCAGAACTGAGCTGAAGCCTTGGACACATGTCGGTGTAAAGAAGGGAAACACACAAGCAAAACCCTCTCAGCCCGGACCCGCGAACCCTCTGTAATCTCAGTTTTAAGCAACCGCTCTCCACTTCCACCTCCTGTCTTTCTGGCTCAACCCTTTGTAGATGAAGCACCTAGAGTCCTTGACCTAATGCTGCTAAGTCCCTTCGCACGCCCCTGGATTCAGCCTGTTTTCAGGACGCCTCATGCACAGCGGGTCCTGTCTCCCTGCTGGCCTGGCTTGGACGCCTCCTTCCCCTCCGCTGGCCTTCATTCCCCGACTGCTTCAAGCGGCACCTTCTCCTCCAGAGCTCCCATCAGCCGCTCCCCAAGCCTGCTATCAGCTGAGAGACGTCATGCCACGTTTTCAGAGAAAATCAAAGCAACCAGAAGTGAACTTCTCAGTTGCGGCCCCCAGGTGTGTCTACATCTGTGCCTACATGTGGCGTGTGATTCTCTCCAAGCTCCCTGCACACCTTCCTGTCTCCTCTCCCCACAGCCCCTCCCCAGTCCCCACCACCTCCTTTTTCTTTCAGCATCTTTGGAGAGATTCTGAATGGTTTCTGTTTGATGATGACTCATCTTTGTCCAGATGAAATATTGCTGTGCTATTTTTCTTAATGTACTGTATTTAACTGCTTGCTTTCTACTGATTCTTTTTTTGTTTGTTTTCTAATTTGTGCAGGCTGTTAGTTGTTGCATGACAATCTTTAGTTACGACATGTGAATGCTTCTTACTTGGGACATGTGGGATCTAGTTCCCTGACCAGGGATCGAACCTGTGCCCCCAGCATTGGGAGCTCAGAGTCTTAACCATTGGACCACCAGAGCTGTCCCTGCACAATCTACTTTCAAGAGGTTTTGTAGGGGGGTAAACAGAATTTGGTTCCAGGCTTCAAGGATTTCTCCCTACGATGCATGATTGTTACTATGAATACCTTCTTTCAATGGGTAACCAATGAGAGTAACACAAATGGACCATCCACATTCTCATAACCAGATTCACAACTGCTGCCACCTAAGCAGACTGCTTCCTACCAGTGTGGTCCCTCATGTGATGGTTAAGTCAGCGCATCTCTTCTCCTTCCTGAAGCTGAGCTTCCTGTGCTATACAGCAGCTTCCCACTAGCTAGCTGTTTTATACACGGTGGGTTTAAAACAGTCCTTTACCTTTGCTTCCTGAATCCAGTCTATATATGGCTACCAAGTTATTTCCAGCTTGCAAACCTGGCAATGTTATTTTCTCATTTAAAGTCCTTCAGTATCTTCTCTTTGCTTACAAGACAAATTCAAATATCCAAACCTGCGTCTTCATATCCTATAGTATTTCCTTTTTCTTTAGCCAAAGGACACACGACTTCCCAAATTCACATTGAAATCTACACCTTTCTATCTTTGTCCATGATCTTCCTTTTTCCAGGACTGGCTTCACCACTGTGTGTGTGTCTGCCTCATAAATACTGACTCATCCCTTAGACCATAAATCAAAAACTGACCTCATAGCAAAGTTTTCTCAACTTCTCCCCCCTGCTCCCACCCCCACACCATAGGAACAGGAACAACTGTTCCTTTGAGACCCCCTCATCCTCACTGCAGTGAATAGTGATGAACTGTTACAGTGCGGATCTGTTTGATCCAGCTGAAAGCCCCTGGCATTCTGGGAGCACAGTTTGTTCATTTTGTACCTGACTCTGGCTAAGCAACTGGAAATCGTGAGAGCAGAGGAAATGGGTCTCATGAAGAATGGTGCTGAGCCAAGCTGCCCTGTGCCTGGAAAGGGGACCAGGAGAGTGCTAGAAACAGAACCAGGTGACGCCCGAAGGGACCATCTGACTGTTTCCTATCTTTGTGTAATTCCTCTCACTTGAGTGCTTTGCCCAGAAACTTCAAGGATGTTAGATTACCATACTCATGTAACATGAAGCAGGAAGATAAGCCTACATTTTGAGTAACTTATTTCGTTTTACTAAGTAGGAAGGACAAACATATTTTCCCTGGAGGCAGATAATTTGGCTTTTACTTAGTGCAGGACGTATCTTTTTGCTGAGAAACCATTCATCAGAGCCTAGTGTCAGCAGGTGTGAGCCCTGGGCTCTGATGCTGTAGCATCTCAGAGTTGGAGGGACCTAAGTGATCACTGCATTTTCCAGATGAGAAAACTAAGGTCCAGAAAAGAGAGGCTACTTCCCAGGGGTCCAGAGGCAGGTGGCATCTCTGGAGCCACAGCCCCGGTTTCCTGACTCTAAAATTTGGTGTTTTCTCAGTTAATCCTAAGACTCAGTAATGACACTCTTTCATGGAGGAAATGTCTAGAGTGCTGAATAATAATCAGAAGAGAAATCAGAAAATAAAGAAGATTAAAAAGGTGAACTTAAGCAATACTGTGCTGCTGCTGCTGCTAAGTCACTTCAGTCGTGCTAGTCCATCCTAAAGGAGATCAGTCCTGGGTGTTCATTGGAAGGACTGATGTTGAAGCTGAAACTCCCAATACTTTGGCCACCTCATGCGAAGAGTTGACTCATTGGAAAAGACCCTGATGCTGGGAAGGATTGGGGTTAGGAGGAGAAGGGGAAGACAGAGGATGAGATGGTTGGATGGCATCACTGATTCAATGGGTTACCAAAGTCAATGAGTTTGGGTAAACTCCAGGAGTTGGTGATGGACAGGGAGGCCTGGCGTGCTGCAACTCATGAGGTTGCAAAGAGTTGGACACGACTGAGTGACTGAACTGTGCTATTTCCTTTTACGGACACTTTTTAATATTATTGCCAAAGTATTTTTGTCATTTTCAACCTAAACCATTTTTTTTGGTCTCCCTATTTCAAATGCATCTGATGAAGCACCCTCCACAGACCAAGGTACTGAAGACCCCAAGACTCTTGCCTCTTCTCAGCTGAGTTCCTTGCTTCCCCGCCCCTGCCCCCTACTTCCCCGCTAATGCGATGGTTAAAGCGCACGTCTAGGTATGATTTACTGCGTTGTCTCCCCAGATGGTTTTCTCTCTTTTTCTTGCTGGCATGCCGCCCTGTTTCCTCCTGATTTCCTCCCTTCTGCAGGGGGATCTGACCATCTGCGCCCTAAGGCCGTGCCACAGTGTCACAGAGAGCTGTTCTCCACCTTTTATCTCCTCCCGTCCTCAGTGTTCCTGGCGCTGCAGCAGCGCTCGGACCCCCGACACCCGCCACTCGCCCAGCAGCTCAGCTGCGGGGGTCGGCGGTGACTGGCTCCCTGAGCTTGCTGAGAGGAAAGGGCAGTGACGAGCCCCCCATATTTTGCAGCCTCACGTCACCTCCAGTCTCTGCCGATGAGCCAGGCCCGGGTACAGAGGCCCCGGGCGCCAGGCGCTGGCCCTTGAGTCCCTGCCAGGAGGCGCTGTGCGTCCGCAGGTGCCCACTCAGTGGTTTCTCTGGTTCACTAGCGCCCGGTGATGGGAACACGGCGGGCCGTCAGGGCGCCTCCAGGAACAGGCCCTGGAGGACGAAGGAGAGGCACCTCAGGCCCCGCTGCCTACAGGAGGGAGAGGAGGTGAGTGAGAGAAGCTGAGGGCCCCAGGCAGAGGGGGTCTCGGCTCCGGGGACCCCAGGCGGGAGCCCGAAGACCAGGCGAGCGGCCGTCCTCCCGCGCCTCCCCCTCCGCGTTGGGTCCCCGCGCCTCTCAGAAGCTCCTGGAGCCACGCGTCTCAGAACCGGGGGACATGGGGGTCAGCTCACCCAGCTCTGGCATCTCACGGACGAGGGCACGGAGGCGCCGCGAAGGGACGTGACCTGTAGTCAGAGGCAGAGCCGGGACAGGAGCCCGGGGGTCCAAAGCCTCGGTCCAGCGTCATCTTTCCACACGACATCCCAGAGGTGTCTGAGGCTACTTCTGAGGGAGCGAGGGGGCTGCGGGACGGGACACGTGCGGTGGCGGGGCCCGGCTCTGCGTCCACCCCGGGCTCAGTCCTCCTGACCTCGGTGTGGTCCTGCTCCCCGTGGAGGGAACGGCCGCTCGAGGATGCCCCCCGGAGGCCGTCTGAGGCCGCAGGGAGGGTCCCAGGGCGCTCCGCGCGGAGAGGGTCCCAGGGTGCTCCGCGCAAGGCCGGCGCGGTGCCGCCCGACGCCCGCCACACTTCCGGGCGCAACTGACGCTCCTGGCGGCCGACCGCGGCCCAAGACCCGAAGCCGCCTGTGCGCACGTGGGATGGTGCCTCCCCTAGACCGACCTGAGGCAGAGCGTCGGGGGCTTGAAGGGCCCCTTCTTGTTCTCATTGGAAGCAGGACCCCGAGACTGGAGTGTGTGCAGAGGCGGGCAGGCCGAGGGCCTGGGGTCCTGAGCCCCTGAGTCAGAAGCGATGAGTGAGGCCCCTCGGGGTCCAGCGCAGAAGGCGTGGCAGCCCGGGCTCGGATGGGAGAAGTCTGGGCACAGACGAAGAAGGAGATGAATCCCGCGTTCTTACGGTTCTGTCAAAGGTGCTTCCTGTTTCCAGGCTCGACTTATTCTCCATCTGGTTCACACCTAAGGGCTCAACACTGAGGAGACTGTCTTGGGTTTTCAAGACCTCGGAGTCTTGTAGGTGAAACAAGGTCGACAGGTAACAGGACACCCAACTCATTCATGACGACAAGAACGTCATTCTGTTTCTCTAGGGAGAGAACGAGGGCTCAGAGTGAGGCCTGTCCTGTCAGAGTGGAGTCAGTAAGCTCCTCAGAGCAGAGCCGGGTGAGAAGAGAGCTGCCAACACCGGGTTTTCTCCTCAAAGAGAAGAGACGTGTCAACCCAGAGGTTGGCGTGCTCCTGGGCGTGCTCTGCTGGAGGAGCATGTGGGGAGCAGACTGGGGCCTTTTATGGCCCCAAAAGCTGGAGAAGAATTTTATGAGATTCTTGTGACTGCTCTCTCTCCCTCCCTTCTTCCCTCCATTTCTATTTTCTCTCCTTTGAAGTAGCAACCATCCTTGCCTTGGACAATTTCTCTTACTTCCCATACATCCTCCAGAGATTTCTCTCAGGGTCAATAAATAGTAGTAGCCAGCATTCCTAGGCCCAATGTGTTTTTTTTTTTTTTTTAATCTTGCTCTAACTTTCCAGACAGAAATCTTGACATGAACTCAAGTCATCTCAATTTTGACTCCACAAGAGTAGTTAGACTCAATCCCAGGGTCACAGAAGCCCTGGACATTAGTGTTGTCATTAAAATTCCCTCAATTTCTTCACTGAACACAGTCATTTCTGACCACCCAGGGACATCTTGGCTGAAACTGCAGTTTGTGCTTCATGCATGAGTTGAAATTCTTCATTAAGTTCTGGAAGAAAAATCAAAGATTTTTACGGAATAAATCACATGTTAAAAAAAAAAAAAGGATGAAAGCATTTATTTTAAAAGAAAAAACTGTCTTTAAAAAGCTGTTTTTGAAAAACCTTGTTTCATTTTTGAAGATTGAGGAAGTTGATCTTTGACGTGAAAGGAGGAATAAGAGAAATGAGGAAACAGTGGAAATGGGTAGAAATAAGGTAATATTTGCATTATGGTAACTGAGAAAGGAGTCTTCCCTGGTGGCTCAGCAGTAAAGAATCTGCCTGTAATGTTGGATATCTGGGTTCAAGCCCTGGGTTTTTTTGAAGACAACCAAATGTAATCTTTAAGGGTAGCTATAAATTTCATCTTTTAGATGAGCAAACACAAAGCCAAAAGCAAGCCAGAAACAATTTTTGCAACACATATAATATAGGTTAGTGACTTTAAATACACATGGGATTCTGAGAAGTCAACAAGGAAAGATGAATAGAAAAATGGGTAAAGTGTAAGAGAGAAAAATAACCAAAAAAACATTTAAAAAAATGTTCAACCTCAGAAACAATTTAAAAAATATATATTAAAACAAAAAAGAAAATATTATTCCCTCATTCAATTTGGAAAAATTTAAAAAATCCTTAAACCACTAGTAATGAGAATACTGACTGTCAAATATACTTTTTAACATTGTCAGTAAGAGGATAAAGTGGTACAACAGTTTCTAGCATGGGCAATCGGGCAAAACCCATTTAAACTTGAAAAATGCATATATATATATGTATATATATATATATATATATGGAGATTCCACTTGTAGGAATTTATACAAAGGTAAGCGTTACATGAATTTCTCAAGATATATGTATGGTCATACAAATTTATGAGGCAGATTCATTTGAACAGATAGTAAAAATTTTCCAAGATAATATTTAAGTGGTAAAAACACATTGGCATTGAATGTGAAGTAAGATTCTATGTTTTAAATTAAAAATAAATATTTACACAATTTCATTTGCAAAGGAAAAGAGCCGAAACATTCTGAATTGTAGGTAGTAGTTATAACTGAAGGGTGGGCCTATGGGTTTTTTTTAAAAATCTTTGACTTTTGCATTTCTTTATGACTTGAATTTTTGGGTTTTTTTAGTTGAAACTTTCTGATGTGTATTATTTTTTATAATCAGAAAAACTATGATAGATTTAAATGAAAGTAAACATTAAAATTAAAACCCTAGAAATAATTGGGTATATTTCTCCACTAATTTTTAACCAATACAGACTCTTTCTTCCTTTAATGTGGATTCTCTATGAAGGTTATAACCCACCACCATTCTGGATCTTCCTTTCAAGTAGCCCTGAAGATCCGATCAACTGGGCTCTAAATCTTTTCTAATGAACCTCCTCACTTGCGAGGGGCTGGCCTTGCCCTCCTTTTGTAACGGCTGGACTCCCACCCTACCACTTGCCTTGGATGCTCCAGCCTCTGCCTCATGGGGACGCCATCTCTGTAGATGTGGGCACAGGAGGGCCTCAACCCCAGATATGAAACCCCAGGTCTGAGTGAACCCAAGGCGAGCCACAGCTGGGGCTCAGCGAGCAAGAAAGGTTGGAGCAGTCACACTCCTCCTGCCGAGGCAGGCGCAGGGCTCCGGGGTAAGAGGTGTCTCTGCTCTGGTCCTGGATGCCCTGAGCTCCTCGGACTTCTGACTGTGTCCTTGATTCTTCCCACCAAGCATTCCGGGACCTCCGTTCTGGGACAATGAGGCTCCTCCATGTCTTCCTCAACGCTCTCTCGATCCTCTTCCAGGTACTGCCCGGTAAGTACCAGCCACGATGACCTTTCTTATCATTACTTGGTTTTTCCTTCCCTAAGTTAACCATCATCAGAAAGTAAAGCATGACAGAACTACTAGTAGGTCACCTCCACACCCAAAGTTAGCCATTGAAAGATTAGAGAATTCTTTCCAAAGCGTGTTGTTGTGTCTTCATGACCTTAAACGTCTTGTTGGTGGTAACCTTCTCCCTCCTCCCCTTTCCCTGAAATGATCTGGATGATTTGTGAACTAAATCAGTTGAATCACTTGGTTGGTATAACCCACTGTGGAGATGACATTCCTTTATTCAGGCCTGGACTGGAGACCTCTTGCCACACATGTCACGGTGTGACCTTGAGTTCCACTGGACAAGGCTTCCATCTGAGGAGCCTGTGAGAGCTGGGTGGGTTTTGCATGATGGGGAGGTGGGGTGACTGATGAGGCACACAGCGCAGTGGTTACTGACCCTGTGGTTAACACCCAGGTGTTCCAGTGGCAGGAAGGATGTATGTGTATATATATATATATATATATATATATATGTGTATTGTTTTTTTTCTTTTGGCTGTGCTGGGTCTTCATTGCTGTGGGGGCTTTTCTCTAATTTGGGGGAGCAACGGCTACTCTCCAGTTGTGGGGCACAGGTTTCTCATTGCAGGGGCTTCTCACTGTGGAGCCCGGGCTCCGGAGCACAGGCTCACGGTGGTGTCTCAGGGGCTTAGTTGCTCCCACATGTGGGATCTTCTCGAACCAGGTTCATCAGCAACACTGACATCTTATGTCAGAAAGAGGGTGAGGGATCTGAGGGGGATGTTTGCTATTGGTGTTTAGCTGGGAAGGAAGGGGATCCCAGTCGAATGGTGAGACCCCCAGATTTCCTCATGGGACTTCCACAAGGCTTCATATAAGTGTCTTTTCCTTTTCCAGACAGCACTAGGGCACTCAATTTTGAAAGACCCTGCCATCTTCGGGGTGGAATCTGCCTGTAGCAAGGAACGCCGAGCTGTGAGCCCTTCAGAGGACCCTGCCGGGCATTCAGTTTGCTGCAAAATAAAGCCGAGCTGATGGAGGCAGCCCAGCTGAGGAACCCAGCGAGAGACCCAGAGAAAGTCTCCTCTTGTGCAGATAAAAGCAGACAGTTCTCACATCTACACAATCAACTATTTTATCATTCATTCAGTCAGTCATTCAGTTCAGCCGCTCAGTCGTGTCTGACTCTTTGCAACCCCATGAATCGCAGCACGCCAGGCCTCCCTGTCCATCACAAACTCCCGGAGTTTACTCAAACTCATGTCCATCGAGTTGGTGATGCCATCCAGCCATCTCATCCTCTGTCGTCCCCTTCTCCTCCTGCCCCCAATCCCTCCCAGCATCACGGTCTTTTCCAATGAGTCAGCTCTTCACATGAGGTGGCCAAAGTATTGGAGTTTCAGCTTCAGCATCAGTCCTTCCAATGAACACCCAGGACTGATCTCCTTTAGGATGGACTGGTTGGATCTCCTTGCAGTACAAGGGACTCTCAAGAGTCTTCTCCAACACCACAGTTCAAAAGCATCAATTTTTCGGTGCTCAGCTTTCTTCACAGTCCAACTCTCTCATCCATACATGACCACTGGAAAAACCATAGCCTTGACCAGACGGACCTTTGTTGGCAAAGTGATGTCTCTGCTTTTTAATATGCTATCTAGGTTGGTAGGACTGATTAAAGTTATTTTCTATGGCAAGGTAGGCAGTGGGAGGGAGACAGTTATTATGCTTTAAATTCTTGCCAGGAAAATTCCATGGACAGAGGAATCTGACAGGCTACAGTCCATGGGGTTGCAAAGAGTTGGACACGACTGAGCGACTTAACACAAATGTTGCAAGAGTGTTTTCATTCACAGAGCAAATGTGACCCTTAAGCCACTTTGGCCTGAGGCTGGAGTCCTGAGAGAGGTGCGATCATTCCGTGTCTTCCTTGTTCACTTGTCTTGTCCAAGGCATGGCCCCTGCTGTAGTTTGCTGAGTAGGTCACCTTCCATACAGGTGTCACTCTCCTCCCTCTGGGGAGGGAGCAGGACTTGACAGGACCACAGCTTTCTGCAGTTTACAGAGCAGGTTTAGGGCGGGAGGACGGAGACAGGATGCAAGGTGCCCAGGAAGCGGGGGACAAAGAGGAAGGACAAGAGACAGAAGCATTCTTCCAAAACCTAAACAATCTCACAGGAAAGAAAGAGTGTGACTGGCATTGCGGTGATGTGACGAGGACCAGTTCTATAACTGGGTCCCAATCAGTGATGAGTGGGCTTCCTTGGTGGCTCAGATGGTAAAGAATCTGCCTGCTATGCAGGAGATCCAGGTTTCGTCTCTGTGTCACAAAGGAGCCCTGCAGGAGGAGACGGCAACCCACTCTAGTATTCTTGCCTAGGAAATCCCATGGACGGAGGAGCCTGGTGGGCTACAGTTCACGGGATCGGAAAGAGTCAGACACCACTGAGCAACTAACACTTTCACTTGACTTTCAATCATGAATAATTAAAGAAAATTCAGAACAAGTTTGCAGATGAACAATCAGTGTATTGTTTCTGGCTTCTTTGTTTTGCTTCAGGTTTTTTTTTTAATTCCTCAGCCAAAGTCACATATTTCAAGCCTCAGCATCATCATAAATTATAATAACTGGTAATGAAAGTCATTGCATTGTTCTTTATAAAAATTATCCTGCTTATTCTTGCAAGTTTTCCCTTTACAGGGAATTTTAAAATCAGCTTGGTCAATATAAAAATATTTTTAAATCCTAATTTCTAGATTATCACTAGTGTATGGAAAGTCATGAGTCGATTTATCATTCTTTTAAAATGTATAATAATTTTCACTTGATTCTAATACCTAATCCTTGAGGAAGGAGACCAGTAGAACATCCTGCAGTAATAAAGAATTCAGTATCTGGAATCAGATTCCTGATTCCAACTTTGATTTCACCACATACAAACTTGAACACCACACTGAATATCTCTAGTCTTATTTTTTCCTCACGGATACCATTAGCGATGATATCAGTATCGGTGTAAGGTAAGACTCGTTTACTTCTGGTTGTAGGAAGGCCATCATAATCACCTTCAATATGCTTCACTTGAAGGCTTCTAATTAACTGCATAAATGTAGGATGAGTTATCAGCCATCATCTTGGGATGAGAGAGAAAGTATGAGAATCCTTGAGTCAGTCACTCTGAAGACATTTGTTATAGAAAATGCTTCATTCAGAATAAGGGGGATCATTTCTTATGAGAAGTCCAAGATTTTCTGGGTGAGAAAAAGCTGAAATCTCACCCCCAGCTGCTGAGACTTTAAGTTAGGGATGGCTCAGCCAAAGCCTGGAGACAGAGGAGAGAAACAGCAGGTTAAGGAAAACCAGGAGGAGGGTGCCTGGATGGCTGTTAGCATCACTGATGCCATCTTGGGCTCATGCAGCTCCTGCCGTCCTTCTGCTGACCCTGCCTGGAACTGGCCCTATGCAGTGAATCACATCTTGGTCATCAAGGGCCTTGTAGTTAATAGATATTGTTTAATAACCATTAGGACCTGGCAGCCTCTATGCTCTGCTAGTCCCTAAGCAATGAGGAAAACCTTCCCTTATGTCCTATAGTCCCATGTGACTATTTACCCTTTCACAAATCTTAGGAAAATACATTTCTATTTCCAACCCCCCCACCCGCATACACCAGGTTAGCAACAAAATAGCCCCAGTGGCTCCTCAGACGGAGGAGTGAGCTGTGAAAGCTTTAGAATCCTGCTCTGTGAGTAAGTAAGGTGCCTCCCCTTGGCTAAAATGGACTTATTGATTAGACCCAGCGGCTTCCTCATTTTTGCTCTCCAGATGCCATCTCAGTTTGGTGAGCTGTTTTCATTCCTTCCATCCTCCATCAGGGACACTTAAGCCCCTGTCTCAAACTTGTTTTGATTCAGGCTTTGGCTAAGGAGCAAAGCCCTTCGACTTTCACTTACCCTAGAACTATGCTGTGTTTTATAGCACAAGAGTCAAGAACGTTAGGCTTTATCGGTCGTTAGACATCACCATGGCCTAGACAGGGCCCTGAACCAGCAGGGTCATTCCTAGAGCACAGATGAAGTCCATTGTCAGACTCAGGGGGACCTGAGTACAGGTCTCTGTACAAACTGAGCCAAGGGACATGCTAGAATAGATCTCAGACACCTCTCGGCATCCAAAGGGAGGTGAGTCCTAACCATGTGACAGTTTTCTCCTCGAGGTCCCATTCGGTTACGTGCAAGAGTAACTATTGGAAAAATAAAAGATTGTATCTTGACTGTACTTGTGCCTGAGTTGAAGTAGTGGATGGTACTAACTCTGTGAAAGCAAATGGGGAAAACGTCATCTAAACTATTCACAGGTTCCCATAGAGTAAGTGCTCCATCAATTTTAATCATTCTTTTAGACTTTTATTTTTTTGATGTGGACCATTTTTAAATCTTTATTGAATTTGTCACACTATTGCTTCTGTTTTATGTTTTGTCTTTCTGGCCACAAGGCATGTGGGATCTTGGCTCCCCAGTCAAGGTTTGAACCCACATCACCTGCACTGGAAGGGCAAGTCTTAACCACTGGACTTCCAGGGACATCCCATCTATTCATTCTTATTTTTACTGTCATCATCATTGTTGTTCTTTTCTGGTCCTGCACCCATTAAGAGCTAACAAAAGAAACCCCTCCAGCTTTGCCTGGAACATGGTTAATCATTGCTCCTGTTTATTTCACAGGCTTTCAAAGTCCAGCAAATATTTCAGTTAGTACTCAGATCACAACTGAACACTCTCTTCCTCATGTAGTCACCCTGATTGGACCTATAAAAGAAGCTTTGGGTCATTTTTTATTCAACCCACTGAAGTGCTGTTTGTTTTCTCCTTTCCAGGAACTTGCAAGGAGTCTCTTCTGAACCAGCCTTGAAGCTGTCTTACCTCCGCATCTTTGTTGTCTTCTTTTTCTCAAGTGATACCAGGTAAATGGTCTCTGGCATTTCCCGGTCATATCTGAGTTCAATTTCCTTTCTCCAACCTGCTCCACTTTCAGAGAGATACCCTGCTGTCCCCAAAGCAGCTCAGGGATGCTAATCTGGGAACAGTAGAAAAGGGAAGTTTCCCAGCTGGGTTCGTGGAAGGCCGTCTGCCCTGGAGGTATGGAGAAGAAACCCTGAAATCAATGGGAAAGAATGGGAACCAACCATCTTCTGCTTTCTTTAAGGTCTAATATGATGACACCCCTCATACATATTCTCCTTTTTTAAACCTTCCACCTACTGATGTGTGTCTGAGCTGATAGCAGTGCCTGAAGTTTACCATTTGCCTCATTCTATAGGCATTTTGTTCCTGGCTGCAGAGCAAGAAAAAAGAGGAAGCTTAGAGGTATTTTTTAGAAGGAGGTAACTCATACAGGTAGAACCATGGCATTTTGGAAAAAAACACGGATGTATATTCTGTCCCATATCTTGAGCAAGGGGTGGCAGGGATGAAAAAAGAAGGGGAGGCAGGGTCTGACCCCCTGTGTGATCGCTCCTTGCATCACAGAAGTGCTGAATGTCATGGGACAGCTCAGATGGCAGTAACATCACTTGGATGTGCAGGAGAAAAGTGGCTGGTGTGGCTGAACACCAAGAGGGACTGGAGGGTCCCTGAGAGCTGGCACCTCGCCTCCTGCAGGGAGTCTTGTCTTTTGCTGCCATGTTGGGCTCTGTGCCCACTGCCCTTTGTCCTCTGTCTCCCCTCACTCACTTCCTCCAATCATCATATCACACCATGTAGTCGCTCAGTTGTGTCTGACTCTTTGTGACCCCATGGTCTGGCCAGGCTCCTCTGTCCATGGGATTCTCCAGGCAAGAATAATGGAGTGGGTAGCCATGCCCTCTTCCATGGGATCTTCCTGATGCAGGGATCTAGCCCAGGTCTCCCACACTACAGGCAGATTCTGGACCATCTGAGCCACCTAATGTAAACAAATTCATCTGACCAATCATTCCTTTCCAAGGTCTCACTGCTCAGGGCTCCTCGTGCTTCCCAGGGTGTTAGCTCACAAAACCAACAGATAATGAGCTAAGTGAGCAGGGGCTGGATGGATACAGTAGCCCCCCCGATGCCCACCCCCAGACCCCATCCTCCGTTCCGGTTCTGGTCAACACGCTGCTCTCTGCTGTGGGCCTGCTGGGCACAGTGATCGATTCTGTGGCCTCACTCAGATGAGTGACCCCAAATCAGTTTCCTCACTGGGCTAACTTTCAGTCAGAGAGAAGGGGACATAGATTCCCTTCCTCCACTGGGCTGTGAGGGGACGTCCTGGGGAAGAATGAAGACAGAGTCATAGGGCTCCTCATGTGAGATTCTTGGCGCAGCACTAGGACATCCGTGGGTCCCAGCAATGGGCGGTCCAGGGGTCAGAGCTCCTGGGTCACTGCTGCTGTGATGAAGCCCAGGGTGGCATGGGTGGACATCAGGACAGCCTCCACGATGTGCCACGGGGCTGGGGGTGCGAAGACCCGTGATAAGCAAGCTCTCTGCTGGAAGCCAAGTGCTAGCACCTTCCCTCCAGCCTGTGGGTAGAATGAGCAGTTCAAGAAAGTGGAAACAAGGTTGATGTCCCTGAGTGGGCAGAGTGAGGAGTGTGAGCCTGCCCCCAGCCCCGGCATTGACCCCACAGGGCGTTGACCCCCCAGGCCAAAGCCAGTGAAAGCCAGCTCTCTGACCACTCAACCCGGGCTCCAGAGCTGGTGACCTCTACTAATGACCCAGAGTGGACAGGCTGGACTGGAGGGTCCATGGAGCCCTTGCTTATCTCCCCCACCTCCTAAGAGGCAGGAAAAGCAACCTTCTTGTGTTGTTTATTTTTGGCTGCACTTTCTCTATTGCAGTGACTGGGGGCTCCCCTCTAGTTGTGGTCCTCAGGCTTCTCATTGCGGTGGCTTCCCTTGTTGCGGGTCCTGGACTCTAGATCGCAGGCTCAGCCATTTGGCACATGGGCTTAGGTGCCCCAAGGCCTGTGGGATCCTCCAGGACCAGGGATCAAATCCGTGTTCCCTACACGGGCAGGTGGACTCCCAGCCACTGAAACACCGAAGAGGTCCCAAACCAACCTCAGTCCTGGTTTGGAGCCAGGCGGGCTATTCCTTCTTCCCTTTCAGAAACCTCTCTCCCCTCAGCTGGTGTCCTGATCATTCTAGGTCCTTGGCTTTAGGGCCTTGAATTTTAGATTTTTAATCTTAATTCTAAGACTTATCTGAGAAACCCTGAAGGCAGGAGTAAGTTTTTATCCTGGGAATGCTGAGTGACCTTCAGAGTATTGCTGACACTCTCCAAGTGCGTGGGGCATGTGTGTGAGTGTGTTCGCAGATTTTAGTAAATATCTGAGGGCTGTGCTACCATCTTGTCTTCAGTGGGATCCCTTGCCAGGAAGATGAAAACACAAACTTACAAAATGTTAATGTGCTGTTTCCAAAAGACATCTGACAACCCCACAATGGCGCATCTCAGAGGGCACAATACAGGCTATAAATGTCATCCCGAGAGAGCTGTTTATAGTCTCTGACCCTAGTTTCCAAATTACAGCATGAAATTTCTGTTCATAACAAATTCGAAATTCAGCCTGTTCTACTGAACAAGCAAGTGTAATAGGAGGGACAAAGTAATGGAAAAGAGGTGCATATGATAGAGTACTTTCCTGGCAGTGTATTTTGGGGATTCCTGGTTGTACTGAATTATTTCTTCCCTGGATAGTGATCTCAAGACTTTCTTCCAAAAACAGACATTTTTGTTCTTTCTTTAGGTAGTGGACACAGTAGTAAAATGCTTAATTTGTGTGACTCTCACACAAGTGTGTGCCTGAGAAGAAAATAGTCTTCATCACATGGTAA
Organism: Cervus elaphus; assembly: GCF_910594005.1. Lineage (NCBI taxonomy): Eukaryota > Metazoa > Chordata > Mammalia > Artiodactyla > Cervidae > Cervus > Cervus elaphus. The sequence goes on along the minus strand of NC_057846.1, from coordinate 15,568,119 downwards.
GCACATCCGCTATATGATGGACTCATGTTTGATGGAACTTCCTGAATTAAGTAAACTGAATTCACATTTAATGGATCATCCCTGAGTTAAATTGGAAAGCTGAAACCTCATTCTATCATTTTCTTTATTCACTGACTATTCTGTCAACATCTATTGTACACCTACTGTGTGCTAGAAACTGTACTGGTAGCTGAGGCTATGGAACCAAAGTCTCTTCTCTTACCCAAGTTGAGTGAATGAAGGATGTCTTCCCAGTGAAGGCCATGTGTGAGCTGAGACTATAAAAGCGAGTATGAATCAGGCAGGGAAAGTCAGAGGACAAGTAGCGTAAGTGTGTTTCAGTGTGAGGAGAACAAAATATGCCAGAAAGACGACTGACACTGTGTCAGGGGTTAGTGTGAGAACCAGGCTGAGATAAGATGAAACTCGAGAAAGTGTGGCCAATGGATGAAGGACCTGAGACACTAGAGAATTTGTCCTTCATCCTTTTAACAGAGAAACACTGAGAATTTTACATGGAGGTGTGACGAGGGATGGGAATATGGAGAGACTGGAAACTCAGAGGCCACTGAGATTATCAGCAGCGACCACGGCTGCTTCGGAAAGCAGTTTGCTGTCTCTTGTGAAGTTAAGCACACGTTTACCATGTGGAAACCCATATGCCAATGGAAACACAGATGTCCTTCCACAAAGGGACACAAAACCTCGGTGACTTTTCATACTGTAACACACACACACACACACACACGCTCAAAGCCCTTTCCCCCAGTTCATACATCTGTAGACATATATTAACAGGTTGGCTCTCCTGGGACTCAGTACCAAAGAATCTGCCTGCCAGTGCAGGAGACACAGGAGATGTGGGCTCGATTCCTGGGTCAGAAAGATCTCCTGAAAAAGGAAAGGACAACCCACTCCAGTGTTCTTGCCTGGAAAATCGCATGGACTGAGCAACCTGGCGCCAGGCTTCTCAGTCCATGGCATCACAGAAGAGTCAGACGTGATTGAGCAACTAAACCCCACCACCAGCAAAATTAGGTTGTGGAGAACATCCATTTCAATAGTTACAGGAGCAGAGACTGAGACCTAGGAAAGGAAAGGCCTGTCCAGAGTTAGTCAGCTAATGAGTGGTGTGACCAGACTTCCAACTGAAATCTTCCCATCCAGTTCATGACCTCATGCACCCAGAAAGACCCATGGGACCCAAGTGAGCAGCGGCTCTTATTAAACAGGCCCCCGCGGCAGGGAGAATCCCTCGCGGCTGTGGATGCCCGATGCTGAGCTAGACTCGGCAGCAGTGTTTCTTCCGACTCTTGCATTCTCCAGGCAGGATGACGCACCCATGGGTGTTTTGATACTTGCAGGCACCACCCATTTTCTCACATTCAAGGTTGTTCTTTTTTTCTTTCCCTATAAAGGAAGGGGAGGTGAAAAAGAAACAAATAAATAAGGCAAGTGTAACTAGAGCTACCAAAATTCATCTTGGATAGCAAGGACTCCAAATGACGGTCCACAGGGACGCAAGTGGCACTCTCCTTGCGACCTACAGGCTTAGAATGTTTTTCCACATTTCTAAAAATTGTAGAAAGGCTGAGAAGGGGCCATAAATTGTTCTATAGGAAGGTGATAGTGCTCATTCATTTAAACAGGGTCTATGGGGCTTCCCTCCTGGAGAACGCAATGGCACCCCACTCCAGTACTCTTGCCTAGACAATCCCATGGACAGAGGAGCCTGGTAGGCTACAGTCCATGGGGTCGCGAAGAGGCAGACACAACTGAGCGACTTCACTTTCACTTCTCACTTTCATGCATTGGAGAAGGAAATGGTAACCCACTCCAGTGTTCTTGCCTGGAGAATCCCAGGGATGGCGGAGCCTGGTGGGCTACCGTCTATGGGGTTGCACAGAGTCGGACACGACTGAAGTGACTTTGCAGCAGCAGCAGCAGCATGGGGCTTCCCTCAGGCTCCCCTGATGGCTAAGCTGGTAAAGAATACACCAGCCAAGGCAGGAGACACAGTTGATGCAGGTTCGATCCCTGGGTCAGAAAGATCCCCTGGAGAAAGGAATGGCAGCCCACTCCCGTATCCTTGCCTGGAGAATCCCACAGACAGAGGAGCCTGATGGGCGGCAGTCCATGGGGTCGCAAAGAGTGGACCACAACTGAGTGACTAAACAACCGGACCTGCTTGGTTAATGAATTCTGAGCAGAACTGACGTTTCCCTTCGGGGCTGGGGCCCTTAATCGCCAGCATGAGAGTCCTGAGAGCGCCTTCCTCGGACACAGGACCAGCAGCGCCCACAGTGGTGGCTGCTCCTCGGGGGTGGGTTCTGATCAGAGCACCTGGGCCCTCACGGGTTGGCGTCATTTGAGCAAGAATTAACTTTGGCTCTTTTAAGACACTCAGATCTGGATGCACTGTCACCACAGCACAGCCTGGAGCATGCTGTCCCCTGAGGAGGGCTGCAGGAAAATGCAGGACCCCCAGTTTAGCTTGGATTTCAGGTGATCAACAATCTTGTAGGATAAGTATGTCTCCAGTGTTGGAATCATACTCAAGCTAAAGTATTTGTTGATTTTATATAATTCAGTAAGTAAATTAGTTTTCTGGGATTGTTGAATATTTCATAAAAACAAGGTCTTTGGAGTCAAACCCACTTGGGCTTGAGTTAAAGTGCTCCCTACATTCAGTCTGCCCTCCTTTGAACAAATTACTTCATTTCTTAATCCCATCTTGTAAAATGGCCTACCCCATATATATTGCTATGAGGACTATATTTGGGATAAGACATTAAAAGTTTTTGTTGTTTTGGTTAAAGAGGAAGTGGTCAACATTATTCACTATTACTATTAGTGTTACTGTTAGTCACATGGAAATGATTTGTAAGCTGTAAAGTCCCCTGTAAATGTTTTCTATCACCATTACAGTTTATGGGTTTACTACCAACTAGTTAAGGGCAATCACGGGAGGCTATTTTTCACTTCTTTAAGCTTCTCTTTCATTATTTGTAAAATGGAGCATGTCGTATATGCTATGCTTCTCTCAGACGTGATATTATTCCATTTAGCACATCACTGGATGATGAATCAACTTGACCTTCCCTACTCCCGGCTCCAAGGTCATCCACCAGATCACCCGACCAGTTGCATCTGCCACTTACCCACTGTTGTCTGCATAAGGCACACAAGTAAGAGGAAGAGAAGGTAGAGTAGCTTCATGATGGGGAAGGAGTTTTCGGAATTCCAAGCAGAACCAGTGTCTCGTGGCACACCTGAATCCAGGCAGGCGATCTGGGAAAGAGTTGGAAAACTTCAGCTGGAAAGAAAGTACTTTTATTCCTACTAGAGATGTTCAGCTGGGGCTGGGCCTAATTTGAGGATGTTTCATCACTATGGACACAAGGTCCAAGCATTTGCCTGTTGTAAAGGAAGAGGTTTGCAGAAGTCAGGGTTTCCACACTAATTCTCACTTCTGCTTATGGCTCTGAGGTTTGGTGCATTTTTTGGAGAAAAATCATTAAAAATTGAATTCTGTTAGCAAATTATTCATTTCTGTTTTCGCCTTTATTTCATGTCTCTGCATCTGTCCATTTCTCCTTTCAGAATAAACACCCTCAATCCATGGGGTTGCAAAGAGTTGGACACGACTGATTGGCTGAACAACAACAACCCACCACACCTACACCTTTTACAACCGAAAAAGGAGAAGGTTTTGGAAATCAAAATTATCTTTTTTCACTCTCAACATTTTTTTTTGCTACCATTTACAGAGAGAATTGATCCATCCTAAGCAAGCTCTTGCATAGACCACAGTCAGGTGAGGCTTTATGGGCTAGAGTATTTCTTAATACCTGTAATTCACCAATGTATTCATGAGCAAAAAGCACCAAAGGATACCAGATAAGGGGCTTCCCAGGTGGCCCTAGTGATAAAGAGCCCACCTGCCCATGCAGGAGATGCAGTTTTGATCCCTGGGTTGGGAAGATCCCCTGGAGAAGGGAATGGCAACCCACTCCAGTATTCTTGCCTGGAGAATCCCGTGGACAGAGGAGCCTGGTGGGCTACAGTCCATGGGGTCACAAAGAGTTGGACATGACTGAAGTGACTTAGCACACACCCATACCAGGTAAATCATTGATATTTTTCTCCATCTCTTCCTTCTCTCCACTCAGTTTTGCTTTACAGTGTTCATATCTCTGTTTTTCTTTATATGTAAATCTCCAAAGTAACAAATCCTGTTTTATTATCTCACATTCTCAGCACCTAGAACAGTGCTTGGCATAGAGCAGGTGATCAAACATTTGTTTCTATGAATAGGTATTAGTATGGAAGAGTCAACATATGGGTGAATAAATAAATGTATGAATGGAGGGAATCAGGGAGGGAAGGAGGGAAGGAAAAAAGAAAGGAAGGCTCGGGCATAATCCTTAGGGTTTTGAAGGTCTGGAGAGAGCCCATTAAGTTGCTTTATCCCAAAGTGTTTCTGAGCACAAGCACCCACTCACCCATTCCCAACGTAACAGGTCAAAGCTTGTCATAATACGTCATGGTCTCTAGCCTTCACTCACCCACCTCTCTTCCATCTTACATGAACTGTATGTTCTGACATTTTTCTTTCTGTCCTGAGGCAACTTAGCAATAAAATGTTTTCACTTTTAATCTTTTGATCAGTATTTGAATCTTTCACTAAGTAGAGATCTATTTTACTTTACTGACATCAACCTAAAAATAGGGTAAGTGTTTGTAGCAAGCTGTTTCAATAAGTCTTACCTAATTCTACAGAATAGCTGTGAGGGTTTTACTCCCTTGACCCAAGCAACAATACTTTTATAATAATAGAAAAGAAGGTATAGACTAAAAACAATTGGGCACATTTCTCTCTTGTACTCTTATACTGAAAGCGATCCTTTACACTGACTCCCTAAATATTACGCATCTATTTCCACCCCTTCTTCAACCACAGATGTCTCTCTCTCTCTCCTGAAAACCTACCTTGCAGTTGGCTCCTCCGCCCTTCTCAGGTGGACTGCGGCCCGTCCACTCAGGCAGAGACAGCCGAGAGCCCCTGTCCATTGCCACACAATGAGGGGCCAGGTCAACAAAGGGCAGAGGAAGGGTTGAGTGAGGTCACACAGGATGCCTCATGATCCCTGTTGGCAGAAGTCATCCTGGGGGGGTGGTGGGGGACCAGCCTGACTCGATGGCATTGTTGCCACTGAAATTCTTGGTTTTCTTTGCCCACTGGAGCCAAATAAAATTTGCAGAGACAGAGTCTGGAGGAAACAGAAAGATGGCTTTAATCATCAAGCTGGCAGAAGGGAGAACATGGTAGGCTCCTGCCTCAAGGACCCTGTCTCCCCTCCATCGGGAATCCAGGGGATCATACAGTCGGGGCTCACAGTCAGAGGTAGGACATAAGGGACAAAAGGTGTAGGGGTTCTGAATGCTCTCTTTTTGCGCTGTTTGGAAACAGTCAATAGGCCAGTGTCAGATAGCTAGGTATTTGGGTCTGGCAGTTGGTCCCGGTGGTTGGGTCCATTATCCTTTGGGGAATTCCTGGTGACTTTCTTCCTGTAATACAAAAGGGGGAAAGCAAACTACTATTGGGTGGCTTCCAAATAGAGTGTACTGTAAAGTTAAGCATCAACATGAGGTTAAAATAGAGCAAAGAGAGGTAACAAACTACGAGGGGTGGTTTATGATGCCATAAAGTTAGGTATCAGGACATGGCTAGAATAAGTTAAAGGATAATAGATGCAGAATGTGGCTCCTGCAGAGTTAGAAGGCAACAGGTACAGATGTAGTTTGCATAATAGGTTAGTCTTCTGAAAAGAAGAGACTTAGTTATCAATGCAGACTGTTGATTGCTAGCAAAGTAATGCTCAAAATCCTTCAAGTTAGGCTTCAACATTACGTGAACTGAGAGCTTCCAAATGTTCAAGCTAGATTTAGAAACGGCAGAGGAACCAGAGATCAAATTGCCAACATCTGTTGGACCATAGAAAAAGCAAGACAATTCCATAAAACATCTACTTCTGCTTCGTTGACTATGCTAAAGCCTTTGACTGTGTGGATCACAATAAACTGGAAAATTCTGAAAGAGATGGGAATACCAGACCACCTGACCTGCCTCCTGCAAAATCTGTATGCAGGTCAAGAAGCAACAGTTAGAACCGGGCATGGAAAAACGATTGGTTCCAATTGAGAAAGTAGTAAGTCAAGGCTGTATATTGTCACCCTGCTTATTTAACTTATATGCAGAGTACCTCATGTGAAATACCAGGCTGGATGAAGCACAAGCTGGATCAAGATTGCCGGGAGAAATATCAGTAACCTCAGACATGCACATGATACCACCCTTATGGCAGAAAGTGAAGAGGAACTAAAGAGCCTCTTGATGAAGGTGAAAGCGGAGAGTGGGAAAAGCTGACTTAAAACTGGACTGGACATGCAGACTGAGGTCAGCATGCTCACCCTGCCCCTGCGGGCTCTGTGTTCTGTGCTGTGTTGTCTTCACTGAATTGTGCTTTCCACAAGAGTTGTTTTTCCATTGCATTTAGTTGCATCGTATCATGTCCACACAGAGAAACATGCTTTGTCCATGTCAACTCTGTCATTCAATTGATGACAGTTTGTGAAGCTATGTCTCGGCTCAATGCCCGGCACATCCAGGAGTAGGACAAGTCCATGCCTAGAGAGACCTTACAGCCCAAAAGGGAATCGGAAGTGTATCCACGTGTGCACAAGCAGGGGTAAGAAGCATAAACCAAATGGAAGTGAGGGCTGCAGGGGGACAGAGGAGGGGGTTTCCTCCTGAAGCAGGGGTCTGGGTTTCCTACGGGCCTGGTGTTCTGGTGATTCTGGACCCCTGTGGTGCATGTTTGAGGGGAGACGAGGGGCAGGCCAGGGTGCCCTGGGCCGGAAAGCAGGAAGGACAGCAGACAGAGGGGCTGGGGACCGTCAGGCCCCCAGGGAACAGGGGGATCAGAGCACCCACCACGATCCCCCCATGGTTCGCGTGGGGAGCTCAGAGAGCATCCTTAGGGATTTGAGAATTAGCCTGGGATCAGACACCACACAACAACCTCAGTGACCAGTGGGCAATTCTTTAATTTTGAACAAAATTTATTCTGGTTTAAATTTTAGATGCTCTGTTGAAGGGCGCAGTTACTGACTCCGCATTGGTCCTGGCCGCGTCTTCGCCTTCTTTTACCTCCATCTGCAGCATTTTACTGGGGCCCCGAGACAGGTGCCAATCTGTCTCATGTTTCCGGGGCACCTGATCGGCACACAGATGCCTCCATTCCTAGTGCAGCTTAGAGGATTTCTTACTCCTTGAGTAAATCCTAAAAAGAGAACGAAGAGGGAAAAAACGTGTTAGCAGGAAAAGCGGCATCTCGAGAAGGGCAGCTGTGTGCCCTCTGAGCGAGGCCCGGGGGCTTTCTGTGCTGAGATGCGGACACGGCCTTGTGACAACAGGATGTGAGTCCAGGACACCGTGGACCAGCTTTCTGACAGATGCTGGCCCTGCCCGGGCTCCGGTGGACCCTCACGTTTCCAGAAGCAGAGGCTGAGGGACTGGGGTGTGAGGAGCATGGTTGTGTGCGGGGTCAGCTCCACCACGAGGCCAAAGACCCGGAAGCTCTGCTACATCCACCTTCTGGCCAGGAGTCAGAAGCGGCCCGCGGGCGTCTATTTTCACCCTTTAGTTTTCCGACTAATGGAGTTAGTCAAGTAATGGAGCTGAGATAGGAGGAAGAGATGCAGCTGAAAGTGTAAGAACTGTTTAAAGAGAACTTACTCTCAAAGTAACTTACAACTGAGAGTGACAATGGTTCGGGGAAAAAAGTTTCGTATCATTGTCTCTACTGACTCAGAGCTCTCAGCGCTGGGGCGAATCAGCCCCTCTCCTCCTGCCTTTGTGGTTTCCTCCTGACCAGCGGCCTTCCCGCCTTCCTCATGTGCTCTCCTCCTCCCTTTGTGGTTTCCTTCTGATCGGCGGCCTATCCGCTTTCCTCACACTCTCTCCTCCTCCCTTTGTGGTTTCTTCCTGACCAGCGGCCTTTCCATCTCCCTCACATGCCTTTTTCCCCCTGACCACAAGGCACCTCTAGTTCCCCCCCAGGGATTGAACCCGGGCCCCGGGCACTGAGCGCCCGTCATCCTTACACCCCTGGCCTCTCTCCCTGTCACTGTGTAAGAGTTGGGTTACACTCATAAACAACACTGATGACAAGGGCTTTTCAACTTAATTTTCACATCTAATCAGTTGTCAGGTCTCAGTCTCCGCATCCTCTCTCTCCCTCCCTCCCTCCTTCCTTTCTTCCTACATATTTTCATCCTATTTCTGGAAATATCAAAGGTAAGATGAAAATTAGACATCCGATCCTGCCCACTGCTTTGGATTTGCTGCCTTCAAGCTGAGGAGCGAGGGTCGCATCATCAGCGACGTGTCCTGGAGGACCTTCCTGCTGAGGAGACTCAGCTCGGAGTGTCCCAAGGGCAGCTCCCAACGCCCAGGCTCGGCCTGACTCTCCTCTGGACTTCTCTGGTTGCCCAGAGCTGCCACCCTTCAAGTAGAAAGATTTATAAAGTGACATTGTGCACTTCTTCATGGGACAAAATCAAATTTCTTGCTTTTATGAAAAAGATAAAAAGGAGAGTCACTTAACAGAGGCATCTTCTGTTTCCTCCTCATGAAACCAATGAGGAGACGGGCTCAGAAGCTTTGACTCGCTAGAGTGGCTTAGAAACAGCCAGGAACTTTGCAGGGCGGTTCTCAGACCCCTCCCAGTACTAAGGACTCAGCGCTGACTTCTCGGAAGCATCACAGATGGTGGGTTTAGTCTGACCCCGTGTAGATGAGGGTAGCAGAACAGAAGGAGGTAGAAACAGGAGAGAGAGCCCGCGGCTCCCCCGGGGCTCCCAGGAGCTCACCTGACCCAGCAGACAGGACCAGGAAGAGGAGCGCGAGGAGCAGGTGATGGAGCCTCCTGCTGGCAGCCGGAGGTCTGTGGCTGACGCTGGAGAAGAGGCTGCGCTTGCCGCTTTATAAAGGTCCCAGGTTCCGGGAGGAATTCCGCGCTGGCTGTGGATTTGGTTCTTATGAACTGGTTAACTGAGTCTCTTTCTGTGTGTCCTGGGAGTGGCCTTTATAGCACAGAGCAGGGTCAGTCACTGTTATGCAAATGAGGCTGTTGAAAACCCCAGAAAAAGCTTTCCTGCCGCCCTTTTGACCAGATGCTTCTCCCTGGAAGTCAGTTCAGCTGTTGGGCAAGGGTGTGGCAAGGCCCAGGGGCCTGTCTCCTCTGGCAGGGGCACAGACTTCTTGCTCAACCTTGGCTTACCCGCTCCCCAGCCCCACCCTCACCCCTGCAGGGCTTTGAATCTGCCCACTGTTTTCCTGTGCAGAAGCACAGGGCAACCCACTCCAGTCCTCTTGCCGGAAAATTCCAAGGATGGAGAAGCCTGGTGGGCTACAGTCCATGGGGTCGCAGAGAGCTGGACACGACTGAGCGACTTCACTTTTTTTATTTCTTTAGTTCTTTTGGAGAAGGAAATGGCAACCACTCCAGTGTTCTTGCCTGGAGTGTCCCATGGACAGAGGGGCCTGGTGTGCTGCAGTCTGTGGGGTTGCATAGATCAGACACAACTAAGCAACTCACACATACACTGTTTTCCTCCAAGGCTGTTTCAGGCCCAAATAGGGACTAACTCAATCAGAGGCAGTTTCACTCCCTGGGCAGGACTTGCTGACTCCCAGCATCCGCAGAGACAGCCATCCTCTTTCTGGCCCCTGGGGCCCTGAGGGAAGAGACCCAGTGGTCCCAACCCTCTCCCCACCCCAGCTAGCCTGTTACGGCTTGGCAGTAACAGTCACCGCCAAAGTCTTGGTTTTCTCTGCCCACCGGAGCTGAATAAAACCTGTGGAGAAAGAGTTTGGAGCAAAGGGAAAGATGGCTTTAACCCTTAAGCTGGCAGAAAGGAGAACACGGTAGGCTCTTGCCTCAAGGAGCCTGTCTCCCCTCCATGGGGAATCGAGGGCATCATACAATTGGCGCTCTCAGTCAGGGTTTGGAGATACACCACAAAAGGTGTAGGGGTCCAAATTTCTCTCTTTTTGCGCTGTTTGGAAACAGTCAATAGACCAGAGTCAGGTAGCTTGTTTTTGGGTCTGGCAATTGATGCTGGTGGTTGGGTCCATTGTCCTTTGGGGATTTCCTGGTGACTTTCTTCCTGTAATACAGAAGGGGGAAAGCAAACTACTAGGGGGTGGCTTCCAAAGAGAGTGTACCGTAAAGTTAAGCATCCACATGAGGTAACACAGAGCAAAGGAAGGGAAAAATAAACTACAAGGGGAGGTTTATGATGTGATAAAGTTAAGTATCAGGATGTGGCTAGACTAAGTTAAAGGTTAATAGATGCAGAATGTGGCTCCTGCATAAATGGAGGGCAATAGGTGCCGGATGTTGTTTGCATAATAGATTAGTCTTCTGATAAGAAGGAACTTGGTTATCAGTGCAGACTCTAGGTTAGGAACAGTTAAAGTGGAGAAAGATGCAAAAGGGAAAAAAGAGAGAGAGAGAAAACCTTTTCTTAATTCACTGCAACACAATCACACGCCAGTCTCATAAAATCTCAGTGGGACACATGATGGGCAGATGGGTGCTCAGTTTCCTTTCATCAGAGACAGAGGGGGATGATGACGCTGCCACTGAACGCATCTCCCCAGCCTAGTATCACAAAGGCCTAGGAGTGTGGACCCCTTCACTGGGTTAAGGGGGACCTCCATCACTTAGTAACATCCCTCACTTAGTAACATCCCTCACTTAGTAACATCCATCCATCTCAGTGTTGGAGAGACACTGACCTGGCTTTTCAGAAATGCTAAAGCTCAGGATGGAGTTTGCCATGCAGCTCTGAGTAGAACTCAAAGCCCTTTAGAAATATGGGTAACCCAGGGGAACCCCATCCTGAAGGACCCCCCCAGAGCTTCAGTCCTGTTCAGGTACCCCGCTGTGGCTCAGCGTCTCACATCTGAGGCTTGACAAAGCCATGGAGGCTGCCTTGAGCAGACAGAGTCCCTGACTGGCACCCAGGCATAGGATTTTTCTGATGGAAAATAAGTTGTCTTGATTATGATTCCTTCTGCTTTAGCTCTAAATGATATTTGAGAGAGGTAGACATCATTCACTTATATATATATATATATAAAATTATCTATACAGATCCAACCAGTCCATCCTAAAGGAGATCATTCCTGTATGTTCATTGTAAGGACTGATGTTGAAGCTGAAACTCCAATACTTTGGCCACCTCACTCGAAGAGTTGACTCATTGGAAAAGACCCTGATTCTGGGAGGGATTGGGGGCAGGAGGAGAAGGGGACGACAGAGGGTGAGATGGCTGGATGGCATCACCGACTTGATGGACATGAGTTTGGGTGAACTCGGGGAGTTGGTGATGAACAGGGAGGCCTGGCATGCTGTGATTCATGGGGTTGCAAAGAGTTGGGCACGACTGAGTGAAATGAACTGACCTGATACATAAGATACATATATGTATCTGTTTATTTATGGACCTTGCAGTGAAAATCTATGCTACAAGGTCAATTTAGATACATGCTATAATACTACACTGGAGAAAGAAGTGAGACTGAATCATTGTCTATGGTGGCTCTTCATTGAAAATGCTGTTTTTCAGGGAACTCTACTTAATGTTATGTGACAGCTTGGATGGGAAGGGAGCTTGGGGGAGAATGGATACATGTATATGCATGGCTGAGTCTCTTTGCTGTCCATCTGAAACTATCACAACATTATTTGTCAGTTATACTCTAATTCAAAGTTCTTTTTAAATGTAATTTTTAAAAAAGCTGTTTTATGGGACTTCCTTAATGGTCCAGTGGGTAAGCTTCTGTACTCCCAAGCATAGCAGGTCAGGGAACTAGATCCCACATGCCACAACTACGACCTGGTGCAGCCTAAATAAATAAACAAAATAAAAATTGGTGTGTTTTAATGATCTATGGTTTGCAGCACAGCAGATTTTTTTTTTTCTTTTAAGGAAGCTGTTGATGCAATTTTATGTGTAAGACCAGGCATGACTTTTCATAGAAGGAAGTTTCCATAAGGCTGGCAGGGTGCCATGGTGAGTTTCAAGGGAGTTTCTTGCCACAGTTCCTCACCAATGTGACACAGCCCTTGTCAGGAATTCCACAATTGTAGTGGCTTATTTTTAGACCTTGGCAAGGTCTAAAGATGACTCCTTTGCAGCTATGTTAATCTGGAGATAAAGCCCAGGGGCATCTCTGTTCATCAGGGAAGGGTCCTGTTGCTTCAGCAAGGAGGTCACACACCCAAGAGACCATGGGGTGGCTCACCAGAAACCAGAGATGGGTTAATATAAGATAGAGGGAAGGGTTAATTTTAGGTAAAGTCTAAATGGATTATTAGTTTTCACAGGTTCATAGCCAAACAAGGCCATGTGGATTGTGGTTGCTTCATGCCTGGGCTGAGAGGTAACTCAGGGTTTCATTCTTTAAAGGGAAGATAAATGCTGTGTCCCCAATCCTTTAACCTGTGAGTTGGAAATTGAGGCAGTGTCTTTCCGGGAAAGCACATCACTTCCTCAGGCAAGAAAGGGTGTCCCAGTCCTATAGATAAGGTTTTGAAGAGCAAAGCCCTTCACATCCATGACTCTACAAACACAGGTGTTCTCAGCACAGAGCCCTGAGTGTTAATGGGCAGAGGCCGTTGTTCCCAGTTGCCTTCTCCTGTGGACGGGGCGGGTGCCATGACTTTTGACTGTCACATGGGACCTGTCCTCAGAAGGGGACCAGGGCTGGGTCTAATGCTGTGCTCCCCCACTGACACTTTTAGTAGTTTTTTCTTTGAACTCGTCCCACACTTATATTTTGCAATGAACCTTGCTCAGTAGCTGGCCACTTGTATTCAAGTTATCTCTTTGAGTTCCCCTAAACAAAGCCGCCAGGTAGGTATGACCCAAGTTTTATACAAGATGGTCCTGAGGACTAGAAAGCCATGTGTGAGGCCACAGGCAAAAGTGACTTAAAAAGTCAATTAAAATTGGCTGCAAATCCAACAAAAAGATGTGTCCAAGGCCGCAGCCTGCTAAGTGGCAGTGGTGTAACTTGGAGCAAAATCACCCTCTCTTCACACCGGTTCTGCCTGCCGCCTGCAGTCAGCACAGCGTCCTGAGAACTTCGCCAGGACATTCTCCTGTAACGCGAAAGCTCCCATAGCGCTGTCAAAGGCCCGCTATCTGGTGCAGATGAGACCGGAAGTGTGCGGGGCACAACCTTTAAAAGAATGACAGGGATTTCCCTGGGTCCACTTGTTAAGAATCTGCTTTGCAACGCAGGGGATGTGGGTTCATTCCCTGGCCTCGACTAGGATTCCACGTGAAAGACAGAAAGTGAGGTCGCTCAGTTGTGTCCAACCGACTCTTTGCGACCCCATGGACCTTGGCCCACCAGGCTCCTCCGTCCATGGCATTTTCCAGGCAAGAATACTGGAGTGGGTTGCCATTTCCTTCTCCACTTGCCATGGGGCAACTAAGCCAGTGTGCTGAGATGAATATCCTGCATACCCACAACTAAGACCTGAAGTAAATATATATTTTTAAATCCCTTTGTAACACGGCAGCTAGGTGACACACCCAGAGGCGCCGTGACAGTTCCAAGGCTGATCATAAAGGCCTAAAAGTGGGTGCTGACCCAGTTCCTGGAAATCCCCACCCTTTCCGCAAAATAGCTGGCATACTCCTCCCCCTCATTAGCCTATGAATAGACCCACCCCTATAAACACTGACCACCCCATACCCTGGTGCTGGGCTTGCCTTCCAGATGGCCAACGCTCTCTGTGTAGAGTGTTTCCTCCCTGGATTGACCTTCTTTCACTTCACCGTGACTCGCTCTTGAATTCCTGCTTGTGCGAAGCCAAGTACTTACGCTTTGTGGCCATCCCAGGGACTCGGACACGACCTGGGACGTGACCACCCTCTCTCACCCCACTCTCTGGCCCGCAGCACTGCTGCGGTCTCCTCCAGCCTCAGAGATCCCTGGAGCGTTAAAAGAACACCGTCTTTTCAGGTTGTTCATTGTTTCCTTTGCTGAGCAGAAGTTTTCAGTTTGATGGATCCTACCGTCTAGCTTTGTTTTTGTGGCTTGTGCTTTTGGTGGCAAGCTCAAAACCATCCTTGTGGAGACCCATGCCAAAGAATTTTTCTCCTATGCTTTCTTTTAGGAGTTGTGTGGTTTTTGTAAACCATTAGTCTATCTTGCATTGAATTTTGTATATGATATAAGAGATCTTACTTGCTCAATCAGGGACGGAACTTGTGCATTGCCAGGGAAATTCCAATTGTAATTGCTAATTTGTCTGTTTCTCTGCTTATTCCTATAAGATTTCTTTAATATTTAAACTTCCTTTGTTAAGTACATTCTGATTCAGTAGTCATATGTATTCTTGATGAATTACACATTTTATCATTAGGATAAATACCCCTCTCTATATCTGGTCCTTGTCCTAGAAGTTACTTGATTGTGTCCCATGCTTAGTCACATAGTCGTGTCTGACCCTTTGTGACCCCATAGACTGTAGCCTGCCAGGCTCCTCTGTCCATGGGGATTCTCCAGGCAACAACACTGGAGTGGGTTGCCATGCCGTCCCCCAGGGCATCTTCCCAAACCAGAAATTGAACCCAGGTCTCCCACATGGCAGGCAGATTCTTTACCATCTGAGCCACCAGGAAGCCTGTCTATTAACCAATACAGCCTCCTATGTTTTCTTTAAAGTAATGTTTCCATAGCATATCTGTTGTCTCAACAGTGAAGAATCTGCCTGAGATGCAGGAGATGCAGAGACATGTTTTTGATCCCTGGGAAGGGGAGATTCCCTGGAGGAGGGCATGACAACTCACTCCAGTAATCTTGCCTGGATGATTCCATAGTGGTCTCAAGAATGTTGGACACAATTGGGTGTCTAAACAACAGCAGCAGCATATCTGTTTCCATCCTTTCATTTTAAATCCATTTGCCTTTATATTTGATAGCTCAAGTGGGTTTTTTTTTAATAGATAATTGATATCTGATTCTTGTTTTTGTTGTCTTTTTTTTTTTTTTTCACTGAAATGATCATCTCTTTCCTTAAGACAGTGTCTAGAATCTTAGCATCACAGTTTATCCCATAAGGCTGAACCAAAATTCCATCTAGTATCATAGACTTCATTTTTCAGAGCAGTTTTAGAATTGAATGAAAGGCACAGTGTTTTCCCCTATGCTATTAGCAATTCCACAGTCCACAGAGTGGCAAAGAGTTGGACACAACTGAAGCGACTTAGCACACAGGCACACAGCCCTGATCCTGACGCCCGTTGCTGGTTTTCTGTCCAGAAGTGAAGATGTCTGCACTCTCTGAACTTTGACCCCACTCTCTTCGACTCAGAAGAATTGTTGGCCTGTTTGGGTTCTTGTTCCCTATGCTTTAGTCCTGGAAATCTGTAGAGGCTGGAGATGTCATAAGTCTCACTTGACTTGTTTTCTTTTCTTTTTTTTTAAATGGTTGAGCACAGACATTTAAAAAATTTAATTAGCGAATTCATTAATCTGTCTGCCTTGGACCTTAATCACAGCAGGCAGAATCTAGTTGTAGCATGTGGGATCTAGTTCCCTGACCAGGGGTGACCCAGGCCCCCAGCATTGGGAGCACAGAATCCCAGCCCCAGACCACCGGGGAAGACCCTCACCTCACTTTTTTCCTACTCTCCTCAAAATACAGTACTGCATTGCTTGTGCCAGAGTCTGAATCAGTGGTTTCACAGGTTTTGCCTGGTTCCTTAGTTGTGTACTGTAGAAGGGCAGCATACAGTCCCATCACGTCCTTTTTTTTTTTTTTTTTTAATGCTGAATTGTGGGGTCCAAGCTTTTGTTTTGAGTGTTTGCCCTTTCTTCCTGAGAACTCAGTTCCTTGACTGGGTGCTCTTGTTGGGGGTGATGGGCCTGCCACCACGTTTGCTGGAATCATTTTGAATCAACCTCCAGAGACCACTAAATAGTTACAGTGCCTTGGAATGTAATTCAGCTCACATAAGGGAGGACATGGCAACCCACTCCAGTATTTTTGCCTGAAGAATGTTATGGACAGAGGAGCCTGGTGGGCCCCAGTCCATGGGGTCAGAGTAAACACTTGTTGAGTAGCTTTTGTGTCAAAACACTTGGGCCAGGAGTGATTAAGTGATGAAGTGCCCTTCAACATCCTGCAACCAAATATGGAGATTGGAAATATGCAAATGTAGTGAATGTAAAAATCAAGCAGGTCTCACAGATGAAACACTCAGATCAGAACCCTTTTAAAAGGAAAGATCATATTTGTTGGGGAAACAAATGTGTGTTTTTAAGAAGGAGGTAGAATTTGAGGTGCCCCTGAGAGATGGGTTTGGAGACATAGCTGGAGGAGAGATTTTATCCAGGCTTGAGGTCAGTCAGAACAGGGGCAAGAGTGAGAGGAAAGCTGAAGGCAAGGTCGAGGAGGAGCCAGGTTCCCCATGTCTCTGAGCTGGAAAGTGCTCAGAAGGACCTGGGAAGACCCTCAGGGATGCCCTGAAGTTTCAGAGATGGATTTGATGGGGAGATGCTATGACAGATGGACAGACTGCGAAGCTCAGATGGGTGACAGAAGGCAAAGGAAGTGTTTCAGAAAGAACAAGTGGTCCAGCCTTATTGTGGGGTGAAAGTTGTGAAAGAGGAATAAAATCTGACAATCTTTGGAACATCAGTTGAGACCCTCTTGTGGCTTCCTCTAGGGATTATACTTTATTTGAATTAAAGGTGAGTCATTAACACTTTCTAAGTTGCCTGTTTGGTAACAACTAGCACAATAAACAGAATGTTAAAAAATAATCATGATAATAATCAAGCTTCTAATTTTTTGTAAAAAGTCTTTAATTTGATTTGGCTTCTGGAGTCTTCAAGGAGGCATTTTCACACTATGCTACTTTCTCTTCGTTTTGCTGGATTTTTCATTTCTTCTTCCGGCAGCATTTTCGGCCACTCAGGGAACAGCGGCCTATCTGTTCCTCCTTTGGAAGGCAGCCAATCAGAGCACACCGGCCGCTTCTTATTTTGCAATAATACTTTTGTAACCCACTTATGATTCCACCATTGCCTGCGGTGAAGAAACAGAGCACACGAAAGGTTTTAGGAAGGCCATGGTGCAAGTCCAAGGCTTTTGGAATCCCTCTAATAAGTTATCTGTTGCCATTTTTTGTTCTTTTATGTCTTTTTCCTTTTTCTTTACCATCTGGAATAAAGAAGAAGGTGGGGCTAGCTACTAACAATGATTCTGTGGGTTCGGCTCAGCTGAGAAAGTGGCGTGACTGTGGCAGCCCCCTTGTGACCTGACACCTGGGAGGCAGGGGCCACAATGGTCTCCCGGGTCCTTAAGAGGCCGAAAGACTGTACCTCCAACTGCTAAGCTAGTCAAAGGGAACCTGTGCTTCTGTCCTCAGATTAAGTTCATTTTTCCTGTTGGTATTAAAGATTTACATCACTTGCTTCCTGTCTCATGTACAGTTATAACAATCTTCCCATGGAGGGATGGTTTGTGAGCTGATTAGTCTCTTAAGAGTGAATCAGAAGGGATGGAGACCCTCCTTTGAGGTTCTTGATGGTCTTTGTCAAGAAAACAAAAAAGAGAGAGAGAAACTGGTAATGTCTAGTTCCCAGACAATAAATCTACTTTATCTAAAATTCCCAAATGGATGGAGAGGGCTGACTCTGACTGACAAATTCTCAATCCATTCAGCCCTGTCATTTCCCAGCGCATCTTACCTGGAACAGGCAGCAAGATCATGAAGAGCAACGCAAAGAGAAGGTAGTAGACCCTCATGGCTGGCTGGCTTCCCAGCTGAGACTGGACAGGACGGTGTGCTCGCTCACTTTATAAAGGCTCCAGGTCTGCAGCCACAGGGAGAAGCATTCAGCAGCAGCAATTCCTGTAATATTACAGTGATGACAATATGATGTATTTCCTTAAGCTTCATGCCAAGGTCCCTTACAAAGCAGACCACGCCCATTCCCCCCAGGAGTTAATTACAAACCTCAGGGAGACTCAGAGCCTGATGTGAGCACAGGGCTGTTCTGATGCCTCTGAGATCTGGGTGCTCGTGTGGGGCTGGCTCAGGTCTGACTGTCTGAGACGGGAAAGACCTGCCCACTCCTGGATGCAGTCCTGGGGCGTGTAGCTGGGAGCTCACCTGTGCCCACTGTGGTCTTCTAAGCTTTTGCTTCTTCCTAAAGTCCTGGGCGAGCCTGAGCCCCATCAGTCCAGTCCAAGGCTGGTGTATTCAGAATCTAGGTGTAGACAGGGGCTGGCTCACACCCTGAGCCTGCCTGGATATGCCCGAAATGGAATCAGCTTTTAAGTAGTGTGGGAGGGGAGGAAAAGTGGGCTGCATTCCAGAGACTCTGCCCTGTGTCCTTGGCCTGTGATGGAGTGCAGCATCTCAGGTCAAACACAGCTTATACTTACTGCGGTGTGAAAACCACGAAATTCATGAGTCAGGAAGGTGTCTCATTTTCCCTCATCAGAGAGAGAGGGATGTGTCCTCACTGATGTGTCCTCACTGATGGTATCACTCCCTCTACAAACCAGAGACTTCAGAAGATATATTTATGCCCCCAGTTACAGCTGGCTCATGACATTCAAGGAGGTTGAGGATCAGGGATTTCCACTGGATAGAGATTCGATGTTTAGGAAGACAACTGCCTTTTTAAAAATTATTAGTCTTAATTAAATGTTACGGAATCTGATCACGGGGTTATACTCGAGAGGTTATTTTCTTGGAAGCTGAAGTCCCCACGGTGGTGGTTGGCTATTACTTTGTGTGAAAGCAGTTGTAACAGATCCACCAGGGTTCTGGGGTGAAGCCCGGGGTCTAGGACTGTGGGTTCAGACACCTGTTGTACCTATTGGATTCTGTAAGCAAACTCTGAACTCTTACCATAGATAAAGTACCATGGGCTTGGGATAGGTGAGGGGATAGAAGGGTGAAATACAGAGGGGCCAGTTCTGCCTCTTTCTCTCAGGGAACTCCCATGTAGACTGACACACAGCCAACTAAACCATAGAGAGTGGATTTTAACAAAGGGCCGTAACAGGGGTGCACAGGACCATGGAAATGCAGAAGCAATGTAATTCATACTGAAAGGCAAGTTTGAAGCAAAGATTTAAGAAAAATTTGGAGTAATTGCACTTCATATCTTTAAAATCTAACTTTCCTCATCAGTTCAGAATATGAGACAAAGTAGGCATTTTTATATTAATTAAATGAAATACAGTTGATGTACAATATATGTTACAGGTGTACAATATTGAGATTCATGCTTTTTAAACTATAACATATTGGCTATATTCCCCATATGTTGTACTATATGTCTTTGTAGCTTATTTTATACATAACAGTTTGTAGCTCTTACTCCGCTACCCGTATGTTGCCCTCTGCTCCTTCCTCACCGCAATGGTGGCCACTAGTTTGTTCCTTATATCTGTGAGTCTTCTTTTTTTTTGGTTATGTTTGCTAGTTTGTTACATTTTTTATATTCCACATATACCCAGCTTCATAGGTCATTTGTCTTTCTCTGTCTGACTTATCTCACTGAGCATAATATCCTCCAGTCCATTCAAGTTGCCGCAAAAGGCAAAGCTCCGTTATTTTTTAAGACTAAGTAGTATTCCATTGTGTACAAATGCCACATCTTCCTTGTCTATTCATGGACACTGAGGCTGCTTCCCTGTCTTGGCTACTGTAAATAATGCTATAACAAACACTGGGTGCATGTATCTTCTCAATTAGTATTTTTAGTTTTTTGAATATATACCCAGATGGGTCATATGGCATTTCTATTTTTAGTTTTTTGAGAAACCTCCATCCCATTTTCCATGGTGGCTGCACCAATTTGCAGTCCCAAAGGCAGACATGTTTAAATATGGAAGGAGGTAAGTGTGGGGCTGGCGGGCACTCATACCTGGTCTCTCGTGAGATAAAAGAGAGGGTGGCTGGGGTGTTACAGAGAATTAGAACCAGCTCTCAGCCCAGGCTCAGGGCTGGCATCATCAGAGCTCCAGTTACCTGTGATGACGTACTTTTCTTGGAGACCAGACCTCCACGTGAGCCCTGAGTCTAACCTGTCCCTTCAAAGTCAGGAGGCCTTTCTACAGCAACACGACTGTTTAATCAGAGGTTCTCTGAGAATGGAAGCCATGTTTTCTTGTCAGCTAATTTGGAAGCTGGGTGCTGGGGAGTGGGCTATGGCTATGGTACCTGCCCCACTCACAGAATGAATTTTGAGGAACATTTCTGTATTTAATTAAACATTTTAGATGTTTGTAAAAGTTGGGTGGAACTTTTTGTGGTGGAATATTCACACAACAGAAGAGTGAGACTGTTCACTTCTCTACCCTGGGGAACCACTGCTAACTCTGGTTTGCCTCCTTTTTGTCTTATTGTACCATTTTATGTGTCACAAATACTTCTGGCCTCTCAATTAATAGGTGCACATTTACTGTTGAATAATTAATTTATACCTGTGAGTCTGACATTGACAAGAACTGGGGCCATGCCCCAGGCCCAGGGGCTTGAGTCTCTGGGCTCAGAGATGCAGACCCTCCCAACCCTCCTGTAGGACCTGCTGGGTTTTTTCCTGGTGACTCTGAGCCAGCATTTTTAAAAATTTGGTGTTGATTAGGTTGAGAGAGGAGAGACTTATTTTCTCTCAGATCAGACTTCTCCTAATCTCCTCTAATCCTTTTTTTGTTTTTAACTCTGTTTTTGAAATCTGGAGCAGAGTTTTGGTTGATCAAAGTTTCTGGTCCAACAGAGACAGACTCACAGACTTAAAGAACAAACATATGGTTGCCAGGGGGAAGGATGGGGGAGGGTGGTGGGGGAGTTTGGGATGGACTTGTACACACTGCTGTATATAAAATGGATAACCAAGAAGGTTCTACTGTATATCACGGGGAACTCTGCTGTATGTTATGTAGCATAACATAACATATGGATGGGAGGGGAATTTGGGGGAGAAGGAATACCTATGTATGTATGACTGAGTCCCTTTGCTGTCCACCTGAAATTATCACAACATGGTTAATCGACTATATTCCAATACAAGATTAAAAGTTTAATTAAAAAAAAGTTTGGGGCCCAAAGGCAATACCATGTAATTCTCAGTGCTATCGTTTATTACCTGGGTTTACTTGAACAAGTTTCATAAACTCTTTGACCATCTGTACCTCAACAATAAAGTACAAAGAATAATAAATGTCTTGTTTAGTCCACAGGGAAAGTCCTATGAGTTAATGATATGAAATTGGCTTGTAAACTGCAAATTACCACGTAGCCCGTGGATCACCCACGTGGCCCTGGGGAGGAATGACCAGTGAGGGCTGGTGAGCAATAGCAAGACAGCTTAAAGATTGTGGCATGGGCTCCTCACAAAGGAGCTAGGACTTCCCTTCTTTATCTTAATATAGTCTAAGTGGGACTCAGACACTCTCCTCTGCAGCCATTTAAAATGGTCATGACCACTGCTACTTGTCAGCAAGGATAAGCATTAGCCCAGTTTTGCAGATGAAGAAACTGAGGTTCAGAGAGGTTGAGTGACTTTCCCTGGGCCACCCAGCTAGTTAATGGCAGTGTTGTAGGGAACTACATGCATTTCCCACGCATTCCTGCCTCTAGGCACCATGTAGATTTGCCAAAGGGAGAAGACACTGGTAGAAAATGAGAAGGCAGGAACTGGTAAGAAGCCAAGGTAATCATCTTCCTGAGCTTCTGAAGGCATCTCCTCTGTGCTTCCAGTTTCGGCCAGAATGCTGCTTCATCCGAGGGCCTGGTTCACCAGGCCTTCATCAGGCAGGTTCACCAGGACCCCAGCTTCTGTGAGGTGCCCCCTGTCCCAGGCTCTGGGAAGGTTACCTCCTTCCTCACTCTGTCCCTCTGGTCCCAGGGATAGTAGTGTCTTTATGCTATTGCAAAAAAAGTTTTTGGCCGCACCATGTGGCTTGTGGGATATTGGTTCCTGAATCAGGTATTGAACTCAGGCCCGGGGAAGTGAGAGCTCAGAGTCCTAAGCCCTGGACCACCAGTGACTTCCCTGCTGTTGCAAATTATGAGGTGACTCCCCATACATTTATTTGATTTCTCAGCTCTTCTATCACCTCTATAACCAATTGTCTATAGTAAACTCCTCCCTTTTGAGGTCCTTACATTTATTTCAACTTATCATATTTTCTTCAGTTGTTGAGTTTTGACTGTCTTCTAAGACCGCAGGGCTTCCCTGGTGGCTCAGATGGTGAAGAATCTGCCTGCAATTCGAGAGACCCAGGTTTGATCCCTGGGTCCGGAAGATCCCCTGGAGAAGGAAATGGCTATGCACGCCAGTATTCTTACCTGGAGAATCCCATGGACAGAGGAACCTGATGGGCTACAGTCCATAGAGTTGCAAAGAGTTAGATCAAAGCCATGCTCTAAATCATAGCAATATTGAAGTTCTATTCATTCTTCCCCTTGTGGTGGCGATACTGTTTTGTCGCCAGCTAGAATGACACTTGGCTACACTCTCCCTCCTATCTACTTTATCAGAATCTTAAGATTCAGCATCCAGTGGGAGCTTCGAGACAATGACATGGAGTTGCCAGTTGCTACCAACTTATTGTGGTCCTTTGTTAAAGCATGTCAGAATTGTGTGCTTCCTGTTGTAGGTGTGTATGTGAGGCAGTTTCTAGAATTCCAATTTATCACTGTTATTTTAGCTTAATTAATTTTCTCCAAAAGAATCTAATGAAGAAAACAGGAGAAACAAAGCCTTTCCTTAACTATGTAACCATAGATTGCCTCTTGGGCTTCCCAGGCAGTACAGTGGTAAAGAATCTGCCTGCCAGTGCAGGAGATGTAAGAGACTCGGGTTCAATCCCTGGGTCAGGAAGATTTCCCACTGAAGGTAATGGCAACCCACTCCAGTATTCTTGCCTGGGAAATCCTATGGACAGAGGAGCCTGGCAGACTACAGTCCAGGTCACAAAGAGTTGGACACGACTGAGAATATGCAAGGACGCATAGACACCTTTTACTTCTGGGACAGTGGCAAATTGTAGGTGCTCAGTCCGGGGCCCTCTATGGAGGTATTTAGTTTTGTTAGTAGTTTGGCCTCCGTGGAGGGTGAAAAATCAGCTTAGCACATTGTCCCATCCCCCTGCTTTATGCATTAATATATCTGCCTGTCTCCCAAAGGATCTGAACTGTTACTCCTGCTTTAAAAGATATTGTCTTCCCTTCAAATTCACACCAGAGAACTACAGTTCAACATGAGGAAGTGGACCCAGCGAGAACAGGCTGTATCTCACACTACGTGACTGAGCTGTTAGTCTCCACCAAACCCCCTGGGTGTGGACTAGTATTTTATATCATCTTCAGACAGCAAGTATTCTTGGCATTCTTGCATATTCCAGGCATGAGTAAACATTGTTGACCCTCTAAGATTTCTGAAAATACTCTTGAACTGTGAACATTTTATTTGACATTTCGCTTCATCCACTGTATCAAAATAAAAGGAAATATCAATAGAAGGTGAAGGGAGGGAGTAAAAAGAAAAAACAAGTGTGGGAGTGAGGGATGCCTGGATCACCATGAGTCATGGACTCGTGATCTGGTTGATGAGGCCGAGCAGAATCAGAGACACACTGCTCTCCTCAGGAGCCAGGGCACATGGTGTGGAAACAGAGCAAGTCAGGGAACAGTCAATAGTCTAATGTGGCCAGGTGGACAGCATGGGGACAAGCCTGCCCTGATTCGGAAGACAAGGGGACCATGACAAGAATTCATGATGACGTAGATCTAAGACATAACTTATCTAACATGCTGAGGTCACCAACATCTACCTCCACACCCACCATACCTGACCTTCATACAGCTATCCCCCACTCCTCTGAACGTGGACCACTGTAAGCTAGCCAGATCCACTGATTCCTCACCACTGCCTTGATGATAAACAATCTTCAGGACTTTACTCATGGGTCCAGCAGACATAGAGATACTTGTCAGCTTTGAGAAAGGGCAAATAAACTAGTAAAGTGAGTCCACGTCCATAGTCTGCATCAACTCTGCATAGAGAGCTCCCCTTAGGTGCTACTTGAGTCACAAGTCCAAATCCTCTAAAATTACCCTAACTGACTTTGCTTCAAGTGAAAACTGTGCTTACCTGAAATTGCCTAAGAATATTACAAGAAGAAAAAATGAGAGCCATTGCATAGGGGAGAGAACCTCTCAGGACAGAAGAGGCAGAAGCTTATTTTGTCTCCATTATCAAACTTCCCAAGAGTGGTCTATACCACTACATATTCCCTCAACCTATTGGTCCTAAATTTATTGCTTTCTGGCACCTGTTTCAAGAAATTCATCAAAGGCACCCTTTCCAAGTTCAACAATGACCTTAACATCGCCAATCCAATGGTTTCTTTGTCCGTAATCCTTTGACTTGGTTTCTTTTCAACATGTGATTTGTGGCACTATGTTCAGTTTTGAAACCTGTCCATCTAATTCAACTCAACATCCAGAAAACTTTGTGGATAGTTAATCTATATTAGGACCTTGGGGCATGATGGCTTAAAAGATAAAAGACATACACTTTTCATATCTGCTCTCTTTTGATGGTTGTCTTTGATTCATTATGGGATTTTTCTTTTTTCTGTTCTCTAAGCCTCTAAAGGGCTTCCCTCGTGGCTCAGACCATAAAGATTCCACCTGTAATACAGGAGACCTGGGTTCAATCCCTGGGTTGGGAAGAACCCCTGAAGAAGGGAATGGCAACCAACTCCACTATTCTTGCCTGGAGAATTCCATGGACAGAGCAGCCTGGTGGGCTACAGTCCTTGGGGTCACAAAGAGTTGGACATAACTGAGCGGTTAACACTTTCACTTTCACTTTCAAGCCCCTAAAAGAGAGTATCTTCAAGAATTTAACGTTATCATAATGATGATAATAACGATGATCACCATCATGATAGCTAACATTTGTTGAGCACAGACATTTTTTGTGCCAGACACTCTGCCGAGAAGTCTATATGCATTTATTTCATGTGAATCATGCAATAATTCAATAAGGTTAATATAATTTTTTGCATTTCACATATGAAGAAGCCACAACATAGAGAGGATAGATAAGGTACCCCATCATCTTTATATATTGAATATTAAAGTTTTACTTCTGGTCCTCTTATTGCTGCACATAATCCCTGGGATGTGGGTTATCTATGTCTCTACACAGATGGCTTCCATCTTTATCACTACTCTGGACCACTCTCTCAATTTTCTGATCTTTACATCTTTTTAAAGAGCAGTGCCTCCTGGGACCCTATCATCACCTCAGCATGTAATCTTCCATCATCTTGGCTTTTCAATTGCTTGGCAATAGAAGGCAGAAATTAAAATCTTTCTGATTCTTCTCTTTTCCCAATTATTCAAATGCAATCTGTGTGTCCAGTCAATTCATCCCACACGTGTTTACACAATCTATTAATACAAAACCCAGACTAAATGCCAACTCTTCATGATGCTGACCACCCTGGCTGAAAGTGCTTGCTCCTTACTTTGCATTCATGCAGGGCATATTTTGTAACACACTTGGAGCTACTGCCTAACTCCTTAGTAAATGTCATATCCTATCACTATTTGTGGACCTTTCTTATCACCTTTAATAGACAGTGCCTTTTTATTTGTGTCCTTGTGTTAATGAGAAAGTACTCATGTCCTACATTGCTTTCATCCTTTGAATAATTTGAGGTATTGTCAACTAAGAAACTTAGGGAAAAAACTATTACAAAGGAGAAATAATACCAGAAGAGTTAGGAAATAGAGACTATCAGCAGGTAAATGCAGAGTCAACAAAGGATTTACGAAGGACAACAATCCATAAATAAATAACAAATAAATAATAATATAAATAATTATAAATTTATAACTTATATATAATTTAAATATATAAAAATATTTATATTAAAAATAAAATAAATAAATAAAAATCCAACAATAAATAGAACAAAATTTATGTTTTAGCAAACAAAATTTACAGCGAATATAATACAGGTTAGAGGATTATGAGGCTAAAGGTCAGGAAACTAAGAGCTGAAGTGAGTACTGTTTAGTTCCCCCAAAAAACAATGGGATAAAGAGACAGACTTGAGAGTGAGAAGCACCTAGGAGGTAGAATACAAAGTTGGTACTACTGAGCATGCGAGAAGGAATTAGGAGTGAGACAAAGCAGACTCTGGAGACCACCAGTGTTGTGCACAGGGGACAGATAAATGGAATCGTCATCAACATGCAGAGACGATCAAGCTGGTGACTCCCAGTGGGCGTGAAGGAAAACACGCTCTGGAGAGAGAGCCAGGCTGGAGATGTGACACCTTTTAACAGGCTCCAACTTGTTCAGGAATCTGAAGGCTTAGTAGTGATATGGGGTAGTGTGCATTTTTCCCGAGTCTAAAATCACACCCAACAAGGTGGGGCTACTCTCCTGACTCCTGAGGGCAAAATCGAGGACAACACCTCAAACATTCATGTAAGTCTCCTCAAAGACCTCCTCCTACCCACCTGACAGCAATGTTTTCATTCCAAGTAGAATGAAGTGTGCAGGACGCTTTACTTTCTGTTGATACTTTTATACTTTAATCCGATTCTTTGCATTTCACCCTCAGCCCCAGTGAAAACTTACCTGACAGCAACTCTTGCCACTAGCCTACCCAGTCTGCTGGCTGCTTCCTCGAGCAGGAATTTTGGGGTACAGGTGGCTCTTAGTAAAAAGACATGTAGTGAACTTATTAATGGGTAGGGACTACAAGGAGGAAAAGAGGAAACCTCAGGGAAAACTTGTGAAAACATAGGGTTTTTGCCACTAGTATATAAAAACTGAAACTTGAAATGAACCTGTTGGCTGTTGCTAAAATAAGCTGTGGGAAACCATCTAAGACTTTACACATAATGACTGGCACCTACTGAACTGTTACCTACTTAGCACTGTAATTCTTGCTATAATGCACTTTTTGTGATCCCCCCCCCCAAAAAAAATGCACTTCATTTGTGAAGTCAGTGTTACAATCTGGATTTTAAGAATAAGGAAATTGAGGTTGAGAAAAATGAAGTAAGCTGGTAAAATTCAAGTTTGGAGTTCAGGCCCATTAGGGTCATGGGCATGCATGCCCAGTCAGGTTTGACTTTTTTGTAAGCCCGTAGACTGGAACCTTCCAGGCTCCTCTGTCAATAGGATTCTCCAGAATACTGGAGTGAGTTGTCATTTCCTTCTTTGGGGGATCTTCGCTACCCAGGAATTGAACCCAAGTCTCCTGCAGAGAAGGATCTGGGGAACTGAAAAAAGCTCAATTTTCATTCCAATCCCAAAGAAAGGCAATCCCAAAGAATGCTCAAACTACTGCACAATTGCACTCATCTCACACGCTAGTAAAGTAATGCTCAAAATTCTCCAAGCCAGGCTTCAACAATACGTGAACCGTGAACTTCCAAATGTTCAAGCTGGTTTTAGAAAAGGCAGAGGAACCAGAGATCAAATTGCCAACATCCACTGGATCATCAAAAAAGCAAGGGAGTTCCAGAAAAACATCTATTTCTGCTTTATTGACTATGCCAAAGCCTTTGATTGTGTAGATCACAATAAACTGTGGAAAATTCTGAAAGAGATGGGAATATCAGACCACCTGACCTGCCTCTTGAGAAATCTGTATGCAGGTCAGGAAGCAACAGTTAGAACTGGACATGGAACAACAGACTGGTTCCAAATAGGAAAAGGAGTATGTCAAGGCTGTATATTGTCACCCTGCTTATTGAAGTTATATGCAGAGTACATCATGAGAAACACTAGGCTGGAGGAAGTACAAGCTGGAGTCAAGATTGCCGGGAGAAATATCAATAACCTCAGATATGCAGATAACACCAGCCTTATGGCAGAAAGTGAAGAAGAACTAAAGGGCCTCTTGATGAAAGTGAAAGAGAAGAGTGAAAAAATTGGCTTAAAGCTCAACATTCAGAAAACTAAGATCACGGCATCTGGTCCCATCACTGCATGGCAAATAGATGGGGAAACAGTGGAAATAATGTCAGACTTTATTTTTCTGGGCTTCAAAATCACTGCAGATGGTGATTGCAGCCATGAAATTAAAAGACACTTGCTCCTTGGAAGGAAAGTTATGACCAACCTAGATAGCATATTAAAAAGCAGAGACATTACTTTGCCAACAAAGGTCCGTCTGGTCAAGGCTATGGTTTTTCCAGTGGTCATGTACGGGTGTGAGAGTTGGACTGTGAAGAAGGCTGAGCACCGAAAAATTGATGCTTTTGAACTGTGGTGTTGGAGAAGACTCTTGAGAGTCCCTTGGATTGCAAGGAGATCCAACCAATTCATCTTAAAGGAGATCAGTCCTGTGTGTTCATTGGAAGGACTGATGCTGAAGCTGAAACTCCAATACTTTGGGCACCTGATGCGAAGAGCTGACTCATTTGAAAAGACCCTGATGCTGGGAAAGATTGAGGGCAGGAGGAGAAGGGGACAACAGAGGATGAGATGGTTGGATGGCATCACCAACTCAATGGACATGGGTTTGGGTGGACTCTGGGAGTTGGTGATGGACAGGGAGGCCTGGCATGCAGCAGTTCGTGGGGTCGCAAAGAGTCGGGCATGACTGAGTGACTGAACTGAACTGAACTCCTGCATCTCCTACATTGCAGGTGGATCCTTTACCCACTGAGCCACCTGGGAAGCCCCATTAGGGTCACAGAGAGTGCTAAATATGTATTTTATTACTTGAGGTCATTACAACTATGCTTTTTGTATCCATTTTTTTGTCAAAGGTTTTGTGAGTAGGGTTTCCCAGTGGAAGGGTGAATAACCATATGTGGTGGAAAATGAGCAGAGAAGGACCTGGGGAACTGAAGTTAAACTTCATCCACTCGACCCAAACCATAGAGCTGTTTTGAGATTTCCCATTTAACTCTCTTATGGAAGTATTGGGCTTTCCAGGTGGCGCTAGTGGTAAAGAAACTGCCAACACAAGAGCTGTAAGAGACGCAGGTTCAATCCCTGGGTTGGGTAGATCTCCTGAGGAGGGCATGGCAACCCACTCCAGTATTCTTGCCTGGAGAATCCCAAGGACAGTGGAGCCTGGAGGCTACAGTCCATGGGGTCGACACGACTGAAGTGACTCAGCATGCCAGCGCACAAATAGAAGTACCACTGTGACATTCACAATGCCAGAGCCCCATGAGAAATTCAATCAAATGATGAATTTGGCATCTCCACCTCAATATTCCATATTTTCAAAAATATCTTATGATTGCATACGTCAGAAATCAGAAAACTGGGACTTTGCTGGTGGTTCAGTGATTAAGACTCTGTGCTTCCATTGCAGGTTGTATGGGTTCAATCCCTGGTTGAGGAATGGGGATCCCACATACCGTGTGGCATGGACAAAAATTTTTTTAAAAAGAAACCCAGAAAACTTTTTCTGTAAAAGCCTGGACAACGCGTACTTTTCGGCTTTGCTGATCATATGCTTTTTGTTGCAACCACTCAGTGCTGCAGGTAAAGTGCAAAAGCAGTCATAAACAATATAGAAACACATGGGCATGGCTTTGTTTCATAAAACTTTATTTATGAAAACAGCAGCTGGGTTTAGCCAGTGGGCTGGCTCCTGGAATGTATTTGTGAGATGAGTATGTAGGTGGCCTCTGAAGACACCTACCCTTCTAAAGCTGTGTAACCCCCATTTGTTGCTTGTGGCCTGGCCTCACTGACTCACTTCTAACAAACAAAAGTGATGGATGCCACTCCCGAGATAAGAGGAGAGTGGGCTCAGTTTTGGGTGCCCACTTGCTCTCTTACTTGCTGCCATTGAGGGGAACCAGGTGCCATGTTTGGAGCTGCCCTGAGAGGCCCATGTAGCCAGGAGCTGAAGATGGTTTTTCGTGGGAACAGCCAGTGGGAACTGACTCTTAGTCTGATAGCCTGGGACACACCAGCTCCTGCCAACAACTCCCAGAGTGAGCTTAGAGATGAGAGCCTTCTAACGGAACCACAGGTTGGCTGACGGCCGGACTGGAACTCCATGAACGCTTTGATCGAGAAGTACCTTAGCTTAGCTGCGATGGTTTTCACAATGCCCAGAAACTGTGAGATCCCATTTGCTGCTTTCAGCCATTAAGTTTTGAGGTCATTTGTTACGCAGTGATGGTTAACTTCTATGGTGAGGCATTCTACAAATAATGCTCTATGGGATCTGGAGACAAGCTTTTCGGTCTCAAGGTTTTTGACAAATTTCCTGTGTGAATTTAGGTTAGCTGCTGACCCAGTGTGGGCCTTCCATTTCCTCTCTGCCTGCAGAAGAAATAGGAATCATGCATTTCTGAGGTTATTATAGGTTTAAATCTTCATAGTTCATTTAATTTAGTCAAACTGATTTCTGCCTCTGAGCCAGAGTTGTGCATTGGCAACCCATGGGTAAAACACAGCATACTAGCTTATTGTGATATAATTATGAACATTTAAAGGACAAAAGATTCTGCAGAAAAGCCCAGATTTCTGGCATTTTTCAGGAAAATTCGATGATTTAATTATATTTTCATGCTGTAACTTCAAGGAGTATCCAAAGATCTCTCCCCCTTTATACAGAATGGGACCCCCAGAGTAGGGTGGGACCCTCATGAGTCATTTTTCACTGACCTGTCTCACTTAGTCATAATACCTGGCTCTGAAGGGCTTTAGGAAACTGCTTAAATTATATTCCGTCTTGCTTTGAGAGCTTCCCCTAAAACACAGCAAAGGTGCTCTCTTACCTTCTGCTTATGTCTGAGGGCAGGACATTGCCCATATAATGGCTCAGTCTACCCTTTGTGAAACCCAGCTGTGTCATGATAGCTGGGTCCTGCTGCCCAGACCTCAGGGAGACTCGGCAGGTTGTGCATCTGGTCGGTGCCTTTCCTACGTTCTCTCTCGCCACCACAGATCTAGAAGACCTCTCCTCTCTCCCACAGCCTTTACAGGGAGACACATGCACACACAAACACACACACACAATGACAGAACTCACTCTAGCTCAGGTGAAACCTGCATGTGTCTTATATTCCCTCTGCTCCTGATACATCAGAGCCTGAAAAACTTCCCCCTTTGCCACTTCTGGCAGGTCCGTACCATTCCTCTTAAAGGATGTCATTTATCCTCTAACAATCTCTGTGAAAAGAGAGTTTCTGTTCTCTCTTCCTTCCCATTCTTTCTCCTTCTCCTTCCTTCCTTTTCACCACTCTACTTGACAGTCATGGGCACATGTTTCTATTTATCTGTGCTGTTTGTGTGTATCTTCTTCTTTTGAGCACTAGGGATCAGTTCATGAAAAATACAGTCTATATAATGTATGTATACATGTACCTGTTTAAGTTACTGTCTTAAAATGTGTTTTGTTTCGAGGGTGTTTTTGCGTTTGGTTATAAGCATTTCACAAGACATGTCTGTTTTTGGAAACACTCTGGCCCAGGGCCAAATCTTGGGTTTAGCTCTCTGGTTATATACACATACTCACAGCTTACAACACCTGTTCAGACCTGCATGCCCAGCTAAGGAATTTGTCTACTGGATGACAACCTACAAAAATTGGGGGGGGGGGGGGGGCGGGGAACCAACAAAATCTCTAGATGTTTTCAAGCACAATACACATTTTAGGAAAAATAACTGATAATGGCCTGGACTTTATTCTCCTGGAGATTGGTGTTTTGAGTCACCAGACTGTCCTATATTGTTGTGACTATGATGGCTCACCGGGGTGCCTAGGGCAGGATGCACTGCTTTCCAAAGGGCCACATTTGCCTCTAGGGCAACAGAGAATGAGATAGTTAAACAGTATCACTGACTCAATGGACATGAGATTGAGCAAACTCCAGGAGATGGTGAAAGACAGGGAATCCTGACATGCTGCAGTCCATGGGGTCACAATGAGTCAGACACGACTAGGCAACTGAACAACAATGGTGGTGGGTTCTCTAGCTTCTTCGGAACTGGATTTTATTAGAGACAGTGATGCTTAGTATCACAGGCTGTCTTGCTCAGCTGCCTGAAGTTTCTGTTTAAGTCTCACTTCAGGGACCCTTTTGAGTTCTGCCTCTTTCCTGGGGAAGTGTGGAAGCTCCAGATACCAGCTTGCAGAGCCCCTGCAAGACTGCACCTTTTCACTCAAGACAGGAAACCATAACGTGTTCCCAAATCTCGTTCACCTCCCCTGTGTGTCTTGGTCTTGTTTCTCTCTGCCTCTATTCTTCTGTCTCTGTGTCCTTGTATCTGTCATGGCCTGGTTCCTCCCTCCTTCTCTGTCTCTGTCTCCCTGTGTGTGTGTGTCTTCCCGCCGAGTGGTCTCTCTTCCTCTGCTCTGGAGGACATCGCCATGGTCTCTGAGTCTCTCCACGTCAGAAGTCTCCTTCTGAGTGTTTCCAGCTCTGAGAACCCCCTTCCGTACCCAAGGGAGTTTCCTGACCAGGAAGTTTCCTTCTCTGGCCAGGCTGGCGCCACCAGGTGTTTGTGGGAGAGCGTGACGAGAACGCACAGACCCCTCCTCTCCATAAACCTGGCCACAGAGCTCCGTAATGACGCATCCTTTGAAGGTTCATGGGAAAGAGATAACAGATAAGAATCAACCCTCATTTTCTGTGGGGAGAAGAGCTCAAGGTGGGAGTCATAGCTCATCCCAGACTAACCATTCTCAAATCCCATATGAGCCAAGCATAGGGCGGTGAGTGGGTCTTCTCTCTATATGAGGAAATATGACCAAGTTGACATGGTCAAAGCCACGCTTTTAGGGAGTTTGTTTATTTTTTAAAAACAGCTGTTTTCTAGCTTTGTTATTAACAGTCAACAAAATCTCCAGACTTAAAGGGATCTTCAAGTTCATGTAATAAAATACTTTATGTGATGGTTAAATCCTGCCTTTTTTGAACACTTCTAATGTTAGTGAACTCACTGTTTCCAAGAGGATCCCATTTTACTTTCAGCTGCTATGTCTATTATTTTATTTTTCTCCTTATTTTTTTAAATTTATTTATTTTAATTAGAGGCTAAATACTTTACAATATTGTGGTGGTTTTTACCATACATGGACATGAATCAGCCATAGGTGTACATGTGTCCCCATCCTGAACCCCTCTTCCACCTCCCTCCCCACCCCATCCCTCAGGGTCATCCCAGTGCACCAGCCCTGAGCACCCTGTCTCATGCATCCAACCTGGACTGGTGATCTGTTTCACATATGATAATTTACATGTTTCAGTGCTATTCTCTCAAATCATCCCACCCTCGCCTTCTCCCACAGAGTCCAAAAGACTTTTCTATACATCTGTGTCTCTTTTGCTGTCTCGCATATAGGGTTATCATGACCATCTTTCTAAATTCCATATATATGCATTAGTATATGGTATTGGTGTTTTTCTTTCTGACTTACTTCACTCTGTATAGTAGGCTCCAGTTTCATCCACCTCATTAGAACTGATTCAAATCTGTTCTTTTTAATGGCTGAGTAATATTCCATTGTGTATATGTACCACAGCTTTCTTTCCCCAAATCTTGTCTCATTGTTCCTGTCTTGGTTCCTGGTTCTCAAAAACCTCCCTCCCTTCCTTTTGGTTACTTTCTTCTCTTCTCATTTTCTTTCTTTTTTAGTCTGACTGTGTCCTTTTTAAAAAATTTTTTGGACTTTTTCATTTTTAAATTTGAGGTATAGTTGACATTTAAAGTTGTAAGATCATGATGTGGTTCAGATGGTAAAGAATCTGTCTGCAGTGCAGGAGACCCAGTTTCCATCCCTGGGTTGGGAAGATCCCCTGGAGAAATGAATGGCAACCCACTCCAGTATTCTTGTCTGAAGAATCCCATGGATAGAGGAGTCAGGTGGGCTATAGTCCAGAGGGTCACAAAGAGTCAGACATGACTGAGTGACTAAGCATACACATGATACCGACCTCATGATGATTCAAAATATGTGAACATTTTGAAAGAATTCCCCACCCCCATCCCGCATCTATTTAATCAATACATTCAGCACCTCATATCTAGATCTTATTTTTTGGAGGTGGGGGTGAGAAACTTTTTCCTGGTTTCCTTTCTTCCTCTCTTTTGAAATTTGAACACAAATTTCAAACTTGGCCAGAGCGGCAATGAGCCAGGACCAGCTACTCAGTCTACAGTGATTCTGGGGAGAAGTGAATTGGGTGGCACCTCCTTTCTTTCCCCAAGAATTCTCACCTTCAATAGAAAAGTTCTTTTACCTCCAAATTAAAGCCCTGTACTGGTTCCCTGAAGTCTTATTGAGGAAACTAGAGACTCAAACAAGTAATTAGGGTTTCTGGAGGTCTTGAGAAGTCTATAGGAAGAGGATTTCAGACTTTCAAACTTCCTGGCAGGCAGGAATGGACATTGAGCAAATTGGTGTTAGTTCATGTTCGGATCTGAAGAACTAACTTTGAGTCAATGTCCCCCTATTAACAGGGGACTAATTTTCTGGAAGAGGTAGAGGGGGGATTTCCTGGACGACAGTTCCTGGGCTGGGGTTTCCTATTAGACACAAATCTCTGTTCTCACTCTTTTTATCTCCACAGATGCCATCAAGTGTAAAAATGCACCATTTTTTTAATGCATTAATTAAAAAAAAGTTGAACTATGAACAATGTATTTTTATCACATGGAATCTTAACTTTACCTTTATTGAATGAACTCTGAAATTTGTTTAGACATAATTACTTATTTTATTTTATGCTTTTATATGAGTTTAAGAAAAAAAAAGGTGTTTCCGTATCAAGAATACTGTTTCTGTTAAGGAAGCAATTCTTATAAGACTGTTTAACTTGGACTTTTTTCAAGGACGCCAACACCCGTTAGGAAAATTTTTAATCTTAAATGAAGGTGTCAATGGAAAGTTTCTAGTCAAAAACCAGAACCTAACGTCTTTTCTCAAATGGCACTTCCGTAGTTGGTTATTGGAGCAGGGGTGCAGGGCTTGCACAGGGATGCATCAGCTACAGCACCAGGAGGGGAGGACCAGGTACCACAAGACCCTCGCCCTCCGTGGGGGGGTCATCTGTTCAAGTCCTGTGGTCCTCAGGGACATCTTGGCAGCATTTAAGAATTACATGTGGCCCCCAAGGCACCACCTATAGGGTCTAGCACTTGAAGAGGAAAGCTGCTGGAGTGGGAAATCCTGGAACAAGGCTTTCTGCCATCTTGGTGTTCCATCCTTCTTTTCAAGAGGAGCTGTCTCTCCACCAAATTCCTTTCCCAAGACTCACGGTGTCCTCCCTGCACAGGAGCAGAGGGTGGAGATGTCCGAATGACGGGGAGCAGGGGAGGGCCGGCCGGGCTCCCGGGATATGGTCCCACGCTGAGCCAGCCTGGGGCTCCCCGGCTCCGCTGCGGCCTGACCAGCTGACGGCTGCGCGGCGGTGACTCACGGAACAAGATGTTCAGGTGTGATGCCTGCTGCAGGTGTGGTGCGGTTCCAGGTGAGCACCACAGGAAACTGGAAAAGCCACACATTTCACTTGTTGTTGTCACTGGGTTGCTCCTGTGAGGAAGCTGGGGGAGCTCAGACCAGCTCGGACCAGCTCTCAGTCCAAGTCCAGGCAGGTGTCCTCCCCCTTCAGGAATTGTCTTCCCTAGCCCTGTGGTCCTCAGGGACATCTTGGCAGCATTTAAGAATTACATGTGGCCCCCGAGGCACCACCTATAGGGTCTGACGGATTGTCTAGGGTGGATCCTTAGGTGACTCTGTAATGGCACCTGAGTGAAACCGTTGTGTATCCAGACTGAGAAGCATGGCCTCAGGTAGAGAGCTGGGGTTCCCGGGAGCCCCCTCCAGCAGTTCACTACCTTTCCCTGCTAGCACCACCACAGCCACCCAACAGGTAAGGCTCCGAGTGAGTGGAACACAGAGAAGTTGCAGTGAACCCTGATAAACATCATTTCACCACATGAACCCACAGACCCCTAAAAACCTGTGAGAGAAAAGGCTGGCCCTCCTCCTCAGAAAGAGAGAAGGCACCCTCAGAGGAGATGGGTCACATGATCCACTTCATGTCAGACAGACAGGCATATTCTGGAGGACATATCTCACTGTTGGGAGCCAGGGGAGGTGGGCTCGTTTGTACGGAGAAAGAGCGGTCTGAGGAGAGAGGCCAGATGGGCAACACCCCATTCCAGACAGAGAGAGAGCATTCCCTGAGGAGAAACTTGGAGTCCTGGGCCTTGACCTCAGGGAGGTCAACAGCTCTCGTTGAAGACAAGGCCTGGTGCCTCACTCTTGTTCTCAGACACAGAGACAGGCTGCAGACTCCTGAGTTTGGAAGCTCCTTACTTCACCCCCAAGTAACAGATGGAGCCCGGGACCACGGTGGATTTCTGAGCTTCTAGGGGCCTGGGTTTCCCTGGCTTTTACGTACACGATCATGCATCTTCTGAGAAGACGGCACTATTGGTGTTTCATGGAGGAAGAATCTGAGGGCGGTTCCGGAAGAGGAAGCTTAACAGGCTGAGCTAGTGCAACATGACTGTGAGCATGTATGGCCTGTGGCCTCACACAAGAGCTAGTTTGAATGATTTTCTTTTTTGTTGGGGCTGGTGGTGTTAAAATTTCATCTCAGTCTTTTATTGTTGCATCGCCAAGGACAGCGTGATTTTTCAGACAGCACAGAATTGCTCTGGGAAACAAGCAGGTGGCATCTGGCCTGAGAGATTTTTCATGAGATGAGCACACTCACCTCCCCAGCACAGAGTTTCACAGGTGGGATCTGGTGGCAAAGGTCATCTTCAGAGGCAGGTGAGGGGGCAAGCTTCTCACTTTTCTCTGTAGTTTGTTGTTGTTTAGTCACTGAGTTGTGTCTGAACCCAGGGACTGTAGCACACCAGGCTCCTCTGTCCATGGGATTATCCCAGCAAGAATACTAGACTGAGTTGCCATTTCCTCCCTGTGGGGAGGGAGGTGGATCTTCCTGACCCAGGGATCAAATTCACATCTCTTGTGTCTCCTGCTTGGCAGGCAGATTCTTTACCACGGAGCCCCCTGGGAAGCCCCTCTCAGCTCTGTCTTCAAAGACCCCAAGACGCGGGGAGAGCAAGTGCCTTCATCTGAAGAGTCCAGATGAACATGACAAAGATGATCGACATTCAGCTGAGGGACTGTTTCACCCATGAAGCGTTCAAACACCCTCTCATGTTATAACTGTACAGAGAAAGAGCTTGTGTAAATGTGTCCATGTATACGCATGTCTGTATTTTCATTACTAAACTGCTCCACCTACAGGAATTCAAATAAAATGTGTACTATTTCCACATGGAAAAACAATCTCAAATCACTCTCCCTGTGTCTTATTTGAATCAAGAAGATTCCAACATTAAATAACAAAAGTTTAATGACCCGTTTGAGATCAGCGGATACAAACATATGACCACATTACAAATGAAGAGTGTGACAGGGATGAGTTACTGGACTAGAATTCGGGGGTTTTGATTCCTTGCTTAAGAATCTTTCCATGATTGCTTCTCAGCC
Organism: Cervus elaphus; assembly: GCF_910594005.1. NCBI lineage: Eukaryota > Metazoa > Chordata > Mammalia > Artiodactyla > Cervidae > Cervus > Cervus elaphus. Next base: position 15,530,461 of record NC_057846.1, on the reverse strand, counting down.
TTTTGGCTAAGATCAAGTGAAGAGTCTTTCCATGATACTGTGTTGCCTATGTAGTGGTGGGGAGAGCGGGTGGTTTTGTTAAATGACCTTTTGGGCCCCTTTTTGGCCTAAGAGTCCGTGTCTGGCGGGCATGGGGTGGCGGGTGAACATTCGTGGTGGAGACTCTTCAGGGCTTCTGGCAGCCTCTCTCCTCTAGTTCTGCTGCTCGCAGCGGGGAGCCGGGAGCCCTGAAAATGAATGGGTCACGTGCTCAGCTGTGAGGCAGTACAACAGGGCAGAGCTGCTGAGAGCTTTGTCCTACTTTCTGGCCGTTTGTGAGAGAGAAGAGGGGGAGGCAGGCGTTAGGCTGTGACAGGGATGTGGCGATCATCACAGGGGGATATCCCATGTCCTGTCCTCAAGTCAGAAAGGACAGCAGCAGTGGTGGACTGAAGATCTGTCTGAGGCTTGAATTATTCATTCCTTCATCTGTTTCACATTGACTGTGCTTGGCTGGTCACTAAAGTCCCGCAGAGGAGTAAGACCCAGACCTGTCCTGAGGATTTCCAAGTGCAGTGAGATAAGCAGACATGTGAGTAATTAACAGCAGCACAATGACAGGTCCTAAAAGGGGAGGAAGTGAAGTAAAGTGTAGTGGCTCAGTCGTGTCCGACTCTTTGCGACCCCATGGGCTGTAGCCTGCACCAGGCTCCTCTGTCCATGGAATTTTCTAGGCAAGAGTACTGGAGTGGGTTGCCATTTCCTTCTCCAGGGGATCTTCCACTTTACCATCTAAGCCACCAGGGAAGTCAAAAAAAGGGGAGGTGGGGAGCACCAAGGAGCCTGAGGGCCATGAACCCTAGTGATAGATTCTGCTATGCTGGACAGGGCAGGGCAGGGCCCCGGAGGGGCCTGAGTTGGGGACATTGAAGCCCTTTGGAGTCTAGGGAGGACCTGCCCTGTTACTCATTAGCCATCTCAGAAGAGGAAGCTGCATCTTTGAGATGAATGGTGGGGGATAATTATATTTAGCTCAGAAAAAAAGAGCCATGGAGAAGGTGTATAGACTTCCCAAGTAGAAATGCTGGACCCTGTTGGTCCCAGCCAAATCCCTCTGTCCCCTCCTGGCTGTCCAGGGCCCAGGATCACCACCAGGAAGAGTCCAGCCCCTCCTGGGTCAGTAGAGGGTCCATGCTCCCAACTCCATTTCCACCAAGAGAAGAGACTTGCCCAAATCCTGGGTGTCCCCCCTGCCCGGCTCCCAGCTATCCCTGATGGTTGATGGGGCCCTGATTCTACACCCACGTGGGAAGCTGTGAGGGCTCTCAGAGGTCTAAACCATCTCCCTCATTTTATTTTTGAGGAAAATAAGGTCAAGAGAGGAGGTAGAACCAGATCCCAGTTCCCCAGTATTAAATGGACACAGGCCCATCCCTCTGTGTGTGTGTGTGTGTGTGTGTGTGCACGCGCATGTGCATGTGCTTGTGTGAAATCTCCAGGGGACAGAGATGTGGGACATGGAATGGCAGGACTCTTGGCAGAGTATGTGTCTGCCTGCCCTGAAGCACGGAGAATGTCATGTTTCCCTTGGGAGCAAGAGCTAAGCCTGAGTGAGATCCCTCCCCAAGCAGACAGTCCCTGCAGGTCTGGAACTGGCCCTCAGTCCTTTGAAGGGATGACCAAGGGCTCCGCAGAGATGCCTGCGATTAAGACAGGCTCCACTCCTCACACCCCCACGAGCCTGTCTGATGGTATTTAGGAATCAACCAAGAGTGAGTGCAGGAGGGCTGGGGAGAAGCCAAGGCATTGTGCCGAGTATGGATGGACGCCTGAGCTGGGAGTCAAGACAGGAACCCAGAGGCAGATCTTCCTTGTGACTCTTAGAGTAAATTCAGCTTATGGGAGAGCAAACTGGATTCAGGCAGTGAACACAAATATGGAAAGAAGGTACCTTATCAGGCTCTGTAACTGGTCTAGAAAAAATCTGGCATATGGTCTCGTACATCAGGACACTTGCTTTTGTTACTTTTTTACATTTTTTACCTGTAATTAATATTTACTGCCCTTCGGATGACTGCTCAAAGATATGGGATGGGTGACACGTTTCAGCAGATTCAGAGAAAAACAAAGGAGAGTGGGTTGTGAACGTCAAGTCCTGCCTTGCTTTGTTTACTCAGAAATGTGCTCTTTAGAAAGAACACAGAACAACGAGCACTGGTTTGGTAATACCAGTGGGATGTTCGTTTAACCTTCTGATTTCCATCTTCTTCCCATCCCTAAAATGGAACTGCCTCAACCTTTTCATATACCCCATAAGACTGCATTGATCAACCGAGATAACCTCAGATTGTTTGAAAAAATTTTAAATCCTATTTACATGTGACCTATTGTTATTGTGACTTGAGGCTGTGGAAAGGAGATCAGGCACACGATAGTCTGGGAATCAGTAGGATGAGGCTGGGCTCAGGTTTGATGAGAAGAAAGATGTCATTCGGTGGAAAAGAGGCCAGTAGACTGGCTGCATTTCTGACTCTCTGAAGATGAGCTGGATTTGCACTTTGGTTTCTGGTCTACCCCTAACTGTGGGCAGTCCCTGGAAAGGAGGTGAATATTATGAAATTCTGAGAGTCTTTAAAGAAAAAAAAAAAAACAGAAAAAAGAAAGTAGGCAAGCTTTTGGGAAAAATCTTTTATCAGACCTTCACCCTTGATGCTGGATTCATTCAACAAATGTTTGTTGAGCACCTGCTATAAGTCACACATTCTTCTAAACCCTTAGCATACTTCAAGATCCGGCCTGCTTTCTGGAAGCTTACGTTCTAGGTGCCTGATTGCCATCCATCTCTGGTCTGTATTTTTTTTCTTCCTCTGAATGTGGTATGCAGCACCTATTCCAGGGGTCGGAGCAGATTTCAGATTTCTTCTCACCAGAACGGCAGAAAAAAAGTCTGCAGGTTCCATGTTGCATAAGGCAGATAATATTTCTAATTCCAGGTGGAACATCCCCTATGGATAGAACAAATAAACAAATTAGTTCACACAGCAAAAGAATAAAGGATGAACATAGGCCACCTCCACAATGTTTATCATTCTCTTAAAAAATTATCTGGACGGTTCCAGTTCAACTGGAACAATAAAACAGGGACGATAAATTTTGTTTTTGTTGTTCAATTGCTAAGTCATTTCTGACTCTTTGCAACCTCATGGATTGTAGCACGCCAGGCTCCTCTGTCTTTTACTATCTCCCAGAGTTTGCTCAGATTCATGTTTCATTGGGTCGGTGGTTAATCTATGAACGTGAATGAACATGAATCTAACCATCTCATCCTCGGCTGCCCCCTCCTCCTTTTGTCTTCAATCTTTCCCAGCATCAGGGACAATAATCCATACCTCTAAAGGTTGTTGGAAAGGTATACATAATACATGTATTTGTATATGTTATTGTATTGTATCACGCTTCTCAAGCCTCCTGGTGATGGATGTGAGCTAATACAATAAGGAAAAACGGAGTTTTGGAGAACAGAGTGCAATGATTGGAGGGATGAGTCTTGGTCTTTAGGAAAATAGGAAAGTGTTCTGATCCTCAGTCTGTGGCCTAATTTTCAGTTTTACAGCCTAAAATGAAATAAAGAAAAGAAAACTGAGTTCTCCTAACCATGACTTGTGGATCTATAGGTCAAGCAGAACTACCCAATGTTCCCATAAGGAAAACATTTTCTATTTGTCACAAGGAAAAAAAAAAAAAAAAGGAACTACATGTGGTAATGGATGTCGAATGGACTTAGGGTGATTATTTTGCAATCTGTACAAATATGGAATCATTATGTTGTACACCTGAAACTAATATTGTATGTTGAATATATCTCAATTTGTTAAAAACCAGCATTTTCTATTTGGGAATGAGATGGTTGAAAGAAAGGTCTTATATCAGATCTCCAAATGTCAATCTATCTTGACTCAAAAAAAAAAAAAAAATGAAAACAAGCTTTGCTGGTGGCTCAGTGGTAAAGAAGCCACCTTCCAATGAAGAAGACACGGGTTTGATTCCTGATCCAGGAAGATCCCATATTCCAGGAAGCAGCTAGGCCCATGTGCCACAACTATTGAGCCTGTGCTCTAAAGCTTGGAAGCCACAATTACTGAGCCCAAATGCCGCAACTACTGAAGCCTGAGCACCCTGGAGCCCATGCCCCCCAACAAGAGAAACCATAGGAATGAAAAGCCTGCACACTGCAGTGAAAAATAGCCCCTGCTCGCTGCAACTAGAGAAAAGCCTGTGTGCAGTGATGAAAACTCTGTGCACCCCAAAATAAATAAATAAATAAAATTGTTCAAAACCCAAAACACTCACAGTGTTGGCCTTACGTGATTTAAAAAAACAACCTTGCACATTATCTCATCTCCAAACAGGGTACACTCTCTGAGCCTATGTTATCTCAGTTCTACCATGGTTGGGAGAGGAGCCCAACGAAGCGAAGGGTGACATACCTAATAAAGGTCAAAGAACCACAGCCCAGAAATCTGGAGATCAGGGCTGGCCTCACTTCTCCCAGTAGCTAATGATTTCTCCTTGGATAACTCATTTAACAGCTTGTGTCTCAGATTTCCTCTGTAAAACAGGCTTTCTGTGGAAGCTGGCGGAATGCTATCATCAGTAGGAATTGCTGCTGTGACCATGACTGTAAATTGCTCTGCAGGACTGCAGCCTTTCTTGGGAGTGCTGTTTCCTCTCCCTGTAAAGTGTGGGGCTTCCATAGAAGATTCATTCCTTTCCAGCTTTGACATTTGGGCGAGGCGATTATAATTTCTTTCTGCAAACTTTTCTCAGACTGTGATGAATCTTTTCTATTTGTATTGGAGCAAAGATGACTCTTTGACTTGTTTTATGACCCTGAAAACTCATATTTAGCCTCTAAAAACCTCTTTGTAGGGAAGATCAAAATGGTCCAGAGCTGAGCCCCAGAGGGATCTGCCTGCACCCACCACCAACACACAGACACCTCCCGCCCATCCCCGCCAGGGACACACACATCAGTGGAATTCCTGCACAGCCTTCCCCAGCCTCTCCCAGCTCATCCCTACTGGTTGGGAGCAGCTTTCTACCCTGACCAGGAGACATTTACCTGAGTTCATTTGGACCAAACAGAAGAGAACAGTGAACAGAAAGAGGACCTTCATGTTTTAAAGTTCCCTCAGGTCTCCCCGCCCTGCTGTGCAGAAAAGCAAATCTGATGAAACAGCCGAGTGAAATGGAGAGGACAGGTCACAAAAATGGGACATTTATAGGTTTGGGGACACTAATGAGGAATGAGCACATTTATCTGGTCTACTGACTAAGGCTGTGGGCAGAAGTTACTGGATACTGTTTTCTGCCTAAAAATAGACAGGCTTCATCGTATTCAAGACCTGACCAATAACTTGGCACATAGAGGCTTCAGTGGCAGAAGAACCACTGGGGTGATGGTTACTTAGTACCTGGTACTAGGCCAGGTGATGGGGACAGAGACACACAAAGATGTGGTCCCTGCCTTCTAGTAGCTTCTGACTGGCCAGCTTCTACCACAGCTGGACACATGGACACACTCCCAGCTGCATAATAGCTACGAGACCACTTAGGTGGTCTCCTGCCCCAGTTTAACCAATTTGCAGCAAACATGGTTGACCACGAGTCTTACCGAGAAAATGGATTTTGACAAAGAGATGTCAGGTGGCACCCCCATACTTCCGAGGTGAGTAAGGGCACAGGTGAGCAGGGTGGGCACCCAGAATGGGGGGCAGACATTCAGTTCAGAGATTCCTGTTCTAGAAAGATTAAGCAAAGGAAGTGGGTCCTAACAAAGGATACCCTTATTCCCTGGCTTGTCTGTACTTTGTAAAAGCACCTACTAAAATAGGGCTTAAGGGGAAGTTACTTGGGAACTTTACCTCTCTGTGCCAACAAAAAGGTTCACAAAGCACTATGTAATTATAAAATAGATATTAAGACAGTGTCTAAGTGTGATCCAAACAGTAAATAATAAATATTAAAATTTGCAACTCTTTTTTTATGGCTCATTGCTCTGAACCTATGTCTAAAATCACCTGTCATAAAAATTGCCAACCTAGAGGAGTGGGATGGGGTGGGAGGTAGGAGGGAAGTTCAAGAGGGAGGGGACATATGCATACCTATGGCTGACTCATGTTGATGTATTGCAGAAGCCAACACAATATTGTAGAGCAATTATCTGCTAATTAAAAATAACTGAAATTTTAAATGTATAAACAGATTGATTTAATCCTGAGAAAACAGGCTTCCATACCAAAACAATACATCCTCAAAGTTCAAGGATTCCAATGAATAATTACAATTCTAAATTGATCTCTCTATAAGAGACAAGGATTATTGTTTAATGAAAACACTAAAGTGCATATACCCAAATGTATGGGTCATTTTTTAAAAAGTCACCTTCGTAAATGACACAATAAAAAGCATGCTTTATAATTTGTATTCATCCTCGCTATTTATACTTACCTGATGTAGAGAACATTTAAGGTAAAGGTGTATGGTATATTTTTTCTAGCCTTAAAGCCCAAATAGTTGTGAAATTATAGTTTGGAAACTGTTTTCTATACAGTTGGAAATTTCATGAACTATGTTGGAAAATCAGCTCATTTGGGTGAGAAATAAATTAATAGTATCAGGTTTTATCACCCACATTTTCTCCTACACTTTAATCTATTTTCAAGTCAATCACAGACTTGGAATGCAACCACTAAGGAAGAACTGCATAAACAGTCTGGAGAATCAGGTGTGCCATTCTCAAGGAAGCTAAAGTAGAAAATCAAGTTCATTAAATGGTCTTATTAGTCTGGTCATAGGTTCATTGGTTTCTATAATTACAAGGTTGAAAGAAACTGTAGTTCATTTTGTTCCAACACAGAAGATAATTATTCTGGTGTGTATTACACTTATAAATAGAAGAAAACAGTATAAGGAGAGAGGAAAGATACACGGGTTTGAAACATTTGATGATAGCTAAACATTTTTATGCCATTATGAGATGGTTGGATGGCATAACCGACGCAATGAACATGAGTTTGAGCAAGCTCTGGGAGATGGTGAAGGACAGGGGAGCCTGGCATGCTGCAGTCTATGGAGTTGCAAAGAGTCAGACATGACTAAGAGACTGAAAAACAGCATCAAACATTTTTATATATTAAAAAAACTTGATACAATTAAACAATAATTAGCCAAAAACCCAATTAAAAATTGGGCACAGGACTTAGACATTTCTCTTGAGAAGAAATACAAATGGCCAACAAGCACATGAAAAGATGCTCAACATCATTAATCATTTGGGAAATGCAGTCAAAGACTCAGAGAGATACCACTTCACTTGCCCTAGGATAGTCATTAAAAAAAAAAGTAGCAAGAATATATATTGGAAAGTAGACAGTATTAGTAACAGTGTGGAGAAATCAGAACCCTCATACATTGCTGATGGGAAAGTAAAATGGTGCAGCTATTGTAGAAAAAGTTTGATGGTTCCTCAATAAGTTTAGGAAATACTTATTTCTATTTTATGTATTTGAATAATATTTTATTTATTAAAACAAAACTTGTACATGAATGCTCTTAGCATCACTATTCACAATCACCAAAAAGTGGAAATATACAAATGTCCATCAATGGATGAATGGAAAAATGAATTGCAATGTAGCCATATAACAGACCGCGGATGGATCTAAAGATTGTCATACTGAGTGAAGGAAGTCAGACAGCGAAAGACAAATATCATATGATATTGCTATATGGGGAATCAAAAAAATGGTACAAATAAACTTATTTACAAAACAGAAATAGAATTACAGATATAGAAAACAACCTATCGGTTACCAAGGGGGAAAGGGGAGGAAGGGATAAACTGGGAGATTGATTGACATATACACACTTCTATATATAAAATAGACAACTAATACATTATTAATTAATAATTGTGTTGTTAAAATCACCTCATTTTGAGAAAATAACTCACCTGAGGACACAAGGATGGTTACTTTTAGTCCCAGGAAACAGATCCTTGAACAGCCAGAAGGTATTTCTTCCACTAATGTGGTGAGTTGTGGTGCTAAGTACATACACACATGTACACACAAACCACTCTATCCCTCACCACATAAAATAGAATACAGTTGAATTCAGTTCAGTTCAGTCGCTCAGTCATGTCCGACTCTGTGACCCCATGGGCTGCAGCAGGCCAGGCCTCCCTGTCCATCACCAACTCCCAGAGTCCACCCAAATCCATGTCCATTGAGTTGGTGATGCCATCCAACCATCTCATCCTCTGTCCTCCCCTTCTCCTCCTGCCCTCAATCTTTCCCAGCATCAGGGTCTTTTCAAATGAGTCAGTTCTTCGCATCAGGTGCCCAAAGTATTGGAGTTTCAGCTTCAGCATCAGTCCTTCCAGTGAATATTCAGGACTGATTTTCTTAAGGATGGACTGGTTGGATCTCCTTGCAGTTCACTGGTTGGCATTCCAGGTGGAAGAGGAAAGAGACACAGACATGAAAACTGTTAGAGTCGGTGAGACGCGAAAGGCAGAGGAAGGCAAGTCAACCTACCTAAAGATTATGGCATTCCTGAGAAGGAAACAGAATTTTCAGAGAAGATATAATGTGAGCTGGAAGGAATTATTAATCAACACATGTGACATTTCAGATGAATAAGCTAGAGATCTGCTAGTCAACACTGTGCCTGTGGTCAACAATGATACATTGTACTGTTAACATATATACGGTAGATATGATGCTAAGTGTTTTTTATCATAATATAATTACTTTTTAAAAAGGAAATAGTGCTAAAATACAATTTTAAAATCATTTATAAAGTAGAAAATCAATGAAATAAGCCAGTTGATAAGACTTACCAATTTTCAGATAAAACCAATTAAATGAGAATTGCAGTTACATATATCTTAATGAAATGTTGAAAGCATAAAAAAAAAGAAATTAAAAAAAACCCTACAAAAATCAGGAACAAAAGCAGGCCTGCCTTACGTATCTCTCACACTATACTGAATGCTAGATGAGGAACTGGCACCTTTGAGATTTTAAGAGGAAAATTGTGTTGCAAGGCTTTGGTTCCATAACTAATTCTCTCTTATGCATTTAAAAAAAAAGAAAGAAAATCATTCTAAAATAGTCAAGGAATCAGAAAATATTACATCCAAATGCTATTCTTGAAAATGTTATAAAATTTACCTTTGTTTTACAGTGCTTGTTTTGTTTTGTTTTTTAAGAAAAGGAATACCAGATGTTACTTTCCACCTTTAGATTTGCCATTTTCAAACTCATTTTCAGGTGTCCTTGTAACAAAGGACAGAAAGCAGGACTTTCAATGTTAAAACTCTGTGGCTTTGCCATTCTGTTGGTTCAGGAAGTAACACCTACTAGTGAAAAGCATTTAGTGGTTGGCTACATTCATCTTTTCCCTTTCCAAGTCATGCTTAGGTTCATACTTATGTTTTCTCTGTCCAAACTGGCTTTTCACTTTTACTGAGGCATTTCTTACTCATCATATGTCAATTTCACCACACAGAGTGTTTCATAATCTCCCTTTTATTCCCGAAGAAATAAGCAGAATTTTCAGCCTTCAGTATCCCAATGGAATTATCTCACACTCCCATAAAAGCCATAGTGAGAGTCTTGATTATCTATAATAAGACCAATTTCTCTGTTCATCAGAGGCTTCCATCAAGTCCTTGGTACCCAGCTACATGAATTACATGAACACAGCCCTTGCGTGTAGACTAAGTGAAATAATACACTGGGTCCCCACCACTTGACTTTGCCTGAGGGCAGTTGTTCTTATTTGCGGCTAATGATTCTTAGCACAATATCCATTTGAAGTGATCTTCCCACTGACTCCCTCTCATCCTAGAGTCCATCTGGTGTGTCTTTCTTTTGTACTTATTCCTGCTGTTGTTTGCTGTTGTGCTCAGTTGTATCCAACTCTTTGCGACCCCACCGACTGTAGCTCACCAGGCTCCTCTGTCCATAGGATTTCCCAGGCAAGAATACTGGAGTGGGTTGCCATTTCCTCCTTCCAGGCAATCTTCCTGACTCAGGGATTGAACCTGCATCTCCTGCACTGGCAGGCAGATTCTTTACCACTAAGCCATCTGGGAACTTCAGTTAAAGAACGACTGGTCAGCATAACCAGCCTCCTTTCCTCCAAGCCCTGGAAACTCCTCTGGGCTTCTTTTCACTATCCTAACTCAATTCTTCAGTTACTTCCTATAATCCCCCATTTTACACAAAATCCCTGTACAGCTAACCCGATCCTTGGTTAAGCCAGGGAGAAAGTTGGGGCGATTATTTACTGTTTTCTTAACATCTTACCCCAAACTCTTGTCTCATTTGTCTTGCAGGTCTTTTTTTTCTCTTCCAGGCTCAACATGATCCTTTGCAGGGGAGCACACCAAGCCCATGCAGTCCACATTTCCGTTGTCTCCCGAGGTTCTCAAATAACTGATGGAAATAGGTCTCCAGGACAGACGTCTGTTTCACGGTCTTCACCAACTGTGGTCATGCGACCTGTTTCCCAGGATGAATTACTCATTCACACAGTCACAAGTCGCTGGGCTCAGGACATTTTTGTCCACTGTGCTCATCAAGAGTTACCCAGGGCATCAACACAATCATCATTGGATTTGAGACTAGAATCCAAGCACCTGGCCTTCCCGCAAGTGCTGCTTGTACACACCCATTCAGATCCACAGTCATCCGGGACTCACAGGGCCACAAGCCTTCCAGCCCGGAAAGCCCCTGTCCAGGGCTTGTTGAGAAGCCTGTCCCAGTCAGTGCTGCCAGGAAACATCCTGAGAAAGGAATGTGTGTCATCTTAGGTATAGCAAAGTTGTGTAAGGCAGAAAAGCCCACATCCACACCTTGAGACTTCTGGCTCAAAGTAAGCTGGGTCAGGGTCCTGGCATGTCACCTGACTGCCACGTCATCTAGGTTGGCTCAACAAACTCTGCTCTTAATTTGTCCTACAATGAGGCAGACATGATAACTACCCATTATAGGAGCCTTGGATGGACAGGTAGGAAGTAGCACCTAGCTTTCCTAGAGGAGCTCTCAGAACTCAGAGAAAGGAGGAAGCTGCTGGAAGAGAAACAACAGATCCTCTGAAGCCTTCTTGTTCTCCTGAAAGCTTCACCACAGTGCCCACTGAGGCATGTGTGCTCAGTCCCATCTGACTCTTGGCAACTCCATGGGCTGTAGCCCTCCAGGCTCCTCTGTCCATGGGATTCTCCAAGCAACAATACTGGAGTGGGTTGCCATTTCCTTCTCCAGGGGATCTTCCTGACCCAGGGATGGAACCCAGGTCTCCTATTTCGTAGGTGGAGTCTTCACCTTCTGAGCCACCAGGGAAGCCCATGCCCACTGGTGCACATAGACCTAACAGCCATTTCATCAGTCCCCTGTGGGACGCACCCGCTGCCCCTGGCTGCTGGGGTCAATCCCATCCTTGCTGTCCCCATCAGTAACACTGATGTGACTCATCTGACCCCAGGAAACCTCTCTGGTCCATCAAGAAAGATGCTGTGTTAATGAACTCAATTTCTCTTCATTAGTGTTAATGTCAGTGTGTTAGTTGCTCAGTCGTGTCTGACTCTCTTCATTAGGACAGACTAATTTTAATTTTTGTTTTTATTGCTAAGAGATTCGCTGGGTCTAGTTAGATCACCTCCTATGACCCAAGAGATAAGGGCAAACCAGCTCAGAGCAGGCCGAACCTGCAGGGCCGTGGTGACCACCACATGTGTGGACAGGAAGGAGAGATTAGGTGTGGCCATTATTAGTCATAGGAAGCCAAATGGGGATGTGATTGACAGAGCCCGGCCACCCTGGCTCCGCCCCAGCAGACCCTGGGCTTCCTGATGACCGAGAAGCTCTTGGGGGTGGATGAGTCAGTGGGATCAGAGCGATCAAAGCCTTCTGGGGGAAGGCTTCTCCGGGTGCAGTGGGCAGAGAGGACACAGTGTGTGGACAGTGGGTGGAGGGGAGCAGACAGCAGGCAGTCAGGTGTGTTACTGGCTCTGCAATGACCCAGACCAACCTGCTGCCTAAAAGTTCTCTTCCCACTAGGAGTACAGCAGGTGTCTATAAGCCTGGCCAGGCCCGGGGCCCTGCACCCAGCTGCTTCTCTGAAAAGACAGACAAGGTGACTAACAGAACTGCTGGCTCAGAACTGACCCTGAGGAGCCAGGGGGCTCACTCCCTTGTCTCCAGGCAGAAATGCAAAATCCTCTCTGGATAACATGCTTTACTGTTTCATAATCTCAATGCCCAGGAAGTCCTTCCTTACGTTAAATTTATGACCTTCTTGAGGCCACTTAAGTCTACTATAGACTGGCTCTGCCTAGGGTTGAAGTAGTCTTTGCTTACACATACATACTTATTTATCCTTAGGCACATCAATTTTATCTTTTTAAATGTAAAATTGAAGAGTAGTTCAATAACTTGACAGAGTCATGTTTTAAGATAAAATCACTTAAAATCATCAATTATCTTAACACTGGAAATGAAAATATTTTCGTTTGCTTTTGGACATATTTTTCACAATCAATTTTACATCAAATATACAAAAACTGTATCCTGTTGGCATTATTATGGACAAATAATGCCATTTGTCTAGTTATTTCATCCTTTTCTTTTTATTTTTTTTATTTTTTTTTTATTTCATCCTTTTCTATGGCTGACTTTGACTCTCATTTCTTGTCTCCTCACTCTTGGGATCCATTAAGTCCCTGCAGGTCTCAGCTGGACATGGTGAATGCTGCAGGCTTCAAATCCAACATTCCCGAGACCCGTCTAGCCAGCCCCTTGCTCCTCCTGCTCTCCTCGTTCCTGATGTCACCTGATCTCCAGGATTTTCCCCCTTCCTTCCTTCTCCTCCGTCACCAAAGGTGTAACCCCAGTCTCTGCAGAAACCCCTTAATTGCTCCCTCTTCAGAGCACTGTCTCCACTACAGTCACTGACTTTGGCCTCCACTGTCAGGAGGTCTTCCTTTCCGGCCTCTGGTCTCCCACATTTGCAGTCCAGGCCCAATTCTTCTGTTGGAATGAACATTCCAACACTCAAATATGATTATGTTCACACCCCGGGAGCACCTGGGAACCTTCTCTTGTTTAGCCGTCCCAAGTCTTTAGTATAATATTTGTTCTTTCTTTGACAACGTCACACACTTTTCCTGCACCCTCCTCATGTGATACTTGTAATCAATCCCTCTCTTCTACAGTTATGCTGAGCTTTTCCACATTTTCTTAGCAAATCATTCTTTTAAGATTCTGCAGCTTCCTACCAACTGCACCCTTTGCCTGAGAATCTGTTTCTCTTTCACTGGACAAATTCCTAATCATACTCCAAAATTCTGCTCAAATTTTCTCAGGAATCCTTTCTTAATTCTGTTTGTATTTATCTTCCCCACATGCTGGATACACGCACATTTTAGAATATGTAGCATCCTTTTGGTTTTATTTATTGAGATATCTTTCCCCCACATAGTCCTACTTCCAATTCATTACATTTCCCAGTGCCTAGGAACCAAAGGAGGTACTCAAAAATATGTTTAAAATAAAAGAACAAATGATTTGAATGTTTTCCTGGGAGAATTTATTACATCCACATCTACCAGTAAAAACTGTGTTGATCTGGAAAATATTGTATATCTCAAGCTAGCCATTTTCTCTAAGATCACATCAAAAGATCACGTGTGGCAGTTTTCCTCTTTTCCTTCGCTGCAGTGAAAGTTTAGACTGGGGCCACCGACAAAGCCCCAGTTCCTCTCTGCTCAGCCATTCAGCTCTTGTCCAAAACACCTGCATTAGGATGACTGGCCCAGGAGGCAGCCGACAAAGTTTCAGCTTCCATGTCAACACCTCAGTTCAAAGGTAAGCAGCAGGCGTCCTTTTTTTTAGAGCAATAGCCTAATTGGAATTCCATGTAATTACAAAATTTTTGACATTTGCTATTGCCTTTTGTGCACCTGACAACTTTGAATCCTGAATCTGCATCTGTATAAAGAAACAGTCAACGTTAGCATCTTAAGACCATCTCAAGAACCAAACACTAGTTATCTTAACCCTAAGGCATACGGTGGAGGACGGCAAGGGATAGGAAATGGACTTTCTTTGTATACGGTCAAACTCAGATCCTTGATTCTGGCTTAAACGTCACCTTCACTTTCCCTGAAAAATGAACTTTTAATTCAGAGGCAATTGGCAAGAGAAATGGTGAGGGATGCTTTAGGACACAAATGTTGTACTTTAAATAATCTAGAAGTTGTGTAGGAGGACAAAGAGGACTTGCTGAGGCCAAGTGTGAAGTGCCATGGCCTCATGAGATGTGTCCTAAGTGGCCTAATGGTCCCTGAGGCAAGTGGGAGGAGCTACCCTGTGAGGGAGAGGACACACCCAGGCCCGCAAGCAGGTGTGGCAGAGGGTAGAACTGCAAAGAGTTAAAAAGATGTGCTTTCTCCCCACTGCTGTGAGAGAGTGCCTGGATCTGATACCTTAAACATGAGTCAAGTTACCGGAGTAATTGTATTGATATCTCACTCTGTACTTCATGTACTGATATTGGTAAACAAATTTTTCTCTTAAATAATATATTATGGTGCAAAGATGAAAGAAAAAGCTGGGAGGCTTCCCTGGTGGTACAGTGGTTAAGAATCCGACTTGGCAATGTAGGGACGTGGGTTCAATCCCTAGTCTGGGAACTAAGATCCCACCTGCCTCTGAGCAACTAAGCCTCTCTGCATGCTGTGACTGAGACGTGACCCAGCCAAAGAAATGAATAAATTTAAAAAAAAAAGAAAAAGTTGATGAACACAATGAAAGCAGAGGCACAATATCAGAGACTTAGCAGTAAGTGGGGAAGGTTTCTGATGGACACCATGCCCAGGGTGCTTTGTTTCTCAGAGGCACCGCCGCTGATGTGAGATTTGACTTGTGAGATTTGACTTTTGAGATTTGAAGAGGTGTTACCCTCCTCCTGTCCTAATTTCTGTCATCAATAAGCCTTACAATTATTTGATTAGATCAATGAATCAATTGATCAACCAAATTATTTTCTTCTCAGTTCATTTTCAGAACAACAGTCTTTTTTTTTTTAACCTATAAAAATCTGAAAGTAGGGAATTCCCTGGCAGTCCAGTGGTTAGGATTCAGTATTTTCATTGCCAAGGCCCTGGGTTTGATCCCAGGTTGGGGAATTAAGATCCTGCAAGCCGTGCAACACAGCCAGCCCCCACCCAGCAAAAAAAAAAAGAAAGACAGAAACCCTGATACTATCACCATAATCGAAGTCATAAACATACTCATCGCCTCCAAAAATTTCCCTGTGTCTCTTTGTTTTTGCTTTTTGTTTCTCTTGTGGTGAGAACATAAGATCTACTCTCTTAACAACTATTTAAATGCACAGCCCGCACCATTAGCTATAGCCTTTATGACGCACAGCACACCTCTAGCATCACTGAAACTTTATCCTAATGAACAACAGTTCCACTGACTTCTCTACCTGCTTCCTCTGGAAATCCCAGAGGCACTGCTATTGTCTACTCCTCTGTCTTTGATTATTTTCAATACCCCGTAAGGTTCACGGTTTGGAGTTCAAAACTGTAAAATCAACTCCAGGTATATAGCTCTGCTTCTTCCAAGAGAGTTATCTCCTCAGATCTGTTATTCACTGAGTTAAACCCCAACACAATCCAAAGATTGTTTGCATTATGGCTTTGATGGCAGATGACTCCAGAATCGTCTCAACGCTGCTGAGAAATGTCATGTTTAGGGTGCCCTGTGCCAAAGCTGCGCAATAGTCATTGTTAGCGATCCCTTTCTTTGGGGGATCCAACACTCTCTCTGATATTCACTCTGTGGCTTTGTCTAGTGTTCAGATCTACTCAAAATAATCCTGTCTTAGGGGAGCTACTGTATCCCTCTGCGTGCTGCAGTCTCAGGATGACATAGGTCGCATGCTTTCAGGTTATTCTGGAGTAGACATTTGAATGGTCTGGTTGTCCTCTCCAGGTCCTTCCAGCGGGAGACAGAAGTGACACACACCTGTCACCCAACACAGGAGCGCATTCTCACTGCACCCACACACAGTCCAGACCCCTATTCAATCTGCATCTCTAGTCACCAAAATGAATTCTAAAACATTCAGAAAACTAGTGCTCTGAATGGAAACAAGAGAAGATAATATTGCAGGCTCTGGAGGAAGACAGTTCTGAATCCACACGACTTTTCTGCTGCTTAGGTGGCCGTGCTTTAAGAAAGCAACTCTTCAAGGAGCTGAGAGTTACCTAACCTTCAAAAGGAGGTGATAAAGCCTATCTTTTAACTATGTGTGAGTTCTAGCAAAGCACCCAGCACATCGCAGGTGCTTATTATACACAAATCATTATCCTATTAATTAAAACAGGTGGGACATACTTTGGTCCTAGAAGCCTCTGGCCCTGGAATCTTCTAACCAATCAGTAGGAGCAACCAGAGGAAAGACGGCAGAGTATTTGGAGACCCCAGCTGCTAACAGCTCTGTCATCCCCTGGGGACAGTCTACTTGTTCTTCTCAGTTTACTCATCTGTAAAGTGGGGACAATAATAGGGCTTATCTCCTAAGCCTGTTGTGAAGATTAAATGAAATTATGGGAAGCAGTTGGAACAGACCCACATTAAGTGAGCAGAAAATAAAAAGTATCATTATTGTTTGTGAAAACGTCCTAGTCTTCTGGATGGCCTCTGTAAGTCATAAGGCACAACGATCCAGTGTTATGAATCTCCTGTACAATAAAGGCAAGTTTATAACAATATTTTGTCCACTGAGCACTGTTTTCATGAAGCAAAACCAATTCACCTGAGTATTGACTCCAGGCATCAACACTGAGAACCTGTAACATGTTAAGTCCTGCTCTGCTTGTTGGGCTTTACACAGTGAATGTGGCAGTTGATCTCTAATTCTCTGCTCAGGTTTACATTCTCCATGAATTTGCACGTCTTGGAGACATAGGGAAAGCACAGTGGGGACACAGAAGTTACGTGGTCTGGAACCTCCAGCAAGCAAATCACAGTCTGTGGACCATTCTGAGAGCATCACAGTCTCCAAACCTGCTGTTTCGCACTCTCCTTCCACCACTCTCTTTGCCTGATGCTCCCACGTTTCACGAGATCTTCGGGGGTCCTGCCCTGGGGGGCTGTCATACCCCTCACTAACCTTTCCCACAGGCAGAGCAGACTCAGTCATGCACGTATTGTCTCAGGACACTCCACCGCTCAGCCCACCTGCCCCCACAGTCACCTCCCATCCATTCTTCCTCTGAAGGTTCTGCCCATGGACCACCCATCCCGGGCTCTGTCACTTACCTGGGAAGGGGGGCTGGCGAGGCCTGAGGTAGCGCTTTACTTGGTAGTGAAGTGGGTGAGACCTGTTTGTTCCCCGTCCCGGGGATTCTTCTTGCTTCCTGGGACCCTCGGGGTCCTGGTGGTTAGCATGTGTGACTCCAGAAAGCCCTGTTTCAGGGTAAACACACGGCAGAGAATGTTCACAGACCCAGGAGAGTGAGGGGCTTATGCTCCAAGAGACGAGCGAAGAGTGGAAGTGAGAGGGGCAGGGGATCATCCATCAGTGGTCACGCAGGACAGACGTGTCCCAGGCCCATGGTCCAGCTTAGGTGACAGTACGGCCTGTGAGCTTCCAGATTTGCTGGGTGGGAAGATCTCATGTTAAGCGTTGTAAGCACAGGAAAATGACGGCACAGAGAGCGACACAGAAGCTCTGGGAGGCACGGAGGCATCTGTCCCCTTGGCCATGGGGACAGGGCCACGGGTGTTTGCACACGTCCAAACTCATCACATTGTGCATGGTTAAGTAGGTGCAGCGCCCTGTGTGAGGACCACACCTCAATAAAGCTGCAGATTCAGAAAGGGGAAGATGGGTGGAGTGGGCCGGAAGAGGGGCAAATGTGACCTGTGCACGTGAGAGGCAGAGACAGAGATGAGTGATGTCTGAAATGGGAAGTGGCAGAGCCTGAGTCCGGGTGGATGTCAAGCTGAGCAGCCGCCAGGCTGTCACCAAGGTAGTCGTGGAGACCCCCTGAATGTCAAGGTCCTTCCAGACACACACTGTCCTTCTCTGTAAGGGAAGGAGGTGCTAAAAGGATGAGAAAGCACAGTCAGCACTGGGAGCCTCTCTCCTGGAAGCTGCACCACCAGCCCCTTCAGAGTGTCATTGACAGGACTCCCCTGGAGGTCCAGTGGTTAAGACTCCGCCTTCCCATGCAGGGGGTATGGGTTTGATCCCTGGTCTGGGAACTAAGATCCCACAAGCTTCAGGGTGCACCAAAAAAAGAAAAAGTGTTGTTCACAAACTCAGGCAGAGATACTTGCTGAGCAACCCGCCAGGAGACGGGCTCCCAGAGCTGGGTTGTTCAAGGCCCAGGGGACTCCTACCCTGGAAATGACCATCTCAGAGAGACCCCAGCCCTCAGGCCCAGGTCCCGTTTCTGATTTACCTGGAAAGAGCAGAACCACAAGGAGAAGAGTGGATGGAGCAAGGAATTGCTTCATGTCACCGAGGGGGCTGCAGCTGGGACGTCCAGGGCTGGCTGAGGGCGGGTGGGCGGCAAGGAGGGCTTTGTTTATAGCCGGGCTGGGGGTGCCAGCTGGGAGGGGCTGCAGCCGCAGTAACTTCCTACTCACAAAAGCACACAGGTAGATAGATGCATTATTTTCCCACCACTAGCGGAACAAACATTGAGCCATTTTTCTCAGGAAGTAAATAATATGCCTGAATGCTTTGGGTAGGTTTGGTGAATAAGATATGTCAGGTGAAGAGAGGAGGAGGAGGAAGAGGAGAGAGGCAAGAAAAATGGCTTTAAGGGAAAACCACCAGTTTCAAGTGCTGATGGCTAAAGCACTGCTGTTCGTTAAAATGACATAAATAAAGCTGTCACAGTACTGCTATCTTGTCCTCAGACTGTATCTTCAAAATCGATGCAAGTTTTACTGTATATGGGCAACTTATTTCTACACGTTTGCTTTGCCTATAAGAAAACAACTCTGCCTGAAGCAGACCAGCGCCATTAGAACTCTGGTTGGCTCTTAAACGGTGTTAAGGAGTTGGCACTGAATTTTCCAGGTATGGTAAGAACCCTCTGGTCACATTAAAAAAAAAAATAGTTCTTTTCTCTGAGTTATATATTGCAAAGTATTTTCCCACGATGTGATAAAACATGGTGAGTGTTTTTGGAAACAACCAAGGAAGCTTACTGAGGAAAAAACAAGACTGAGCCCATGTTGACGCTGGGCGACACTAACAGGAAGGGTCATTTTTCATTTTGGGGAGAAAGGGGACAATCAGCCTCACAGCTCACAGGTGGCATTGAGCTCCTCTATTAGGAGACACCAAATCCAGGATTGTTGTTCTCATTTTAGTGGCTGTTGACATCCGTTAGCAGCTCACTCTTTCCCTGGGTGTTTGCAAAATAGTAATATTCTCTATCACGCCTCCTTCATTTATTAGCTGGTCTACTCACTGAAATGCAGTTTGGGCAGGAAACCCAGGTCCAGTGTTTTATCACACCTCTCACTTTTCAGGCTAAGGCAGCCCTGAGCGTCCACCCAGCCCGGGGCGGAATCACTCACTGCTGCCATCTGCCGGATGGAACCCTCCACACACATCCACTGGGGTCAACCCTTCTCGCAGAGCATCTCGGGTTTGTCTCCCTGGAGGTCTGTGTTTTGAATTGCAAGGTATGCCAGACAAATTGCACTCAGTATTGATTTATTCCATTTTAATTAATAAAAGACACGTATAACTATTGAGCAGGGACTGCTGACAGAAAAGAAACCCAATGTTACAAGATCATTCAGTATGATTCAGGCAAAAGAATAAAACGGTGTTCACTTAGGCTTGTGGCGGATTGGACCTGCTTCTGGCTCATCTTTTGAAGTACTGAGGCGTTCATGGGACCTGCACTGCTGCCCGCCGCCGTCAGGCAGAGGCCCTGTGCTCACTGCTCCCGCCTCGGCTCTGCACGCGTGAGCGCCCTCGGCCGGCCCTCACTCCACCAGACTGGTTCCGCTGGGGACGGTCCAGCGGGACGGCCCGGAGAAGGGAGGCTCAGAGGTCTGGCTGGCGGCCATTTCTAGGAGCCAGGCTCCCTTCGGCTTTCTGTCCTTCAAAGGATTCGGTGAGTTGCCATTCCACTTTTTCAAACAGCACGGATAGGTGTTGGGGCATTTTCCAACTTTGAACTCGTGTTTCTTACAGTTCCTCCGGCAGCGAGCAGTCCCGTAGCCGCATATCCTGCCTGCGTCAAGGTCACTTCCCACTAAATAAGAGAATAAGGCAGTGTGATTAACTGTACCCGAGGACCAAGAGGCAAGGCTCTGGCAACAGCTTTGGCGCAGACAGTGACGCTGACTGGAGGACACCAGGGAGCGGCGGTGACACAGACCCAAGATGGCGGCCTCCCCGGCAACCCCACCCCCTCCACCTTCCTCACTGATCGACTTCACCATCTGATTTGCTTCCAGCGTGGAAGCAAATTTATTTATTTTTATTATTTATTTTTAAGTTAATTGGTTCATGTCACATTTCTTTTTAAAATCCCTGCAAAAGTTTGCTATTGATTTTTTTTTATTAAATCCAGTCAAGCCTGTTAGCTTGGCCCGCAGAGCTGGCTGCTTAGAGCCTGGGCCTTCTCTTCAGACTCCAGCTGTTCCCCAGCGGCCCTTGCTCCCCCATATCCAGAGCCCCCTGGACTCTGCGGGCTCCTGCATACCAGCCCCTGTCTGTCTCAGGGCACCCCCCGCCCCTGACCCTCAGCCTTCCCTCTGCCTGGAACACTTTCCTCCTCTTGCCACGAATAACCTCTCTGAACCTTATGCTCTCCACCTCAGTGTCAGTGGCAGGGAACTCTGCACGCTCCTCCTCATGTGGCTCAATGCCCCAGAACTATTGTCTTCCTGATGTAATTTTTTAAAAATTCTTTCATAAGTGTTAGTCACTCAGTCGTGTCCGACTCTTTGTAACCTCATGAACTCTAGCCCACCAGGCTCCTCTGTCCATGGAATTCTCCAGGCAAGAATACTGGACTGGGTAGCCTTCTCCAACCTGTATCCCAAATTGTAGTGTGTGTGTGTGTTTGTATGTGTGTTTAAGTAATTTGGTCTTCTCAGTTGAATTCCAGGTTCCCTGAGTTGGGAGGAGGATGTTGCGTTCATGCTCACGATTGCACACCCAGGACAGGTACACACGTGTGCTTCATAGTGACCTGCTGGGCACATGCCTGGAGAGACTGGACTGGAGTGAGTAGAGGAGATAGGATTGGGGAGAAGGAGGTGGAATCTTGATCCTGTGACCCTTGACCGAGAGCCAGAGAGGCGGTTTCCTCACTCAGTGTGTGCTCTGAGACTGAACAATCAGCTCTCACATGACAAGCTTGTCGCATCTCACAGCGGAGCCAGGAGAGCCCTGGAAGCACAGGTGGGGAGGTGGATGGTGGATTGAAAGAGCCTCCCTCCAGAACTTTGCTTAAGGAGGCTCTGCAGCCAGGTGCCTCCTGCCTTTGGCAGGAACCCGATGAATTCATTTCTGGGTAAACCAAGTGATACTAGGTCTTTCTTATACAACTGATCATTCTCCTATGTACCTACTTTACTGCTTCATGGGCATTTCAAGGGGCTGCACGTATGTAAGAGCCAGAGTCACTGAGAGGAGGAGCAGCAGAGATGTGGACGGGTGGTCATGGCAGTCTGGACTCCACTCCCCCACTCTCCCCCAACATCGCCCATGTCCTGGGGCCTTTCTCAGGCTCACACTCTAGTGGTCACCCTGCCCCAGCCCTCAGTAGCCAAATGCAGGCAATGGTGACCAGCTCGACGTGAACATCCCCTGGTCCTGGAGGAACCCCAGACCCAGGTTTCTGTCGCAACCGGTTCTTGGTCTTGTGATCACAGGTCAAAGGGAAGCTGGTTTTTGATAAATTAATTACCATCATACTTCGACAGGCCTAGAATATGCTGATAGCAGGACTTCAAAGAGATGTCTGTGGGAAACAGCCCAGAAAGAAAGAACAAGGAAGGAAGAGTTAAGCTAAACATGAATCCTCCAGGATAAAGAAATAACCCATGTGAATTACTACAGGAACTCACTCTAGATGGGGACAAGGTTGGGTACCCTTTGCAGCTTTGGAAATCCACCAAGTGGCTTGGAGAGGATCAAGGAGTTTCTCTGATCAGTCGGTGTCATCCCAGCACAACTGGACTTGAGGCTCGGAGGACCTGACTTGCCCTCATTGTGCTATGGAGCATTTGGCTCAGCCTTTAGGAGGCGGGAGTTAGAGTCCCTGCCGAAGCTAACAGTTTGCCTCTGGGTACACAAGTTACCACAGGGGTCAGGAGATTGCCAACATCTCAGTGTAACTTAGAAACTTCCTCAGCAGAGTCCAGCAGCAGCTGCTACTTACGTTTCTGTTCTGCCTACCGAAATCACAGCACTTCTCTTCATCCTAACCCTCAGATTTGATATGAAACTTTTAGGAGTGTGAGTGGGGGTCCCTTTCTGTGCAGATCAAAGGTTTTCAGGAGCAGATGGGGGCCATCAATGGGAAGGGGAGGGGCAGGCATCTCTTTCCACAAAATCCGAAGTGAATAACTACAACTGTCCTGCAATGCAGTCAGGACGGTTAGTGAATCCCCCAGTGACATCTAAAGTGCCAGGGTTTCTGAGTCATGGAGCTCGCTGCCGGGAGGTGTACTACACCAGCCCAGCCTTTCACTGCAGATTACTCCTGGTCTCAATCAGGGCTGAGATTAAAGATTGATGGAAGAAGGTTTTGGCCCCTGCAGAATGTTTTTTCTTAGTCAAGCTTTTTCTTCACCCCCTGTTCTCTGCAGTTCCCTGGGTTTCTAGCTGAGGGTCCTTTTTTACTTGGAGAACCTTGGGAGAGCAGAAGAAAAGTGGTTAAGAGCAGGACAAGGATTCTCATGGTCCCTTGGTCGCTGGAGAGACACAGAATTGAGTCTGCAGGCGTCACCACAGGGCAGGAGAGGAGCAGCTCTGTTTATGGCAGAGCGATGCTGTAGACTGCTCACGCTTATCAAAAACAGCATTTATTGGGACTTCCTTTTGTGGTCTAGTCATTAAAATTCTATGCTTTCAATGCAGGAGATGCAGGTCTGATCCCTGGTCCAGGAACTAAGATCTCACATGCAGTGCATCACGGCCAAAAGAATTTTAAAAAGCTGCATTTACTGGTGAGCACTCACGCAGCATGGAGGCAGGTGCTAGGGACAACCCTAGTGGCCTGGAGACAGTGCTCAGGATGGGGAGGGGGTGAAAAACTGTACGGAAAAGACCCTTGATGAGGAGTTGTTTGTGCCTCCACTTGTTTCCCCATCTGAAACAAGAACTGGATCTAGATGATCTCTAAGATATTCTTTGATTCAGATGAAAGGACTTGAAGTTCTGTTTCAGTTCAACTGGCATTAAATTGCTCCAGGTAAATTGCAGCCTGGGGCTTCTTGTTGATATTATAGCAGAGGCAAATGGGGATGCAGTCTGTCATTCCCAGAATTGCTCTGAAACAAACATACAGAGATCGATAAGCACATAATGTGAAAGAGAAGAATGGTGTGAAGGTGGGAGAGAGCTCAGCACATTTCAGGGACAGAAAACCTGTGGGATGAGGACAACAGGCATCTCCAAGGAGCAGGTGAAAGGGATCAGGAGACAAAAACGCTGATGCAGCATGTGCCTGCGGAGGCTAAAGGTGGGGGGCGGGTGCAGGACTGGGCAGGGAGAGTCTGCGGCCCTGTTTTGGGCCTGACCTCCGTGGAGGCGAGGTGGGGGCGGGTAGGAAGAGCCTGGGACTGCAGCACAGCAGACAAAATGGAGCGTCCATGGGTGTAATCCATGGACTCTGCCTGACCGTCAACAGCTTGCATACATGCTAAGTCGCTTCAGTCGTGTCTGACTCTGTGCGACCCCATGGACAGCAGCCCACCAGGCTCCTCTGTCCACGGGGTTCTCTAGGCAAGAATACTGCAGCGGGTTGCCATTTCCTTCTCCAGTCAACAGCTTAGGCCTAGTGATCTTTGATGATGAGCCTCAGGGAAAAGACAGCCTAAATTCAAGGTCTGACAAGCTGCGAGAGTCTGATGAGCAGGAGAGGTGGAAAGTCCTGAATGCCCCAGGCTAAGATCCAGCCCCCTCCTCCTGGGTTTTAACTCTAGGAAACCCACCAAGTTATCCCAGTGGAAAAACCAAAAACATACCCCCACTGACTCTGGCAGGAAGAAAGGAAGAGTAATTGTGTGAAATATGTCCTGAGAATTCTCTACAAGAACTCACTCCCCGGGGAGAGCATCACTAGAGCCATGATCCATTCTGAAGAAGGGGCTTGCCGCCAACCCTCGCCCCACCAGCCTTCCTGCCTCACCTCAGTGGTGGCAGGGAGGGGATAGGCTGAGAAATACTTGTGAAGATGGCCCTGCAGAGACATGGGGCAGGAGAGGACTGGGCTTTAATTGTAAGATTATAACCTGCTTCCCTTCTCCATATCCACGAGGCTCCGGTGTAGGAACAACAGGTCACAGATGCAAAAGCTGCATATACCAACTATTTAAAAAGGACTTGTGTGAGTGGAGTGAGTCAGACAGGGAAGTAGAAACATCATATGACATCCCTTATATGCAGAATCTAAAAAGACATGATACAAATGAACTTATGTACAAAAGAGAAACAGACTCACAGACTTAGAGAATGAACTTATGTTTGCCAGGGGAAGTTTGCGATGGACATGCACACACTGCTCCATTTAAAATGGATAACAAAAAAGGACCTGTATGGAACAGGGACTTCTGCTCGACATCATGTGGCAGCTTGGGTGGGAGGGGAGATGGGAAAGAATGGATACATCTATGGGCTTCCCAGGTGGCTCAGTGGTAAAGAATCTGCCTACCAATGCAGGAGACATGGGTTCAATTCCTGGGTTAGGAAGATCCCTTGGAAGGGGACATGGCAACTCATTCCAGTATTCTTGCCTGGAATATCCCATGGACAGAGGAGCCTGGAGGGCTACAGTCCACAGGGTCGCAAAGAGGTTTGGCTGAATCCCTTCGCTGTTCACTTGAAACTATGACAGCATTGTTAATCAGCTATGAGTGCTAAGTTGCTTCAGTCATGTCTGACTCTTTGCAACCCTATGGACCGTAGCCAGTCAGGCTCCTCTGTCCATAGGATTCTCCAGGCAAGAATACGAGAGTGGGTTGCTATGCCCTACTCCAGGGGATCTTCCTGACTCAGGGATTGAACCCGGGTCTCCGACATTGCAGGCAGATTCTTTACCACTGAGCCACCAAGGAGTCTCTTACTGGAATGGGTTGCCATGCCCTCCTCCAATCAGCTATATTGCAGTATAAAATAAAACATAAATAAAAAGGAGTTGTTTCCAGGGAACCCCAAAATACCAAGGAAGACAAAAACAAGGATGTCAGAGGAAGCTGAAGCTTCTGACACCTACAGCTGCAATAAAGAGTAAACTCAGCCCAACTCCCAGTCGGATTAACATAAAACCTCACACAAGTTCTCATAGTCTGAGATAAATGTCCTAGGGTACAACTGCTGCATCCTTTGGGTGCTAGAAGTGTAAGTTTTAAAAGAGGATACCAAACTCTTTTCCAGAATGCCTGCACCATTCCACATTTCTATCAACAACATAAGAGTGATCTAGCTTGTCCACATTCTAACCAGGATTGTCTAGAAATAGTGGTCACCAATTTTTTTTTTTTTTTTTGCCATTCTGGTAAAGGTATATTGATGGTTCATTGTGATTTTAATTTGCAACTCTCTAAATGTTAATGATATTTAACATCTGTCAGTAAAATATCTGTCACATGTTTATTTTCTAATTGGGTTGCTTTTTGTTTGTTTTTACTAATGAGTTTTGAGAGTCCTTGATATATTCTTGATATTAGTTATTTGTTTGGATATGTGGTTTTCAGACACTTATCCCCAGTCCACAGTTCATCTTTTCAAACTCTTAACAGGATATTTTGCAGAGCAGATTTTGTGAGGTCGCACGTATTTTCTTTTTATGGATCTTGGTTTTTTAGCAAGTCTAAGAACTTTTTGTGTAGCCCTGCCTGCTGAAGATGTTCCTGTGTTATGTGTTTACAGTCATGTGTGACTCCACAATTGCCTCGAAACAGAAAGATGTCATTAAAAGGGACATTGGTTCCAATAGGATTAAGCACATTGACCTTGAGGAATTAAAAGGGAGGTTAAGGCAAGATTTCTGACCCAGCAGGGAACCCAGGTTGGATCTTAAGCCTAGGGAACATGGCAGGGAGTCCTTACCTGTCATGAGTCCTTAGCTCTCGTATTACCTAGTTCAGGTAAGGACTGAACTAGGTAACATGAGAGTCTAGAATCAGAAGGTGATCTGGCGGTTAGCCAGTTCTTAGGAAAATAGTAGCAAGTCAACGTGAGACCAGAATCCTGGTCATTGGAGCTTCTAGCAATTATAGAGACATTGACAATCTCTGTGCCCATCAGCAAATTTGATTCCAGACTTATAAATAAGGAACAAGTCCATAGGAACTGTCTCCAATTACAATTAACAGCAAGGAGTCAAGATGATAAGTTTAGACAGGTGAGTAACACAGGGTGGTCCTTAATAAATAGATTGTCTATTCATATATCATTAATATAATTATCCATCTAGATATGTGTTCATTTCTCTAACTACCCATCATCTATCTGTCATCTATCTATCTCAGTAGGTTGGTAGAGGTTGACGACGGCCTGAGAGCGAACTAGAGGTTTGTTGATTACAATAACATCTAGTCCCCTTTTAAAAAGAAATATCAGGTGGCTTAGGGACAAGCCCCTTATCAAAAAACTACAGAAAATTAAGCCAAGAGTCGGGAACCATCAAAGTTAGCTACTCATATTCCCCTTCTAAGTGAAGCACTTGACAAAGGGATCAAAGACAGTCATTTATTTTTATTAAAGTGTCTTCTTACTGGAGGCCAGAGTAAAAGCAAGAGGGAGCTGGGTCATCCGTGTTGCTCTGGGATCTTAACTGCCTTCCTTATTTATCCCACACGGTTGGAGTGCCAAACAGCATTTCAGAGACTTGTGGCAGAGACCTACAATTTCTTCATTTATCTGACAAGACTCCGTGCATTTCCCTTTAAGCTTGTAGCACTTCTCGTCAAAAAATCCACTCCTGGCTACACAAGGAAGAAAGAGCCACCCGGATTAATTCTTCTCTCACAGATGCCTAGTTACCAGGTACAGTCATTTAATTAACCAGTGAAGATTTCTTTATGAGTTGTTATAATGCCTCATCTCAGTAAGTAAGATGGCAGTGGGGGAGTGTTTCCCATCTGACTTTGCTGTCATTTTGTCACACAGGATGAAAGGCCAGGAAGGACAGATCTGTCTTCAAGTATGTCGGATTAGGTGGGGTTGAGGGGGGGAGCAAACTTTGGGAGACAGAAGCTAATGTTCTTTTATCAAAATCTGTTTGGATACCATCAACTTGTTCTTATAAACACCTGTGTTGGTAAGTTTCCCCAACACACTCTCGAAGTGCTATCTGGTGAAGGTGGAGCAAGACCTGAGGCTGCGGAGATGTCCCAGGACTGGAGTGAAAAGAAGTAAATGCATAGAAAGCAAAATGTTTACTGTAGTGGACAGAAGTTGAGAGATTGCTTTAAGAGGTTCAGTCTCATTTTCTCGCCACATTCCATCAAAAATGTTCAAGACCAGGAAGATGGACTGTGTTGGGAGTGGTTCTCCCAGACTTTCCTTCTGCTGCTCTGCACTGGAGGCCGGTTCCGGCCTTAGTACTTGATGAAGAGCAATCACTGGACTAGCCAGTTTCAACTTAAAGACAGGCAGTGCATCTTTTCTTTTTTTTTAATATTTTGTTTTGCTTATTTTTTATTTTTTTGGCCATGCCATCCCATGCGAGATCTTAGTTCCCCAACCAGGGATCAAACCTGTGACCCTGCAATGGAAGCACAGAGTCTTAACCACTGGCCTGCCAGGGAATTCCCCTGGCAATGCATTTTAGCAGTATCAACATTTTAGAGTTGCACAATTTGGGTATATGTAACGAAAGTGTCAGAGGTATACAAATTGCAATTCATGTCAACTTATAAAGGCACCTAATTCACATACCTATAAAATTAAAACCAGATGGATTAGTGTTAGCATGTGTGCTAATCATATGAGCATCAGCATGTAAGTTTATAAGTTTAAATACCCCAGTATTTCAAAGCTCAGTGAACGCTGGCTCCTACCCCAGGAAACTACACTCCTTATGCCATCCTAACAGTAGAGGGCTGTCTCAGGCCAGGGGCGTGGGACCTCACTCTGACAAGAGTCCTTGTATTAGGTCCAGTTCACAGTGATGGCCCAGAAAGAGAACGCCTCTGGGATGAGCACATACCCTCGTGCCTACAGGGCTTCTTCAGGATCATCACAGACACCATCTAGATGGTGACATAACCCCGTGCCTGCTTATGTATGCACGCATGGCTCATTGATAGGTAAGTTTCATTTAGTTAGGTTACATAACTTTGTAGCAATCATCTTGTGTTCATTGAGTATGAGTGATCTAGAAAGGGTGCCTTGGTCAGTTTCCAACGTGTCCACCAAAGCCAGTGGAAGGAACAGTTTAGGTGCTAGACCCCCACATGTGCACTTGTCCTAGAATCTGCTCACACAGGGTGACTGCAGAGCAGACAAGAGACATGCACAGCTGCCGTGGGACTTCTGAGCATCATGTCAGGAGTATCACTGGTATTTGGCACAAACTCGGACTCACTATCGGTTCTAGAAAGCCCTTCGATCAGCTCTCTGGGGTGTGGGATGAGCCTAGCCTTGGACTATAATTTTGGGTGGGATCCAAATGGAGCCCTTGGAGGTCCTGGGGTTCTGATTAGGAAAGGATCTTTCCCCTCAATGGGGCGAGACAGACCCGGTTTCACGTCCTGGCTTCCCTGCTGCTTCTCTGCAGGACTTTGAGGAGCTTCTCAGCCTATTTAAAGTTTAACTTCTACAGCTGTGAAATACATGTAACATGCATTCATGTATTACATTATGTAACATGTATGTAACATGTATTTGGGCTTCCCTGGTGGCTCAGAGGTTAAAGTGTCTGCCTGCAATGCGGGAGACCCAGGTTCGATCCCTGGGTCGGGAAGATCCCCTGGAGAAGGAAATGGCAACCCACTTCAGTATTCTTGCCTGGAGAATCCCATGGACAGAGGAGCCTGGTGGGCTACAGTCCACGGGGTCGCAAAAAGTCGGACATGACTGAGCGATTTCACTTCCAAGCCAAAGAGGGTTGCTATAAGCATCACTAAATTAGAGGCAAGACGGAGTCTCCTTTAAAGGCTCTGGCACTGGAGAGAAAAATGCATTTCATTACATGATAGCTTCGTCTCAGCATCCAGCACCACAGCCTGTGATTAAGGAATGGCAGTTTAAGCTTTCCTGTTTTAAGTGCTAACACCATGACCAGCGTGATACAGTGTCTCCAAGCTCCACCCTCTTTTCTCATCCATTTCTTCCTTCCTCTGTCTCTCTTCCCTCCCGGTCTTAATCTCTATCACAACTATTTTTTAAGGGGTCCATCAATGGCTAACCTCGCTTTTAATTTTTTTTCCCAAGTTTTTGTTAGTGAGCGTAAGACTGGGGAGGACCAAAAGGTATCTTTTCTGGCATATCATGATGTCTTCAAACCTGTAGACAGCCCATCCTAGACAACAACAAATGCAAAGGATTTGCAGCAGAGTCATTAGAGGAAAATAGCCTCTGGTCCCCTCTGCAGGGCTCCTGGGCCGAGGGGGGTCACAGCATTCTAGAGCTGACTGTGCCCGGGAGCTCACTGAGACAGATCCTCTCTCCAGGTCTCCACCTCCGATAACCTTCCCTGCCAAGGTGCTCGTTTTACCTGGGGCCAGAAAGAAGAAGACAGCAAAGAGAAAGAGGGACGTCCTCATGACTTGCAGGTCTCGAGAGATCAGCACAGTGACCACGAGGAAGGAGCAGCAAGCACGCACATTTATAAATTTCTCCAGCCCGATAACCTCTTGATCGGTGAGGCGTGGCAGCCTGTGCTCCTCTCAAGGTAGCCCACGGACACTTGGGTGGAGAGGAAGACCTGAACTGTTCACTTTAACACTCCCCCTTGGGAGAGAGGGAGTGCGATGCCTCCCTTTAGGAAAATGTGGAATTAGGGAGCTATGCATCTATCTGCATCGCCCCACTGCTATGATGACTGCTAATGTCAAGATACCTTAGAAGTATTTGTTGGAACAACCATAAACCTCCCCCAAAGAGGGGATATATGTATACATATGACTGATTCACTTTGCTGCACAGCAGAAATTAACACAATATTGTAGAGCAACTATACTCCCATAAATATTAATTAAATCAACAACAAGCCAACCACAAATGCCTCAAAAGCTATGTTATGGAAAGGTGGTTTTCATATGTGGTCTGGGTAAGCTCACCAGTTCACTTCCTCATGTTCTGCTGATATCAGTAAGTGAATGAACATATAAATACATTCGAGAAAACAGACACGTTTCTGCACAGAAGACTTCCAATCGGTCCTTGTGGATACTCCCGATCCAGGAGCTGGAGCTTAATGATTTCAGTTTAAAGGAAAGTGAGTTGCTTCCAAAGAACAGACTGTGGAAGGAGAAGAGCAATCATGTAAGACTGGGGGAGCCTGGCAGGACAGCCTATCAAGTGGTCAAGGTCAGTCTCAGGAGGGGTCCATCACATTCGCATTATGTAACCCTGATGTGATGAATGGGTTGGGAAGGACACACCACTCTGTGCTCTCCTTCTCCAAACCCCAAACCCAGTCCCTGTCAGGAGAAAACATCAGAGAAACTGAAATCCTGATGTTTACCATGTAGTCATGTCCTACTGTGACTTTGTCTGTTTTGACAAGTGAACCACGGTTATTAACGTGAGTAACTGTTACCATGGCCATTAACATTGGAGGCGCTGGGGGTAGTGGGTAGGTGGTCATACTCTATACTGTCTTTGCAACTTTCCAGGACATCTAAAATTTTTCCAAATAAAAACTGTATTTTAAAAAGCAGTTGGGGAATATCCTATCTAACTTCGGCCTCTGTCAGCACGTTTTTGTTAGACATTTCTTTACGTATATCCAGTTAGGAATGATTGACCAAAACAATGTGTTTTCTCCTATTTCCTTCCAGCGTCACCTAAGCAGACTGAAGCCCCAAGAAAAGACAAACTTCCGGATATTTTCAGTGATACACAGTTTCATTTATCTTATCTATTATCTTGTCATCTCATTGATTTTTTGGATTTATTTACTTGTTTTTTGGTTGCACTGGGTCTTCATTGCTGCATGCGGGCTTTCTCTAGTTGTGGCAAATGGGGGCTACTCTCGAGTTGCGGTGCGGGGCTCCTCAGTGCCGTGGCTTCTCTTGCTGTGGAGCATGGGCTCTAGAGCATAAACTCAGTAGTTGTGGCTAATGGGCTGAGTTGCTCTGGGGCATGTGGGACCTTCCTAGACCAGGGATTGAACCCATGTCTCCTGCATTGGCAGGCAAATTCTATACCACTGAGCCACCAGGGAAGCCTGATATGGGTATAACTTTTAATACCCATGGTTTGTGTGTGTGTGTGTGTGTGTGTTTGTTTTTGTTTTTTGTCTATTAGCTCCCTAGGTTATTTCATCCATTTTCATAGCTTTATTTATTTTTTGGTCCAAAACTCGAGGCTTGTGGTATCTTAGTTCCCCAATCAGGGATGGAACGCAGGTTCCCTGCAAGGAGTGCTAACCACTGAACCACCAAGGAAGTCCCAATACCCGTGTTCTTAATGAATTAAAGAGATGCGGTAGTTATGACTTTGGTCTTCTCAGTGGGGCTGTTACGGCTCAAGGACTCAAATAACTTAGCAAAATGACTGCTACCCCTCCCTTTCTCCTTGGGAAAGTCAGGGACAGCACGCCTGAAGGCCAGGGAAGTGATACTCCACGCTTACCAAGCTCTCACAGGGCACCAGAGCTCCTGGGAGCATTCCACGTGTTCAACACATTCTTGTCATCATCACACCAGATCCTCAGACCAGCTGGAAGAGGTATAGGAGAGTAACTGTGCTCACTCTCAACAACTGTGAGTTGGTCTTTGCTTGACAGATGAGCTCGCTGAGCTGGGAGAGTGAGGTGCGGCTTCCTCCTACTCCCTGCACCAGGACTGAGCTGCCCCGGTCTCTCAGCTCCTAGCCTGGCATCCCTTCTACCAGCCCAGTAGGCATTCCCCCAACACAAGGACCTGTGGAGGCCAAGGGCATCACCCCAGTCCTTGATCCTGGGAAATGGAGCATGTAACTGTGCTTTCTTTATGGATTCACTTCAGTGACCAAGAGCACATTGCGTTACTTTCAAATATAAGGGAGCCTCTCATCTTCTCAAAGGAATCCCAAATATCCCTTCTGAAGAGTCTTCCCGCAGAGATGGCGCTGAGCAGGAAGGTGTTTTATTTTGTCTTGGCCTTTTTCTTCATGTTGGCTCAATTTCCGTCAGGTAAATGAGAGTAGATGGGATTTTGACCGGGCAGATCATAAAGCCTGATGATTCTTCTATGTACCACCCTGAAGAGGAGAGACAGCCAGCTCCCCACTGCACTTCTCATGGCAATTCTTGAACTGGCAGTAGCGTTTTCTAAAAGCAAACTATGATTCCTTTAAAAAAAAAAAAAAAGAAAGAAAGAAAGAAACTTATTGGATACCAGCAGTTCCAGCCTTCAAAAATAGAATAAAGAGTCAAGCTCTGTGAGCTGGGAAAACTCTTACCAGTGTTGTGTAAAAGCTTTCCCAGTGTTGTTTCCCTGCATTGGTTTCATATTCAAAATGCGCTTTGTTTTGAATTTAGGGTGCCAGGCAGGACTCCAGTATTCCCAGCCACTCTCAGCAGGTAAGATAAATCCCTGTTTTACTTTTAGGAACTCTGGCCTCTCGAACCTCCAGAGACAAGGAAGCCGTGGAAATAGAACTGCCTGACATCCCAGACCAACTGATATCCAGACTACCTCCACCTTTTCTTCCTCTTGTTCCAAGCGTCATATCTGGATTTTTCCACTTCACAGAGAAACCTCTTTGTTACTGGTTTGTCCTTTTGGCTTTGGATTTCATGGTTGTTCTCATGAGATCATGGTACTAACTAAACCAAAGTCACAGGACCAAGCTTGTACCAGCCAATTAACACTGCTCTCAGAGCACACTTACCCAACTCTTAACAGCCTCTGCTCCTAAATCCAGTCAACTGTGTCCCAAATGTATACCAGTGGTCTAAGAAGGGAGTGAGGGAGGTTCAGTGAAAATCCCTCACCACTGCAGATGACCTGTTCGTAATGAATAGCCCAGTGATCTTTTTTGTAAACTCACCCAGTATAGGAAAAAAGCATATTATAAACAGAACTGAAAGAAATATTCCTGGGTAATTCTAAACAACATTTAAAAGGGTTCAAACAGAATTTCAGAGTGGGAGAGCGACAAAGGCTGCCTCTAGCACTGAGTGCTTACCATGTACCAAGCAAGCTGTTAACAACTTTATGCGCATTATGTCATTTGATCTTCAAAACATCCCTTTGAGGCAGATACTATCATAATCACCATTTTTACAGAAGGTGAGACTAAAGAGTTTAGTGAGGACACATGGCCATTACCTGGCCCAAGCAAAACTGAAACTGAGTCTTGAAACTACCCTAAAAGATCTTTCAAAACCACATGATCTCTCTCCCATTTTCATTTTGTAACTTTTGCAGCAGCATCAGGTATGTATTTTTTATAGTTCTGTAACATACATGACACTGTCCAACTGCGCTTATCCTTTTGACCCAGGCAGTTGTTAAACACATAGAGACAGGGATTGCATCTTCCTCTTGCTTAAACATTAAATTCCCCAACCCTATTCTGAAAAAAGTGGAGGTCTTTGGAGAGAAGTCCAGGCTGTTTCTTGAAAACACTCTTTATATCATAAACACAAACCTTCCCTTCTTCTATGGCCTTGGGAACTTCCCCCATTCCTAGAGAGTCCTTAGGAAGGACAAGTCAGCAGCTCTTTCTTGGTGCAGGTGATACGTCTCCCTGTGAGCCATGCTGGCTCGGTCGGGGCAGATGCAGGAAGATGTGCAATGAGAACGAGAAGATTGTCGGAAATTGCAAAGTGAACTTTTTCTGTTGCCGACGGAGGATCATGTAAGCCACACCAGCTCTCTTTGGAAATGGGACTGGATGTTCAAGGAAGGTGGAGAGAAGTTATGTAGCTTAACCTAGTCACACAGTGAGTGTGAATTCAGGATCATTCTCATTTCCTTCTCCCTTTGTTCCTTTGCTTCTTTTTGAAGATAATCTCTAAAAAGGTTGCCAGTGGGGAAAGAGAAGGCAGGAAAGGGGGAAGTAGGAGTTGGGGGGTTAAGAGGTATTAACTATGTATAAAATAAATAAGCTATAAGTATATATTGTACAGCACGGGAATAAAAATATTTTATAATACCTTTAAATGTAGTATAATCTATAAAACATGGAATCTCTATGTTGTACACTTGAAAAAAATGTAATACTGTAAACCAACTATACTTAAATTTAAAAAAAGTCAAGACATGAGTTGGTACCTAACAGCTACTCACACAGTCAGATACTATTAGTATATATTTATAGAGTCCCTTATAACTTATGAATCTCGCCCATATACTTTTCTCATACGACTCACAAACATCTTATATGGTAGATTTTATTGTCCTCATTTATATTGGAAGAAACTGAAACCAGGAAGGTTGTCATTTGCTCAAGGTCATAGCTGGAAACGAGCAAAGGGTGTGCAGACGACCACCACGTTCTGTGTATTCATCCTTATGGACTAATTCTAACACAAAATAAATGGACATGGCATCCGCATCACTGTGAATGGAGTTATAGTTCTGTAACAAATCACTTTTTTCCACATCATTTCTTTTTGTACCAATATATTGTCACTCACTTACTCTAGTGCTTACGGTGTATTTTTATTGACTATCTTTGACATAAAACTATGTACATTTAAGACATACATATTCATTTGATAAATTTCTATATTATGATTCTGTTGTAGTGATGTCGAGCACCTCTATCACAGGACACACTTATCCTTTCTTTTTACTGTTTGGATAATTAAGTTCTAGTCTCTCAGCAAAACTGTCATCTGTATTCATTATACTGTACATTAGATCACTATGGTTTATTTACTACCTGTTGCAGGTTGGTGCCCTTAAACAACATTGACTTCAGCCCTCCACCTCCCATCTCCTGGTAGCTACCATTTTACTCTGGGTTTTACATGTTTGGCTTTTTTAGAGTCCACATATAATAGATACAGTCCAGTACTTCTCTTTTTTTGATGATCTCACTTAGCATAATATGTTTAAGGTCCATCTACATGGCATTAAAATGGCCAACAGGGACTTGAAAAGATGATTAACAGCACTGCTCCTCAGGGAAATGCAACTCAGACACACACCTCACACCACTCAGCATGGCAATAATCAAGAAGACCCAAGACAACAGGTGTTAGAGAGTGTATGATGTGTATTTTTAAAAAACATCTCACATCCGCTCAGCTAAGGTCCAGGACACCAGCTTTATGTTTCTCTTTTCTTGCGATCCCATGGACTGTAGCCTGCTAGGCTCCTCTGTCCATGGAATTCTCCAGGCAAAAATACTGGAGTGGGTTGCCATGCCCTCTTCCAGGGGATTGTCCCAACCCAGGAATAGAACCCAGATCTCCAGTATTGCAGGCAGATTCTTTACCTTCTGAGGCACCAAGGAAGCCCTTCTCTTCCTGCCAATGGATGAAATGCTACAGATTAATTTAAAATGTTCAACATGGGCTATGCATAAATGGTTGACTCTATAACTCTGCCTTATGAAAAAATTTGCAGTTCACAAAATAAAGGTCAAAATGATTGGCCCTACTCAAACTTGCTCACTCAGTTTTAATATATGAATATGTTGCTTCACATTTGAGAGGACCATGGCCTCATTGGTCTTTCTGCGCTCAGATCCACGCCTGTCTTTTTTCCTACTTTGCTCTGTATAACCAGCATATTGTCTGCAAAGTACATTCTCTAAGCTTTCTGGTTTTTCTGGCTGGTATCAGTCTATTGCAAATGCCTGGCAGCTGAGTGGTGGATAAGAGAACAGGAGAACTGAGGGTTTCCCTCCCTCACTGTCTCTCTTGGTTTCAGCTTCTGCATCCTCACCTCCCTCACCAGAAGTCCTACTTCAGGCCGAGCTCTTACCATCTCGTCCTTGCTCCTGAGCTCACACCAGAGCCTCTTGTTTTCCCTCCAACCATCTGGCAGAGAGGTATTTCAGCTGTGGCTAATATTACGGTTGCCTCACTGCTCCAATTCTACAAGTTCAGTTCTTCCAGCACTTTATCACCAGCGGTCTAAATTAAATTATTTCTTCAAGCTTCTGGTGTGGGAACCGTTTCATGTCTGACATGAATGTAAATAGATCAGACAATAGAGCCTGACTATTTACATTTGATCAGTTGTTCTCCAGAAGGAATCTAAGACAGAATGCTTGTGGGCCTCTCCAGTGTTTCCTTCATTTTCACAGGAAAAAATTCAGGGAAGTGGCAAGTGGAGGATCTGGTCCTAAAAATCTGGGTGAGTCACCATCTGCCAGAGGATGGTCCTTCTCCCCTGATCTCCACAGTGAGCGTGCAGCTGATGACTCACAGAACATCACAAAGCCAGGGTACTCCTTACTCATCCCACATCCCATACTGCTTGACTCCAAAAACTGAAAGTATTCTGGATCCGAACTAATGCTCTTTTACAGAAATCATGTACATGTCTCAGAGTCCTGTGGAGTGGTGGACCCGTGGCTGTGCCCTGCCATTACCTTAATCATTACCTTAAACAGCATCCAGAGTCAGACGGCTTACGGTCTCAGAGGGCACCTCTCATAAACGCTCATCCATTCACAAATTTCCGTTCTTCCTCTTGCTCTCTCCTCTCTTCCATACTTTGCTCCTTTTAGAACTTCTCTATTCAGTTACCTCTTTTTCCCTGAGACACCCGGTCCTTCCTACAGAATAATATAGTCTCAGCTCATACTAGCTTCTTGTTACTTGAAAAGTCAGCCCTTTCAGATGTCAAGCAGATGCCTCAGGTAAGTGTCTGTTGATTCCTCAGTAAATTATTGAGATCTCTGATTATTGGTTTCCCCTGAATCTTCTGAAGAGGAAGGTTCTAGGTGATGGATGGGGCAGAGAGAAGTGGCAAGGAAGAGAGACCCTGGGGCTGACTCTCTCCTACAGTGTCCCCACTTGAGTTGGTCTACAAAATGCTCCTGGTTAGCAAGGATTGAACTCCATCAATTCTGAAGCTGTAGCTTTTGTAGGCCTTATGCTAGATGGCTATTACCCTTTCCTGGTTCTGGGTTCCACCTCAAAGCCCTCTCACAGTAACTGCAAGGAAATGATGGTGCTGCAGAGCAAGACGGATCAGTTTGGCTCAAATTCCCAAAAGGCAGAGGACAAAACACTAAGTATCATTAACTTCCACATTCCTGACTGAGGTGCTAAATCGCAAAGGTAAGGAGAGTAAAGAGGCGGACCTCAAAACGTGTTCTGAAACCCTTAGCCTTGTACCTACCTGAGGGTATAAAAGAAAATTAGAGAAGGCAGGGGCAGGCTTTCTCTGTGGTGCTGTGACTGTGACTTCACTCAGCCTCTCACGGGGAAAGGTGAGGAAACTATCACGTTCACATCAATGCTTAAGAGACTGAATTCAAGGAAGGCTACCTGGAGAACTAGACACGTCACCCCCTAGTGCTCACGCCTGAAAAGAGCTGTGGCTGGGGCCGCCTCTGATGGTAGGACAAGAACAGAACACGCTGAGGAGCTGCCCTCAGGATATTGGGCAGACAGATGGGTGTGATTCTCGTGGACAACAGAGAGGAAAAGGGTGAGGACAGATATACCATGCACGCAGTCACCAAAAGAGAACTCTAATGGTTCCACTAAAAGCAGACAAAACAGACTCAGACAAACCGGCTACTAGAGACAAAAGAACATTTTTATAAAAAGTAAACCCCATGAGACCTCATCTACAGCCCAGCCCATCCAACAACAGCAAAACACAGATTCTCTCGAGTTCACATGAAGTATTCTCGAGGACTGGCCATATGTTAGGCAGAAAACATCCTCAATAAAAAGAGTTGAAATCATAGAAAATATGCTCTCCAACCATAAGGGAATAACAGAAGCACACTTAGGAAAGTCACAAATGTGTTAAAATTAAACCACAGCCCCCCCAAATAAATAATGAGCCAAAGAAAAAAAATTGTAAGAAAAATTAGAAAATATTTCAAGGTGAATGAAAATGTAAACAAAAAACAAAAAACACAAAACTTATGGGATGCAGCTAAACCAATGCTTAGTGGAAAAAAAATTATAGTTTCAAATGCCTATATTTAGAAAGAAGAAAGATATCAAATCAATAAACTTATTTTCTACCTTTAGAAACTAAAAATGAAGCACCAACTAAACCTTTTTTTGAGTATTTGGCGCTCATCCTGTACTTTGGAGTGAAAAGATGCCCTTTCAAGCCATCTTTTGATTAATAATAACATTCCTATTTTATGTAAGCAGTTGAATGCTTAGGCATACAGTTATTAATAACATTTTCTATTATTTTGCTGGTAATGGCAGTCTTGTGTGTGTAGTCTTTTGACCTCTACTCAGCAACAGAAGGCAAGTTCAGGCTGGGAACACTTCTTTATCAAGAAATAAAAAGCCCACACAGCTGGTATTGGGCTTGTAACCGTGCATGGGAATACCTGCCCTCTTTCAGGCCTCCAGAATGCTCTTTTATTTTCTTATTCTTTTTGAGCACACTGCTGGTAGGATCTTATTTCCTCACCAGACACTGAACCCACGTCCCCTGCATTGAAAGAGTGGACCACTGAACCGCCAGGGAACTCCCCAGCTGTAAGTAACTTTGATTCTGTCCTTGTGTCTGTCCTAAGTTTAGCAAGGTGGCAGATTATTTTTGCGTATTTATTTTTGGAGCTTTAACTGCTTCATGCCACACTGCAATCAAAGAACTCATTCTATTCTGGTCCATTTTTCCAAGTTTGACTTTTCTTCAAAACATGTCTGTCTTTATTATAACTTTCATATCCTTTGGGTAGGTTGTTTTTTCCCTCCAGACTTTCACTTGTTATCAATGGAAATGACTATCTGTTAGGAGCTCATTTCAGTTTATTAAAAATGGAACTCATTTGATTTTTTTCATGTTTCTTCCTTTATAAATTGGGCTTCTCTGATAGCTCAGTCGGTGAAGAATCTACATGCAATGCAGGAGACCCCAGTTTGATTCCTGGGTCGGGAAGATCCACTGGAGAAGAGATAGGCTACCCACTCCAGTATTCTTGGGCTTCCCTTGTGGCTCAACTGGTAGAGAATCTGCCTGCAATGTGGGAGACCCAGGTTCGATCCATGGGTTGGGAAGATCCCCTGAACAAGGGAATGGCTACCCACTCCAGTATTCTGGCTGAGAGAATTCCATGGACTGTATTGATCATGGGAACTCCAAAGAGTTGGACACTACTTTCACAATTTCACTTTCCTTTATTTAATTGCTCTTTCATGTCTTTAGTCCATTTCTCTATAGAAATGTTTATTCTTCCCTTAATGTTTTATAAAACCCTTTATATCTTATTTCATTTCAAATCTTTTGGACAACTCCCTTACTTAAAACCCTTTGACGACTTTCCTTTGATTTTAGGATAAAATTCAAATTTCTTAGTAACATACAAATATACATGGTATTTACTGTTCAACACATATTTGCTGAATGAATACTATTCCCATAAAATATAAACTATGGGCATATGTAATACTAACATTATTACCCTTAGTAATAATATTTTACATGTGTAAAAACTTTGAACATTTCATGACAGTTCTCATACTGATTGCTTGATTATTCATGGGTTCCTCTAACCAGCCAGCTAATAACCAATAAGTCAAATATATATATTTTGAACACCTATTGTTAAAAACACTGTTGTAAGGAATGAATGGGAAGAAAGAAGATGAGAAGAAAGTTATTTTCCTTTATGGAGTTTATAATACAAATGAGGAGATAAATTTTTTTTCATAGAGTGTAATTTGAAAAAGATATATACCAGGTGCCAATCAATAATGGCTGAGTGAATCTTACAAAAGCAAACTGCATGTAAAAGATATGGATGAAAGGAATGGTAGTTATGGACGCTATGGAAGTGGTAGGGCTTGAGAAGGGGTTTAGGGAACATAGGAGAGATCTAAACAGAGATGTAGAAGACAGCATTCCAGGTAGGAAGACAGAAGATAAGGTACTCTCTCCTAAGGGTTTACTTAGGTAAAACCTGACCCAGCAGCCCACATATTATTCAGTGGAGCATGGAAAATAGTTCACTCTTAATGAACACTACAAACCAAAATTGACGTCCCACTGTTTCAGAGCTGTAGAACTTGTTTTAATCAATTTCCCTCGATAAAGCAGCTAGATTCCTGCCACTGTACCTCCTTCATCCTCTCTCCACTGATGCCTGGAGCCATGAAAACCTTCTTCTTAATGTTTGCTGCCATGATTCTTCTTGCTCAGATTTTCTCAGGTAAGTGGGAAATCTTTATTAATGTAAGGATGACAGTCTTTTCAGGATCTATCTTTTGAGAAGAAAGCTCAGCTTTCAGAAGAGTACATGACTCAGCCCTATGTCCTGAAAATGTCCCAGAACAAACCAGTTACAGGAAATCTTTTCCTAAACTTAGACACAAATCAATGTGGCCACACTGATCCA
This sequence comes from Cervus elaphus, assembly GCF_910594005.1. NCBI lineage: Eukaryota > Metazoa > Chordata > Mammalia > Artiodactyla > Cervidae > Cervus > Cervus elaphus. Next base: position 15,489,523 of record NC_057846.1, on the reverse strand, counting down.
GGCCACCTTCAACCAGAAGAGTATCTCGTTAATTTCCCTAAAAGCTCTACAAAGGGGTTCAGAGTTCTCTTTATGTTTAAATCTCTTTCCTCCTATAATCTTTGACCTAACTGCAAAGTATGACAAAGTGATTGCTTTAAAATGAGAGAAAATGTTAGAGACAAACTCCAAGAGAACTTGTTAATTTAGAGAAATATAGCCTCTGTAGCCTAAGAGAAACAAAACTTATGATGGTCCTTAGTCTATTTTTTCAAGTCTAACTAACTGGTGCAAATCTCCTAATCCTAGATTACCTTGGACCTTTTTTCTGGCTCTTACACACTGATGGAAAATTATATACTTTAAAGCACTAACACCTTGATTAGTTTTCTTTGAAGCCCTTGGGTCCTTAGATATGGGTTCTTTTTACTCAATACAGCCAAGACTTCATCCCTAATCAACTTTTATGTTCATTCCCTTCTCAACCATCCTTCATTCCTTCTGTTATGAAGCCTTTCCTCATGGGGTTCTCCATACATCACACAGCATCCTGTCTATTTCTTCTTCATGGTTTCTGAATTGCTACACTTACTGCACAATCTGGCCTCAGTACCATAGTTTTTTGTTGTCCAGTTGCTCAGTCCTGTCTGACTCTTTGCAACCCCATGGACTGCAGCATGCCAAGCTCCCCTGTTCCAAGATCTACTGAATGTGTGTTACCACTAATGAGAAATCGTTCTAGGGACTGCAACAGTAGGAGGTAAAGTGGAGGTGAACATTAGAATATGGCCTTTGCTCTAAATTTACTTACTGTTTATTAGTCTATTATTTCTGTGTTGGTCAAAAATAGGTTGCCCATAATATCAAATAAGCATGCAATAAGTTTAGAATGCAAATATATCACAAATAACTATGATACAAAACAGTGCTCACAAGTGCCATGAAGAAGAAAAGCAAAAGAGAAGCCGCAGAAGCAGAAGTTTGTTTCCAACTGGGGTGAACAGGAAAGGCTTCCTAGAAGCTCATTGTTTGCATTGCATTTTTGAAAATTTTGAAAACCCGCAGGACTAGAAATAAAGAACAGAGCTGAGGAACATTGCCCTCATGTTTCAAAGCATCTCTTGTAAAGGCAGTTTCTTAACTTTGGCCTCTTTCTTGGGGTGCCAGGGGTGGGGACAGGGGTCGGGGTGAAGTCAGACAACGGATCCAGGCTAAAGAAACAAGTTTTAAGCTGTCCTGTCCATCTCCTTCCATCCAGACTCCAGCTGATTCGAATCAACTGTAGAAGATGTGTAAGAGCTTCTTGTTTCCAAAACTCAGCTCAGACATGCTTGCTTCTCAATAAGGAGCAGTCTAGGGCCACCACCACAACAACAATCATACAGAATCTCAGCATTGCAAGTGAGTTTAATGATTAACAAAAGAGGTGATGAACATAGACTATAATGCCAACATATTTGAGGCCGATCTCAGCTCCAGTCCTCATAAGATTTATGAACTCTGTGTTTCAATTTATTTCCTACAAATGGAAAAAATAATAACAATAGGGCTTTTCTTTTCAAGATTAAGACATTTTATTATATTAATTAGAGGCTAACTGGTTTTCATTAAAGAGAAAAAAACAAAAAATAAACCCTTAAACTAGAGTAATAGAAAAAGTGGAGTTTATTTCTCTCTCATGTAAAAGTTCCAAAATAGGTAATTGAGTAGGTTGGGAAGAAAGCTCTTCTCCATCAGGTAAGCCATGCTGGGACCAGGGAGGAAGGTCAACCTTGCCATCCTAAACAGATGACTATGTCACTGATTCTCAGATGCTCTAAAAGGAAGGAATAAAAATTGAGTAAAAGATTACACAGAAACAGCTTGTATCACTCCAGTCCTATTTCATTGGTCCAAACTCATTCACGAGGCCAGATGGAAATAGAAAACCAGAAACAGTAGTCTTTAGCTAAGGATCTGAAAAGTGAAAGTGACAGTGAAGTCACTCAGTCGTGTCTGACTCTTTGCGATCCCATGGATTGTAGCCCACGGAATTTTCCAGGCAAGAGTACTGGAGTGGGTTGCCATTTCCTTCTCCAGGGGATCTTCCCTGAGCAGCCAGCTAAAGCTCAGAGGTTCTACTACTTACTAACAGATGGAAGGTGAAAATGACTTCTTGGGGACAGTCTCTATATATACTGCTTAAAGAGTACCAGGCGCACTTGATGGAGTTAACTATTATTATTATTCAGTTCTCATTGTTCTTATCATTATTATTGTTATTCTTTGCCCCAATTCAATGTAAACATATGACACATCAATTGACTGCTCTGGTGCTTGATAATTTTCAGTGATCTATAACTCACAATATCCTGAGTTCAACTTTGGACTACTGAAAATGTTTCCCTTTACTCTGAGCAGAAATCTAAGTTCTGGACATTTTTTTTCCCCATTGGTTAGTCCTACCCTGGGCATCAACAAGCTTTCAACATGGTAATGTCTGAGATGCGTGACAGCTAATATGCACACATCCCTCCCAGAGTTGCTTTGCAAGCATATAAGCATTACACCTTTTGAGAATAACTGTCAGCTCTTTCAATTACTTTTCCAGAGAATATTTTGTCGATCATTCCTCTCTTAAAACATTTTACTCTTTTCAGCTTAGTCTCTTTGTTCTGAATGAGCACACATTGCCTCAGCTGCCCTAAGGTTGCTGGTAAAGATAATATTCCGTTGATGGTATTTATGGAGCAGGCTAGTGCACTGTGTTTCTTTCAATCTTTATACCAAAAGTGTGAAATTCCACAACCATATGCCAAAGTACCAATTTGCCTATAATGTAAACAGCACAAGCTTTATCTTTGTTATTTATCAGAGACTATTATTTTGGAGACAAGAAAAAAACCACTTCTTGGAAAAGATTGTTCATTGGAATTCAAAAGTAGATCATCTCCTCCCAGGAAGAAACATTGTTTGTATACGTCCAATAAAGACAATAGCAGAGGCAACTTTTTTTCATTTTTCCTAATTGAATACAATGGAAGGACACTGTACATACTGAACCAGGGATGTGAGTTCAGACACAGCTGTTTAGGTCACATCTGCTTTATCTGATAGCTAGATTCACACTCCAAATCTCCTTGGAATTTGGGTGACAGGGAATTCTAAGCATTAAGTACTAGATAACTAAAGACTAATTGCTTTCTTTGCTTTCTAGCCCCAAGAAGCCTTCAAAGACAGATACGCTGTCTGAAAATGGATGGTCGCTGTGAAATCGAATGCCTCTCCTTTGAAGATAAGATTGGGGGCTGCAGAGCTGAACTGACACCATTTTGCTGCAGAAAAAAGAGTCAATAATTAAAAGCTAAGCAGCAGCTACACAAATGAAAGAGGAGAAGACACTCTGGCTTTGATCTCAGTGCAGCAAACCTCTCTGGATCTTTTCTCCTTGACGTCCACATAGGGATTCTCTGAAGTTGTCAGTCCAGTCTCTGATGCTGCAGGAAATACCCTTTCTAGGCTGCAAGCTTCCAGGGAGGAGTTGGGGGCAGGGACGGAAGCTCTCTGTGTTGTTTGCTTTGCATCCCCCTTACTCACATAGGGGCTGTTAGTTACTTTATTGATGGATAAAGTGAGTAAACTAATTAATAAAAGAGGTAGAATGGAAAGGTTGAAGATCAAGTCAATGAATTGAGTTCCAAGGTTATATTCCTGGCTTCTACCAGACATGTGACCTGGGGCTATCTCCACCGAGATTCTGCTATTTGCAATGTGAGGAGACTCAACTCTGTGGCAAATGGACCCCTTGCTGGACACCAACTGTGACCTCCTCAGCAGCACCCCTGACACATCCTCCTCCTCTCTCTCCTTTATACAGAGGAATTATTTAGAATGTCTCCTGTTCCCTGTCTGATCTAGAACATTGAGTTCCCTAAAGATTTGGACCTCATCCAAATTTAAGCTGGCCAGACTGAGTAGCATCCTCTTTGTGGCCACTTGCAGTGAGGGCTGATTAAATCATGGTCTATTCAAGCAGTCAGCTCCCTAGAGGTTATCTAATTCAATACCCTCATTATAGGTGAAGCGGTCCAAATTCAAGATCACACAGTTACAGGCTTAGTTACTCCTCTAGTCAGACTTCTCATTTGGTCTTGTGTTCTCAGCATGTCCATAGAAAACTGCTGGATGAGCACAGAACAAGGCCAACACTAAAGATGGAACAGCTTTTAGCAGCTCAGATGAGAAGTTAGAGTGAACAAAAAGTTGAAAGCAGCTGCAAAAAAAAAAAAAAAAGTGGGCACTTTCCAGAATCTCTCCTGGGATCCTTGCTCTTTGGAGCAAATTGAGGCTTGCCTTTATCCTGTTTTGCCAAAATATGGAGTCCCAGATTTCAGGCAGAGCAAAACCTATCTCATGGGCCATTTTCATTCTAGAAGACTGACACCATACCCTTTCAAAGCAGAAGAAGGCAAAATCCCTCAGCTCTGCTCTAGAGAGTTCCCTCATCTCCTGGGTTAAGCTTGCTTCCTATGAAAGATATATTAATACATAGGAGAGAATGTGGTAAAACAAACTTTCCTGGGGCAAGACAATTTGTAAAAGGCTTTGAGAAATAAACTTTTTTTGGACAATATTCTGGTATTATCACTTATCTTTATGGCTCATTTCTGAAAACTGCAACAGGTTGAGGATGTGACCTGTTGGAATCAGAGGAATGGTCTCCGATTCTGGCTTTCCCAGCAGTGCCTGATCAACAGGCTTGGATAAAACTAACTGCCTTTGAGAATCTAAATTTACCTAGACTTTCTCTCTACCTTCTCTCCTTTTCCCTTTTCTCCCCTTCCTCACCAAATGACTTGAAAGGTACTATATGTTTTCTGTCACCCTAGCTGCTTCCTAATCTATAGAAACATCTTCAGCCTTCATCACACCATTGGGACTTGTCTACTGAGACAAGGGACCTCTTAGACGCCTCTTAGTCACTCTTCTCTTCTTAAAGATACCAGGGTCAGGAGTTTCCTGATGACCTAGCAATTGGGACTTTGGGGCTTTTAGTGCTGTGGCCCAAGTTCAAGACCTTGTCCAGGAACCAAAATCCCACAAGCTGCACAGTGTGGCCAAAAAAAAAAAAAAAAAGATGCCAGAGTCAACTCCAAAGATCTCTGATCATCATTCATTCTTGTGGCCTGGAGGTGGGAACTCTGTCCTCTTGTTTTTAGTCTCCGTGCCCTTTCGACCTGTCAGGCCCTGAGCAACCAGTTACCTGCAGTAGATCCACTCTGTTTCCAATATTCAGTATGGTTTCTGCTTACCTGAGTGAAGCCTGTCTAAGAAAAACTCTACACTATGTTTCCAACTTGAACTTCTTGCTGAAGTTTATTGGTGAAAGTTGCTCAGTCGTTTCCAACTCTTTGTGACCCCGTGGACTATCCAGTCCATGGAATTCTCCAGGCCAGAATACTGGAATGGGTAGCCTTTCCCTTCTCCGGGGGATCTTCCCAACCCAGGGATCGAACACAGGCCTCCCGCATTGCAGGAGGATTCTCTACCGGCTGAGCCACAAGGGTTAGGTCTTCTCTAAATGGATTTCTGATAGATACCTCAAAAGTAACTTACCTTTATTTCAATAGGTTACTTTCTTTCCAAAACTGATCTTCATTTAATATTCTAGATTTTAGTCAATATTGTTACCCTTTACTCAGACACTCAGGTGAAAAATGGCTTCCTCAGGAAAGCTTTCTTTGCCTCATAAATCACACAATTCACTCATTACATCAATCTATGTATTGAGCATTATATAATGCTCAATCTATAAATTGCTCATTAGAATCTTTGAAATTACAATTGCAAATTGTAATTGTCATCCTCCCTTCTCTCTCCTCACTAACATTGTTGGGCGTTCAGAGCTGCACCATCTTCAGTCTCTATATTCTATCAAACTAGTGACTTCTCACTGTCAGTTACCTAAGGTTTACTTATACCTTTGGGTTTGGGCTTTGTGTGGAATAAGAAATAGTTTCACCTTTTCATGCTGCACGTGTGTGCATGAGCACACATAGCACACACACACACACACACACACACACACACACACACCCCATGTAAGTTGTTCAATCATAGAAACTGGTATTAGATTCATACTCAGTTTTATAGGAATACTTGGAACACTACAATAGCAGAGCTAGAAGTAGCCTTCATCTTAGTCAATGTTTCCAGAACCAAGTTGATTCTAATCACCTAGAATATGTATAAAATCAGAGCTCTATGCCCACTCTAATGCTTCATACTAGGAAATCCTCAGCAAACAAAATGAATTTTTAAAACGAGTTTTCTAACCAAGTCTCCTGCCCTGTAACATCTGAAACTGATAAACAGAGGAGCATCTGAGATACACTGTGGTCACTGCTCTTGCCCCTTACCTCCAGGGAGTCCCAGAATCAAGAGGAACAACTCAGATCCGAAGTCTGGGCTTTGTACCCACTGCTACTTCACTGCCGTGCACTTTTCCATTTGGAAAGGAGATGCTGAATGGAAATGAACAAATGGCTCACCTTCCTGCTCATCTTAAGGGGTGGAAGTGCCATTTTAGTTGTCAAGACAGACCCATGTCCAGCAAACTAACATACGCGGTGGCAAGTTCCATGAGCTGATGGGAGCCCCAGGGGAGCTCAGAACCGGAGAGGAGGTACTGACTAGTTCCTGGAGTCTCGAGAGGGTTCACAGAAAAGAGGCCCAGTCACTCTTTAAAACCATGGATTCCTCAAACTAGCCTAAGTCACTTTAACTAAAATAGAAGGACAGCTGTTGGTAATCTTCCATTCTATTGTCAATATAAGCGTAGCTTATGTTCCCATTTGACAATCATTTCCATTCAAACTGCCTATTCCCATCACTGAGGAACGGAGCAGCCAGCATAACCAGGACTCCCTGTCCTCCCTGGAAGACCATTCTGCTCTCATGGGACCTCCATGACCCTGGATATCCCTGACGAAGTATTAAATGTCCTCATTATCCAAACAAAGACATCCCACTGGCCCTAGTGAGCTGCTGAGGGACATCACGCCATCTGCTCACGCACAGGAACTTCTGTTGTTCTCCTCTGCCGCTTTATTCTTTCTTGAACCACATCTCCCCAGGTAACAGAACAAATTTGTAAAAGCACAGGAAGGGACTTCCCTGGTGGCTCAGTGGGGGAGAGTCCTTCTGCCAATGCAGGAGACGCAGGTTCGATTCCTGGTCCGGGAGGATCCCACACACTGCAGAGCAACTGAGCCTGTGCATCACAACTCCTGAGCCTGCACTCTGGAGGGGGGAACCGCAATTCCTGAGCCCATGAAGTCCGTGTGGCCTAGAGCTCATGCTCCGCAACAAGAGAAGCCACTGCAATAAGAAGTTCAAGCACCGCAATGAAGAGTAGCCCCCACTCACCGTGGCCTGAGAAAAGACCTCAAAGCAACGAAGACCCAGCACAGCCAAAATAAACAAATAAATAATTAAAAAAAAAAAAAAAACCTGGTTAAGTTTAGAGAACATGAGAGCTTTAGAGAATCCTGCACCCAAGACAAAATCCCCAGGACCTACACATAGAGAAGGAGCCCCATGGAAAGTCACCTGACCTTGGAAACATCACTTCTGATCATACGAACCATATACCAGGTCAGGTGAAGGCTGATGTAGGTGAAGTGGCTGTCAGAGGCTCTGCAGGGCTCTGGAACTATCTCTGTCCCATCAGTGAAAACGAACAGGATCAGGGACTTCCCTGAAGGTCCAGTAGCTAAGACTCCATGATCCCATTGCAGGGGGCCCAGGTTCAATCCCTGCTCTGGAAACTAGATCCCACTTAAAAAGTGGGATCTATTTAAGCAACTGAAAAAAAGATCCTGCATGTCGCAACTAAAAGCTGCTGCAGCCAACTAAATATTTTTTAAAAATAAAGAAGATGAATAGGATCAGAGTCATAGAAAATGGGACATTTTCCTAATAATTCTTTTGTCTCTAAAACTCCTCTGCTCAAGTTCTCCAAGAGTTAGTGGTTCTAAAATGCTGGCAAGAGAGAGCCATGACCAAGTCCTGTAGACCCACGCAAAGGGAAGCAACAGGGCCCTACTTGGAAGGATCACTATGAGTTGAAGTAAACTGACCAAGGACTAAATATCTTTAGAGCTTGACTCTGTCCCGGTGGCCTTATTCCAGACCTTGGTTCTCGATCTTCCCTTTCAAGCCCTGCTCTTCTAAAATAGAAGCTACACACAGAAATTCAAGGTGACCCCGAAATTGAGCATGCCTGTCTACTTTCGGGGGTGGGGGGACCAGGAACTGAAGGCATGAACCATCCTGCCTGGACACGCCTTACAGCAAGTTCACCAATGCCTTGAGCCTGGTTGATTTCTTATGCCAGCAGGCTGCCTGCGTCTGCTTTAAGGCATCATTTCCTGTGTGAAAATCTAGGAGTCCAGGTCTAAAATACCCCACAAGGACTAGGTGTGAGTATCTAGTCATTTACTCTGAGGAGTCTGTGCTCTAATCGCCCATCCCCTTGGGTTTGTTATTATCATTACGTTAATGTCACTGTGACCAGCACCCTATCATTGCTGTTGTTTTCATCACTATATTTACTATGAGTCTTATGGTGGATTATTTCGGTAGTGGTCATTGTATAACATCAAATACACTTTCTCTGTTCAGGAGGAGGGTCCCATTCACTAGAGACCACTACAGATGTTTCCCCCAAATTCAGACATGTACACCGAGGCTTTACCACTCGGTCTCCTCTCGTAAGACTAGCCCCCTGAAATGTTCCTTGTCCCCCTACTGAGGTACCCTGTTGGTGGGGGGTTCAGTGGAGGACATCCCTAGGTTGGCTGAGCCTCTAGGATGTGAGCAAGTTCCCTCCAAGGATCTGCACTGTCTTGCGCAGGCCTGGAAGACCCAGCAAGCCTCCTTCGTTCTCCAGAGCCACCCCAAACATCTAACTCCACCAGGGGGTCCTGGCACTGTTCTTGCCATCCTGGAAAGGCTGAAAATTATGTTACCGACTGCCTGAGAATCCTGAGATTTTCTACTGTAGCTCAGGACCCAGGATCATTGTTGCCAAAAGCAGAGGCACAAGGTGGGAGTCCTGGGCTCACCTGAGCCTCTGCACATTTTTCACTGCCCCCTTATTGGCCCAAGAAATGCCTGTGCTGCACTGCAAGGCACGGAGATGGGGCTATGCCAGCCTGAGCCACTGCACAATTTTCTGTCCTCCAGGAAGCCTATGAAATGCTTGTGCAGGCCAGTGACACCCCTGCTGGTCAGAAGCACCATGAACAACTCTTGTCTACACCTTCTCTAATAGAATGCAAACCCAGGTGTCTGGATTTCTGCAGGTCTGGGCAGAACAGATGGCAGAAGGTCAGCCAGGAGGTGCTGGCTACAGTACGGTGTGGGGCTTAATGGATGCTTATGGATGGTGTAATATCATTCAAACCAAGTGTGTGTGTGTGTGTGTGTGTGTGTGTGTGTGTGTGTGTTAAGGCAGATGTAAATATAGAAAGAAAATCCTGGATACCAAAATTTTCACAAGTTGACCTCTATCTGTTGAATTTACTGTAAGCTTTTTCCTTTACAGCTCCTATGCGTATATACTATTTGCATCTTACCTAAGATTCTGCAAAATTTAGGAAATCACTTCAAAGGCTAAAATCAATTTTATTTAATCAACTTAAAAATCTTTCAATTAAAAACTGAAAGGTAGGGACTTCCCTGGTGATCCAGTGGTTAAGAATCCACCTGCCAATGCAGGTGAAACAGGGTCCATGCCTGGTCCCAGGGGATTCATGCTACAGGGAAAGTAAGCAAGCCAGAGCACAACTACTGAGCCTGGCATGCCTTAGAGCCCAAGCTCTGCAATAGGAGAAGGCATTCCCATAAAAAGCCTGCACACCGCAACTAGAGCAGGCCCTACTCACCACACTACAGAAAGTCAATTCCGAGCAACAAAGACCCGATGCGGCCAAAACTAACAAAAAAAAATTTTTTTTTAATGAAAGATGTCATAAATGGCATCTTACTTAGGACATTTTAGGCAACCTTGATTTCTTAAGGTTGCCAAACAAATTAGCACAAACTTGGTGATTCAGAAGGAGAGAAATGTATTCTCTCACAGTCCAGGGCCTCTCAGGGGACCAGGGCTGTTTTGCTAGGCCGCTCAGAGGAATATGAGAAGTACTATTTCAAACATGGCAAAATAGAATAGTGGATTTTGGATATGTACTCAAACTGGGGTGAAATCTTAAGGAAAAAAAAAGTCTTACAAAGAAAAGTAAAACATGCCACAAGACATATACTGTTAAAAATCTTAACATTTTGGTTATCATAGGTCATTGTAAATTTGTGTTTGTTTTGCCAAAAGTTTTCACTTTCATCTCAGGTTCAAAGAATTTCTTAACAAAATAACCCACTCATTATATACAAATATCAATTCAATGATTATTAATATTAATTCATATTAATTAATGAGTATTAATAATTAATTAATGTTAACTAATGAATATTGCCCAAAGAAAGGCAATGCCAAAGAATGCTCAAACTACCACACAATTGCACTCATCTCACATGCTAGTAAAGTAATGCTCAAAATTCTCCAAGTCAGGCTTCAGCAATACGTGAACCGTGAACTTCCAGATGTTCAAGCTGGTTGTGTGGATCACAATAAACTGTGGAAAATTCTGAAAGAGATGGGAATATCAAACCACCTGACCTGCCTCTTGAGAAACCTGTAAGCAGGTCAGGAAGCAACAGTTAGAACTGAACATGGAACAACAGACTGGTTCCAAATAGGAAAAGGAGTACATCAAGGCTGTATACTGTCACTCTGCTTATTTAACTTATATGCAGAGTACATCATGAGAAATGCTGGACTGGAAGAAGCACAAGTTGGAATCAAGATTGCCGGGAGAAATATCAATAACCTCAGATATGCAGATGATACCACCCTTATGGCAGAAAGTGAAGAGGACCTAAAAAGCCTCTTGATGAAAGTGAAAGAGGCGAGTGAAAAAGTTGGCTTAAAGCTCAACATTCAGAAAACTAAGATCATGGCATCTGGTCCCGTCACTTCATGGCAAATAGATGGGGAAACAGTGGAAACAGTGGCAGACTTTATTTTTGGGGGCTCCAAAATCACTGCAGATGGTGACTGCAGCCATGAAATTAAAAGATGCTTACTCCTTGGAAGGAAAGTTATGACCAACTTAGTTAGATAGCATATTAAAAAGCAGAGACATTACCCTGCCAACAAAGGTCCATCTAGTCAAGGCTATGGTTTTTCCAGTGGTCATGTATGGATGTGAGAGTTGGACTGGGAAGAAAGCTGAGCACTGAAGAATTGATGCTTTTGAACTGTGGTGTTGGAGAAGACTCTTGAGAGTCCCTTGGACTGCAAGGAGATCCAACCAGTCCATCCTAAAGGATGAATGAATGAATATTAATTCAACTACTAACATTAAATTGGGTTTCGACCAACATCCAGGCTTAATCAGTGCTGGGGAGTCCCATGGCAAAGCACATCTGGAGTCCCAACTGGGAAAAGGTCCCAGGCAGCACGTCCACTCCGTGGGTGAGACCTAAAAGACTGCAGTTCAGGTCCCTGCTTATAATCCCAGGAGGGTCACAAACTGATATCATCATCAATCTGTGCAGATCTCAGTTCAGTTCAGTTCAGTCACTCAGTCGTGTCCAGCTCTTTGTGACCCCATGGACTGCACCCTGCCAGGCCTCCCTGTCCGTTACCAACTCCCAGAGTTTACTCAAACTCATGTCTATTGAGTCGGTGATGCCATCCAACCATCTCATCCTCTGTCGTCCCCTTCTTCTCCCACCTTCAATCTTTCCCAGCATCAGGGTCTTTTCAAATGAGTCAGATCTTTGCATCAGTGGTCAAAGTATTGGAGCTTCAGCTTCAACATCAGTCCTTCCAATGCATATTCAGGATTGATTTCCTTTAGGATGGACTGGTTGGATCTCCTTGCTGTTCAAGGACTCTCAAGAGTCTTCTCCAACACCACAGCTCAAAAGCATTAATTCTTCGGCACTCAGCTTTCTTTATTGCCCAACTCTCACATCCACACATGACTACTGGAAAAACCATAGCCTTGACTAGATGGACCTTTGTTGGCAAAGTAATGTCTCTGCTTTTCAATATGCTGTCTAGGTTGGTCATAACTTTTCCTCCAAGGAGCAAGTATCTTTTAATTTCATGACTGCAGTCACCATCTGCAGTGATTTTGGAGCCTAAAAAAATAGTCTGCCACTGTTTCCACTGTTTCCCCATCTATTTCCCATGAAGTGATGGGACTGGATGCCATGATCTTAGTTTTCTGAATGTTGAACTTTAAGCTAATTTTTTACTCTCCTCTTTCACTTTCATCAAGAGGCTCTTGAGTTCTTCTTCACTTTCTGCCATAACGGTGGAGTCATCTGCATATCTGAGGTTATTGATATTTCTCCTGGCAATCTTGATTCCAACTTGGGCTTCCTCCAGCCCAGTGTTTCTCATGATGTACTCTGCACATAAGTTAAATAAGCAGGGTGACAATATACAGCCTTGACATACTCCTTTTCCTATTTGGAACCAGTCTGTTGCTCCATGTCCAGTTCTAACTGTTGTTTCCTGACCTGAATACAAATTTCTCAAGAGGCAGGTCAGGTGGTCTGGTATTCCCATCTCTTTCAGAATTTTCCACAGTTTATTGTGATCCACACAATCAAAGGCATTGGCATATTCAATAAAGCAGAAATAGATGTTTTTCTGGAACTCGCTTGCTTTTTCGATGATCCAGCAGATGTTGGCAATTTGATCTCTGGTTCCTCTGCTAGTTTCTAAAACCAGCTTGAACATCTGGAAGTTCACAGTTCACGTATTGTTGAAGCCTGACTTGGAGAATTGTGAGCATTAATTTACTAGCGTGTGAGATGAGTGCAATTGTGAGGTAGTTTGAGCATTCTTTGGCAGTGTAGCTCTGGTTTCATGTTAACGTTGTTTGTTTTGTTGTGTAAAACTTGGAATGTAGTTAAGCCTGAGGCTTGGTTGGCCAGGCCTCTTCCAGGGTCTCAACAATCTCAAGATTTCTCTCCCATTTTATCTATGGTGCTACAAGTCTTGCATTCATAGCAGGCAGTCAGTCACTCATAGTCACTCCCAGGGCAGTGTCCAGGCAGGTTAGAAGCAAGGTCAGAGGCCTGCTCTGCTTTGCCTCTGAAGCCTAAACAAGACTATTCATTTAACCTAACAAACAGGTCTTTAGATATTTAAGATATTTTCAGAAGCTGATTTCATGATCCCAACCCTTGCATCTCTTCATATCTAGAAAAGCACTAAATCCCTTCATGATCACATCAGCTCCACCTGACTAGCAGAAAACCTCTTGTAAAATGAGTGTTTAATGGTATTGAGGAGAAGGGGATGACAGAGGATGAGGTGGTTGGATGGCATCACCGACTCAATGGACATGAGTTTGAGCAAGCTCCGGGAGTTGGTGATGGACAGGGAAGCCTGGTGTGCTGCAGTCCATAGGGATGCAGAGATTTGGACATTTGAGCAGTTCAGTTCAGTTGAGCAACTGAACTGAAATAATTATATTGAACTCCCCCTTCACCAAAATATTGACCTTCCTCATTGCCTCTTTGGAGCAGTCTCTCAGAGCTCCCTGAGGTGCTGCCTCCCAGGCTGCAGTCCTCGTTTTGCCCCAAATAAAACTTAACTCGCATCTCTCAAGTTGAGCGTCTTTTCAGTCGACACAGTCCAAATCTGAACACAGGAGAATACAGATGTCCCAGCTTGAAAACAAAAAGGCAGAGAGAGCAAGTTCCCTCTTGTTCAGTCTTTTGCTCCATTCAGACTTTCAAAGGCTTGGATGAGTTTTCCCTCCCCAGCCCTGGGAGGGCTTCTTTCACTTTACTAACACAGATTTCCATCTTACCCAGAAACACCCTTGAGACACACCCACAACAATATTTAACCAAATATCGGGGTACCCTCTGGCCCAAGAATGGTGGTGGTTTAGTCGCTAAGTTGTGACCGACTCTTGCAATCCCGTGGACTGTAGCCTGCCAGGCTCCTCTGTCCATGGGATTCTCCAGGCAAGGATACTGAAATGGGTTGCCATTTCCTTCTTCAGGGGACCTTCCCGACCCAGGAATTGAACCTGGGTCTCCTGCATTGCAGACAGATGATTTACCAACTGAGCTATGAGGGAAGCCTGGCCCGAGAACGGTAGGCGACTGTTTTAATAAGAAAGGGAACTTACATGTGAGGCTTGTCTTGGGCAGCTACAAGGTGAGTAGATCTCCACACCAGTCTCCCAGAAGCTTAAGCATTTAGAGAGGCCTTAATGGAGCCTCAGTCACACACACCATCCAGATGGTCTCAACACCACATTGCTCTCAAAGCTGCCTCCCAGAAATGACCCTAGTGAGGGAACAGAGCAGCATATACATTTCAAAGACAGGGGAGGGGATGAGGGAACTCTAATTGCCTGGGTCCAGTTTGTGAGGCTGTCACGGCTAACGCCATGGCAGGCAGCCTAGATTAGGAGTAGGCCTGGTTTCCCAGGGTAACATAATAATCAGGTCTCCTAGAGCCAGCCAATCAACATATGCCTAGCCAGAGAAAAGGGAACCTATCAGGGGAAAGCTGAAAGCCCCATTGGGCCAACAAAAATTACCTTGCAACTGTGTAACCTATCAGCTTGCGCCAACTACCCACTGTGTAACCAATCCGATTGTGCCAACTACCTGCTGCTTATTTTGACCTAATAAATACCCGAGAGAACTGGGGCTCGGGGCCTTTCGTCCTCACACACCTGGTGAGGGCGGGAGGCCCTGGCTCGAGTCAGTAATAAATTCCCCTATTGCAAGTTGCATTGTTTCGAAGAGTCTTCTTTCCCGACCGGGACTCGGACTACGGGCAGAACACAGTTCTTGAGTCGACCAGTGGTTCCATCTTCTCCTGGTGACCTCCTCCAATGCCCACCCCTCCACGTCTTCATCTAACTCTAATTACCTCCCAGAGATCCCATTTCCAAACACCATCACATTGGGGGCACAGGGTTTTAACGTATGAAAACTGAGGGGAGGGGGGATCACAATTCAGTTCATAGCACCATATCACTGGTTGAGTGGTCTAGAGCCCACTAGACCACTTGTTAGTGAACAAATCATCCTGTTGCTGAAGATCCTGGAACGGGGAGGTAGGGGGCTGGGTACTCTCAGGAGAATTTAGGGAACAAGAGCAGGATTTGGGCTGGACATTCAAGTCCTACAGCTGCTGTCAGGGGCTGGGGGTGGGGGTGGGGGGTGGTCAGAGTTTGGTCTGGGAGGGGCTACTTGGTGTCCCTTGTTACTTTCAAGTAACTGCGATAATAAACACAAACGAAAATGTGAAACTACAATATATTAAGAGAGTAATGACTTACACAACATGTGGGATGTCATTCCCACTCAAATGTCAAACGTATCACAGGACTCACAGGACACGCTCCCAGAAAGGATTTTTGACTTAAATCCTTTTCTATTTCTTGAGAAGGAAAGATCTCTGCATTCAATATAAGTGGCCTCAGAACCCTAGGTTTTTACCTGAAGGCACCGTAAACATCTGACTGGAGGGAACGTGGGCGCGGCGCCTGGGGCCGGACACCGGACAAGGTCCCAAGGTGATGGAGACTGAGAGACGCGGTACCCACCAACCGGAAACGCCCAGGGGAGGGGAGGTGGCGCGGCCACGCCCCCCCAGAGCCCCGCCCCCCTGGCCACGCCCCCCGGCGGCGCCATTTCCTGCCAACCGGGAAGCAGATCTCCAGGACTGGCGGCCCGGTTCACCGAGTGAGTTTCAGTAGTTCGCGTCCAAACTCGCGCGCTGACGCGCTCAGCGCCGGGTCCTCCACACTCCCGGGCCCCCGCGGCTGTTACCGTCCCAGCCGCGGGGAGCCCCGCCTAGTCTGGAGGCGCTCTGCCGCGGGGGCCGGACCCACACCTGTTTCTGGTAAAACCGCTGCGCGCCTGGTCCTCGCCCCAACCTTCCAGCCTAGGTCCTCGTCCCCGTCTTCCCTCCCCTCCCCGCGCCTGATCAGGTCCCTCACGGCGTGTCCCCCGGCCCTGGAGGGCGGAGTCGGGCCGTCACGCCTGCTCCTGACCGCGTGTCCCGCAGACCCCTGTCCTCTCTGGACTCCTCCTTTCCAGCCTTGCTTCATCCTGGGCCCCAGCCCTACTGCTGCCCAGGCGATCTCTTCGCAGTCATCTCCTCAGACAGGCCCCCGAGACCCGGGGTGGGAGTGCCCGGCCACCCCTGTCCTGTGACACCCCGTGGTTTCATATCCCATCCCATTGGCAGCGCCTGTCAGGGTGTGTTTACGTTCCCAGGCCCCACTGGAAGGCGTGCTCGTCCTGTGAATGTGTAGGTGGGGCAAGGGGATGAGGCGGAAGGGAGATCAAGAGAGAACCAGGGAGACAGCGTGAGATAGAAGCAGAGGGCAGTTGAGCTTGGGGGAGTGGGTCCCCTGGGCTTGGAAAGACACAATAAAGAGTGAAGGAGAGTGACCTGGACAAAAAGCAGGGGGGTGAACGAAAAGACACAAAAAGATGATCCACAGACAGATAGAAAAGGACAGAATGGGAGGAGGGAGTTATTATGAGCCACAGTAGCAGCCAGGGGCAAAAGAAAAGTAGATCCCAGATTCATTCATTTTGTTCTTAAATTTCCAACTTAATTCCCTTTCACGTGTATTGTGTCAGATTCAGTTGATGATGTCTCAGTGGTTTTCCATTTATATCATATATTGAAAATATTCCTTAGTGCTAAATAAGTTTATGCTACCTCAGTGTGTTCTTGCTAAAGATATTGGTAATTTTTTACATTCACAGTCAAACCCTAGATTAACCCCTTAGTCTAATATTCAACATCTGTATCCCCTTAGATGAGCTTTTAATTTAGTGGGCTGTGAACTGAGGTTTCCAACCAAGTCTGGGCGCTTTTTCTGGATTCTGCAGACACCTGTCCTCTCCGGAGTCCCCTTCCCCAGCCTCGCCTGGTCCTGGGGCCCTGCTGCTCCCCGGGGCATCTCTTCACAGTCTTCTTTTCAGAGAGGCCCCCGCCTAGACATCCTTTCGTCTTGTCTTGGAAAGTGATCAAGGGTGAGCTGCATTGTCCTCAGAATTAGTTGGAAGAGAGCACTTCTGCTCAGGGTGAATAAGCTGCTGCGCTCTTTCCATTGCACATTTTCCAATGCTACTCCTTTCTTTCATCTTTTCCAGTGCTACTGATTAGGTCTTCTTAATATGTTTTTTGATAGCTGTAGTGTGATATTCTGGGAAAGAGGAGTTAAATCCTTTGAGATTATTGGTATTAAAGTCATGAAAGGAAGTGGCTCTTGCTCAGAATTAGATGTGATTTTTAGGGGCAGGCAGGGTTGAGAAGGGCAGGCCCTGTTACTCTCCCAGTCAGGCCATGTTGTTCCCATGGGGACGGTGCTGGTTCCCGTCTGAGGGCCTCTCCTGCTGACCCCCTAGCCTGCTCCATCACTGGCAGGAAGTCATGAGTCCGCTTGATAAGGGAGGATCCAGACTTTTTATGTTGTTCTTGTTGCATTGGGTCTAGGGGGCACAGGCTTCAGTAGTTGTGGCTCGTGGGCTTAGTTGTTCCACCACATGCAGAATCTCCCCAGTCCAGGGATCAAACCCATGTCCCCTGCATTGGCAGGCTGCTTCTTATCCGCTGTGTCACCAGGGAAGTCGGGTCTAGACTTTTTAAACTAAATGCAGGTCAAAAGTATCTCTCCAATGAGAAGGGATTAGAGGGCATTGCCTCTGTGAAGGTAGCTGGAAGAAAGGACAGGAGTGCTGTTGAGGAGCCAGGAATGGGAGGGAGACCGAGAAGCTCAGGAACAAGAGGAAGGGAAATCTCTTCCATCCTCCCCTGAGGTGACCCTGTGCTTGGCAGATGCTAAGGAGACCATGGGGTCTGTGACTAACAGGGAAGGCCAGTCCAGCTCACATACCCACTGCTGCCACCAAATATGTGGGGCTTCTTGTAGGGTGGGAGGGTGTTCTGAAGAAATGGACAGAAAAATCCACCTGTCCATCTCCTGTTTACTGGTTTTGAATACTTGGACAGCAGGAGACTTTCTAGGCCACTCAGTAAATTCCTTCCCCTGTGTGGTTGTGGCATTGGAAAGGGGTGTGTTGAGTCGAAGCCCTGAAGGCATGTTCTCCACACTGAGGACTGATCACAAGACTGATCTTGCCTGAGAAATAAGCTTTTCATGTGTCTTTTTTAATTCCTTGATTTGACTATCAAAACTTTTACTTAATTGATTTCTGTCAAATAATCTGTTTCTTCATTTTATTCTTTAATCTTTTATTTAATCTTTTGTATTTCTTTTAACTTTTACTAATATCTTAATTCCTAACAACTTGAAATGTCAGTTTACTCTTGTTTCCTTTTAGTTTCTCTTGATTTATAAGGTTGAACAACTGGCTCATTCATTTTCAAGCCCTTTGTTTCTGTTAAGTCTATTTAAAGTTAAACTTTTTTTTTCAAGATAACAACCGTGGCCCTGTTCTGCGGTATTGATCATGTTCATCCTTCATGGTGACAGTAACTTAACTGTTAATTGGCAATGGTCATTTGATTGTATTGTAACCCTGTTGTTTAAACTATCATTGTCTTTCGAATAGTTTGTTTCTACTACTGATTATTGTTTATTTTTTCACTTTAACTTTATTGCAGTAAGCCTATGTGGCCTATTTGACGTACTCTCTTTTGCTTTTAGCTAAAATTTTCTCTGGGGCTAATTACACAGTCAAATTTGATGGATGCAGTGGGTGAACTGAAGTCTCTCCTTTGGGATAAATGGAGATAATAAGTCTCCACAGTTTGCATGTACACTCATATACACGTACACTCATATTCATTTAAGTATGTGTGTATGTGTCTTCCTGGGAATCTGGCCTCCCGGGAAGAAGGCCAGACTCAGGGACTGTGCCCTGTTTCCCAGCCCTCCAGGGCCCCGCCTACTCTGAACAATAAGACTAGAGCCTTTCTCAGCCCTGACTGTCTTGCTACACATTCTGCCATCTGCCCCCCACCCCAGCCTAGAGGTATGTACTTTGAGATCTTGCTTCCAAGCCTGGGGCTGTGAGTGGGCAGCTAGATGGTCCCTTCTTGCCCTCCTCTATACTCGTAGGATGTAGAGCAGGTGAGCAGTTGCCTGGTTCTGGGCGCACCTAGAAAGTGCTACGGAGCCTCCAGGTGGCAAGGACCTCCTCTGTAGTTTCCATGCTTCTCCTGTGGTATCTATTCCAGGGCCTCCAAGGACTCTAGGAAAATTTTCACTGAGCCTGGTCAGCTGTGGGCTTCCTTCCCAGGCTTTGCAGGCAGGATCAAATGGTTGCTGGTCCCCAATATGACTTAGAATGTTTTCCAGAGGCTCAGGCAGGCCAGGATGTCCTTATCTAGTCTCTTCTGTCAAAATGGCCACTTCTGGCCTCCTGAGAGAAACTTGGGAAATTGATGGACACTCATTTCTGGAAAGGGCCCTGGAATGACTTGAAAGCATCAGTGTATTTGTATGTATTTGTGGAACCCTCTGTAGTCCGTTCAGGAAACTCGGTGCCCTGTGTGAACAGAGAAAGGTGAGTCAGTGTTTTTTAACAACAATGATAAATCATAATTGTTGTAATAAGTACCGTCACGGTGATGAATGTCAGTAATGATAATGGTCCTATGATGGGAGCAATAGCTCTCCGTTCCCTCCTTCACGTCTCCTGTCAATTATCTAAGACTGTTGTCTCTACTGTATTGTTCTGTGTATTTTTTTATATGTTTTAATCCTTCTTTGTTGAATTAAATCATAACATTATTTTTGTCGTATCATTTCCTTTGTTATCTTTACCGTTAATGTGGATTTTATAAGTTGCAGACTTGTCTTTCACAGTTTTCAATTTCTCTCTGATCCTTTCAATAGTTTTTACTTGATTTTTACTTAATTCTTTTATCTCTTGCTCATTTTAAAGCCTGTCATCCACATAAATGAATGAGTTTTTAGCACTGTCTGTTCTCTTTTCTCTGCTCTCCCAATATGGTCTCTTCTCTTAAATTACTAATAAATCTTTATTTTACTTCAGAAGTTTTGGAGCCCTGTCAAGTCATTTTTCCTTCTGATGTCTTATAATCTCTTATTTTCATTCTTGTGATATGCTTTGAAGTTCTGTTAATTAAGGTTTTTAATAGTTTAATAGTTTGTTTTAAGGTTTTTAATACAAACTATTAAATTTTATACACTAATTTTATACACTAAAATTATTGTATAATTTTTATAAATGATGTTCTGCTCCAAGGCAAAGGAATCTGAATATAATATTCAGTCTCTTTTCCATGCCAGTCTCTCTTACACTTTAGTCTTTTTAATAATTACTGCTTTGGTTATTTTTTCTAAGTCTTTTTCATTGAGTTGGGTTCTCCTTAAGCCACATGAATTCATGGTGATAATTTGGAGAAAGATATCAGCTCCCACGGGGCTACCTTTATTTATAGTTCTCACCTACTGGTGACCTTTGATGCCTTCTGTTTGGAAGCGTGGGGAAAGCACAGTGATAGCTAGATATGTCCCTTGCCATTCACAGGGCTGTTCTGTTTTGTGTGCATAGGGATTCCCTGGATATCTTTTATGTCCTTAGAAGAAAAACTCTAAAAGTAAAAAAATTATTTTACATTTCAATTTAAATCTGCCTTGAGGTCAAAACCTAACCTAACCCCATGGACAATGCCTGAGTAGTCTTACTAGATCTTCCTTCTCTTTTTGACTCAGTACATAAACTGTGTTGACGGAGTAGCTTCTGGACATTGTGAACTCTCCTCGGTATTGACAGCCTTTCCCCAGTTATCAGATCCTTGCATTAATCTGAGGCTTTTCTTACAGATCTGATTGACGGTACTATCCAACTTGTTGGGTGACTCACAGAGGAAAATAAGAGGAAACAGTGCCCAGAATTCTATTTCTCACCCCCACCCCCAGACATTTAAATCACCCTCCAGATCCTTAGTCCCCTCAATTCGCCCCAGAAGATTCTTGTTCCTCTTCAGAGTGTGTGCCTACAACAGGCAGCGAGCGAGCCTGAGAACCACCCTGGCACTGCTTGTGTCTGGGATGCGGACAGCATTCTCCCTCCTGTGTATCACAGAGAAGATTCAGGTTTGCAGGTATGGACCAGTGTCGGGGGGACGGGTGTCCTCATTCTTCTGAAGAGCCGGTACCTCAGAGCTCAGGATAGAGGCAGGTGCTAAGGGGTGAAGAACATAGGACCCAGTCCACACGCAGTAAGGAGGAACACTGGGATAGAGCTTAGGGCCCACCTGGAGCGGGGTGTCCAGCCACTTCCTGGCCTTGCGTGTAGGACGGCAGGAGCTCAGAGGTGAAACCACAGACTTGCCTCAGTTTCAGAGAATGAAGGAATGTCCGTTTTCTCCCTCTGCAGGGTCTGTCAGCTTTGGAAGATGCTGGTTGAACATTCTGCTCCGTGGAGACATGTACCTGACATCTTACAGAGTATGTATGGATTCTACTTGGGAAAACGATCGAAGGTCTCTGCTCTAAACCGGCGTGGCAGTTCTGACACATAACCCGCGCTGGGCTCCTTAGAGGGGAGGGGGTATATCTGATGGCTGAGTGCAGCTTTGGTGTTGTCCAAACGCCCTGCATCTCAGTCTCTCCTCTCCCTGATTCTGGCTGAAGGCAGTTGATTTTAGGCCTCTGGTCATCAGAGTGTTTGGTTGTTGCAGGGAGAAGCCCCAGTTGTCAGGCTTCTCTCCCCGAGGTTCGTGGGATTTGGGTTGCGGTCACCGAGTATGGAACTCTGTGATCTCAAGCATAAAGCCTTCTGGAAGCATCCCAGCTCGCCTACATACCCTACGCCATTTTTATCCATCCCCTGCCTGCTGAATGTTTATCCCTCTGGGGTTCTGATTTTTCAGAGGCATTTTAAACCATGAAAGGACAGAACTCACATTAAACTGTGGTCAGGGAACAGACTTTGGAGCCAGACACATGTGAGCCTGAAAGATAGTTATATGCTGTGTAGTTATGGGTGGTGAGTGACTGTTTCCCCAATAGTTGGCTTCTTTAGCTTTTCCATGGGCTGGGGTAAATATTAGAATTTTTGCCAGGAAGCACAGACTCCATTATTTTGGAAAGGAGTTTATAATCAGAAAATAATTGTTTACAGGACTGCAGCCACTTGTGGGCAAGGCACGGAGGGCAAGTTACCTTACAATGGACATTTCTCTGTGTTTATAATTCCTACATAATGGTCAGAGGTGAACTTGCCTAATCGTATCATTCTTAGGGAGATTTAGACCATGGGAGGACAGAGCATAAATAAATATCTAGTGACTAGTGAGATGAATGGCCTCAGGGAGCGGTAGAGTTCTGTGCAGATCAGGGCAGAGGGGAAGGGAAAGGTTTACCTCTGGTTGGATTTAGTGAAAGTCTCTGCTAGTTGAGGTTTAAACTATCCATGTCATCTGTTAAACTGATAAAATCACCAGGTTACTGTGAGGACTAAGTGAGTATATAAATATCCAAGCACAGAGTCATATTTGATGCAAATGTATCTTTTTTTTTTTCTTTTGTGGACCTCAGGTACAAATGGGTGAGTTAATCTTACTTTTATTTATGACCCATTATCATCATTTTTCCATAAAATATATTTAGTTATCATTGGTATTTTAGAGGAGAATTCCCTGGTGGATCAGTGGTAAAGAATCCGCCTGCCAATGCAAGAGACATGGGTTCAATCCCTAGGTTGGGAAGATGCCCTGGAAAAGGAAATGGCAACCCACTCCAGCATCCTTGCCTGGGAAATCCCACAGACAGTGAAGCCTGGAGGGCTGCAGTTTGTGGCGTCGCAAGAGTTGGACATGACTTAGCAACTAAACAACAACAAAGGGGAGAATTTACACTTTATAAATGCTTTCTCTGTGTGTCTGTCACACACATTTGTGTGCATATGTATATGTATGCATGTACACATATGTGTGTTTGTATATAATGAAATGCAGGCGTATGGCAGCTAATGAAGATTAATGCAGGGATTTCAAGAATTTCAGCTACCCCTTTACTAAGGTAATCAGGTGGCATTAACTAGATTTCCTCCTAAACTCTAGCCATCCTTGACCTGCAGGGTTGAGACAGTCCATGATGGTCCACTGTGACTCTTGGACTCCTGCTGCTTTCTGGTGCAGGGGATGTTAAGAACAAGGCTGGCAGGATAGGTGCCATGATTCCTCCAAATGGAATAAATTCTTAAATTAATTCCATCATAATGCAGATTTTTAGTTCACTGACTTCTAAGTTCATGGGGGACAGATCTAGAAGGGTTAAGGGAGAGCTGGAAGGGAGTGAGTTTTCAGAGAGCCCCCATGAATGCTGAAGAACCATTGTGGGTGCATAAATCAAGAATAATGAAATCTGAGAATTCCCAGTGTTACCTACAAATGAAAACCAAAATCTACATGTGGCATGAGTCAGGAGTCACTATGGTTTGGAGTCAGGGAGAGAATTGAATAACTCTGGATACCACAGAGTTATTGAAGTGACTTATTGATATGAAGCTCAGTACTTTGAGCTTTGATGTTCTTGTCCATACGTGTCCATAAGTTGTCTGTACTCCTGTTGTTGTTTTTAACGGCTACCCTGGGAGAGCAGCAGCATCCTCTGTGTGTTTCTCATAGAGTGTGCACTGCATGTTTGTTGGTTAGACTGGGAGTCAACAACCAGGTGAAGGTTTGGGGTTTCATGAGGTGTTGGACTGGAACTTGTGCACAGGACTGGAGTCTTCCGACTTTTCTCTCCATCCTCAGCTTTGCCTGCTTAATGCTGGGACTGTCTGTGAGTGAAAACCCAGAGAAAGACTGCTGGCAACTGAGTTATTGACAATGCAGCCATTGGTGAGTAGGGAATGCCTTTTTCTGCTGAAACTGCATACCCTGCTCCTGAGAGGAGATGGGCAGGTTTTGTTTATTGGATGGATGTTCTAAATGCAATCAAAAAGTATTCATGGGTCTGAGCACCAGTGAAATCTATTAACTGGTATCCTTCCTAACATCACACTGATTTATTTCAGCCTCCGTGCAGCTTGTGTATTTATAGAAGAGGTGAGAGAAGTATTCTTTCTCTAATCTGTCCCTGGTCTCATCAGGGAATAATTCACTTGTTAATCATGTTATTGGCTGTAATGGCCTAAGGTTGTGCTGACCAGCGATGAGGGAGGAGCAGAAGTTTACCATCCAGTGGAGAGGCTGAGGTCTCATCACCTGAGTTCAGTGAGTCCAGTCTTCACCAGTCCTGGGGGTTGGGGGGGAGCTCTGAAAGGAGGACGAGGGAAGTTGAGGACAGAGAATGCATGAGGAATCATTTATTTATTTTTTTCTAACTTTAAAGTTTTGATAGAATATATCTGCTCTTTTAGGAATTTCTTAAAAAGAAAATTAACCTTTTTTTCATACTTGGTAACTGAAATTAATATATAGAGGGTATTATTTCCTTTATTGTGGCTGCATGTTCAGGAGGAGGATAGTAAAGTAAAAGTTTTAAGACCCTGTGGATAGTTTTGAAGAGCTAGATAGCCCAACTCAGTCAAGAGGCTTCTGTTATTCTTTAGCAGAGAGGCAAGCTGAAGACAGGAGAGAGTGATGAGTGGTGTTTGAGGTCCCAGAGAAAATTGAGAACAGGCATGGTCAGGCTAGGACTGTCCTTCAAGAGAGCTCTCTCAGAGTCCCTGGCTTATGCTACTGAACTGTCTGACCTCATACCTTATTGTCAACATCCAACTCTGAGTTCAGTGAGACCACACTTACTGATACCAAGTTCTATATGAAGCTTGTTCATTTCTGAAGAATGATGAAGATGGTTTCAAGATTCTTGGACAGTTTACTGAGTAATAGACTGAGGTTTGTATTTAATGCATGTTTACTTAGATAGGAAGAACATCATCCATTAGTTCGTTGGATCTTTCAATACTCATATCACATTAGTAAACCATTTAATAGATGAGGAGTCTGAAGGTCTTTTAGGGGAATGATATAACCATAGTTATGGTTTAAAAGTGGCAAATCATGGTTAATGTTTGCCTTGTGATATGTCTGTAAGTTATTTGAAATTAATCAAGAAGAGAGTTTTATGAATTTTCAAGTGAAGGTTTTAATTACATGTCTGAACTCAAAATTACCAGTTTGGGGGAAATTTTTCATGTTTTATCATACCACACTTTATGTGGTATTTCTTTATGACAAAGTTGTATTAATTCAGGCTGTGTATATCTCTGTGATATATCTGAAAAGCAGACACCAGCTCAGCATGAACTAATGGGAACCCCAAACTTGGCTTGATCCTTCTGTACACCCAGCATCTCCACCCCCTTACTCAGCGCTGCCATATCAACCCTCCTGCCCTGGACATTAATACAGTTGTTCTGTCAGAACCATAATATCCATGTTGTAGGAATCAGTGACGTTTGAAGATGTAGCTGTAGACTTCACCCAGGAAGAATGGGCCCTGCTGGACACATCCCAGAGAAAACTGTTCAGAGACGTGATGCTGGAAAATATCAGTCATCTGGTCTTCGTGGGTGAGTCTGTCAATTATGTATGTATGCAGGTGAGTAGATAAGTAGGTAGGTTGGTTGGTAGGTAGTTGAGGTGAGGTGAGGTGAGGTGAAGTCGCTCAGTCGTGTCTGACTCTTTGCGACCCCATGGACTGTAGCCTACCAGGCTCCTCAGTCCATGGGATTTTCCAGGCAAGAACACTGGAGTGGGTTGCCATTTCCTTCTCCAGGGGATCTTCCTGACCCAGGGATCGAACCTGGGTCTCCCGCATTGTAGGCAGATGCTTTACCGTCTGAGCTACCAGGGAAGCCCTGGTAGGTAGGTAGGTAGGTATTTATTGATTCAGTCAATAAGTTTCTAGAACAGCTTCTACATACTCACCCAGTGTCTGTCCTGATGCTTTTGTAGGCCTTATAACTACATTCAAGTTGTTTCTTTATGGAATACTTACATCCAGTTTGTCACCCTACTAAATGTAATCTTGACCACAGTTTAATCTCTTTCTTCCTATTCAGTCTCTAATATTCAGAACAGACCTGGGAACTTAATATTTTTGATGTATCAATAAATTGAGTAAATATTTTCTAGTTATTCTGCTTCAGTCACTGTGCTGAGGATTGACAGCAGACTAGAGAAAATGGTAAAACCTTGATTATACTTGTGGAACTTATTGGCATCTGTTTGAAAATAATATACAACCTACTATGGGGACATTTAATTTCTCTATTTTGGAAAAGACTAAGGATTCTGTGTGTCCTGTCTTTGAACATGGACATCAGCATCTAGAGGTCTTCACTATTTTGGACACACAACCTGTATTTCAGTGTTTTCTCTGTTCAAGGTGTTGTTGCCTGAGCTGAACTTGAGTGGTCAGCCTTGTTATTTCTCAGTAGCCTGTCCTGGACTTGATGATAATGTGCTTTTGCTAGCACAAAACTCAGAATTCACCTTTTTTCCATGAACAGGGTATCAGCATTGCAAATTGGATGTGATTTTCCAGCTGGAGCAAGGTGAAGAGCTGTGGATTGAAGGAAGAGGATTTTTCCAAAGTCACAGTCCAGGTATGCATCAGGGGCCTGTGCCTAGTCAGTGATACTGAGTACATACTTAGAAAACATCAACTGAAGATTTTGTTAACTGAGTGATATTTTCTAAGATGTAGGTGAAGGACACTAGGGCAAAATTCTTTAAATGCTGTTATTTCAGGCTCACTCATGTGTCCTCCTGCCATTATCTTTTTTTTTTTTTTGGCTTTAGGGAAAAGGACATTCATATACTTACTAAACTTTCACTTAATAACTCTTGTTCCCATCCTCCCCTCTGAAGGTTTTCCCTCTTTACCTACTCAGCATCTCATCTCCATTTTAAATTTTTCATATTTCAGTCCTGAAAATCTTTACTAATTGTCAATGCCCTATAATGTGTTTCTGTTTCTTGGAGTGTTCCCCATCGACATGCCAGTTTTTGAAACATAGAAGTCAGAGTTTTTCAACATTCCCATTTCCCTAATGCCATTCTAATTTTTTTTTCCCAATTATTTTAGGCAGGGAAAGTGCCTTTAAAGAAGAATTGTTAGCCACACAGCATATCAGCAAGAAGGACACATCTACAATCATCCCAATGGTAAGTTTCCTGAGTGTTAACCCTGGTCCTCAACATTAAAAACCTGGCAGTGGGTATTAATAATTTGGATTAAGGTATTTCTGAGCAAAAAGTTTTAAATGGTTTGAATTTAGTGAAGAAATTAACCTGACCTCAAAACCATAACCTCAGATCTTAAAAAAAAAAAAAGAGAGAGGATGGGCAAATGCATAAATATTGTTCATATGTCTAGTCTTTGAAACATATTGCAGTCTTCAGAATTAACCTATAAGCTCAAACTGAAGTTGGGATACTATTTAGAGAAAGTCTTTATAACACATAAAAAGCAAATCACTGTGTGTATGCAGGTAATATTGGAAATATTGTAAATGGAAGCTCGCACTGAATGATGTGTTTTGGATTCGTATGTAGAGCAAGGAGTGTATGAATGTATGTAGACAAACCACTAACAGCCTTTCATCTCCTTTCCAAAAGCAGACATTTCACACTCCAGAGGATCCCTGTGAATGTAATGATTTGGGAGAAGATTTCAGTCCTAGCTCCACACTGAGTCAACATTTGTTAACTCACACAGAAAAGACACCCAATATCAGCAAAGAGTATCAAAAATCCCATAGTGACCAGTCATACCTTAATCCACATAAGCAGATCCACACCAGAGGTAAATCATGCGAGTGCCATCTGTGTGGCAAAGCCTTCAGCAATTGCTCTAGCCTTAGAAGACATGAGATGACCCATACTGGAGAGAAACCGTATGAATGCCATATCTGTGGGAATGCCTTTATTCAAAGCTCTGACCTTAGAAAACACAATCTGACTCACACTGGAGAGAAGCCGTATGAATGTCATCTCTGTGGAAAAGCCTTTAGTCAGTCCTCCAACCTCAGACAGCATGAGAGGACGCACACTGGAGAGCAACCGTATGAATGTCAACTCTGTGGGAAAACTTTCAGTAAATGTTCTGCTCTTAGACGTCACGAGAGAACTCACACTGGAGAGAAACCGTATGAATGTCATCTCTGTGGAAAAGCCTTCAGTCAGTGTTCTGCCCTTAGGCGACATGAGGGAACCCACAATGGAGAGAAAATTATGAATGTCTTCAGTAAGTATTCTGACCTTAGATGACATGGTATTATAAACGTAATAAACATGAACAAGACTTCAACCATAGCTTTAATATTTGAACACATCAGAGAGTCACATCAAAGAAAGCTGTAATCACTGTAAAACACTAATCAGTGGGGAGGACCCTTCAGTTATCCTTACTCCGCTTGACATATGCAAATTTATAGGAAAGAGAATCCACATGTGTGACATTTATATAGCAAAACCTTCAGTCTGTTGTGTGGTCATAGATGTCATGAGAGAACTTGCACTGTAAATATAAGGAATGTGGACATCTTTAACAACAGCTCTAAACTTTAAACATAGTGGAGGATTTGCATAGGGGAGAATCCCAAGTCTGCAATCAATGTGAAAATGCTTTCATTTATAATTAATGATAAACAACATGAATAGACTCCATCTAGGAAAGCCTCTAGGTCTAATCACTGTGAATAAACATTAAGCCAAGCACAGTCGATGTGCACAAGAAAATTCAGTGAAGGAATAATCACTATGACAGGAAGTAAGAAGAGAAATACTACATAATTCATCCTGAAGAAGTGATTCACTGAAAAATAATAACAAATCCTTTATTCATAAGATCCACTCCTGAGGTACATGTGTGGATTCAGACTGTACAAAACACTGTGTCATGAAAGAAGGAAAGTCTTCAGTAACCTCATTTCATAATCAACATTAAGGTTCTCATGTTGAAGAAACAGTGATCCTAAAATCAAGTGGAGAAAACTTCATTTAGATTTAGAAAACTAAGGGGGGGTGAAAAACCCTTTAAAAGAGCTTTTAACGTACAATTTAGCAAATAATTCAGAATTTTGGGTGAACTATTTATGAAGAAAAATCTGACATATAAATCCAAGATAGTAAAGTGATCTGGGAACACTGAATGCCAAATTTTGTAAGAAACTAAACTTTTTTCAATAGATTATTATTTGTAAATATTTAAATAATAAAGTCTGTTGCTGAAAAATCTAGCATGTTGATGAAGTTCTAGTTTTCTTCATGCAGCTGTAAACACATAGATCTGGCTCTGCACTTGGTGACGTGGGTAAGGTTCAGCCTAACCCTGAGTCTTCCCTGTTTCTCTCACAGCTCCTTCCACACAGCTCAGCTCCACTCCTTCCAGCTTCCCACCATCAGCTCTCTTCATCCACACCCTGGTGGCAGTGTTCAGCCCACTGGCTGGTTTCTCAGGCGCCTGACCCTGGCCCACCATATGGACAGTGTCATGGACACCTAGTGTGAACCGCTGGGTAGTCCCCAGCCTGTCTCTGCCCTGGGGCAGCTACATGGGGCCAGAGAGACGCAGCTCTGCTGTTCCAGGCCAAGAACACTCCTTAGGAAGATTTTTCTGTGAAGCCTCTGAGTTGAAGTAATTGGGGGCAGAGTTCATTGTACGGCCCCATCCCACATTTATTCAGGTGAGGCCTTAGTTATGCACCTACTCACCCTCCAAACAGGCTGCTGTGCCACCCCCCAACCCCCCCAACACACACACAGCGGCCCTGGAAAGAAGACCCAAGCAATATAATATCCCCTAACCTCTCAGATACCACAGAAGCCCTTCTTATCATTAACTTAATGTTCTTTTCCCCAAGCAAAATGAAAGTTTTTTCAAAGGAGGTCTCCCCTGCTTTGCTCCCAGGGCTTGGAAATGTATTGCCTTTCAACACACTTCTACACTGAGCCTGTATCTGTAGGGGAAGTACTCTCAAGAGAATACTAAGCAGCTGGGTGCTCTTCCCAAAACTAACACAATCACCAAATCATGGTCTGAGGCCAATTAAATAAGCACATCTCAGGGTGAAACATAATTTTTTTGAAAAGTGATTCTACTGTTCAGCTAGGGTGGAAACAGGTCATGTGTGAGGATGATGAGCAAAATTCAACATCTTGGTGTTTTGGCTGGAGAGGGATCGGCTGTGATCAGGGAAGTCCCTATTAATATTTTATATAATAAACACAGGTGAAAGCCCATAGTACTTTTAGCCCCAGAATATCTATTTGACTCCATTTTATAATCTCTATGTTGGGAATTCCCTTGTAGTCCAGGGACTGGGACTCTGCTGTCATTGCAGAGGGCCCAGGTTCAATCACTGGTTGGAGAACTAAAATCCCGTATCCCAAGGGCACAGCCAAAAAAAAAAACCTCTTAATTGAAACTCGTGATTTGATGAAGCATCATTTGCCTGGTTTCCTTTACTTCTTTGAGCAACATTGAGACAGTTGTTTAAAGCCTTTTTCTAGTAACTCCAATGTCTGTCCTTCCTCAGGGACAGTATCTGTTAATTTTCTTTTTCTCCTAAGGATGGGATGTATTTTCTTGTCTCTTTGCATGAAGTACTGGATATTTTGAATATTATAATGTGTCTAGAAATGAGACTCTCCTGCCTTCCTGAGATTTGTTGACATTTTATGTGGTTTGTGCTTATTTGTTTATTGATTTTCTGAACTTTGTGTAAAAGGTTTTGTTATGTATGATACACCATTGAGGTCTGTATTACTTTAGTGGCCACCTTGTGGTTTGAGAGAGATCTCCTTAAACACTAGAGTCAAAACCAAAAAGCCCCTCTTCCACACAAAATATTTTGCCAGTATCACCAGATCTCTGTGTTGGTGCTTTTCTTTTTTTTTGTTTCAATTGTTTATTAATGTTTTTTTTTTGTTTGTTTGTTTTTTGTTTCAATTGTTTATTAATGTTTTTTTTTGTTTGTTTCAATTGTTTATTAATTTTTTTTTTGTTTTTTTGCTTCAATTGT
Source organism: Cervus elaphus (assembly GCF_910594005.1). Lineage (NCBI taxonomy): Eukaryota > Metazoa > Chordata > Mammalia > Artiodactyla > Cervidae > Cervus > Cervus elaphus. The sequence goes on along the minus strand of NC_057846.1, from coordinate 15,458,446 downwards.
TTATTAATTTTTTTTTTTTTTTTTTGGTGCTTTTCTTAAAGCTTAGCCAGGAAGTTTACAACTCTGTCTCACCCTTCCCTCACTGCTTGCTCTTACTATCTTGCATCACCGTGCAAGATTTGAGGATCCACGTTCTTATTTGAGAAACTCTGTCCTTGTATATATATATATATATAACTACAGCGTGAGATGATGGACTACACCAAGGAAAGAAAACCACCATCTGAAAACGCAGAGGTAGGTAGCAGACAGGGTGGTTTTTACTTCCTGTGAGGTAAACAGCAGTGAGAAGCCTCCCCAATAACATGAACTAAAACCTAGTAATAGGTAAGAAAGCAGGTCCTCAAATCTTTTGAGAAGTTCTTCTATAAGATATGTGTAAGATCTAGAAACTCCTCTAAGTTTAAATACATGAGATATTGAATGATAGGCAGAACTGTCTAAAACTGGCTCTAGTGTTGCCTAATCAGAGAAAAAGCCATTCACATGTATGGGTCTCCCCTTACCCACTGCTCTGTGACCCTCCTCATCACAATGCCCAGGGCCTAGTCACAGTCTTATTATGAGCCATCAGCCATAACTACAGCAAGAGAAAAACCTCCCAGTTTCTAGTCTTTTCCATATGGGAGGACAACCTCCAGGTGATAACTGTGCTGGACTCAGAAGATTAATATCACCACCACATTTAATATTCAAAGGTACGCCTTACTCAGTTTATTAGTTCCTGAAGACAAATCTGTCCTTTAGGGAAAACTAGCCCAGAGAAAGGTTACCAACTGGTGATTCATGATCACACGCATATGGAACCTTCCGAAAAGCATCTTTGAATTGACCGAGAACTATAGTTATATTCAGGTTCTACTGCATTGAATAAAGAATATTTCTTAGGGATTTTCACATTTTAAAAACTTTTAATTACAGTGTTATAAATCAAACACGATTGAGATGAAAACAAAGTCAATTTCCTCTTGCAGCCCCCAGGCAGTGAGAGCCCTCAGGGTCTAGAACAGCAGGATTCGATGGCATGTCGGCTACAGTCATGTCTGGAATTCAAAAGAAAAACCAAGAAGATTTTGGATAACCTATACTAGAACTTCTAGTATTAAAGTAGAAGGTGAATTTAAATGATAGTAATTACAATATTGATGATATAGTAATTAATGAAAACATTAAATAATGATGGAATATTTTAGTGGTAAAAAAATTTCAATTTCATTAATGTGATATATGCTTATACTGAATTATGCAGTAATTAATGATACTATCAAATAATGAAGTACTGTTAACATAGTCTACATTACTAATATATCAGAATTTGAAAGATATGTTAAAATTTTAATAGAATGCTTTCTAACATTCTCAGTAATAGTTATATAAAAGTTGTGTGAGATATTATTTATTCAACAAATAAAATGATATTTCTCAACACCAGTTTTAGGTTTACAACAAAATTGAGAATGTACAGAGACTGCTCCTTCCCCCAAACCACACAGTCTCCTACATTATCAACACCACTACTAGATGGTACATTTTTTAATAAAGATGAACTTACACTGATGCATCACAATCATCCATGGTCCACAGTTTGCATTACAGTTTGCTGTTGGTGTTGTACATTCTGTGAATTTGGACAAATGTATAATGACATGTATTCATCATTATAATGTCATACAGTATTTTCACTGCTCTAAAAGTCCTCTTTGCTGATTAACTTTTTAAAAAGTGTACATTTACAAAAGAATGAGTTATCTGAAATTATATTTTAATGGCTTTTAATTTTCCATGTAGTAAAATTATTGTCACCATTTATTTATGAAGAATTCCTAGTATTGGTTAATGTCCTCATCTGAAATGTCAAGTAATTCACACTTGGCATACTTTACATATATCATTTCCTGGTAAAGAACACTTTATCTGAATGTTTTATTGCTATTAACTAGCCTATCTTAATCTACAACTTAATCTATGTGTGCTAAAAAAAATATTTGTTAGGTTAATACCATTGACCTTAAATTCCATAATAATTGGTTATATTTTGATGTAAATTTTTCATTTTATGTAATATTTTGATTTCAGTTCTTTTGGAGGCATGTCCTCTGTACATTAACAGTTATGTGGGTATGTGAATGAACCTAGCATGAAATGTTGCTAGATGACAGACCCTAAGATAGAATTAAAAATAGACATTATTTTATTCTTTATATGCCTGGAACATAAAAATCCACGTATTATCGCATGAATTAGCAGTGTACATTATGCATAAAACACATTTATTTTTCCATTATTGCTGGTTCTCTAAGAAATAAACTGTAATAGATTTCCAAAATCAGCTTTTGGGAATTCCCTGATGGTCCAGTGGTTAGGACTCGGTGGTTTCACTACCCTGGCCTATGTTCAATCCCTAATCGGGGAACTTAAGATCCCTCAAACCACATGGCACAAAAAAGTAAACTTTTAATGTTATCTTCTAAATATGATAATCCAGATTTAATCATGACAATCACAAACAGCACATATTCCTGTTCTATGTTACAGGGATTATACAAGAGCATTCAGTAATTATTCATAACTTTCCTTGTTATTCTTCTCAACCAAATTAAAAAACTAGGGAAGTTTGGAAAATAGAAAGTTCACCTCCCTGTTGGACAAAATGACCACTGATCCCCAGAAAGCAGGAGTCAAAGTATTTTTGTACAGTAGTTTGTGAGATAAACTGTAAACACTTGAGGCCGTTTTCCTCTGGGAGATTCAGCCCACTAGGCCGGGTGAGAGTGACACAGTGCCCAGAGCATGTGCTGTGAGCGTGCCCCCAGCACACCCACACAGGCCTGTCGGATCCGACGGGCACTGTCATTGTTACATCACACAGTTTACACGTTAATTCTCAGAGTAAAAGCCAAAGGGTTTTTTTTGTTTGTTTTGATTTCATTTCAACTAGTTTTTCACTGTCATGAATGCTCCATACAAAATGACTTCTGTGATAGAAATTTCTATTTTGCATCAATTCACTTACTACTTGGAATGTTCTCAAATGAGACTAGGGAAGCCACCACGGCACCTGAGTGTAGGTCACGGATCAGCCTTTGAATATCTCACTCCAAGCTGGCATCTAGAGTAAGGCAGGCTCAGCACTACCAGCCCTGAATCCAACAGGGCGGGCATGAAAGCAGCTTCTGAGACTGAGCTGAGGGCAGTGGGTATGGGGATGGCAGGGTAGAGTTGGGGTGCAGAGAGAAAATTGACATCTGTTCCTAGTGCAAGGGAAGGTGAGAGACCAACATCAGGAGAAACTGTGGAGGGATCAGCCCTGAGGGGAATGAACCAGGGCTCACGGGCTGCCTGGACCCTGGCTCATCCCTTTGCTGAAGATCGCTGTTACCACCAGCCCAGTTCCCATCCTCCTCCAGCTCTCTGTGGCTCCCATATTTTCCATCAGGTTTTCACTCCATTTCTGTTTCCTCTTGGACCTAGAGTGCAGAGCAGACACCCTGAAAGCTCTGGCTCACCTGCTGCCCTAGTCTTTGAAGGCATTTCCACATTAATTGCAGACACACAATTTGTCCCTGTGTAGGTTCTCTGGTGTGTATAAACATTAAAATTGAGGATGAAGACAGTCCTTCATTACATTTATAGTGTGAGTTCTTTCACATCAACTAAGGTTAAAGAACTATTTGAAGGCTTTCCCATAACACATGGTTATTTTCTTTAAGGATTGGACATATGCCTGGAATTTTGGCCACATTTATTTCATATGTAGGATTCCTCTTTAGTGTGAACTCTCTCATGCTATCTAAGGCCAAAGTTTTAACCAAAGGATTCCTAGTTTTTCCCCAGTGTGATTCTCTTTCGATGACTAAAGATGAAGGAAAGGATGACAGAAAGTTTTACCATGTTTATTACAAAGGACTTCTTTTGTGTGAATGTAAGTTAGCCTTTTGACTGAAACACTTCCCATAATCATGACATTTATAGGGTTTCTCTGTAGTGTGTGTTCTTCGGTGTATACAAAACTGAATGCACTGATGGAATTCTTTGCCACACACATTGCATTTATAGGGTTTTTCTCCTGGGTGAGTTGTTCGGTGTGAATGCAAGTGAGTGCTTTGGCTAAACTGCTTCCCACATACCTTACATTTTTATGGTTTCTCTCCCACATGAATTCTTCATGCAAGTAAACATTAGCCCTGTGACTGAAGTTGTTGGAGAAGACTCTTGAGAGTCCCTTGAACAGCAAGGAGATCAAACCAGTCAATCCTAAAGGAAATCAGTCCTGAATATTCATTGGAAAGACTGATGCTGAAGCTGAAACTGCAATACTCTGGCCACCTGATGCGAAGAACTGACTCATTGGAAAAGATTCTGATGCTGGGAAAGATTGAAGGCGGGAGGAGAAGGGGATGACAGAGGATGTCATCACCAACTCGATGGAGATGAATTTGAGCAAGCTCCAGGAGTTGGTGATGGACAGGGAAGCCTGGTGTGCTGCAGTCCATGGGGTCGCAAAGAGTCGGACACAACTGAGCAACTGAACTGAATTGACGGCTGAAGCATTTACCACATTTGTTAGGTTTATAGGGTTTTTCTCGTGTGTGTCCTTTCATGTACAGAAAGCTGAGTGCTCTGGTGGAATTCTTTCCCATGTTTATTACATTTACAGGTCCCCCCCCCCCCGATATGATTTAGCACATGTCTTGTCACTGTAGATCTGTGAGTGAAAATGTCCCCCAAATCATTATATCCATGTATATCCTCTCCAGTGTGAAACCTCTGCTGTTCCAAGGAGATGAGAAGCTATTAAAGATTTCTCACAGACATTCATTTTCTCTACACGACTTCTAGTTTGACCATGCCACAAACAGGCTCCTGTTGAATGCTATTTACATACTCATTGCGTGTTATTTTCTACAACACAGAGAGATTTCCTGTTTCATAATATCTCAACTGCAAATCTGTTAAATATTTCATTAGTTTCAAAGTCATGTTTATGCAATTCTTTTATAAGTACTCAGGCTATGGTTTCGAGGATGAATTAATTTTTTTCTCTAAATTGAAACTATCTAAAACTTTCTGCTGTAGCAGCATTTAAGTTCACCTCAACTAACCATGCTGTCCTAGCTTTCAGTTCCCATGCCTTTAATGAGGAGGGATGGGTTCACCCCCTTGAGACTTACCATTCACAGTTAGGTAGGTCTTCCCTGTAGGTATCTTGCAGGAATATTTTTTCTTGTCTCACAGGATTACTTTTCTTGTCTAAAATGATGTTAAAAAATGCTAGTGTGGCATTGGAGGAAGAAAACGGTTGAAAGCATGCAAGGCCTGCGTGATGTTTCAAATACTGACCCTGACACAGAGCAAGAACATGAAAAAGAGGTAAAGTGAGTTAAAACCCATTTTAGAAAACTGAAAATTAAAAAGTATTTTCAGGATTGAAATAAGAGACAAAAGAAAATCAAGATTGGTTGTTGATAAGGTAAAGAGAAGGAAATTTTTCAAAGGGAAGAAAACAGGACAAAAGAACACCATACAAAACTTTAAGAGGACGTGAACAGTTCCTTTCTGAGGCCAAAAGAAAATGCAAAAGAGAGTACAGGTCGCAGTGGCCTCCACCACTTTCCTGAAAACAGAATTCACTCAGGAAACTCTGCTGCTGACATTTCCAGGCATCTGCTCCTCTAGTATCAGGGTCTTCCTGATACTGAACACGCGGGAGCCTGGAACTCACCTGAACTCGGCCACTGGGGAAATCCTTTCACTTCCTTCCACAACTCCGCTCCCTGCTCCAGCTGGGAAATCACATCTGATTTGCAGAGTTGATACCCTGTTTATAGGGGAAAAAAGGTATTTTTGTCTTGGATTTCATTCATGGTTAAAGAACTATGCACATTCTTTAATTTCAGGGCAGGCTGCCAAGGAAGGACATGGTGAATACCGGAGAACAGCCCAGGAAGAGCACCTCTGATACTGACAACACTAAAGCTTCTTTCAGGAAGCTGTTCCTTCTGAGCAGGAACAACATCCTGGCACTGGGCCAACACAGGGGGCTCTTCTTGCTGATGTGTGTGCCCAAGGTCAAAGCTAGAGTGAAGAAGCCTCAGTGCTTTAAATGGAGAAATTAAATCTTCCCACAGTAGGATAGGTGCATGGGGTCACAAAGAGTCAAACACGACCAAGTGACTGAACAACAACAGTAGGATAAACTTTACTTTTAAAACAGAATCCAAAAAAATAAAATAAAATAAAACAGAATCCAAAACACAGAAGCTCCACAGGAACAATCTAATTTCTCTTTGGAAATAAATCACTGGTATAATTTTCATTAATGAATTTGTAACTATCAGGTGCGTAAACAGAGTTATTTAGTAAATATTTAACACTTTCATTTATTTAGAAATACTTATTGAATTCCTAGTTGTTAAAGAAGCAAGAAAGACAGGGAAGAGTGGTCAGGAAAACTATATTCTTTGGGGCTGACAAAAACAGGTATAAGTAAATAAATAAACGAATTAACTTCAAGGAGTTTTAAGAACCATGAAAGAATGTCAATGAGGGCTGAGAAGGGAAGGGAATATGTAGAAGCTGTTCTGGATACTTGTTTAAAAAATGCCTCAATGTTGACAGACTCACCCACAGAGACCAGATGACTAATGCTCTCCAGCATCACTTCTCTGAACAGCTTTTTCTGGGAGGTGTCCAGCAGGGCCCACTCTTCCTGGGTGAAGTCTACAGCGATATCCTTGAGGGTCACTGATTCCTAAAACATGGACATTTTGTGCATTCAGGGCCTTCCCCACAAAGTGCCATGGGAGGATATTATACAGAGTAGTCTGCAGTCTGCGGTTAGATTGCTGTGTAAGAAAAAGCTCAACCTTGTTTGGGGTTCTGGTCAAACATGTCTTTATGCTGACGTGCCGTGTGTCTCTGACACATGCTCACAAAAATACACACTACTTTGAAAATAAAGTGGTTTCCCTTGTGGCTCAGCTGGTAAAGAATCTGCCTGCATTGCAGGGGCCCTGGGTTTGATCCCTGGATTGTGAAGATCCCCCTGGAGAAAGGAAAGGCTACCCACTCTAGTATTCTGGCCAGGAGAATTCCAGGGGGTATAGGCCATGGGGTCACGGAGAGTCAGACACGCCTGAGTGACTTTCACTTTCACTTTCTTTGAAAACAAAACATCATTATAGCGAATGAGGTAACTGTAGTGGAAATAACCTGGCAAAGAAGTGGCCAAATTCTGCAGAACTGAACACCCTCCTGGAGAATGTGATAATTAGGTGGCCTCTCCCATCTCTGCACAACTCATATGTTCACGACAGAGAATAAGACGTACAGTTCAGAAGCAAACCCCAAGAGGCCCTAAGACTGCCACACAGAAGGAGTGTCCTAGCCGGACCCTCCTGTGATGAGACCTTTCATTTCCATCTTCTCTGGGACCTTCAAGCATGGGTTATCACGGTCCGTCTTGTACCACCAAGCTGTTTATATGCTAACAGGAAATAGAGGCCTCTCAGCAGAACCTGATCTTTCCAGCCCTTCAAAAATTGCTACAGGACCCCAGGTTTATTCTGTTATAATCCTTCTTCTTAATGCACAGCCCAAAGTAAGAAAACAGTACCAGACATTTCTTCCTGTTTGCAGTTTTGATTACAAAGAAGGAAACTGGGTTGTTGGGGACCAAATGGGTAAGGAGATTTTCTTTTTCTTTTTTTAAGTTATTTAAATGTGCAAGTATATGCTATAAAATTTTGAATAAATTTAAAATTGGGGGAAACTAATGATTCCTTATTGCTCTCTCGCTTGCTTCCTCTCAACCCAATCTCCATGCTGCAGAGCCCTCCCCTGCAACATCCAAATCACTTGATGGACTACACTCACCTGAAAAACAGCTGCAGGACTAGACACTTTTGCCCTTACTCCTTTCTGTTGCCTGTGTTTACCATGTGCCTAAGCCCACTGCAGACCCTAACGTGGGATAAATTCGAGGAAATAACTTTTTACCTTTTCTTCAAGGACATCCTTAAGGGAGTGAGGAATGGAATAAAGTAAATACTGGGTAGGGAATTATTTCTCGATCAGTCCCTGGCCTGCCCTCAGCCTCCCAGAGTCCTGAGGAAAATTGACTGACAGTAATTTAATTTCATGGGGGCCCCAGGAAATCCAGCCCAAGACTCAAAACCCACTCATCCCTTGGAAAAAAAAAAAAAAAAAAGATAGGTATCAATTCACAAGAAGGAGCAAGTCCTACTCACCTGGGATTGCATTGTCTGGAATTTAGTTGCCTGTCTTCGTGTGTATTCTCACCAAAGGACAGTTCAATGACTAAGCAGACAAAGCTGAGGGAAGAGGAAGAACCCGAGAGATTCCAGTCATTTCTAACATCCCCAGAAAAACCCACCATCTTGAATCTGCAAACCTTCACATGGTAATGCTCCCCACCTCAGTACAACCCACAGGTACCTGCAGAGGGAGCAAAGACAAATGGGGAGGGGGCTCTCCTCTCAAAGGGGCAGCAATAAGTCTTTGGCTCTTGACAGTCATAAAGAAGATATTAACATCCTCATTATAATGAGATAACAAAGCAGAAGCATGGGGCTTTACAGTTTAATTAGACATGTTATTCAGATGGATTATTTAATCCCATCCCTGGCAGCTATCAGGGCTTGCCTGATAGCTCAGTTGGTAAAGAATCTGCCTGCAATGCAGGAGACCCCGGTTCGATTCCTGGGTTGGGAAGGTCCGCTGGAGAAGGGACAGGCTACCCACTCCAGTATTCTTGGGCTTCCCTGGTGGCTCAGCTGGTAAAGAATCCACCTGCAATGCAGGAGACCTGGGTTTGATCTCTGGATTTGGAAGATCCCTTGGAGAAGGGAAAGGCTACCCACTCCAGTATTCTGGCCTGGAAAATTCCATGGACTGTATAGCCCATGGGGTTGCAAAGAGTCGGACACGACTTAGTGACTTTCACTTCACTCACTTTCACTGGAGGCAAATCCTAAGAGAACCTGACTCCTGCCATATGGAGATTCTCTTAGTCACAGAAAAATAAAAAGTAAAAGTGACTATTTTTATTCAGCAACTCTGAGCCTTTAGCTGGTTTCCTGTCACCTGATTTGAAATTGTTAAAAAAAAATTTTCAGATAAAAACACACTGGTGATACCGCCAAGAAGCAAACATTTTGGTGATTATGGAGAGTTCATATTTTAATACAAAGTAAGAGAGAGTCAACCCAGGATGCATTTCTGCAAGAATATTTAGCTACACCCTAAGTATGTAAATCACTACTACAAATTTTTAAAATATCATGCCCTTTCAGAATAAGAGTCACAACTTACAAATGTTTTCAATATAAATAAAGTGTGTCTTAACTAATATTTTAAAAAGTAAAACTTAGGGACTTCCCTGGTGGTCCAGTGGTTAAGAATCTGCCTGCATGGGTTCAATCCCTGACCCGGGAAGGTCCCACCTACCACGGAGCAACTAAGCCCACAAACCATAACTAGACAATAAGCCCCGCTCACGGCAACTAGAGAAAGCTGCTATGCAGCAGTGAAGACCCAGGGCAGCCAAAAATAAATAAATAAATAAATAAATACTTCTCCTTAAAAAAAAAAATTAGAACTGAGATGTCTCAGGCTATCTGTGACGGCAGCCTGGCACGTCCTTCCTGTTCGCAGTTCCTCCCGACCCCGCCACCCGCCCTCCGTCCTCGGTCTCAAGAAAGAACACGCAATTCTGAAAAAGTGTTAGCCGATTATCATTTTGAGGCTAAGCTTTTGTTTCAAAATCAGTATTTTCCCTTCATTTCCTTTTATGACAATTTAATACATTTGCAAGTATCCTAGGTTTCTTGCAACAATTCCTACCACACTGAGGTTCTGCAGAAGACCTGCCCTAAGATGAAATTAACTCAGAATTATCAAAAACTGTTATTGGGTCACAACACAAAAAAAGTTAGTCATGGCAATAATTAAACTTGAAACTGAGATACGCAGAGAAGCATTACTTTAAAGGTATGAGAGAGAAGACAATTTTCTTTAAAGCCTGGAAAGTGAACTTACGATATATTCTGAATTGGATGTGGGGGGAGGGGAATCAATATTTAAATATGGTTGGAAGTTTTAAAACACCCTCTTCAATTTTTCAATATTCCAACTATTTCCATTTTACAGAAAAATTACCCTCTAAAAATAAACAAACACATGTAGTGTTGCAAACACTTCCCTTCCCCCCGGGGCCGGGTGACTGCTGACCAGACCCTTCCGTGTCCGCAAGACACGCGACCGAACCGCCGCTCATGGTTGCTCCCACCATCCACACGTCCACACGGTTCCCTTCCTCCAAATTTGTAGCGAGAGTTCTTTACAGAAGCCATCCCGAATCCATAAAAAATACTAAAGCAGGCTGTGATTTTTCAGCCCAAACAACTTAATGAATGAATACTTCTAAAAGAAGTCTTGTTCATAGTGCATAGAAGTCTAATTTATAGTGCACGAGAACGTGAATAATAGAACAACAGAAAAAGTCCAGAAAATGAAAAGCACATTCCCTCTATTTGAGAGAAATACCTCCTGGTCCCGGTGCGTCCCGAGGGTTCGGAGCTCCTGTCCTCTCGCCGGGAGACTGTGTCGAGGTCCCCGCGTGGCGACGAGTTCTCCACGTGGCACGTTCCGATGCCCTCTGCCGGCAGCCGGGCACAGTACAGGATGCCCGGAGATCGGGGAGCGGGGCCTGCTAGAACAGCCCCAGTGCCCGTAGATGACAGACGAGAACATCAGGATGAATTATTAAGCTGCTGCTGCTGCTGCTGCTAAGTTGCTTCAGGCCTGTCCGACTCTGTGCAACTCCATAGACGGCAGCCCACCAGGCTCCCCCGTCCCTGGGATTCTCCAGGCAAGAACACTGGAGTGGGTTGCCATTTCCTTCTCCAATGCATGAAAGTGAAAAGGGAAAGTGAAGTCGCTCAGTCGTGTCTGACTCTTCGCGACCCCTTGGACTGCAGCCTACCAGGCTCCTCCGTCCATGGGATTTTCCAGGCAAGAGTACTGGAGTGGGGTGCCATTACCTTCTCCGATTATTAAGCTGGGTCTATGTTAATATAATGGAGAAGGAAATGGCAACCCACTCCAGTGTTCTTGCCTGGAGAATCTCAGGGACGGCAGAACCTGGTGGGCTGCTGTCTATGGGGTCGCACAGAGTCGGACACGACTGAAGCGACTTAGCAGCAGCAGCAGCATGTTAATATAAATGATAATTATTCCTTACAGACATGCATCTCTGTCTGTGTGTGTGTTAGTCCCTCAGCTGTGTCTGACTTTTTGAGACCCCCCTCCCACATTGCAGGCAGATTCTTTACTATCTGAGTCACTAGGGAAACCACATCTTTGTCTATTTGTATATATTGATCAGTGGATTGATAGACACAACTTAGGTGGGCATACACAGGTCAGGACAAACAAAAATTTCCTCACACTGTCCGCTGAAAAGCCAAGAAACAAACGCTCCCTTCTAGCAATGAACACATTCAGATCTATGCTATTGTTTTTGAAATCATATTTGCTAATAAAAACAAACCATATTCCTTGGATGAATAGTTCATTCTAGGGTTGGAGCAGGAAATATACAGATTTGTAGATTCTTATAGTTCCAGAAAGTGAGGAAGTATTAATTCAACAGAACAGCTACACACACACAAACACACACACACGTATAGAGGAGATTATGTCAAAAGAAAACAGAAGTCAACTAAAAGCATTCCCAAGGGCCCAAACTGGAACATTTTGAGCAATAGGATAAAGTTGTACTCACTATATCCTGGGATACAAAGTAAATATCCAAGAGTTCATACTGATTTAAATAAAAAATGGGACTTTCCTGGTGGTCCAGTTGTTAAGATTCTGCTCTCCCAGTGCAGGGGACACAGTTTGATCCCCGGTCAGGTAACTAAGATCCCACATGCTGCATGGTGTAGCCAAAATAAATAAATAAATGTATAAAGGATTAGCTATATAAACAAGTTGGAGGACAGTACAAATCTCCCATGGAGAGGAATTCCTGATAATTCATGTGGATATCAGCAAGCAAGGAGATGGAGCATAACTCTCCACTCTTCAAAGGTTGTGCATAGTGATTCTTCCAAAACAATGCATTTTTTGACATGATATAAGCATAACTTTACACTGGAGAAACCTAATCTAAGTAGCTGGACAAACAACACTAACATCCTAGTATTAAGTCATTTCAGACTTGTAGCCTTGAAATGAAATGATGAGAATGGTGGATGGTACATCTACCATATTTCTCAAAACAACAAATAAATAAAAATCCAACAAACAGGGGCTTCCAGGTGGCTTAGTGGTAAAGAATTTGCCTGCCAATGTTCTGTCCCTAGTCCAGGAAGATCCTACATGCCGCAGAGCAACTAAGCTCATGGGCCACAGCTACTGAAGTCTGAATGCTCTAGAGCCTGTGCTTGGCAACAAGAGATGCCTCAGCAATAAGAAGCCCTCACACCGCAAGTAAAGAGTAGCTCCATCTCACAACAACTAGAGAAAAGTCCACATAGTAACAAAGACCCAGCACAGCCAAAAATAAATAATTTAAAAAATTATTTTAAAAATCCAACAAACAAGAAAACACAAAAGCCAATGTGATCATAAGAAAAATCATCGGCTATATCCCAATGGACTAAATTCCACAAAATTCCAAGATTCCCTGGAGTACTTACAAAGTTCTGCAGTTGCTCGAGAGAGCTGGTCACTTTCTTCAGGACTTCCAGGCCAGTATCAACATTTCCTGGCCACCAGAAGTGAACTAGAAAGTTTCCATCAACTTCAGAGGAGCTAGGTAGCTGTCTCTGAGCAGCCATTTTGACCAATGGCAGTTCCCTGGCTTTCAAGCTTGAAGTAAACATTTCTGAAGCAGGAGAAAGGTTTTCTCGGTAGCCTTTCCAAGCTGGTTCTTGTGTCCTTAGGGGCATCTGAGGAAGATTTCTGGAGTCTTATGCCCACCGTTCACTCCCTGGCATTCTGTATCATCAAGAGCTGCTTCTGGGTCCCTGAGTTGAAGTAAGAAATGTAGTGGTTTCTCGAGATGTACAAAGATGACCTAGCTGGAGATTCTAGATGTCTACAGACAATTGCTGGGCTTCACAGGGACTTGTGAATCTTTCCAGTCTCAGAAGGGCCCATGACATCATCCTTGGTCCTCAGATCCCAGCACGGAGAACCTCTGCCTCAGAAGGGGAACAAGGTGTATTTCAGGAGCATCTTCCAACCATTGGGTTCAGTCAGGTGTATCAGGAGCTGGGAGCTGCAATGTATGAGTATTTATGTTGGGGACCCCTCACAGACATTTTCAGAAAATCAGACACCCTTGGTGAATAAAGTGACTCTATTCATTTTTTATGGATATAACTGAAACTCAACACATAAAGGCAACATATGCATTAATAAAAATCATCATAAATGTCAACAGTAACAGTTATCATTATCATCCTAGTGATGCTAACAATTATAATTCTGGGGAAGTGGCATGTGTTGGTGGAGAAGGAGTCTGCGGCGGCGGTATCTGGGGCCTGGAGGGAAAGGGTCGTAAGATCCCTGGAGAACTGGCAGCAAGATGAAGGTGAAGATGCTGAGTTGGAACCCCGACCACTATGTCCGCGAAACCAAATTGGACTTACACTGAGTTCCAAGAAACTATGATCCTACCTTACATCCTTTTGAGGTCCCATGAGAATATATAAGAGCTTTAAATGCTACCAAACTGGAACGGGTATTTGCAAAACCATTCCTTGCCTCCCTGGATGGTCACCGAGATGGAGTCAATTGCTTGGCAAAGAATCCAAAGAGCCTGGCTACTGTCCTTTCTGGGGCATGTGATGGAGAGGTTAAAATTTGGAACTTGACCAGACGAAAATGTATTCGTACAATACAAGCACATGAAGGTTTTGTATGAGGAATATGTACTCGCTTTTGTGGGACATCTTTTTTTACTGTTGGTGATGACAAAACTGTGAAGCAATGGAAAATGGATGGACCAAGCTGTGGAGAAGAGGAGGAGCCATTGCATACAATATTAGGAAAGACAGTGTATACAGGAATTGATCATCACTGGAAAGAAGCTGTTTTTGCCACGTGTGGACAGCAAGTAGACATTTGGGATGAACAAAGAACCAATCCTATATGTTCAATGACTTGGGGATTTGACAGTATAAGCAGTGTTAAATTTAACCCAATTGAGACATTTCTCTTGGGAAGTTGTGCTTCTGACAGGAATATAGTACTGTATGATATGAGACAAGCTACTCCTCTGAAAAAAAGGTCATCTTAGATATGAGAACAAATACAATTTGCTGGAACCCTATGGAAGCATTCATTTTTACTGCAGCAAACGAAGTTTACAACTTGTATACTTTTGATATGCGTGCCCTGGACACTCCTGTAATGGTGCATATGGATCATGTGTCTGCAGTGCTTGATGTGGATTACTGTCCCACTGGGAGAGAGTTTGTGTCAGCTAGTTTTGATAAATCTATTCGAATCTTTCCTGTGGACAAAAGTAGAAGCAGGGAAGTCTATCACACAAAGAGAATGCAGCATGTTATCTGTGTAAAATGGACCGCTGACAGCAAGTACATTATGTGTGGATCTGATGAAATGAACATTCGTCTATGGAAAGCTAATGCTTCTGAAAAGTTGGGTGTGCTTACATCACGAGAAAAAGCAGCCACAGATTATAACCAGAAGTTAAAGGAGAAATTTCAATATCATCCTCATATAAAACATATCTCTCGTCACCGACATCTACCAAAATCTATCTACAGCCAGATTCAGGAACAGCGCATCATGAAAGAAGCTCGTCGATGAAAGGAACTGAATCGTATCAAACATAGCAAGCCTGGATCTGTGCAGATGGTGTCAGAGAAGAAGAAACACATAGTGGCAGTTGTGAAATAATATTTGGTATTCTTACCGATACTAATGTATAATTATTTGTTACATGTTGATATGTGAACTCTATAAATAAAAGTACTGCCCCTCTTATAACAACAACAACAACAAAAATATATATAATTCTGACAATAGTACTCAAACTACAAAGAGGGTAGACAAGAGTACAGGTTCCCTTAAGGGAATGACAGGTACAGATCCTGGACTTCTTGGAGATGGTTGGAATCACAGTGTCAGTTACACAGTGAAAAGTGTCTCCCAAAGGCAAGGACTACTAGCCCCAGGAGGCAACAGAAATACAAGGCCAATTTCCACATGTGCAATCACAGGGATTCTTTTTTTTTTTTTAAATTTATTTATTTATTCGAATTGGAGGCTAATTACTTTACAATATTGTAGTGGTTTTTGCCATACATTGACATGAATCAGCCTTGGGTGTACATGTGTTCCCCATCCTGAACCCCCCTCGCACCTCCCTCCCCATCCCCCATCCAAGTGCACCAGCCCTGAGCACCCTGTCTCATGCATCGAACCTGGACTAGCGATTTGTTTCACATATGATAATATACATGTTTCAATGGTATTCTCTCAAATCATCTCACTCTCACCTTCTCCCACAGAGTGCAAAAGACCATTCTTCACATCAGTGTCTCTTTTGCTATCTCTCATATAGGGTCACCATTACCATCTTTCTAAAGTCCATATATATGCATTAGTATACTGTATTGGTGTTTTTCTTTCTGACTTACTTCACTGTGTATAATAGGCTCCAGTTTCATCCACCTTGTTAGAACTGATTCAAATGCATTCTTTTTAATAGCTATTGAATAATATTCCATTGTGTATATGTACCACAGCTTTCTTATCCATTAATCTGCCGATGGACATCTAGGTTGCTTCCACGTCCTGGCTATTGTAAACAGTGCTACGATGAACATTGGGGCACACGTGTCTCTTTCAATTCTGGTTTCCTACATGTGTATGCCTAGCAGGGGGATTGCTGGGTCATATGGCAGTTCTATTTCCAGTTTTTTAAGGAATCTCCATACTGTTCTCCATAGTGGCTGTACTAGTTTGCATTCACACCAACAGTGTAAGAGGATTCTCTTTTTGCCACACCCTCTCCAGCATTTATTGTTTATAGACTTTTGGATAGCAGCCATCCTGACTGGCGTGTAATGGTACCTCACTGTGGTTTTGATTTGCATTTCTCTGATAATGAGTGATGTTGAGCACCTTTCCATGTGTTTGTTAGCCATCTGTATGTCTTCTTTGGAGAAATGTCTGTTTAGTTCTTTGGCCCATTTTTTGATTGGGTCATTTATTTTTCTGGAATTGAGCTGCAGGAGCTGCTTATATATTTTTGAGATGAATTCTTTGTCAGTTTTTTTCATTTGCTATTATTTTCTCCCATTCTGAAGGCTGTCTTTTCACCTTGCTTATAGTTTCCTTAGTTATGCAAAAGCTTTTAAGTTTAATTAGGTCCCATTTGTTTATTTTTGCTTTTATTTCCATTACTCTGGGAGATAGGTCATAGAGGATCCTGCTGTGATTTATGTCAGAGTGTTTTGCCTATATCTTCCTCTAGAAGTTTTATAGTTTCTGGTCTTACATTTAGATCTTTAATCCATTTTGAGTTTATTTTTGTGTATGGTGTTAGAAAGTGTTCTAGTTTCATTCTTTTACAAGTGGTTGACCAGTTTTCCCAGCACCACTTGTTAAAGAGATTGTCTTTTCTCCATTGTATATTCTTGCCTTCTTTGTCAAAGTTAAGGTGTCCATAGGTGTGTGGGTTTATCTCTGGGCTTTCTATTCTGTTCCATTGATCCATATTTCTGTCTTTGTGCCAGTACCACACTGTCTTGATGACTGTAGCTTTGTAGTATAGTCTGATGTCAGGCAGGTTGATTCCTCTGGTTCCATTCTTCTTTTCCAAGATTGCTTTGGCTATTTGAGGTTTTTGTATTTCCATACAGATTATGAAATTATTTGTTCTAGTTCTCTGAAAAATACCATTGATAGCTTGATAGGGATTGCATTGAATCTGTAGATTCTTGGGGTAGTATATTCATTTTCATAATATTAATTCTTCTGATCCATGGACACGGTATATTTCTCCATCTATTTGTATCATCTTTGATTTCTTTCATCAATGTTTTATAGTTTTCTATATGTATTTCTTTTGTTTCTTTAGGTAGATTTATTCCTAAGTATTTTATTCTTTTCATTGCAATGGTGAATAGAATTGTTTCCTTAATTTCTCTTTCTGTTTTCTCATTGTTAGTGTATAGGAATGCAAGAGATTTCTGTGTGATAATTTTATATCCTGCAACTTTACTATATTGATTGATTAGCTCTAGTTATTTTCTGGTGGAGTCTTTAGGGTTTTCTATGTAGAGGATAATGTTATCTACAAACAGTGAGAGTTTTACTTTCTTCTTTTCCAATCTGGATTCATTTTATTTCTTTTTCTTCTCTGACTGCTGTAGCTAAAACTTCCAAAACTATGTTCAATAGTAGTAGTGAGAGTGGGCACCCTTGTCTTGTTCCTGACTTTAGGGGAAATACTTTCAATTTTTCACCATTGAGGATAATGTTTGCTGTGGGCTTATCATATATGGCTTTTATTATGTTGAGGTATGTTCCTTATATTCCTGCTTTCTGTAGGGTTTTTATCATAAATGGATGTTGAATTTTGTCAAACTCTCTGCATCTATTGAGATAATCATATAGTTTTTGTCTTTCAATTTGTTAATGTGGTGTATCACATTGATTGATTGGTGGGTATTAAAGAATCCTTGCATCCCTGGGATAAAGCCCACTTGGTCATGATGTATGATCATTTTAATATGTTGTTGGATTCTGTTTGCTGGAATTTTGTTAAGGATTTTTGCATCTATGTTCATCAGTGATGTTGGTCTGTAGTTTTCTTTTTTTGTAGCATCTTTGTCTGGTTTGGGTAATCACAGGGATTCTTATGTAAACTCTGGTTCAAAATCTTTAGGGTATTAAGACATTCAAAAGCAGCAATGTATACTGGGGGTTTTAGAAAGCATGTGTAAGTCCAGGCAAGAAGAACGCTCTGAAAAGATCTGAAGTGGCCTTAACTTTTCACCTTGGGATGATCTCATGTAAAGTGAAAGTTGCTCAGTCTTGTCTGACTCTTTGCTACCCCAGGGCCTATACAGCCCATGAAATTCTCCAGGCCAGAATACTGGAGTGGATAGCCTTTCCCTTCTCAAGGGAATCTTCCCAACACAGGGATTGAACCCAGGTCTCCCGCACTGCAGGTGGATTCGTTATCAACTGAGCTATCTGGGAAGCCCTCAGATGATCTTGTGACTCAGAGCAAAACTAGCCAACTAGTAAGGATTGTCCTACAACAGTGTCTGCAAAGACTGATACAGCTGGATTCTCTTTCTGTTTTTGATGCTTTTAAATTTTTTAAATTTATCTACTAAAATTTAACAGAGACATAAGCCTGCAAAATATACACTTTCCTCTCCCATTGTATATGCCTATATACTCTCAACCACTGGTCCTGCTTCTGGAGGCTGACTTGAAATATTTCTGGATGCTGCTCAGGATCCTGCAGGTGATACAGCAGGAAACACTTCCTTGTAGAGAGTTTCTCTTCAAAGTGTAGCAAAAACCACAAAAATAATTCATAGCAAGAAAGATAAAAATGAATATAATGATGAACAACAGCAACGAGGATGATTTTTTTTTTCTTTTAAATTCAAATTTCAGATTGGATGATATTGTAACGTATTTAAATGCTAACAGGAGGCTTCAGAGAGAGGGAGTAGTTTAAAATAAAGTAGTGTAAAGAGTAGCATAAAATTCATGATGGGGCAGGAGATAATGGGAACTGAATACAAATGTAGAAATAAACTATGAAGTTGAGATTAAAGGCAATTCCTGGGTTTCCCCGGTAACTCAGAAGGTAAAGAATCCTCTTGCAGTGCAGGAGACCTGGGTTCGATCCCTGGGTCGGGAAGATCCCCTGGAGGAATGAACACCAACCCACTCCAGGATTCTTGCTTGGAGAATCTGGTGGACAAAGGAGCCTGGCAGGCTATAGTCCATGGGGTAGCTAAGAGTCGGACACGACTGAGTGACTTTCACTTTTCCTGTCATGAGCGAGTGCATGCCGGGAGACCTTCCCAACCCAGGGACTGAATCCGAGTCTCATGTCTTCTGCATTGGCTAGCAGGTTCTTTACCGCTAGAGCCACCTGAAAGTGAAAGTGAAAGTGAAGTAGCTCAGCCGTGTCTGACTCTGTGTGACCCCATGGACTGTAGCCCACCAGGCTTCTCCCTCCATGGGATTCTCCAGGCAAGAATACTGGAGTGAGTTGCCATTTCCTTCTCCAGGGGATCTTCCCAACCCAGGGATCGAACCCGGGTCTCCCGCATTGCGGGCAAACGCTTTAACCTCTGAGCCACCAGGGAAGCCCACTAGAGCCACCTGGGAAGCTGGTTATGAAGGAGATGGCATAAATAATGAATGACAGTGCCGGAATAATTTAAATCTAATGGTAGGATGTATCTTGCAGAAGGAAATGGCAACCCACTCCAGTGTTCTTGCCTGGAGAATCCCAGGGACAGGGGAAGCCTGGTGGACTGCCATCTATGGGGTCGCACAGAGTCGGACACGACTGAAGTGACTTAGCAGCAGCAGCAGCAGGACATATCTACATCCAAAATTATTTCCTTTGTGAAATAGTTTACATATAGCCTGTAAATGTGAGGAAAAAGGTGAGTCCATAGAGAATGAATGGTAATGGGGAAGGTTTGAAGTAATCTTTAAAGAGAATGAGAGACAAAATTGACAAGATAACCTAATAGGATTGCCAGGCATTTTTCTGAGAAATAACCAAAATGTCCTCAGATACAATGAAATACCTACTGTGTTGCCTAGCTTAATTATTTTCTCTTGGGAATCAGGAATTTTAAGTTTAAAGAGCCATTTATACAACTGTAAGAATTCCACTCAAATGTATAAATGTAAAACTGTGAATGACATGGAAGTAAAAATTATTAACTATATTGTACTATGTAGGGACATTTTTATTCATTTTCCCGCTAAGCAAGAAATAGAGTATAAAACTGTCTTCCCATTTTCTTTGGACACTTAATAAATTATTAACATGCTCTCGAAAGTACTACATGGTCAGTGTTTTAAGAGTCAAGTTCTCCTTCCCAACATTGTTACCTCCTCATTGTTTGTATTTCAATTTTTCATATTTTTTCATCTTTCATTTTATTTGTAAGTATTTGTTTCCTCTAGGGAACTCCAGCTTTATGTACATAGAATTCCATTGTGTCTGTTGTCCTGTTTTATTTCCAAGACACAGAATGTTTTCCAGTATATAGAATGCACTCAGAAATATTTATGGATGAATGAAGGGTGAATGGATTTCCAAATCCCTTCACAAAATCCTTTCACCTTTGCTTATTATATTAGTCTGGAAAATCCAAACCAGTTGAATGGGGTGTGGCTCACAGGCTGAAGCCCTATGAGAATCTAGTTAGGGTGTGTCCCTGGAATGTAGCCAGATTAGAGCTGCAGTAAAAGGAAAAGTCAAACTGAGGAGGCATGTGCTGTGAGAAGGAGAAACTGAATGGGAACAGTTTAGGAGGAAGTTGGAGGAAGAGGAACGGGCTTGCCTCTGAATCGATTTGGTTTCACCAGCTCCTCTGATTTTTGAATTCTGGTAAATTCTCCGAACAGTGAGTTGTGAGGTGGCTTCATCCCCTTAAAACTGTCTTAAGTCCGGTCTGTCTTTAGACTTATGTCTTATTACAGCAGTTTCTTATGGTCTTTGAATGTTATTGTGCCAAGATTCATTCCATCAACCTCATAATTCTAGTTTTGACTATTTTGTTGTGGTCTCTGCGTGGGTTTTAAAAGAATTTCCAGTCACAGAGTATTTCAGAAGGGAGTGAGTTTATTAAGAACAAATAAGGAGGACACATCCGGCTGACCTCCTGTCCGGCCAGGGAGAGCAGACGCTTTTTGTGGTTTAGTAACCAATTTTTATAGTCTCAAGACAAAGGAAATTCCTGCTGGAATGGTGGCATTAGGTAACTGGTTAGGTTTTGTTTGTTTACCTAATATGGTGTCAGAGAGCTGACTGGGTTAGAGCAGGAGGCCTCATGGCAAGGGTTGCCACGGGGCTAGGTCCGTGCCGGAGGTGACCTTGGTGCGGGGCTCTGCAGCTGTAGCCTTGGTATTTAGTCGCTAAGTCATGTCTGAATCTTTTGTGACCCTGTGGACTGTATCCACCAAGCTCCTTTGTCCATGGAATTTCCCAGGCAAGAATACTGGAATGGGTTGCCATTTCCTTCTCCAGGGGATCTTCCTAACCCAGGGATCAAAACTATGTCTTCTGTATCGAAGGCAGATTCTTCACCACTGAGCCACCTGGGAAGCCAAGACTGGTGTGAGTAAAAGTTGCTCCGTCATGTCCAACTCATTGTGACCCCATGGCCTATCTATGCCATGGAATTCTCTAGGCCAGAATACTGGAGTGGGTAGTCTTTCCCTTCTCCAGGGGAACCTTCCAATCCAGGTATCGAACCCAGGTCTCCCACATTGCAGCTGGATTCTTTACCAGCAGAGCCACCAAGGAAGCCCAAGAATACTGGAGTGGGTAGCCTATCCCTTCTCCAGCAGATCTTCCGGACCCAGGAATCGAACTGGGGTCTCCTGCATTGCAGACAGATTCTTTATCAACTGAACTATGTGGTCTTGTAAGGCTCCAAGTATTTGTGTCCCCCTTTTTCCCCCATCTTTTTCTTTTTAGTCCCAACAACACAGTCACTAGCAGCCACAAGTGGCTATAAAATTTAAATTATTAAAGTTAAATAGCTATACTTCACCACCTCTGTAGTGTTAAATTTCAAGTGTTATGTAACCATGTGTGGGGCACTTACTCTCTTGCAATGTGGATACAGAGCATTTCCATCACCCTGGAAAGTTCTATTCACACCTTGATCCATATCTTATGTGTTTATAATTTTTTGTTGCTTTAAATACTTCATTTCCTGGTTCTCTGAATTAATTTCCTCTTATGGCTTTCATCTAGCGATTTTCTTCATTTTATTTATTCCATGTCTTGAGATAGATATTTTACAATAAGCATCTCAGGATTAAATAAACCTCTTGAGATATTTAATTATTTTAAAACATTAATAAATATGAACCTTCTCTGATGTTTTGATGCTTGGGAGATGGATGCAGCACAGGGATTCCTGGTACCTGGGTCCTTTCTGCTCATTAGGATGCCCTGTTGCATATACCTGGGGGCTTCTTGAATACCACATAGGGATGTACATGGTTTTATCTTTGTATAGAGTAAAAATCCTGAGAGTGAAAAATAACAGATCATTTCACTCTGAATTTGCCTTGAAGTCAAAACAAAACATAATCCATAGCCAAGTCAGATTTCGTTTTCCTAGAACTTCCTTCCCTTCTTGAACACTCTCTTGTGCTCTGGCTAATCCAATTGCTACACAGTATTTCTCAGGGGTCCCTAAGGGGTGCTGAATTGTCCTGGGTACTGGAAGCATTTCTGCAGGGGCTTCCCTGGTGGCTCAGCAGTAAGAATCCGCCTGACATTGGAGGAGACAAGGGTTAGATCCCTGGGTCGGGCTGATTCCCCTAGAAGGAAATGGCAACCCCACTCCAGTGTTCTTGCCTGGGAAATCCCATGGACAAAAGAGCCTGGTAGGCTATAGTCTACGGGGTCACAAACAGTCGGACACAACTAAAGCGACATAGCGAGGGGATTGATTGCTGTCCTAGGTTTTGAATCAAGGAGGCCATTGAGTAATTCTGGGCACAGTGAAATGAATATATCTCCTGCCATATCAATAAACAATAAATGTCACAGCCATCATTGATATCTGGCCTTCAAATGTGAATGAGGGCTCACAAAACTGAGATCCAACAGATGCTGCAAACCCCCGCGGTGATTGCTGAAGAGCTGGGAGAATACAAGAGGCAGCCATCTGCCACTCCTTAAGGAAACAGGATTGGCCCCAGATAGCTTAGGTGCATATGAATAGAATGAATTCAGTGAGCCCGAGGCTTGTATCTTCCCATACATAGAATGCTAAATTCCTTAATTTGATACCTGATCTTTGATGTTCCGACTGCCTGCTCCCTTCTTCACAAACTTGTGTATAGCCTGACTTCCCTTCCTGCCCCCTTGGAGCAGTCAGTCTCTCAGAACTAACTGGGGTGCAGTCTCCTGGGCTCAGTATTCATTTTGCCCCAAAGAAATCTTAACTCACAATCTCAAGTTGTACATATTTTTTAATTGACAGTTTGGTGACCAATGAAGTGACCCAGAGCGGACTTCCCTCCTTTGCCTGAACTCCACGGGGAACAGGAGCTTTGGCACCAGCAGTGGCCCCTGGCACCCATCCACCTTCTAGGAAGTGCAAATCAATTTGCGTAAGTCTCTCCTGGTTCTTGAATCTCCCACACTGGTTGAGATTCTGAGTTTTATTTGCTGGTGGAGCAGGTTATCTAATTCCTTCCAGTGGGAAAGATACCGGGGTGGGGGGGCGGGGCGCGATGGAATATCCCGGGCATATTCACTCCATGGTCTAGATACTGAGTGGGGCTCGGTTGAAAGATACCAAGAAATCCCCACTGGGTGGGGGCCTGGTTGGGAAAAAAAAAAAACAGGTGATTACCCACCCAATGGAAAGGTGCTGGGGGCAGGGGGCTTGATTGAAAGAAATTCAGTAATACTTGGGGTTTGGTTGAGAGCCGTCAAGGTGGTTTCATGGTAGAAAGACATAAGAATAGAACTCATACTTGCAAGTAGCTAGTTAATTGGAGTCATTAAATCTTGTCCTAAATATTGTGGGGGCTCTTTAACGTGCACACAGTTAAAAATTAAAAGCTGGCTTGGTAAAACCTTAAGCAAGACCTTCTAGGGGGAAACTCATATTTCTCTGTGTCTTTGAATTGTAAATGTCCTATCTGATCTTCATGGGTTGTTCTTTTGTGTATTTGTTTATTCACGTTAGGCCTATAAGAGATCTTTTTGCATTTTTGTTGTTGTTGTTCCGTCGCTCAGTTGTTCAGTTACTCAGTCGTGTCCAACTCTTTGCAACCCCATGGACTATAGCACACCAGGCTTTCCTATCCTTCACCATCTCCCAGAGCTTGCTCAAATTCATGACCATTGAGTCAGTGATGCCATCCAACCATCTCATCCTCTGTTGACCCCTTTCCCTCCTGCCCTCAATCTTTCCCAGCATCAGGGTCCTTTCCAATGAGTCAGTTCTTCACATCAAGTGGCCAAAGTATTGGAGCTTCAGCATCAGTCCTTTCAATGAACATTCAGGACTAATTTCCTTTAGAATTGACTTTTTTTTTAATCTCCTTGCTGTCCAAGGGACTCTCAAGGTTTCCTCCAACACCACAGTCCAAAAGCATCAATTCTTCGGCACTTAGCTTTCTTTAATAGTCCAGCTCTCACATTGATACATGACTACTGGAGAAACCATAGCTTTGACTAGACAGACCTTTGTTTGTCTATGTTTGTCTCTGCTTTTAATATACTGTCCAGTTTGGTCATAGCTTTTCTTCTAAGAAGCAATTCAGTTAAGTTCAGTCGCTCAGTTGTGTCCGACTCTTTGCGACTCCATAAGTTGCAGCACACCAGGCCTCCCTGTCCATCACCAACTCCTGGAGTTTACTCAAACTCATGCCCATTGAGTCGGTGATGCCATCCAGCCATCTCATCCTCTGTCGTCCCCTTCTCCTCCTGCCCCCAATCCCTCCCAGCATCAGGGTCTTTTCCAGTGAGTCAACTCTTTGCATGAGGTGGCCAAAGTACTGGAGTTTCAGCTTCAGCATCAGTCCTTCCAATGAACATCCAGGACTGATCTCCTTTAGGATGGACTGGTTGGATCTCCTTGCAGTCCAAGGGACTCTCAAGAGTCTTCTCCAACACCATGGTTCAAAAGCATCAATTTTTCGGCGCTCAGCTTTCCTCACAGTCCAACTCTCACATCCATACATGACCACTGGAAAAATCATAGCCTTGACCAGACGGACCTTTGTTGGCAAAGTGATGTCTCTGCTTTTTAATATGCTATCTAGGTTGGTCATAACTTTCCTTCCAACGAGTAAGCGTCTTTTAATTTCATGGCTGCAATCACCATCTGCAGTGATTTTGGAGCCCAAGAAAATAAAGTCTGTCACTGTTTCCGTTGTTACTTCATCTATGTGTCATGAAGTGATGGGACCAGATGCCATGATCTTAGTTTTTTGAATGTTGAGTTTTAAGCCAGCTTTCCACTCTTAATGAATAGCTTTTTGCATTAATCACTTGCATCTCTATGAAGATATAATTTACTGGTGGCCAGATGATGGATCCTTTGAAAATTAGAGAAACTAACAAATTCTTTAATCTAGAGTGCTCTCATTGTAAACAACTGTTTTGTTGGTACCTATAAAACAAAAGTCAAATTAACCTAAGAACTTTTTTGAACAAGAAAAACTGATTTAGGAAGCTTCATTGAGACCTTCTCAATGGGCCTTACAGATGCTAGTAAGAGCAATTAAGACTATCAGAAAAAAAAACTTGGGAAAAAAAAAGAGGTCTAGCTATTATTTCAATGACATAAAAAATTTTTTGTTTTTCTTTTTAAAGGGGGTTACCGCAAATGAATAAATAATTCTTTGGATGGTTATTTAGAATAGGATATATAAAATAGGCATTTACATTATTAAACAAGATTTGGTATCACTACACTACCTGAAGTTAATGAGCCAAGGGGGACCCCCTACTGGTCCCCAACATTAAAAGCTAAACAAGTCTGTTCTATTTACCCCAGTTTTAAGTTATGTATTTAAGAGGCTAGAAAACTTTACACTGAGATAGCTGACCAGTTATTTTGGGACAGTTAAGCTAAATGGCCTGACTTCCTTGACTCTAGGGATTCCAGAGCCTTTTATGTAAAAGGTAAAATAGACAGGGAACGAAAAGAAAACGCCTTCTAAACTCTCCCCTGAGACCAAAGCTTGTTGATTGGATCCTTATGGAAGCTAAAGATACAGAAATTGGTGGAATCTAGTAAAAATGTATATAAATGAATACATTTAAGTGGGCTTTATATAAGGTGGTTACAGCTCTTATTTAATTAATATTGTGGGATTAACAAGGCATATAGATTGCCACTGAGGAAATAATAACTAAATGTACTGAGGAAACCAATAGTCACTTGAGTCATACAAAATAACTAAATTGGGAACTAACATGCAAGGGTTAATAAAATAAAAATAGTGATTTTGCTTTGGTTTAATTTGTAAACTCAGAAAGGCCTTTGCTAAATGCCTTATACAAACCTTTGATAATGTGATAAATTAAAACTCTAAAGTTACAGAGCATAGAACTTCGTAAATTACATTTCAGTTTGATAAAAATCTTGCCACTGATTTTAGTAACTTTAGGGTGACAAAACAATTCTTTAAAAAACTAAAAAAACTGCCTTTCTCTCACAAATGTCTAATCCAGAGAATGAATACAAGCTGCAAGGGCCTAGTACTGTGCTTAGCTGCTCAGTCGTGTCTGACTCTGTGACCCCGTGGAACTCTTTGAGACCCCATGGACCATAGCCTGCCAGGCTCCTTGGTCCGTGGGGGTTCTCCAGGCAAGAATACTGGAGTGGGTTGCCATGCCCTCCAGCGGATCTCCCCAGCCCAAGGATCGAACCCAGGTCTCTCGAATTGCAGGTGAATGCTTTACTGTCTGAGGCACCAGGGAAGCTGCAAGGACCTAGACTAAGTCCAGTTAAGCAGGCAAGACCTACAAGACCAAGGCAGGGGAAAAAAGTGGCAGTTTTAAATCTAAACTGCTGAGAATGTTAGCACAGCCAAAACTTACAGAGAGTAAGCCTTAATTATCCGAGAAAGCAACTTTAAGGTACTCCAGCTGTTTGTTAACTAGTGAGTTTATATTAATATTGTAATACTTGGTTCATATCTAAACTTTTAGTGAAACCATGAGATCTCTACTTTGTTTATGTCTGTGTACACATTATACGTATGAGATATTTCTAATTCTAAAAGATCTTATTAGATGTGGATTTATAAAGAGATCTATTTAATTTTAATAAGCTCTTAAAACATTTAAAGAAAAGCCAAGATGACTTTCAGGCTCACATGAACTGGGAAATAGTCAATATTAAGTTGATACCTGATATTAATGTTTAAGTTTGTGGATCTAAATTAATATAGAAGTCATTAATGGTCATCAGAATTAACTATTATACTTTATTATACCTAGGTTTAATAAATAAGACCTTACTAATCTCTCGCAAGAAAATAACTGGACATGATGAAACTTCACATAAATGTAAATGAGATTAAAAACTTTAGGATAAAAACTTTAATCATAAAGCAGAAATGTCTACTTAAAATGATCTTTCCAGATGTTTTATAACTTAAGATTCTAAAGCTGGGCCAATTTAAGCTTAGTGGTGGAAGTTTATTTAAAAGATACTGAGATATCAATTGGGACTTCCAGGGTTGGGAGAACAGCTCATTGGTAAAGAATCTGCCTGCAGTGCAGAAGATGCAGGAGACACCACGGGCTTGATCCCTGCATTGGGAAGATCCCCTGAAGAAGGGCATGGCAAACCACTCCAGTACTCTTGCCTTGGAGAATCCCATGGACAGAGGAGAATGGCAGGCTACAGTCCATAGGGTTGCACAGAGTTGGACATGACTGAAGTGACTGACCACTGACGTACAAGACATCAATTACTAAATTTAAAAATAAAAAATTAAAAGTATTTGAGAATACTAATGAAAATGTTTCATACCACCTAAGATGTTCTCTATAGGAAAACTAATATTTTATTTTTAAAATTATCACTATGTTTAAGCTCATCAATTTATAAAATGCCAATATAAAGTGCATAATTGCTTGCTTCTTAATTTTACTAAAATTAAGGTTTTAAGAGCTGAGGATTCTAATTTAAACATGTAATTAAAGCTGTTAGAAATAATAAAGTAACTTTTCAGAATACAGTAGGAAATAAAATGTTTCCAGTAAAGAAGATATGAGCAATGAAACTGCATTTTAGTTTAAAAAAAAAAACTGAATGAGCTAGTTAATTTTATTTAGTTGAAAAATGGAAGGCTGGATACAAAAAGTGGAACCCTGAGGAAAAAGTTTTATTCCTAGTCAGGATTAACTTGGATTTAGATTGAAGTTAACTAAGTAAATGGACTTTGTTAAGTGAGCTAATGCAAGCCTGGAATTATTATTTCTGTCTGTTATAAGTGCTCCTCCTAATAATAGATTGTGTGAATTTCTGTGCCCTTAAATGATCTATATTTATCTTCTTTGTGACCTTGATTAAATGGATAGCTATTGTTTCAGTGACCCATGATTCTGTGTTTTAAAATCTTTTTGATATTTCTAATAAACTTCCCAAATATCAAAACCTAACTAACCTTTTTATCTTCCAGCTGACTCTGGGATGGATGCTTCAAAGAGACATCTCTGAGGGACCTCAGAGATGAATATTAAGCTATGTTTTTTTTATTTGGTATTTTTAATTCAAAAACACTGTCAAATGATTGAAAGTAAACTTGAGATTGTGATGTATAGGTAAATATCATTAATGCAGATACTCCAAACATCTCTAACATCTGACATGTCCTGACACAGTGATACTATTCATAATTTTAGTGATTATACTGAAATGTTATATGTTGCAGAAATATCCAAGTTTCCTAACTGCGTTGTACTCAAATCATCAACCATGCAGAAGGGCCATGGCACAATCAGTAGGGAAGCTGCTTTTCGAAAGAGTGATTCCAACCTGGGGAGTCCCCTCTGAACCACACAGTGACAGGGGGACCCATTTTACTGGACAAATTGTTAAGGAAATGTGTAAAAGTTGGCTGATAACACAGCATTTCCATTGTACCCATCACGCCCAGTCTTCTGGGTTAGTGGAAAGGACACACAGAGCAGTTAAATTAAAACTCAGATGGCTAAAATTATGGACGCTTATTCCTTCTCTTGGTCTAAAGCTCTTCCACTGGTTCTCCTCAACCTCAGATCTTCTCTGACAAACATCATTTGTCTCCCTTTGAGACTGTTACAGGGAGATCGATGAGACTAAATGAAAGACTATGATCCTATATTACTTAGGGAGATTTATTATTGTAAGGGTTTAATCAAAGTACTGACAAGTCATTCTACACTTGTTTCTGAAGCTTAATACAGTAATCTATCCTCAAAGGATGATCAGATGTCCCATGAGAGATTAACCAGGAGACTAAGTTGCTTCAGTTATGTCTGACTCTTTGCACCCCATGGGTTGTAGCCTGCTGGCTCCTCTCTCCATGAGATTCTCCAGGCAAGAATACTGGAGTGGGTTGCCATTCCCTCCTCCAAGGGTTCTTCCTAACCCAGGGATCAAACCCGCATCTCTTATGTCTCCTGCATTGGCAGTCAGGTTCTTTACCACTAGTGGCATCTAGGAACCCCAATCCGGAGATTATGTATAGAAAAAAAGACATCATTTAAAGGACTCCCTCCAACCTAGATGGAAGGGCTCTTATCAGGTTCTTTTGACCAGCTCATGTGCAGTGAAATGGAAGGGAATTAACTCTTGGATTCGTATTTTCCACCTAAAAAAGGCTCTTGCACCAGACTGGTCTATAGAGAGAATTGCTGGCTTCAAACTCACTTTAAAGTGATACTCTGATAATAGGAAAACACCAAAGCCAGGACAAGAAGACAGCATCAGAAGTAGACAGCTGATCCTAGATGTTGGACCTGACCCATATGATTGTTTGTAAGTCTTATTCTTAGTTTCTTGGACTCTTACACGTGAATAAAATGTTTTTATATCATGGGCATGATCTTATGCAAATTTTAGAAATCAAATAGTTGGATTGTGATTAATTACCAGGATCCAGTACCTCTGGTTTACCTTGGTGGGTTTCTTCCCTCCAAGGCTCTGATTGGTTTATGACTCTTAGAAAGTTTATTTTAGAATAAAGGAATTATAATTCTGTTTGGGCTATAGCTAATATTACTAGATGGGGCCCACTCACTTGGCCAATCAAACATACTTATTCTAACCATAGCCATAAACATTAATTTTCTCTTAAGGGTTAGGTAAACTCTAGACTATTAGGAGGGACACTTCCTCAGTTATGGGATGGATTTATCTAGCTAACACCAGACTGTGGTCATCTAAGCCTAAAGGTCCCCCCAGGCTGTGAACAATTTAATCATATCAAAGATAATCAACCTAACAGCACTAGAAAATTAGGCTGGGTGTCATATGAAAACTGCCAGTGTACCATTCCTCTTAAAGACAATGACTGATATGGAACAGATTAGGTCAGAAGACCAGAAATATACTGGCTGGCACCTAATGGGACTCCATGGCTTTGTGGGTCCAATCTATGTCCCTAGCTTCTACCAGGCTGGCTAGAAACATCTGTTTTAGGATTCCCTTGGGCTCAAGGCCACTTATGTACAAACTTAGATGTGACTCCAGCAAATTTACCATCAATATGAGCCCAGTGGGCCAAGAGATCTATATTTCATGGGTATGACCACTTAGCAGCTCTTTTGGCACCTTCAGTAGGATTGGAAATTGTTATTTCTCACATTGAAGCCTGAACAAGATTCATTCAATAATTATTAAATATTCATTAAATAATGCAACCAGTCTATTAGCCTACTAAATTCTGAGGTTTCTATGATAAGAAAAGCTGTCTTATAAAATCATATGGCCTTTAATATCCTTACAGCATCTCAAGGGGGCACCTGTGCTATAATTCAGACTGAGTGTTTTGTTTACATACCACATGAATCTTCTAATGGGTGATGTTTTAGGAAGATGGTTTGGTTCTGAAAGCTCATGGCTTAAATCCCTATTTGTAACCTTAATCACATTATTAACAGTATTACTTATAACCCATTTATTTTATGATTGTTGTCTTTTGTATTACATGATGTATAACCAGGCCTCCTGCCAAATTAATGATAGCTAAACATCTTGAAGAAACAGATCACATTTATAACATAGAGTAATTGTAATAGTGTGATTCTAGGTATGGTAATAGGCAACAAGGGAAATATCTCTGGATACTATTAGGTTAGAAGATAAAGAATCCAGAGACTCTTTTATTATTTATCAATGGGCCTAATCTGGAAATTAACACTTGGATTGACATATCAACAAGGACCTTCACCTGATCTGGGATGAGCCTCCCAGCACTGGGAGTTCTTCAGTCCCTTTAGCCTGCCTGCTCCCTTTGTTACAAAATTTGTATATAGTCTGACTTCCCCTTCTGCCTCCTTGGAGAAGTTTTCTCAGAACTACTGAGATGCTGTCTCTCAGACTCGGAGTCCTAAACATTGCCACCAAATAAAATAACTCTCTACTTTCAGGTTATGACTGTATTTCGTAGTCGACACCAGGATACTAATGAAGAAGGTCAAACTACAGACATCTTACAAATAAGACAGGATAAGCCTTGAGTTTTCTATGTTCAGCAGCCTATGGCATCATCGACTTAAAAATATGCACAACTTGAGAGTTGCAAGTTAAGTTTTATTTGGGGCAAAATGAGAACTGCAGCCTAGGAGGCAGTGACTCAGTTAGTTCTGAGAGACTGCTCCAAGGAAGCCAAAGGGGAAGTCAGGCTATATAAAGTTTTTTTTTAACAAAGGGAGCAGGCTGTCTGAACATCAAAGATCAGGTATCAGATTAGAAATTTAGCATTCTATGTCTGGGAAGATGCAAGCCTCTGGGCTCACTGAATTCATTCCCTTCATATGCACTTCAGCTCCCTGGGGCCAATCTTGTTTCCTTGTTCATCTTGCTGCCTATATTTCCCCAGCTTCTCAGCAATCACCAGGGTGAGGGGGAGGGGGGGGACATGGTGGGGGTGGGAGCATCTGCTTGATTGCAATTTAGGGAGCTCTTATTCACATATGGAGGCCAGAAATTACTGATGGCTGTGACATTTCTTGTTTATTAATATGGCAGGAGACATTTTCATTTCACAACGGCTATAGCCATCTTACATGTGACCCTGCAGAGAAGATTCTTAGGGTGCATCACTTATTTCCTTTTGAGGGGCTGGGGGTCACGTCCAGGTGAAGGCTGGGGCTTGAATTCTGATAGGTCTGGAAGTCTGGAGTCTCAAGGCTTCTTCTCCATCCTCAGATTGACCTACCTAGTGCTTGGATTGGCTGTGACTGAAATCGTGAGAAAGGCTCCTGGTGACTGAGCTGTTGAAGATGGAGCCCCTGGTAAGTAGTGATGCCTCCTCCTGAAATTACACCCCAAGTGCCATTAGATGGACAAGGTTTCCAAACTGGCTTCTATGTTCTAAGCACAAGCAGGCAGGGTTCAGATATCTGAGCTCAAATTACCTTTGTCCAGGACTCTGGGATAGTTATCATGGGTCAGATCTATCAATAACAAGAAACTAATCTCATTCTTTATAGTAAACAAATTTGAGAGCTTGCACTAATCTTGTGTATTTACAGAAGAGATAATAAAATTTCTTTTTACTTATTCAACCCTTGTCCTGATTGGTGAAAGATTAATTTGTTGACTGTTTTTGGATGTGAGGGGCTTAGGAGCAGTAATGGCAAGTAGTAGAGATCAGTGAGGAGAAGACATCACAAGCCCTGGAGAGTCAGAGGTTACAGCCCTGAGTGTAGCTAATCCAGTGTTATACCACCTGATGTGAGGCTTTTCAGTGTTGACAGGAACAGAAGTGAGGTTTGGAATGAAAAGGGAATCATTTTACATTTTTTCAGTTTGTAACCTCTCACTACTCAGTATGTATGCACTACTGAAAGTTACTGAAAAAGTCAACAAACTATCATTAGCATACTTTCCTCAAATCATGCATTTTCAGTTCAGTTCAGTCGTGTCCAACTCTTGGACCCCATGGACTGCAGCACACCAGGCCTCCCTGTCCATCACCAACTCCTGGAGTTTACTCAAATATGTCCACTGAGTTGGTGATGCCATCCAACCATCTCTTCCTCTGTCATCCCCTTCTCCTCCTGACTTCAATCTTGCCCAGCATCAGGGGCTTTTCAAATGAGTCAGTTCTTTACATCAGGTGCCCAAAGTATTGGAGTTTCAACTTCAGCATCAGTCCTTCCAATGAATATTCAGGGCTGATTTCCTTTAAGATGGACTGGCTAGTTCTCCTTGCAGTCCAAGGGACTCTCAAGAGTTTTCTCCAATACCACAGTTCAAAAGCATCAATTCTTCAGTGCTCAGCTTCCTTTATAGTCCAAATTTCGCATCCATACATGACTGCTGGAAAAACCATAGCCTTGACTAGATGGACCTTTTTTGGCAAAGTGATGTCTCTGCTTTTTAATAAGCTGTCTAGATTGGTCATAAATTTTCTTCCAAGGAGCAAATGTCTTTTAATTTCATGGCTGCAGTCACCATATGCAGTGATTTTGGAGCCCCCCCAAGTAAAGCCTGTCACTGTTTCCCCATCTATTTGCCATGAAGTGATGGGACCAGATGCCATGATCTTAGTTTTCTGAATGTTGAGCTTTAAACCAACTTTTTCACTCTCCTCTTTCACTTTCATCAAGAGGCTCTTTAGTTCTTCACTTTCTGCCGTATGAGTGGTGTCATCTGCATATCTGAGGTTATTGATATCTCTCCTGGCAATCTTGATTCCAACTTGTGCTTCATCCAGCCCATTGCTTCTCATGATGTACCCTGCATATAAGTTAAATAAGCAGGATGACAATATACAGCTTTGATGTACCCCTTTCCCTATTTGGAACCAGTCTGTTGTTCCATGTCCAGTTCTAACTGTTGTTTCCTGACCTGCATACAGATTTCTCAAGAGGCAGGTCAGGTGGTCTGGTATTCCCATCTCTTTCAGAATTTTCCACAGTTTATTGTGATCCACACAGTCAAAGGCTTTGGCATACTCAATAAAGCAGAAGTAGATGTTTTTCTGGAACTCTCTTGCTTTTTCGATGATCCAGCGGATGTTGGCAATTTGATCTCTGGTTCCTCTGCCTTTTCTAAATCCAGCTTGAACATCTGGAAGTTCACAGTTCATATACTGTTGAAGCCTGGCTTGGAGAATTTTGAGCATTACTTTGCTAGTGTGTGAGATGAGTGCAATTGTGCGGTAGTTTGAGAATTCTTTGGCATTGCCTTTCTTTGGGATTGGAATGAAAACTGACCTTTTCCAGTCCTGTGGCCACTGTCGAGTTTTCCAAATTTTCTGGCATATTGAGTGCAGCACTTTCACAGCCTCATCTTTCAGGATTTGAAATAGCTCAACTGGAGTTCTATCACCTCCACTAGCTTTGTTCATAGTGATGCTTCCTAAGGCCCACTTGACTTCACATTCCAGGATGTCTGGCTTGTACTCATATTTGAGAACTGGAACGAATGTGTTGTTGTTGTTGTTGAATTGCTCAGTTGTATCTGACTCTGCAACCCCATGGACTGTAGCCCACCAGGCTCCTTTGTCCATGGGATTTCCCAGGCAAGGATACTGGAATGGATTGCTATTTCCTTCTCCAGGGATCTTCCTGACCCAGGGGTCATACCTGAGTCTTCTGCACTGGTAGACAGGTTCATTACCACTGAGCCACCAGGGAAGTCTGGAAGGAATGTGTAGGGAGGAGTATTGTCTGCAAAGAAAAGAGAAAGACGAGTAGATAGAGTAAAACTAGGCTCTTGTATAGATTTTTTAAAAACTGAAGAAAACAAAGCCAATAACTAGGCTCCTTTCATCCTTCACCGTAGAGACAATGTTAGATTACAAGAGAAATAGGGATAGCTAAGGTCAAGGTCCCTGAGAATGCAGAGAGTGGGTGTCCTCCCACCACAGGAATAGCCAGTCTCAGTCTGTCCTTCACTGCAGCCTGAGAGTCCATGACTCATGCTGCTGAACCGTCTGACCTCAGAGTGTGTTCTGAACACCTGAGTCCTACAGTGCTGAGAGAGACAACATCTCCTGGTACCGAGTTCTGTATGAACCCTGTTCAGTTCTGAGAACACTATAGACAACTCTTTATGATTCTCTGACATTTGCATGATTAGTACAATAATGTTTTGTATTTAACATAGGTTTGCTAGGCCAGAAACCGTTCATACCACAATATATTGGGCGATTCAACACTCATAACAAGTTATGAAAGCAGTTTCTCTTTGGAGAATCAAAAGTTCCCCTAGGGACATAATTTACTTTCTGAGCCACCAGGGAAGCCCCTAGGGACATAATTTAAACCAAAAGTCATGATTTAAAAGTAGCCCATCATAGTTATTGTTTGTATTGTTGGAAATCTGTCCAGTTAATAAAAAAGAGAAACTTAATAATACATTTTCAAGTGAATATTTCATAATCACCTCTCTAGAAGTCCTAATTACCAGGTTATTGAAAAACTTCCAAATTATACTAAAACACACGTCATGTGATATTTCTGTAAAATAAGGATTCTTGAGTGTATAAGTATCCATGAAAGTACCTGAAAGGCAGACACCAGCTCAGTGCTGCAGGGAACCAGGGGGACCTCACATGGAGCATGATCATCATCCACCCAGTCCCCATCCTTCCTCAGCTGAACCTTCCCACTCTGGACCGCAGTAGAGGCTGCTCTGTCTAAATCAGAATATCCCTGATGTTTTAGGAACTGGTGACATTTGAAGATGTAGCCGTTGACTTCACCCAGGAAGAGTGGAGCCTGCTAGACAAGTCCCAGAAAAACCTGTTCAGAAATGTGATGATGGAAACTATTACACACCTGGTCTCTGTAGGTGAGTCTTTCAACACAGATGTACATGCATCTGTGTCCATTGCATTCATTCATTCGCTAAACAAGGATTTAAAATAGCTTCCCTGTGTCCCACTGCAACTGTTTCCTGATTCTCTGATATTCCTCATGACCACTTAAAAGGAAGATGTTTCTTTATGTGGCACTTTTCATCACCACAGTGAAAGGTTTTGTTGGCCAGGTTTCATTTTTGTTGCTACTCAGTTTCTAGACTCAGAACAGAACTGGGGATTCAATGGATATTTTAATGCATAAATAAAAGGATTAGATATTTTAAAAATAATTCTTCTGTTCCAATCACTTCTTGAAGGCTCGAGAGCAGAGCCCTGTATATGATATAATTTTGATTCTTCCTGTAAGATGGATCATTACTGGATCCTGTTTTTCAAAAATATTCAGCCCACTGTAGAGTCTTGATCTTTCCCATTTGGAAAAGACTGAGGATTCTGTGACCTCTCTCTGAACTGGTGCATGGGCATCAGCCCTTAGACAGCCTCACTGTTCTTGCTGGTGCTCTGGATTTCCTCCTGATCTGCTGAAGGACCTTTATTATTCTGTCTGGTGAAGATGTTGTTGCCTGCACTGACTTTCAATTATCTCTTTATTTTCCTCAGTATCTTACCTTGGGCTTCAGCATAGCAAAGGATAATTAGGCCAGACTCAAAATCCATACTTTTTTTTTTTAATCAAACAGGCTATCAGATCAGCAAATCAGATGTGATTTTCCAGCTGGAACAAGGGAAAGAGTTGTGGAGTGAAGCAGGAGGCTTCCAAGGTCAGAGACCAGGTGAGCATCAGAGGCCTGGGCTTCACTGCAAAGAGGTTCTGTTCATTGAGTGACTAAGTCCTTGGAAGCAAAGCTGAAGGTTTTGAGACGTGAGTGATCTATCCTAAATGAAAGTGAGGACATTGGGGCATATTCCTCACATTTTTACCATTCTGTGCACCTATGATCCCAATTCATGTGTCTTCCTGCCACTTTCTTTTCTTTAAATACTTGTGAACTTGCTGCACTTAAACTTACACATAGTGATTCCTGTCTTGATCCTCTCATTTAATGTTTTTTCCATCTTTTTCTGACCCACTGTCTCTTCCCCACATTACATTTTTATATTTTAATCCTGGTTTTGTCTAATAGACAATGACTTTTAAAGTATTTTACTACCTTGAGTATTTCTTTGTTATATACACAGTTTCTCCATGTGAGTGCTAATTTTTGAAACATACTCACATGGAGGACTTTGGTATTTATCTATATTTCTATTTTCCTAATGCCATTCTAAAATCTATATTTTTTCCATTTCTTTAGGCAGTGAAAGACCCCATAGAGAACAAGAAATGATACTCATGCCAAGTGTCTACAGGAAGCACACATCCCCTACCATGGCAATGGTAAGTTTCATGGGTGGGAACCCCAGTCATCCAAATGAAAGACCCGGCAGTGAGATAAGTTGGTAATTGAGAACCATTGCCTATGTGTAATTTGAGATTGAGCTCTTTCTGAAAAAAATTTTGGGTAGTCTGAAATCAGTTAAGAATCATGAGCTCAAAACCACAACCAGTGAATTAAGGGGGAAAAGTCAGTTATAAAAACATTGCTCATCTTCAAAATTAATCTGATATTTGGGGTAGGAAGCTATAAAAGCAAATGTTTATGACTGCAGGGGAGTAACACAAGACATGTTTACATCTAACACTGGAGACATTTTAACAGGAAATTTACCAGCTGATGCTCTACAGTGACCATGCAGGCATATGAATGTCTGCCTGGTCTTGGGCAAAGCAGTAACAGTCTCATATCTCCTTCTCCAAAGCAGGTTTCTCACTCGCAAGGGAATTCTGCTGGATGTACTGATCTGAGTGATGAATTTACTCCTACATCTTCACCTCAATATTCAACAGTTCCCTTAAAAAGGAAACATAATGTCAACAAACAGTGTGAAAAATCACTTAGTCAAGGTTCATTCCTTAATGGACAGGGTCACATTCACATTAGAGGTAAATCATGTCAATGTGCTTTGTGTGGAAAAGTCCATAGTAATTGCTTTAGACTCAGAGGACACAAGATAATTCACACTGGAGAGAAACCATTCAAATGTCAACACTGTGGGAAAGTCTTCAATCAAAGATTCTCCTTGAAAGAGCATGAGAGAACTCATACAGGAGAGAAGCCCTATGAATGTCCTCTATGTGGGAAAGCCTTTAATAATTACTCTAGCATCAGCAGACACAAGAAGATTCACACTGGGGAGAAACCATTCAAATGTCAACTCTGTGGGAAAGTCTTCAATCAAAGTTGCTCCTTGAAAGATCATAAGAGAACTCATACAGGAGAGAAGCCCTATAAATGTCCTCTATGTGGAAAAGCCTTTAGTAGTTGCACTAGCCTCAGCAAACACAAGAGGATTCACACTGGAAAGAAACCATTTGAATGTCGACTGTGTGGAAAAATCATCAATGGAAGATTCTCCTTGAAAGAACATGAGAAAGCTCACAGAGGAGAGAATGGCTATGAATGTCATCAGTGTGGAAAAGTCTTTAGTCATTGCTCTAGGCTCATACGACACAAGGTGATTCACACTGGAGAGAAACCATTCAAATGTCAACAGTGTGGGAAGGTTTTCAATCAAAATTCCTCCTTGAAACAACATGAGAAAAGTCACACAAAAGAGAAGACTTATGAATGTCATCAGTGTGGGAAAGTCTTTAGTAGATGCGCCAGCCTCAAGAGACACAGCATGATTCACACTGGAGAGAAACCATTCAAATGTCAACTGTGTGGGAAAGTCTTCAATCGAAATTCCTCCTTGAAAGAACATGAGAGAACTCACACAGGAGAGAAGCCCTATGAGTGTCATCAGTGTGGGAAAGCCTTTCCTCAAAGAAGGGACCTTAATTCACACAATAAAATTCACACTGGAGAGAAACCATATCTATGTCTTGAGTGTGGGAAGTTCTTCCGTTATAGTTCTGGGCTTTCTATGCACAAGAAAATCCACACAAGAGTGAAAGCACGTTTGCCTTGTGTGTAAGAAGGCCTTCAGTAAATATAATAAACTGAGAGAACATAGAGAACCCACAGCAGAGAGCAGCCCTATGAATGTCAGCTCTGTGGAGAACACTTTGCTCCTGCTTTTTCCCTTAGACAACACAAGGGAACCCAGCACAGGAGAGAAAAGCAGAAGGGCCTTCCATAGATGTTCTAACCTGAGGTGATGTAATCAACATGGAGGCTCCTACAGGCATCATACTCCATCCACAGTTCAGATAGGCATCACCTGTGGAAGTGGACCCATATGTGCACTGTCTATGCCTTTAGTCAATTGCCTGACCTCAGGTAACTTAGCAGAGCTCATTCTGTAAACACAATATGAATGTTTTCAGCAGCACCTTCCAACTTTATAGACCCTAGAGTATGTGAGGAGAGGATAAGCAACCCCTAGTTCTTCTTTCATGATTAATTTTTCAGTATGAAGCTGCTCCATGTGGCCTGGAGAAAGGCAGAGATTCCAGGATTCTTGCTAGGAGAATTCCATGGACAGAGGAGCCTGGTGGGCTACAGTCCATGGGGTCACAAAGAGTTGGACATGACTGAGCAACTAATGCACACACACACACACATTCCATGTGGAGAATCACTAGGACTGTAATCACTCTTAACAAATACTCAGGTGAGCCCCAGACTTGATGTGCACAAGAAACTCTTTGAAAATAAAATAAACACTAAAACAAGACACTTTATTTATAAAACTTGAGAAATACCAAAGTATGTTGAGCAACATCAAAGCATACTTCTAAATAATTTATCCTCGAGAATTGATTTCATGGAAAGTTATGAGAATTCTTTCTCCATAGAGCAAGCCCACTGGTTTACCTGTGCTCAGACTATATAACATACCCTCAGTGTCATGAAGGAAGAGAAGTCTTCAGTGATCATTTATTTCTCAGTTAATGTGAAATTCTTACACTGAGGATCTAGCAGTCCTAAAAGCCACAGTGGAGTTACAGCTAGATTTCACATCAGAAAAAAATGATCATGTATGGGAGGGGGAACCCCCAAAAGAAAACTGTAATACATAGTCAGGCTTCCCAAGTGGCTCAGTGGTAAAGAATCTGCCTGTGAATGCAGGAGACACAGGTTTGATCCTGGTTCCAGGAAGAAACCCTGGAGAAGGAAATGGCAACCCGCTCCAGTATTCTTACCTGGAAAATCTCATGGACAGATGAGCCTGGTGGGCTAGTCTATGGCATCGCAGAGTCGTACACAACTTAGCAACTGAACAACAACACACAATCAGGCAGATTGTGATTTGGGGAAATAGTTCTTGATGGAAATGTGACATTAAATGAAGAGTGAAGTGACCTACCAATATGGAATACAGAGTTTTGTAAGAAATTAACGTTTGTGTATAGAATAATAATTGCAAATATTCAAACAATAAAAGTCCATGGCTAAAGAAGCTCAGAGTTGCTGTTTGATTTTGAGCCCCTGTAAACAAGGGACACAGGTTTACACTCTGGGAAAGTGGGCAGAGACTCAGCCCCATTCTCTGAGTCCCCTCTTTCTCCATAGCTCTTTGTACACTACTCAACTCCATTCATTCCAATGTCCCTCTATCCTCATGTACCCCATTCAGGCCCTGGTGGTGACACAGCTCTGATCTTCAGCTCCACTGGTCAGGTTTCCCAGAATGTCATGATCCTGCTCAGGCAAGCTCATGGGGGAGTCTCAGAGACATCTGGTCTTAGGTTATTTGAGCCCCTCAACCTGTGTCTGCAGAGAGAAACCAGCTGAGGCTCAAGAGACAGACATCTCTGCCCTCCCAGACCTCAGAAATCTCTGTTATTTTTCCCCCAAACCTCTGAACTGAGCCAAGTGGATGAAGAGTTTCTTCCATGATCATACTGTCTGTCTTACTCAGCTGATTCCTGAATTATGCACCCAGCATTCTCACTAAACAGGAACCCAGCCTTGTTACCACCACATAAGCGCATGGAATAAAGCTGCAGGAATATAAAATGCCCCAAACTATCAGCCTTAACACAAGTCAGTTTTGAAAATAATTAGTGCAATGTCTTTTTTTCAAACAAAGAAATACTGTCACAAAGCAAATGCCCCCACTTGTCTGCAGGACTTGGAAAGTTATCCTTTAATACACACCCACACTGAACTGAAATTTCCAGGGAGTCATCCCGGATATCCACTGGGATGAGGTGTGTTCCTATCAAGATTCTCTTAATTTGTTTTCAGGCACAGATGGAACAAGCTGATACATGACCTTAATTGGCCAGGAGAAATCATAACAAGGTCGCAGGACCACAGAGCAGTAACAAAGTTAAGAAAGGGAATTCTCCCCACTGACCCTCAGCCACCTCCGAGGCTGCATCTCCTCCAGTGGAGGGTGTCCAGTGCCTCCCATTCTGAGCATCTACTGACAGATGGGAGGTACCCAGCTGGATTTCAGGTTGTTTGATTTTTTAAAAATTTGTTTTGGTGTTCAGTGTATTCCCCAGAGAACCTGGGGACATAGACAAAATATGCATAAATGTGGCTTTATGCACTGAGGCATGGATGATTTAATTTTTAAAACTAATTATTAGACTTTTGGACTCTATGGGAGAAGGCG
This sequence comes from Cervus elaphus, assembly GCF_910594005.1. NCBI lineage: Eukaryota > Metazoa > Chordata > Mammalia > Artiodactyla > Cervidae > Cervus > Cervus elaphus. The sequence continues at coordinate 15,417,010 of NC_057846.1, read as the reverse complement.
AGGGTGGAATGATCTGAGAGAAAAGCATTGAAACATGTATATTATCAAGTGTGAAACAGACCACCAGTCCAGGTTGGATGCATGAGACAAGTGCTCAGGGCTGGTGCACTGGGAAGACCCAGAGGGATGGGATGGGGAGGGAGGTGGGAGGGGGGTTCAGGATGGAAAACACATGTAAATCCATGGCTGATTCATATCAGTGTATGGCAAAAACCACTACAATATTGTAAAGTAATTAGCCTCCAACTAATAAAAGTAAAGAAAAAAAAATAATTATTTTTCTAGGGTGTGATTGGGTTACAATATTACATATTTTACTTGTATAGGATTATATTTCAGTTTTAGTATGCCATAGAACTGGTCAACACCAAGAAAGTAGAGGTTTTTCTTTTACCATCCTGTTGACCTATTTTGGGGCTTTCCTGGTGGCTCAGATGGTAAAAAATCCACCTGCAATGCAGAAGACATAGGTTTGATCCCTGGGTAGGGAAGATCCCCTGGAGGAGGGCATGGCAAACCACTGCTGTATCCTTGCCTGTAGAATCCCATGGACAGAGGAGCCATCAGCCATCCCTCTGCTGCTACTGTCTGCTATCAACTGCTCTGTTCTGTGAATATATGGATTTATTTTTGTGCCATTGACTGTCTAATATTTTTCACTTTTTGTGTTCTTTTTCTTTATTTTTAGTGCTCCATATATAAGTAGATTCACAAGGTATTTCTCTTCTAGATGTGTCTATAAGACATGACAGGGTCAAAGGCTGATCCATAACCTTGATTGGGTTAAGAAAAACCTCATTAAGGTCATGTGACCTCAGAGCAGAATAAAAGGCAGCAGGAAAGTGAAATTTCCCACTGATCCTCCTCAGCCACTTTCAAATGGACTCAAGAGTGTCCAGCATCTGCCATTCTGAGCATCTACTGACCAACAGGGGTTAGGGTTAGGGACCAGCCTAGCTGGAGTGCTGCAGAGTGGAGGATTTAAGGTTGTTTTATGTAAATTTGGAGTTCACTTGTCCATTTTGACATTATTTGATATACCTGCTTACTGCTGTTGAGTTGAATAAACTTACTATTATATAAAAAATAAATTTGGCATTCAGCCTGTCCATCAGAGAAATGGGACAGTAGACCAGATATTATTGTGTACTGGTGTGGTTTAAGCAATGGGCTGCTGATACTTTAAATTTTGATTTAATTATTCTTTTCTAGGTTAACACTGGTCACAATATTAGATAAGTTTCACGTGTATAACAATATACTTCAGCTCCAGCATACCATAAAATTGCTTAGCACCAAAAACTTGGGGTTTTTTTGTTACCATTCTGTGGACCAGTTTTACTCATTGGCCATCCACTTGCTGCTACCCTGACATCCACTGCTCTGTTCTGTGAGAATATGTGTTTGTTTTTGTGTCATTTGCTTTCCTCATTTTTTTTTAACTATTTTCTTTTTAAATATATGTTTTGTGTTCCACATTTAAGTGAATTCATAAGCTATTTCTCTTCTAAATGTGTCTTCAAGATGTTGATAAATACAGGGTGATTGCTGTTGTTCAGTTACTAAGATGTGTGACTCTTTTCGACCTCCTAGACTATAGCTTGCTGCTGCTACTGCTAAGTCACTTCAGTTGTATCCGACTCTGTGTGACCCCATAGATGTCAGCCCACCAGGCTCCCCCATCTCTGGGATTCTCCAGGCAAGAACACTGGAGTGGGTTGCCATTTCCTTCTCCAAGACTATAGCTTACCTAACCTTGATTGGTTAAGAAAACCTCATCAAAGTCATGTGAACTTAGGATAGTATAAAGTCAGCATGAAAGGGAAATTTCCCCACTGACTCTACTCAACCACCCTGGAAGGTGCATCTCAGCTGGTGTGTCCAGCACTCATGATTCTGAGCATCTGCTGACAGACTAGAGGTTCACAGCAGACTAGAGCTTCACAGCTGTGTGGTTTAAATTTGGTGTTTGGCTAGTCCCTTGGGGAAATACGACAAGAGTAAAATTATATAGTGATGTGGCTTTAGACAGTGGAACTGATTCTTTAAATTCTTTCAACTTAGTTTTAAGTTTTTTAAACTTAGGTATCATTCCATTATAATATTAGTGAAGTTATAGGTGCACTGCCATACATTTCAGCTTCTGTGAACCACACACCTCCTCAGCACCAAAAATGCAGTTTTCTTCTGTTACCATTTGCTGCCCCATTTTTTCTGAGGCTTCTCTGATTTCCACTACTCAGGTCTGTGTATCTTTGTTATCCTGTCAACATTTTTCTTCCTTAAAATTCTTTTTACTTGTTTTCTTCTTGTTTTTTGTGTTCCACACATGAGTGAAGTTGTGAATTATTTCTTTTTCTTAACATGTCTTCAGATGTGGTTAGACCAAAGGTAATAGATGATGTCACTTGGCTAAGAAACTCTCACCAAGGTCATGTGACCTTGGAGCAGCCTCAGGTCAGCTGGGAAAGCGAAATTCCTCCTTGACTGGTCCTCAGCCACCTTCAAAGCTGCATCTCCCTCAGTGAGGGCATTACTCCCCCACCTCTCTGATCATCCCCTACAGAGAGGAGGAGCACGGCTGGATTTTAGGATAGTTTGCTTTAAATTTGGTGTTCAGCATATCGCTCAGAAAAAGACGTCCGTAGTAAAGATACATAGTGATTTGGCCTGGGAATAGGGTAAGGTGTCTTTATAATTTAAGTTTACAAATTGAGTTAACATTGTGTGTAAGGTTAGATGTGCTTCATTTGTGCTTTACACATCAACGTTTGTAAACCTTACACATGCTCACCACCTGAATTTTCCTCTCTTACTGTCACTACACATTCGATCACTTTACCATTGTGCCTTTACCCCTGTAACCTGCTCACTGGTATTCACTACTCTGCTCTGTATATCTGTGTGTTTCTTTTTGTCATCTGGTTTGTTTCTTTTTTGTTTGTTCTTACTGTTCTACCCGGAAGTGAAGTCCTTTGGTGTTTGCCTTCAGCCTCTGACTTAGTTCATTAGCATCATAACAAGGTCTATCCATGTTCTGGAAAAGAACAAGACCTCAATTTTTTTCTTAAAGGCTGATTAGATTTCCATTGAATATACATGCTATTTTTTTTTCCTTACCCCCTTTTCCCTTGATTGGGAACTATGACAAGGAGCATATTACTTTTGTTTTCTTCTAGGAGGCTTACAATCTTAGGTGTTATCTTCAAATCTTTAATCAACTCTGAGTTGAGTTTTAGGTATGGTGCCAAATAATGATTTAGATTTAGACCGTGATGCTGGGAAAGATTGAAGGCAAAAGGAGAAGGGTGCAGCAGAGGATGAAATGGTTATATTGAATCACCGATTCAATGGACATGACCTTGAGCAAACTGGGAGATTGTGGAGGACAGGGAAGCCTGGCATGCTGTAGTCCATGGTGTCGCAAAGAGTCAGACTCAACTTAGTGAATGAACACACACATACAATGATCTAGATCACTTAATCTCAGTAAATTTGAGAACAGAGGCTGATAAAATACATCCTTCTGAATGTTATTATTATGTGAAGATTCAAATTTTAAGGAACTTAGCATCCTATCTTTCTGATTGATGTGGGACACTGGATAAACAGTTATGAAAACCTGATGGTATTGTCTGTAGGCACTGAAAGCTTAAAAAATTATTTGTTCATCTTTAATTGAAAAATATATTTCACATTATTATTAGCTAGGTAAAAATGAGACACTGAGGATTAAAGATTCAAAAAACAGGAGAGAAGACAATAATTTGGGTAATTGAATTTGTATCTGAAAATTGCCTTCTCTGATGTCATTTGGGAGAGTTCAGTTTTTTTTTAATTATCAAATTAAATAAATATTTTTTATTTTCAAATGCCTATGGCTCAATATTAAATATAGCCTTCTCCTAGCACAGCTATTTATATACATGTGGGAAAATCTTCTCTCACTTTTATCTCCTAGATTGTGATACACATAACCAAAGTCTCTAAACTTAGTCTTTTATGGATGCAAATTCAAAGGCACATTTCTGCCTAAAACTTTTAACAGAGTCCAGGTCCTAATCTGTGAGTGGGTAATCAGGAAAGAATAGAGAAATGTCTAGGCAGAAGTCAAATGAGTCATGACGTTTCATGATCCCCATTTGGGGTCAAGGGGGCATGGATGTCTTGTTTCTCCATGTGAATATGACAGTTTTCTCTTTCTTTTTACAGAAGAAATATAAAAGTTAAGATTGAGGAGAATCTCTAGTATGTGTGGAAGATGGCTGGTCGCTGTGAATGGTAGGGACCCTGCAAACTCATTCAGGATCAGAAAATGAGGAAGCAAATCCTGGGACCAGGGAGGTAGATGGATCCCCACCACAGGAGAAAGACTCCATGGTGAGTGGAGGCTTGGACCTGCAGGGAATCTGTGGATGGCATGGACTGCAGAGACAGGGTTTAGACCTGGAATATTCTGGGTCCATAACTCACTGGTGCATTCCCATCCAAAGATAACTGCCATGGGACCTCATTCCCCAGCAGATCAGGCCATTCAGAGGCTGGGAGGAACCACCTGGGGTCCTTGGGATTATGTCTGGCCTGGCTTCATCCAGATCTTTCAATGGGGCCCTTACTGTTCACCTTAGACCACCAGCCCCTCCTCCTCTGATGCTCCTGATGAAGGCTTTGGGAACCGCAATACTGTAAATATCCTGGCCCCTGAGGGACCATGTCCTTTCTCCAGAACCAGCATTCAGCCCTCTCCATCTGTCCTGGGATTCACTTTGGACTCGTGCCTGTGGTTTCTGCTGACTCACTGACCTGGTTCTTCTCCACCCACAGGTGAAGTGTAAGGACTGTGGAGCCTTTGGGCACACAGCAAGGAGCCTCAGGTGCCCCATGAAGCGCTGGCAAGGGGCGCTGGTCCCCCAGCCCTTGGGGTCCAGACTCGGTAAGGAGAACCTGGAACCTGGAAGCACAGAAGCTGCAGGATCCACTGACCCCAGGGACTCCTAACACGGCTGAGAGAGAGGAGGAAGAAAAGCAGAGGTGTGCAATGGGGAGGTGAGACCCAAGGTCTGGGCTGAAATCTGGAGGCAGTTCCTCTCCTTGTCGACACCGTGCTGGGCCATCTCTAGAAAGGACAGGGAAGCTGGGGAGACAGAGACAGGAGCCTCGTCCTCAGGGGCCACACTTGGGCTCACACTATGCCTGAAGTCATGAAGAAGTGTGGGGAACACACACAACTTTGCACCTGACCGGCCCCAAAGCCATAGAGATGGAGAGACGGGACTTCCTGGGAGACCCTGGAGGGGTCTCTGGAGTCAGGGAAGGACATGGGGGTCTGCACAAAGGCAGAGGGATTCAGGTCTGGTGTCACCCCCAAACTAGGAAAGGGGCTGGGCCACAGCACCGTTGTCCCAACTGTGCCAAGGACACTGGGTTTCTGACACTTGACCTGTTTGTGTTGCAGGAAAGAGAAGCATCAGAGGAAGCTCCTGCAGCGATTTCCCAGGAGGCCCCGCGGTCGGCAGCCACAGAGCTGGAAGGAGGAGCTGGAGCCCGCCACTGCCTGAGGGTCGGTCTCTGCTGGGCCCCCTCTTTAATCGACTGGCCTCAGTCCCTGTCTGTGGGAGGAAACCACTCACATTCTTTCCTGACCAATGTGATCATTTATTTTTCAGATGCTGTTTTTCTCGGTGTCTTCAATTTTGCATTCTTACTTGCATGTGTGGCAAGAAGAAGCTGGCAGTTAAATGGATGTGATTTTATCAGTAGCTTCCATAGTAGAATTCTTTAAGTTAGAATAGGAGTCTATAAATTGTGATTCATCCTCCAAAACTGGACATGAAAACTCATTTTGCCATTAAGGCGCCTGCAAAACATCAATCTGTATACAGTCTCAAGAAGAAGGTATACCAAAAGCTTGCTTCCCCTTTCTTAACAAGAGCCATTGTTAGAATATTTCCATTTGCCATTTGATGTATAAATCAAGGTCACATGAGCACCCTGATGTTGAGTATCTTCAGTTCAGTTCTCTTCAGTCGCTCAGTCATGTCCGACTCTTTGCGACCCCATGAATCACAGCACGCCAGGCCTCCCTGTCCATCACCAACTCCCGGTGTTTACTCAAACTCATGTCCATCGAGTTGGTGATGCCATCCAGCCATCTCATCCTCTGTCGTCCCCTTCTCCTCCTGCCCCCAATCCCTCCCAGCATCAGGGTCTTTTCCAATGGGTCAACTCTCCGCATGAGGTGGCCAAAATACCGGAGTTTCAGCTTCAGCATCAGTCCTTCCAATGAACACCCAGAACTGATCTCCTTTAATACGGACTGGTTGGATCTCCTTGCAGTCCAAGGGACTCTCAAGAGTCTCCTCCAACACCACAGTTCAAAAGCATCAATTCTTCTGCGTTCAGCCTTCTTTACAGTCCAACTCTCACATCCATACATGGCCACTGGAAAAACCATAGCCTTGACTAGACGGACCTTTGTTGGCAAAGTGATGTCTCTGCTTTTTAATATGCTATCTAGGTTGGTCATAACTTCCTTCCAAGGAGTAAGCGTCTTTTAATTTCATGGCTGCAGTCACCGTCTGCAGTGATTTTGGAGCCCCCCCCCAAGTAAAGCCTGTCGCCTGTCACTGTTTCCCCATCTATTTTCCATGAAGTGATGGGACCAGATGCCATGATCTTAGTTTTCTGAATATTTAACTTTAAGCCAACTTTTTCACTCTCCTCTTTCACTTCCATCAAGAGGCTTTTTAGTTCCTCTTCACTTTCTGCCATAAGGGTGGTGCCATCTGCATATCTGAGGTTATTGATATTTCTCTTGGCAATCTTGATTCCAGCTTGTGCTTCCTGCAGCCCAGCATTTCTCATGATATACTCTGCATATAAGTTAAATAAGCAGGGTGACAAAATACACCTTGATGTACCCCTTTCCCTATTTGGAACCAGTCTGTTGTTCCATGTCCAGTTCTAACTGTTGCTTCCTGACCTGCATATAGGTTTCTCAAGAGGCAGGTCAGGTGGTCTGGTATTCCCATCTCTTTCAGAATTTTCCACAGTTTATTGTGATCCACACAGTCAAAGGCTTTGGCATAGTCAATAAAGCAGAAGTAGATGCTTTTTCTGGAACTCTCTTGCTTTTTCGATGATCCAGTGGATGATGGCAACTTGATCTCTGGTTCCTCTGCCTTTTCTAAAACCAGCTTGAACATCTGGAAGTTCATGGTTCACATATTGCTGAAGCCTGGCTTGGAGAGTTTTAAGCATTACTTTACTAGCGTGTGAGATGAGTGCAATTGTGAGGCAGTTTGAGCATTCTTTGGCATTGCCTTTCTTTGGGATTGGAATGAAAACTGACCTTTTCCAGTCCTGTGGCCACTGCTGAGTTTTCCAAATTTGCTGGCATATTGAGTGCAGCACTTTCACAGCATCATCTTTTAGGATTTGAAATAGCTCAACTGGAATTCCATCACCTCCACCAGCTTTGTTCATAGTGATGTTTTCTAAGGCCCACTTGACTTCACATTCCAGGATGTCTGGCTCTAGGTGAGTGATCACACCATCACGATTATCTGGGTCGTGAAGATATTTTTTGTACAGTTCTTCTGTGTATTCTTGCCACCTCTTCTTAATATCTAATTCTTCTGTTGGGTCCATACCATTTCTGTCCTTTATCAAGCCCATCTTTGCATGTAATGTTCCCTTGGTATCTCAATTTTCTTGAAGAGATCTCTAGTCTCCCATTCTGTTGTTTTCCTCTACTTCCTTGCATTGATCACTGAGGAAGGCTTTCTTATCTCTTCTTCCTATTCTGTGGAACTCTGCATTCAAATGGGTATATCTTTCCTTTTCTCCTTTGCTTTTCACTTCTCTTCTTTTCACAGCTGTTTGTAAGGCCCCCTCAGACAGCCATTTTGTTTTTTTGCATTTCTTTTCCATGGGGATGGTCTTGATCCCTGTCTCCTGTACAGTGTCACAAACCTCCATCCACAGTTCATCAGTCACTCTATCAGATCTAGTCCCTTAAATCTATTTCTCACTTCCACTGTATAATCATAAGGGGTTTGATTTAGGTCATACCTGAATGGTCTAGTGGTTTTCCTTACTTTATTCTATTTGAGTCTGAATTTGGCAATAAGGAGTTCATGATCTGAGCCACAGTCAGCTCCCAGTCTTGTTTTTGCTGACTGTATAGAGCTTCTCCATCTTTGACTGCAAAGAGTATAATCAATCTGATTTTGGTGTTGACCATCTGGTGATGTCCAAGTGTAGAGTCTTCTCTTGTGTTGTTGTAAGAGGGTGTTTACTATGACCAGTGTGTTCTCTTGGCAAAATTCTATTAGCCTTTGCCCTGCTTCATTCCGTACTCCAAGGCCAAATTTGCCTGTTACTCCAGGTGTTTCTTGACTTCCTACTTTTGCATTCCAGTCCCCATATAATGAAAAGGACATCTTTTTTGGGTGTTAGTTCTAGAAGGTCTTGTAGGTCTTCATAGAACTTTTCAGCTTCTTCAGCATTACTGGTTGGGCCATAGGCTTGGATTACCATGACATTGAATGGTTTGCCTTGGAAATGAACAGAGATCATTCTGTCTTTTTTGAGATTACATCCAAGCACTGCATTTCGGACTCTTTTGTTGACCATAACAGCTACTCCGTTTCTTCTAAGGGATTCCTGCCCACAGTAGTAGATATAATGGTTATCTGAGTTAAATTCACCCATTCCAGTCCATTTTAGTTCACTGATTCCTAGAATGTCGATGTTCACTCCTGCCATCTCCTGTTTGACCACTTCCAATTTGCCTTGATTCATGGACCTAACTTTCCAGGTTACATATTGCTCTTTACAGCATCGGACCTTGCTTCTATCACCAGTCCCATCCACAACTGGGTGTTGTTTTTGCTTTGGCTCCATCCCTTCATTCTTTCCGAAGTTATTTCTCCACTGCTCTCCAGTAGCATATTGGGCACCTACTGACCTGGGGAGTTCCTCTTCCAGTATCCTATCATTTTGCTTTTTCATACTGTTCTTGGGGTTCTCAATGCAAGAATACTGAAGTGGCTTGTCATTTCCTTCACCAGTGGACCACATTCTTTCAGACCTCTCCACCATGACCCGTCCGTCTTGGGTGGCCCCACACGGCATGGCTTAGTTTCATTGAGTTAGACAAGCCTGTGGTCCTGTGATCAGCTTGGCTAGTTTTCTGTGATTACGGTTTCAGTGTGTCTGCCCTCTGATGCCCTCTCTCAACACCTATCGTCTTACTTAGGTTTCTGTTACCTTGGACGTGGGGTATCTCTTCACGGCTGCCCCAGCAAAGTGCAGCCGCTGCTCCTTACTTTGGACGAGGGGTATCTCCTCACGGCGCCCGTCCTGACCTTGAACGCGGAGTAGCTCCTCTAGGCCCTCCCCCGCACAGCCGCCTCTCCTTGGATGTGGGGTTGCTCCTCTCGGCCGCCGCCCCTGACCTCGGACGTGGGGTAGCTCCTCTCGGCTGCTCCTGTGCCATCGCAGGCTGGCGCTCTCGGTCGCCGCCCCTGACTTTGCTATACCAAGTGTTGAGTATCTCATCATATAAAATTAATTCCTATGAGGTGTTTTAGTGGATGAAGAGGAGGTTCTTACACCTGGCCTCTCTGTGTGGTTTTCTCCTACAGTACCCAAACATGCCCCTGCTTATCCACACATCCAAGAGGAAATCTCTCCTGGATCCAGGTCACCCAAGAGGGTCACCGACCAGGAAAGATGATGTGAAATCCACCCTCCCCGCAGTGCCTCTCATTGGAGGGAATTTGGTCCAGGCCTCCAGGCAAGAGATCTGTCCAGACCCCCCCCACCCCGACGTGTGAACCCCCCAAAGAAACCTAGACTCAGCCCTGTCCAGACCCCCCCCAGAGAGCACTCTGGCAGCAGATCTGGGGGCCTTCCTGAATCTCCCTCCTCCACCCAGCAGCACAGCTGGACATGGACCGAGAGTGGCAGCCCGTGTATCCAGGAAGACACCTGCCCAGGGGCAACGCTTTGACCTCCAGCCTCCACCGGACAGATCTCCCTCCAGGAGCGCCCTCGCCATCTCCGCAGCCCACCCCCCGCCCATCATCCGCGTCCCGGGCCGGCCTCTCAGGATGCTCTTCCTGAGAGAGGGTGAAGGCCGGTGGAGCTGCCGGTACACGGCGCCCCCCTCTCCACGGCCTGCGGAGCGGCCAGCCCCTCCTGCTCAGAGCCCTTCCGTTGACCAGGAGCCCGAGAGACACGCTGTCCCCAGGCCCCGGAGCGTCCTCTACGACGACCTCCAGGTGTCTTCTTCCTCTGAAGAGAGCGACTGGGACGAAGACACCAGTGGCAACTGAGACTCTTCCTCTAGCCCCAGATGCCCCGATGTGACTGTGACTCTGGCGGGTGGGGTGGGTGTTACAGGGAGCGGCGGTTCCCGGTGAAGCAGGACTCCCCGCCCTGGTGGGCGAAACAGCAGGGGGACCGGAGCACCCTGGGGACACAGCTGCCCACTCTGCACTGTCTCCTCATGGAATCCGAGTCTGTCACAGGGCACTTATCAAACTGAATGTCAAGCTGTCAGCCTAAATCTATTATAAGCAATTGAGGCAAATTCTAGGAGTAACTTTTAACCATTGTGTAGATAGGGAGTGATGATACTATCTGTACCTGATGGTAGTATCTGTATCTGAACATTTGTAACCTGCCTAAAGACCCTGACTCTGCTCTGCAGAAGATCAGCTGTGCCCTGTCCTGAGATGAGTCTATAAATCATGGTGGGAGACATCCATGTCTGTGTTTATGTTTTTTTAAGTGTTACTATAAAGTTTGTTTTAAAATTTTCTTTCTATATTTATAGAAATTTCTTTGTCTATTTATTCTTGTATAGAATATACAAGAAAAACCACACAATCATCTCAAGAGATGTAGAAAGATCATTTGGCCACATTCAACATCCTTGTCAGGCAGGCCCTGCACCCAGCCCCAGCAGGGCCTTCCTTCTGCCCTAAATCAAATTTGCATAATCACCTCTAGGTCACAATCCATTATATATGGATTTAATATACTATTACATATTACAGACTGTTGGATGTAATATACTATTTATTAAGAATTTTTGTATCTATGCTCATGCGGAAATTTGAGGTTTCCTTACAATGCATTATTGGATTTTGTTATCATGTAATACTGGTATGAAAATAGTTGGTATGAAAAAATAGTTTGAATAAGTTCCCACCTTCCTTTTTAATGATAATTTTGGTAGAACTGATATAATGTCTCCCACAAATTTTATAAAATTTACCATAGAATAAAAAATTTTCTTTCAATTTTAATAAAGTTCTACCATATAAGACATGTTTTATGTGGTTTTTATCTCTAAGCCTTGAAGAGGATCTGAATATTATTTTTACTCAAGATAGATTTTATAATTGAGGGAAAGAGGAGCTTCAGAGGACCTTATTAAAAACACAGAATCAGGCCCTCCCAGACCCCCACATACGCACATTAACAATGCACCGTGTGAGTCCCCTGCGTAGAGAATGTGATAAGCAGTTGTACTGGTTTATTCTCACTCTGGCCACACTGGACTCAGTTGGTGAGTTGCAATGTGTACATACGCCCGGATCCTCCTTACAAGTAGAGCTGGTTGTCTGTTCTGAGACCTGGGCACTGGGCTTGCCGCTGCTCTGAGGTCATCAAACGAGCGGCAGAGTTTGAGAATCACCGGAGGTGGTGGGCAGAGATCACCCACCTCACTGGCTGCCTCTCTTCTCCAGCAGGAAAAGACCTGAGTAGGTCCAAGAACAGCCACTGAGCCGTGTGGAGAGGACTTCCTAGGAAGAGCAAACTGTGCTCCTTCCTTCCTACAGAGCGACGGTTGGGGGAATGTCTTCATTCTGCAGAGCCCTGCATCTCAAGGGCAGGGAGCTGCTGGCTGAAGGCACAAGGGGATGAAACTATCAGACAGCCGGCACATTGGGGCCGTGCCCAGACCTCCCAAAACTTCTGAGACGGTCTTTCTCTGTGACCTGGGTCACAGCCTATTTCTTTTACTCTCTTGTCTCAGGATCTAAATCCTCCTCAGTACATTCTTAGATTCTCACAAAACAAAACATCGTCTGATCTTCAACTTTGTCATTTCAAAGGCTCTGAATGGGCCTGAGAAATGCTCTATTTTATGGGATCCTCTGAGCATCACAGGAATAGAAAGGAGGCGTCTGTCAGAGAAGCCAGGTGGGATTGGAATTATCAGGGATGGGCTGATATTCTTGGACTTGCACGTCCAGGGGGCAGGGCTTCAGGACACGGGACGATTTTAGTGAGACGGCACAGATCTGGGCTCCATCAGAACAAGTGCTGTCAGCTGTGAGAATATGGTGGTCCTCCATCCACCCAGGTGAAGGCACACAGCTCATTAGCTACACTTGACCCAAAATATTCAGAGTAAGCAAAGAGGGGTTCAACAATCTCCTACTTTCAAAACAAAAATAATCTTTCAAATAGCCCAGGGAGGAAAGATAATGAAAAGTGTGAAATGACAATATATTTATAAAAAGTGAAAAAGTATGTGATGCTATCTAGATTTTTAAAAAGGTATTTGTCTTAGAAGACACAAAGAGGAAATAATTGACCCTTCAGAAGTATACATTTTTTTCTAAGTTCACCCTGAAGGTGGGGGTGATACTGCTCTTGGCTTTCTAGACAGTGTCAGCACCTCCCCCTACCTTCTCAGTATTTCCTACATCAGCTCAGAAACAGGGAGCCAACACTGCCACAAACTGAAGGGCACTTATGGCACCCTAGGGGCATTTAGGGACCCTAGGACCCCTTGCGACTCTGGACACATTCTCAGTCCCCTCGCTGGCTCAAGAAGTTCTGTTACTGCCCTAGAAGGCACAGAGGTGCCAACTGACCTGTTCCGCAACCACAGATTTGTCTAAGTCCCATAGGAAGCCCTCATGTTGAATAAATCAACTACAAAGTCATCCATAATAAGGAAAAAAAGATGGATACTATTACTAATAAATACTAATAAAATAATGATGAATGCTTCTAATAAAATAATAACGACCAACAATGGTAACAAAAGTTGAAGGCCATCATAAAGATAACAGTACCACCACTATCAATAACAATAAAAATAAACCCTAAGATCATGGGAGATTAGAATAGAGACTCTCCTCTACAGATGACAAGGTACCAATTTCTGGCCTCGTAGAATATTTGAGCTTCATAGTCCAAGGTCTGCACAAAGGGAAAAAAAAAAAAAGGCAAAATGATGCAGCAAAGGGAAATAAAAAACCATGGAGGAGGAGGACACAGATGAACTTGGGAATTCTGGCACAAACCCCAGAAGACAAGTCCTGCAGGGTTGTCCTAAGGGACAGCGACAGAGGGACTTTGGTGCTGAGACTGCCTACCCCTCCATCCCCACCCATTTCAGAAGTTCCACCCAGGAAGTGCATGCACAGAGTGCAGGACCCCAGACCCACACCCAGTGTGCAGAAGCTCCAGCTACACCCACAGGAAGCCCCACCATCATCTCAGCCCTCACACTTAAGTGCCCTCTGCCAGCTCTTCCTTCAGAACCCTGGGGGTCCAGACAGCTGGCTTCTGGATATCTCAGCAGGGGGCTACAGGCAAGTGTCAGCAACAGTTGGTTCTGAACCAACAGGGGGCAGCAGAGGCCATCACCAGTGGCTCTAGAACTCTGACTTATCTACACTTGCTCAGGCTGAAGGTCACCATGCCTTTGCCTCTCAGCACAGCTCCATTTCCAGGTAAGTGTTCTTGCCATTTACTTAAGCACTCAGATTAAAACTATGGGCTACTCATATGTGCCCACTTTAATTATAAATGTCATCATGGTCCCGTGCTTTGTCTCTCATTCTTCTATACATGCACTCTGCTTTAGTCCGGAAGCTCAATTAGCCTTTATTACTGCAACAGCTTTCTTCTAAATAGATTGCTCTGTCAATTTAGTTACTCCTCCTGGCCAGATTTGTTTATAAATATGGACTCTAACTTGGCACAGATTAAGGTGTGCAATTTACCTTTGTGTGCTGCCTACAGGCACGCACACACACATACACACCTAGATACACACAGAATGTTGGTGTCAGTCATAAAAGCCAACCACAAGATTTACTCAGACAAGAGCACTTGGGATACTCTAATGTAAGAGCGAGAAAGGAGCTGAGAGATGATCTAAGGTGACATTTTCCACTGAGTATTCCAGAATACACTCCAGAATTGGTAACTGGGAACCATGTTAAAAATGCAGACATCCAGGCTCCACTGCACCATACCAAACTAAAACTTCCTAGAGTGGGTCTAGGTGTCTGCATCTTGAAGCAGCTTTCCCAGTTGTTTTCATGCATGACCGAGTGTCTCTTGATCAAGGTGCAGCAGACCTGAATCTATGCAGGTGCTGCTGAGACTCCAGGAAGACGGCTTTCTGCCGATGTCTGGACCTCTAGTGAGGGGCTGGCCTAGAGACTTGGAACTGAACCCTGACCTCCTGCCTCCATGTTCAGAGGTATGTCCATTTCCCTGCCCCACCAGCGTCTGACCTGCTGAGGTTCTGAGAGTAAATGACCACAGGATTCAACTTCCTCCTCAGCCCTGAGGAGCAAAGCCTGGTCTCAGCAGCAAGCTCACAGCTCACTGGAGGCAAGTGTCTGGGAAGCAAATTCACATGCGTGTCCTGAGTACATTGTGAGCAGAGCACCGTGGGCCTTCCGACCCGGAGGGAGAAGGCGACTGACCGTGAGGATGGCCCGTAAAGCCCGGAAGAGCTCACTAATGTCTAGTCACTGAGGAAGCCATTCCTGCTCATTGGACCTGAACACAGACGGCTCCTCGCTCAGACCCTTTCATCCGGGGCCAAAGCATTTGTAGCTCGTGTTCCCATTTAACACGGTTTTCTGGTCCAAAGTGCGCGCCCACAGGCTCCCAATGCTCTGAGTGTCCCACGAAAGGAGGATTCTCCGGCTTCCTGCGAAGGCCGCTCCGGGCTCAGAACAGCTCTGCGCGGAGCCCTAATGAGGCGGAGGAGCGCGGACATCCGGCCCCGCCGTCCCGCAGGCGCCGGAGCCGCGGGCGGAAGCGGCCTCTGCCTCTTGGAGACGAAGCCAGGCCGTGTCCTCTCTCCAGCATGACCGCTGCTGTCCCCGTGTTCACCGTTCTCTTCTTTATAAGCCACGTTCCACCAGGTAACAACAACAACAAAACCTTGCCTGACGCCTTGGTAAGAGTAGAGCGCCTGAGACCTTGAGCAGATCCAGGGATCAGAGCAACGTCGCCATCACCTCTGCCTGAGGAGGTGGGAAACCTCCTGGGAAACCTGGAAAGACCCGCAGCCTCCTGACTCAGTCATTCCCCACAGACTCTCAGTTAGACAACACGAGGTCAAGGGTGTTTCAAGGGTGTTTCAAGGGCTTGAAAGAAACCCTCCTGGCTCCAGCACCGAAGATCAATTATTTAGGCAAGTTTACTAGCAGTTTCTAGATCTAGGTAACAAAAACCAAGGCATTATTCTGCTAAATTTGGTCTCCAAAATTCCTCTACTTTCAGCAAAAATTAGTATCCTAGGATACTGATATAAGAGCTATGCCAAAGCTACAGGGGCCCAGGCAGGGGGATTGGTGAGGGTCTTCTTGAAAGGCCTGTTCTGAGTCTAAGAGGCCACTAGCCCATTGCCCCTTAACACTGCTGGTCTCCTGGCTTGATGATGTCCCCAAAGGCTCCATCCCAACCCTGGGCTTCCTCTTCCTTTTCAACATCTGTTCTCCTGGAATAGAACTTAAACACAGGGATGAAGATGGCACTGCGGTGGATGGAGTCTATCCACCTGCATGCTGTGTGGTGTGCCAGCACCCATCACAGGGGCAGGCACAGATGTTTATCTCCAGGACGTGTTGATCTAAGGAGGCATGAGCGACTCCCTGCTCTACGTCAACAAGAATGTCTTATCTTTTCCTGAAAATTTGGGGTCTCAGTGCTGGGAAGGAGTCCGAAGGTACACAGATGGGTGAATGTGGACAGTCCCCATGTAAGGAGCTGTAATCCCAGCCCTCTCATTTGTCTCAGGTCCCTTGTGGAGCGTAGGGCAGTGGGTATATTTCACAGACAGGCAAAATGCATGTGTGTGTACACACACACATACAGAGAATGTTACTATTCTGGGAATAGGGGAAATGCAGATGAAAACCGTGAATACACAGCCTTACTTAGCACTAATCTGATCCCATAATTTTCCTTCCAAAGCCTGCTCCAACCATCAGATTCTTTGAGGCTTTAGTGCTTTGAGTTCTCATCCCCTGGGACACTTAATGCTGCCTTTATTTCAGTCATGTTTTATTTACCTCTGTCTCTCACTTACCAAACCTCTTTTTCATCCTCGGGCCAAAGCTATACTTTGAGAGCTAGTTGACTCTTCCCTGGACTGTCTAGCTACAAAGATGACTGGACCATGATATCTTGGAAGTCAAGGGCCATCATATTTTTTTTTTCCTTTCGAAGCCTGCTCCCCAGTAAGGGCCTCCCATTCAGTGGATGCATCAGTTCAGTTCAGTTCAGTTCAGTTGCTCAGTCATGTCCGACTCTTTGTGACCCCATGAATTGCAGCACACCAGGCCACCCTGTCCATCACCAACTCCCAGTGTTTACTCAAACTCATTTTCATCGAGTCAGTGATGCCATCCAGCCATCTCATCCTCTGTCGTCCCCTTCTCCTCCTGCCCCCAATCCCTCCCAGCATCAGCATCTTTTCCAATAAGTCAACTCTTCACATGAAGTGGCCAAAGTACTGGACTTTCAGCTTCAGCATCAGTCCTTCCAATGAACACCCAGGACTGATCTCCTTTCGGATGGACTGGTTGGATCTCCTTGCATTCCAAAGGACTCTCAAAAGTCTTCTCCATCACCACAGTTCAAAAGCATCAATTTTTCGGCGCTCAGCTTTCCTCACAGTCCAACTCTCACATCCGTACATGACCACTGGAAAAATCATAGCCTTGACCAGATGGACCTTTGTTGGCAAAGTAATGTCTCTGCTTTTTAATATGCTATCTAGGTTGGTCATAACTGTCCTTCCAAGGAGTAAGTGTCTTAATTTTATGGCTGCAGTCACCATCTGCAGTGATTTTGGAGCCCCCAAAAATAAAGTCTGACACTGTTTCCACTGTCTCCCCATCTATTTTCCATGAAGTGATGGGACCAGATGCCATGATCTTAGTTTTCTGAATGTTAAGCTTTAAGCAAACTTTTTCACTCTCCCCTTTCACTTTCATCAAGAGGCTTTTTAGTTCCTCTTCACTTTCTGCCATAAGGGTGGTGTCATCTGCATATCTGAGGTTATTGATATTTCTCCCGGCAATCTTGATTCCAGCTTGTGATTCTTCCAGCCCAACATTTCTCATGATGTACTCTGCATATAAGTTAAATAAGCAGGGTGACAATATACAGCCTTGATGTACTCCTTTTCCTATTTGGAACCAGTCTGTTGTTCCATGTCCAGTTCTAACTGTTGCTTCCTGACCTGCATATAGGTTTCTCAAGAGGCAGGTCAGGTGGTCTGGTATTCCCATCTCTTTCATAATTTTCCACAGTTTATTGTGATCCACACAGTCAGTGGATGCATAGCAAATATCAATTAGTGATTGTTTTGTGAACAGTAAAGAGTTAAATTCAATTTAATCTACTTGATTTTCCTTTGAATTCAATTGACTTTTGTTGAATTGCTACAAATGCCCTACACTGACTTGAAACTATTCAAGAGCTGGCTTTTGTGTTCTGGAATAGAAAAATCTAGAAGTGCTGGTTTTGAGACCCTTTTTAATGCCAGCAAAGAGTTTCAGAAACTGTCTTGGGAAAGGTGCTCTTTGTTACATATGGAGACTGCTGAGATGAAACTGCTTTCGAAAATGAACCCCTCCTTGTGTGTGACCCATCTCCAGAACACTAATATATTAGGGCATAAGTCAAATACAGTTCAATGTTCTTAACAAGCATGTGGGTTCAGCCCTTGAAAGTGAAAGTGATAGTCGCTTAGTTGTGTCTGACTCTTTGTGACCCCATAGACTATAGCCTGCCAGGCTCCTCTGTCCATGGAATTCTCCAGGTAAGAACACTGGGGTTGGTAGCCCGTCCCTTCTCCAGGGAATCTTCCCAACCCAGGGAAGATCTTCCCAACCCAGGGATTGAACCCAGGTCTCCTGCATTGCAGGCAGATGCTTTACCGTCTGAGCTATTAGGGAAGCCCCAGAATAATGGAGTGGGTAGCCTATCCCTTAAGAACTCAATGTACACAATGATTCCGGCTTTCCAGATTCCTGGAAGAGCAGCACCAGGGAGAGAAGCAGTGAGTGCTCCCTCGTGATGCAAGAAATGCTGACATGGGCACTATCTGCATATTACGTAGGTAGGAATATCGCTCCCTTCCCCCAGAAGTATATCCTCTCTAATCATTTCCTTGTGTACATTATCTTTTGGATCGTATTTCAGTTCCACTTCTGAAAAATACACAAACACACAGCTACACAAAATACACAACACACACACACAAATACACAAAAGACAGCTTTCTCTAAAAAGTTTTTTCAACTTTAGGAAAATAAGCAGTACAAGATTCATAATAAATAAAAACTGACTTCTGCCATCAGTGTCAGGAGATGACAGGCAGTGAGAAAGACGGGAGGAGCTTTGATGTTTGTGAGCCCTGGAGCAAGGGCAGGGCTGCCCATGGCTAGCCTATCTTTTAATAGATCAACTCAATATTGGCCGATTTTACCAGAATGCCCCCAATCCGAATTTTATGTGAAAGCAGATTTTTAAGGGGCTTTCCTGGTGGCTCAGGGGTAAATAATCCACCTGGTAATGCAAGAGACATGGAATCATTCTCTGGGTCAGGAAGATTCCCTGGAGGAAGAAATGGCAACCCACTCCAGTATTCTTTCCTGGAGAATCCCATGGGCAGAGGAGCCTGGTGGACTACAGTCCATGTGACAAAAAGGAATCAGACATGACTTAGGGACTGGGAAACAGACAGTCCCTATTTTTAAGACATAGAATAACAATGAAAAATCTATACAAGTCTGTTTCCAGATACTCCCTCCTCCCATGTAATTCAATAAAATTCAAGGAGACCTGTAAACAGTAACCATCAGCCTCTTCTCTGTGCAGACAGAGCCAGTTTCAAGAAGGTCTGTGAGCATCCAAATAGGTCCTGCCAGGAATTCTGCCTTAACTCAGAAATCCATTTTAGGTGATGTCTGGATGGCCAACGATGCTGCTTGCCCATGGTGAACATACTTCAAGTCGACTGCACTACACCCAGAGTGCACTGAAGCCCTCCTGAAGTTTTCTGTTTGTTTAGATGTTTTATTCTCACTCTCTTGTGCTGGTCAACTAAAAAGATGCACAACTTGACAGTTGCAATTTAAGTTTTATTTTGGTGCAAAATGAGGACTGCAACCTGGGAGACAGCACCTCAGATAGCTCTGAGAGACTGCTGCAAAGAGACAGAGGGAGAAGGTCAATATATAAGATTTTGGTGAACAGGGGGTTCAGTACAATCAAGCACTCATTTTACAAAAGGTTTTCTGCTAGTTGTGAGGAGCTGATATCATTATGAAGGTATTTAGTGCTTTTTTAGATATGAGGAGATGCAAGGGTTGGGATCATAAAATCAGTTCCTGAAAATATCTATCTAAAGACCTGTTCCACCAGATTTCCTGGAGCACAGAGTGCCTCACTCCACCCTGGACTCCCTCAGCAGATGTTGAAGGTCAACAGCTGCAGCAGCACAGAGTTCAATCTCCACAAAGGCAGATGGCAAATGCCCTACTTGTTATTCAGTTCCTGGCAAATGCTCTTGGCAAGTGCCAATATGCAGTTGACCAGCAACTGCCAATTTGTAGTTGACATTCTCTTTCACTCTTATCTCTCTTCTGTCTTTCTTCTCACAGGGATTCTTAGTGAGTTCTCAATAAGCAAAGAACACAGAACCTGTTCGAAGAATCCTGTGATGTATCCTCACACTTGGCCGTGGTTTGGTTTCCATCTTTTTATCTGGCCTGGATGAGCTCCAATTGGGGGCAGGAACTCTCTCATCTCCTATTTTCAGCTGGCCCTGCAGCCCTCTGCCCTTCATCTGGGGAGAGGAATCCCTTTTCTGACTTAGAGAATGCACCACTTCACTCCATGCAGCCTCATGGGGTCTCCCTTCCTGACAATAGGGCAGCTCACAGGAAATCTTCCTGGACGTCACCAGCAAGCTGAATCATGGACAGAATGACAACCAGATAAAAGACAAGTTCTTCTCACACCCTCTTCACAGCCAGTGCTCTGGGTCCCCGCTCTTTCCACATCTTCAACAACACTTTTTCTCTTTTATTTTTTGACAATAGCCATGCTAACAGGTGTGGATGATATCTCCTTGAATGCAAGATTTGACTTGCATTTCCCTGATGAGTAGTAATGTTCAGCAATTTCTCATGTAACTATTAGCCTCTGATATGACTCCTTTAGAACAATGTCTATTTAGGTCCTTTGCCCAGTTTTTTAACACACATATTTATCACTGAATAATTAGCACAGTAATTCATAATCAACTGAGATAGTTAGAATTTTTTTGCATATGTGATACAAATTGTTAAGATCTACTCCCTTTTCAACTTTCAATTATACAATAAAATGTTAACTATACATAGCAGGGTGTATATTAGATCTCCAGAATTGTTAAGTAGTTAGAATAGGAAAAAGGAGTCCAAAATGGCAGTGATTAAAAGGAAAAGAAAGGAAAAAGCCCGTGAAAATAGAACAAAAGAAAATCCAAGGACCGGAGGGAGAACCTCATGTGAAACAAACAGCCTTCCTGGCTAGCCCAATTTATATAGGGCAGGCTCAGGGGAAGGAGATCAAACATATAAAAAGAGGAGCCAAGATTGGGCCTTTCCTTTGGGGTCAGCCCACCCTCATGCTTCGAGAGTGTACTTTCCTTTGCTTGTTGAATAAAATTCTGAGCTTTAATTGAGCTGTAACTGGACCACCGTTTCAAATCTTTGCTGTGGTAAGACAGAACTGAGGAAATTACACAGCCCCCCTGACAGAACTTATTCATCTTATAGCTGGAAGTTTGTATCCTCTGACCACCTTCATCCATTCACCTGACCCCCCCCACAACCACCAATCTACTTGTGGTTTCTATGAGTTTGAATTTTTTTTTTCAGATTCCATATTTAAATGAGATCATATAGGATTTGTCTTTCTCTGACTCACTTCAGTTAGCATACATTCTCAAAGTTCATCCATGGATTTCTTTCTTCTTTTTCATGACCAACCAATATTTCATTCAGGGACATCTTTTCATTTATTTATGTCTTCTTCAATTTCTTTATTATTGTCTTCTAGTCTCAGTGTATAAGTGTTTCAATTCTTTGGTTAAATGTATTCCTAAGTATTTTATTGTTTTAGATGTTATCACAAAGACAATTTTTTTCCTAAATTTTCAGATAGTTCATTTTTAGCATATAGAAATACAGCTGTTTTGTATGTTGATTTTGTATTCTGAAACTTTACTTAGTTCATTTGTTAGTTCTAACAACCATTTATGGAGTCTTTAGGGTTTTCTATATGTAAGATCATTTCATTTGCAGAGACTGTTTTAAAAAGAAAACTACCATATGATGCAAGAATTCTGCTTCTGGGTTTTTTTTTAAGGAAGTAAAAATGCTAATTCAAAAAGATATCTGCGCTCCCATATTCATTGCAACATTATTCACAATAATCAAGATAGGAGAAAAACCTAAGTGTCCACTGATAGATGAACAAATAAAGAAAATGTGATATATATTAGATGTATGATGAAATATTAAGCCATAAAAAAGAAGGAAATCCTGCCATGTGTGACAACATGGATGGACCTTGATGGCATTATGCTATGTGAAATAAATTAAATACTGTATGGCCTCATTTATATGTAGAATTCAAATGAGAAAAAAAAAAGGCAATGAACTCACAGATTTAGAGAAAAGATTGGTGGTCATTGGAGTGAGGGTGTTGGAGGCGGGTAAAAAGGGTGAAATGATCAAAAGGTATAAAGTTTCAGCTATAAAATAAATAAGTCTTAGGGATATAGTGTACAGCATGGTGAACATAGTAAAAATACTGTATTGTATTATGGGAAATTGCTAAGAGAGTGATCTTAAATTTCTCATTACAAGGAATAAATTTGTAACCATGCTTTGTGATGGATGTTAATTAGACTTGGTGGTGATCACTTCACAATATATAAAAATATTTAATCATTATTTTGTACACCTGAAACTAATATTATATGTTAATTACATTTCAGTAAAAAATCATTTCTTTTTCAGTAATGTATGAGAACAAAAATTCTGTAAGCATATCAATTCAATCCCATTAATATTGCTTAAAAGCTTCCCACAATGACAGCAGAATAAACATTCTTTCTAAGTGTACACTTACCAAAGTAAACCATATTCTGGGCAACAAAACAAGTCTTAACAAACATAAAATTATCCAAACCATGCAAAATACACTCTGACCTTAATAGAATTAAACCAGATTTCAATATTCAGTGCTTGGAAAATTCCCATATATTAGGAAATTAAACAACATGCTTTTAGATAAAAATGGCTAAGCATTTGAATAAAAATAAAATTTATAGTATCCAGACACTTACATAATCAAAGAGCAAATTAAATCTAAAACAAGAAAAGGAAGAGATTAATGTAAATAATAAAAGAAATTAAACAGAAAAGCAACAGAAAACAAAATTGAAATCAAAACCTGGTTCTTTGAAAAGATGAATAAAATTTACAAATGTCTTACCATTCTGATCTGAGATAGAGAGTGAGACAAAAAACACACAGATTACCAATGCCAGCCATGAAAGAAAGTACATTAGATCCTACAGATAGAAGCTGAACAGCCAGACATTATTAGGCATAGCTTTATGTACATAAATCCAACAAGATCAATGAAAATGGGTGAATTCTTTGAAAGAAAAAAACTACCAAAACCTCACTTAAGCAGAAATAGATAAGAAGAGAAGATAGACTATAGGGACAGAAAGATAAGATGTTGTCAGGGGCTGGGAACAGGAGATGTCAGATATAGAAGAATATGACGGGGATTTTGTAGGTGATAGAACTGGTCTAGGTATTGATTGTGGTGATGGTTATACAGCTATATGCATGTTTAAAAACTCATAGAAATGAGCTAAATTTTAATGAAAATAATTCTATTGTGTAAGACACATCTCAATATATCTGACTTAAAAGACAACACAAACGTCAGTTCTGTTGCTTTCTTCAGCTTTTAGAGCTCCCTTTGACTCCTAACAGCTTGTGGCTTCTTTTCCTCAGGCTTTAATGTCAGGATAGAATTCACTTACGAGAACCTGCTGAATTCCTCCACCCAGAACACGGCCTTCCTGAGTGACCACGGCTTCTGCCCCCAGAACCTTCCTGTACCTTTGAGACCTGGCACCACCATGGGGTCAGCTGAAAATCTGGAGGGGTTCCAGTCATGCAGAGAAGTCCTCACATCATCTCTTACGGTCTGAATTATAAAACGGTGGGCCCTGATACTGAGTGATGGAAAAAACCCTGTCTGGCTCTGCTCCTGATGAGTTCATGTAACCCCAATTTTACCTGGGTTCATTCAAAGTCAGCTCCCATCTGATAACCCTACAGCCAAACCTTGGCCTTAAGGAGTGGTCCAAAAGTAGAAGAAAAACAACCCGCATGAGGACTTAGATCCTATAAACCAGACCTCTCACCTGGAGACGCTTTTCTCCCCAGCACACAGTTGCCAATGTCTAGAGATACCTTCAGTTGTGACAACCAGAAAGATGCTACCAGCATCTATTCATAGTAGCCAAGAGGCTACCAGCCAAGGATGCTACTAGACATCTTACAATGACAGAAATGACCTTCAACAAAGCATTATCTGACCCAAAATATCAATAGCGCTGAGGTTGAAAAACTCTGCTACAGGCTTTGACACAACGATAAGAACCAGAAACCAGAAGGTGGTAAATATCCTGCCTCAAGAGCATGTTGTAGCCTCCCTACAAAAGCCCTAAATAGGTATGAGGCACCCACCTACTCCCATAACTATCCTTCAGAATGGTGAGCCTTTAATTCATGGACAGGCAGCATAGGAAAGTGGTTCTTAGATACTCCAGCATAACTGATAGCATTTTTCATTCTTACGTATTGCTTCTCTCTTGTTTTTGCTTCTAGGTCTTTTTCAGGGTCTACCCACCTTCTGGCCCAATTATCATCAGATCCCATTGCCAGAATGAATCTGATTTAGTTCATCCCCAGTTCAATATCCCTCCTTGTATTTCACCCTGGAACATTGTTTCCCTAGGTGACTTAAAATCTAAGAAATGCAGAATGACTTTACAGCATAATCACTTGAAACATCTGCATGTTGAAAAAAAAATCTGACTGCTCGAACTTTCTAACATTGCATCCACTGTGGCGTCACTTCCCCAGAGTCTCTTTGTTCCAGATGCCCCCTCTTTGACACCATGCTTCACAGGAACTCGGGGACCAGGAAGGTGCAGATCGCATTTCCCAGACTCTTTTGCCAATTGGCTTCAAGGACGGACTCTCCAGGGAGAGTTAGAGCTTGGAGAAGGGGGATGGACTTCCTCCCTCAGTTTTGTTCCTGTCACTGTTGCTATAGCAACAATGGCTTGCATCCAGGAGCAGCAGTGGCCTCCTGGGTCCACATTCTCATGGGGCTACAGAACCCATCTCACAATGTCCTCAAACAGGTGTCCGCAACAACTAGTCGATGCCCCTCTTCACAGACCTGAGGACTGACTCTGAAAGGCCTCCCCTCAGGTCTGCAGAGGCACCAGCATGGCTGGGCAGCATGCCCCCTCCTCTGAGGCCTGAGGACCACAGGAGTCCGCCCCTGGCTCCTGGCTTCTTCCATTTTGTTGTCTCACCGAGGGGTGATGTCCACTGCCTGCAGTTGCTTCTGGGTTCCCTCGGCGTTCTCTTTGAACAAATCCTGATGTAAGTTCTCTCTGTAAACCAAAGCCCTACTCTGTTCTGATTGGCTGGATCCTGACTGATAGAACTGCTCCCACTGTTATTTCTCCTGCTGCTGTCACTGATACTATTGCTGCATCATCCTAGAAATCTAGGTAACAGGTCTTGTCGCCTGCTGAGTCTCCTCAGGCATGCCCAACTCTTTGCAATGCTATGGACTGTAGCCCACCAGGCTCCTCTGTCCATGGGGTTCTCCTGGTCTAGTTACTTCACAATAAATGAACCAAGAGTAACACAGACATTTCCCGACTCACAATTGGTAGATCAAGTAGGTGAAAAATACCATTAAGACTTTAGAACAGGCTTCCTTGTTGGCTCGGTGGTAAAGAATCTGCCTGCCAGTGCAGGAGACATGGGTTCAATCCCTGATCAGTGAAGATCCCAAATGATGCAGAGCAACTAAGCCCATGGGCCACAACTATTCAGGCTGTGCTCTAGAGCCCAGGAACCACAACTACTGACCCCACTTGCCCCAACTTTAGAAGCCTGAGCACGCTAGAGCTTGCACTCCTCTGAAACAAGAGAAGCCACTGCAATGAGAAACCTGCTCACCGTAACTAGGGAGTAGCCCCTGTTTGCCACAAATAGGGAAAAGCCCACACAGCAACAAAGACTCAGCACAGTCAAAAATAAATAAAAATATTAAAAAAGACTGCAGAGCAACTAAAACAGCAATTTTAAAGGCAAAATGTGCAAACACTTTCAATTCTAGACATTATAAATGTGAAACAGAACTCAATTTCTATTTTCCATGTAACATAAAGAGGAACTGACTATGTCTTCATCGGCTGACTGCTAAAGTCATCAATCCCCTGCTGGGAGGGTCTCCCCGTAAGGGAACACAGCAGACAGCTCAGATATCCTGACTCTGGGAAACCCATGGCATCAGCTTCTGCTTTCCCATCCATTGAGTTTCCACCACACCATGTACTTTTTTCCCTGGAGATTTCCTGTGGAAGACTGTGTTAACTCTCTTTTGGATAGGCTCTACTAACCATGGAAAAACCGCAGGCCCAGGGGACACCATAAAAGGCCACGGACCTGCCCGCCCAGCGATTACCAGCTTGAGCCATGCTGACGCTCCTTTCCTCCAGCTGCTGTTCACCCGTGAGGCTCCACCTGCTGCTCTCTGCGCTCTTCTTATCCCCTTGACCCTCTTATCCCCAGGTAAAGTGGCGACTGGTTACCTGGGTCCACAGTTCAGAAAGCTGTTGGGAGGGTCAGACAATACCCTGGAATCAGTCTTGCAGATTCATAAACCTCATAGGATGACAATAGGGGAGGATGGTAGAGAGATCATTCCTTCGCTGTTAACCGAATGCTCGATGGCATCACATTCGGCTTTATCCTTACTTTGTTGCTTGGGATGTCTAGGTGAGGCACAGTGACCCATTGGTAGGCAGGTAGATCGGAAAGGATTGAATTCCATCAGCATCTATCGTAATATCTATTCAGTAGGTCAGAAAAAGATGGACAGAGACCTATCGACAGGAGTTAGTGCAGAGGATGTGTCCTGGGGACTCTGTCCTGTAGGTTTGCCTCCTGAGGGAACTGACCAATCAGCGTAATAATGAGCACAACTCTCATTATGGGGGAGGTGTAGCCATGATTATAGACGTAGGACGAACATTTAAAGAATCGGAACTAGACATCTTTGGAAAGTGAAAGAAGCACTTATCACTGTATCAGGACTAAGGCATAACCCAGACTTGTCTCATTTAAACTGGCCACTGGGCCACGCTATATAAATGGCACAGACCCAGGAGAGGGTTTCAGAAAGAGAGTTAGAGTCCCCAGTAAGGGGTAACTGAAAAGATCAAGTGCTGGTCCACATTTTAGGAAGGGCTTCATATGTTAAATAGCATCACACAGAATAGGTACCTCAGCCTAAACCTAGTCCCGCAAAACGAGGCAATTTGGAGGAAAACACAGTTTGGAATACTAATGCATGAGTTCTGTAGGAAGAAAATGATTGGGATGGGAAATGGAGACAGCCACATGAAATATGAGACTCTATGATCTTAAATCCTTAAGGCTAAGAATAAATATAAGACTTTTGAGAGGAGCCCAAAAGACTGTAAGACAAACCATGTACACTGCTCCCCCTTCCTCCCCCTCCTCCCCACAGTAGGTCGTTACCTCTTTGGATTTTAGTTAACTAGCTTTATTTGAGAAACCAGATCACTGGGGCTCTTAAAAAAATTGATCTGTAAACTACTCCACTTGCACTCTTTGTAAAGAACATAATTATTTGCTTACATGGATGAGTCCATATCTTTAGTCCTTGAAGGACCAAACATGTTATTTTTCCATTAATCTGTACCCCTAATATCTTGCCTTCCTGATCTTCTTTCATAATAAATTCATTTACTATACTCAGTCTGCTATGTTCTTATGGTCTCAATAGAGAGTGTGTTTTCTGCAGCCATCCAAAGCTACTGCTGTAAACCTCTTCCCTTCTTTTCTCAGTTCCCGGGTTCCAGTCTTAACCAAACAGCAATGTGCAAAACCCAAGAGTCAGTCCCTGCGTTAGGACTGGTGATCACAGCATTGACCTTCCAGAAAACCCTCCACCTACCCAGTTGACCAATACAGAGGGCCCACTGCTCAAGTTTCAGTTCACAGACTTTTTCCCTTGAAAAAGAGAGTATTTTAGGACATTAACATACCATTTTCAAGAGTAGAAATATTTCAAAGGTATTCTCTAAGGTGTACTTTTACTATAAAAGCAGTAGCTTGAGAGCACTGAACTTGTAATTTTGGCCAAAGTTTAAGTCTTTCTTACAACCTGATTGTGTTTAGTTTATGTCTTTCAGTTATTTCTCAGTTTCTGATGCACTGATGGTACCCTGTGATTTCTGGCACCCCTACACATTCTGTCAAAATGTTACTTACGTCGTTCCCATGGCATCTGGGGAGATATTGAAAGAAGGGTTCAAGTAATCATTGACTTTCCTTCTTATAACTCATGGCATGGTTCAAAAATTTCAAAACTGTATTTATGTAATACTGACTGTGGACATTCTTCTATTTCTGATTTTCATGGGATTGAAGCTATATTTTACTATGAAATATTACTTGGATTTTTGTGTTCAGACAAACTTTAACTTGGTTAAAGCAATACTCTTCTCTTCCTATTTAAAAAATAATGTTTATCAGGTGTCAGTGTTGATTTACTTTTCCATTCTCCCCTTCAAACATATGTTTCAGTTACTTGACCAAGTGAGTATATTGTCTATGTCATTCTGTTACAGTAAACGGGAACATCACCACCAAATTTTAATCTAAAAATATTGACTTATCATTCTTAGCTAGGAATGACCTCAATAGAGAAATATAAATATAATTAATAAGATTACACTCAAAATAACTTATTTAATAGACTTCATCCATTATAAATGGACTTTGTATTATTTCTTGGGTGTTAAAATCTTGACACTATGCAAATTCACAACACACAGGTAAGTCCAAGGTGAAGCTATTAACTATCTGTTTCCTAACTCTTGCTTTAGATAGATTTTTTACTAGAAGCCTAGTTTATTTAGCTCTACAACTAGAGAGCTACTTAGTAAATTAAATTTTCTACCATATAAGTTACTGGGAGGAAATAATGGTCTGGACACAATGACCAATTTTCAGCTTTCTAGTACATTTTACCTTCTTAAGATTTAATTAAAAGGATCATTGAGAAGGTCTACAATTTACTTTTCCTCTGATGGATACACTCCATGATGAAAATTTCCCTGTCCATTGAGTTAGGTAGATCATATCTAATTTGGAAAGAAAAAATAACCTCTACTTCTTTCTGAGATGATTGAAATATGTAGAGATTGAAAGGTTTTCTCTTTAGTTCAGTTCAGTTCAGTTGCTCAGTCCTGTCCGACTCTTTGCGACCCCATGGACTGCAGCATGCCAGGCTTCCCTGTCCATCACCAACTCCTGGAGCTTACTCAAACTCATGTCCATTGAGTCAGTGATGCCATCCAACCATCTCATCCTCTGTCATCCCATTCTCCTCCCGCCTTCAATCTTTCCCAGCATCAGGGTCTTTTCAAATGAGTCAGTTCTTCACATCAGGTGGCCAAAGTATTGCAGTTTCAGCTTCAACATCAGTCTTTCCAATGAATATTCAGGACTGATTTCCTTTAGGATGTACTGGTTGGATCTCCTTGCTGTCCAAGGGACTCTCAAGAGTCTTCTCCAACACCACAGTTCAAAAGCATCAATTCTTCAGTGCTCAGCTTTCTTTATAGTCCAACTCTCACATCCATACACGACTGCTGGAAAAACCATAGCTTTGACTAGACAGACCTTTGTTGACCAAGTAATGTCGCAGCTTTTTAATAAGCTGTCTAGGTTGATCATGGAGAAGGCAATGGCAACCCACTCCAGTACTCTTGCCTGGAAAATCCCATGGATGGAGGAGCCTGGTAGGCTGCAGTCCATGGGGTCGTGAAGAGTCACAACTGAGCAACTTCACTTTCAGTTTTCACTTTCATGCATCGGAGAAGGAAATGGCAACCCACTCCAGTGTTCTTGTGGAGAATCCCAGGGACACCGGAGCCTGGTGGGCTGCCGTCTATGGGGTTGCACAGAGTTGGACACGACTGAAGCGACTTAGCAGCAGCAGTAGCAGGTTGATCATAACTTTTCTTCCAAGGAGCAAGTGTCTTTTAATTTCATGGCTGCAGTCACCATCTGCAGTGATTTTGGAGCCCTCTAAAATAAAGCCTATCACTGTTTCCACTGTTTCCCCATCTATTTGCCATGAAGTGATGGGACCAGATGCCATGATCTTAGTTTTCTGAATGTTGAGTTTTAAGCCAACTTTCTCACTCTCCTCTTTCTATTAGTGTAGAATAAACCAGTACCACAATTAAGTACTCACAGGGTCTTTTTTCCTGAAACTTTCCCCTACCCCTTATCTAAATGGATTGTAGGAAATAGGAGGTGAAAATGCCAAACATTTTTAAAGAAGATTGAGCACTGAGAAGCTGACGGAAGGAAGCTGCAATGTTAACTATATGAGTCTACAAGCTTCCTGTGACCTACAAGCCCCAAATGTCCTGACTGTGTTAAATCAAGGTCACCTCATTTCTTATCAAAGTTATTTTTTTCCTCAATATGCTCCATCCACACAGGTCTTTCTGTCCTTCAAATAAACTAAGCAAAGGACCTTGTTTCCTATATACCTATCATTTCCTCACATGAATATCTGCTTGTCTATCTCATTTTCATCACTCAAATCTCAGTTCAAATGCTATCCTCAGAAAGCCTTTCTCAGTCCATTTTTATTAACTCCATCCTCCAGACTATAACTGGCCCATTATTGTATTATTGTGTTCTAACCACTTATCACTTTCTGAAATTATTCTATTTTTGTATGGTCACCTTTTCCTCACTGACTGTAGGTGCTATGAGAAATAGAAACATTTCTGCCATTCTCACTGTTCTATTGCCAGTGCAAAAAATGCCTAGTGAATAGAAGACATTTGGCAAATACTGGTTGAAGGTCCATATAAAGGAGTAAAAATAAGGACATTGGTGTATTTAGAACATACATTTTGTCTATCCCTTCATTGTTCAACATTTACCAAGGTTACATTTGAAGACTAAACATATAAGGAAAGGAGGGAGGACTTTGTCATTATTTTGGCTCTTGGGTAAAAAGGAGTCAGTGCCTGTGATAAAGCAATTAGATGGACTCTTTGTCCAGTTTCTTTCCTCCATGTAGAAATGCTCACCCTAGAACTCTTTTAATCTCATACCAAAATTTACAGGTTTATACTCCCTTCATGGACTAATGATCTTACGGAGTCTTCTGCAGTAAGAAGTGGATTTTCATCTGCAGAAAACCACTGTCTCAATGTGAATGGTGTTTGCAGAAAAGACACCTGCAAATTGATAGAGGATGTGCTTGGTACCTGCCGAAGAAGCTGGAGATGCTGTCGTGCCTGGTGGATTCTTTTGCCAGTTCCAATGCCCATTATCTATTCAGATTATGAAGCACCCCATAAGAAGATGCAAAATGAAACTTGAAAAATCATCGAAAAGGAAATGTCTTTGTGTCTAAACATTTTAGAATGTGTATATTAAACATTATTGTTTTTATTACCAACATTTTATTACCAACATCTATCATCTATCACCCCCCAAAAAAAATATATATATATAGGAGAGTTCACATCTACCCTGATACTGCTTTGAGACTCATTTTCAGATCCAGAAAATCTCTTTAAAAGTAAGAAAGGTTGGGATTGATATATATACACTACAATGCATAAACTAGCCAGTGGGAAGTTGCTATAAAGCACACGAAGCTCAGCTGGGCAATCTACAATGACCTAGATGGGTAGGATGGGGGTGGGGTGGGATAGAGGGGTTTTACACATACATATACACATATGTATATATACTATATGGCTGATTCGCTTCATATTACAACAGAAACTAACACAGCATTGTAAAGCAATTATACTCCCATGAAAAATATAAGAAAAAAAGTCAGAAAGCCCATTTATTTAACAAATATTTAAAAATTTGTCACAGAAAGATAAAAAAAAAATTAACAACAAGTTGCAAAGATGAAGATATCTTTATATACCGTGCAATTAAATAGACACACAGAGAGTTCAAAGAAAATGCAAAAACCAAATCTAGAAATGATCCGGGAGTGGAGGAGATATAAATAGGGAACGGGGAGAAAACTGGAATGAGGCAAGAGGAAATAATTTGAGGTGATATATAAGTATTATAACTGCATGGCAGATAACTGCAAAAAGATGAGATCAAAAGGGAGGGAACAGAAGGTTTAAGACCAACAGAAATAAGTATACTAACAAATAAAACCTCAGTTAACAAAAAAAGATATCGATGTCCTCCTGCAGTGAGGAAACATTGTGATCACTTAGAGACTCTCAGTTGTTTTCTTCTACACAAATAATTCTCTTTTCTAGAACCTAAACATTTTACTGTGAAAAACACAGTAACCTCTCTCAGGGTATGCTGTCAACACCCTTTTTAAATAGATTTTTGACCTGTCACAACTTCTGACTACAACTTCACTTTCTTCGCTAGAGTCATAAGGCCTTACTTTCCTTGAATGCCCTTAGGACTTGAGTTCAACTACATACCTCAAAGTTGTCCTTAGAAGGAGTCAGTTTTTAGTCACATGGAAAACTTCAATGATTAAGGAAGTGTGGTTTGGTAGTGAAGACTCCCCTTCTTTCATCATATAATGCAGTATTTATGAAATAAACTAGTGTTTGACAAGGGAGTCAAGAACACTCAATGGGGAAATGACAATCTCTCCAATAAACAGTGTTGAAAAAACTGGATAATCACATGGAGAACACTGAAATTGTACCCCTACCTTATACCACTCACAAAAGTTAACTTGAAATGAATTAAGGACTTAAATATAAGATCCTATACCATAAAACTCCTAAAAGAAAACGGGAAAACTTGACATTTGCCTTGGCAACAAAATGTTTTGGGACATGACACCAAAAGCAACAAGCAAAAATTAACAAGCAGGAATACATCAAACTAAAAAAGCTCTGCATTGCAAAAGAAACAATCTTCAGAAATGAAAAGGTGGATTTACAGTGGAGAAGAACCTGCCTGCCAGTGCCGGGAACATGGGTTCCATCCCTGGTCTGGGAAGATCCCACATGCCATGGAGCAACTAAGCCCATGAACCACAACTACTGAGAGTGTGCGCCTAGAGCCTATGCTCCACAAAAAGAGAAGCCACCACAATGAAAAGCCCTCGCACCATAACTAGAGAGTACCCCGCATGCAGCAACAAAGACCCAGTGCAACCAAAAACAAATAAACAAAAAGTTTAAAAATGAAAAGGCTACAGAATGTAAGAAAACATTTGCAAATGATACATCAGATAAGGGTTAATATGTATAAATATGTGAAGAACTCATACAACTCAAAAACAAAAACTGAATAACACAATTAAAAAAAAAAATGGTCAAAGAAATTGAACGGATTTTTCCAAAGAAACATACAAATGACCAACAGGTACATGAAAAGAGTCTTGATATCACTAATTATCAGGAAATGCAAATCAAAACCACAATGAAATATTACTGCACCCCTACCATAATGGCTGTCATTAAGAAGACAAGATAACAAGTGTTGGTGAGGACGTGAAGAAAAGAGAAACTTGTGCACTGTTAGTAGAATGTAGAATGATCCAGTCATTACAGAAAACAGCATGGATATTCTTCAAAAAGTAAAAATAGAGCCACTATATGATCCAGTAATCTCACCTTGGGGTATATACACAAAGGAAATAAAATCAGAATCTTGAAGAATTATCTGCACTCCCACATTCCAGCATTCCAGTATTATTCACAAAAGATATGACAACAACCCAAGTGTCCACCAATGGATGAATGGATAAAGAAGATATGGTGTGCATATACAATAAAATATTACTCAGTCATGAGAAAAAAAGGAAATCCTGTCATTTCCACCAACATAGATGTACCTTGAGAGCATTAAGTCAAAGTGAGGTGAGTTCAACATAGAAAGACAAATATTGTATGATACCACTTTTATGTGGAATGTAAAAAGGCAAAACTCATAAAAACATAGAGCAGAATGGTGGTTACCAGGGGCTTGGGGTGGGGGAATTAAGGAGATGTTATTTAAGGGAGGTTGTGGTGGTTTAGTTGCTAAGTTGTGTGCAACTCTTATGACCCCGTGGACTGTAGCCTTCCAGGCTCCTCTGTCCATGCTATTCTCCAGGCAAGAATAGTGGAGTGGGTCGCCATTTTCTTTTCCCTATTTAAGGGTACAAACTTACAACTAGTAGATAAGTAAGTTCTGGAGATTTAAGGCACAAGATAGTGATAATAGTCAATAATACTGTATTATAAACTTCAAAGTAATGGAAAACTAAATCTTGTCTTCACCACACAAAAAAAGAAAAAGGTGACCAAGGAGAGGTAATAGCTAACACGGTGGCAGCAATTGTCTTATAATATGTAAATGTATCAAATTGAGATACTCTGATATGCAGATGACACCACCCTTATGGCAGAGAGTGAAGATGAACTAAAAAGCCTCTTGATGAAGGTGAAAGAGGAAAGTGGAAAAAGCTGGCTTAAAGCTCAACATTCAGAAAACTAAGATCATGGCATCTGGTCCCATCACTTCATGGCAAATAGATGGGGAGAGAGTGGAAACAGTGTCAGATTTTATTTTTGGGGGCTCCAAAATCATTGCAGATGGTGACTGCAGCCATGAAATTAAAAGACGCTTACTCCTTGGAAGGAAAGTTATGACCAACCTTGATAGCATATTAAAAAGCAGAGACATTACTTTGCCAACAAAGGTCCGTCTAGTCAAGGTTATGGTTTTTCCACTGGTCAAGTATGGATGTGAGAGTTGGACTGTAAGGAAAGCTGAGCACCGAAAAATTGATGCTTTTGAACCATGGTGTTGGAGAAGACTCTTGAGAGTCCCTTGGACTGCAAGGAGATCCAACCAGTCCATCCTAAAGGAGATCAGTCCTGAGTGTTCATTGGAAGGACTGATGTTGAAGCTGAAACTCTAATACTTTGGCCACCTCATGTGAAGAGCTGACTCATTGGAAAAGACCCTGATGCTGGGAGGGATTGGGGGCAGGAGGAGAAGGGGACAACAGAGGATGAGATGGCTGGACGGCATCACCGACTCGATGGACATGAGTTTGAATATCACTGATGAACATAGATGCAAAAATCCTTAACAAAATTCTAGCAAACAGAATCCAACAACACATTAAAAAAATCATACACCATGACCAAGTGGGCTTTATCCCAGGAATGCAAGGATTCTTTAATATCCGCAAATCAATCAATGTAATACACCACATTAACAAATTGAAAGATAAAAACCATATGATTATCTCAATAGATGCAGAGAAAGCCTTTGACAAAATTCAACACTCATTTATGATTAAAACTCTCCGGAAAGCAGGAATAGAAGGAACATACCTCAACATAATAAAAGCTATATATGACAAACCCACAGCAAGCATCACCCTCAATGGTGAAAAATTGAAAGCATTTCCCCTGAAATCAGGAACAAGACAAGGGTGCCCACTCTCACCACTACTATTCAACATAGTGTTGGAAGTTTTGGCCACAGCAATCAGAGCAGAAAAAGAAGTAAAAGGAATCCAGATAGGAAAAGAAGAAGTGAAACTCTCACTATTTGCAGATGACATGATCCTCTACATAGAAAACCCTAAAGACTCTACCAGAAAATTACTAGAGCTAATCAATGAATATAGTAAAGTTGCAGGATATAAAATTAACACACAGAAATCCCTTGCATTCCTATATACTAACAATGAAATAACAGAAAGAGAAATTAAGGAAACAATACCATTCACCATTGCAACAAAAAGAATAAAATACTTAGGAGTATATCTACCTAAAGAAACAAAAGACCTATACATAGAAAACTATAAAACACTGATGAAAGAAATCAAAGAGGACACAAACAGATGGAGAAACATACCGTGTTCATGGATTGGAAGAATCAATATTGTCAAAATGGCTATTCTACCCAAAGCAATCTATAGATTCAATGCAATCCCTACCAAGCTACAAACGGTATTTTTCACAGAACTAGACCAAAAAATTTCACAATTTGTATGGAAATACAAAAAACCTCGAATAGCCAAAGTAATCTTGAGAAAGAAGAATGGAACTGGAGGAATCAACCTGCGTGACTTCAGACTCTACTACAAAGCCACAGTCATCAAGACAGTATGGTACTGGCACAAAGACAGAAATATAGATCAATGGAACAGAATAGAAAGCCCAGAGATAAATCCACGAACCTATGGACACCTTATCTTTGACAAAGGAGGCAAGGATATACAATGGAAAAAAGACAACCTCTTTAACAAGTGGTGCTGGGAAAACTGGTCAACCACTTGTAAAAGAATGAAACTAGAGCACTTTCTAACACCACACACAAAAATAAACTCAAAATGGATTAAAGATCTAAATGTAAGACCAGAAACTATAAAACTCCTAGAGGAGAACATAGGCAAAACACTCTCTGACATAAATCACAGCAAGATCCTCTATGACCCACCTCCCAGAATATTGGAAATAAAAGCAAAACTAAACAAATGGGACCTAATGAAACTTAAAAGCTTTTGCACTACAAAGGAAACTATAAGTAAGGTGAAAAGACAGCCCTCAGATTGGGAGAAAATAATAGCAAATGAAGAAACAGACAAAGGATTAATCTCAAAAATATACAAGCAACTCCTGCAGCTCAATTCCAGAAAAATAAATGACCCCATCAAAAAATGGGCCAAAGAACTAAACAGACATTTCTCCAAAGAAGACATACAGATGGCTAACAAACACATGAAAAGATGCTCAACATCACTCATTAGCAGAGAGATGCAAATCAAAACCACAATGAGGTACCATTACACGCCAGTCAGGATGGCTGCTATCCAAAAGTCTACAAGCAATAAATGCTGGAGAGGGTGTGGAGAAAAGGGAACCCTCTTACACTGTTGGTGGGAATGCAAACTAGTACAGCCGCTATGGAGAACAGTGTGGAGATTTCTTAAAAAACTGGAAATAGAACTGTCATATGACCCAGCAATCCCACTTCTGGGCATACACACTGAGGAAACCAGATCTGAAAGAGACACATGCACCCAAATATTCATCACAGCACTGTTTATAATAGCCAGGATATGGAAGCAACCTAGATGCCCATCAGCAGATGAATGCATAAGGAAGCTGTGGTACATAGACACCATGGAATATTACACAGCCATTAAAAAGAATTCATTTGAATCAGTCCTAATGAGATGGATGAAACTGGAGCCCATTATACAGAGTGAAGTAAGCCAGAAAGGTAAAGAACATTACAGCATACTAACACATATATATGGAATTTAGAAAGATGGTAATGAGAACCCTATATGCAAAACAGAAAAAGAGACACAGAAATACAGAACAGACTTTTGAACTCTGTGGGAGAAGGTGAGGGTGGGATATTTCAAAAGAACAGCATGTATACTATCTATGGTGAAACAGATCAACAGCCCAGGTGGGATGCATGAGACAAGTGCCCGGGCCTGGTGCACTGGGAAGACCCAGAGGAATCGGGTGGAGAGGGAGGTGGGAGGGGGGATCGGGATGGGGAATATGTGTAAATCTATGGCTGATTCATATCAATGTATGACAAAACCCACTGAAATGTTGTGAAGTAATTAGCCTCCAACTAATAAAAAAAATAAAATAAAAAATAAATTCTTTCCAGCAAAAAAAAAAAAAAAAAGAAAAAGAAATAACTTAAAAGTACAGCTTATTTTTTTCCAGAAATAGACCTTAGGCAATTATTTTCTTCCTCATATGATAAAGAGTCCCCTTGCAACACAGAGGACTTTGTGGTAAGCAGGACTTTGCACTCAGTGATCCTTCAAAAGATGCTGGTCAGAGATACTGACCTCTGAAAAATATGAGAGCCCACAGAAAAAGTACAGGATAAGCCATCTGGTCTCCAGTGGTTAGGTTAATTTGTCACCAAATTTAGAGAGCCCAGGGTTTGGAAACATTCCAGCTTCTCTGTTTTGTTTTCTTACTTGTTAAGCTTCACTGACTAAAAGGACTCTTGGTCTGCAGAAGTAAATAAAAGGCGCTGTATCCTGCTGTTCCTGATTGCTCACTGCTCTACCAGGCATTCAACCATGAGACTCCATTTATTGCTTTCTGTTCTCCTTCTCTCTTTGGCTCTAATACCAAAAGGTAGGTGGCAAACAACTGTTGAGCTGGGTTTCTTAGGAGACCCACTCGGACACTGAGTTATACCATGGCCATCTTGACTCAGACCCTAAAGCACAGTCTCAGGGATACCGAGGTCCAACATAAGCGTCCTCCTTAGAATGGATGGGGTCCAAATTGGGAAGAAAGACAAGGATTTCCACCAACAGAAAACAAGTTCCAAGAGCTCCATGATTACAAAAGGCAGCTCAAATATAGGGGGAGGGGGAGAAGCCTTGACATCTGACACAAGGATACAAATCAAGCAGCTTTCACAAGGGCCCCCATCTCCAAAAGATTCAGTGGAAATGGCAGCTATTGGGTCAGACTTGGTTAGTGAATCAAAGTGACCTGGAGTCTATTGGCAAAGGAATATTTGTGAAGGGTGCAAGTTAGGTGTGTAAGACAACTCAACACCAACAACAACAAAAGAGAATTTTATCAAGTTATTTAAAACCAACAGGGGGCAGAGGAATTTGGAAAAAGCACAGAAATTTGGGATGGCACTTCAGTGGCAAAATTTTAAGCATAATGCAAAATAAGAAGGAAGGAATTCTAACAGTTTGAGGTACATCCTTGGTACTCATGACCGAGAAGTTGGAATATTAAAGTGTAGATAAAAGAGGAAGGGAATGTGTCATTTTCAGCCTGGGTTGTTCACATCCTTGTAAAACTGTTTATGACAGGGTGTTTCCACCCCTCAACATCTGGGTTCATTTGGGTAACTCTCTCTGTTCCTTGAATCATTTATAACATTCTTTCAAATACAATCAAATATATTGACTTGTTTGATCTGTACCTGATCTATGAATATCTTAGGAACTCTGATGTATAGTTGCCCCCTTGATTTGTGAACTCTTGAGGGAGTTCACATAATTTTCATCTGGCCCTCAGTTCTGTCAGAAGACAACACACTTGCAGTGACGGCTAACGTAAAATTATACGATGTTAAGGACTTAAAGATAGAAGGCAACTAATAGTTAATTTCTTAATTTTACAGATAAGAAGATCCATGTCCACATAAAGAGTGTTTTCACTAAGGTCACGTAGGTAGGGGCAACATTGCAGCTGGAACTGAGTATTTCTTTTTAACTTTTATTTTATATTGGACTATAGCCAATTAACAATGTTGTGATAGTTTCAGGTAGACAGCAAAGGGACTCAGCCATACATATATATGAATCCATTCTCCCCAAAACTGCCTTCCCATCCTGGCCACATACGACATTGAGCAGTGCTCCAAGTGTTTTACAGTAGGACTTCATTGTTGAACCAAGTATTTTTAGTCTGGGTCAGTGTTTCCATTACTCTGTGCCCACAGAGTGGTAACTCTAATTTCTGTCAGGGTTTTTAATCTCCTAATTAGACATTGTGGAACCTGAGAAGATTTTTAAGGTTCCTCTTTGGGGAGTCACAATGTCTTTGAAACATGTTACTTCACTTAACTCTAAACTCTTTCTATTCAGTGTTTGTGGTAGGCATGTCCAATTGGCTTAATATTCTGGCATTGTTATTCAGACAACTTACACTAGTCTTTAGATTTTCCTGATCAGTGTTCCTTAAAATTAGATAATAGTGATAAATTCTCAGATTGCTGAAAGCAATTGCCTCAAGACAATTATGTCTACATGATTGACTAGTGAATATTTTATTTTATTTTTATTTTTTTAAATTTTTTGCTTATGCTTGCTTTCCACCACTTAAGCTAAATTCAGTTCAACATAAATGACTGTCTCCATCCAAAGTCATTCGTACCCCATGTTAAGGGCATTTTTTTTTTTAATTAAAAAAAAATGTTAAGGGGGACAGTTCTCCTGGAAGTAAAGATCCAGCCAAAAGTCATCACTGGAGTAGGGAAAAGGATATGGCAGTGTTTCAGTCTCAGGGTGAAAAGCAATTTTTAAAAAGATTATCCTAGAACAAAGACCAGAAATAACTGACAGGAAAATGAGACTCCAAGAAATCTAGGCCTAAGATTTAGAGAAGTTCATAGGGTAATAATAAGACTAGACACCCACAAATACAATTGTATATCCAAGACTGAGGACCAGACAGCCAAAAACAGGCTGGAGCCAGGAAGTTTTAGAAGGAATAAGAGACAAATAGTGTGTGTAGCATCAAAGAACACGTAACTGCATTCAGTGGTAAGAAGTGTGTACTGAGCACCCATTTCCATGGGCTATGGGAAATACAAAAGATGCAACGGGAAGCAAAAGGAAGGGCGTCTTCCCACAGTACAAAAGACAGACACCAGGTAAATGAAAACAAATTTATCTATAATTATAAATTTTACCAAGTACAATGAAGAAGAACAGAGTATTAAAAGTGCCTGAAGCATGTGGTCATGGTCGATTTGCAACATCTGGGAAGAGTTTCTTGAGGTATGCCTTTTGAGCTGAAAACTAGAAGCTTAAGCGTTCATGGATAAAGCACTTGCAAGGAGCCCTCAATGCTTCTGGCAAAGGAAGAAGCCAGTGTAATTTCCCTGATGCAGAAGAAAACACAGTGTGTGCAAGGAATGGCAAGAAGGCCCCTAGAAGACAGCAGTAGTTTACACCAGAAAATGTGCCACGCATTTCATGGGATTATGAAAAGCTACAAAAGCCAATGCTAAATCTGTAGGGATGCTTCAAGAATGAGGGCAAGGACTTCCCTACTGGCCCAGTGGTTAAGAATCCAACTGCCAGTTCAGGGAACACAGGTTCAATCCTTGGTCCGGGAAGATCCCACATGCCACAGGGCAAGTAAGCCTGTGTGTCACAACTACTGAGCCTGAGTGCCCTAATGCCCATGTTCTGCAACAAGAGAAGTCACTGCAAGGAGAAGCTTCTGCCCCACAACAAAGAGTGGCCCCTACTTGCCACAGCAAGAGAAAGCCTGGCCGCAGCAACAAAGACACAGTGTAGCCAAAAACAAACAAATAAATACAAATGAACCAGAAGGGCAAGTTCACCAAACTTTACACTGGGAAGTGGTAGATCACTAGTATCTCTATCAGCCAGGAGTTTCAGTTTACCCTTAAAGTAGGATCATCTACAGGTTTTAGGAAGCCTATGAGCCTGAGGTGTCTTTCCTTTTTTAACACTACTTCCACTGTTCTTTCTTTAGAGTTTCTTTTCCTGGTTCTGCCACAGAAGGAGTTTCAAGTGTAGGGTAGCTTCCTTTTTTTTCTAATCCTGAGATCATTATCTTTGGAGGTACCCAAACAGAATGGAGCCCGAGGAACCACCAGAATCTGTGTAGAAATAGATAAAGGGTATTAATATCATTTATTCTATCTTGAAGCCATTCTTCTGTAAATGTATTGCTTTATGTACATATCAATACATGGATGGTGAATTAATGACATTGTTACATTTCTTTCTGTGCAGCAAGGACTGGCCTTATCCCAGGACAGAAACAATGTAATCTGCTGAAAGGGGTGTGCAAAGACGGAGGCTGCACCAGCGTAGAACAGCCCATTGGTGTATGTAATGAAGAGAAAAGATGTTGTAGAAAGTGGTGGGTATTTTTTCCCTATCCAACGCCAGCTCCCAAATCAAAATCTCCTTGATAGGAGCCAACTGTAGGCTCTTCAAACTCTAGAACACATGCATGAACTTCAAAGGCTCCAGTGTGGCCCAGAACTCCAGAACTTGAGGATAAATTATACAGACTCCTCTTAAACTTGTTTTTTCTCCATTGACTGGAAATAAATGTCCTAATTCTACTTGTATTCATCCCCGGGGAACTTCTTCTCAATGCACTGCCAGCCTCTTAAGAACTACAAGACTAAACTAAACGACAGGACATCTTATACCCTAAAGATGATTCTCTTAAAAAAGATAAAGATAAAATTTACATATATACTATGGAATATTACTCAGCCATTAAAAAGAATTCATTGGAATCAGTTCTAATGAGATGGATGAAAATGGAGCCCCTTATACAGAGTGAAGTAAGCCAGAAAGATAAACACCAATACAGTATACTAAAGCATATATATGGAATTTAAAAAGATGGTAACAATAACCCTATATGCAAAACAGAAAAAGAGACACAGATGTACAGAACAGACTTTTAGACTCTGTGGGAAAAGGCGAGGGTGGGATGTTCTGAGAGAACAGCATTGAAACAAGTATACTATCAAGGGTGAAACAGATCACCAGCCCAGGTTGGATGCATGAGACAAGTGCTCAGGGCTGGTGCACTGGGAAGACCCAGAGGGATGGGATGGAGAGGGAGGTGGGAGGGGGGATCGGGAAGGGGAACACATGTAAATCCATGGCTGATTCATGTATTGACATGGCAATGTCATGTATGGCAAAAACCACTACAAAATTGTAAAGTAATTAGCCTCCAACTAATAAAACCAAATGGAAAATAAAATAAAATAAAATAAACTCAGTTCATAATAAAAAAAATTTTAATAAGAAAAAAAAACCATAAGGGTAAGAAATAACAATAGGTAGTTTTGCTTATCTAAAGGGGAATATCAGCCTTTTTCTTCATCTGACTCTGAACAAAAATCATTTTCATTATTAAGATAGACCTACTCGGGTGGCCTGATTCAAGGTCTGTTCATCACGTGATCCTGCTAACAGGGCACCCGAGCTGGAAGTTTTCGTCCCACTCAGCCCTGCCAACACTAACTGAGGCTGGTCTCGCCCCCTGCCCCCTGGCCCTGGGGGAGTTAAGCACAAGAACTCTTCCCTGTGAGGAGGTTCATGGGTAGACGACAGAGGGCAGTGAGCCCTGCTCATTCTTTTCAAATGTGCCACGAGCTAATCCCACATCCTGGCTGGAATCATTTCCACCAGAATAGTAATTCTGGATCCTTCATACTTTGTGCTGCGTGTGTGCTCCATCCCTTAGTCGTGTTCCACTCTTTGCAACCCCGTGGACTGTAGCCCACCAGGCTCCTCTGTCCATGGGATTCTCCAGGCAAGAATTCTGGAGCGGGTTGCCACGACCTCCTCCAGGGAATCTTCCCAAACAGAGGATCAAACTCCCGTTTTCTGCATCACCTGCATTGCAGGTGGATTTGTACTTTATAGCTAAGAAAATGAAAGGCAGAGAGAGACGACAAGAAGGTTACAGGACACAGGTTTCACAGGATGGAAAAAAAATCTGTTAATGAGGCCAAATGACTCCACAAACACCTCTGCTTAGCCTTCCTCCGGATGCCCTCCACACCCATCTCACAAAGCAAGGCAATCTCTCCCTCCTTTGTGTTTCTACACACAGAGATATACCCCCATGGAAGTTCTTCACTCAATTTAGTGAGTTTGATTTCGTTTGGTTTAATTTGGTTACACTGAAATTTCCTGAGATAACAAAACTGTCAGATGTGGATATGTTAATAATAAATTATCTAGAACATTCTGGGTTTTTATATGAATATAAATGTTTTGATAAAACTTTGATTATCCATAATTGTTAAGTTATCCTTTGTAACTGAAGAGCCTCAAAACTGAGATGATGAAGACTAGTTATATTCTAGGAGGACTGGAGATAAATGTCAAAGGTTGAAAAGAGAGGTTGGTTGCCACACAAATTTCTAGAATGGCATTTTGAAATAAATCCTTCATCTTTGTCTAGTTTATTTCATTCTCTCTTTTCCCTTACTAGTCTAATTCACTCAAAATAAAACAAGGATTCAATAAAGAAACAATTTTGTTAGTGAAGTCCATGTTAGATTTGAATAATATGAACAGATAGGTTCCTTTTAAGTTATATTTAATGAACACTTTATCGTTTTATTACATTTTTGAAAACTTAAAAGTTAAAAAAAGCTTTAAAATATGACATAGTTTGTCACAGAAGATACTGTGATATTTTAGATTTTATTTAGATATTTATTTAGATATTTTATTTTAAATAAATTATTTAAATTAATTAATAATAATAATTAATTAATAAATAATAAACAATTATTTAAATAAATTAAATAAATATTTTATATCTAAATATTTATTTAGATATTTATCTAAAATATTTAGATATTTTAGATATTTAAAATATCTTCATACAGAAGATATTTTAGATTCATCTGCTCAATAAAACCAGAATTGGCATATACCATGGGAAATTGTGTCAACTATAGAATAGGAGGTGATAAGCCTGAAGAAGTAAAACATCTGGGCTCAGCAAAGCAGACTCTGCCTCCTAATCCTATGTTATTATACCTTAACAAAATGTAAGTTAGCCATCACTGTTCCACTCAAGAAAAGACAAACCATGACACCTCGTGGCTAAAAGCCTCTTTCCATTTTTGACAGTTTTCAGTTTCACAAACAGCTAAGAAGTTGTAGCTTTTTTAGCAGACTACACAGCATTAGATAAAAGAATTGGAAAAATATAATAAATATATACTATTAATAAATATATGATAAATTGGAATATACAATAATCATTGAAAATACAGGTTTAGCTTGCATACTAATGGAAATGATTTTCAAATAAAACTCATTTAGATGGTTCTGGTTTCCCTTTTCTAAAAAACTAACACTTAATATGATGCAGAGTTGACTAAAGTTAAATAAAGACAATAAATTATAAATTGATATTTTAAATTTTAGTAATGCATAAAAATATAATTCATATAATACATATAAATATGTAAACTGACAGCCTCAGGTGTCTCATACATCTTCATGACTCAACTAATAGAAATCATCAGTAA
Organism: Cervus elaphus; assembly: GCF_910594005.1. Classification (NCBI taxonomy): domain Eukaryota; kingdom Metazoa; phylum Chordata; class Mammalia; order Artiodactyla; family Cervidae; genus Cervus; species Cervus elaphus. Next base: position 15,372,452 of record NC_057846.1, on the reverse strand, counting down.
AATGCCCATAACTGAAGTAGTCACCCTCCCCAATCATTTCTAAGCAATAGGTCTTTGGCTATAATTCAAAACAACAAAAGAAGAGGAGTAATTGTAATTGTTAACTCAACCCAAAATGTGTGCAATTGTGTCATAAACACATATGAGCTCATCAAATTTACTCAGAATACTAGAGAAATAGAAAGGCTAACATTTGCCCCAAGCCCTCATGAGTTCCTCAGTTGGAATTAAGCCACTTTTGTATCCAAAATCATTATTTAGGAGAAACACTAAAGATGATCATTTTCTTATAGGAAGAAGGAAAAGAATAGCAAGTTCCAAGAGAGGGAAGGATAAATTGGGAGATTAGGATTGACATATACATACAACAAATAGATAGAAGGGATTAGATCTGGTAGACAGAGTGCCTGAAGATCTATGGAGAGAGGTTCATAACATTGTACAGGAGTCAGTGACCAAAAACATCCAAAAGAAAAGGAAATACAAGAAGGCAAAATGGTTGTCTGAGGAGGTTTTACAAATAGCTGAGGAAAGAAGAGACTCAAAAAGCAAGGGAGAAAGCAAAGATATACCCAACTGAATGCAGAGTTCCAGGGAATAGCAGGGAGAGGTAAGAAGGACTTCTTAAATGAACAATGCAAAGAAGTAGAGAAAAGCAATAGAATGGGAAAGACTGGAGATCTCCTCAAGAAAACTGGAGAGATCAAGGAAACATTTCATGCAAGGATGGGCACAATAAAGGACAGAAATGGTAAGGACCTAATAGAAGCAAAAGAGATTAAGAAGAGGTAGCAAGAATATACAGAACTATACAAAAAAGGTCTTAATGACCTGGATAACCATGATGGTGTGCTCACTCACCTAGAGCCACACATTCTGGAGTGTGAAGTCAAGTGGGCCTTAGGAAGCATTACTACCAACAGAGCTTGTGGAGATGATGGAATTCCACCTGAGCTATTTAAAATCCTAAAAGATGGTGCTGTTAAAGTGCTGCACTCAATATGTCAGCAAATTTGGAAAACTCAGCAGTGGCCACAGGACTGAAAAAGGTCAGTTTTTATTCCAATCCCAAAGAAGGGCAATGTCAAACAATGTTCAAACTACCATACAATTACACTCATTTCCCATGCTAGTAAGATTATGCTCAAAATCCTTCAAGCTAGGCATCAACAGTATGTGAATTGAGAACTTCCAGATGTACAAGCTAGAGTTAGAAAAGGCAGAGAAACCAGAGATGAAATTGCCAATGTTTGTAAGATTATAGACAAAGCAAGGGAATTCCAGAAAAACATCTACTTCTGTTTCATTGACTATGCTTAAGCCTTTGACGCTGTGGATCAACAAACTGTGGGAAATTCTTAAAGAGATGGGAAGATCAGACAACCACCTGTCCCTGAGAAAAAAAACAACAGTTAGAACCCTACATGGAACAACTAACTGGTACAAAATTGGGAAAGGAGTAAGACAAGGCTGTAGATTTGAGAGAGCTAAGCCTTAGGAAGGTTGATAAGGAGTCCAGGGCCCTCAAGGAGGAAGGGGTCCAGAGCCCTCGAGGAGGAGAAAAGAGACAAATGTTTTTTTTCTATATTATTTTGTCTTAGTCACATAAGACATTTTTTCTTAAACTCTGAGTTGTTACAACAACAGTCTTTAAGACTAACTTTCTTTAAGCCTAGAGCTAATGATTACACAACAAAACAACTCATCTTGCTCAAGGATATGTTTTTCCTTAAGCTCTGTACTAATGATTATATAACAGCAAGGTATCGACATGAATCTTCTGACTAATCTTGTATATTGTGGGAGTGGACCTGGTAAACTATAGAAGGCCTTGATAAGACTAGGTGTGGGGCACTTCCTCTTCTGATGTCTATGCCAGAAACTTTCTCTGTCCTTTTTCACTTTAATAAAACTCTGCTACACAAAAGCTCTTGAGTGATCAAGCCTGGTCCCTGGTCCCAAAGCTAAATCTTCTTCAGAGATCACAAATTCGACACTGTTCAGTGTATAGCTATCATATTGTCATCCTGTTTATTTAACTTATATGGAGAACGCATTATGTGAAATGTTGGACTGGATGAATCACAGTCTGGAATCAAGACTGCTAGGAGAAATATCAACAGCTTCAGATATGTACATGATACTGCTCCAATGGCAGAAAGTGAAGAGAAACTGAAGAGCCTGTTGATAAGGCTGAAAGAGGAGAGTGAAAAAGCTGGTTTAAAACTCGACATTCAAAAACTAAGATGATGACATGCAGTCCCATCACTTCATGGCAAATAAAAGGGGGAAAAGTGGAAGCAGTGACAGACTTTATTTTCTTGGGCTCCAAAATCACTGCAGATGGTGACTGCAGCCATGAAATTAAAAGATACTTGGTCCTTGGAAGAAAAGTTATGATCAAGCTAGACAGCATATTAAAAAGCAGAGATATCACTCTGCCAACAAAGGTCCATCTAGTCAAGGCTATGGTTTTTCCAATAGTCACCACTGATGTGAAAGTTGGACCATAAAGAAGGCTGAGTGCCAAAGAATTAATGCTTTCGAACTGTTGTGTTGGAGAAGACTCTTGAGAGGCCCTTGGACTGAAAGAAGATTGAACCAGTCGATCCTAAAGGAAATTAACCCTGAATATTCTTTCAAAGGACTGTTGTTGAACTCCAATACTTTGGCCACCTGATGTGAAGAGCCAACTCACTGGAAAAGACCTTGATGCTGGGAAACAGTCAAGGCAAAGGGAGAAGTGGTGACAGAGAATGAGACGGTTAGATAACATCATCAACTAAATGGACATGAATTTGAGCAAATTCCAAAAGATAGTGAAGGACAGGAAAGTGTGGCATATTGCGGTCCATTGGGTCACAAAGAGTCAGACACAACTACTGATTGAAGAAAAACAATATACACACAACTACATATAAAATAAACAACCCATAAAGACTTACTGTATACCACAGGAAACTCTACTCAATATTCTATAAAACCTATAGATGAAAACAATCTTTAAAAAATCACTCTTTCAGTCAGAATTACCTCAGAAATCTCCTACTTTTCATCATTCATCAGAAACCTCCTTCTTTCTGTCAGAATTCCATCAGAAACCTCCTTCTATCTGTGACAATTCCTTCAGAATTAGCCTTCTTTCTGTCAGAATTCCATCAGAAACCTCCTTCTGTCTGTGAAAATTCCTTCAGAATCATCCTTCTTTCTTTCAGAATTATCTCAAAAACATACATCTTTCTATCAATATTCCCTCAGAAACTGCTTTCTCTTTCTCAAAATAGCCTCAGAAACATCCATCTTTCTGTCAGATTCTCCTCAGAAAACTTCTGTCAGAATTTCCTCAGAAATTTACTTTGTACTCTGAGGATTCTTCAGAAACATTCTTTTTTATGTCAGGATTTTCCCACAAATCACATTCTTTCTCTCAGAACTTTCTCAGAAACCTCATTCTTTCTGTTAAAATTGCACAGAAACCTCCTTCTTTTTCTCAGGAGGAGGAGGAGGTCATAAATACATCTTCCAAAGACCCTCATTTGTAGAGTGAGTGACACCATCAGTAAGGAGACACCAGCACATTAAATACATCATCCATCTGTCTCTGATAAAGGAAAATGAGACATGAATTCGGTGGTTTTCAGACCACAGTAAAGTATAAGTTGTGTTTGACCTGAGATGTCACACTCCATCATAGACCAAGGACACAAGGGCAGGGTCTCCAGAATGCAGTCCACTTTCCCTCCCTTCCCACACTACTTAAAAGCTGATCCTGGTTCATAGCCATTTCTAGTATCTGTGCAGGCTTAGGGTGTGACCCAGCCCCAATTTACACCTAGATTCTGAATACACCAGCCTTGGACTGGACTGATGGGGCTCCCAGCAGCCCTTGGGCTCTCCCAGGACTTTATGAAGAAGGCAAAACCTTAGAAGACACAGTGGGCACAGGTGAGCTCCCAGCTACATGCCCCAGGACTGCATCCAGGAGTGGGCAGGTCTTTCCCGTCTCAGACAGTCAGACCTGAGCCAGCCCTACATGACACCCAGAGCTCAGAGACGTCAGAACAGCCCTGTGCTCACATCAGGCTCTGAGTCTCCCTGAAGTTTGTAATTAACTCCTGGGGGGAATAGGTATGGTCTGCTTTGTAAGGGACCTTGGCATGAAGCTTAAGGAAATACATCATATTGTCATCACTGCAATATTACAGGAATTGCAGCTGCTGAATGCTTCTCCCTGTGGCTGCGGACCTGGAGCCTTTATAAAGTGAGCGAGCACACCGTCCTGTCCAGTCTCATCTGGGAAGCCAGCCAGCCATGAGGGTCTACTACCTTCTCTTTGCATTGCTCTTCTTGTTCTTGCTGCCTGTTCCAGGTAAGAAGCGCTGGGAAATGGGAGGGCTGAATGGATTGAGAATTTATCATTCAGTGTCAGCCCTCTCCATTCTTCTGGGGATTTTAGACCAAGTAGATTTATTGCCCAGGAACTAGACATCACCAATTTGTTTTTTTTTTTTTTCTGACAAGACCATTAAAAATCTGAAAGTAGTCATCTCCATCTCTTCCAATTAGTCAATCAGCTCACACACCACCCCTTCATGGAAGAATTGTTATACCTATTCATGAGACAGGAAGAAAGTGATGTAAAATTTTAATGCCAACAGGAAAAATGGGCTTGCTCTGAGGACAGAAGCACAGATTCCCTTTTTTTAGCTTAGTGGTTGGAGGTAGAGTCTTTTGGCCTCTTAAGGGCCCAAAGGACGGTTACAGCCCCTGCCTCCTAGGTGTCACTTTGTAGTGCTATGGTTAATAATTTAATGTTATTTAATAATTTATCTTAAAGTTATTTAACAACAAAATGTATTGAATAATAATATTACATAATATTAAATAGTAAAATGTTATTTAATAATAATATCTAGTAACAAAATTTTATTTAATAATAATAAAAATGTTGTTTAATAATTTAAAGTTACACCATTAGGTCATTGTTTTGATGAAGCATGTACCAGATGGTGACCTGATGTACTGTGTTCATTGCTTGTACCCAAACAACATGTGTACTTAGACATTACTTGTACTTAAATAACTTATGTACTTAAACATCATGAAGAATGGGAGCATCATGAAAACATCCACCAAGAAAGGGGAAAACCATCAACAGTACATAAAGATCAGGAAGAGTAGGGTTTGGGGAATACCGTTTTTCTCCTTTGATCTGGCCAATCAAGGGGCCAATCAGGTTTTTTTCCATTTCCCTAATGCGCAAACTCTTTGAACTCCTTTGAGAACAAAGAACTTCGTAAGTTATAAAATGGCACACACCCAGACTCACAGCGAGGTCCCCTCCATGCATGGATGCCCACTGCGACTCTGGTGCGCTGACCACGGCAACTGCCCAACTGCAGCGAGCCCGATGAAGGTGCTTTCCACTGGGTGGGTGAGATCATTTGCTAAGTGCTATTGATGAAAGTGAAAGAGAAAAAAGTTGGGTTAAAGCTTAACATTCAGAAAACTAAGATCATGGCATCTGGTCCCATCACCTCATGGGAAATAGATGGGGAGACAGTGGAAACAGTGTCAGACACTATTTTGGGGGGCTCCAAAATCACTGCAGATGGTGACTGCAGCCATGAAATTAAAAGACGCTTACTCCTTGGAAGGAAAGTTATGACCAACCTAGATAGCATATTAAAAAGCAGAGACATTACTTTGCCAACAAAGGTCCGTCTGGTCAAGGCTATGGTTTTTCCAGTGGTCATGCATGGATGTGAGAATTGGACTGTGAAGAAAGCTGAGCACTGAAAAATTGATGCTTTTGAACTGTGGTGTTGGAAAAGACTCTTGAGAGTCCCTTGGATTGCAAGGAGATCCAACCAGTCCATCCTAAAGGAGATCAGTCCTGGATATTCATTGGAAGGACTGATGTTAAAGCTGAAACTCCAATACTTTGGCCACCTCATGCAAAGAGTTGACTCATTGGAAAAGACCCTGATGCTGGGAAAGATTGAGGGCAGGAGGAGAAGGGGACAACAGAGGATGAGATGGCTGGATAGCATCACCGACTAGATGGGCGTGAGTTTGAGTAAACACCAGGAGTTGGTGATGGACAGGGAGCCCTGGCGTGCTGCGATTCATGGGGTCGCAAAGAGTCAGACACGATTGAGCGACTGAACAGGACTGAACTGAACTGATTGTAAATTCACTTCTTTCCTTTTGCTTTGATCCTTGATTTGTACTAGGCTCAAAACATAATAAATTGGTTTTTGTTACCAACCTGTGGACTACATATGGAATTCTTTAAAAGAATCACTGAAGCAAAGCAAAACACATTTGATGAAGTGGCTGCGATGGTCACACCACTTTTGAGGCTGAGCTGAGTTCACAGACACATTGTTAGTTGCTAGCCCCACCTTCTCCTTTACTCCTGATGGTATAGAAAATAAAAAAGAAATAAAAGAAAGGCAACAGATAACGTATTAGAGGGATTCCAAAAGCCTTGGACTTGTATTGCGGACTTCCTAAACCTTCCCGGGTGCTCCGTTTCTTTATTGCAGGCAATGGCTGAATCGTAAGCTGGTTAACAAAAGTATTATTGCAAAATAAGAAGCGGCCAGTGTACTCTGATTGACTGCCTTTCAAAGGAGGAACAGATAGGACACTGTTCCCTGAGTGGCCAAAAATGCTGCCGAAAGAAGAAATGAAAATTTCAGAAGCATGAGGAGAATGTTGCATAGTGTGAAAATGCCTCCTTGAAGACACCAGAAGCCAAATCAAAGATTTTTTTTTTTACAAAAACTTAGAAGTTTGATTATTATTATTACTTTTTAATATTTTGTTTATTGTGCTAGTTGTAAACTTAGAAAGTGTAAACTTAGAAAGTGTTAATGACTCACCTTTAATTCAAATAAAGTATAATCCCTAGAGGAAGCCACAAGAGGCTCTCAGATGATGTTCTAAGGATTGTCAGATTTTTTTCCTCTTTCACAACTTTCACCCCCCAATGACACTGGACCACTTGTTCTTTCTGAAACACTTCCTTTGCCTTCTGTCACCCATCTGAGCTGTGCAGTCTGTCCATCTGTCATAGCATCTCCCCAGCAAATCCATCTCTGAAACTTCAGGACTTCCCTGAGGGTCTTCCCAGGTCCTTCTGAGCACTTTCCAGCTCAGAGACAGGGGGACCCTGGCTCCTCCTCAACCTTGCCCTTAGCTTTCCTCTCACTCTTGCCTCTGTTCTGACTGACCTCAGGCCTGGATAAAATCTCTCCTCCAGCTATGTCTCCAAACCCATCTCTCAGGGGCACCTCAAATTTTCCCTCCTTCTTAAAAACCCAGCTGGTTTCCCCAACAAATATGATCTTTCTTTTTAAAAGGGTTCTGATCTAGGTACTCCATCTATGAGCCTTACTTGATTTTTGTATTCACTACATTTGTATATTTCCATTCTCCACATGTGGTTGCAGGATTTTGTAGGGCACTTCATCATTTCCTCACTTCTGGCCTAAGCATCTTGACACAAAAGCTGCTCTGCAAGTATTTAGTAAGTTGAAGAACATTCCAAGGCCTTGGAAGTATTGCACTGTTAACTATTTAGTGGTCTCTTGAGGTTGACACAGAATGATTCCAGCAAATGGAGTGGCAGGCCCATCACCCCCTACTTGTGCCCCTAGTCACTAGCTTCTCAGGAAGAAAGGGCAAACACTCAAAGACAAGAGCTTGGACCCCACAATTCAGCATAAAAAAAAAAAAAAAAAAGGACGTGATGGGACTGTATGCTGCCCTTTTACAGTACAAAACTAAGGAACCAGGCAAAACCTGGGAAACCACTGATTCAGACTCTGGCACAAGCAATGCAGGACCATAATTGAGGAGAGTAGAAAACAGGTGAGGTGAGGGACTTCCCCACCGGTCTGGGGCTGGGATTCTGTGCTCCCAAGGCAGGTGGCCTGGGTCCACCCCTGGTCAGGGAACTAGATTCCACATGCTGCAACTAGATTCTGCCTGCTGTGATTAAGGTCCAAGGCAGCCAAATTAATGAATACGCTAATTAAATTTTTTAAATGCCTATGCTCAACCATTTATAAAAAAAGAAAAGAAAACAAGTCAAGTGAGACTTATGACATCTCCAGCCTCTACAGATTTCCAGGCCTAAAGCATAGGGAACAAGAACCCAAACAGACCAACAATTCTTCTGAGTCGAAGAGAGTGGGGTCAAAGTTCAGAGAGTGCAGACATCTTCACTTCTGGACAGAAAACCAGCAATGGACGTCAGGATCAGGGCTGTGTGCCTGTGTGCTAAGTCGCTTCAGTTGTGTCCGACTCTTTGCCACTCTGTGGACTGTGGAGTTGCTGAAAGCATATGGGAAAACTCTGTGCCTTTCATTCAATTCTAATACTGCTCTGAAAAATGAAGTCTAAGATACTAGATGGAATTTTGGTTCAGCATGATGGGATAAAGTGTGATGCTAAGATTCGAGACATTATCTTAAGGAAAGAGATGATCATTTCAGCAAAAAAAAAAAAAAAAAAACCACAAAAACAAGAATCAGATATAAACGAGCTATAAAAAACCCCCTTGAGATATCAATATAAAGGCAAATGGATTTAAAATGAAAGCATGGAAACAGATATGCTGCTGCTGTTGTTTAGACGCTCAGTCATGTCCAACACTCTTGAGACCACTATGGAATCATCCAGGCAAGACTGCTAGAGTGGGTTGCCATGCCCTCCTCTGGGGAATCTCCCCCACCCAGGGATCAAAACCATGTCTCTGCATCTCCTACATCTCAGGAGATTCTTCACTCCTCAGAGTGTGAACAGCCTTCACTGTTGAGACAACAGATATGCTATGGAAACATTAATTTAAAGAAAACATAGGAGGCTGTATTGGTTAATTGACAGGCTTTCTGGTGGCTCAGATAGTAAAGAATCTGCCTGTAATGCAGGAGACCTGGGATTGATTCCTGGTTTGGGAAGATGCCCTGGAGGAGGGCATGGCAACCCACTCCAGTGTTCTTCCCTGGAGAAACCCCATGGACAGAGGAGCCTGGCAGGCTACAGTCTATGGGGTCACAAAGGGTCAGACACGACTGAGTGACTAAGCACAGCACACAATCAAGTAACTTTTAGAATGGGACCAGATATAGAGAGGGGTATTCACCCTAATGATAAATGTGTAATTCATCAAGAATACATATGATTACTGAATCAGAATGTACTTAGCAAAAGAATTTTAAATTTCTTCAAGAAAACTTGCACGAATAAGTGGAGAAACAGACAAATTAACAATTAAAATAGGAATTTTCCTGGTAATCCAGTGGTTAAGATTCCAAGCTTTCAATGCCGGGGGCACAGGTTCGATTCCTGGTTGAGCAAATATCTATTATACCATATAGAAAATTCAACCCAAGATAGATTAAAGGTTTACACATAAGTCCTGAAACCACAAAATTCCTAAAAGAAAGCATAGGGGAAAAGTTCATTGGGATGGGCCTCCAAAAGGATGGTTTTGAGCTTGACACCAAAAGCACAAGCCACAAAATCAAAGCTAGACGGTAGGATGCATCAAACTGAAAAGCTTCTACACAGCAAAGGAAACGATGAACAACCTGAAAAGACTGTGTTCTTTTATCGCTCCAGGGATCTCTGAGGCTGGAGGAGACGGCAGCAGTGCTGCGGGCAAGAGAGTGGGGTGAGAGAGGATGGTCACGTCCCAGGTCATGTCTGAGTCCCTGGGATGGCCACCAGGTGTGGGTACGTGACTTCATATAGGCAGGAATTCAAGAGCGAGTCACAGTGAAGTGAAAGAAGGTCAATCCAAGGAGGAAACACTCTATACAGAGAGTGTGGGCCATCCTGGAAGGCAAGCGCAGCACCAGGGTATGGGGCAGTCAGTGTTTATAGGGGTGGGTCATTTCATAGGCTGATGAGTGGGAGGAGTGTGCCAGCTATTTTGCGGAAAGGGTGGGGATTTCCAGGAACTGGGTCAGCAGCCACTTTTTGACCTTTATGGTCAGCCCTGGAACTGTCACGGTGCCTCTGGGTGTGTCACCTAGCTGCCATGTTACAAAAGGATTTAAAAAAAATATTTACTTCAGGTCTTAGTTGTGGTATGCAGGATATTCACCTCAGCACACTGGCTTACTTGTCCCACGGCATTTAGAGAAGGAAATGGCAACCCACTCCAGTATTCTTGCCTGGAAAATGCCATGGACGGAGAAGCCTGGTGGGCCAAGGTCCATGGGGTCGCAAAGAGTTGGACATGACTGAGCGACCTCACTTTCTTTCTTTCACGTGGAATTCTAGTTCCCAGGCCAGGGACTGAACCCACATCCCTTGCATTGCAAGGCAGATTCTTACAAATGGACCACCAGGGAAGTCCCTGTCATTCTTTAAGAGGTTGTGCCCCGCCCACTTCTGATCTCATCAGCACCTGATAGCTGGCCTTTGACAGCGCTATGCGAGCTCTGGCCTTACAGGAGAATGTCCAGGTGAGGTTCTCAGGACGCTGTGCTGACTGCAGGCGGCACGCAGGACCCTGTGAAGAGAGGCTGATTTTGCTCCAAGTTACACCACTGCCACTTAGCATGCTGTGGCCTTGGACACACCTTTTTGTTGGATTTGCAGCCAATTTTAATTGACTTTTTAAGTCAGTTTTGCCTGTGGCCTCACACATGGCTTTCTAGTCCTCAGGACCATCTTGTATAAAACTTGGGTCATACCTACCTGGCGGCTTTGTTTAGGGGAACTCAAAGAGATAACTTGAATACAAGTGGCCAGCTACTGAGCAAGGTTCATTGCAAAATATAAGTGTGGGACGAGTTCAAAGAAAAAACTACTAAAAGTGTCAGTGGGGGAGCACAGCATTAGACCCAGCCCTGGTCCCCTTCTGAGGACAGGTCCCCACATTACTGTCAGAAGCCATGGTGCCGCTCCGTCCACAGGAGAAGGGAACTGGGAACAATGGCCTCTGACCAATAACACCCAGGGATCTGTGCTGACAACACCTGTGTTTGTGGAGTTGTAGATGTGAAGGGCTTTGCTCTTCAAAACCTTATCTGTAGGACTGGGACACCCCTTCTTGCCTGAGGAACTGAGGCGCTTTGCTGGAAAGACCCTGCCTCAATTTCCTACTCACAGGTTAAAGGTTTGGGGACATAGCATTTATCTTCCATTTAAAGAATGAAACCCTGAGTTACCTCTCAGACCAGGCATGAAGTAACCATGATCCACATGGGCTTGTTTGGCTTTGAACCTGTGAAAACTAAAGATTCATTTAGACTTTACCTAAAATTAACCCTTCCCTCTATCCTATGTTAACTCATCTCTAGTTTCTGGTGAGCCACCCCATGGTTTCTTGGGTGTGTGACCTCCTTGCTGAAGGAACAGGACCCTTCCCTGATGAACAGAGATGCCCCTGGGCTTTATCTCCAGGATTAACATAGCTGCAAAGGAGTCATCTTTAGACCTTGCCTAGGAAAAATAATTCGCTGAAATTGTAGAATTCCTGACAAGGGCCGTGTCCCACTGGTGAGGAACCATGGTAAGAAACTCCCTTGAAACTCACCATGGAACCCTTAGCAGCCTTTTGGAAACTCCCTTCTATGAAAAGTCATGCCTGGTCTTGCACTTAAAACTGCATCATCAGCTCTCTAAAAAGAAAAAAAAAAAAAAAAAAACCCTGTGCACTGCAAACCATAGATCTTTCAAACACACAAATTTTTATTTTATTTCTTTATTTAGGCTGCACCAGGTCGTAGCTGTGGCATGTGGGATCTAGTTCCCTGACCTGCTATACTTGGGAGTACAGAATCTTATCCACTGGACCATCAAGGAAGTCCTGCAAAAAACAGCATTTTTTTAAATCACTTTTTAAAAAAAACTTTGAATTGGAATATAGTTGATTAATAATGTTGTGATAGTTTCAGGTGGACAGCAAAGAAACTCAGCCATGCATATCCATGTATCCATTCTCCTCCAAACACACTTCCCATCCAACAACAACAAAAAAATCTGTTCCCGTTAAACAGAGTTCCCTGAAAAGCAGCATTTTCGATGAAGAGACACAATAGACAATGATTCAGTCTCACTTCTTTCTATAGTGTAGTATTATAGCATGTATCTAAATTGACCCTGTAGAATAGATTTTTCCTGCAAGGTCCATAATAAACAGATACCTATGTATATATTATGTACAGATAATTATATATGTATAAGTAGATGATGTCTACCTTTCTCAAATATCATTTAGAGCTAAAGCAGAAGGAATCATGATCAAGACAACTTATTTTCCATCAAAAAATTCCTATCCCTGGGTGCCAGCCAGGGACTGTCTGTTCAAGGCAGCCTCCATGGATTTGCCGAGCCTCAGATGTCAGATGCTGAGCCACAGCGGGGGACCTGAACAGGACTGAAGTTCTGGAGGCTCCTTCAGGACCGGGTCCCCCCGGGGTACCCACTTCTCTAAAGGGCTTGGAGTTCTACTCAGAGCTGCATGGCAAGCTCCATCCTGAGCTTTAGCATTTCTGAAAAGCCAGGTCAGTGTCTCTCCAACACTGAGATGGATGGATGTTACTAAGTGAGGGCTGTTACTAAGTGAGGGCTGTTACTTAGTGATGGACATCCCCCTTAACCCAGTGAAGCGGTCCCCACTGCTGGGCCTTTGTGATACTCAGCTGGGGAGATGCGTTCAGTGGCGGTATCATCCTCCCACTCTGTCTCTGATGAAAGGAAACGGAGCACCGATTTGCCCATCACGTGTCCCACTGAGATTCTATGAGACTGGCGAGTGATTGTGTTGCAGTGAATTAAGAAAAGTTTTCTTCCCTCTTTCTTTTTTCCCTTTTGTGTCTTTCTCCACTTTAACTGTTCCTAACCTACAGACTGCACGGATAACCAAGTTTCTTCTTATCAGAAGACTAATCTATTATGCAAACTACATCCAGCACCTATGGCCCTCCATTTCTGCGGGAGCCACATTCTGCATCTGTTATCCTTTAATTTAGTCTAGCCACATCCTAATACTTAACTTTATCGCATCATTAACCTCCCCTTGTAGTTTGTTACCTCTCTTTGCTCTGTGTTACCTCATGTTGATGCTTAACTTTATGGTTCACTCTCTTTGGCAGCCACCCCCTAGTAGTTTGCTTTCCCCCTTCTGTATTACAGGAAGAAAGTCGCCAGGAAATCCCCAAAGGACAATGGACCCAACCACCAGGACCAACTGCCAGACCCAAATACCTACCTACGCAACACTGGCCTATTGACTGTCTCCAAACAGTGCAAAAAGAGAGGATTCACGATCCCTACACCTTTTATGGTGTATCTCCAACCCCTGACTATGAGCCCCAGCTGTATGATCCCCTGGATTCCCAATGGAGGGGAGACAGGATCCTTGAGGCAAGAGCCTACTGTGTTCTCCCTTCTGCCAGCTTAAGGGTTAAAGCCATCTTTCCATTTGCTCCAAACTCTGTCTCCACAAGTTTTATTCAGCTCCAGTGGGCAGAGAAAACCAAGATTTTGGGGGCGACTGTTGCTGCCACCCCATAATGGGCTAGCTGGTGTGGGGAGCGGGATGGGACCACTGGGTCTCTTCCTTCAGCGCCCTATGGGTCAGAGAGAGCATGGCTGTCTCTGCGGATATTGGAGTCAGCAAGTCTTGTCCAGGGAAGAAACTGCCTCTGAATGAGTTAGTCCCCACTTTACCCTGAAACAGCCTCTCAGGGCAACAGTGGGCAGATTCAAAGCCCTGCAGGGGTGAGGGTGGGGCTGGGGAGCAGGTAAGCGAAGGTTGAGCAAGAAGTCTGTGCCCCTGCCAGGGGAGACAGGCCCCTGGGCCTTGCCACACCCCTACCCACCAGCTGAACTCACTGCCAGGGAGAAGTATCTGGTCAAAAGGGAAGCAGGAAAGGTTTTTCTGGGGTTTTCCATAGCCTCATTAGCATAAGAGTGACTGATCCTGCTTTGTGCTATAGAGGCCACTCCCAGGACACACAGAAAGAGACTCAGTTGACCAGTTCATAAGAACCAAATCCACAGCCAGCGCGGAATTCCTCCCGGAACCTGGGACCTTTATAAAGCGGCAAGCGCAGCCTCTTCTCCAGCGTCAGCCCCAGAGCTCCGGCTGCCAGCATGAGGCTCCATCACCTGCTCCTCGCGCTCCTCTTCCTGGTCCTGTCTGCTGGGTCAGGTGAGCTCCTGGGAGCCCCGGGGGAGCCGCGGGCTCTCGCTCCTGTTTCTACCTCCTTCTGTCCTGCTACCCTCATCTACACGGGGTCAGACTAAACCCACCGTGTGTGATGCTTCTGAGAAGCCAGCGCTGAGTCCTTAGTAGCGGGAGGGGTCTGAGAACTGCCCTGCAAAGTTCCTGGCTGTTTCTAAGCCACTCTAGCAAGACAAAGCTTCTGAGCCCGTCTCCTCATTGGTTTCATGAGGAGGAAACAGAAGATGCCTCTGTTAAGAGACTCTCCTTTTTTCTTTTTCGTAAGAGCAAGAAATCTGATTTTGTCCTTGACAGAAGTGCAGAATGTCGCTTTATAAATCTTTCTACTTGAAGGGTGGTGGCTCTGGGCAACCAGAGAAGTCCAGAGGAGAGTCAGGCTGAGCCTGGGCTTCGGGAGCTGCTCTTGGGACACTCCGTGCTGAGTCTCCTCAGCAGGAACGTCCTCCAGGACACATCGCTGACGATGCGATGCTCGCTCCACAGCTGGGAGGCAGCACATACAAGGCAATGTGCAGGATCAGATGTCTAATTTTCATCTTACCCTTGATATTTCCAGAAATAAGATGAAAATATGTAGGAAGAAAGGAAGGAGGGAGAGAGGGAGAGAGAGGATGCAGAGACTGAGATCTGACAACTGATTAGATGTCAAAATGAAGTTGAAAAGCCCTTGTCTGATCAGTGTTGTTTATGACTGTAACCCAACTCTTAGCACAGTGGCAGGGAGACAGGACAGTGGTGTAAGGATGACGGCCTCGCAGTTCCCAAGGCCCAAGTTCAAACCCTGCGGGGGCTAACTAGAAAGGGACCAGAGGTGACTTGTGATCAAGAGGAAAAAGGCGTGTGAGGAAAACAGAAAAGCAGCTGGTCAGGAGGAATCCAGAAAAGGAGAAGGAGAGCATATGAGGAAAGTGGGATGGCCGCTGGTCAGGAGGAAACCACAAAGGGATGAGGAGAGTGTGTGAGGAAAGCGGGAAGGCCACTGGTCAGGAGGAAACCACAAAGGGATGAGGAGAGCATGTGAGGAAAGCGGAAAGGCCGCTGGTCGGGAGGAAACCACAAAGGGATGAGGAGAGCATGTGAGGAAAGCGGGAAGGCTGCTGGTCGGGAGGACGCCACAAAGGAATGAGGAGAGTGTGTGAGGAAAGCGGGAAGGCCACTGGTCTGGACGAAACCAGAAAGGGAAGAGGAGAGCGTGTGAAGAAAGCGGGAAGGCCGTTGGTCGGGAAGAAACCACAAAGGGATGAGGAGAGCATATGAGGAAAGCTGTAAGGCCGCTGGTCTAGAGGAAACCACAAAGGGATGAGGAGAGCATATGAGGAAAGTGGGAAGGCCGCTGGTCGGGAGGAAACCCCAAAGCGATGAGGAGAGCCTGTGAGGAAAGCGGGAAGGCCATTGGTCGAGAGGAAACCACAAAGGGATGAGGAGAGCGTATGAGGAAAGCTGGAAGGCCGCTGGTCAGGAGGAAACCACAAAGGCAGGAGAGGGGCTAACTCGCCCCAGCGCCGAGAGCTCTGAGTCAGTAGAGACAATGATACAAAACTTATTTTCCGGAACCATTGTTACTGTCAGTTGGAAGTTACCTTTGAGACTAAGTTCTCTTTAAAAACTTCTTACACTGTCAGCTGCATCTTTTCCTCCTATCTCAGCTCCACTACTTGACTGACTCCTTGAGTGGAAAACTAAACAGTGAAAATAGACGCGCGCGGGCCAATTCTGACTCCCGGCCGGAAGGTGGATGTAGCAGAGCTTCCGGGTCTTTGCCCTCGTGGTGGAGCTGACCCCACACACAACCGTGCTCCTCACGCCCCAGTCCCTCAGCCTCTGCTTCTGGAAACGTGAGGGTCCACCAGAGCCCGGCTGGGTCAGCGTTTGTCAGGAAACTGGTCCACGGTGTCCTGCACTCACATCCTGTTGTCATGAGGCCGTGTCCGCATCTCAGCACAGAAAGCCCCAGGGCCTCGCTCAGAGGGCACACAGCTGCCCTTCTCGAGATGCCGCTTTTCCTGCTGACACGTTTATTCCCTCTTCGTTCTCTTTTTAGGATTTACTCAAGGAGTAAGAAATCCTCTAAGCTGCGGTAGGAATAAAGGCGTCTGTGTGCCGATCCGGTGCCCTGGACACATGAGACAGATTGGCACTTGTCTCGGGGCCCCAGTAAAATGCTGCAGAAGGAAGTAAAAGAAGACTAAGACACGGCCAGGACCAATGCGGAGTCAGAAACCACACCCTTCAACAGAGCATCTAAAATGTAAACCAGAATAAATTTTGTTCAAAATTAAAGAATTGCCCACGGGTCACTGAGGTTGTTCTGTGGTGTCTGATCCCAGGCGAATTCCGAAATCCCTGAGGATGCTCTCTGAGCTCCTTACGGGAACCATCGGGGGATCGTGATGGGTGCTCTGATCCCCTGTTCCTTGGGGGCCTGACCTTCCCCAGCCCTTCTGTCTGCTGTCCTTCCTGCTTCTAGGCCCAGGACACCCTGGCCTGCCCATCATCTCCCCTCAAACATGAACCCCAAGGGTCCAGAATCACCAGGACACCAGGCCCGAGGGAAACCCCCGACCCCTGCTCAGGAGGAAAACCCCTTCCTCTGTCCCCCTGCAGCCCTCACTTCCATTTGGTTTTTCCTTCTTCCTCCTGCCTTGTGCACACGTTGATACACTTCCGGTTCCCTTTTGGGCTGTAAGGTCTCTGTAGGAATGGACTTGACCTATTCCTGGATGTGCCGGGCATTGAGCCCAGACATAGCTTCACAAATTGTCATCAATTGAATTACAGAGTTGACATGGACAAAGCATGTCTCTCTGTGTGGACATGATATGATGCAACTAAATGTAATGGAAAAACCAGTCCTGTGGAAGCACAGTTCAGTGAGGACAACACAGCACGGACTCAGAGCCCACCAGGGCAGGGTTAGCATGCGGACCTCAGCCTGCCTGCAGTTTCTTCAGAGAGTTTCCCAGTTAAACCAAGAGCCTGGCTGGTGCAGGTGGCATGTGTGAGCAGCTCTCTGGTCTTCACACTAACTCTTACCTCAGTGCAAGCTGAGGTCACCAAAGGGATGGTGTTAGGAGACAGGGTGTTTGGGAAGCGATTTGGTCATGAGGGTGGGACCCTCATGGGTGGAATGAGGGCCTTTATGAAAGAGACCCCAGAGAGATCGCTCACCCTTGTGCCCTCTGAGGACACAGGGAGAACACCACTGTCCACCAGCCACCTGCTCTGTCTTGATCCTGGAGCTCCCAGCCTCCAAATCTGAGAAGTAGAGGTCTGTTGTGAATCAGCCACCTATTACAATACCACATGTAAAATAGATAGCCAGCGAGAATTAGCTGTATCACTCAGGGGACTCTGACAGGTGCTCTGGGACCAGCTGGAAGGATGGGATGAGGAAGGAAATGGGACCACGTTTCAGAAGGGAGGGGACATGGGTGAACCCTTGGATGATTCTTGTTGATGTATGACAGAAAACCTCGAAATTCTGTAAAGCAATCATTCTTCAATTAAAAAATAAAGTGCAAAAAAAGAGCCACCTAACCTTTGGTGTTTCTGCTTTAATAGGCTGAAAGGGCAGACACATGACAAGTGAGAATTCCAGCACAGGTGGAATTAAGGTACCTAATCATTGGGGCTTAAGACAGGGAAATGACATGGATTAACTGACTGTGCCCAATGCCATCTCCTTACAAGGAGCCTTCGATGTGGACGAGGGATGCAGCTC
This sequence comes from Cervus elaphus, assembly GCF_910594005.1. NCBI lineage: Eukaryota > Metazoa > Chordata > Mammalia > Artiodactyla > Cervidae > Cervus > Cervus elaphus. The sequence goes on along the minus strand of NC_057846.1, from coordinate 15,354,513 downwards.
AGTGTCAGAGAGATATGCGCTGAGAGCCTAAACCAGCGTCGGCTTGCACTGACGTGGAGGGGGGACCATAAGCCAAGGAGCGCAGGCAGCTTCTAAGAGTGCAAAGGATGGAAGCCTCCAGAAGGAACACCATTCTGCTGACATCGTGATTTGAAGCCAGCGAGACCCATTTGGGACTTTGGATCCTCAGAACCACAATAACAATTATGTGTTCCTTTAAGCCACTTAGCTGGTGGCAATTTGTGAAGCTGCAATAGGAAATCAATACAGCAATCGCTTAAAATCATGCCTTGAGCCTAAAATGAGGAGCTCAAAAGAGACAAACTTGTGTGTGTTTAATGGAGGAAAAAAATGATAATGGCTGTCAACATTTTGCTCAGCTTTATATTTCTTTATTCACAGAAATGCCCGTGGTGCATCTGCCAACTCCTTTTCATCTCAAAGGTTGTATTTGGGACTCAGTGTTATACCTTATAATCTTATATCGCTTTTATCCTTTATTTTTAAAATTTTATCATGGAAAGTTTATCTGATATTGAGTGTGGTTTGGTAGTACTGTTTATTAAACTTTTATCATATTCTTTATTGGGATTTCAATTTTTTATTTTTGCTTAATTTTTAAGTATTATCCTAAATGTATCTGCTGATGTTTTATTGCCATAACATTACTGAGTGTCGAGTTGGACTCTTGCATGGGAGGAATGCTCTTCTCATTTCAGCACCAAGAAGAGGATGGCTTTTCCATGTGACTCATGAACCAAACAGCTTCCTGCTCTGGTCCAAAGCCATCCTTTCCACCTGAGTCCTTGATCTCATTTCTCTTGCTTACTTGTGGGTGAGGCCCAAATCAGCTCCACCTCTTGCCGCCATCTACTCAATCTATGGCAAATGCAATGGCACCCAACCCAGTCCTCTTGTCTGGAAAATCCCATGGACGGAGGGGCCTGGTAGGCTGCAGGCTGTGGGGTTGCTGGGAGTCGGACACGCCTGAACGACTTCACCTTCACTTTTCACTTTCATGCAGAGAAGGAAATGGCAACCCACTCCAGTGTTCTTGCCTGGGGAATCCCAGGGATGGGGGAGCCTGGTGGGCTGCTGTCTATGGGTTGCACAGAGTCAGACAAGACTGAAATGACTTACCAGCAGTAGCACTGCATCTATAAAAACTAACAGCAGGGATTGACCCGGCGTCCAGTGGTTAAAGACTTCATGCTGCCAATGCAGGGGGCTGGATTCCATCCCTGGTTGTGGAACTAAGACTCCACATGCTAAGGAAGAGGCCATTAGTTCCAAAACAGACAAACAAAAAGCACCCACCAAAGCCAGTGTTTAAAAAAAAAAACCTAAAACAAGGAAACAGTTCTTCGTTGACATGATAGCAATCATGAGCTCCGATTTCTTTGCACTTAGTATTTCAGCAAAACTCTTCAGAAGGAGTGTCTGCAGCCCCCACTTCCTCTCGTCACTCTCAGGGCGGTTGGTACAATCAGCTCTGGCTGGGCCCACCCCTCTCCCCCAGGATAACTCCTGCCAACAGGGATCATGAGGCATCCTGTGTGACCTCACTCAGCCCTTCCTCTGCCCTTTGTTGACCTGGCCCCTCACTGTGGGGTAATGGACAGGGGCTCTCGGCTGTCTCTGCCGGAGTGGATGGGCCGCAGTGCACCTGAGAAGGGCTGAGGAGCCAACTGCAAGGTATTCAGGAGAGAGAGAGAGACATCTGTAGCTGAAGAAGTGGTGGGAATAGATGCCTAACATTGAGGGAGTCAGTGTAAAGGACCGCTTTCCGTACAAGAGAGAAATGTGACCCAATGCTTTTAGTCTCCTTTCTTTTCTATTATTATAAAAGTACAGTTGCTGGGCCAACGAAGTAAAACCCTCACAGCTATTCTGTTGAACTAGGTAAGACTTACTGAAACAGCTTACTGCAAACACTCATTTTAGTTTTAGGTTGATGTCACTAAATTAAAATACATCTCTACTTAGTGAAAGATTCAAATGCTGATCAAAAGATTAAAGGTGAAAACATTTTATTGCTAAGTTGCCTCAGGACAGAGGGGAAAATGTCAGAACATACAGTTCATGTAAGATGGAAGAGAGGTGGGTGAGTGAAGACTAGAGACCATGACGTATGATGAGAAGCTTTTCCCTGTTTTGTTGGGAATGGGTGAGTGGGTGCATGTGCTCGGGAACACTTTGGGATAAAGTAACTTAATGGGCTCTCTCCAGACCCTCAAACCCCTAAGGATTATGGCCCAGCCTTCCTTGCTTTTCTCCTTCCCTCCTTCCCTCCCTGATTCCCTCCATTCATCCATTTATTCATACACCTATAGGTTGACTTTTCCATACTAGGACCTGTTCATACTAGGACTTCTTTACTGAGACACCAAAACTTTTAATGTCTTCTCCCAAATGTATTCCTCACATCACTATTTACGGGATAAATTTTTTAGCCCTGTTTTACAGCTGGATTTAGAAATAAGGTAATTTCTTCAAAGCCGTGCAGGTTGTGTGTAGGGAGGACTGTAACTCAAGCCCAGGTGGGTTTGATTCCAAAGACCATGTTTTTATTAAATATTCAACAATCCCAAAAAACAAATTTACTTGCTGAATTACATAAAAAACACATTTATAGATTTGTTTATATATTTATACATATATAAATTTATATATTTGTTTATATATAAACAACAAATACATTAGCTTGAGTATGACCTCTCCATCATTAGGGGCATACTTATCCTACCATATTCTTTGTTGATCACCTGAAATCCAAGCTAAACTGGGTGTCCTGCGTTTTCCCTGCAGCCCTCCTCAGGGGACAGCCTGCTCCAGGCTGTGCTGTGGTGACAGCGCCTCCAGATCTTAGCGTCTTAAAGGAGCCAAAGTTGATTCTTGCTCAAACGACTCAAACCCATGAGGGCCCAGGTGCTCTGAGTAGACCCCACCCCCGAGGAGCAGCCACCACTGTGGGCGCTGCCAGTCCTGTTGTCCAAGGAAGGCGTTCTTAGGACTCTCATGCTGGCGATTAAGGGCAGAGCCCTGAAGGGACACGTCAGACACCTTCCTGACTCACGAATTTGGTGGTTTTTCAGACTGCAGTAAGAATAAGCTATATTTGACCTGAGATGCCGCACTCCATCACAGGCCTAAGACACAAGACAGAGTCTCTGGAATGCAACGCACTTTCCCTCTCCTCCCACACAACTTAAAAGCTGATTCCATTTGGGGCATATCCCTGCAGGCTCAGGGTGTGACCCAGCCCCAGTCTACACCTAGATTCTGAATACACCAGCCTTGGACTGGACTGATGGGGCTCAGGCTCGCCCAGGACTTTGGGAAGAAGCAAAAGCTTAGAAGACCACAGTGGGCACAGGTGAGCTCCCAGCTACATGCCCCAGGACTGCATCCAGGAGTGGGCAGGTCTTTCCTGTCTCAGACAGCCAGACATGAGCCAGCCCTACACGAGCACCCAGAGCTCAGAGGCATCAGAACAGGCCTGTGCTCACATCAGGCTCTGAGTCTCCCTGAGGTTTGTAATTAACTCCTGGGCATGGTCTGCTTTGTAAGGGACCTTGGCATGAAGCTTAAGGAAATACATCATATTGTCATCACTGCAATATTACAGGAATTGCTGCTGCTGAATGGTTCTCCCTGTGGCTGCGGACCTGAAGCCTTTATAAAGTGAGCGAGCACACCATCCTGTCCAGTCTCAGCTGGGAAGCCAGCCAGCCATGAGGGTCTACTAACTTCTCTTTGTGTTGCTCTTCATGATCTTGCTGCCTGTTCCAGGTAAGAAGCACTGGGAAATGACAGGGCTGAATGGATTGAGAATTTGTCAGTCAGAGTCAGCCCTCTCCATTCATTTGGGAATTTTAGATAAAGGAGATTTATTGCTTGGGAACTAGACATTACCAGTTTTTCTTTTTTTTTTTTTTTTTCTTGACAAAGACCATCAAGAAGCTCAAAGTAGCGTCTCCATCCCTTCTGATTTACTCTTAAGAGACTAATCAGCTCACAAACCATCCCTCCATGGGAAGATTATTATACCTGTTCATGAGACAGGAAGAAAGTGATGTAAATCTTTAATACCAACAGGAAAAATGAACTTAATCTGAGGACAGAAGCACAGGTTCCCTTTTATTAGCTTAGCAGTTGGAGGTACAATCTTTCCGTCTCTTAAGGACTTAGGGGACCATCTTGGCCCCCGCTTCCCAGGTGTCAGGTCACAAGAGGGCTACTAATGTCATGCAACTTTCTCAGCTGAGCTGAACCCACAGAATCATTGTTAGTAGTTAGCCCCACATTCTTCTTTACTCCAGATGGTAAAGAAAGTAGAATAAGACATATAAGAACAGAGAATGGCATCATATAACTTATTAGGGAGATTTCAAAAGCCTTGAACTTGCACCTCGGCCTTCCTAAAACCTTCTGTGTGCTCCGTTTCTTCACCACAGGCAATGGCGGAATCATAAGCTGGTTACAAAAGTATTATTGCAAAATAAGAAGCGGCCGGTGTGCTCTGATTGGCTGCCTCCCAAGGGAGGAACAGATAGGCCACTGTTCCCTGAGTGGCCGAATATGCTGCCGGAAGAAGAAATGAAAAGTCCAGAAACACGAGGAGAATGTTACATAGTGTGAAAATGCCTCCTTGAAGACTCCAGAAGCCAAATCAAACTAAAGACTTTTAACAAAAAATTAGAAGCCTGATTATTATCATGATTATTTTTTAACATTCTGTTTATTGTGCTGCTTGTTACCAAATAGGCAACTTAAAAAGTGTTAATGACTCCCCTTTAATTCAAATAAAGTATAATCCCTAGAGGAAGCCACAAGAGGGTCTCAACTGATGTTCCAAAGATTGTCAGAATTCATTCCTCTTTCACAACTTTCACCCCACAGTGAGGCTGGACCACTTGTTCTTTCTGAAACACTTCCTTTGCCTTCTATCACCCATCTGAGCTGTGCAGTCTGTCCATCTATCATAGCATCTCCCCAGCAAATCCATCTCTTAAACTTCAGGGCATCCCTGAGGGTCTTGCCAGGGCCTTCTGAGCACTTTCCAGCTCAGAGACACGGGATCCTGGCTCCTCCTCGACCTTGCCCTTAGCTTTCCTCTCACTCTTGCCTCTGTTCTGACTGACCTCAGGCCTGGATAAAATCTCTCCTTCAGCTATGTCTCCAAACCCATCTCTCAGGGGCACCTCAAATTCTACCTCCTTCTTAAAAACATATTTGTTTCCCCAACAAATATGATCTTTCCTTTTAAAAGAGTTCTGATTTGAGTGCTTCTGTGTCCATAAGATTATTCAGGCAAATATACTGGAGTGGGTTGCCATGTCCTCCTTTCTGTGAGCTGAAGTACATTCCAAGGCCCTGTAACTATTCAGTGGTCTCTGGAGGTTGATACAGAATGATTCGAGCAAATGTGGTGGCAGGCCCATCACCCCCAACAAGAGCCCCCAGTCAAGGAACTGAGTTCTCCGAAAGAAGGGGCAAACACTCAAAGACAACAGCTTGGACCCCACAATTCAACATTAAAGAAAAAAAAGGATGTGATGGGACTGTATGCTGCCCTTCTACAGTACACAACTAAGAACCAGGCAAAACCTGTGAAACTACTGATTCAGACTCTGCCACAAGCAATGCAGGACGGTAATTGAGGAGAGCAGAAAACAGGTAGGTGAAAGACTTCCCCGGCGGTCTGGGGCTGGGAATCTGTGCTCCCAAAGCTGGGGGCCTGGGTCCACCCCTGGTCAGGGACCTAGATCCCACATGCTGCAGCTAGATTCTGCCTACTGTGATTAAGGTCCAAGGCAGACAAATTAATGAATCAGCTAATTAAATTGTAAAAATATCTGTGCTCAGCCATTTAAAAAAAAGAAAAAACAACTGAAGTGAGACTTATGGCATCTCCAGCCTCTGCAGATTTCCAGGCCTAAAGCATAGGGAACAAGAACCCAAACAGGCCAACAATTCTCATGAGTCAAAGAGAGTGGGGTCAAAGTTCAGAGAGTGCAAACATCTTCACTTCTGGACAGAAAACCAGCAACCGGGGACAGAAAACCAGCAACCGGCGTCAGGATCAGGGCTGTGTGCCTGTGTGCTAAGTCGCCTCAGTTCTGTCCGACTCTTTCCCTCTGTGGACTGTGGAGTTGCTGAAATCATAGGGGAAAACTGTGCTTTTCATTCAATTCTAAAACTGCTCTAAAAAAATGAAGTCTATGACACTAGGCGCAATTTTGGTTCCGCCTTATGGAATAAACTGTGATGCTAAGATTCTAGACCCTATCTTCAGTAAACAAATGATCATTTCAGTAAAAAAAGAAACAAAAAAACAAGAAAAGCAAGAATCAGATATTAATTATCTATTAAAAAACCCACTTGAGATATCAAATATAAAGGCAAATGGATTAAAAATGATCGGATGGAAACAGATATGCTGCTTCTGTTGTTTAGATGCTCAGTCGAGCCCAACACTCTTGAGACCCCTATGGAATCATCCAGGCAAGGTTACTGCACCGGGTTGTCATGCCCTCCTCCAGGGAATCTCCCCCTCCCAGGGATCAAAACCATGTCTCTGCATCTCCTGCATCTCAGGCAGAGTCTTCACTGTTGAGACAACAGATATGCTGTGGAAACATTAATTTAAAGAAAACACAGGAGGCTGTATTGGTTAACTGACAGGCTTCCTGGTGGCCCAGATGGTAAAGAATCTGCTTGCCATGTGGGAGACCTGGGTGTGATTCTTGTTTTGGGAAGATGCCCTGGAGGAGGGCATGGCAACCCACTCCAGTGTTCTTCTCTGGAAAAGCCCCATGGACAGAGGAGCCTGGCAGGCTACAGTCTATGGGGTCACAAAAGGTCAGACACGACTGAGTGACTAAGCATGGGACACAATCAAGTACTTCTAGAACAAGGACAAGATATGGAGAGGGGTATTTATCCTAATGATAAATGTTTAATTCATCAAGAATACATATGATTACTGAATCAGAATGTACTTAACAAAGGAAGTTTAAAATTCTTAAGAAAACTTATAGGAATGAGCAGAGAAACAGACAAATTAGCAATTACAACTGGAATTTCCCTGGCATCCAGTGGTTAGGATTCCTAGCTTTCAATGCAGGGGGCACAGGTTCCGTCCCTGGTTGACCTCTTATATCATATACAAAATTAAACACAAGATAGATTAAAGGTTTACAAAAACCACACAACTCCTAAAAGAAAGCATAGGAGAAAAATTGTTTGGCATGGGTCTCCGCAAGGATGCTTTTGAGCTTGCCACCAAAAGCACAAGCCACAAAAACAAAGCTAGACGATAGGATCCATCAAACTGAAAACTTCTGCACAGCAAAGGAATCAATGAACAACCTGAAAAGACGGTGTTCTTCTAACGCTCCAGGGATCTCTGAGGCTGGAGGAGATGGCAGCAGTGCTGCGGGCAAGAGAGTGGGGTGAGAGAGGGTGGTCACATCCCAGGTCATGTCCGAGTCCCTGGGATGGCCACCTGGTGTGGGTACTTGGCTTCACATAGGCAGGAATTCAAGAGCGAGTCACGGTGAAGTGAAAGAAGGTCAATCCAGGGAGGAAACACGCTACACAGAGAGCGTTGGCCATCCTGGAAGGCAAGCCCAGCACCAGGGTATCGGGCTGTCAGTGTTTATAGGGGGGGTCATTTCATAGGCTGATGAGTGGGAGGAGTGGGTCAGCTATTTTCAGGAAAGAGTAGGGATTTCCAGGAACTGGGTCAGCACCCACTTTTTGACCTTTATGGTCAGCCCTGGAACTGTCATGGCGCCTCTGGGTGTGTCACCTAGCTGCTGCGTTACAAAAGGATTTAAAAAAAAATTTACTTCAAGTCTTAGTTGCGGTATGCAGGATATTCACCTCAGCACACTGGTTTAGTTGCCCCACAGTAAGTGGAGAAGGAAATGACAACCCACTCCAGTATTCTTGCCTGGAAAATGCTATGAACGGAGGAGCCTGGTGGGCCAAGGTCCATGCGGGTGGCAAAGAGCTGGACACGACTGAGCGACCTCACTTTCTTTCTTTCACGTGGAATCCTAGTTCCCAGGCCAGGGACTGACCCACATCCCCTGCATTGCAAGGCAGATTCTTAACACTCAGACCACGAGGAAAGTCCCGGTCATTCTTTCAGAGGTTGTGCCCCACCCACTTCCGGCCTCATCTGCACCAGATAGCTGGCCTTTGACAACGCTTTGGGAGCTCTTTCCTTACAGGAGAATGCCCTGGTGAGGTTCTCAGGACCCTGTGCTAACTGCAGACGGCAGGAAGGACCCTGTGAAGAGAGGCTGATTTAGCTCCAAGTTACACCACAGCCTCTTAGCATGCTGAGGCCTTGGACACACCTTTTTGTTGGATTTGCAGCCAATTTTAATTGACTTTTTAAGTCAGTTTTGCCTGTGGCCTCACACATGGCTTTCTAGTCCTCAGGACCATCTTGTATAAAACTTGGGTCATACCTACCTGGCGGCTTTGTTTAGGGGAACTCAAAGTGATAACTTGAATACAAGTGGCCAGCTACTGAGCAAGGCTCATTGCAAAATATAAGTGTGGGACAAGTTCAAAGAAAAAACTACTAAAAGTGTCAGTGGGGGAGCACAGCATTAGACCCAGCCCTGGTCCCTTTCTGAGGACAGGTGTGACCAGGGTGTCACCCAGGTGACCATCAGAAGCCATGGCACCCACCCCATCCACAGGAGAAGGGAACTGGGAACAACAGCCTCTGCCCATCAACACCCAGGGCTCCATGCTGAGAACACCTGAGTTTGTGGAGTCATAGATTGAAGGGCTTTGGTCTTCAAAACCTTATCTGTAGGACTGGGACACCCCTTCTTGCCTGAGGAACTGATGCACTCTCCCGGAAAGACACTGCCTCAATTTCCTACTCACAGGTTAAAGGTTTGGAGACATAGCATTTATCTTCCCTTTAAAGAATGAGACCCTGAATTGCCTCTCAGCCCAGGCATGAAGCAACCATGATCCACATGGCCTTGTTTGGCTTTGAACCTGTGAAAACTAATAATCCATTTAGAGTTTAATAATATTAACCCTTCCCTCTATCTTATATTAACTCATCTCTGATTTCTGGGGAGCCACCCCATGGTTTCTTGGGTGTGTGACCTCCTTGCTGAAGCAACAGGACCCTTCCCTGATGGACAGAGATGCCCCTGGGCTGTATCTCCAGATTAACAGCTCTGCAAAGCAGTCATCTTTAGATCTTGCCTAGGAAAAATAAGCCACTGCAATTGGAGAGTTCCTACAAGGGCCATGTCCCACTAGTGAGGAACTGTGGCAAGAAACTCTCTTGAAACTCACCATGGCACCCTGCAAGCCTTTTGGAAACTTCATTCTATGAAAACTCATGCCCGGTCTTAGACATAAAACTGCATCATCTTGCTTAAACTGCATCTTCCTTAAAAGAAAAAAAAAAAAAACTCTGCATCTTCCTTAAAAGAAAAAAAATATCTGCTGTGCTGCAAACCATAGATCATTAAACCACACCAATTTTTATTTTGTTTATTTATTTAGGCTACACCAGGTCATCCTTGTGGCATGTGGGTTCTAGTTCCCTGACCTGCTATGCTTCGGAGTCCAGTCTCACCCACTGGACCATCAAGGAAGTCCCGGAAAACAGCATTTTTAAAAATTACATTTAAAAAACACTTTGAATTGGAGTATAGTTGACTAATGATGATGTGATGGTTTCAGATGGACAGCAAAGAGACACAGCCATGCATATACAGGTATCCATTCTCCAGCAAACTCCCTTCCCATTCAAGCTGTCACATGACATTAAGTAGAGTTCCCTGAAAAACAGCATTTTCAATGAAGAGCCACTGTAGACAACGATTTAGTCTCACTTCTTTCTCCAGTGTAGTATTAGAGCATGCATGTAAATTAACCCTGTAGCATAGATTTTGAATGCAAGGTCCATAAATAAACAGATACATATATATATATATATATATATATATATATATATATATATATATATATATATATCTTATGTATCAGTTCAGTTCAGTTCAGTCACTCAGTCGTGTCTGACTCTTTGCCACCCCATGAATCACAGCATGCCAGGTCTCCCTGTCCATCACCAACTCCCAGAGTTCACCCAAACTCGTGTCATCAAGTTGGTGGTGCCATCCAGCCATCTCATCCTCTGTCGTCCCCTTCTCCTCCTGCCCCCAATCCCTCCCAGCATCAGGGTCTTTTCCAGTGAGTCAACTCTTTGCATGAGGTGGTCAAAGTATTGGCGTGTCAGCTTCAACATCAGTCCTTCCAATGAACACAGGACTGATCTCCTTTAGGATGGACTGGTTGGATCTGTATAGATAATGATATATATATAAGTAGATGATGTCTACCTCTCTCAAATATCATGTAGAGCTAAAGGTGAGGGAATCATGATCAAGACAACTTATTTTCCATCAGAAAATTCCTATGCCTGGGTGCCAGCCAGGAACTCTGTTGGAGGCAGCCTCCATGGCTTTGCTGAGCCACAGCAGGGGACCTGAACAGGACTGAAGTTCTGGAGGCTCCTTCAGGACCAGGTCCACCCGGGGTACCCACATTTCTAAAGGGCTTGGAGTTCTACTCAGAGCTGCATGGCAAGCTCCATCCTGAGCTTTAGCATTTCTGAAAAGCCGGGTCAGTGTCTCTCCAGCACTGAGATGGATGGATGTTACTAAGTGAGGGCTGTTACTAAGTGATGGAGGTCCCCCTTAACCCAGTTAAGGGGTCCCCACTGCTGGGCCTTTGTGATACTAGGCTGGGGAGATGCGTTCAGTGGCAGCATCATCCTCCCACTCTGTCTCGGATGAAAGGAAACGGATAACCATCTGCCCATCATGTGTCCCACTGAGATTTTATGAGACTGGCATGTGAATGTCTTGCAGTGAATTAAGAAAAGATTTTTTTTCCCTCCTTCTTTTTGCCCTTTTTCATCGTTCTCCACTTTAACTGTTCCTAACCTAGATTCTGCACTGATAACCAAGTTTCTTCTTCTCAGAAGACTAACTGATTATGCAAACTACATCCATCACCTGGAGCCCTCCATTTCTGCAGGAGTCACATCTGCATCTGTTATCCTTTAACTTATTCTAGCCACATCCTGATACTTAATGCTATCGCATCATAAACCTCCCCTTGTATTTTATTTTTCCCCTCCATTGCTCTGTGGTACCTCATGTTGATGCTTAACTTTACGGTACACTCTCTTGGAAGTCACCCCTAGTCGTTTGCTTTCCCCCTTCTATATTACAGTAAGAAAGTTGCCAGAAAATCCCCAAAGGACAATGGACCAAACCACCATGACCAATTGCCAGACCCAAAACCGGCTACATGGCTCTGGCCTTGACTGTTTCCAAACAGCCCAAAAAGAGATCATTCAGGACCCCAAGACCTCTTGTGATGTATCTCCCACCCCTGACTGTGAGCACCAATTGTATGATGCCCTCGATTCCCAACGGAGGGGAATCGGGTTCCTTGAGGCAAGAGCCTACTGTGTTCTCCCTTCTGCCAGCTTAAGGGTTAAAGCCATCTTTCCTTTTGCTCCAAACTCTGTCTCCACAAGTTTTATTCAGCTTCCGTGGGCAGAAAAAACCAAGATTTTTGTGGCGACTGTTGCTGCCAACCCGTACCAGGCTAGCTGGCGTGGGGAGAGGGTTGGGACCACTGGGTCTCTTCCCTCAGGGCCCCAGGGGCCAGAAAGAGGATGGCTGTCTCTGCGGATGCTGGGAGTCAGCAAGTCTTGCCCAGGGAGTGAAACTGCCTCTGAATGAGTTAGTCCCTATTTGGGCCTGAAACAGCCTTTCAGGAAAACAGTGTATGTGTTAGTTGCTTAGTTGTATCCGACTCTCTGCAACCCCACAGACTGCAGCACACCAGGCCCCTCTGTCCATGGGACTGTCCAGGCAAGAACACGAGTTGGTTGCCACTTCCTCCCCAAAAGAACTAAAGAAATAAAGAAAGTGGAGTCGCTCAGTCGTGTCCGACTCTCTGCAATCCCATGGACTGTAGCCCACCAGGCTTCTCCATCCTTGGAATTTTCCAGGCAAGTGGACTGGAGTGGGTTGCCATGTGCTTCTGAACAGGAAAACAGTGGGCCAATTCAAAGCCCCGGAGGGGTGAGGGTGGGGCTGGGGAGCGGGTAAGCCAAGGTTGAGCAGGAAGTCTGTGCCCCTGTCAGGGGAGAGAGGCCCCTGGGCCTTGCCATACCCTTGCCCAACAGCTGAACTGACTTCCAGAGAGAAGCATCTGGTCAAAAGGGCAGCAGGAAAGCTTTTTGTGGGGTTTTCAACAGCCTCATTAGCATAAGAGAGACTGACCCTGCTCTGTGCTATAAAGGCCACTCCCAGGACACACAGATAGAGACTCAGTTAACCAGTTCATAAGAACCAAATCCACAGCCAGCGCGGAATTCCTCCCGGAACCTGGGACCTTTATAAAGTGGCAAGCGCAGCCTCTTCTCCAGCGTCAGCCCCAGAGCTCCGGCTGCCAGCATGAGGCTCCATCACCTGCTCCTCACGCTCCTCTTCCTGGTCCTGTCTGCTGGGTCAGGTGAGCTCCTGGGAGCCCCGGGGGAGCCGCGGGCTCTCTCTCCTGTTTCTACCTCCTTCTTTCCTGCTACCCTCATCTACACGGGGTCAGACTAAACCCACCGTGTGTGATGCTTCTGAGAAGCCAGCGCTGAGTCCTTAGTAGCGAGAGGGGTCTGAGAACCGCCCTGCAAAGTTCCTGGCTGTTTCTAAGCCACTCTAGCGAGTCAAAGCTTCTGAGCCCATCTCCTCATTGGTGTCATGAGGAGGAAACAGAAGATGCCTCTGTTAAGTGACTCTCCTTTGTATCTTTTTCATAAAAGCAAGAAATCTGATTTTGTCCCATGACAGAGTGCAGAATGTTGCTTTATAAATCTTTCTACTTGAAGGGTGGCGGCTCTGGGCAACCAGAGAAGTCCAGAGGAGAGTCAGGCCGAGCCTGGGCTTCGGGAGCTGCTCTTGGGACAATCGGTGCTGAGTCTCCTCAACACGAAGGTCCTGCTGGACACGTCGCTGACGATGCGACCCTCGCTCCTCAGCTGGGAGGCACCACATCCAAAGCAGTGTGCAGGATCGGATGTCTAATTTTCTTCTTATCCTTGATATTTCCAGAAATAGGATGAAAATATGTAGGAAGAAAGGAAAGAGGGAGGGAGGGAGAGAGAGGATGCGGAGACTGAGACCTGACAACTCATTAGATGTCAAAATGAAGTTGAAAAGCCCTTGTCATCAGTGTTGTTTATGATTGTAACCCAACTCTTACACAGTGGCAGGGAGAGACGCCAGGGGTATAAGGATGACAGCCACTCAGTGCCCGGGGCCCGGGTTCAATCCCTGTTGGGGGAACTAGAGGGACCAGAGGTGCCTTGCGGTCAGGGGGAAAAAGGCCTGTGACGGAGATGGAAAGGTGGCTGGTCAGGAAGAAACCACAAAGGGAGGAGGACATGAGAAAGGCGGGAAGGCCGCTGATCAGGAGGAAACCACAAAGGGAGGAGGAGAGGGGCTGACTCTCTCCAGAGCTGAGAGCTCTGAGTCAGTAGAGATAATGATACAAAATTTGTTTTCCGAACCATTATCACTCTCAGTTGTAAGTTACGTTGAGAGTAAGTTCTCTTTAAACAGTTCTTACACTGTCAGCTGCATCTTTTCCTCCTATCTCAGCTCCACTACTTGACTGACTCCTTGTTCTGGAAAACTAAACAGTGAAAATAGACGCCCGCGGGCCTCTTCTGACTCCTGGCCGGAAGGTGGATGTAGCAGAGCTTACGGGTCTTAGCCCTCGTGGTGGAGCTGACCCCGCACACAACCATGCTCCTCACGCCCCAGTCCCTCAGCCTCTGCTTCTGGAAACGTGAGGGTCCACCGGAGCCCGGGCAGGGTCAGCATCTGCCTAGAAACTGTTCCACGGTGTCCTGGACTCACATCCTGTTGTCACGAGGCCGTGTCCGCATCTCAGCACAGAAAGCCCCAGGGCCTCACTCAGAGGGCACACAGCTGCCCTTCTCGAGATGCCGCTTTTCCTGCTGACACATTCTTTCCCTCTTCATTCTCTTTTTAGGATTTACTCAAGTAATAAGAAGTTCTTTACGCTGAAGTTTGAATTTTGGCAACTGTGTGCCGTTCCGGTGCCCTGGACACATGAGACAGATTGGCACCTGTTTCGGGTTTGGAGTAAAATGCTGCAGAAGGAGATAAAAGAAGGCGACGAGGTGGCCAGGACAGATGCGGAGTCAGAAACTGCACCCTTCGACAGAGCATCTAAAAGTGAAACCAGAATAAATTTTGTTCAAAATTAAAGAATTGCCCACTGGTCACTGAGGTTGTTGTGTGGTGTCTGATCCCAGGCGAATTCTGAAATCCCTGAGGATGGTCTCTGAGCTCCTTACAGGAACCATGGGGGAATCTTACTGGGTGCTCGGATCCCCCTGTTGCTTGGGGGCCTGACCTTCCCCAGCCCCTCTGTCTGCTGTCCTTCCTGCTTCCCGGCCCAGGGTACTCTGGCCTGCCCCTCATCTCCCCTCAAACATGCACCTCAGGGGTCCAGAATCACCGGAACACCAGTCCCGTAGGAAACCCCCGTCCCCTGCTTCAGGAGGAAACCCCTTGCACTGTCCCCCTGCAGTCCTCACTTCCTTTTGGTTTATGCTTCTTACTCCTGCCTGTGCACATATGGATACACTTCCGATTCCCTTTTGGGCTGTAAGGTCTGTATAGGCATGGACTTCTCCTATTCCTGGATGTGCCGGGCATTGAGCCGAGACATAGCTTCACCAACTGTCATCAGTTGAATGACACAGTTGTCATGGACAAAGCATGTCTCTCTGTGCGAACATAATAGGATGCAACCAAATGTGATGGAAAGCACAATTCAGTGAAGACAACACAGCACGGAACACAGAGCCTGCCAGGGCAGGGTGAGCACGCGGAACTCAGCCTGCTTGCAGTTTCTTCAGAGGGTTTCCCAGTTAAATCAAGAGCCTTGCTGGTGCAGGCAGTATGTGTGAGCAGCTCTCTGGTCTTCACACTAACTCTTCCCTCAGTGCAAGCTGAGGTCACCAAGGTGATGGTGTTAGGAGACAGGGCCTTTGGGAGGTGATTTGGTCATAAGTGTGGGACCCTCCTGGGTGGAATGAGGGCCTTTATGAAAGAGGCCCCAGAGAGATCGCTCACCCTTGTGCCCTCTGAGGACACAGGGAGAACACCGCCGTCCACCAGCCACCTGCTCTGTCTTGATCCTGGAGCTCCCAGCCTCCAAATCTGAGAAGTAGAGGTCTGTTGTTAATCAGCCACCTATTACAATACCACATGTAAAATAGATAGCCAGCGGGAATTAGCTGTATCACTCAGGGAACTCAGACAGGGGCTCTGCGACCAGCTGGAAGGGTGGGATGGGGAAGGAGATGGGACAACGTTTCAGGAGGGAGGGGACATGGGTGAACCCTTGGATGATTCTTGTTGATGTATGACAGAAAACCTCGAAATTCTGTAAAGCAATCATCCTTCAATTAAAAAATACAGTGCAAAAAAAGAGCCACCTAGCCTTTGGTGTTTCTGCTTTAATAGGCTGAAAGGGCAGACACCTGACAAGTGAGAATTATAGCACAGGTGGAAATATGGTACATAGTCATTGGCCCTTAAGATAAGGAAATGACCTGGATTAACTGACTGTGCCCAATGCCATCTCCTTACAAGGAGCCTTAGATGTGGAGGAGGGATGCAGCTCAGTGTCAGAGACGTGGGCTGAGAGACTAAACCAGCCCTGGCTCCCACTGACATGGAGGGGAGCCATAAGCCAAGGAGGGATGGCATCTTCTAAGCATGAAAAGGATGGAAGCCTCCAGAAGGAACAGCATCCTGCTGACACCGTGATTTGAAGCCAGCGAGACCCATTTGGGACTTTGGATCCTCAGAACCACAATAACAACTATGTGTTCCTTAAAGCCAATTAGCTGGTGGCTATTTGTGAAGCTGTAACGGGAAATCAATACAGCAATCACTTAAAATCATGCCTTGAGCCTAAAATGAGGAGCTCAAATTTTTTTCACAGAAATGCCCATGGTGCATGTGCCAACTCCTTTTCATCTCAAAGGTTGTATTTGCGACTCAGTCTTACATTCATATATCGTATATCCCTTTTATCCTTTATTTTTAATTTTTTTTTATCATGGAAAGTTTATCTGACATTGAGTGTGGTTTGGTGGGACTGTTTATTAAAGTTTTATCATATTCTTTATTGGGATTTCAATTTTTTATTTTTGCTTGACTTTTTAGGTGTTATTGTAAATGTATCTGCTGATGTTTTATTGCCATGACATTTCTGAGTGTCGTGTTGGACTATTGCATGGGAGGAATGCTCTTCTCATTTCAGCACCAAGAAGACGATGGCTTTTCCATGTGACTCATGAACCAAACAGCTTCCTGCTCTGGTCCATAGCCAACGATTCCACCTGGGTCCTGGATCTCATTTCTCTTGCTTACTTGTGGGTGAGGCCCAAATCAGCTCCACCTCTTGCCTATATCTACTCAATCTATTGTGAATGCAGTGGCACCCCACTCCAGTCCTCTTGCCTGGAAAATCCCATGGACGGGGGAGCCTGGTAGGCTGCAGTGTGTGGGGTCCCTCGGAGTCAGACATGACTGAGCCATTTCACTTTCACTTTTCGCTTTCATGCACAGGAGAAGGACATGGCGACCCACTCCAGTGTTCTTGCCTGGGAAAACCCAGGGACGGGGGAGCCTGGTGGGCCGCCGTCTATGGGTCACACGGAGTCAGACACGACTGAAGTGACTTAGCAGCAGTAGCACTGCATCTATAAAAACTAACAGCAGGGATTGACCCGGCAGTCCAGTGGTTAAAGACTTCATGCTGCCCATGCAGGGGGCTGGATTCCATCCCTGGTTGTGGAATTAAGACTCCACATGCTAAGGAAGAGGCCAGTAGTTCCAAAACAGACAAACAAAATACACCCCCTAAATGCCAGTGTTTAAAATAATAAAACCTAAAAGCAGGAAACAGTTCTTCATTGACATGAGAGCAATCATGAGCTCAGTCTTCTTTGCACTTAGTTTTTCAGCAAAACTCTTCAGAAGGAGTGTCTGCAGCCCCCACTTCCTCTCATCCTCTCAGGGGGATTGATACCATCAACTCTGGCTGGTCTCACCCCTCTCCCCCAGGATGACTCCTGCCAACATGGATCACAAAGCATCCTGTGTGACCTCACTCAGCCCTTCCTCTGCCCTTTTTTGCCTGCCCCTCACTGTGTGGCAATGGACAGGGGCTCTCGGGTGTCTCTGCCTGAGTGGATGGGCCACAGTCCACCTGAGAAGGGCGGAGGAGCCAAGTGTAAGGTAGGTTTTTGGGAGAGAGAGAGAGACATCGGTGGTTGAAGAAGGGGTGGGAATAGATGCCTAACATTTAGGGAGTCAGTGTAAAGGATCGCTTTCCGTATACGGGTACGAGAGAAATGTGACCCAATGCTTTTAGTTTATGCTTTCTTTTCTATTATTATAAAAGTACTATTGCTGGGGCCAACGAAGTAAAACCCTCACAGCTATTCTGTAGCATTAGGTAAGACTTATTGAAACAGCTTACTGCAAACACTCATTCTATTTTTAGGTTGATATCACTAAATTAAAATAGATCTCTACTTAGTGAAAGATTCAAATGCTGATCAAAAGATTAAGTGAAAATATTTTATTTCTAAGTTGCCTCATGACAGAGAGAAAAAAGTCAGAACATACAGTTCATGTAAGATGGAAGAGAGTCGGGTGAGTGAAGGCTAGAGGCCATGATGTATTATGACAAGCTTTGACCTGTTCTGTTGGGAATTAGTGAGTGGGTGCTTGTGCTCAGGAACACTTTGGCATAAAGAAACTTAATGGGCTCTCTCCAGACCCTCAAAACTCTAAGGATTATGCCTGAGCCTTCCTTCCTTTGCTCCTTGCCTCCTTCTCTCCCTGATTCCCTCCATTCATCCATTTATTCATTCACCCATAGGATGACGTTTCCATACTAGGGCCTGTTCATACAGAGGTTTGACTGACTACCTGCTCTATGCCTGGCTCTGTTCAAATGTGATATAATAAAACAGGACTTGTTGCTTTAGAAATTTACATATAAAGCTAAAGAGAGATATGAACACTCTAAAGCAAAACTGAGATGGAGAGAAGGAAGAGATGGAGAAAAATTTCAGTTATTTACCTGGTATGCGTGTGTGCTGAGTTACTTCAGTCATGTCCAACTCCTTCCAACCCCACGGACTACAGCCCATCAGGATGCTCTGGCCATGGGATTTCCCAGACAAGAAAAGTGGAGTGAGTTATTTGACATCCAGGGGATCTTGCTGACCCAGAGATCAAAGCTGCATCTCGTGCATTGGCAGGTGGGATCTTTAGCACTAAGACCACCTGGGAAGCCCCGCAGCTAGTACCCTTCTATGCTTTAAACTTAAGAATATGTTGATTTAATACCTGTAGTAAGAAATACTCTAGCCTATAAAGCCTCACCTGGTTGTGGTCTGTGCAAGAGATGACCTGGTAAGCTTGCTTAGGATGGATCAGTCTCTCTGGAAATGGTAGCAAGAAATATGTTGAGAGTGCAAAAGGAGAGAAGACCATTTCTGTTTCCAAAATTCTTTTTGCTTTTTCATTGCAAAAGGTGTGTGTGGGGGGGGGCGGTGGGGGGGTGGGGCGGTGCTGTATTTATTCTGAAAGGATAAAGAGACAGATGCAGAGATATGCAAAAAACTGAATAAATAAATTAATAATTTCTAAACAGAATGCAATTTTTAATGATTTTTCTCAAAAAAAAAAAAAAAAAACAAAAAGAAAAAAACCCCACACCTCAGAGCCATGAGGAGAAGTGACAACCAATGTGGAAACCCTGACTTCCTGCAAACCTCTACCTTTACAAAAGGGAGACACTTGGGTCTAGGACCCTGAGTCCACAGATGAGACACCCTCAACTTACTCCCAGGCCATAACTGAATATCTCTAGTAGGGACTTCCCAGGTGGCGCAGTTGTAAGGAAACACAGGAGACCCAGATCCGATCCCTGGATCAGCAAGATCCCCTGGAGTAGGAAATGGCAACCCACTCCAGTACTCTTCCCTGGAAGATTCCATAAACAGAGGATCCAAGTGGGCTACATACCCCGGGGTTGCAAAGAGTCCAATCAGACAGAGCACAGTACCACCACCAGTCGGAATACAAGTCCTTTCTCTCTATCTGTTGGTAAAACTCTTTCCCAAATCGCCTGCCCAATTCAGGTGTGCCATCAGACAGCGCCGGGTCGACCTGGAATCCAGAAAGCTCCTCTTCCATCATGGGTTCCTGTACCTTCTCTTCCTCTTACTGATATGTCTTAACCAGATGACATCAGGTAACCAGTGGCTAAGCTGGCTTCAAACTTGGAGCCTGGAGTAGGGAAAGTCAGGTTGATTGCTCATTCAGTGATATGCTGAAATATATAGCAACTGAATAATATATTTGAAAGAAGCATGCATATACAATATGCTCCATTTTTCAAATAAGGAAAGAGAAGCTTAAAGTGAAAAATAGTCTCCCATGACTGCCCTTAACTAGTTGGTAGTAAGTCCATAAATTGTAAAGCTGATTTACAATGTAAAGATAACATGTACAGGAGACTTTACAGGTTCCAGGTCATTTCATGTGACTAACAGTAACACTAATAGCAATAGTAAATTATATATTGACCACTTCCTCTTTACTCAGACACCACAACTTTTAATGTCTTATCCCAAATGTATTCCTCACAGCACTATTTACAGGATAGGTGCTTTTAATCCCGTTTTTCAGCTGGGACTTAGAAATAAGGTAATTTGTTCAAAGTCGTGCAGGTTCTGTGAGAAATACCGTTGGTAGCTTGATAGGGATTGCATTGATTCTATAGATTGCTTTGGGTAGTATAGCCATTTTGACAATATTGATTCTTCCAATCCATGAACACGGTATATTTCTCCATCTGTTTGTGTCCTCTTTGATTTCTTTCATCAGTGTTTTATAGTTTTCTATATATAGGTCCTTTGTTTCTTGAGATAGATATACTCCTAAGTATTTTATTCTTTTAGTTGCAATGGTGGATGGTATTGTTTCCTTAATTTCTCTTTCTGTTTTGTCATTGTTAGTGTATAGGAATACAAGGGATTTCTGTGTGTTAATTTTATATCCTGCACTAAACCACAATGAGGTACCATTACACGCCAGTCAGGATGGCTGCTATCCAAAAGACTACAATGAATAAATGCCGGAGAGGGTGTGGAGAAAAGGGAACCCTCTTACACTGTTGGTGGGAATGCAAACTAGTACAGCTGCTATGGAGAACAGTGTGGAGATTTCTTAAAAAACTGGAAATAGCACTGCCATATGAACCAGCAATCCCACTCCTGGGCATACACACCGAGGAAACAAGATCTGAAAGAGACACGTGCACCCCAATATTCATCACAGCACTGTTTATAATAGCCAGGACATGGAAGCAACCTAGATGCCCATCAGCAGATGAATGGATAAGGAAGCTGTGGTACAAATACACCATGGAATATTACTCAGGGATTAAAAAGAATTCATTTGAATCAGTTCTAATGAGATGGATGAAACTGGAGCCCATTATACAGAGTGAAGTAAGCCAGAAAATAAAGACCATTAGAGTATACTAACACATATATATGGAATTTAGAAAGATGGTAATGAGAACCCTATATGCAAAACAGAAAAAGAGACACAGATGTACAGAAGAGACTTTTGGACTCTGTGGGAGAAGGCGAGGGTGGGATGTTTCGAGAGACCAGCATCGAAACATGTATATTATCTAGGGTGAAACAGATCACCAGCCCAGGTTGGATGCATGAGACAAGTGCTTGGGCCTGGTGCACTGGGAAGACACAGAGGTCTCGGGTAGAGAGGGAGGTGGGAGGGGGCATCGGGATGGGGAATACATGTAAATCCATGGCTGATTCATGTCAACGTATGACAAATACCACTACAATATTGTAAAGTAATTAGCCTCCAACTAATAAAAATAAATGTTAAAAAAAAAAATCATGCAGCTTGTGTGTAGGGAGGACTTTAACTGAAGCCCAAGTGGGTTTGATTCCAAAGACCATGTTTTTATTAAGTATTCAACAATCCCAAAAAAACAAATTTACTTACTGAATTATGTGAACAACACATTTATAGATTTGTTTAATATATTTATATATTTGTGTATATAAACAGCAAGTACTTTAGCTTGAATGTGATCTCTGAATCACTTGGGACATACTTATCCTACCAGACTGTTTGTTGATCACCTGAAATCCAAGTTAAACTGGGTGTCCTGCATTTTCCCTGCAGCCCTCCTCAAGTGACAGCATGCTCCAGGCTGTGCTGTAGTGACAGTGCCTCCAGATCATAGGATCTAAAAAGAGCCAAAGTTGATTCTTGCTCAAACGACACCAACCCGTGAGGGACCAGGTGATTTGATCAGGCCCCAGCCCTGAGGAGCAGCCACCACCGTGGGCGCTGCTGGTCCTGTTGTCGAGGAAGGCGCTCTCAGGACTCTCATGCTGGCGATTAAGGGCCCCAGCCCTGAAGGGAAACGTCAGACATCTTCCTGACTCAGGAATTTGGTGGTTTTCAGACTGCAGTAAAGAATAAGCTATGTTTGACCTGAAATGCCACACTCCAACACAGGCCAAGGACACAGGGCAGAGTCTCTGGAATGCAGCCCAGTTTCCCTCCCTTCCCACACTAGTAAAAGCTGATTCCATTTCGGGCATATCCATGCAGGCTCAGGGCATGATCCAGCCCCAGTCTACACCTAGATTCTGAATACACCAGCCTTGGACTGGACTGATGGGGCTCAGGCTCGCCCAGGACTTTAGAAAGAAGGCAAAAGCTTAGAAGACCACAGTGGGCACAGGTGAGCTCCCAGCTACATGCCCCAGGACTGCATCCAGGAGTGGGCAGGTCTTTCCCGTCTCAGACAGTCAGACCTGAGCCAGCCCCACACGAGCACCCAGAGCTCAGAGGCATCAGAACAGGCCTGTGTTCACATCAGGCTCTGAGTCTCCCTGAGGTTTGTAATTAACTCCTGGGGAGAATGGGCATGGTCTGCTTTGTAAGGGACCTTGGCATGAAGCATCAGGAAATACATCATATTGTCATCCCTGTAATATTACAGGAATTGCAGCTGCTGAATGCTTCTCCCTGTGGCTGCGGACCTGGAGCCTTTATAAAGTGAGCGAGCACACCGTCCTGTCCAGTCTGAGCTGGGAAGCCAGCCAGCCATGAGGGTCTACTACCTTCTCTTTTCATTGCTCTTCTTGTTCTTGCTGCCTGTTCCAGGTAAGAAGCCCTGGGAAATGACAGGGCTGAATGGACTGAGAATTTGTTAGTCAGAGTCAGCCCTCTCCATTCATTTGGGAATTTTAGATAAAGGAGATTAATTGCTTGGGAATTAGACATTACCGGCTTTTCTTTTTTTTTTTCTTGACAAAGATCATCAAGAACCTCAAAGTAGGGTCTCCATCCCTTCTGATTCACTCTTAAGAGACTAATTAGCTCACAAACTATCCCTCCATGGGAGGACTGTTATACATGTTCATGAGACAGGAAGAAAGTGATGTAAATCTTTATTTATTTATTTTATAAATCTTAATATCGACAGGAGAAAAGGAACTTAATTTGAGGACAGAGCACAGGTTCCCTTTTATTAGCTTAGCAGTCGGAGGTACAGTCTTTAGGCCTCTTAAGGATCAGGGGGACCATCGTGGCCCCTGCCTCCCAGGTGTCAGTTCACAAAGGGGCTGCCACGGTCACTCCACTTTCTCAGCTGAGTCGATCCCACAGAATCATTGTTAGCAGCTAGCCCCACCATCTTCTTTACTCGAGATGGTAAAGAAAGAGGAAAAAGACATACAAGAACAGAAAATGGCAACAGATAACTTATTAGAGAGATTTCAAAAGCCTTGGACTTGCACCTCGGCCTTCCTAAAACCTTCCGTGTGCTCCGTTTCTTCACTGCAGGCAATGGTGGAATCATAAGCGGGTGACAAAGGTATTACTGCAGAAGAAGAAGCGGCCAGTGTGCTCTGATCGGCTGCCTTCCAAATGAGGAACAGATAGGCCGCTGTTCCCTGAGTGGCCGAAAAATGCTGCCAGAAGAAGAAATGAAAAATCCAGAAACAGGAGGAGAAAGTTGCATAGTGTGAAATTTCCTCCTTGAAGACTCCAGAAGCCAAATCAAAGACTTTTTACAAAATTTAAAAGCTTGATTATTATCATGATTATTTTTTCACATTCTGTTTATTGTGCTGCTTGTTACCAAATAGGCAACTTAAAAAGTGTTAATGACTCATCGTTAATTCAAATAAAGTATAATCCCTAGAGGAAGCCATAAGAGGGTCTCAGATGATGTTCCAAAGATTGTCAGATTTTATTCCTCTTTCACAACTTTCACCCCGCAGTGACACTGGACAACTTGTTCTTTCTGAAACACTTCCTTTGCCTTCTGTCACCCATCCGAGCTGGGCAGTCTGTCCATCTGTCATAGCATCTCCCCAGCAAATCCATCTCTGAAACTTCAGGGCATCCCTGAGGGTCTTCCCAAGTCCTTCTGAGCACTTTCCAGCTCAGAGACATGGGATCCTGGCTCCTCCTCGACCTTGCCTTCAGCTTTCCTCTCACTCTTGCCTCTGTTTTGACTGACCTCAAGCCTGGATAAAATCTCTCCTCCAGTTATGTCTCCAAACCCATCTCTCAGGGGCACCTCAAATTCTACCTCCTTCTTAAAAACATTTTTGTTTCCCCAACGAATATGATCTTTCCTTTTAAAAGGGTTCTGATCTGAGTGCTCCATCTATGAGTCCTGCATGATTTTTACATTCACTACATTTGCATATTTCTAATCTTCATATTTGGCTGCAGGATTTTGAAGGGCACTTCATCATTTAATCACTCCTGGCCCAATTGTTTTCACACAAAAGCTGCTCAACAAGTGTTTATTGTGACCCCATGGACTGGGGCCCACCAGGCTCCTCTGTCCATAAGATTCTTCAGGCAAAAATACTGGCGTGGGTTGCCATGTCCTCCCTTATGAGAGCAGAAGTACACTCCAAGGCTCTGTAACTATTCAGTGGTCTCTGGAGGTTGATACAAAATGATTCCAGCGAATGTGCTGGCAGGCCCATCACCCCCAACAAGAGCCCCCAGTCAAGGAACTGAGTTCTCAGGAAGAAAGGGCAAACACTCAAAGACAAGAGCTTGGACCCCACAATTCAACATTAAAAAAAAGAAACGACGTGATGGGACTGTATGCTGCCCTTCTGCAGTACACAACTAAGGAACCAGGCAAAACCTGGGAAACCACTGATTCAGACTCTGGCACAAGCAATGCAGGACCATAGTTGAGGAGAGTAGAAAACAGGTGAGGTGAGGGACTTCCCCACCTGTCTGGGGCTGGGATTCTGTGTTCCCAAGGCAGGTGCCCTGGGTCCACCCCTGGTCAGGGAACTAGATTCCACATGCTGCAACTAGATTCTGCCTGCCGTGATTAAGGCCCAGGGCACCCAAATTAATGAATTCGCTAATTAAATTTTTTAAATCCTGTCCTCAACCATTTATAAAAAAAGAAAAGGAAACAAGTCAAGGACACTTATGGCATCTCCAGTCTCTACAGATTTCAAGGCCTAAAGCATAGGGAACAAGAATCCAAACAGGCCAACAATTCTCCTGAGTCTAAGAGAGTGGGGTCAAAGTTCAGAGAGTGCAGACATCTTCACTTCTGGACAGAAAATCAGCAACGGGCATTAGGATCAGGGCTGTGTGCCTGTGTGCTAAGTCTCTTCGGTTGTGTCTGACTCTTTGCCACTCTGTGGACTGCAGAGTTGCTGAAAGCATATGGGAAAACACTGTGGTTTTCATTCAATTCTAAAGCTGCTCTAAAACAACGAAATCTATGATACTAGGTGGGAAGTTGGATCCGCCTTACGGGATAAACTGTGATGCTAAGATTCAATACACTATCTTAAGGGAAGAGATGATCATTTCAGTACAGAAGAAAAAAACATCAAGAATCAGATATCAGTTATCTGTAATAAACCCACAGGACCCTGTGAAGAGAGGGTGATTTTGCTCCAAGTTAGACCATTGACACTTAGCATTCTGAGGCCTTGGACACTTTTTTGGTGGATTTGCAGCCAATTTTCATTGACTTTTTAAGTCAGTTTTGCCTGTGGCCTCACACATGGCTTTCTAGTCCTCAGGACCATCTTGTATAAAACTTGGGTCATACCTACCTGGCGGCTTTGTTTAGGGGAACTCAAAGAGATAACTTGAATACAAGTGGCCAGCTACTTAGCAAGACTCATTGCAAAATATAAGTGTGGGACAAGTTCAAAGAAAAAACTACTAAAAGTGTCAGTGGGGGAGCACAGCATTGGACCCAGTCCTAGACCCTTCTGAGGACAGGTCCTCAGGTGACCAGCAAAAGCCATGGAGCCCACCCCGTCCACAGGAGAAGGGAACTGGGAACAATAGCCTCTGCCCATTAACACCCAGGGCTCTGTGCTGAGAACACCTGAGTTTGTGGAGTCATAGATTGAAGGGCTTTGCTCTTCAAAACCTTATCTGTAGGACTGGAACACCCCTTCTTGCCTGAGGAAGTGATGCACTCTCCCGGAAAGACACTGCCTCAATTTTTGACTCACAGGTTAAGGATTGGGGACACAGCATTTATCTTCCCTTTAAAGAATGAAACCCTGGGTTACCTCTCAGTCCATGATCCACCATGGCCTTGTTTGGCTTTGAACCTGCGAAAACTAATAATCCATTTACACTTTACCTAAAAGTAATGTTTCCCTCTATCTTATATTAACTCATCTCTGGTTTCTGGGGAGCCACCCCATGGTTTCTTGGGTGTGTGACCTCCTTGCTGAACAACAGAACCCTTCCCTGATGGACAGAGATGCCCCTGGGCTTTATCTCCAGATTAACAGCTCTGCAAAGCAGTCGTCTTTAGATCTTGCCTAGGAAAAATAAGCCACTGCAATTGGAGAATTCCTACAAGGGCCATGTCCCACTAGTGAGGAACTGTGGCAAGAAACTCTCTTGAAACTCACCATGGCACCCTGCAAGCCTTTTGGAAACTTCCTTCTATGAAAACTCGTGCCCGGTCTTACACATAAAACTGCATCATCTTGCTTAAACTGCATCTTCCTTAAAAGAAAAAAAACTCTGCATCTTCCTTAACAGGAAAAAAATATCTGCTCTGTTGCAAACCATAGATCATTAAAACACACCAATTTTTATTTTGTTTATTTATTTAGGCTACACCAGGTCATCGTTGTGGCATGTGGGTTCTAGTTCCCTGACCTGCTATGCTTCAGAGTACAGTCTTACCCACTGGACCATCAAAGAAGTCCCGCAAAACAGCATTTTTTAAAATTACATTTAAACACAACTTTGAATTGGAGTACAGTTGACTAATGATGTTGTGATGGTTTCAGGTGGACAGCAAAGAGACACAGCTATGCATATACATGTATCCATTCTCCCCCAAACTCTCTTCCCATCCAAGCTGTCACATAACATTAAGCAGAGTTCCCTGAAAAACAGCATTTTCAATGAAGAGCCACTGTAGACAACAATTTAGACTCACTTCTTTCTCCAGTGTAGTATTAGAGCATGCATGTAAATTAACCCTGTAGCATAGAGTTTGACTGCAAGGTCCATAAATAAACAGATACATATATATATCTTATGTATCAGTTCAGTTCAGTTCAATCACTCAGTCGTGTCTGACTCTTTGCCACCCCATGAATCACAGCAGGCCAGGCCTCCCTGTGCATCACCAACTCCCAGAGTTCACCCAAACTCATGTCATCAAGTTGGTGATGCCATCCAGCCATCTCATCCTCTGTCGTTCCCTTCTCCTCCTGCCCCCAATCCCTCCCAGCATCAGGGTCTTTTCCAGTGAGTCAACCATTTGCATGAGGTGGCCAAATATTGGAGTGTCAGCTTCAACATCAGTCCTTCCAATGAACACACATTACTGATCCCCTTTAGGATGGAGTGGCTGGATCTGTATAGATAATGATATATATATAAGTAGATGATGTCTACCTCTCTCACATATCCTGTAGAGCTAAAGCAGAGGGAATCATGATCAAGACAACTTATTTTCCATCAGAAAATTTCTATGCCTGGGTGCCAGCCAGGAACTCTGTCTATTGAAGATAGCCTCCATGGCTTTGCCGAGCCTCAGAGGTGAGATGCTGAGCCACAGTGGGTAACCTGAACAAGACTGAAGTTCTGGAGGCTCCTTCAGGATGGGGTCCACCCGGGGTACCCACATTTCTAAAGGGCTTGGAGTTCTACTCAGAGCTGCATGGCAAGCTCCATCCTGAGCTTTAGCATTTCTGAAAAGCCGGGTCAGTGTCTCTCCAGCACTGAGATGGATGGATGTTACTAAGTGAGGGATGTTACTAAGTGATGGAGGTCCCCCTTAACCCAGTGAAGGGGTCCCCACACCTGGGCCTTTGTGATACTAGGCTGGGGAGATGCATTCAGTGGCAGCATCATCCTCCCACTCTGTCTCTGATGAAAGGAAACGGAGCACCCATCTGCCCATCATGTGTCCCACTGAGATTTTATGAGACTGGCATGTGATTGTCTTGCAGTGAATTAAGAAAAGATTTTTTTTCCCTCCTTCTTTTTGCCCTTTTGCATCTTTCTCCACTTTAACTGTTCCTAACCTACAGTCTGCACTGATAACCAAGTTTCTTCTTCTCAGAAGACTAACTGATTATGCAAACTACATCTGGCACCTATTGCCCTCCATTTCTGCAGGAGTCACATCTGCATCTGTTATCCTTTAACTTATTCTAGCCACATCCTGATACTTAATGCTATCGCATCACGAACCTCCCCTTGTATTTTATTTTTGCCCTCCATTGCTCTGTGGTACCTCATGTTGATGCTTAACTTTACGGTACACTCTCTTGGAAGTCATCCCTGGTGGTTTGCTTTCCCCCTTCTGTATTACAGGAAGAAAGTTGCCAGAAAATCCCCAAAGGACAATGGACCCAACCACCAGGACCAACTGCCAGACCCAAAAACCAGCTACCTGGCTCTGGCCTTGACTGTTTCCAAACAGCCCAAAAAGAGATCATTGAGGACACAAACACCTCTTGTGATGTATCTGCCACCTCTGACTGTGAGCACCAATTGTATGATGCCCTCGATTCCCAACAGAGGGGAATCAGGCTCCTTAAGGCAAGAGCCTACTGTGTTCTCCCTTCTGCCAGCTTAAAGGTTAAAGCCATCTTTCCCTTTGCTCCAAACTCTGTCTCCACAAGTTTTATTCAGCTCCAGTGGGCAGAGAAAACCAAGATTTTGGCGGCGACTGTTGCTGCCAACCCATAACAGGCTAGCTGGCGTGGGGAGAGGGTTGGGACCACTGGGTCTCTTCCCTCAGGGCCCCAGGGGCCAGAAAGAGGATGGCTGTCTCTGCGGATGCTGGGAGTCAGCAAGTCTTGCCCAGGGAGTGAAACTGCCTCTGAATGAGTTAGTCCCTATTTGGGCCTGAAACAGCCTTCCAGGAAAACAGTGTATGTGTTACTTGCTTAGTTGTGTCCGTCTATGCAACCCCACAGACTGCAGCACACCAGGCCCCTCTGTCGATGGGACTCTCCAGGCAAGAAGACTGGAGTTGGTTGCCACTTCCTCCCCAAAAGAACTAAAGAAATAAAGAAAGTGGAGACACCTAGTCGTGTCCGATTCTCTGCGACCCCATGGGCTGTAGCCCACCAGGCTTCTCCATCCTTGGAATTTTCCGGGAAGAGGACTGGAGTGGGTTGCCATGTCCTTCTAAACAGGAAACCAGAGGGCAGATTCAAAGCCCTGCAGGGGTGAGGGTGGGGCTGGGGAGCGGGTAAGCCAAGGTTGAGCAAGAAGTCTGTGCCCCTGCCAGGGGAGACAGGCCCCTGGGCCTTGCCACACCCTTGCCCAACAGCTGAACTGACTGCCAGGGAGAAGCATCTGGTCAAAGGGAGGCAGGAAAGCTTTTTCTGGGCTTTTCAACAGCCTCATTAGCATAACAGAGACTGACCCTACTCTGTGCTATGAAGGCCACTCCCAAGACACACAGATAGAGACTCAGTTAACCAGTTCATAAGAACAAATCCACAGCCAGCGCGGAATTCCTCCCGGAACCTGGGACCTTTATAAAGCGGCAAGCACAGCCTCTGCTCCAGCGTCAGCCCCAGAGCTCCGGCCGCCAGCATGAGGCTCCATCACCTGCTCCTCGCGCTCCTCTTCCTGGTCCTGTCTGCTGGGTCAGGTGAGCTCCTGGGAGCCCCGGGGGAGCCGCGGGCTCTCTCTCCTGTTTCTACCTCCTTCTGTCCTGCTACCCTCATCTACACGGGGTCAGACTAAACCCACCGTGTGTGATGCTTCTGAGAAGCCAGCACTGAGTCCTTAGTAGTGGGAGGGGTCTGAGAACCGCCCTGCAAAGTTCCTGGCTGTTTCTAAGCCACTCTAGCAAGTCAAAGCTTCTGAGCCCATCTCCTCATTGGTGTCATGAGGAGGAAACAGAAGATGCCTCTGTTAAGGGACTCTCCTTTGTATCTTTTTCATAAAAGCAAGAAATCTGATTTTGTCCCATGACAGAAGTGCAGAATGTCGCTTTATAAGTCTTTCTACTTGAAGGGGGGCGGCTCTGGGCAACCAGAGAAGTCCAGAGGAGAGTCAGGCCGAGCCTGGGCTTTGGGAGCTGCTCTTGGGACAATCGGTGCTGAGCCTCCTCAGCAGGAGTGTCCTGCTGGACACGTCGCTGACGATGCGACCCTCGCTCCACAGCTGGGAGGCACCACATCCAAAGCAGTGTGCAGGATCGGATGTCTAATTTTCTTCTTATCCTTGATATTTCCAGAAATAGGATGAAAATATGTAGGAAGAAAGGAAAGAGGGAGGGAGGGAGAGAGAGCATGCGGAGACTGAGACCTGACATCTGATTAGACGTCAGAATGAAGTTGAAAAGCCCTTGTCTATCAGTGTTGTTTATGACTGTAACCCAACTCTTACACAGTGGCAGAGAGAGAGGCCAGGGGTGTAAGGATGACGGCTGCTTAGTGCCCAGGGCCCGGGTTCAATCCCTGTTGGGGGAACTAGAGGGACCAGAGGTGCTTTGTGGTCAGGAGGAAAAAGCCGTGTGACGGAGATTGAAAGGCCGCTGGTCGGAAGGAAACCACAAAGGGAGGAGGAGACCGTGTGAGGAAAGTGGGAAAACCGCTGGTCAGGAAGAGTCCACAAAGGGAGGAGGAAGGCTGTGAGGGAAGCGGGAAGGCAGCTGGTCAGAAGGAAACCACAAAGGGACGAGGAGAGCCTGTGAGGAAGGCTGGAAGGCCGCTGGTCAGGAGGAAATCGCAAAGGGATGAGGAGAGCCTGTGAGGAAAGCGGATAGGCCGTTGGTCAGGAAGAAACCACATAGGGATGAGGAGAGCCTATGAGGAAAGTGGGAAGGCCACTGATCTGGAGGAAACCACCAAGGAAGGAGGAGAGGGGCTGACTCCCTCCAGCGCTGAGAGCTCTGAGTCAGTAGAGACCATGATACAAAACTGTTTTTTTCGAACCATTATCAGTTTCAGTTGTAAGTTACGTTGAGAGTAAATTCTCTCTAAACAGTTCTTACACTTTCAGCTGCATCTTTTCCTCCTATCTCAGCTCCGCTTCTTGACTGACTCCTTGTCTGGAAAACTAAACAGTGAAAATAGACGCCCGAGGGCCTCTTCTGACTCCTGGCCAGAAGGTGGATGTAGCAGAGCTTCCGGTCTTTGCCCTCATGGTGGAGCTGACCCCGCACAGAACTGCCCTCCTAATGCCCCAGTCCCTCAGCCTCTGCTTCTGGAAATGTGAGGGTCCACCGGAGCCCGGGCAGGGTCAGCATCTGTCAGAAAGCTGGTCCACGGTGTCCTGGACTCACATCCTGTTGTCAAGAGGCCGTGTCCACATCTCAGCACAGAAAGCCCCAGGGCCTCGCTCAGAGGGCACACAGCTGCCCTTCTCGAGATGCCGCTTTTCCTGCTGACACGTTATTTCCCTCTTCGTTCTCTTTTTAGGATTTACTCAAGGAATAAGAAGTGGTATAAGCTGCCGTTTGAATAGAGGCATCTGTGTGCCAAATGGGTGCCCTGGACGCTTGAGACAGATTGGCCTCTGTTTCTGGCCCCGAGTAAAATGCTGCAGAAGGGGATAAAAGAAGGCGAAGAGGTGGTCAGGACCGATGCAGAGTCAGAAACTGCACCCTTCGACAGAGCATCTAAAAGTGAAACCAGAATAAATTTTGTTCAAAATTAAAGAATTGCCCACTGGTCACTGAGGTTGTTGTGTGATGTCTGATCCCAGGCGAATTCCCATATCCCTGATGATGGTCTCTGAGCTCCTTACGGGAACCAGGGGGGATCGTGGTGGGTGCTTTGATCCCCCTGTTCTTGGGGGCCTGACCTTCCCCAGCCCCTCTGTCTGCTGTCCTTCCTGCTTCGCGGCCCAGGGCACCCTGGCCTGCCCCTCATCTCCCCTCAAACATGCACCCCACGGGTCCAGAATCACCAGAACACCAGGCCCAAGGGAAACCCCCGACCCCTGCTCAGGAGGAAACCCCCTCGTCTGTCCCCCTGCAGCCCTCACTTCCGTTTGGTTTTTCCTTTTTACCCCTGCTTGTGCACACATGGATACACTTCCGATTCCCTTTTGGACAGTAAGGTCTCTATAGGCATGGACTTGTCCTACTCCTGGATGTGCCGGGCATTGAGCCGAGACATAGCTTCACCAACTGTCATCAGTTGAATGACACAGTTGTCATGGACAGAGCATGTCTCTCTGTGTGGACATGATAGGATGCAACTAAATGCGATGGAAAAACAAGTCCTGTGGAAAGCACAGTTCAGTGAGGACAACATAGCACGGAACTCAGAGCCCGCCAGGGCAGGCTGAGCACGCGGACCTCAGCCTGCCTGCAGTTTCTTCAGAGGGTTTCCCAGTTAAACCAAGAGCCTGGCTGGTGCACGCGGTATGTGTGAGCAGCTCTCTGGTCTTCACACTAACTCTTCCCTCAGTGCAAGCTGAGGTCACCAAGGGGATGGTGTTAGGAGACAGGGCGTTTGGGAGGTGATTTGGTCATGAGGGTGGGACCCTCAAGGGTGCAATGAGGGCCTTTATGAAAGAGACCCCAGAGAGATCGCTCACCCTTGTGCCCTCTGAGGACACAGGGAGAACACCGCCGTCCACCAGCCACTTGCTCTGTCTTGATCCTGGAGCTCCCAACCTCCAAAACTGAGAAGTAGAGGTCTGTTGTTAATCAGCCACCTATTACAATACCACATGTAAAACAGATAGCCAGCGGGAATTAGCTGTATCACTCAGGGAACTCTGACAGGGCTCTGCGATCAGCTGGAAGGATGGGATGGAGAAGGAGATGGGACGCGGTTTCGGGAGGGAGGGGACATGGGTGAACCCTTGGATGATTCTTGTTACAGAAAACCTCGAAATTCTGTAAAGCAATCATCCTTCAATTAAAAAATACAGTGCAAAAAAAGAGCCACCTAGCCTTTGGTGTTTCTGTTTTAGTAGCCTGGAAGGGCAGACACATGACAAGTGAGAATTGTAGCACAAGTGGAATTAAGGTACCTAGTCATTGAGCCTTAAGATAGGGAAATGACGTGGATTATCAGGCTGTGCCCAATGCCATCTCCTTCCGAGGAGCCTTAGATGTGGAGGAAGGATGAAGCTCAGTGTCAGAGAGATAAGGGCTGAGAGACTTAAGCAGCGCCGTCTGGCACTGACATGGAGGGGGGCCATAAGCCAAGGAGGGCAGGCAGTTACTGAGCATGAAAAGGATGGAAGCTTCCAGAAGGAACAGCGTCCTGCTGACACCGTGATTTGAAGCCAGCGAGACCCATTTGGGACTTTGGATCCTCAGAACCACAATAACAAGTATGTGTTGCTTTAAGCAACTTAGCTGGTGGCAATTTGCTAAGCTGCAACAGGAAATCAATACAGCAATCGCTTAAAATCATGCCTTGAGCCTAAAATTAGGAGTTCAAAAGAGACAAACCTGTGTGTGTTTAATGGAGGAAAAAAACGGCTGTCAACGTTTTGCTCAGCTTTATATTTCTTTTTTGACAGAAATGGCCATGGTTCATCTGCCAAACTTTTTCATCTCCAAGTTTATATTTGGGACTCAGTCTTACACCTCATGTATCTTATATCCCTTTTATCCTTTATTTTTAAGTTTCTATCATGGAAAGTTTATCTGATATTGAGTGTGGTTAGGTAGTGCTGTTTATGAAACTTTTATCATATTCTTTATTGGGATTTCAATTTTTAATTTTTGCTTAACTTTTAAAGTTATATTCTAAATATATCTGCTGATGTTTTATTGCCATAACATTTCTGAGTGTCTTGTTGCACTCTTGCGTGGGAGGAATGCTCTTCTCATTTCAGCACCAAGAAGAGGATGGCTTTTCTATGTGACTCATGAACCAAACAGGTTCCTGCTCCGGTTCATAGCCAACCTTTCCACCTGAATCCCTGATCTCATTTCTCTTGCTTACTTGTGGGTGAGGCCCAAATCAGCTCCACCTCTTGCCTATATCTACTCAATCTATGGCAAATGCAATTGCACCCCACTCCAGTACTCTTGCCTGGAAAATTCCACGGATGGAGGAGCCTGGTAGGCTGCAGTCTGTGGGGTCCCTCGGAGTCAGACACGACTGAGCGACTTCACTTTCACTTTTCACTTTCATGCACAGGAGAAGGACATGGCAACCCACTCCAGTGTTCTTGCCTGGGGAATCCCAGGGATGGGGGAGCCTGGTGGGCTGCCGTCTATGGGTTGCACAGAGTCAGACACGACTGAAGTGACTTAGCAACAGTAGCAGTGCATCTATAGAAACTGACAGCAGGGATTGTCCCGGCATCCAGTGGTTAGAGACTTCATGCTGCCAATGCAGGGGGCTGGATTCCATCCCTGGTTGTGGAACTAAGATTCCACAAGCTAAGGAAGAGGCCAAAAGTTCCAAAACAGACAAACAAAAAACACCCCACAAAAGTCACTGTTAAAAAAAAAAATCGTAAAAGCAGGAAGCAGTTCTTCATTGACATGATAGCAATCATGAGCTCGGTCTTCTTTGCACTTAGTTTTTCAGCAAAACTCTTCAGAAGGAGTGTCTGCAGCCCCCACTTCCTCTCGTCACTCTCAGGGCGGTTGGTACCATCAGCTCTGGCTGGGCCCACCCCTCTCCCCCAGGATGACTCCTGCCAACAGGGATCACAAAGCATCCTGTGTGACCTCACTCAGCCCTTCCTCTGCCCTTTGTTGACCTGGCCCCTCACTGTGTGGCAATGGACAGGGGCTCTCGGCTGTCTCTGCCTGAGTGGACGGGCTGCAGTCCACCCGAGAAGGGCGGAGAAGCCAACTGTAAGGTAAGTTGTCAGGAGAGAGAGAGAGACATCAGTGGCTGACGAAGGGGTGGGAATAGCTGCATAACATTTAGGGAGTCAGTGTAAAGGATCGCTCTCAGTATAAGAATACCAGAGAGAATTGTGACCCAATGCTTTTAGTTTCTCCTTTCTTTTCTATTATTATGAAAGTACTGTTGCTGGGGCCAAGGAAATAAAACCCTCACAGCTATTCTGTAGAATTAGACTTATTGAAACAACTTACTGCAAACACTCATTCTATTTTTGGGTTGATGTCACTAAAATAAAATAGATCTCTACTTAGTGAAAGATTCAAATGCTGATCAAAAGATTAAAAGTGAAAACATTTTATTGCTAAGTTGCCTCAGGACAGAGAGAAAAATCTCAGAACATACAGTTCATGTAAGATGGAGGAGAGGTGGGTGAGGGAAGACTAGAGACCATGACGTATTATGAGAAGCTTTTCCCTGTTATGTTGGGAATGGGTGAGTGGGTGCTTGTGCTCGGGAACACTTTGGGATAAAGTAACTTAATGGGCTCTCTCCAACCCTCAAAACTCTAAGGATTTTGCCCTAGTCTTCCTTCCTTTTCTCCTTCCCTCCTTCTCTCCCTGATTCCCTCCATTCATCCATTTATTCATTCACCTATAGGTTGACTTTTCCATGCTAGGACCTGTTCATACTAGGACCTCTTTACTGAGACACCAAAACTTTTAATGTCTTCTCCCAAATGTATTCCTCAAGCACTATTTACGGGATAAATGATTTTAGCCCTGTTTTACAGCTGGATTTAGAAATAACATAATTTCTTCAAAGCCATGCAGGTTGTGTATAGGGAGGACTTTAACTCAAGCCCAAGTGGGTTTGATTCCGAAGACCATGTTTTTATTAAATATTCAACAATCCCAAAAAACAAATTTACTTACTGAATTACATAAACAACACATTTATAGATTTGTTTATATATTTATATATATAAATTTATATCTTTGTTTATATATAAACAACAAATACTTTAGCTTGAGTGTGACCTCTGCATCACTTGGGACATACTTATCCTACCAGATTGTTTGTTGAGCACCTGAAATCCAAGCTAAACTGGGTGTTCTGCATTTTCCCTGCAGCCCTCCTCAGGGGACAGCCTGCTCCAGGCTGTGCTGTGGTGACAGCGCCTCCAGATCTTAGCCTCTTAAAGGAGCCAAAGTTGATTCTTGCTCAAATGACGCCAACCTGTGAGGGCCCAGGTGCTCTGATCAGACCCCATCCCTGAGTAGCAGCCACCACCATGGGCGCTGCTGGTCCTGTGTCCGAGGAAGACGCTCTCAGGACTCTCATGCTGGCAATTAAGGCCCCAGCCCTGAAGGGAAACGTCAGGCACCTTCCTGACTCACAAGTTTGGTGGTTTTCAGACCACAGTAAAGAATAAGCTAAGTTTGACCTGAGATTTTGCACTTCATCACAGGCCAAGGACACAGGGCAGAGTCTCTGGAATGCAGCCCAGTTTCCCTCCCCTCCCACACAACTTAAAAGCTGATTCCATTTCCGGCATATCCATGCAGGCTCAGGGTGTGACCCAGCCCCAGTCTATACCTAGATTCTGAATACACCAGCCTTGGACTGGACTGATGGGGCTCAGGCTCGCCCAGGACTTTAGGAAGAAGGCCAAAGCTTAGAAGACACAGTGGGCACAGGTGAGCTCCCAGCTACATGCCCCAGGACTGCATCCAGGAGTGGGCAGGTCTTTCCCGTCGCAGACAGTCAGACCTGAGCCAGCCCTACACAAGCACCCAGAGCTCAGAGGCATCAGAACAGGCCTGTGCTCACATCAGGCTCTGAGTCTCCCTGAGGTTTGTAATTAACTCCTGGGCATGGTCTGCTTTGTAAGGGACCTTGGTATGAAGTGTCAGGAAATACGTCATATTGTCATCCCTGTAATATTACAGGAATTGCAGCTGCTGAATGCTTCTCCCTGTGGCTGCGGAGCTGGAGCCTCTATAAAGTGAGCGAGCACACCGTCCTGTCCAGTCTCAGCTGGGAAGCCAGCCAGCCATGAGGGTCTACTACCTTCTCTTTGCGTTACTCTTCTTGTTCTTGCTGCCTGTTCCAGGTAAGAAGCGCTGGGAAATGACAGGGCTGACTGGATTGAGAATTTGCCATTCAGAGTCAGCCCACTCCATTCATTTGGGAATTTTAGATAAAGGAGATTTCTTGCTTGGGAACTAGACATTACCAGTTTTTCTTTTTGTTTTTTTCTTGACAAAGATCATCTAGAACCTCAAAGTAGGCTCTCCATCCCTTCTGATTCACTCTTAAGAGACTAATCAGCTCACAAACCATCCCTCCATGAGAGGATTGTTATACCTGTTCACGAGACAGGAAGAAAGTGATGTAAATTTTTAATACCAACAGGAAAAATGAACTTAATCTGAGGACAGAGGCGCAGGTTCCCTTTGACTAGCTTAGTGGTTGGAGGTACAGTCTTTTGGTCTCTTAAGGACCTGGGGGACCATCGTGGCCCCTGCCTCCCAGGTGTCAGGTCACAAGGGGGCTACCACGGTCACGCCACTTTCTCAGCTGAGCCGAACCCACAGAATCATTGTTAGTAGCTAGCCCCACCTTCTTCTTTATTCCAGATGGTAAAGAAAGGAAAAAGACATAAAAGAACAGAAAATGGCAACAGATAACTTATTAGAGAGATTTCAAAAGCCTTGGACTTGCACCTCAGCATTCCTAAAATCTTCCGTGTGCTCTGTTCCTTCACTGCAGGTAATGGTGGAATCGTAAGCGGGTTACAAAAGTATTATTGCCAAAAAGAAGCGGCCGGCGTGCTCTGATCAGCTGCCTTCCAAATGAGGAACAGATAGGTCGCTGTTCCCTGAGTGGCCAAACATGCTGCCGGAAGAAGAAATGAAAAAGCCATAAACACGAGGAGAAAGTTGAGTTGGATAGTGTGAAAATGCCTCCTTGAAGACTCCAGAAGTCAAATCAAATTAAAGACTTTTAACAAAAACTTAGAAGCTTGATTATTATCATGATTATTTTTTAACATTCTGTTTATTGTGTTACTTGTTACCAAATAGGCAACTTAGAAAGTGTTAATGACTCCCCTTTAATTCAAATAAAGTATAATCCCTAGAGGAAGCCACAAGAGGCTCTCAACTGATGTTCCAAAGATTGTCAGACTTTATTCCTCTTTCACAACTTTCACCCCACAATAAGGCTGGACCACTTGTTCTTTCTGAAACACTTCCTTTGCCTTCTGTCACCCATCTGAACTTCGCAGTCTGTCCATCTGTCATAGCATCCCCATCAAATCCATCTCTGAAATTTCAGGGCATCCCTGAGGGTCTTCCCAGGTCCTTCTGAGCACTTTCCAGCTCAGAGACATGGGGACCCTGGCTCCACCTCAACCTTGCCCTTAGCTTTCCTCTCACTCTTGCCCCTGTTCTGACTGACCTCAAGCCTGGATAAAATCTCTCCTCCAGCTATGTCTCCAAACCCATCTCTCAGGGGCACCTCAAATTCTAGCTCCTTCTTAAAAACACACATTTGTTTCCCCAACAAATATGATCTTTCCTTTTAAAAGGGTTCTGATCTGAGTGTTCCATCTGTGAGACCGGCTTGATTTTTACATTCACTACATTTGCATATTTCCAATCTCCATATGTGCTTGCAGGATTTTGAAGGGCACTTCATCACTTAATCATTCCTGGCCCAAGTATTTTGGCACAAAAGCTGCTCAACAAGTGTTTATTGTGACCCCATGGACTGGGGCCCACCAGGCTCCTCTGTCCATAAGATTCTTCAGACAAAAATACCGCAGTGGGTTGCCATGTCCTCCTTCATGTGAGCTGAAGTACATTCCAAGTCCCTGTAACTATTTAGTGGTCTCTGGAGGTTGATACAGAATGATTCCAGCAAACATGGTGGCAGGCCCATCACCCCCAACAAGAGCCCCCAGTCGAGGAACTGAGTTCTCAGGAAGAAAGGGCAAACACTCAAAGACAACAGCTTGGACCCCACAATTCAGCGTTTGAAAAAAAAAAAAAAGAGGACATGATGGGACTGTATGCTGCCCTTCTACAGTACACAACTAAGGAACCAGGCAAAACCTGGGAAACCACTGATTCAGACTCTGGCACAAGCAATCCAGGACCATAATTGAGGACAGCAGAAAACAGGTGCAGTGAGGGATTTCCCTGCCGGTCTGTCAGCTGGGATTCTGTGCTCCCAACATAGAGGGTCTGGGTCCATCCCTGGTCAGGGAACTAGATCCCACATTCTGCAACTGGATTCTGCCTGCCATGGTCAATGTCCAAGGCAGCCAAATTAATGAACTCATTAATTAAATTGTAAAAATGTCTGTGCTCAACCATTTTTAAAAAAAGAAATGACGAAAAGTGAAGTGAGACTTATGACATCTCCAGCCTCTACAGATTTCCAGGCCTAAAGCATAGGGAACAAGAACCCAAACAGGCCAACAATTCTTCTGAGTCGAAGAGAGTGGGGTCAAAGTTCAGAGAGTGCAGACATCTTCACTTCTGGACAGAAAACCAGCAACGGGCATCAGGATCAGGGCTGTGTGCCTGTGTGCTAAGTCGCTTCAGTTCTCTTCGACTCTTTCCCTCTGTGGACTGTGGAGTTGCTGAAAGCATAGGGGAAAACTGTGCTTTTCATTCAATTCTAAAACTGCTCTAAAAAAATGAAGTCTATGATACTAGATGGAATTTTTGTTCCGCCTTATGGGATAAACTGTGATGCTAAGATTCTAGACACTATCTTAAGGAAAAAGATGATCATTTCAGTAAGAAAACAAAAAACAAACAAAAAAAAAAACAAGAATCAGATATCAATTATCTATAAAAAAAAAAAACCCACTTGAGATATCAAATATAAAGGGAAATGGATTAAAAATGAAAGGATGGAACCAGTATGCTGCTTCTGTTGTTTAGACGCTCAGTCATGTCCAACACTCTTGAGACCCCTATGGAATCATCCAGGCAAGACTGCTAGAGTGGGTTGCCATGCCCTCCTTCAGGGAATATTCCCCACCCAGGGATCAAAACCATGTCTCTGCATCTCCTACATCTCAGGAGATTCTTCACTGTTGAGACAACAGATATGCTATGGAAACATTAATTTAAAGAAAACACAGTAGGCTGTATTGGTTAACTGACAGGCTTCCTGGTGGTTCAGATGGTAAAGAATGTGCCTGCCATGTGGGAGACCTGGGTTCAATTCCTGGTTTGGGAAGATGCCCTGGAGAAGGGCATGGCAACCCACTCCAGTGTTCTTCCCTGGAGGATCCCAATGGGGAGAGGAGCCTGGCAGGCTACAGTCTATGGGGTCACAAAGGGTCAGACATGACTGAGTGACTAAGCATGGCACACAATCAAGTAACTTTTAGGACAAGGACCAGATAAAGAGAGGGGTATTTATCCTAATGATAAAATGTTTAATTCATCAAGAATACATATGATTACTGAATCAGAATGTACTTAGCAAAGGAAGTTTAAAATTCTCAAAGAAAACTTACAGGAATAAGTGGAGAAAGAGACAAACTAGCAATTAGAATTGGAATTTCCGTGGCAATCCAGTAGTTAAGATCCCTAGCTTTCAATGCAGGGGGCACAAGTTCCGTCCCTGCTTGAGCAAGTAAGATCTCTTGTATCATATACAAAATTAAACACAAGATAGATTAAAGGTTTACAAAAACCACACAACTCCTAGAAGAAAGCATAGAAGAAAAAAAACTTTGGCATGGGTCTCCACAAGGATGGTTTTGAGCTTGACACCAAAAGCACAAGCCCTCAAAACAAAGCTAGACGATAGGATCCATCAAACTGAAAACTTCTGCACAGCAAAGGAAACAATGAACAAACTGAAAAGACGGTGCTCTTCTAATGCTCCAGGGATCTCTGAGGCTGGAGGAGACCGCAGCAGCGCTGCGGGCAAGAGAGTGGGGTGAGAGAGGATGGTCACGTCCCAGGTCATGTCCGAGTCCCTGGGATGGCCGCCAAGCGTGGGTACTTGGCTTCACATAGGCAGGAATTCAAGAGCGAGTCACGGTGAAGTGAAAGAATGTCAATCCAGGGAGGAAACACTCTATACAGAGTGTTGGCCATCCTGGAAGGCAAGCCCAGCTCCAGGGTATGGGGCTGTCAGTGTTTATAGGGGTGGGTCATTTCATAGGCTGATGAGTGGGAGAAGTGTGCCAGCTATTTTGCGGAAAGTGTGGGGATTTCCAGGAACTGGGTCAGCACCCACTTTTTGACCTTTATGGTCAGCCCTGGAACTGTCATGGTGCCTCTGGGTGTGTCACCTAGCTGCCGTATTTCAAAGGGATTTAAAAATATATATTTACTTCAGGTCTCAGTTGTGGTATGCAGGATATTCACATCAGCACACTGGCTTTGATGGCCCATGGCAAGTGAAGGAAATGGCGACCCACTCCAGTATTCTTGCCTGAAAATTTCCATGGGCAGAGGAGCCTGGTGGGCCAAGGTCCATGGGGTCGCAAACATTCGGACATGACTGAGGGACCTCACTTTCTTTCTTTCACGTGGAATCCTAGTTCCCAGGCCAGGGACTGAACCCACATCCCCTGCGTTGCAAGGCAGATTCTTACAAATGGACCACCAGGAAGTCCCTGTCATTCTTTAAGAGGTTGTGCCCACCCACTTCCGGTCTCATCTGCACCAGATA
Source organism: Cervus elaphus (assembly GCF_910594005.1). NCBI lineage: Eukaryota > Metazoa > Chordata > Mammalia > Artiodactyla > Cervidae > Cervus > Cervus elaphus. The sequence continues at coordinate 15,313,265 of NC_057846.1, read as the reverse complement.
GCGGGCCTTTGACAGCACTATGGGAGCTCTCGCCTTACAGGAGAATGCCCTGGTGAGGTTCTCAGGACGCTGTGTTGACTGCAGGCGGCAGGCAGGACCCTGTGAAGAGAGGCTGATGTTGCTCCAAGTTACACCACTGCCCGTTAGCAGGCTGAGGCCTTGGACACAGCTTTTTGTTGGATTTGCAGCCAATTTTAATTGACTTTTTAAGTCAGTTTTGCCTGTGGCCTTACACATGGCTTTCTAGTCTTCAGGACCATCTTGTATAAAACTTGGGTCATACCTACCTGGCGGCTTTGTTTAGGGGAACTCAAAGTGGTAACTTGAATACAAGTGGCCAGCTACTGAGCAAGGCTCATTGCAAAATATAAGTGTGGGACAAGTTCAATGAAAAAACTACTAAAAGTGTCAGTGGGGAGCACAGCATTAGACCCAGCTCTGGTCCCTTTCTGAGGACGGGTGTGACCGGGGTGTGACCCAGGTGACTATCAGAAGCCATGGCACCCGTCCCATCCACAGGAGAAGGGAACTGGGAACAACAGCCTCTGCCCATTAACACCCAGGGCTCCGTTCTGACAACACCTGAGTTTGTGGAGTCATAGAATGAAGGGCTTTGCTCTTCAAAACCTTATCTGTAGGACTGGGACACCCTTTCTTGCCTGAGGAAGTGATGCACTCTCCCGGAAAGACACTGCCTCAATTTCCTACTCACAGGTTAAAGGTTTGGAGACATAGCATTTATCTTCCTTTTAAAGAATGAGACCCTGAGTTGCCTCTCAGCCCAGGCATGAAGCAACCATGATCCACATGGCCTTGTTTGGCTTTGAACCTGTGAAAACTAATAATCCATTTAGACTTTAATAATATTAACCGTTCCCTCTATCTTATATTAACTCATCTCTGGTTTCTGGTGAGCCACCCCATGGTTTCCTGGGTGTGTGACCTGCTTGCTGAACAACAGGACCCCTCCCTGATGGACAGAGATGCCCCTGGGCTTTATCTCCAGATTAACAGCTCTGCAAAGGAGTCGTCTTTAGATCTTGCCTAGGAAAAATAAGCCACTGCAATTGGAGAATTCCTACAAGGGCCATGTCCCACTAGTGAGGAACTGTGGCAAGAAACTCTCTTGAAACTCACCATGGCACCCTGCAAGCCTTTTGGAAACTTCCTTCTGTGAAAAGTCATGCCTGGTCTTACGCATAAAATTGCATCATCTTCGTTAAACTGCATCTTCCTTAAAAGAAAAAAAATTTGCAGTGCTGCAAACCATAGATCATTAAAACACTCCAATTTTTATTTTGTTTACTTATTCTGGCTACATCAGGTCATTGTTCTGGCATGAGGGTTCTAGTTCTCTGACCTGCTATGCTTGGGAGTACAGTCTTACCCACTGGACCATCAAGGAAGTCCCGGGAAACAGCATTTTTAAAAATTACATTTAAAAATCACTTTGAATTGGAGTATAGCTGACTAATAATGTTGTCATGATTTCAGGTGGAAAGCAAAGAGACACAGCCATGCGTATACATGTATCCATTCTCCCCCAAACTCCCTTCCCATCCAAGCTGTCACATAACATTAAGCAGAGTTCCCTGAAAAACAGCATTTCAAGAAGAGTAATCAAAAATCTTCCAGCAAACAAAAGCCAGGACCAGATGGCTCCACAGCTGAATTCTACCAAAAATTTAGAGAAGAGCTAACACCTATCTTACTCAAACTCTTCCAGAAAATTGCAGAAGAAGGTAAACTTCCAAACTCATTCTATGAGGCCACCATCACCCTAATTCCAAAACCAGACAAAGATGCCACAAAAAAAGAAAACTACAGGCCAATATCACTGATGAACATAGATGCAAAAATCCTTAACAAAATTCTAGCAAACAGAATCCAACAACATATTAAAAAAATCATACACCATGACCAAGTGGGCTTTATCCCAGGAATGCAAGGATTCTTTAATATCCGCAAATCAATCAATGTAATACACCACATTAGCAAATTGAAAGATAAAAACCATATGATTATCTCAATAGATGCAGAGAAAGCCTTTGACAAAATTCAACACTCATTTGTGATTAAAACTCTCCAGAAAGCAGGAATAGAAGGAACATACCTCAACATAATAAAAGCTATATATGACAAACCCACAGCAAGCATCACCCTCAATGGTGAAAAATTGAAAGCATTTCCCCTGAAATCAGGAACAAGACAAGGGTGCCCACTCTCACCACTACTATTCAACATAGTGTTGGAAGTTTTGGCCACAGCAATCAGAGCAGAAAAAGAAGTAAAAGGAATCCAGATAGGAAAAGAAGAAGTGAAACTCTCACTGTTTGCAGATGACATGATCCTCTACATAGAAAACCCTAAAGACTTTTCCAGAAAATTACTAGAGCTAATCAATGAATATAGTAAAGTTGCAGGATATAAAATTAACACACAGAAATCCCTTGCATTCCTATATACTAACAATGAAAAAACAGAAAGAGAAATTAAGGAAACAATACCATTCACCATTGCAACAAAAAGAATAAAATACTTAGGAGTATATCTACCTCAAGAAACAAAAGACCTATACATAGAAAACTATAAAACACTGATGAAAGAAATCAAAGTGGACACAAACAGATGGAGAAACATACCGTGTTCATGGACTGGAAGAATCAATATTGTCAAAATGGCTATTCTACCCAAAGCAATCTATAGATTTAATACAATCCCTATCAAGCTACCAACAGTATTTTTCACAGAACTAGAACAAATAATTTCACAATTTGTATGGAAATACAAAAAACCTCGAATAGCCAAAGTAATCTTGAGAAAGAAGAATGGAACTGGAGGAATCAACCTGCCTGACTTCAGGCTCTACTACAAAGCCACAGTCATCAAGACAGTATGGTACTGGCACAAAGACAGAAATACAGATCAATGGAACAGAATAGAAAGCCCAGAGATAAATCCACAAACCTATGGACACCTTATCTTTGACAAAGGAGGCAAGGATATACAATGGAAAAAAGATAACTTCTTTAACAAGTGGTGCTGGGAAAACTGGTCAACCACTTTTAAAAGAATGAAACTAGAGCACTTTCTAACACCACACACAAAAATAAACTCAAAATGGATTAAAGATCTAAATGTAAGACCAGAAACTATAAAACTCCTAGAGGAGAACATAGGCAAAACATTCTCCGACATAAATCACAGCAAGATCCTCTATGACCCACCTCCCAGAATATTGGAAATAAAAGCAAAAATAAACAAATGGGACCTAATGAAACTTAAAAGCTTTTGCACAACAAAGGAAACTATAAGTAAGGTGAAAAGACAGCCCTCAGATTGGGAGAAAATAATAGCAAATAAAGAAACAGACAAAGGATTAATCTCAAAAATATACAAGCAACTCCTGCAGCTCAATTCCAGAAAAATAAATGACCCCATCAAAAAATGGGCCAAAGAACTAAACAGACATTTCTTCAAAGAAGACATACAGATGGCTAACAAACACATGAAAAGATGCTCAACATCACTCATTATGAGAGAAATGCAAATCAAAACCACAGTGAGGTACCATTACACACCAGTCAGGATGGCTGCTATCCAAAAGTCTACAAGCAATAAATGCTGGAGAGGGTGTGGAGAAAAGGGAACCCTCTTACACTGTTGGTGGGAATACAAACTAGTACAGCCGCTATGGAAAACAGTGTGGAGATTTCTTAAAAAACTGGAAATAGAACTGCCATATGACCCAGCAATCCCACTTCTGGGCATACACACTGAGGAAACCAGTCTGAAAGAGACACGTGCACCCCAATATTCATCACAGCACTGTTTATAATAGTCAGGACATGGAAGCAACCTAGATGCCCATCAGCAGATGAATGGATAAGGAAGCTGTGGTACATATACACCATGGAATATTACTCAGCCATTAAAAAGAATTCATTTGAATCAGTCCTAATGAGATGGATGAAACTGGAGCCCATTATACAGAGTGAAGTAAGCCAGAAAGATAAAGAACATTACAGCATACTAACACATGTATATGGAATTTAGAAAGATGGTAATGATAACCCTATATGCAAAACAGAAAAAGAGACACAGATGTACAGAACAGACTTTTGAACTCTGTGGGAGAAGGTGAGGGTGGGATATTTCAAAAGAACAGCATGTATACTATCTATGGTGAAACAGATCACCAGCCCAGGTGGGATGCATGAGACAAGTGCTCGGGCCTGGTGCACTGGGAAGACCCAAAGGGAGCAGGTAGAGAGGGAGGTAGGAGGGGGGATCGGGATGGGGAATACATGTAAATCCATGGCTGATTCATGTCAATGTATGACAAATACCACTAGAATATTGCAAAGGAATTAGCCTCCAACTAATAAAAATAAATGAAAGAAAAAAAAATCGTGCAGGTTGTGTGTAGGGAGGACTTTAACTCAAACCCAAGTGGGTTTGATTCCGAAGACCATCTTTTATGAAATATTCAACAATCCCAGAAAACTAATTTACTTACTGAATTATATAAACAACAAATTTATATATTTGTTTATATATATATATTTATATATTTGTTTATATATAAATAAAAAATACTTTAGCTTAAGTGTGATCTGTGTATCACTTGGGATATACTTATCCTACCAGGTCATTTGTTGATCACCTGAAATCCAAGTTAAACTGGGTGTCCTACATTTTCCCTGCAGCCCTTCTCAGGAGACAGCATGCTCCAGGCTGTGCTGTGGTAACAGCGCCTCCAGATCTTAGCATCTTAAAAGAGACAAAGTTAATTCTTGCTCAAATGACGCCAACCCGTGAGGGACCAGGGGCTCTGAGCAGACCCCACCCCCGAGGAGCAGCCACCACTGTGGGCGCTGCTGGTCCTGTGTCCGAGGAAGGCGCTCTCAGGACTCTCATGCTGGCGATTAATGGGCCCAGGCCTGAAGGGAAACGTCAGACACCTTCCTGACTCATGAATTTGGTGGTTTTTCAGACCGCAGTAAAGTATATGCTGTGTTTGACCTGAGATGCTACACTCCATCACAGGCCAAGGACACAGGACAGAGTCTCTGGAATGCAGCCCACTTTCCCTTCCTTCCCACACTACTTAAAAGGTGATTCCATTCTGGGTGTATCCCTGCAGGCTCAGGGCATAACCCAGCACCAGTCTACACCTAGATTCTGAATACACCAGCCTTGGACTGGATTCATGGGGCTCAGATTCTCCCAGGACTTTAGGAAGAAGGCAAAAGCTTAGAAGACCACAGTGGGCACAGGTGAGCTCCCAGCTACATGCCCCAGGACTGCATCCAGGAGTGGGCAGGTCTTTCCCGTCTCAGACAGTCAGACATGAGCCAGCCTACATGAGCACCCAGACCTCAGAGGCAACAGAACAGGCCTGTGCTCACATCAGGCTCTGAGTTTCCCTGAGGTTTGTAATTAACTCCTGGGGGGAATAGGCATGGTCTGCTTTGTAAGGGACCTTGGCATGAAGCTTAAGGAAATGTATCATATTGTCATCCCTGTAATATTACAGGAATTGCAGCTGCTGAATGCTTCTCCCTGTGGCTGCGGACCTGGAGCCTTTATAAAGTGAGCGAGCACACCATCCTGTCCAGTCTCAGCTGGGAAGCCAGCCAGCCATGAGGGTCTACTACCTTCTCTTTGAGTTCCTCTTCTTGTTCTTGCTGCCTGTTCCAGGTAAGATGGACTGGGAAATGACAGGACTGAATGGATTGAGAATTTATCAGTCAGAGTCAGCCCTCTCCATTCATTTGGGAATTTTAGATAAACTAGTCTTGTTGCTTGAGAACTGGACATTACCAGTTTTTCTCCTTTATTTTACTTGACAAAGACCATCAAGAAGCTCAAAGTAGGGTCTCCATCCCTTCTGATTCACTCTTAAGAGACTAATCAGCTCACAGACCATCCCTCCATGAGAGGATTGTTATACCTGTTCATGAGACAGGAAGAAAGTGATGTAAATCTTTATTTATTTATTTTATGTGTAAATCTTTTAATACCAACAGGAAAAATGAACTTAATCTGAGGACAGAAGCACAGGTTCCCTTTTATTAGCTTAGCGGTTGGAGGTACAGTCTTTCGGTCTCTTAAGGACTCGGGGACCATCGTGATCCCTGCCTCCCAGGTGTCAGTTCACAAGGGGGCTGCCACGGTCACGCCACTTTCTCAGCTGAGCCGAACCCACAGACGCATGGTGGGTAGCTAGCCCCACCTTCTTCTTTGCTCCAGATGGTATAGAGAAAGGAAAAAGACATAAAAGAACAAAAAATGGCGATGTATAACTTACTAGAGGGATTCCAAACGCCCTGGACTTGCACCGCGGCCTTCCTAAATCCTTCCGTACGCTTCGTTTCTTCAGCTTAGGCAATAGCGGAATCGTAAGCGGGTTTCAAAAGGATTATTGCAAAAGAAGAAGCGGCCGGTGTGCTCTGATTGGCTGCCTTCCAAATGAGGAACAGATAGGCCGCTGTGCCCTGAGTGGCCGAAAATGCTTCCAGAAAAAGAAATGAAAAATCCAGCATCACGAGGAGAGCGTTGCATAGTGTGAAAATGCCTCCTTATAGACTCCAGAAGCCAAATCAAATTAAAGACTTTTAACAAAGAATTAGAAGCTTGATTATTATCATGATTATTTTTTAACATTCTCTTTATTGTGCTAGTTGTTACCAAACAGGCAACTTAGAAAGTGTTAATGACTCCCCTTTAATTCAAATAAAGTATAATCCCTAGAGGAAGCCACAAGAGGCTCTCAGATGATGTTCAAAGATTGTCAGATTTTATTCCTCTTTCACAACTTTCACCCCACAATGACACTGGACCACTTGTTCTTTCTGAAACACTTCCTTTGCCTTCTGTCACCCATCTGAGCTGTGCAGTCTGTCCATCTGTCAGAGCATCTCCCCAGCAAATCCAGCTCTGAAACTTCAGGGCATCCCTGAGGGTCTTCCCAGGTCCTTCTGAGCACTTTCCAGCTCAGAGACACGGGGAACCTGGCTCCTCCTCAACCTTGCCCTTAGCTTTCCTCTCACTCTTGCTTCTGTTCCGACTGAACTCAGGCCTGGGTAAAATCTCTCTTCCAGCTATGTCTCCAAACCCATCTCTCAGGGGCACCTCAAAATCTACCTCCTTCTTAAAAACACACATTTGTTTCCCCAACAAATATGATCTTTCCTTTTAAAAGGGTTCTGATCTGAGTGCTCCATCTATGACTCCTGCTTGATTTTTACATTCACTACATTTGCATATTTCCAATCTCCATATTTGGTTGCAGATTTTGAAGGACGCTTCATCATTTCAACACTCCTGGCCCAATGTTTTGGCACAAAAGCTCCTCAACAAGTGTTTATTGTGACCCCATGGACTGGGGCCCACCAGGCTCCACTGTTCATAAGACTCTTCAGGCAAAAATACTGCAGTGGGTTGCCATGTCCTCCTTTATGTGAATTGAAGTACATTCCGAGGCACTGTACCTTTTTAATGGTCTCTGGAGGTTGATACAGCATGATTCCAGCAAATGTGATGGCAGGTCCATCACCCCCAACTAGAGCCCCAAGTCAAGGAACTGAGTTCTCAGGAAGAAAGGGCAAACACTCAAAGACAACAGCTTGGACCCCACAATTCAGCATTAAAAAAAAAAGAAAAAGGACGTGATGGGACTGTATGCTGCCCTTCTACATTACACGACTAAGGAACCAGGCAAAACCTGTGAAACTGCTGATTCAGACTCTGGCACAAGCAATGCAGGACCGTAATGAGGAGAGCAGAAAACAGGTAGGTGAGGGGCTTCCCCGGAGGTCTGGGGCTGGGATTCTGTGCTCCCAGCTCAGGGCGCCTGGGTCCACCCCTGGTCAGGGAACTAGATCCCACATGCTTCAGCTAGATTCTGTCCAAGGTCCAAGGCAGTCAAATGAATGAATTAGCTAATTAAATCCTTAAAATATCTGTGCTCAACCATTTAAGAGAAAAGAAAAAAAAAAAACTGAAGTGAGACTTATGACATCTCCAGCCTCTACAGATTTCCAGGCCTAAATATAGGGAACAAGAACCCAAACAGGCCAACAATTCTTCTGAGTCGAAGAGAGTGGGGTCAAAGTTCAGAGAGTGCAGACATCTTCACTTCTGGACAGAAAACCGGCAACAGGCCTCAGGATCAGCACTGTGTGCCTGTGTGCTAAGTCGCTCCAGTTGTGTCCGACTATTTGCCCTCTGTGGACTGTGGAGTTGCTGAAAGCATAGGGGAAAACTGTACTTTTCATTCAATTCCAAAACTGCTCTAAAAAAATGAAGTCTATGATACTAGATGGAATTTTGGTTCAGCCTTATGGGATAAACTGTGATGCTAAGATTCTAGACACTATCTTAAGGAAACAAATGATCATTTCAGTAAAAGCAACAACAACAACAAGAAAAAGAATAATATCAATTATCTATTAAAAAAAACCTCACTTAAGATATCAAATATAAAGGCAAATGGATTTAAAGTGAAAGGATGGAAACAGATATGCTGCTGCTGTTGTTTAGAAGTTCAATCCTGTCCAACATTCTTGAGACCCCTATGGAATCATCCAGGCAAGGTTACTGCACCAGGTTGTCATGCCCTCCTTCAGGGAATCTCCCCCACCCAGGGATCAAAACCATGTCTCCGCATCTCCTGCATCTCAGGCAGATTCTTCACTGTTGAGACAACAGATATGCTGTGGAAACATTAATTTAAAGTAAACAGAGGAGGCTGTATTGGTTAATTGACTGGCTTCCTGGTGGCTCGATGGTAAAGAATCTGCCTGCCCTGTGGGAGACCTGGGTGTGATTCCTAGTTAGGGAAGATGCCCTGGAGGAGGGCATGGCAACCCACTCCATTGTTCTTGCCTGGAGAATCCCCATGGACAGAGGAACCTGGCAGGCTACAGTCTATGGGGTCACAAAGTGTGAGACACAACTGAGTGACTAAGCATGGGACACAATTAAGTAACTTCTAGGACAAGGACCAGATATAGAGATGGGTACTTATCCTAATGAGAAAATGTTTAATTCATCAAGAATAATGAGATGGAAGAATAATGAAATTGGAGCCCATTATACAGAGTGAAGTAAGCCAGAAAGATAAAGAACATTACAGCATGCTAACACATATATATGGAATTTCGAAAGATGGTAATGATAACCCTATATGCAAAACAGATAAAGAGACACAGAAGTACAGAACAGACTTTTGAACTCTGTGGGAGAAGGTGAGGGTGGGATGTTTTGAAAGAATAGCATGTATATTATCTATAGTGAAACAGATCACCAGCCCAGGCTGGATGCATGAGACAAGTGCTTGGGCCTGGTGCACTGGGAAGACCCAGAGGGATCGGGTAGAGAGGGAGGTGGGAGGGGGATCGGGATGGGGAATACGTGTAAATCTATGGCTGACTCGTGTCAATGTATGACAAAACCCACTGCAATGTTGTGAAGTAATTAGCCTCCAACTAATAAAAATAAATGAAAAAAAAATACATATGAGTAGTGAATCAGAATGTATGTAGCAAAGAAAGTTTAAAATTCTTAAAGAAAACTTATAGGAATAAGCGGAGAAACAGACAAATTAGCAAAAGTGTCAGTGGGGGAGCACAGCATTAGACTCAGCCCTAGTCCACTTCTGAGGACAGGTGTGACTCAGGTGACCATCAGAAGCCATGGCACCCACCCCATCCACAGGAGAAGGGAACTGGGAACAACAGCCTCTGCCCATTAACACCCAGGGCTCCATGCTGACAACACCTGAGTTTGTGGAGTCATAGAGATGAAGGGATTTGCTCTTCAAAACCTTATCTGTAGGACTGGGACACCCCTTCTTGCCTGAGGAAGGGATGCACTCTCCCAGAAAGACACTGCCTCAATTTCCTACTCACAGGTTAAAGGTTTGGGGACACAGCATTTATCTTCCCTTTAAAGAATGAGACCCTGAGTTGCCTCTCAGCCCAGGCATGAAGCAACCATGATCCACATGGCCTTGTTTGGTTTTTAAACTGTGAAAACTAATAATCCATTTAGACTTTACCTACAATGAACCCTTCCCTTCATCTTATATTAAACTCATCTCTGGTTTCTGGTGAGCCACCCAATGGTTTCTTGGGTGTGTGACCTCCTTGCTGAAGCAACAGGACCCCTCCCTGATGGACAGAGATGCCCCTGGGCTTTAGCTCCAGATTAACATCTCTGCAAAGCAGTCATCTTTAGATCTTGCCTAGGAAAAATAAGCCACTGCAATTGGAGAATTCCTACAAGGGCCATGTCCCACTAGTGAGGAACTGTGGCAAGAAACTCTCTTGAAATTCACCATGGCACCATGCAAGCCTATTGGAAACTTCCTTCTGTGAAAACTCATGCCCGGTCTTACACATGAAACTGCATCATCTTGCTTAAACTGCATCTTCCTTAAGAGAAAAAAAAAACTCTGCATCTTCCTTAAAAGAAAAAAAAATCTGCTATGCTGTAAACCATAGATCATTAAAACACACGAATTTTTATTTTGTTTATTTATTTAGGCTACACCTGGTCGTCATTGTGGCGTGTGGGTTCTAGTTCCCTGACCTGCTAAGCTTGGGAGTACAGTCTTACCCACTGGACCATCAAGGAAGTCCCGGAAAACAGCATTTTTAAAAACTACATTTAAAAAACACTTTGAATTGGAGTATAGCTGACTAATAATGTTGTGATGGTTTCAGATGGACAGCAAAGAGACACAGCCATGCGTATACAGGTATCCATTCTCCCCCAAACTCCCTTCCCATCCAAGCTGTCACATAACATTAAGCAGAATTCCCTGAAAAACAGCATTTTCAATGAACAGCCACTGCAGACAACGAATTAGTCTCACTTCTTTCTCCAGTGCAGTATTAGAGCATGTATGTAAATTAACCCTGTAGCATAGATTTTGACTGCAAGGTCCATAAATAAACAGATACATATATATACCTTATGTATCAGTTCAGCTCAGAGTTCTGTCTGAATCTTTGCAACCCCATGAAATCACACCATGCCAGGTCTCCCTGTCCATCACCAACTCCCAGAGTTCACCCAAACTCATGTCATCAATTTGGTAATGCCATCCAGCCATTTCATCCTCTGTCATCCCCTTCTCCTCCTGCCCCCAATCCCTCCCAGCATCAGGGTCTTTTCCAGTGAGTCAACTCTTTGCATGAGGTGGTCAAAGTATTGGAGTGTCAGCTTCAACATCAGTCCTTCCAATGAACACACAGGACTGATCTCCTTTAGGATGGACTGGTTGGATCTGTATAGATAATTATATACATATAAGTAGATGATGTCTACCTCTCTCAAATATCATGTAGAGCTAAAGCAGAAGGAATCATGATCAAGACAACTTATTTTCCATCAGAAAATTTCTATGCCTGGGTGCCAGCCAGGGACTCTGTCTGTTGGAGGCACCCTGCATGGCTTTGCCGAGCCTCAGAGGTGAGATGCTGAGCCACAGTGGGGAACCTGAACAGGACTGAAGTTCTGGAGGCTCCTTCAGGATGGGGTCCACCCGGGGTACCCACATTTCTAAAGGTCTTGGAGTTCTACTCAGAGCTGCATGGCAAGCTCCATCCTGAGCTTTAGCATTTCTGAAAAGCCAGGTCAGTGTCTCTCCAGCACTGAGATGGATGGATGTTACTAAATGAGGGCTGTTACTTAGTGATGGAGGTCCCTCTTAATCCAGTGAAGGGATCCCCACTGCTGGGCCTTTGTGATACTAGGCTGGGGAGATGCATTCAGTGTCAGTATCCTCCTCCCACTCTGTCTCTGATGAAAGGAAAGGAAGCACCCATCTGCCCATCACGTGTCCCACTGAGATTTTATGAGACTGGCATGTGATTGTCTTGCAGTGTATTAAGAAAAGTATTTTTTCCCTCTTTCTTTTTTCCCTTTTGCATCTTTCTCCACTTTAACTGTTCCTAACCTACAGTCTGCACTGATAACCAAGTTTCTTCGTATCAGAAGACTAACCGATTATGCAAACTACATCCGGAACCTATTGCCCTCCTTTTCTGCAGGAGTCACATCTGCATCTGTTATCCTTTAATTTAGTCTAGCCACATCCTGATACTTAACTCTATCGCATCATAAACCTCCCCTTGTAGTTTAATTTCCCTTCCTTTGCTCTGTGGTAGCTCATGTTGATGCTTATCTTTACGGTACACTCTTTGGAAGCCACCCCCTAGTGGTTTGCTTTCCCCCTTCTGTATTACAGGAAGAAAGTTGCCAGGAAATCCCCAAAGGACAATGGACCCAACCACCAGGACCAACTGCCAGACCCGAAAACCAGCTACCTGATTCTGGCCTTGACTGTTTCCAAACAGCCCAAAAAGAGATCATTCAGGACCCCAAGACCTCTTGTGGTGTATCTCCAACCCCTGACTGAGAGCACCAATTGTATGATGCCCTCGATTCCCAACGGAGGGGAGACAGACTCCATGAGGCATGTGTTCTCCCGTCTGCCAGCTTCAGGGTTAAAACTATCTTTCCCTTTGCTCCAAACTCTGTCTCCACAAGTTTTATTCAGCTCCGGTGGGCAGAGAAAACCAAGACTTTGGCGGCAACTGTTGCTGCCAACCCGTAACAGGCTAGCTGGCGTGGGGAGAGGGTTGGGACCACTGGGTCTCTTCCCTCAGGGCCCCAGGGGCCAGAAAGAGGATGGCTGTCTCTGCGGATGCTGGGAGTCAGCAAGTCTTGCCCAGGGTGTGAAACTGCCTCTGGACGAGTCAGTCCCTATTTGGGCTTGAAACAGCCTTTCAGGAAAACAGTGTATGTGTGAGTTGCTTAGTTGTGTCTGCCTCTCTGCAACCCCACAGACTACAGCACACCAGGCCCCTACGTTCATGGGACTCTCCAGGCAAAAACACTGGAGTTGGTTGCCATTTCCTTCCCAAAAGAACTAGAGAAATAAAGAAAGTGGAGTCACTCAGTCCTGTCCAACTCTCTGCAACCCCATGGACTGTAGCCCACCAGGCTTCTCCAACCTTGAAATTTTCCCGGCAAGAGGACTGGTGTGGGTTGCCATGTCCTTCTGAACAGGAAACCAGTGGGCAGATTCAAAGCCCTGGAGGGGTGAGGGTGGGGCTCGGGAGCGGGTAAGCCAAGGCTGAGCAAGAAGTCTGTGCCCCTGCCAGGGGAGACAGGCCCCTGGGCCTTGCCACACCCTTGCCCAACAGCTGAACTGACTTCCAGGGAGAAGTATCTGATCAAAAGGGAGGCAGGAAAGCTTTTTCTGGGGTTTTCAACAGCCTCATTAGCATAAGAGTGACTGACCCTGCTCTGTGCTATAAAGGCCACTCCCATGACACACAGATAGAGACTCAGTTAACCAGTTCATAAGAACCAAATCCACAGCCAGCGCGGAATTCCTCCCGGAACCTGGGACCTTTATAAAGCGGCAAGCACAGCCTCTTCTCCAGCGTCAGCCCCAGAGCTCCGGCCGCCAGCATGAGGCTCCATCACCTGCTCCTCGCGCTCCTCTTCCTGGTCCTGTCTGCTGGGTCAGGTGAGCTCCTGGGAGCCCCGGGGGAGCCGCGGGCTCTCTCTCCTGTTTCTACCTCCTTCTGTCCTGCTACCCTCATCTACACGGGGTCAGACTAAACCCACCGTGTGTGATGCTTCTGAGAAGCCAGCGCTGAGTACTTAGTAGCGAGAGGGGTCTGAGAACCTCCCTGCAAAGTTCCTGGCTGTTTCTAAGCCACTCCAGCGAGTCAAAGCTTCTGAGCCCGTCTCCACATTGGTTTCATGAGGAGGAAACAGAAGGTGCCTCTGTTAAGTGACTCTCCTTTTTATCTTTTTCATAAAAGCAAGAAATCTGATTTTGTCCCATGACAGAAGCGCAGAATGTCGCTTTATACATCTTTCTACTTGAAGGGGGGCGGCTCTGGGCAACCAGAGAAGTCCAGAGGAGAGTCAGGCCGAGCCTGGGCTTTGGGAGCTGCTCTTGGGACGCTCCGTGCTGCGTCTCCTCAGCAGGAAGGTCCTCCAGGACACGGCGCTGATGATGCGACCCTCGCTCCACAGCTGGGAGGCACCACATCCAAAGCAGTGTGCATGATCGGATGTCTAATTTTCAACTTACCCTTGATATTGCCAGAAATAGGATGAAAATATGTAGGAAGGAGGGAAGGAGGGAGAGAGAGGATGCGGAGCCTGAGACCTAACAACTGATTAGATGTCAAAATGAAGTTGAAAAGCCCTTGTCATCAGTGTTGTTTATGACTGTAACCCAGCTCTTACACAGTGGCGGGGAGAGAGGCCAGGGGGTTAAGGATGACGGCCACTCAGTGCCCGGGGCCCGTGTTCAATCCCTGTGGGGGGAAATAGAGGGACCAGAGGTGCCTTGCAGTCAGGAGGAAAAAGACGTGTGACGGAGATGGAAAGGCGGCTGGTCAGGAGGAAACCACAAGGGGAGGAGGAGAGCGTGTGAGGAAAGCGGGAAGGCCACTGGTCAGGAGGAAACCACAAAGGGAGGAGGAGAGCACATGAGGAAGGCCAGAAGGCTGCTGGTCAGGAGGAAACCACAAAGGGATGAGGAGAGCCTGTGAGGAAAGGGGATAGGCCGTTGGTCAGGAGGAAACCACAAAGGGATGAGGAGAGCCTGTGAGGAAAGCGGGAAGGCCGCTGGTCAGGAAGAAACCACAAAGGGAGGAGGAGAGGGGCTGACTCTCTCCAGCGGTGAGAGCTCGGAGTCAGTAGAGACCATAATACAAAAGTTTTTTTTCCAAACCATTATCACTCTCAGTTGTAAGTTACTTTGAGAGTAAGTTCTCTTTCAACAGTTCTTACACTGTCAGCTGCATCTTTTCCTCCTATCTCAGCTCCACTACTTGACTGACTCCTTGTGCTGGAAAACTAAACAGTGAAAATAGACGCCTACGGGCCACTTCTGACTCCTGACCAGAAGGTGGATGTAGCAGAGCTTACAGGTCTTCGGCCTCGTGGTGCAGATGACCCCGCACACAACCGTGCTCCTCACGCCCCAGTCCCTCAGCCTCTGCTTCTAGAAATGAGAGGGTCCACCGGAGCCCGGACAGGGTCAGCGTCTGCCTGGAAACTGGTCCACGGTGTCCTGGACTCACATCCTGTTGTCATGAGGCCGTGTCCATATCTCAGCAAAGAAAGCCCCAGGGCCTTGCTCAGAGGGCACACAGCTGCCCTTCTCAAGATGCCGCTTTTCCTGCTGACACGTTTATACCCTCTTCTTTTTCTTTCTAGGATTTACTCAAGGAATAAGAAATTCTCTAACCTGCCGTTTTAATTTTGGCATCTGTCTGCCGAAGAGGTGCCCTGGACGCATGAGACAGATTGGCACCTGTTTTGGGTCTGCAGTAAAATGCTGCAGATGAAGATAAAAGAAGGCGAAGAGGTGGCCAGGACTGATGCGGAGTTAGAAACTGCACCCTTCGACAGAGCATCTAAAATTGAAACCAGAATAAATTTTGTTCAAAATTAAAGAATTGCCCACTGGTCACTGACGTTGTTGTGCGGTGTCTGATTCCAGGCTAATTCCCAAATCCCTAAGGATGCTCTCTGAGCTCCTTACGGGAACCATGGGGGAATTGTAGTGGGTGCTCTGAAACCCCTGTTGCTTGGGGGCCTGACCTTCCCCAGCCCCTCTGTCTGCTGTCCTTCCTGCTTCCTGGCTCAGGGCACCCTGGCCTGCCCCTCATCTCCCCTCAAACATGCACCCCACGGGTCCAGAATCACCAGAACACCAGTCTGGTAGGAAACCCCCGACCCCTGCTCAGGAGGAAACCCCCTCCTCTGTCCCCCTGTAACCCTCACTTCCGTTTGGTTTATGCTTCTTCCGCCTTCCTTGTGCACACGTGGATACACTTCTGGTTCCCTTTTGGACAATAAGGTCTCTGTAGGAATGGCCTTGTCCTATTCCTGTATGTGCCGGGTATTGAGCCGAGACATTGCTTCACCAACTGTCATCAGTTGAATGACACAGTTGACATGGACAAAGCATGTCTCTCTGTGTGGACATGATGCGATGCAACTAAATGCGATGGAAGAACCAGTCCTGTGGAAGCACAATTCAGTGAGGACAACATAGCACGGAACTCAGAGCCCGCCAGGGCAGGCTGAGCACGCGGACCTCAGCCTGCCTGCAGTTTCTTCAGAGGGTTTCCCAGTTAAATCAAGAGCCTGGCTGGTGCACGCGGTATGTGTGAGCAGCTCTCTGGTCTTCACACTAACTCTTCCCTCAGTGCAAGCTGAGGTCACCAAGGGGATGGTGTTAGGAGACAGGGTATTTGGGAGGCGATTTGGTCATGAGGGTGGGATCCTCCTGGTTGAAATGAGGGCCTTTATGAAAGAGGCCCCAGAGAGATTGCTCACCGTTGTGCCCTCTGAGGACACAGGGAGAAAACTGACATCCACCAGCCACCTGCTCTGTCTTGATCCTGGAGCTCCCAGCCTCCAAATCTGAGAAGTGGAGGTCTGTTGTTAATCAGCCACCTATTACAATACCACATGTAAAACAGCCAGTGGGAATTAGCTGTATCATTCAAGGAACTCTGACGGGGGCTCTGCGACCAGCTGGAGGGTGGGATGGGGAAGGAGACAGGACGAGGTTTCGGGAGGGAGGGGACATGGGTGAACCCTTGGGTGATTCTTGTTGATGTATGACAGAAAACCTCAAAATTCTGTAAAGCAATCATCCTTCAATTAAAAAATAAAGTGCAAAAAAAGACCCCCTAGCCTTTGGTGTTTCTGTTTTAGTAGCCTGAAAGGGCAGACACATGACAAGCGACAATTCCAGCACACATGGAATTAAGGTACCTAGCCATTGGCCCTTAAGGTAAGGAAATGACCTGGATTAACTGACTGTGCCCAATGCCATCTCCTTACAAGGAGCCTTCGATGTGGACGAGGGATGCAGCTCAGTGTCAGAGACGTGGGCTGAGAGACTAAACCAGCCCTGGCTCCCGTTTACATGGAGGGGGCCATAAGCCAGGGAGGGCAGGCAGCTTCTAAGCATGAAAAGGATGGAAGCCTCCAGAGGGAACAGCATCCTGCTGACACCGTGATTTGAAGCCAGCGAGACCCATTTGGGACTTTGGATCCTCAGAACCACAATAACAAGTATGTGTTCCTTTAAGCCACTTAGCTGGTGGCAATTTGCGAAGCTGCAACAGGAAATCAAAACAGCAATTGCTTAAAATCATGCCTTGAGCCTAAAATGAGGAGCTCAAAAGAGACAAACCTGTGTGTGTTTAATGGAGGAAAAAAATGATAACAGCTCTAAACATTTGCTCAGCTTTATATTTCTTTTTTCACAGAAATGCCCATGGTGCATCTGCCAACTCCTTTTCATCTCCAAGTTTATATTTGGGACTCAGTCTTACAGCTCATGTATCTTATATCCCTTTTATCCTTTATTTTTAAAATTTTATCATGGACAGTTTATCTAATATTGAGTATGTTTGGTAGTACTGTTTATTAAAGTTTTATCATATTCTTTATTGGGATTTCAATTTTTAATTTTTGCTTAACTTTTAAAGTTTTATTCTAAATGTATCTGCTAATGTTTTATTGCCATAACATTTCTGAGTGTCTTATTGCACTCTTGTGTGGGAGGAATGCTCTTCTCACTTCAGCACCAAGAATAGGATGGCTTTTCCATGTGACTCATGAACCAAACAGGTTCGTTCTCTGGTCCAAAGCCATCCTTTCCACCTGAGTCCTGGATCTCATTTCTCTTGCTTACTTGTGGGTGAGGCCCAAATGAGCTCCACCTCTTGCCTCCATCTACTCAATCTATGGCAAATGCAATTGCACCCCACTCCAGTCCTCTTGCCTGGAAAATCCCATGGATGGAGGAGCCTGGTAGGCTGCAGTCTGTGTGGTCGCTGGGAGTCGGACACAGCTGAGTGACTTCACCTTCACTTTTCACTTTCATGCAGAGGAGAAGGAAATGGCAATCCACTCCAGTGTTCTTGCCTGGGGAATCCCAGGGACGGGGGAGCTTGGTGGGCTGCCATCTATGGGTTGCACAGAGTCAGACACGACTGAAGTGACTTAGCAGCAGTAGCACTGCATCTATAGAAACTAACAGCAGGGATTGACCCAGTGTCCAATGGTTAGAGACTTCATGCTGCTAATGCAGGGGGCTGGAATCCATCCCTGGTTGTGGAACTAAGATTCCACATGCTAAGGAAGAGGCCAAAAGTTCCAAAACAGACAAACAAAAAATATCCCCCAAATGCCAGTGTTTAAAAAAATAAAACCTAAAAGAAGGAAACAGTTCTTCATTGACATGAGAGCAATCATGAGCTCGGATTTCTTTGCACTTAGTTTTTCAGCAAAACTCTTCAGAAGGAGTGTCTGCAGCCCCCACTTCCTCTCGTCACTCTCAGGCAGATAGATACCATCAACTCTGGCTGGGCCCACCCCTCTCCCCCAGGATGACTCCTGCCAACAGGGATCACGAGGCATCCTGTGTGACCTCACTCAGCCCTTCCTCTGCCCTTTGTTGACCTGGCCCCTCACTGTGTGGCAATGGACAGGGGCTCTCGGCTGTCTCTGCCTGAGTGGACGGGCCGCAGTCCACCTGAGAAGGGCGGAGAAGCCAACTGCAAGGTATTCAGGAGAGAGAGAGAGTCATCTGTGTTTGAAGAAGTGGTGGGAATAGATGCCTAACATTGAGGGAGTCAGTGTAAAGGATCGCTTTCCGTATAATAGAGAAATGTGACCCAATGCTTTTAGTTTCTCCTTTCTTTTCTATTATTATAAAAGTACTGTAGCTGGGGCCAAGGAAATAAAACCCTCACAGATATTCTGTAGAGTTAGGTAAGACTTCCTGAAACAGCTTACTGCAAACACTCATTCTATTTTTAGGTTGATGTCCCTAAATTAAAATAGATCTCTACTTAGTGAAAGATTCAAATGCTGATCAAAAGATTAAAGGTGAAAACTTTTTATTGCTAAGTTGCCTCAGGACAGAGGGAAAAATCTCAGAACATACAGTTCATGTAAGATGGAAGAGAGGTGGGTGAGTGAAGACTAGAGACCATGACGTATTATGAGAAGCTTTTCCCTGTTATGTTGGGAATGGGTGAGTGGCTGCTTGTGCTCAGGAACACTTTGGGAGAAAGCAACTTAATGGGCTCTTTCCAGACCCTCAAAACCCTAAGGATTATGCCTGAGCCTTCCTTCCTTTTCTCCTTCCCTCCTTCCCTCCCTGATTCCCTCCATTCATCCATTTATTTATTCACCTATAGATTGACTTTTCCATGCTAGGACCTGTTCATATTAGGACTTCTTTACTGAGACACCAAAACTTTTAATGTCTTCTCCCAAATGTATTCCTCAAGCACTATTTATGGGATGAATTTTTTTAGCCCTGTTTTACAGCTGGATTTAGAAATAAGGTAATTTCTTCAAAGCCGTGCAGGTTGTGTGTAGGGAGGACTTTAACTCAAGCCCAAGTGGGTTTGATTCCAAAGACCATGTTTTTATTAAATATTCAACAATCCCAAAAAACAAATTTACTTACTGAATTGCATAAACAACACATTTATAGATTTGTTTATATATTTATACATATATATTTATATATTTGTTTATATATAAACAACAAATACATTAGCTTGAGTATGACCTCTCCATCACTTGGGACATACTTATCCTACCAGATTGTTTGTTGATCTCCTGATATCCAAGCTGAACTGGGTGTCCTGCATTTTCCCTGCAGCCCTCCTCAGGGGACAGCATGCTCCAGGCTCTGCTGTGGTGACAGTGCCTTCAGATTTTGGCATCTTAAAAGAGCCAAAGTTGATTCTTGCTCAAACGACTCAAACCCATGAGGGCCCAGGTGCTCTGATCAGACCCCACCCTGCAGAAGCAGCCACCACTCTGGGCGCTGTTGGTCCTGTGTCCGAGGAAGGTGCTCTCAGGATTCTCATGCTGGCGATTAAGGGCCCTAGCGCTGAAGGGAAACGTCAGACACCTTCCTGACTCACAAATTTGGTGGTTTTCAGACTGCAGTAAAGAATAAGCTATGTTTGACCTGAGATGTTGCACTCCATCACAGGCCTAAGACACAAGACAGAGTCTCTGGAATGCAACCCACTTTCCCTCCCCTCCCACACTACTTAAAAGCTGATTCCATTTTGGGCATATCCCTGCAGGCTCAGGGCATGACCCAGCCCCAGTCTACACCTAGATTCTGAATACACCAGCCCTGGACTGGACTGATGGGGCTCAGGCTCGCCCAGGACTTTCGGAAGAAGGCAAAAGCTTAGAAGACCACAGTGGTCACAGGTGAGCTCCCAGCTACACACACCAGGACTGCATCCAGGAGTGGGCAGGTCTTTCCCGTCTCAGACAGTCAGACCTGAGCCAGCCCCACACGAGCACCCAGAGCTCAGAGGCATCAGAACAGGGCTGTGCTCACATCAGGCTCTGAGTCTCCCTGAGGTTTGTCATTAACTCCTAGGGGGAATGGGCATGGTCTGCTTTGTAACGGACTTTGGCATGAAGCATCAGTAAATACGTCATATTGTCATCACTGCAATATTACAGGAATTGCAGCTGCTGAATGCTTCTCCCTATGGCTGCGGACCTGGAGCCTTTATAAAGTGAGCGAGCACACCGTCCTGTCCAGTCTCAGCTGGGAAGCCAGCCAGCCGTGAGGGTCTACTACCTTCTCTTTGCGTGGTTCTTCTTGTTCTTAATGCCTGTTCCAGGTAAGAAGCGCTGGGTAATGACAGGGCTGAATGGATTGAGAATTTGTTAGTCAGAGTCAGCCTTCTCCATTCATTTGGGAATTTTAGATAAAGGAGATTTATTGCTTGGGAACTAGACATTACCAGCTTTTCTTTTTTTTTTTTTCTTGACAAAGACCATCAAGAATCTCAAAGTATGGTCTCAATCCCTTCTGATTCACTCTTAAGAGACTAATCAGCTCACAAACCATCCCTCCATGGGAGGATTATTATACCTGTTCATGAGACAGGAAGAAAGTGATGTAAATCTTTAATACCAACAGGAAAAATGAACTTAATCTGAGGACAGAAGCACAGGTTCCCTTTTCTTAGCTTAGCGGTTGGAGGTACAGTCTTTCCGTCTCTTAAGGACTTGGGGGACCATCGTGGCCCCTGCTTCCCAGGTGTCAGGTCACAAGAGGGCTACTACTGTCATGCAACTTTCTTAGCTGACCCGAACCCACAGAATCATTGTTAGTAGTTAGCCCCACATTCTTCTTTACTCCAGATGGTAAAGAAAGAGGAAAAAGACATACAAGAAGAGAGAATGGCGACATATAACTTATTAGGGAGATTTCAAAAGCCTTGGAATTGCACCTCGGCCTTCCTAAAACCTTCTGTGTGCTCCGTTTCTTCACCGCAGGCAATGGCGGAATCAAAAGCAGGTTACAAAAGTATTACTGCAAAAAAGAAGTGGCCGGTGTGCTCTGATCAGCTGCCTTCCAAGGGAGGAACAGATAGGCCACTGTTCCCTGAGTGGCCGAAGATGCTGCCGGAAGAAGAAATGAAAAGTCCAGAAACACGAGGAGAATGTTACATAGTGTGAAAATGCCTCCTTGAAGACTCTAGAAGCTAAATCAAATTAAAGACTTTTAACAAAAAATTAGAACCTTGATTATTATCATGATTATTTTTTAACATTCTGTTATTGTGCTGCTTGTTACCAAATAGGCAGCTTAGAAAATGTTAATGACTCCCATTTAATTCAAATAAAGTACAGTCCCTAGAGGAAGCCACAAGAGGGTCTCAACTGATGTTCCAAAGATTGTCAGAATTTATTCCTCTTTCACAACTTTCACCCCACAATAAGGCTGGACCACTAGTTCTTTCTGAACAGTTCCTTTACCTTCTGTCACCCATCTGAGCTTCGTAGTCTGTCCATCTGTCAGAGCATCTCCCCAGCAAATCCATCTCTGAAACTTCAGGGCATCCCTGACCGTCTTCCCAGGTCCTTCTGAGCACTTTCCAGCTCAGAGACAGGGGGACCCTGGCTCCTCCTCGACCTTGCCCTTAGCTTTCCTCTCACTCTTGCCTCTGTTTTGACTGACCTCAAGCCTGGATAAAATCTCTCCTCCAGCTATGTCTCCAAACCCATCTCTCAGGGGCACCTCAAGTTCTACCTCCTTCTTAAAAACAGATATTTGTTTCCCCAACAAATATGCTCTTTCCTTTCAAAAGGGTTCTGATATGAGTGCTTCTGTGTCCATAAGATTATTCAGGCAAATATACTGGAGTGGGTTGCCATGTCCTCCTTTCTGTGAGCTGAAGTACATTCCAAGGCCCTGTAACTATTCAGTGGTCTCTGGAGGTTGATACAGAATGATTCCAGCAAACGTGGTGGCAGGCCCATCATCCCAAACAAGAGCCCCCAGTCACGGAACTGAGTTCTCAGGAAGAAAGGGCAAACACTCAAAGACAAGAGCTTGGACCCCACAATTCAGCATTAAAAATAAAAAAGGATGTAATGGGACTGTATGCTGCCCTTCTATAGTACACAGCTAAGGAACCAGGCAAAACCTGTGAAACTACTGATTCAGACTCTGGCACAAGCAATGCAGGACTGTAATTGAGGAGAGCAGAAAACAGGTAGGTGAGGGACTTCCCCAGCAGTCTAGGGCTGGGAATCTGTGCTCCCAATGCAGGGTGCCTGAGTCCACCCCTAGTCAGGGAACTAGATTCCACATGCTGCAACTAGATTCTGCCTGCTGTGATTAAGGTCCAAGGCAGACAAATTAATGAATTAACTAATTAAATTGTAAAACTATCTGTGCTCAGCCATTTAAAGAAAGAAAAGAAAACAACTGAAGTGAGACTTATGGCATCTCCAGCCTCTGCAGATTTCCAGGCCTAAAGCATAGGAAATAAGAACGCAAACAGGCCAACAATTCTCATGAGTCAAAGAGAGTGGGGTCAAAGTTCAGAGAGTGCAGACATCTTCACTTCTGGACAGAAAACCAGCAACGGGCGTCAGGATCAGGGCTGTGTGCCTGTGTGCTAAGTCGCTTCAGTTGTGTCCGACTCTTTGCCCTCTGTGGACTGTGGAGTTGCTGAAATCATAGGGGAAAATTGTGCTTTTCATTCAATTCTAAAACTGCTCTAAAAAAATGAAGTCTATGATACTAGGGGCAATTTTGGTTCAGCCTTATGAAATAAACTGTGATGCTAAGATTCTAGACACTATCTTCAGGAAACAAATGATCATTTCAGTTAAAAAAGAAACAAAAAAACAAGAAAAGCAAGAATCAGATATTAATTATCTATTTAAAAACCCACTTGAGATATCAAATATAAAGGCAAATGGATTAAAAATGAACGGATGGAAACAGATATGCTGCTTCTGTTGTTTAGAGCTCAGTCAAGCAGAACACTCTTGTGACCCCTATGGAATCATCCAGGCAAGGTTACTGCACTGGGTTGTCATGCCCTCCTCCAGGGAATCTCCCCCTCCCAGGGATCAAAACCATGTCTCTGCATCTCCTGCATCTCAGGCAGATTCTTCAGTGTTGAGACAACAGATATGCTGTGGAAACATTAATTTAAAGTAAACAGAGGAGGCTGTATTGGTTAACTGACAGGCTTCCTGGTGGCCCAGATGGTAAAGAATCTGCCTGCCATGTGGGAGACCTGGGTGGGATTCCTGGTTTGGGAAGATGCCCTGGAGGAGGGCATGGCAACCCACTCCAGTGTTCTTCCCTGGAGAAGCTCCATGGACAGAGGAGCCTGGCAGGCTACAGTCTATGGGGTCACAAAGGGTCAGACACGACTGAGTGACTAAGCATGGCACACAATCAAGTACTTCTAGAACAAGGACCAGATATAGAGAGGGGTATTTATCCTAATGATAAATGTTTAATTCATCAAGAATACATATTATTACTGAATCAGAATGTACTTAGCAAAGGAAGTTTAAAATTCTTAAGGAAAATTTATAGGAATGAGCAGAGAAACAGAGAAATTAGCAATTACAACTGGAATTTCCCTGGCAATCCAGTGGTTAGGATCCCTAGCTTTCAATGCAGGGGACACAGGTTCTGTCCCTGGTTGACCTCTTATATCATATACAAAATTAAACACAAGATAGATTAAAGGTTTACAAAAACCACACAACTCCTAAAAGAAAGCATAGGAGAAAAATTCTTTGGCATGGGTCTCCACAAGGATGGTATTGAGCTTGACACCAAAAGCACAAGCCACAAAAACAAAGCTAGACAGTAGGATCCATCAAACTGAAAACTTCTGCACAGCAAAGGAAACAATGAACAAACTGAAAAGACGGTGTTCTTTTAGGGCTCCAGGGATCTCTGAGGGTGGAGGAGATGGCAGCAGCACTGCGGGCAAGAGAGTGGGGTGAGAGAGGATGGTTACAACCCAGGTCATGTCCGAGTCCCTGGGATGGCCACCAGGTGTGGGTACTTGGCTTTGCATAGGTAGGAATTCAAGAGGGAGTCACGGTGAATTGAAAGAAGGTCAATCCAGGGAGGAAGCACGCTACACAGAGAGCGTTGGCCATCCTCGAAGGCAATCCCAGCTCCAGGGTATGGGGCTGTCAGTGTTTATAGGGGTGGTCATTTCATAGGCTGATGAATGGCAGGAGTATGCCAGCTATTTTGCAGAAAGAGTGGGGATTTCCAGGAACTGGGTCAGCACCCACTTTTTGACCTTTATGGTCAGCCCTGGAACTGTCATGGCACCTCTGGGTATGTCACCTAGCTGCCGTGTTACAAAGGGATTTAAAAATATATATTTACTTCAGGTCTCAGTTGCGGTATGCAGGATGTTCATCTCCGCACACTGCCTTACTTGCCCCACAGCATGTGGAGAAGGATATGGCAACCCACTCTACTATTCTTGCCTGGAAAATTCCATGGACGGAGGAGCCTGGTGGGCCAGGGTCCATGGGGTCACAAAGAGTCTGAAACAACTGAGTGACCTCTTTTTCTTTCTTTCACGTGGTATCCTAGTTCCCAGGTCAGGGACTGAACCCACATCCCCTGCTTTGCAAGGCAGATTCTTAACAAGTGGCCCACCAGGGAAGTCCCTCTCATTCTTTTAAAGGTTGTGCCCCGCCCACTTCCGGTCTCATCTGCACCAGAGAGCTGGCCTTTGACAGCGCTATGGGAGCTCTCGCCTTACAGGAGAATGCCCTGGTGAAGTTCTCAGGTCGCTGTGTTGACTGCAGGCGGCAGGCAAGACCCTGTGAAGAGAGGGTGATTTTGCTCCAAGTTAGACCATTGCCACTTAGCATGCTGAGGTTTGGACAATTTTCTGGTAGATTTGCAGCCAATTTTAATTGACTTTTTAAGTCAGTTTTGCCTGTGGCCTCACACATGGCTTTCTAGTCCTCAGGACCATCTTGTATAAAACTTGGGTCATACCTACCTGGCGGGTTTGTTTAGGGGAACTCAAAGAGATAACTTGAATACAAGTGGCCAGCTATGAGCAAGGCTCATTGCAAAATATAAGTGTGGGACAAGTTCAAAGAAAAAACTACTAAAAGTGTCAGTGGGGGAGCACAGCATTGGACCCAGCCCTAGACCCTTCTGAGGACAGGTCCTCAGGTGACCAGCAAAAGCCATGGAGCCCACCACGTCCACAGGAGAAGGGAACTGGGAACAACAGCCTCTGCCCGTTAACACCCAGGGCTCTGTGCTGAGAACACCTGAATTTGTGGAGTCATAGATGTGAAGGGCTTTGCTCTTCAAAACCTTATCTGTAGGACTGGGACACCCCTTCTTGCCTGAGGAAGTGATGCACTCTCCCAGAAAGACACTGCCTCAATTTTTGACTCACAGGTTGAGGAGACAGCATTTATCTTCCCTTTAAAGAATGAAACCCTGAGTTACCTCTCAGCCCATGATCCACCATGGCCTTGTTTCACTTTGAACCTGTGAAAACTAACAATCCATTTAGACTTTACCTACAATGAACCCTTCACTCTATCTTGTATTAACTCATCTCTGGTTTCTGGTGAGCCACCCAATGGTTTCTTGGGTGTGTGACCTCCCTGCTGAAGCAACAGGACCCCTCCCTGATGGACAGAGATGCCCCTGGGCTTTATCTCCAGATTAACAGCTCTGCAAAGCAGTCGTCTTTAGATCTTGCCTAGGAAAAATAAGCCACTGCAATTGTAGAATTCCCACAAGGGCCATGTCCCACTAGTGAGGAACTGTGGCAAGAAACTCTCTTGAAACTCACCATGGCACCCTGCAAGCCTTTTGGAAACTTCATTCTATGAAAACTCATGCCCGGTCTTACACATGAAACTGCATCATCTTGCTTAAACTGCATCTTCCTTAAAAGAAAAAAAAAAACTCTGCATCTTCCTTAAAAGAAAAAAAAATCTGCTGCGCTGCAAACCATAGAGCGTTAAAATACACCAATTTTTATTTTGTTTATTTATTTAGGCTACACCAGGTCATCGTTGTGGCATGTGGGTTCTAGTTCCCTGACCTGCTATGCTTGGGAGTACAGTCTTACCCACTGGACCATCAAGGAAGTCCCAGAAAACAGCATTTTTAAAAATTACATTTAAAAAGAACTTTGAATTGGAGTATAGCTGACTAATAATGTTCTGATGGTTTCAGGTGGTCAGCAAAGACACACAGCCATGCATATACATGTATCCATTCTCCCCCAAACTCCCTTCCCATCCAAGCTGTCACATAACATTAAGCAGAGTTCCCTGAAAAACAGCATTTTCAACAAAGAGCCACTGTAGACAGCGATTTAGTCTCACTTCTTTCTCCAGTGTAGTATTAGACCATGCATGTAAATTAACCCTGTAGCATAGATTTTGACTGCAAGGTCCATAAATAAACAGATACATATATATATATATATATATATATATATATATATATATATATATATATATATATTTTGTATCAGTTCAGTTCAGTTCTGTCACTCAGTCGTGTCTGACTCTTTGCGTCCCCTTGAATCACAGCAGGCCAGGCCTCCCTGTCCATCACCAACTACCGGAGTTCACCAAAACTCATGTCATCAAGTTGGTGATGCCATCCAGCCATCTCATCCTCTGTCGTCCCCTTCTCCTCCTGCCCCCCAATCCCTCCCAGCATCAGGGTCTTTTCCAGTGAGTCAACGATTTGCATGAGGTGGTCAAAGTATTGGAGTTTCAGCTTCAACATCAGTCCTTCCAATGAACACACAGGACTGATCTCCTTTAGGATGGACTGGTTGGATCTGTATAGATAATTATATACATATAAGTAGATGATGTCTAACTCTCTCAAATATCATGTAGAGCTAAAGCAGAAGGAATCATGATCAAGACAACTTATTTTCCATCAGAAAATTCCTATCCCTGGGTGCCAGTCAGGGACTCTGTCTGTTGGAGGCAGCCTCCATGGCTTTGCCGAGCCTCAGATGTGAGATGCTGAGCCACAGCAGGGGACCTGAACAGGACTGAAGCTCTGGGGGCTCCTTCAGGACCGAGTCCACCCGGGGTACCCACATTTCAAAAGGGCTTGGAGTTCTACTCAGAGCTGCATGGCAAGCTCCATCCTGAGCTTTAGCATTTCTGAAAAGCCAGGTCAGTGTCTCTCCAGCACTGAGATGGATGGATGTTACTAAGTGAGGGCTGTTACTTAGTGATGGAGGTCCCTCTTAACTCAGTGAAAGGGTCCCCACTGCTGGGCCTTTATGATACTAGGCTGGGGAGATGCGTTCAGTGCCAGTATCATCCTCCCACTCTGTCTCTGATGAAAGGAAAGGAAGCACCCATCTGCCCATCATGTGTCCCACTGAGATTTTATGAGACTGGCATGTGATTGTCTTGCAGTGAATTAAGAAAAGTTTTCTTTCCTCTTTCTTTTTTCCCTTTTGTGTCTTTCTCCACTTTAACTATTCCTAACCTACAGTCTGCACTGATAACCAAGATTCTTCGTATCAGAAGACTAACTGATTATGCAAACTACATCTGGCACCTATTGCCCTCCATTTCTGCAGGAGTCACATCTGCATCTGTTATCCTTTAACTGAGTCTAGCCACATCCTGATACTTTATCGCATCATAAACCTCTCCTTGTAGTTTAATTTCCCTCTCTTTGCTCTGTGTTACCTCATGTTGATGCTTAACTTTACGGTACACTCTCTTGGAAGCCACCCCCTAGTGATTTGGTTTCCCCCTTCTGTATTTCAGGAAGAAAGTTGCCAGGAAATCCCCAAAGGACAATGGACCCAACCACCAGGACCAACTGCCAGACACGAAAACCAGCTACCTGACTCTGGTCTTGACTGTTTCCAAACAGTGCAAAAAGAGATCAGTAAGGACCCCTAAACCTTTTGCGGTGTATCTCCAACCCCTGACTCAGAGCACCAATTGTATGATGCCCTCGATTCCCAACGGAGGGGAGACAGGCTCCTTGAGGCAAGAGCCTACTTGTGTTCTCCCTTCTGCCAGCTTAAGGGTTAAAGCCATCTTTCCCTTTGCTCCAAACTCTGTCTCCACAAGTTTTATTCAGCTCCAGTGGGCAGAGAAAACCAAGATTTTGGGGGCGACTGTTGCTGCCAACCCGTAACAGGCTAGCTGGCGTGGGGAGAGGGTTGGGACCACTGGGTCTCTTCCCTCAGGGCCCCAGGGGCCAGAAAGAGGATGGCTGTCTCTGCGGATGCTGGGAGTCAGCAAGTCTTGCCCAGGGAGTGAAACTGCCTCTGAATGAGTTAGTCACTATTTGTCCCTGAAACAGCCTTTCTGGAAAACAGTGTATGTGTGAGTTGCTTAGTTGTGTCCGACTCTCTGCAACCCCATAGACTGCAGCACACCAGGCCCCTCCTTCCATGGGACTCTCCAGGCAAGAAGACTGGAGTTGGTTGCCATTTCCTCCCCAAAAGAACTAAAGAAATAAAGAAAGTGAAGTCGCACAGTCATGTCCGACTCTCTGCAACCCCATGGACTGTAGCCCACCAGGCTTCTCCATCCTTGGAATTTTCCAGGCAAGAGGACTGGAGTGGGTTGCCATGTCCTTCTGCACAGGAAACCAGAGGGCAGATTCAAAGACCCGGAGGGGTCTGGGGCTGGGGAGCGAGTAAGCCAAGGTTGAGCAAGAAGTCTCTGCCCCTGTCAGAGGAGACAGGCCCCTGGGCCTTGCCACACCCTTGCCCAACAGCTGAACTGACTTCCAGAGAGAAGCATCTGGTCAAAAGGGCAGCAGGAAAGCCTTTTGTGGGGTTTTCAACAGCCTCATTAGCATAAGAGTGACTGACCCTGCTCTGTGCTATAAAGGCCACTCCCAGGACACACAGATAGAGACTCAGTTAACCAGTTCATAAGAACCAAATCCACAGCCAGCAAGGAATTCCTCCCGGAACCTGGCACCTTTATAAAGCTGCATGCGCAGCCTCTTCTCCATCGTCAGCCCCAGAGCTCCGGCCGCCAGCATGAGGCTCCATCACCTGCTCCTCGCGCTCCTCTTCCTGGTCCTGTCTGCTGGGTCAGGTGAGCTCCTGGGAGCCCCGGGGGAGCCGCGGGCTCTCTCTCCTGTTTCTACCTCCTTCTGTCCTGCTACCCTCATCTACACGTGGTCAGACTAAACCCACCGTGTGTGATGCTTCTGAGAAGCCAGCGCTGAGTCCTTAGTAGCCGGAGGGGTCTGAGAACTGCCCTGCAAAGTTCCTGGCTGTTTCTAAGCCACTCTAGCGAGTCAAAGCTTCTGAGCCCGTCTCCTCATTGGTTTCATGAGGAGGAAACAGAAGATGCCTCTGTTAAGTGACTCTACTTTTTATCTTTTTCATAAAAGCAAGAAGTCTGATTTTTCCCATGACAGAAGCGCAGAATGTCGCTTTATAAATCTTTCTACTTGAAGGGTGGCGGCTCTGGGCAACCAGAGAAGTCCAGAGGAGAGTCAGGCCGAGCCTGGGCTTTGGGAGCTGCCCTTGGGATGCTCCGTGCTGACTCTCCTCAGCAGGAAGGTCCTCCTGGACACGTCGCTGATGATGCGACCCTCGCTCCACAGCTGAAACACCACATCCAAAGCACTGTGCAAGATTAGATGTCTAATTTTCATCTCACCCTTGATATTTCCAGAAATAAGATGAAAATATGTAGGAAGAAAGCAAGGAGGGAAGGAGGGAGAGAGAGGATGCGGAGACCGAGACCTGACAACTGATTAGATGTCAGAATGAAGTTGAAAAGCCCTTGTCTATCAGTGTTGTTTATGACTATAACCCAGCTCTTACACAGTGGCAGGGAGAGAGGCCAGGGGTGTAAGGATGACGGCCGCTCAGTGCCCGGGACCCGGGTTCAATCCCTGTGGGGGGAACTAGAGGGACCAGAGGTGTCTTGTGGTCAGGAGGAAAAAGGTGTGGGAGAAAGACTGAAAGGACGCGGGTAGGAAGAAACCACAACGGGATGAGGAAATCCTGTGAGGAAAGCGGGAAGGTCACTGGTCAGGAGGAAACCACAAAGGGATGAGGAAGGCTGTGAGGGAAGCGGGAAGGCTGTTGATCAGGAAGAAGCCCCAAAGGAGGAGAAGTGCTGACTCTTTCCAGCGCTGAGAGCTCTGAGTCTTTTCGGAACCATTATCACTCTCAGTTGTCAGTTACTTTGAGAGTAAGTTCTTTTTAAACAGTTCTTACTCTTTCAACTGCATCTTTTCCTCCTATCTCAGCTCCACTACTTGACTGACTCCTTGTGCTGGAAAATTAAACAGTGAAAATAGATGCCTGCGGACCTCTCCTGACTCCTGGCCGGAAAGTGGATGTAGCAGAGCTTATGGGTCTTTGCCCTTGAGGTGGAGCTGACCCCGCACACAACTGTGCTCTTCACGCCCCAGTCCCTCAGCCTCTGCTTCTGGAAACATGAGGGTCTACCGGAGCCCGGGCAGGGTCGGCATCTGTTGGAAAGCTAGTCCATGGTGTCCTGGACTCACATCCTGTTGTCACGAGGCCATGTCCGCATCTCAGCGCAGAAAGCCCCAGGATCTCGCTCAGAGGGCACACAGCTGCCCTTCTCGAGATGCCGCTTTTCCTGCTGACACGTTTTTTTCCCTCTTCTTTCTCTTTTTAGGATTTAGTCAAGGAGTAAGAAATGCTGCAAGCTGCTATAAGAGTAGAGGCGTCTGTGTGCCGATCAGCTGTCCTGCAGGCATGAGACAGATTGGCACCTGTGTCGGGTTCCCAGTAAAATGCTGCAGAATGAGATAAAAGAAGGCAAAGACGCGGCCAGGACCAATGCGGAGTCAGAAACTGCATCCTTCAAGAGCATCTAAAATTTAAACCAGAATAAATTTTGTTCAAAATTAAAGAATTGCCCACTGGTCACTGAGGTTGTTGTGTGATGTCTGATCCCAGGCGAATTCCCAAATCCCTGAGGATGCTCTCTGAGCTCCTTACGGGAACCATCCGGGGATCATGGTGGGTGCTCTGATCCCCCTATTCCTTGGGGGTCTGACCTTCCCCAGTCCCTCTGTCTGCTGTCCTTCCTGCGTCCCAGCCCAGTGCACCCTGGCCTGCCCCTCGTCTCCCCTCAAACATGCACCCCCAGGGTCCAGAATCACCAGAACACCAGGCCCGAAGGAAACCCCTGACCCCTGCTCAGGAGGAAACCTCCTCCCCTGTCCGCCTGCAGCCCTCACTTCCATTTGGTTTATGCTTCTTACCCCTGCTTGTGCACACGTGGATACACTTCTGGTTCCCTTTGGGCTGTAAGGTCTCTGTAGGAATGGACTTGTCCTACTCCTGGATGTGCCGGGCATTGAGCCGAGACATTGCTTCACCAACTGTCATCAGTTGAATGACACAGTTGACATGGACAAAGCATGTCTCTCTGTGCGAGCATGATAGGATGCAACTAAATGTGATGGAAGAACCAGTCCTGTGGAAGCACACTTCAGTGAGGACAACATAGCACGGAACTCAGAGCCCGCCAGGGCAGGGTGAACACGCGGACCTCAGCCTGCCTGCAGTTTCTTCAGAGGGTTTCCCAGTTAAACCAAGAGCCTGGCTGGTGCACGCGGTATGTGTGAGCAGCTCTCTGGTCTTCACACTAATTCTTCCCTCAGTGCAAGCTGAGGTCACCAAGGGGATGGTGTTAGGAGACAGGGTCTTTGGGGGCTATTTGGTCATGAGGGTGGGACCCTCCTGGGTGGAATGAGGGCCTTTATGAAAGAGACCCCAGAGAGATTGCTCACCTTGTGCCCTCTGAGGACACAGGGAGAAGACCGCCGTCCACCAGCCACCTGCTCTGTCTTGATCCTGGAGCTCCCAGCCTCCAAATCTGAGGAGTAAAGCTCTGTTGTTAATAAGCCACCTATTACAATACCACATGTAAAATAGATAGCCAGTGGGAATTAGCTTTACCACTCAGGGAACTCAGACAGGGGCTCTGCGACCAGCTAGAAGGGTGGGTTGGGAAAGGAGATGGGATGAGGTTTCGGGAGGGAGGGGACATGGGTGAACCCTTGGATGATTCTTGTTGATGTATGACAGAAAACCACGAAATTCTGTAAAGCAATCATCCTTCAATTAAAAAATAAAGTGCAAAAAAAGAGTCACCTAGACTTTGGTGTTTCTGCTTTAACAGCCTGAAAGGGCAGACACATGACAAGTGAGAATTCCAGCACAGGTGGAATTATGGTAGCTAGTCATTGGTCCTTAAGATAAGGAAATGACATGGATTAACTGACTGTGCCTAATGCCATCTCCTTACAAGGAGCCTTCGATGTGGACGAGGGATGCAGCTCAGTGTCAGAGACGTGGACTGAGAGACTAAACCAGCCCTGGCTCCCACTGACATGGAGGGGGGCCATAAGCCAAGGAGGGCAGTCAGCTTCTAAGTGTGAAAAGGATGGAAGCCTCCAATAGGAACAGCATTCTGCTGACACCATGATTTGAAGCCAGGGAGACCCATTTGGGACCTCGGATCCTCAGAACCACAATAACAAGTATGTGTTCCTTTAAGCCACTTAGCTGGTGGCAATTTGCTAAGCTGCAACAGGAAATCAATAGAGCAATCACTTAAAATCATGCCTTGAGCCTAAAATTAGGACCTCAAAAGAGACAAACCTGTGTGTGTTTAATGGAGTAAAAAAATGATAACGGCTGTAAACATTTTGCTCAGCTTTATATTTCTTTTTTCACAGAAATGCCCATTGTGCATCTGCCAACTCTTTTTCATCTCAAAGGTTGTATTTGGGACTCAGTGTTATACCTTATAATCTTATATCCCCTTTATCCTTTATTTTTAAAATTTTATCACAGAAAATTTATGTGATATTGAGTGTGGTTTGGTAGTACTGTTTAATAACTTTTATCATATTCCTTATTGGGATTCCAATTTTTAATTTTTCTTACTTTTAAGTTTTATTCTAAATGTATTTGCTGATGTTTTATTGCCATAACATTTCTGAGTGTCGTGTTGGACTCTTACGTGGGAGGAATGCTCTTCTCTTTTCAGCACCAAGAGGAGGATGGCTTTTCCATGTGACTCATGAACCAAACAGCTTCCTGCTCTGGTCCATAGCCAACGATTCCACCTGGGTCCTGGATCTCATTTCTCTTGCTTACTTGTGGGTGAGGCCCAAATCAGCTCCACCTCTTGCCTCCATCTATTCAATCTATGGTGAATACAATGGCACCCCACTCCAATGTTCTTGCCTGGGAAAACCCAGGGACGGGGGAGCCTGGTGGGCCGCCGTCTATGGGTCCCACAGTCAGACACGACTGAAGTGACTAAGCAGCAGTAGCACTGCATCTATAGAAACTAACAGCAGGGATTGACCCGGCGTCCAGTGGTTAAAGACTTCATGCTGCCCATGCAGGGGGCTGGAATCCATCCCTGGTTGTGGAACTAAGATTCCACATGCTAAAGAAGAAACCAAAAGTTCCAAAACAGACAAACAAAATACAGACCCCAACAGCCAGTGTTAAAAAAAAAAAAAGAAACCTAAAACAATGAAACAGTTCTCCTTTGACCTGATAGCAATCATGAGCTCGGTCTTCTTTGCACTTAGTTTTTCAGCAAAACTCTTCAGAAGGAGTGTCTGCAGCCCCACTTCCTCTCATCACTCTCAGGGCGGTTGGTACCATCAACTCTGGCTGGTCCCCCACCTTTCTCCCAGCATGACTCCTGCCAACAGGGATCACGAGGCATCCTGTGTGACCTCACTCAGCCCTTCCTCTGCCCTTTGTTGACCTGGCCCCTCACTGTGGGGCAATGGACAGGGGCTCTCGGCTGTCTCTGCCTGAGTGGACGGGCCGCAGTGCACCTGAGAAGGGCGGAGGAGCCAACTGTAAGGTAGGTTTTCATGAGAGAGAGAGACATCGGTGGTTGAAGGAAGGGTGGGAACAGATGCATTACGTTTAGGGAGTCAGTGTAAAGGATTGCTTTCCCTATAAGAGTAGAAGAGAGAAATGTGACCCAGTGCTTTTAGTTTATACTTTCTTTTCTATTATTATGAAAGTACTGTTGCTGGGGCCAAGGAAATAAAACCCTCACAGCTATTCTGTAGAATTAGGTAAGATTTTTTGAAACAGCTTACTGCAAACACTCATTCTATTTTTAGGTTGATGTCACTAAATTAAAATAGATCTCCACTTAGTGAAAGATTCCAATGCTGATCAAAATATTAAAAGTGAAAACATTTTATTGCTAAGTTGCCTCAGGACAGAGAGAAAAATGTCAGAACATACAGTTCCTGTAAGATGGAAGAGAGGTGGGTGAGTGAAGGCTAGAGACCATGACATATTATGACAAGCTTTGACCTGTTATGTTGGGAATGGGTGAGTGGGCGCTTGTGCTTGGTAACTTTGGGATAAAGCAACTTAATGCGCTCTCTACAGACCCACAAAACCCTAAGGATTATGCCTGAGCCTCCCTTCCTTTTCTCCTTCCCTCCTTCCCTCTCTGACTCCCTCCATTCATCCATTTATTCATTCACCCATAGGTTGATTTTCCATACTAGGATCTTGTTCATACAAAGGTTTGACTGACCACCTGCTCTATGCCAGGCACTGATCAAGATGTGAGATAATAAAACAGGACTTGTTGCTTTAGAAATTTACATATAAAGATAAAGAGAGTTATGAACACTATAAAGCAAAACTGAGATGGAGAGAAGGAAGAGATGGAGAAAAATTTCAGTTATTTGCCAGGTATGCGTGTGTGCTGAGTTACTTCAGTCTTGTCCAACACCTTCCAACCCCACAGACTACAGCCCATCAGGCTGCTCTGGCCATGGGATTTCCCAGACAAGAAAATTGGAGTTAATTATTTGACATCCAGGGGATCTTGCTGACCCAGAGATCAAAGCTGCATCTCCTGCATTGGCAGGTGGGCTCTTTAGCACTAGGACCACCTGGGAAGCCCTGCAGCTAGTACCCTCTTATGCTTTTAACTTAAGAATATGTTGATGTAATACCTGTATTAAGAAATGCTCTAGCCTATAAAGCCTCACCTGGTTGTGTTCTGTGCAAGAGATGACCTGGTAAACTTGCTTAGGATATATCTGTCTCTCTGGAAATGGTAGCAAGAAATATGTTGAGAGTGCAAAAGGAGAGAAGACCATTTCTGTTTCCAAAATTCTTTTTGCTTTTTAATTGCAAAAGGTGTGTGAAGGGGGGGCGGGGTGTGGTGCAGTATTTATTCTGAAAGGATAAAGAGACAGATGCAGACACAAGCAAAAAAGCTTAATAAATAAATGAATAATTTGTTAACAGAATGCAATTTTTAATGATATTTCTCAAAAAAAAAAAAAAAAAAAAAAAAAAACCCAAACCTCAGAGCCATAAAGAGAAGTCACAACCAATGTGGAAACCCTGACTCCCTGCAAACCTCTACCTTTACAAAAGGGAGACACTTGGGCCTGGGATCCTGAGTCCACAGATGAGACACCCTCAAATTACTCCCAGGCCATAACTGAATATCTCTAGTAGGGACTTCCCAGGTAGCACAGTGGTAAGGAAACACAGGAGACCCAGATCCGATCCCTGGATCAGCAAGATCCCCTGGAGTAGGAAATGGCAACCCACTCCAGTACTCTTGCCTGGAAGATTCCATAAACAGAGGAACCTAGTAGGCTACATCCCCCGGGGTTGCAAAGAGTCCAACCAGACTGAGCACAGTACCACCACCAGTCGGAATACAAGTTCTTTCTCTCTACCTGTTGGCCAAACTCTTTCCCAGATCGCCTGTCCAATTCAGGTGTGCCATCAGACACTGCTGGGTCGACCTGGAATCCAGAAAGCTCCTCTTCCATCATGAGGCTCCTGTACCTTCTCTTCCTCTTACTCATATGTCTTATCCAGAAGACATCAGGTAACCAGTGGCTAAGCTGGCTCCAAACTTGGAGCCTGGAGTAAGGAAAGTCAGGTTGATTCTCATTCAGTGATATGCTGAAATATATAGCAACTGAATGATATATATGAAAGAAGCATGCATATACAATATGCTCCATTTTTCAAATAAGGAAAGAGAAGATTAAAGTGAAAAATAATCTCCCATGATTGCCCTTAACTAGTTGGTAGTAAGTCCATAAATTGTAAAGCTGATAGATAACATTTACAGGAGACTTTACAGGTTCCAGATCATTTCATGTGACTAACAGTAACACTAATAGTAATAGCAAATTATATTGACCACTTCCTCGTTACTGAGACACCAAAACTTTTAATGTCTTCTCCCAAATGTATTCCTCCCAGCACTATTTACCGGATAGGTGTTTTTAGCCCCGTTTTTCAGCTGGGACTTAGAAATAAGGTAATTTGTTCAAAGTCGTGCAGGTTCTGTGAAAAATAGCCTTGGTAGCTTGATAGGGATTGCATTGAATCTATAGATTGCTTTGGGTAGTATAGCCATTTTGACAATATTGATTCTTCCAATCCATGAACACGGTATATTTCTCCATCTGTTTGTGTCCTCTTTGATTTCTTTCATCAGTTTTTTATAGTTTTCTATATATAGGTCCTTTGTTTCTTGAGGTAGATATACTCCTAAGTATTTTATTCTTTTTCTTGCAATGATGAATGGTATTGTTTCCTTAATTTCTCTTTCTGTTTTGTCATTGTTAGTGTATAGGAATGCAAGGGATTTCTGTGTGTTAATTTTATATCCTGCCACTAAACCACAATGAGGTACCATTACATGCCAGTCAGGATGGCTGCTATCCAAAAGTCTACAAGCAATAAATGCTGGAGAGGGTGTGGAGAAAAGGGAGCCCTCTTACACTGTTGGTGGGAATGCAAACAAGTACAACCACTATGGAGAACACTGTGGAGATTTCTTAAAAAACTGGAAATAGAACTGCCATATGAACCAGCAATCCGACTCCTGGGCATACACACTGAGGAAACAAGATCTGAAATAGACACGTGCACCCCAATATTCATCACAGCACTGTTTATAATAGCCAGGACATGGAAGCAACCTAGATGACCATTAGCAGATGAATGCATAAGGAAGATGTGGTACATATACACCATGGAATATTACTCAGCCATTAAAAAGAATTCATTTGAATCAGTTCTAATGAGATGGATGAAACTGGAGCCCATTATACAGAGTGAAGTAAGCCAGAAAATAAAGACCATTAGAGTATACTAACACATATATATGGAATTTAGAAAGATGGTAATGAGAACCCTATATGCAAAACAGATAAAGAGACACAGATGTACAGAAGAGACTTTTGGACTCTGTGGGAGAAGGCAAGGGTGGGATGTTTTGAGAGAACAGCATCGAAACATGTATATTATCTAGGGTGAAACAGATCACCAGCCCAGGTTGGATGCATGAGACAAGTGCTTGGGCCTGGTGCACTGGGAAGACACAGAGGGCTCGGGTAGAGAGGGAGGTGGGACGGGGGATCGGGATGGGGAATACATGTAAATCCATGGCTGATTCATGTCAATGTATGACAAATACCACTACAATATTGTAAAGTAATTAGCCTCCAACTAATAAAAATAAATGTTAAAAAAAAAAAATCGTGCAGGTTGTATGTAGGGAGGACTTTAACTGAAGCCCAAGTGGGTTTGATTCCAAAGACCATGTTTTTATTAAGTATTCAACAATCCCAAAAAACAAATTTACTTACTGAATTATATGAACAACACATTTATAGATTTGTTTAATATATTTATATATATATAAATTTATATATTTGTGTATATAAACAAGTACTTTAGCTTGAGTGTGATCTCTGAATCACTTGGGACATACTTATCCTACCAGATTGTTTGTTGATCACCTGAAATCCAAGTTAAACTGGGTGTCCTACATTTTCCCTGTAGCC
Organism: Cervus elaphus; assembly: GCF_910594005.1. Taxonomy (NCBI): domain Eukaryota; kingdom Metazoa; phylum Chordata; class Mammalia; order Artiodactyla; family Cervidae; genus Cervus; species Cervus elaphus. The sequence goes on along the minus strand of NC_057846.1, from coordinate 15,274,975 downwards.
CTCCTCAAGTGACAGCATGCTCCAGGCTGTGCTGTAGTGACAGTGCCTCCAGATCATAGGACCTAAAAAGAGCCAAAGTTGATTCTTGCTCAAACGACACCAACCCGTGAGGGACCAGGTGATTTGATCAGGCACCATCCCCGAGGAGCAGCCACCACCGTGGGCGCTGCTGGTCCTGTTGTCGAGGAAGACGCTCTCAGGACTCTCGTGCTGGCGATTAAGGGCCCCAGCCCTGAAGGGAAACGTCAGGCACCTTCCTGACTCACGAATTTGGTGGTTTTCAGACTGCAGTAAAGAATAAGTTATGTTTGACCTGAAATGCCGCACTCCATCTCAGGCCAAGGACACAGGGCAGAGTCTCTGGAATGCAGCCCACTTTCCTTCCCTTACCACACTACTTAAAAGCTGATTCCATTTCGGGCGTATCCATGCAGCCTCAGGGCATGACCCAGCCCCAGTCTACACCTAGATTTTGAATACACCAGCCTTGGACTGGATTCATGGGGCTCAGGCTCGCCCAGGACTTTAGGAAGAAGGCAAAAGCTTAGAAGACCACAGTGGGCACAGGTGAGCTCCCAGCTACATGCCCCAGGACTGCATCCAGGAGTGGGCAGGTCTTTCCCGTCTCAGACAGTCAGACCTGAGCCAGCCCCACACGAGCACCCAGAGCTCAGAGGCATCAGAACAGGCCTGTGCTCACATCAGGCTCTGAGTCTCCCTGAGGTTTGTAATTAACTCCTGGGGGGAATGGGCATGCTCTGCTTTGTAACGGACCTTGGCATGAAGCTTAAGGAAATACATCGTATTGTCATCACTGCAATATTACAGGAATTGCAGCTGCTGAATGCTTCTCCCTATGGCTGCGGACCTGGAGCCTTTATAAAGTGAGCGAGCACACCGTCCTGTCCAGTCTCAGCTGGGAAGCCAGCCAGCCATGAGGGTCTACTACCTTCTCTTTGCGTCGTTCTTCTTGTTCTTGCTGCCTGTTCCAGGTAAGAAGCGCTGGGAAATGACAGGCTGAATGGATTGAGAATTGGTTAGTCAGAGTCAGCCCTCTCCATTCATTTGGGAATTTTAGATAAAGGAGATTTATTGCTTGGGAATTAGACATTACCAGCTTTTCTTTTTTTTTTTCTTGACAAAGGCCATCAAGAACCTCAAAGTATGGTCTCAATCCCTTCTGATTCACTCTTAAGAGACTAATCATCTCGCAAACCATCCCTCCATGGGAGGACTGTTACACATGTTCATGAGAGAGGAAGAAAGTGATTTAAATCTTTATTTATTTATTTATTTTAAAATCTTAATACAACAGGAGAAAAGGAACTTAACCTGAGGACAGAAGCACAGGTTCCCTTTTATTAGCTTAGCAGTCGGAGGTAGAGTCTTTAGGCCTCTTAGGGACCCGGGGGACCATAGTGGCCCCTGCCTCCCAGGTGTCAGTTCACAAAGGGGCTGCCACGGTCACACCACACTCTCAGCTGAGTCAAACCCACAGAATCATTGTTAGTAGCTAGCCCCACCTTCTTCTTTACTCCAGATGGTAAACAAAGAGGAAAAAGACATACAAGAACAGAAAATGGCAACAGATAACTTATTAGAGAGATTTCAAAAGCCTTGGACCTGCACCTCAGCCTTCCTGAAACGTTCCGTGTGCTCCATTTCTTCACCGCAGGCAATGGCGGAATCATAAGCGGGTTACAAAGGTATTACTGCAGAAGAAGAAGCGGCCAGTGTGCTCTGATTGGCTGCCTTACAAATGAGGAACAGATAGGCCGCTGTTCCCTGAGTGGCCGAAAAATGCTGCCGGAAGAAGAAATGAAAAATCCAGAAACAGGAGGAGAAAGTTGCATAGTGTGAAAATGCCTCCCTGAAGACTCCAGAAGTCAAATCAAAGACTTTTTACAAAATTTAAAAGCTTGATTATTATCATGATTATTTTTTAACATTCTGTTCATTGTGCTGCTTGTTACCAAATAGGCAACTTAAAAAGTGTTAATGACTCCCCTTTAATTCAAATAAAGTATAATCCCTAGAGAAAGCCACAAGAGGGTCTCAACTGATGTTCCAAAGATTGTCAGATTTTATTCCTCTTTCATAACTTTTACCCCACAGTGACACTGGACCACTTATTCTTTCTGAAACACTTCCTTTGCCTTCTGTCACCCATCTGAGCTTCCCAGTCTGTCCATCTGTCATAGCATCTCCCCAGCAAATCCATCTCTGAAACTTCAGAGCATCCCTGAGGGTCTTTCCAAGTCCTCCTGAGCACTTTCCAGCTCAGAGACACTGGATCCTGGCTCCTCCTCGACCTTGCCTTCAGCTTTCCTCTCACTCTTGCCTCTGTTCCGACTGACCTCAAGCCTGGATAAAATCTCTCCTCCAGCTATGTCTCCAAACCCATCTCTCAGGGGCACCTCAAATTCTACCTCCTTCTTAAAAACACATATTTGTTTCCCCAACAAATATGATCTTTCCTTTTAAAAGGGTTCTGATCTGAGTGCTCCATCTATGACTCCTGCTTGATTTTTACATTCACTACATTTGCATATTTCCACTCTTCATATTTGGCTGCAGGATTTTGAAGGGCACTTCATCATTTAATCACTCCCGGCCCAATTGTTTTCACACAAAAGCTGCTCAAAAAGTGTTTATTGTGACCCCATGGACTGGGACCCACCAGGCTCCTCTGTCCATAAGATTCTTCAGGCAAAAATACTGGCGTGGGTTGCCATGTCCTCCCTTATGAGAGCAGAAGTACACTCCAAGGCCCTGTAACTATTCAGTGGTCTCTAGAGGTTAATACAGAATGATTCCAGCGAATGTGCTGGCAGGCCCATCACCCCCAACAAGAGCCCCCAGTCAAGGAACTGAGTTCTCAGGAAGAAAGGGCAAACACTCAAAGACAAGAGCTTGGACCCCACAATTCAGCGTTTACAAAAAAAAAAAAAAATGACGTGATGGGACTGTATGCTGCCCTTCTACAGTACACAACTAAGGAACCAGGCAAAACCTGTGAAACCACTGATTCAGACTCTGGCACAAGCAATGCAGGACCATAATTGAGGAGAGTAGAAAACAGGTGAGGTGAGGGACTTCCCCACCGGTCTGGGGCTGGGATTCTGTGCTCCCAACACAGGGGGCCTGGGTCCACCCCTGGTCAGGGAATTAGATTCCTCATGCTGCAACTAGATTCTGCCTGCCGTGATTAAGGCCCAGGGCACCCAAATTAATGAATTCGCTAATTAAATTTTTTACATCCTGTGCTCAACCATTTATAAAAAAAGAAAAGGAAACAAGTCAAGGACACTTATGGCATCTCCAGCCTCTACAGATTTCCAGGCCTAAAGCATAGTGAACAAGAACCCAAACAGGCCAACAATTCTCCTGAGTCGAAGAGAGTGGGGTCAAAGTTCAGAGAGTGCAGACATCTTCACTTCTGGACCGAAAACCAGCAACGGGCATCAGGATCAGGGCTGTGTGCCTGTGTGCTAAGTCGCTTTGGTTGTGTCTGACTCTTTGCCACTCTCTGGACTCTCGAGTTGCTGAAAGCATATGGGAAAACTGTGGTTTTCATTCAATTCTAAAGCTGCTCTAAAACAATGAAATCTATGATACTAGGTGGGAAGTTGGATCCGCCTTACGGGATAAACTGTGATGCTAAGATTCAAGACACTATCTTAAGGAAAGAGATGATCATTTCAGTAGAGAAGAAAAAAACATCAAGAATCAGATATCAGTTATCTGTAATAAACCCACTTGAGATATCATATATAAAGGGTTAAAAAGGAAAGGATGGAAACAGATATGCTGCTGCTGTTGTTTAGACACTCAGTTGTGTCCAACTCTCTTGAGACCCCTATGGAATCATCCAGGCAAGACAGCTGGAGTGGGTTGCCATGCCCTCCTCCAGGGACTCTCCCCACCCAGGGATCAAAACCATGTCTCTGCATCTCCTACATCTCAGGAGATTCTTCACTGTTGAGACAACAGATATGCTATGGAAACATTAATTTAAAGAAAATATAGGAGAGTGTATGGTTAATTAACAGGCTTCCTGGTGGTTCAGATGGTAAAGAATGTGCCTGCCATGTGGGAGACCTGGGTTCAATTCCTGCTTTGGGAAGATGCCCTGGAGGAGGGCATGGCAACCCACTCCAGTGTTCTTTCCTGGAGAAGCCCCATGGACAGAGGAGCCTGGCAGGCTACAGTCTCTGGGGTCACAAAGGGTCAGACACGACTGAGTGACTATGCATGGAACACAATCAAGTAACTTTTAGAACAAGGACCAGATACAGAGAGGGGTATTTATCCTAATGATAAAATGTGTAATTCATCAAGATTACATATGATTACTGAATCAGAATGTACTTAGCAAAGGAAGCTTAAAATTCTTAAAGACAACCCATGGGAATAAGCATAGAAACAGACAAATTAGCAATTACAATTGGAATTTCCCTGGCCATCCAGTAGTTAAGATCCCTAGCTTTCAATGCAGGGGGCACAGTTTCGTCCCTGGTTGAGCAAGTAAGATCTCTTATATCATATAGAAAATTCAACGCAAGATAGATTAAAGGTTTAAAAAAACCACACAACTCCTAAACGAAAGCATAGGAGAAAAATTGTTTGGCATGGGTCTCCACAAGGATGGTTTTGAGCTTGACACCAAAAGCACAAGCCACAAAAACAAAGCTAGACGGTAGGATCCATCAAACTGAAAACTTCTGCTCAGCAAAGGAAACAATGAACAAACTGAAAAGACGGTGTTCTTTTATCGCTCCAGGGATCTCTGAGGCTGGAGGAGACGGCAGCAGTGCTGCGGGCAAGAGAGTGGGGTGAGAGAGGATGGTCACATCCCAGGTCATGTCCGAGTCCCTGGGATGGCCACCAGGTGTGCGTATGTGACTTCACATAGGCAGGAATTCAAGAGCGAGTCACGGTGAAGTGAAAGAAGGTCAATCCAGGGAGGAAACACGCTACACAGAGAGCGTTGGCCATCCTGGAAGGCAAGCCCAGCTCCAGGGTATGGGGCAGTCAGTGTTTATAGGGGTGGGTCATTTCATAGGCTGATGAGGGGTAGGAGTATGCCAGCTATTTTGTGGAAAGGGTGGGGATTTCCAGGAACTGGGTCAGCACCCACTTTTTGACCTTTATGATCAGCCTTAGAACTGTCATGGTGCCTCTGGGTGTGTCACCTAGCTGCCGTGTTACAAAGGGATTTAAAATATATATTTACTTCAGGTCTTAGTTGCAGTATGCAGGATGTTCATCTCAGCACGCTGCCTTACTTGCCCCACAGCATGTGGAGAAGGATATGGCAACCCACTCTACTATTCTTGCCTGGAAAATTCCATGGACGGAGGAGCCTGGTGGGCCAGGGTCCATGGGGTCACAAAGAGTCTGAAACGACTGAGCGACCTCTTTTTCTTTCTTTTACGTGGAATCCTACTTCCCAGGCCAGGGACTGAACCCACATCCCCTGTGGTGCAAGGCAGATTCTTAACAAGAGGCCCACCAGGGAAGTCCCTCTCATTCTTTTAAAGGATGTGCCCTGCCCACTTCCGGTCTCATCTGCACCAGATAGCTGGCCTTTGACAGCGCCATGGGAGCTCTCGCCTTACAGGAGAATGCCCAGGTGAAGTTCTCAGGATCCTGTGCTGACTGCAGGCGGCAGGCAGGACCCCGTGAAGAGAGGGTGATTTTGCTCCAAGTTAGACCATTGCCACTTAGCATGCTGAGGCCTTGGACACTTTTTTGGTAGATTTGCAGTCAATTTTAATTGACTTGTTAAGTCAGTTTTGCCTGTGGCCTCACACATGGCTTTCTAGTCCTCAGGACCATCTTGTATAAAACTTGGGTCATACCTACCTGGCGGGTTTGTTTAGGGGAACTCAAAGAGATAACTTGAATACAAGTGGCCAGCTACTGAGCAAGGCTCATTGCAAAATATAAGTGTGGGACAAGTTCAAAGAAAAAACTACTAAAAGTGTCAGTGGGGGAGCACAGCATTAGACCCAGCCCTAGACCCTTCTGAGGACAGGTCCTCGGGTGACCAGCAAAAGCCATGGCGCCCACCCCGTCCACAGGAGAAGGGAACTGGGAACAACAGCCTCTGCCCGTTAACACCCAGGGCTCTGTGCTGAGAACACCTGAGTTTGTGGAGTCGTAGATGTGAAAGGCTTTGCTCTTCAAAACCTTATCTGTAGGACTGGGACACCCCTTCTTGCCTGAGGAAGTGATGCACTCTCCCAGGAAGACACTGCCTCAATTTTTGACTCACAGGTTAAGGATTGGGGACACAGCATTTATCTTCCCTTTAAAGAGTGAAACCCTGAGTTACATCTCAGCCCATGATCCACCATGGCCTTGTTTGGCTTTGAACCTGTGAAAACTAATAATCCATTTAAACTTTACCTAAAAGTAATGCTTCCCTCTATCTTGTATTAACTCATCTCTGGTTTCTGGGGAGCCACCCCATGGTTTCTTGGGTGTGTGACCTCCTTGCTGAAGCAACAGGACCCCTCCCTGATGGACAGAGATGCCCCTGGGCTTTATCTCCAGGTTAACATCTCTGCAAAGCAGTTGTCTTTAGATCTTGCCTGGGAAAAATAAGCCACTGCAATTGGAGAATTCCTACAAGGGCCATGTCCCACTAGTGAGGAACTGTGGCAAGAAACTCTCTTGAAACTCACCATGGCACCCTGCAAGCCTTTTGGAAACTTCCTTCTGTGAAAACTCATGCCCGGTCTTAGACATAAAACTGCATCATCTTGCTTAAACTGCATCTTCCTTAAAAGAAAAAAAAATCTGCATCTTCCTTAAAAGAAAATAAAATCTGCATCTTCCTTAAAAGAAAAAAACTATCTGCTCTGTTGCAAACCATAGATCATTAAAATACACCAATTTTTATTTTGTTTATTTATTTAGGCTACACCAGGTCATCCTTGTGGCATGTGGGTTCTAGTTCCCTGACCTGCTATGCTTGGGAGTACAGTCTTACCCACTGGACCATCAAAGAAGTCCGGGAAAACAGCATTTTTTACAATTACATTTAAAAAAAACTTTGAATTGGAGTATAGTTGACTAATGATGTTGTGATGGTTTCAGGTGGAGAGCAAAGAGACACAGCCATGCATATACAGGTATCCATTCTCCCTCAAGCTCCCTTCCCATCCAAGCTGTCACATAACATTAAGTAGAGTTCCCTGAAAAATAGCATTTTCACTGAAGAGCCACTGCAGACAACGATTTAGTCTCACTTCTTTCTCCAGTGTAGTATTAGACCATGCATGTAAATTAACCCTGTAGCATAGATTTTGACTGCAAGGTCCATAAATAAACAGATACATATATATATATATATCTTATGTATCAGTTCAGTTCAGTTCAGTCACTCAGTCGTGTCTGACTCTTTGCAACCCCATGAACCACAGCAGGCCAGGCCTCCCTGTCCATCACCAACTCCCAGAGTTCACCCGAACTCACGTCATCAAGTTGGTGATGCCATCCAGCCATCTCATCCTCTGTCGTCCCCTTCTCCTCCTGCCCCCAATCCCTCCCAGCATCAGGGTCTTTTCCAGTGAGTCAACCATTTGCATGAGGTGGCCAAATATTGGAGTGTCAGCTTCAACATCAGTCCTTCCAATGAACACACAGAACTGATCCCCTTTAGGATGGACTGGTTGGATCTGTATAGATAATGATATATATATAAGTAGATGATGGCTAACTCTCTCAAATATCATATAGAGCTAAAGCAGAGGGAATCATCATCAAGACAAGTTATTTTCCATCAGAAAAATCCCATGCCGGGGTGCCAGCCAGGAACTCTGTCTTTTGGAGGCAGCCTCCATGGCTTTGCCGAGCCTCAGATGTGAGATGCTGACCCACAGCGGGTAACCTGAACAGGACTGAAGTTCTGGAGGCTCCTTCAGGACTGAGTCCACCCGGGGTACCCACATTTCAAAAGGGCTTGGAGTTCTACTCAGAGCTGCATGGCAAGCTCCACCCTGAGCTTTAGCATTTCTGAAAAGCCGGGTCAGTGTCTCTCCAGCACTGAGACGGATGGATGTTACCAAGTGAGGGATGTTACTAAGTGATGGAGGTCCCCCTTAACCCAGTGAAGCGGTCCCCACTGCTGGGCCTCTGTGATACTATGCTGGGGAGATGCGTTCAGTGGCAGTATCATCCTCCCACTCTGTCTCTGATGAAAGGAAACAGAGCACCCATCTGCCCATCATGTGTCCCACTGAGATTCTATGAGACTGGCATGTGATTGTCTTGCAGTGAATTAAGAAAAGATTTTTTTTCCCTCCTTCTTTTTTCCCTTTTGCATCTTTCTCCACTTTAACTGTTCCTAACCTACAGTCTGCACTGATAACCAAGTTTCTTCTTATCAGAAGAGTAACTGATTATGCAAACTACATCTGGCACCTATTGCCCTCCATTTCTGCAGGAGTCACATCTGCATCTGTTATCCTTTAACGTATTCTAGCCACATCCTGATACTTAATGCTATCGCATCATAAAACTCCCCTTGTATTTTATTTTTCCCCTCCATTGCTCTGTGGTACCTCATGTTGATGCTTAACTTTACGGTACACTCTCTTGGAAGTCACCCCTGGTGGTTTGCTTTCCCCCTTCTGTATTTCAGGAAGAAAGTTGCCAGGAAATCCCCAAAGGACAATGGACCCAACCACCAGGACCAACTGCCAGACCCAAAACCAGCTACCTGACTCTGGCCTTGATGTTTCCAAACAGCCCAAAAAGAGATCATTCAGGACCCCAAGACCTCTTGTGATGTATCTCCAACCCCTGACTGTGAGCACCAATTGTATGATGCCCTCGATTCCCAACAGAGGGGAATCAGGCTCCTTGAGGCAAGAGCCTACTGTGTTCTCCCTTCTGCCAGCTTAAGGGTTAAAGCCATCTTTCCGTTTGCTCCAAACTCTGTCTCCACAAGTTTTATTCAGCTCTGGTTGGCAGAGAAAACCAAGATTTTGGGGGCGACTGTTGCTGCCAAGCTGTAACAGGCTAGCTGGCGGGGCGAGAGGGTTGGGACCACTGGGTCTCTTCCCTCAGGGCCCCAGGGGCCAGAAAGAGGATGGCTGTCTCTGCAGATGCTGGGAGTCAGCAAGTCTTGCCCAGGGAGTGAAACTGCCTCTGAATGAGTTAGTCCCTATTTGGGCCTGAAACAGCCTTGGAGGAAAACAGTGTATGTGTGAGTTGCTTAGTTGTGTCCGACTCTCTGCAACCCCACAGACTGCAGCACACCAGGCCCCTCCGTCCTTGGGACTCTCCAGGCAAGAACACTGGAGTTGGTTGCCACTTCCTCCCCAAAAGAACTAAAGAAATAAAGAAAGTGGAGTCACTCAGTCATGTCCGACTCTCTGTGACCCCATGGACTGTAGCCCACCAGGCTTCTCCATCCTTGGAATTTTCCGGCAAGAGGACTGGAGTGGGTTGCCATGTCCTTCTGCACAGGAATACAGTGGGCAGATTCAAAGCCCTGCAGGGGTGAGGGTGGGGCTGGGGAGCGGGTAAGCCAAGGTTGAGCAAGAAGTCTGTGCCCCTGCCAGGGGAGACAGACCCCTGGGCCTTGCCACACCCTTGCCCAACAGCTGAAATGACAGCCAGGTAGAAGCATCTTGTCAAAAGGGAGGCAGGAAAGCTTTTTCTGGGGTTTTCAACAGCCTCATTTGCATAACCGTGACTGACCCTGCTCTGTGCTATAAAGGCTACTCCCAGGACACACAGATAGAGACTCAGTTAACCAGTTCATAAGAACCAAATCCACAGCCAGCAAGGAATTCCTCCCGGAACCTGGCACCTTTATAAAGCTGCATGCGCAGCCTCTTCTCCATCGTCAGCCCCAGAGCTCCGGCCGCCAGCATGAGGCTCCATCACCTGCTCCTCGCGCTCCTCTTCCTGGTCCTGTCTGCTGGGTCAGGTGAGCTCCTGGGAGCCCCGGGGGAGCCGCGGGCTCTCTCTCCTGTTTCTACCTCCTTCTGTCCTGCTACCCTCATCTACACGGGGTCAGACTAAACCCGCCGTGTGTGATGCTTCTGAGAAGCCAGGGCTGAGTCCTTAGTAGTGGGAGGGGTCTGGGAACCGCCCTGCAAAGTTCTTGGCTGTTTCTAAGCCACTCTAGCGAGTCAAAGCTTCTGAGCACGTCTCCTCATTGGTTTCATGAGGAGGAAACAGAAGATGCCTCTGTTAAGTGACTGTCCTTTTTTTCTTTTTCATAAAAGCAAGAAATCTGATTTTGTCCCATGACAGAAGTGCAGTGTGTGGCTTTATAAATCTTTCTACTTGAAGGGTGGCGGCTCTGGGCAACCAGAGAAGTCCAGAGGAGAGTCAGGCCGAGCCTGGTCTTCGGGAGCTGCCCTGGGCCGCTCGATGCTGACTCTCCTCAGCAGGAAGGTCCTCCAGGACACGTCGCTGATGATGCGACCCTTGCTCCTCAGCTGGGAGACGGCATATCCAAAGCAGTGTGCAGGATCGGATGTCTAATTTTCATCTTACCCTTGATATTTCCAGAAATAAGATGAAAATATGTAGGAAGAAAGGAAAGAGGGAGGGAGGGAGAGAGAGGATGCGGGACTGAGACCTGACAACTCATTAGATGTCAAAATGAAGTTGAAACGCCCTTGTCATCAGTGTTGTTTATGATTGTAACCCAACTCTTACACAGTGGCAGGGAGAGAGGCCAGGGCTGTAAGGATGACGGCTGCTTAGTGCCCAGGGCCCGGGTTCAATCCCTGTTGGGGGAACTAGAGGGACCAGAGGTGCCTTGTGGTCAGGAGGAAAAAGGCGTGTGACGGAGATTGAAAGGCTGCTGGTCGGAAGGAAACCACAAAGGGAGGAGGAGACCGTGTGAGGAAAGTGGGAAAACCGCTGGTCAGGAAGAAACCACAAAGGGAGGAGGAGAGCCTGTGAGGAAAGCGGATAGCCTGTTGGTCAGGAAGAAACCACATAGGGATGAGGAGAGCCTATGAGGAAAGCGGGAAGGCCACTGATCCGGAGGAAACCACAAAGGAAGGAGGAGAGGGGCTGACTCGCTCCAGCGCTGAGAGCTCTGAGTCAGTAGAGACCATGATACAAAACTGTTTTTTTCGAACCATTATCAGTTTCAGTTGTAAGTTACGTTGAGAGTAAGTTCTCTTTAAACAGTTCTTACACTTTCAGCTGCATCTTTTCCTCCTATCTCAGCTCCACTTCTTGACTGACTCCTTGTGTTGGAAAACTAAACAGTGAAAATAGACGCCCGTGGGCCTCTTCTGACTCCTGGCCAGAAGGTGGATGTAGCAGAGCTTCGGGTCTTTGCCCTCATGGTGGAGCTGACCCCGCACACAACTGCCCTCCTAATGCCCCAGTCCCTCAGCCTCTGCTTCTGGAAATGTGAGGGTCCACCGGAGCCCGGGCAGGGTCAGCGTCTGCCTGGAAACTGGTCCACGGTGTCCTGGACTCACATCCTGTTGTCACGAGGCCGTGTCCGCATCTCAGCACAGAAAGCCCCAGGGCCTCGCTCAGAAGGCACACAGCTGCCCTTCTCGAGATGCCGCTTTTCCTGCTGACACGTTCTTTCCCTCTTCATTCTCTTTTTAGGATTTACTCAAGGAATAAGAAGTGGTATAAGCTGCCGTTTGAATAGAGGCATCTGTGTGCCATATGGGTGCCCTGGACGCTTGAGACAGATTGGCCTCTGTTTCTGGCCCCGAGTAAAATGCTGCAGAAGACGATAAAAGAAGGTGAAGAGGTGGTCAGGACCGATGCAGAGTCAGAAACTGCACCCTTCGACAGAGCATCTAAAATTGAAACCAGAATAAATTTTGTTCAAAATTAAAGAATTGCCCACTGGTCACTGAGGTTGTTGTGTGATGTCTGATCCCAGGCGAATTCCCAAATCCCTGATGATGCTCTCTGAGCTCCTTACAGGAACCATGGGGGATCGTGGTGGGTGCTTTGATCCCCCTGTTCTTGGGGGCCTGACCTTCCCCAACCCCTCTATCTGCTGTCCTTCCTGCTTCACGGCCCATGGCACCCTGGCCTGCCCCTCGTCTCCCCTCAAACATGCACCCCAAGGGTCCAGAATCACCAGAACACCAATCTGGTAGGAAACCCCCGTCTCCTGCTCAGGAGGAAACCCCCTCCTCTGTCCCCCTGCAGCCCTCACTTCCGTTTGGTTTATGCTTCTTACCCCTGCTTGTGCACACGTGGATACACTTCCGATTCCCTTTTGGACAGTAAGGTCTCTATAGGCATGGACTTGTCCTACTCCTGGATGTGCCGGGCATTGAGCCGAGACATTGCTTCACCAACTGTCATCAGTTGAATGACACAGTTGACATGGATAAAGCATGTCTCTCTGTGTGAACATGATAGGATGCAACTAAATGTGATGGAAAAACAAGAACTGTGGAAAACACAGTTCAGTGAAGACAACATAGCACGGAACTCAGAGCCCGCCAGGGCAGGGTGAGCACGCGGACCTCAGCCTGCCTGCAGTTTCTTCAGAGGGTTTCCCAGTTAAACCAAGAGCCTGGCTGGTGCATGTGGTATGTGTGAGCAGCTCTCTGGTCTTCACACTAATTCTTCCCTCAGTGCAAGCTGAGCTCACCAAGGGGATGGTGTTAGGAGACAGGGCCTTTGGGAGGTGATTTGGTCATGAGGGTGGGACCCTCCTGGTTGGAATGAGGGCCTTTATGAAAGAGACCCCAGAGAGATCGCTCACCCTTGTGCCCTCTGAGGACACAGGGAGAACACCACCATCCACCAGCCACTTGCTCTGTCTTGATCGTGGATCTCCCAGCCTCCAAAATTGAAAAGTAAAGGTCTGTTGTTAATCAGCCACCTATTACAATACCACATGTAAAATAGATAGCCAGCGGGAATTAGCTCTATGACTCAGGGACTCTGACAGGGGCTCTGCGACCAGATGGAAGGGTGGGATGGGGAAGGAGATGGGACGAAGTTTCGGGAGGGAGGGGACATGGGTGAACCCTTGGATGATACTTGTTGATGTATGACAGAAAACCTCGAAATTCTGTAAAGCAATCATCCTTCAATTAAAAAATAAAGTGCAAAAAAAGAGCCACCTAGCCTTTGGTGTTTCTGTTTTAGTAGCCTGGAAGGGCAGACACATGACAAGTGAGAATTCCAGCACAAGTGGAATTAAGGTACCTAGTCATTGAGCCTTAAGATAGGGAAATGACGTGGATTATCAGACTGTGCCCAATGCCATCTCCTTCCGAGGAGCCTTAGACGTGGAGGAGGGATGCAGCTCAGTGTCAGAGAGATAAGGGCTGAGAGACTAAACCAGCCCCGGCTCACACTGACATGGAGGGGGGCCATAAGCCAAGGAGGGCAGGCAGTTTCTGAGCATGAAAAGGATGGAAGCTTCCAGAAGGAACAGCATCCTGCTGACACCGTGATTTGAAGCCAGCGAGACCCATTTGGGACTTTGGATCCTCAGAACCACAATAACAAGTATGTGTTGCTTTAAGCAACCTAGCGGGTGGCAATTTGCTAAGCTGCAACAGGAAATCAATACAGCAATCGCTTAAAATCATGCCTTGAGCCTAAAATAAGGAGTTCACAAGAGACAAACCTGTGTGTGTTTAATGGAGGAAAAAAATGGCTGTCAACGTTTTGCTCAGCTTTATATTTCTTTTTTCACAGAAATGCCCATGGTTCATCTGCCAAACTTTTTCATCTCCAAGTGTATATTTGGGACTCAGTCTTACACCTCATGTATCTTATATCCCTTTTATCCTTTATTTTTAAGTTTCTATCATGGAAAGTTTATCTGATATTGAGTGTGGTTAGGTAGTACTGTTCATGAAACTTTTATCATATTCTTTATTGGCATTTCAATTTTTAATTTTTGCTTAACTTTTAAAGTTATATTCTAAATGTATCTGCTAATGTTTTATTGCCATAACATTTCTGAGTGTCTTGTTGCACTCTTGCGTGGGAGGAATGCTCTTCTCATTTCAGCACCAAGAAGAGGATGGCTTTTCTATGTGACTCATGAACCAAACAGGTTCCTGCTTTGGTCCATAGCCAACCTTTCCACCTGGGGCCTTGATCTCATTTCTCTTGCTTACTTGTGGGTGAGGCCCAAATCAGCTCCACCTCTTGCCTCCATCTACTCAATCTATGGCAAATGCAATTGCACCCCACTCCAGTCCTCTTGCCTGGAAAATCCCGTGGATGGAGGAGCCTGGTAGGCTGCAGTCTGAGGGGTCCCTAGGAGTCAGACATGACTGACCACTTCACCTTCAATTTTCACTTTCATGCACAGGAGAAGGACATGGCAACCCATTCCAGTGTTCTTGCCTGGGAAAACCCAGGGATGGGGGAGCCTGGTGGGCTGCCGGCTATGGGTCGCACAGAGTCGGACACGACTGAAGTGACTTAGCAGCAGTAGCACTGCATCTATAAAAACTAACAGCAGGGATTGACCCGGCGTCCAGTGGTTAGAGACTTCATGCTGCCAATGCAGGGGGCTGGAATCCATCCCGGGTTGTGGAACTAAGATTCCACATGCTAAGGAAGAGGCCAAAAGTTCCAAAACAGACAAACAAAAAACACCCCCAAAAGCCAGTGTTAAAAAAAAAATCCTAAAAGCAGGAAACAGTTCTTCATTGACATGATAGCAATCATGAGCTCAGTCTTCTTTGCACTTAGTTTTTCAGCAAAACTCTTCAGAAGGAGTGTCTGCAGCCCCCACTTCCTCTCATCCTCTCAGGGGGATAGATACCATCAGCTCTGGCTGGTCCCAGCCCTCTCCCCCAGGATGACTCCTGCCAACAGGGATCCCGAGGCATTCTGTGTGACCTCACTCAGCCCTTCCTCTGCCCTTTGTAAACCTGGCCCCTCACTGTGTGGCAACGGACAGGGGCTCTCGGGTGTCTCTGCCTGAGTGGATGGGCCGCAGTCCACCTGAGAAGGGCGGAGAAGCCAACTGTGAGGTAAGTTGTCAGAAGAGAGAGAGAGACATCAGTGGCTGACGAAGGGGTGGGAATAGCTGCATAACATTTAGGGAGTCAGTGTAAAGGATCGCTCTCAGTATAAGAGTACCAGAAAGAAATGTGACCCAGTGCTTTTAGTTTATGCTTTCTTTTCTATTATTATGAAAGTACTGTTGCTGGGGCCAAGGAAATAAAACCCTCACAGCTATTCTGTAGAATTAGACTTATTGAAACAGCTTACTGCAAACACTCATTCTATTTTTGGGTTGATGTCACTAAAATAAAATAGATCTCCACTTAGTGAAAGATTCAAATGCTGATCAAAATATTAAAAGTGAAAACATTTTATTGCTAAGTTGCCTCAGGACAGAGAGAAAAATGTCAGAACATACAGTTCATGTAAGATGGAAGAGAGGTGGGTGAGTGAAGACTAGAGACCATGACGTATTATGAGAAGCTTTTCCCTGTTTTGTTGGGAATGGGTGAGTGGGTGCTTGTGCTCGGGAACACTTTGGGATAAAGCAACTTAATGGGCTCTCTCCAACCCTCAAAACTCAGGATTTTGCCCGAGCCTTCCTTCCTTTTCTCCTTCCCTCCTTCCCTCCCTGATTCCCTCCATTCATCCATTTATTCATTCACCCATAGGTTGACTTTTCCACGCTAGGACCTGTTTATACTAGGACCTCTTTACTGAGACACCAAAACTTTTAATGTCTTCTCCCAAATGTATTCCTCAAGCACTATTTACAGGATAAATGTTTTTAGCCCTGTTTTACAGCTGGATTTAGAAATAACGTAATTTCTTCAAAGTCGTGCAGGTTGTGTGTAGGGAGGACTTTAACTCAAGCCCAAGTGGGTTTGATTCCAAAGACCATGTTTTTTTTAAATATTCAACAATCCCAAAAAACAAATTTACTTACTGAATTATATGAACAACACATTTATAGATTTGTTTAATATATTTATATACATATAAATTTATATATTTGTGTATATAAACAACAAGTACTTTAGCTTGAGTGTGATCTCTGAATCACTTGGGACATACTTATCCTACCAGATTGTTTGTTGATCACCTGAAATCCAAGTTAAACTGCGTGTCCTGCATTTTCCCTGCAGTCCTCCTCAAGTGACTGCATGCTCCAGGCTGTGCTGTAGTGACAGTGCCTCCAGATCATAGGACCTAAAAAGAGCCAAAGTTGATTCTTGCTCAAACGACACCAACCCGTGAGGGACCAGGTGATTTGATCAGGCACCATCCCCGAGGAGCAGCCACCACCGTGGGCGCTGCTGGTCCTGTTGTCGAGGAAGACGCTCTCAGGACTCTCGTGCTGGCGATTAAGGGCCCCAGCCCTGAAGGGAAACGTCAGACACCTTCCTGACTCACGAATTTGGTGGTTTTCAGACTGCAGTAAAGAATAAGCTATGTTTGACCTGAAATGCCGCACTCCATCACAGGCCAAGGACACAGGGCAGAGTCTCTGGAATGCAGCCCACTTTCCCTCCCCTCCCACACTACTTAAAAGCTGATTCCATTTCGGGCGTATCCATGCAGGCTCAGGGCATGACCCAGCCCCAGTCTATACCTAGATATTGAATACACCAGCCTTGGACTGGACTGATGGGGCTCAGGCTCTCCCAGGACTTTAGGAGTAAGGCAAATGATCTTTCCTTTCAAAAGGGTTCTGATATGAGTGCTTCTGTGTCCATAAGATTATTCAGGCAAATATACTGGAGTGGGTTGCCATGTCCTCCTTTCCGTGAGCTGAAGTACATTCCAAGGCCCTGTAACTATTCAGTGGTCTCTGGAGGTTGATACAGAATGATTCAAGCAAACGTGGTGGCAGGCCCATCATCCCAAACAAGAGCCCCCAGTCACGGAACTGAGTTCTCAGGAAGAAAGGGCAAACACTCAAAGACAAGAGCTTGGACCCCACAATTCAGCATTAAAAATAAAAAAGAATGTAATGGGACTGTATGCTGCCCTTCTACAGTACACAACTAAGGAACCAGGCAAAACCTGTGAAACCACTGATTCAGACTCTGGCACAAGCAATGCAGGACTGTAACTGAGGAGAGCACAAAACAGGTGAGGTGAGGGACTTCCCCGGCGGTCTGGGGCTGGGAATATGTGCTCCCAATGCAGGGTGCCTGAGTCCACCCCTAGTCAGGGAACTAGATTCCACATGCTGCAACTAGATTCTGCCTGCTGTGATTAAGGTCCAGGGCACCCAAATTAATGAATTAACTAATTAAATTGTAAAAATATCTGTGCTCAGCCATTTAAAAAAAAGAAAGGAAACAACTGAAGTGAGACTTATGGCATCTCCAGCCTCTGCAGATTTCAAGGCCTAAAGCATAGGGAACAAGAACCCAAACAGGCCAACAATTCTCATGAGTCAAAGAGAGTGGGGTCAAAGTTCAGAGAGTGCAGACATCTTCACTTCTGGACAGAAAACCAGCAACGGGCGTCAGGATCAGGGCTGTGTGCTTGTGTGCTAAGTCGCTTCAGTTGTGTCCGACTCTTTGCCCTCTGTGGACTGCAACTCTGTGGAGTTGCTGAAAGCATAGGGGAAAACTGTGCTTTTCATTCAATTCTAAAACTGCTCTAAAAAAATGAAGTCTATGATACTAGGTGCAATTTTGGTTCAGCCTTATGGAATAAACTGTGATGCTAAGATTCTAGACACTATCTTCAGGAAACAAATGATGATTTCAGTTAAAAAAGAAACAAAAAAACAAGAAAAGCAAGAATCAGATATTAATTATTTATTAAAAAACCCACTTGAGATATCATATATAAAGGCAAATGGATTAAAAATGAAAGGATGGAAACAGATATGCTGCTTCTGTTGTTTAGATGCTCAGTCGAGCCCAACATTCTTGTGACTCCTATGGAATCATCCAGGCAAGGTTACTGCACTGGGTTGTCATGCCCTCCTCCAGGGAATCTCCCCCTCCCAGGGATCAAAACCATGTCTGTGCATCTACTGCATCTCAGGCAGATTCTTCAGTGTTGAGACAACAGATATACTGTGGAAACATTAATTTAAAGAAAACACAGAAGGCTGTATTGGTTAACTGACAGGCTTCCTGGTGGCCCAGATGGTAAAGAATCTGCCTAACATGTGGGAGACCTGGGTGTGATTCCTGGTTTGGGAAGTTGCCCTGGAGGAGGGCATGGCAACCCACTCCAGTGTTCTTCCCTGGAGAAGCCCCATGGACAGAGGAGCCTGGCAGGCTACAGTCTATGGGGTCACAAAGGGTCAGACATGACTGAGTGACTAAGCATGGCACACAATCAAGTACTTCTAGAACAAGGACAAGATATAGAGAGGGGTATTTATCATAATGATAAATGTTTAATTCATCAAGAAAACATATGAATACTGAATCAGAATGTACTTAACAAAGGAAGTTTAAAATTCTTAAAGAAAATTTATAGGAATAAGCAGAGAAACAGACAAATTAGCAATTACACCTGGAATTTCCCTGGCAATCCAGTGGTTAGGATCCCTAGCTTTCAATGCAGGGGGCACAGGTTCCATCCCTGGTTGATCTCTTATATCATATACAAAATTAAACACAAGATAGATTAAAGGTTTACAAAAACCACACAACTCCTAAAAGAAAGCATAGGAGAAAAATTCTTTGGCATGGGTCTCCACAAGGATGGTTTTGAGCTTGCCACCAAAAGCACAAGCCACAAAAACAAAGCTAGACGGTAGGATCCATCAAACTGAAAACTTCTGCTCAGCAAAGGAAACAATGAAGCACGTGAAAAGACAGTTTTCTTCTAACCCTCCAGGGATCTCTGAGGATGGAGGAGAAGGCAGCAGTGCTGCGGGCAAGAGGGTGGGGTGAGAGAGGATGGTCACATCCCAGGTCATGTCCGAGTCCCTGGGATGGCCACCAGGTGTGGGTACTTGGCTTCACATAGGCAGGAATTCAAGAGCGAGTCACGGTGAAGTGAAAGAAGGTCAGTCCAGGGAGGAAACACTCTACACCGAGAGCGTTGGCCATCCTGGAAGGCAAGCCCAGCACCAGGGTATGCGGGTGTCAGTGTTCATAGGGGGGGTATTTCATAGGCTGATGAGTGGGAGGAGTGTGTCAGCTATTTTCAGGAAAGAGTAGGGATATCCAGGAACTGCGTCAGCACCCACTTTTTGACCTTTATGGTCAGCCCTGGAACTATCCTGGCGCCTCTGGGTGTGTCACCTAGCTTCTGCCTTACAAAAGGATTTAAAAAAGATTTACTTCATGTCTTAGTTGTGGTATGCAGGATATTCATCTCAGCACACTGGCTTAGTTGCCCCACAGTAAGTGGAGAAGGAAATGACAACCCACTCTAGTATTCTTGCCTGGAAAATGCCATGGACGGAGGAGCCTGGTGTGCCAAGGTCCATGGGGTGGCAAAGAGTTGGACATGACTGAGGGACCTCACTTTCTTTCTTTCACGTGGAATCCTACTTCCCAGGCCAGGGACTGAACCCACATCCCCTGCGTTGCAAGGCAGATTCTTACAACTGGACCACCAGGAAGTCCCTGTCATTCTTTAAGAGGTTGTGCCCCACCCACTTCTGGTCTCATCTGCACCAGATAGCGGTCCTTTGACAGCACTGTGGGAGCTCTCACCTTACAGGACAATGTCCAGGTGAGGTTCTCAGGACGCTGTGTTGACTGCAGGTGGCAGCCAGGACCCTGTGAAGAGAGGCTGATTTTGCTCCAAGTTACACCACTGCCCCTTAGCAGGCTGAGGCCTTGGACACACCTTTTTGTTGGATTTGCAGCCAATTTTAGTTGACTTTTTAAGTCAGTTTTGCCTTTGGCCTCACACATGGCTTTCTAGTCCTCACGACCATCTTGTATAAAACTTGGGTCATACCTACCTGGCGGCTTTGTTTAGGGGAACTCAAAGTGGTAACTAGAATACAAGTGGCCAGCTACTGAGCAAGGCTCATTGCAAAATATAAGTGTGGGACAAGTTCAAAGAAAAAATTACTAAAAGTGTCAGTGGAGGAGCACAGCATTAACCCAGCCCTGGTCCCTTTCTGAGGACAGGTGTGACCGGGGTGTGACCCGGGTGACCATCAGAAGCCATGGCACTCACCCCATCCACAGGAGAAGGGAACTGGGAACAACGGCCTTTGCCCATTAACACCCAGGGCTCCGTGCTGACAACACCTGAGTTTGTAGAGTAATAGATTGAAGGGCTTTGCTCTTCGAAACCTTATCTGTAGGACTGGGACACCCCTTCTTGCCTGAGGAACTGATGCACTCTCCCGGAAAGACACTGCCTCAATTTCCTACTCACAGGTTAAAGGTTTGGAGACACAGCATTTATCTTCCCTTTAAAGAATGAGACCCTGAGTTGCCTCTCAGGCCAGGCATGAAGCAACCATAATCCACATGGCCTTGTTTGGCTTTGAACCTGTGAAAACTAATAATCCATTTAGACTTTAATAATATTAACCCTTCCCTCTACCTTATATTAACTAATCTCTGGTTTCTGGTGAGCCACCCCATGGTTTCTTGGATGTGTGACCTGCTTGCTGAACAACAGGACCCTTCCCTGATGGACAGAGATGCCCCTGGGCTTTATCTCCAGATTAACATCTCTGCAAAGCAGTCATCTTTAGATCTTGCCTAGGAAAAATAAGCCACTGCAATTGGAGAATTCCTACAAGGGCCATGTTCCACTAGTGAGGAACTGTGGCAAGAAACTCTCTTGAAACTCACCATGGCACCCTGCAAGCCTTTTGGAAACTTCCTTCTGTGAAAACTCATGCCCGGTCTTACATATAAAACTGCATCATCTTGCTTAAACTGCATCTTCCTAAAAAGAAAAAAAAAAAAATCTACATCTTCCATAAAAGAAAAAAAAATCTGCTGTGCTGCAAACCATAGGTCATTAAAATACACCAATTTTTATTTTGTTTATTTATTTAGGCTACACCAGGTCATCGTTGTGTCATGTAGGTTCTAGTTCCCTGAACTGCTACGCTTCGGAGTACAGTCTTACCCACTGGACCATCAAGGAAGTCCTGGAAAACAGCATTTTTTAAAATTACGTTTAAACACAACTTTGAATTGGAGTACAGTTGACTAATGATGTTGTGATGGTTTCAGGTGGACAGCAAAGAGACACAGCCATGCATATACAGGTATCCATTCTCCCCCAAACTCCCTTCCCATCCAAGCTGTCACATAACATTAAGCAGAAGTCCCTGAAAAACAGCATTTTCAACAAAGAGCCACTGTAGACAGCGATTTAGTCTCACTTCTTTCTCCAGTGTAGAATTAGAGCATGTATGTAAATCAACCCTGTAGCATAGATTTTGACTGCAAGGTCCATAAATAAACAGATACATGTATATATCTTATGTATCAGTTCAGTTCAGTTCAGTCACTCAGTCGTGTCTGAGTCTTTGCGACCCCACGAATCACAGCAGGCCAGGCCTCCCTGTCCATCACCAACTCCCAGAGTTCACCCAAACTCATGTCATCAAGTTGGTGATGCCATCCAGCCATCTCATCCTCTGTCGTTCCCTTCTCCTCCTGCCCCCAATCCCTCCCGGCATCAGGGTCTTTTCCAGTGAGTCAACTCTTTGCCTGAGGTGGTCAAAGTATTGGAGTTTCAGCTTCAACATCAGTCCTTCCAATGAACACACAGGACTGATCCCCTTTAGGATGGACTGGCTGGATCTGTATAGATAATGATATATATATAAGTAGATGATGTCTACCTCTCTCAAATATCATGTAGAGCTAAAGCAGAGGGAATCATGATCAAGACAACTTATTTTCCATCAGAAAATTCCTATCCCTGGGTGCCAGCCAGGGACTCTGTCTGTTGGAGGCAGCCTCCATGGCTTTGCCAAGCCTCAGATGTGAGATGCTGAGCCACAGTGGGGAACCTGAACAGGACTGAAGTTCTGGAGGCTCCTTCAGGACCGGGTCCACCCGGGGTACCCACATTTCAAAAGGGCTTGGAGTTCTACTCAGAGCTGCATGGCAAGCTCCATCCTGAGCTTTAGCATTTCTGAAACGCCAGGTCAGTGTCTCTCCAGCACTGAGATGGATGGATATTACTAAGTGAGGGATGTTACTAAGTGAGGGCTGTTACTTAGTGATGGAGGTCCCTCTTAACCCAGTGAAAGGGTCCCCACTGCTGGACCATTGTGATACTAGGCTGGGGAGATGCATTCAGTGGCAGTATCTTCCTCCCACTCTGTCTCTGATGAAAGGAAACGGAGCACCCATCTGCCCATCACGTGTCCCACTGAGATTCTATGAGACTGGCATGTGATTGTCTTGCAGTGAATTAAGAAAAGATTTTTTTCCCTCTTTCCTTTTTCCCTTTTGTGTCTTTCTCCACTTTAACTGTTCCTAACCTACAGTCTGCACTGATAACCAAGTTTCTTCTTATCAGAAGACTAACCGATTATGCAAACTACATCTGGCACCTATTGCCCTCCTTTTCTGCAGGAGCCACATCTGCATCTGTTATCCTTTAGTCTAGCCACATCCTGATACTTAATTCTATCCCATCATAAACCTTCACTTGTAGTTTATTTTTCCCTTCCTTTGCTCTGGGTTACCTCATGTTGATGCTTAACTTTACAGTACACTCTCTTTGGAAGCTACCCCCTAGTAGTTTGCTTTCCCCCTTCTGTATTACAGGAAGAAAGTCGCCTGGAAATCCCCAAAGGACAATGGACCCAACCACCAGGACCAACTGCCAGACCCAAAAACCAGCTACCTGATTCTGGCCTTGACTGTTTCCAAACAGCCCAAAAAGAGAGCATTCAAGACCGCTACACCTTTTGTGGTGTATCTCCAATCCCTGACTGAGAACACCAATTGTATGATGCCCTCGATTCCCAACGGAGGGGAGACAGGCTCCATGAGGCAAGAGACTACTGTGTTCTCCCTTCTGCCAGCTTAAGGGTTAAAGCCATCTTTCCCTTTGCTCCAAACTCTGTCTCCACAAGTTTTATTCAGCTCCGGTGGGCAGAGAAAACCAAGACTTTGGCGGCGACTGTTGCTGCCAAGCCGTAACAGACTAGCTGGCGTGGCGAGAGGGTTGGGACCACTGGGTCTCTTCCCTCAGGGCCCCAGGGGCCAGAAAGAGGATGGCTGTCTCTGCGGATGCTGGGAGTCAGCAAGTCTTGCCCAGGGAGTGAAACTGCCTCTGGACGAGTTAGTCCCTATTTGGGCCTGAAACAGCCTTTCAGGAAAACAGTGTATGTGTGAGTTGCTTAGTTGTGTCCGCCTCTCTGCCACCCCACAGACTGCAGCACACCAGGCCCCTACACTCATGGGACTCTCCAGGCAAGAACACTGGAGTTGGTTGCCACTTCCTTCCCAAAAGAACTAGAGAAATAAAGAAAGTGGAGTCACTCAGTTGTGTCCAACTCTCTGCGACCCCATGGACTGTAGCCCACCAGGCTTCTCCATCCTTGGAATTTTCCAGGCAAGAGGATTGGAGTGGGTTGCCCTGTGCTTCTACACAGGAAACCAGTGGGCAGATTCAAAGCCCTGGAGGGGTAAGGTGGGGCTGCGGAGCGAGTAAGCTAAGGTTGAGCAAGAAGTCTGTGCCCCTGCCAGGGGAGACAGGCCCCTGGGCCTTGCCACACCCTTGCCCAACAGCTGAACTGACTTCCAGGGAGAAGCATCTGGTCAAAAGGGTAACAGGAAAGCTTTTTGTGGGGTTTTCAACAGCCTCATTAGCATAAGAGAGACTGACCCTGCTCTGTGCTATAAAGGCCAGTCCCAGGACACACAGATAGAGACTCAGTTAACCAGTTCATAAGAACCAAATCCACAGCCAGCGCGGAATTCCTCCCGGAACCTGGGACCTTTATAAAGCGGCAAGCGCAGCCTCTTCTCCAGCGTCAGCCCCAGAGCTCCGGCTGCCAGCATGAGGCTCCATCACCTGCTCCTCGCGCTCCTCTTCCTGGTCCTGTCTGCTGGGTCAGGTGAGCTCCTGGGAGCCCCGGGGGAGCCGCGGGCTCTCTCTCCTGTTTCTACCCCCTTCTGCTACCCTCATCTACACGGGGTCAGACTAAACCCACCGTGTGTGATGCTTCTGAGAAGACAGCGCTGAGTCCTTAGTAGCGAGAGGGGTCTGAGAACCGCCCTGCAAAGTTCCTGGCTGTTTCTAAGCCACTCTAGCGAGTCAAAGCTTCTGAGCCCGTCTCCTCATTGGTTTCATGAGGAGGAAACAGAAGATGCTTCTGTTAAGTGACTCTCCTTTTTACCTTTTTCATAAAAGCAAGAAATTTGATTTTGTCCCATGAAGAAGTGCAGAATGTCACTTTATAAATCTTTCTACTTGAAGGGTGGCGGCTCTGGGCAACCAGAGAAGTCCAGAGGAGAGTCAGGCTGAGCCTGGGCTTTGGGAGCTGCCCTTGGGACAATCGGTGCTGACTCTCCTCAGCAGGAAGGTCCTCCAGGACACCTTGCTGACGATGCGACCCTCGCTCCACAGCTGGGAGGCACCACATCCAAAGCAGTGTGCAGGATCGGATGTCTAATTTTCATCTTACCCTTGATATTTCCAGAAATAAGATGAAAATATGTAGGAAGAAAGGAAGGAGGGAAGGAGGGAGAGAGAGGATGGGGAGACTGAGACCTGACAACTGATTAGATGTCAAAATGAAGTTGAAAAGCCCTTGTCATCAGTGTTGTTTATGATTGTAACCCAACTCTTACACAGTGGCAGGGAGAGACGCCAGGGGTGTAAGGATGACGGCCACTCAGTGCCTGGGGCCCAGGTTCAATCCCTGGCGGGGATTGAACTAGAGGGACCAGAGGTGCTTTGTGGTCAGGGGGAAAAAGGCCTGTGACGGAGATGGAAAGGCGGCTGGTCAGGAAGAAACCACAAAGGGAGGAGGAGACCACATGAGGAATGCGGGAAGGCCGCTGATCAGGAGGAAACCACAAAGGGATGAGGAGAGGGGCTGACTCTCTCCAGCGCTGAGAGCTCTGAGTCAGTAGAGACAATGATACAAAATTAGTTTTGCGAACCATTATCACTCTCAGTTGTAAGTTACTTTGAGAGTAAGTTCTTTTTAAACAGTTCTTACACTTTCAGGTGCATCTTTTCCTCCTATCTCAGCTCCACTACTTGACTAACTCCTTGTGCTGGAAAACTAAACAGTGAAAATAGACGCCCGCGGGCCTCTTCTGACTCCTGGCCATAAGGTGGATGTAACAGAGCTTATGGGTCTTTGCCCACGAGGTGGAGCTGACCCCGCACACAACCGTTCTCCAAACGCCCCAGTCCCTCAGCCTCTGTTTCTGGATACCTGAGGGTCCTCCGGAGCCCGGGCAGGGTCAGCATCTGTCTGGAAGCTGGTCCATGGTGTCCTGGACTCACATCCTTTTTTCACGAGGCCATGTCCGCATCTCAGCACAGAAAGCCCCAGGGCCTCTCTCAGAGGGCACACAGCTGCCCTTCTCGAGATGCCGCTTTTCCTGCTGACACGTTCTTTCCCTCTTCGTTCTCTTTTTAGGATTTACTCAAGTAATAAGAAGTTCTATAAGCTGCCGTTTGAATTTTGGCACCTGTGTGCCGTTCCGGTGCCCTGGACGCATGAGACAGATTGGCACCTGTTCCGGGTTTGGAGTAAAATGCTGCAGATGGAGATAAAAGAAGGCGACGAGGTGGCCAGGACCGATGCGGAGTCAGAAACTGCACCCTTCGACAGAGCATCTAAAATTGAAACCAGAATAAATTTTGTTCAAAATTAAAGAATTGCCCACTGGTCACTGAGGTTGTTGTGTGATGTCTGATCCCAGGCGAATTCCAAAATCCCTGAGGATGCTCTCTGAGCTCCTTACAGGAACCATGGGGGAATCGTACTGGGTGCTCGGATCCCCCTGTTCCTTGGGGGCCTGACCTTCCCCAGCCCCTCTGTCTGCTGTCCTTCCTGCTTCCCGGCCCAGGGCACTCTGGCCTGCCCCTCATCTCCCCTCAAACATACACCCCAGGGGTCCAGAATCACCGGAACACCAGTCCTGTAGGAAACCCCCGTCCCCTGCTTCAGGAGGAAACCCCTTCCTCTGTCCCCCTGCAGTCCTCACTTCCTTTTGGTTTATGCTTCTTACTCCTACCTGTGCACACATGGATACACTTCCGATTCCCTTTTGGGCTGTAAGGTCTCTATAGGCATGGACTTCTCCTATTCCTGGATATGCCGGGCATTGAGCCGAGACATTGCTTCACCAACTGTCATCAGTTGAATGACACAGTTGACATGGACAAAGCATGTCTCTCTGTGCGAACATGATAGGATGCAACTAAATGCGATGGAAGAACCAGTCCTGTGGAAGCACAATTCAGTGAAGACAACACAGCACGGAACACAGAGCCCGCCAGGGCAGGGTGAGCACGCGTAACTCAGCCTGCTTGCAGTTTCTTCAGAGGGTTTCCCAGTTAAATCAAGAGCCTTGCTGGTGCATGCGGTATGTGTGAGCAGCTCTCTGGTCTTCACACTAACTCTTCCCTCAGTGCAAGCTGAGGTCACCAAGGGGATGGTGTTAGGAGACAGGGCCATTGGGAGGTGATTTGGTCATGAGGGTGGGACCCTCATGGGTGGAATGAGGGCCTTTATGAAAGAGACCCCAGAGAGATCGCTCACCCTTGTGCCCTCTGAGGACACAGGGAGAACACCGCCGTCCACCAGCCACCTGCTCCGTCTTGTTTGTGGATCTCCCAGCCTCCCAATCTGAGAAGTAAAGGTCTGTTGTTAATCAGCCACCTATTACAATATCACATGTAAAATAGATAGCCAGCGGGAATTAGCTGTATCACTCAGGGAACTCAGACAGGGGCTCTCCGACCAGCTGGAAGGGTGGGATGGGGAAGGAGATGGGATGACGTTTCAGGAGGGAGGGGACATGGGTGTGGATGATTCTTGTTGATGTATGACAGAAAACCTCGAAATTCTGTAAAGCAATCATCCTTCAATTAAAAAATATAGTGCAAAAAAAGAGCCACCTAGACTTTGGTGTTTCTGCTTTAATAGCCTGAAAGGGCAGACAGATGAAAAGTGAGAATTCCAGCACAGGTGAAATATGGTACCTAGTCATTGGCCCTTAAGATAAGAAAATGACCTGGATTAACTGACTGTGCCCAATGCCATCTCCTTACAAGGAGCCTTCGATGTGGACGAGGGATGCAGCTCAGTGTCAGAGATGTGCGCTGAGAGACTAAACCAGCCCTGGCTCCCACTGACATGGAGGGGGCCATAAGCCAAGGAGGGCAGGCAGCTTCTAAGTGTGAAAAGGATGGAAGCCTCCAGAAG
Source organism: Cervus elaphus (assembly GCF_910594005.1). Lineage (NCBI taxonomy): Eukaryota > Metazoa > Chordata > Mammalia > Artiodactyla > Cervidae > Cervus > Cervus elaphus. The sequence goes on along the minus strand of NC_057846.1, from coordinate 15,247,686 downwards.
GAACGGCATCCTGCTGACACCGTGATTTGAAGCCAGCGAGACCCATTTGGGACTTTGGATCCTCAGAACCACAATAACAACTATGTGTTCCTTAAAGCCAATTAGCTGGTGGCTATTTGTGAAGCTGTAATGGGAAATCAATACAGCAATCGCTTAAAATCATGCTGTGAGCCTAATATTAGGAGCTCAAAAGAGACATACCTGTGTGTTTAATGGAGGAAAAAAATGATAACGGCTGTCAACATTTTGCTCAGCTTTATATTTCTTTTTTCACAGAAATGCCCATGGTGCATCTGCCAACTGCTTTTCATCTCAAAGGTTGTATTTGCGACTCAGTCTTACATTCATATACCGTATATCCCTTTTATCTTTTATTTTTAATTTTTTTTATCATAGAAAGTTTATCTGACATTGAGTGTGGTTTGGTGGTACTGTTTATTAAAGTTTTATCATATTCTTTGTTGGGATTTCAATTTTTTATTTTTGCTTGACTTTTTAGGTGTTATTGTAAATGTATCTGCTGATGTTATTGCCATGACATTTTAGAGTGTCGTGTTGGTCTCTTGCGTGGGAGGAATGCTCTTCTCATTTCAGCACCAAGAAGAGGATGGCTTTTCCATGTGACTCATGAACCAAACAACTTCCTGCTCTGGTCCATAGCCAACGATTCCACCTGGGTCCTGGATCTCATTTCCTTGCTTACTTGTGGGTGAGGCCCAAATCAGCTCCACCTCTTGCCTCCATCTACTCAACCTACGGAGAATGCAATGGCACCCCACTCCAGTACTCTTGCCTGGAAATTCCGATGGACGGAGGAGCCTGGTAGGCTGCAGTCTGTGGGGTCGCTGGGAGTCGGACACGCCTGAGCAACTTCACCTTCACTGTTCACTTTCATGCACAGGAGAAGGACATGGCAACCGACTCCAGTGTTCTTGCCTTCGGAAACGCAGGGACGGGGGAGCCTGGTGGGCTGCTGTCTATGGGTCGCACACAGTCAGACACGACTGAAGTGACTTAGCAGCAGTAGCACTGCATCTATAAAAACTAACAGCAGGGACTGACCCGGCGTCCAGTGGTTAAAGACTTCATGCTGCCAATGCAGGGGGCAGGAATCCATCCCTGGTTGTGGGACTAAGATTCCACATGCTAAAGAAGAGGCCAAAAGTTCCAAAACAGACAAACAAAAAAAACCCCCAAATGCCAGTGTTTAAAAAAATAAAAACTAAAAGCAGGAAACAGTTCTTCATTGACATGAGAGCAATCATGAGCTCGGTCTTCTTTGCACTTAGTTTTTCAGCAAAATTCTTCAGAAGGAGTGTCTGCAGCCCCCACTTCCTCTCATCACTCTCAGGGGGATTGATACCATCAAGTCTGGCTGGTCTCACCCCTCTCCGCCAGGATGACTCCTGCCAACAGGGATCACAAGGCATCCTGTGTGACCTCACTCAGCCCTTCCTCTGCCCTTTGTTGACCTGCCCCTCACTGTGTGGCAATGGAGAGGGGCTCTCAGGTGTCTCTGCCTGAGTGCATGGGCCGCAGTCCACTGGAGAAGGGCAGAGGAGCCAAGTGTAAGGTAGGTTTTCGGGAGAGAGAGAGAGTCATTGGTGGTTGAAAAAGCGGTGGGAATAGATGCCTAACATTTAGGGAGTCAGTGTAAAGGATCACTTTCCGTATAAGAGTACAAGAGAGAAATGTGACCCAATGCTTTTAGTTTATCCTTTCTTTTCTATTATTATAAAAGTACTGTTGCTGGGGCCAATGAAGTAAAACCCTCATAGCTATTCTTTAGAATTAGGTAAGACTTATTGAAACAGCTTACTGCAAACACTCATTCTAATTTCAGGTTGAGGTCACTAAATTAAAATAGATCTCTCCTTAGTGAAAGATTCAAATGCTGATCAAAAGATTAAGTGAAAATATTTTATTGCTAAGTTATCTCAGGACAGAGAAAAAAGTCAGAAGATACAGTTCATGTAAGATGGAAGAGAATCAGGTGAGTGAAGGCTAGAGGCCATGATGTATTATGACAAGCTTTGACCTGTTATGTTGGGAATGTGTGAGTGTGTGCTTGTGCTCAGGAATACTTTGGCATAAAGAAACTTAGTGGGCTCTCTCCAGACCCTCAAAACTCTAAGGATTATGCCTGAGCCTTCCTTCCTTTTCTCCTTGCCTCCTTCTCTCCCTGATTCCCTCCATTCATCCATTTATTCATTCACCCATAGGTTGACGTTTCCATACTAGGACCTGTTCATACACAGGTTTGACTGACTACCTGCTCTATGCCTGGCTCTGTTCAAATGTGAGATAATAAAACAGGACTTGTTGCTTTAGAAATTTACATATAAAGATAAAGAGAGATATGAACACTGCAAAGCAAAACTGAGATGGAGAGAAGGAAGACATGGAGAAAAATTTCAGTTATTTACCTGGTATGTGTGTGTGCTGAGTTACTTCAGTCATGTCCAACTCCTGCCAACCCCACGGACTACAGCCCATCAGGCTGCTCTGGCCATGGGATTTCCCAGACAAGAACAGTGGAGTGAGTTATTTGACATCCAGGGGATCTTGCTGACCCAGAGATCAAAGCTGCATCTCCTGCATTGGCAGGTGGGCTCTTTAGCACGAAGACCACCTGGGAAGCCCCACAGCTAGTACCCTTCTATGCTTTTAACTTAAGAATATGTTGATTTAATACCTGTAGTAAGAAATACTCAAGCCTATAAAGACTCACTTGGTTGTGCTCTGTGCAAGAGATGACCTGGTAAGCTTGCTTAGGATGGATCAGTCTCTCTGAAAATGGTAGCAAGAAATATGTTGAGAGTGCAAAAGGAGAGAAGACCATTTCTGTTTCCAAAATTCTTCTTGCTTTCTAGTTACAAAAGTTGTGTGGAGGGAGGCGGGGGTGGGGGGCAGTATTTATTCTGAAAGGATAAAGAGACAGATGCAGAGATATGCAAGAAAGTTGAATAAATAAATGAATAATTTTTTAACAGAATGCTATTTTGAATGATATTTCTCAAAAAAAAAATAAATAAATAAACCAAACCGCAGAGCCATAAGGAGAAGTCACAACCAATGTGCAAATGCTGACTTCCTGCAAACCTCTTCCTTTACAAAAGGGAGACACTTGGGTCTGGGACCCTGAGTCCACAGATGAGACACCCTCAAATTACTCCCAGGCCATAACTGAATATCTCTAGTAGCAACTTCCCAGGTGGCGCATTGATAAGGAAACACAGGAGACCCAGATCCGATCCCTGGATCAGCAAGATTCCCTGGAGTAGGAAATGGCAACCCACTACAGTACTCTTGCCTGGAAGATTCCATAAACAGAGGAACCTAGTAGGCTACATCCCCCGGGGTTGCAAACAGTCCAACCAGACTGAGCACAGTACCACCACCAGTCGGAATACAAGTCCTTTCTCTCTACCTGTTGGTCAAACTCTTTCCCAGATTGCCTGCCCAATTCAGGTGTGCCATCAGACACTGCTGGGTCGACCTAGAATCCAGAAAGCTCCTCTTCCATCATGAGGCTCCTATACCTTCTCTTCCTCTTACTCATATGTCTTATCCAGATGACACCAGGTAACTGGTGGCTAAGCTGGCTCCAAACTTGGAGCCTGGAGTAGGGAAAGTCAGGTTGATTGCTCATTCAGTGATATGCTGAAATATATAGCGACTGAATAATATATCTGAAAGAAGCATGCATATACAATATGCTCCATTTTTCAAATAAGGAAAGAGAAGCTTAAAGTGAAAAATAGTCTCCCATGATTGCCCATAACTAGTTGGTAGTAAGTCCATAAATTGAAAAGCTGATAGATAACATTTACAGGAGACTTAACAGGTTCCAGACAATTTCATGTGACTAACAGTAACACTAATAGTAATAGCAAATTATATTGACCACTTCCTCTTTACTGAGACACCACAACTTTTAATGTCTTATCCCAAATGTATTCCTCACAGCACTATTTACAGGATAGGTGTTTTTAATCCTGTTTTTCAGCTGGGACTGAGAAACAAGGTAATTAGTTTGAAGTCATGCAGGTTCTGTGAAAAATAGCCTTGGTAGCTTGATAGGGATTGCATTGAATCTATAGATTGCTTTGGGTAGTATAGCCATTTTGACAATATTGATTCTTCCAATCCATGAGCACAGTATATTTCTCCATCTGTTTGTGTCCTCTTTGATTTCTTTCATCAGTTTTTTATAGTTTTCTATACACAGGTCCTTTGTTTCTTGAGGTAGATATACTCCTAAGTATTTTATTCTTTTTCTTGCAATGGTGAATGGTATTGTTTCCTTAATTTCTCTTTCTGTTTTATCATTGTTAGTGTATAGGAATGCAAGGGATTTTTGTGTGTCAATTTTATATCCTGCAACTAAACCACAATGAGGTACCATTACACGCCAGTCACGATGGCTGCTATCCAAAAGTCTACAAGCAATAAATGCTGGAGAGGGTGTGGAGAAAAGGGAACCCTCTAACAATGTTGGTGCGAATGTAAACTAGTACAACCGCGATGGAGAATAGTGTGGAGATTACTTAAAAAACTGGAAATAGCACTCCCATATGAACCAGCAATCCCACTCCTGGGCATACACACCGAGGAAACAAGATCTGAAAGAGACACATACACCCCAATATTCATCACAGCACTGTTTATAATAGCCAGGACATGGAAGCAACCTAGATGCCCATCAGCAGATGAATGCATAAGGAAGCTGTGGTACATATATACCATGGAATATTACTCAGCCATTAAAAAGAATTCATTTGAATAAGTTCTAGTGAGATGGATGAAACTGGATCCCATTATACAGAGTGAAGAAGTAAGCCAGAAAGATAAGACCATTACAGTATACTAACACATATATATGGAATTTAGAAAGATGGTAATGAGAACCCTATATGCAAAACAGAAAAAGAGACACAGATGTACAGAAGAGACTTTTGGACTCTGTGGGAGAAGGCGAGGGTGGGATGTTTCTAGAGAACAGCATGGAAACAAGTATATTATCTAGGGTGAAACAGATCACCAGCCCAGGTTGGATGCATGAGACAAGTGCTCAGGCCTGGTGCACTGGGAAGACCCAGAGGGATCGGGTAGAGAGGGAGGTGGGAGGGGGATCGGGATGGGGCATACATGTAAATCCATGGCTGATTCATGTCAATGTATGACAAATACCACTAGAATATTGCAAAGCAATTAGACTCCAACTAATAAAAATAAATGAAAGAAAAAAACAAATCGTGCAGGTTGTGTGTAGGGAGGACGTTAACTCAAGCCCAAGTGGGTTTAATTCCGAAGACCATCTTTTATGAAATATTCAACAATCCCAGAAAACTAATTCACTTACTGAATTATATAAACAACAAATTTATATATTTGTTTATATATATATATTTATATATTTGTTTATATATAAATAAAAAATACTTTAGCTTAAGTGTGATCTCTGCATCACTTGGGATATACTTATCCTACCAGATCATTTGTTGATCACCTGAAATCCAAGTTAAACTGGGTGTCCTACATTTTCCCTGCAGCCCTCCTCAGGAGACAGCATGCTCCAGGCTGTGCTGTGGTAACAGCGCCTCCAGATCTTAGCATCTTAAAAGAGACAAAGTTAATTCTTGCTCAAATGACGCCAACCCGTGAGGGACTAGGGGCTCTGAGCAAACCCCACCCCCGAGAAGCAGCCACCACTGTGGGCGCTGCTGGTCCTGTGTCCGAAGAAGGCGCTCTCAGGACTCTCATGCTGGCGATTAATGGGCCCAGCCCTGAAGGGAAACATCAGACACCTTCCTGACACACGAATTTGGTGGTTTTTCAGACCGCAGTAAAGTATATGCTGTGTTTGACCTGAGATGCTGCACTCCATCACAGGCCAAGGACACAGGACAGAGGCTCTGGAATGCAGCCCACTTTCCCTTCCTTCCCACACTACTTAAAAGGTGATTCCATTCTGGGTGTATCCCTGCAGGCCCAGGGCATGAGCCAGCACCAGTCTACACCTAGATTCTGAATACACCAGCCTTGGACTGGATTCATGGGGCTCAGATTCTCCCAGGACTTTAGGAAGAAGGCAAAAGCTTAGAAGACCACAGTGGGCACAGGTGAGCTCCCAGCTACATGCCCCAGGACTGCATCCAGGAGTGGACAGGTCTTTCCTGTCTCAGACAGCCAGACATGAGCCAGCCTACATGAGCACCCAGACCTCAGAGGCAACAGAACAGGCCTGTGCTCACATCAGGCTCTGAGTCTCCCTGAGGTTTATAATTAACTCCTGGGGGGAATGGGCATGGTCTGCTTTGTAAGGGACCTTGGCATGAAGCTTAAGGAAATGCATCATATTGTCATCCCTGTAATATTACAGGAATTGCAGCTGCTGAATGCTTCTCCCTGTGGCTGCGGACCTGGAGCCTTTATAAAGTGAGCGAGCACACCATCCTGTCCAGTCTCACCTGCGAAGCTAGCCAGCCATGAGGGTCTACTACCTTCTCTTTGAGTTCCTCTTCTTGTTCTTGCTGCCTGTTCCAGGTAAGATGTGCTGGGAAATGACAGGACTGAATGGATTGAGAATTTGTCAGTCAGAGTCAGCCCTCTCCATTCATTTGGGAATTTTAGATAAACTAGTTTTGTTGCTTGAGAACTGGACATTACCAGTTTTTCTCCTTTATTTTACTTGAAAAAGACCATCAAGAAGCTCAAAGTAGGGTCTCCATCCCTTCTGATTCACTCTTAAGAGACTAATCAGCTCACAGACCATCCCTCCACGGGAGGATTGTTATACCTGTTCATGAGACAGGAAGAAAGTGATGTAAATCTTTATTTATTTATTTTATGTGTAAATCTTTTAATACCAACAGGAAATCGAACTTAATCTGAGGAAAGAAGCACAGGTTCCCTTTTATTAGCTTAGCGGTTGGAGGTACAGTCTTTCGGTCTCTTAAGGACCCGGGGACCATCGTGACCCCTGCCTCCCAGGTGTCAGTTCACAAGGGGGCTGCCACGGTCACGCCACTTTCTCAGCTGAGCCGAACCCACAGACGCATGGTGGGTAGCTAGCCCCACCTTCTTCTTTGCTCCAGATGGTATAGAGAAAGGAAAAAGACATAAAAGAACAAAAAATGGCGATGTATAACTTACTAGAGGGATTCCAAACGCCCTGGACTTGCACCGCGGCCTTCCTAAATCCTTCCGTACGCTTCGTTTCTTCAGCGTAGGCAATAGCGGAATCATAAGCGGGTTTCAAAAGGATTATTGCAAAAGAAGAAGCGGCCGGTGTGCTCTGATTGGCTGCCTTCCAAATGAGGAACAGATAGGCCGCTGTGCCCTGAGTGGCCGAAAATGCTTCCAGAAAAAGAAATGAAACATCCAGCATCACGAGGAGAGCGTTGCATAGTGTGAAAATGCCTCCTTATAGACTCCAGAAGCCAAATCAAATTAAAGACTTTTAACAAAGAATTAGAAGCTTGATTATTATCATGATTATTTTTTAACATTCTCTTTATTGTGCTACTTGTTACCAAACAGGCAACTTAGAAAGTGTTAATGACTCCCCTTTAATTCAAATAAAGTATAATCCCTAGAGGAAGCCACAAGAGGCTCTCAGATGATGTTCCAAAGATTGTCAGATTTTATTCCTCTTTCACAACTTTAACCCCACAATGACACTGGACCACTTGTTCTTTCTGAAACACTTCCTTTGCCTTCTGTCACCCATCTGAGCTGTGCAGTCTGTCCATCTGTCAGAGCATCTCCCCAGCAAATCCATCTCTGAAACTTCAGGGCATCCATGAGGGTCTTCCCAGATCCTTCTGAGCACTTTCCAGCTCAGAGACACGGGGAACCTGGCTCCTCCTCAACCTTGCCCTTAGCTTTCCTCTCACTCTTGCTTCTGTTCCGACTGAACTCAGGCCTGGGTAAAATCTCTCCTCCAGCTATGTCTCCAAACCCATCTCTCAGGGGCACCTCAAAATCTACCTCCTTCTTAAAAACACACATTTGTTTCCCCAACAAATATGATCTTTCCTTTTAAAAGGGTTCTGATCTGAGTGCTCCATCTATGACTCCTGCTTGATTTTTACATTCACTACATTTGCATATTTCCAATCTCCATATTTGGTTGCAGATTTTGAAGGACGCTTCATCATTTCAACACTCCTGGCCCAATGTTTTGGCACAAAAGCTCCTCAACAAGTGTTTATTGTGACCCCATGGACTGGGGCCCACCAGGCTCCACTGTTCATAAGACTCTTCAGGCAAAAATACTGCAGTGGGTTGCCATGTCCTCCTTTATGTGAATTGAAGTACATTCCGAGGCACTGTACCTTTTTAATGGTCTCTGGAGGTTGATACAGCATGATTCCAGCAAATGTGATGGCAGGTCCATCACCCCCAACTAGAGCCCCAAGTCAAGGAACTGAGTTCTCAGGAAGAAAGGGCAAACACTCAAAGACAACAGCTTGGACCCCACAATTCAGCATTAAAAAAAAAAGAAAAAGGACGTGATGGGACTGTATGCTGCCCTTCTACATTACACGACTAAGGAACCAGGCAAAACCTGTGAAACTGCTGATTCAGACTCTGGCACAAGCAATGCAGGACCGTAATGAGGAGAGCAGAAAACAGGTAGGTGAGGGGCTTCCCCGGAGGTCTGGGGCTGGGATTCTGTGCTCCCAGCTCAGGGCGCCTGGGTCCACCCCTGGTCACGGAACTAGATCCCACATGCTTCAGCTAGATTCTGTCCAAGGTCCAAGGCAGTCAAATGAATGAATTAGCTAATTAAATGCTTAAAATATCTGTGGTCAACCATTTAAGAGAAAAGAAAAAAAAAAAAAACTGAAGTGAGACTTATGACATCTCCAGCCTCTACAGATTTCCAGGCCTAAATATAGGGAACAAGAACCCAAACAGGCCAACAATTCTTCTGAGTCGAAGAGAGTGGGGTCAAAGTTCAGAGAGTGCAGACATCTTCACTTCTGGACAGAAAACTGGCAACAGGCCTCAGGATCAGCACTGTGTGCCTGTGTGCTAAGTCGCTCCAGTTGTGTCCGACTATTTGCCCTCTGTGGACTGTGGAGTTGCTGAAAGCATAGGGGAAAACTGTACTTTTCATTCAATTCCAAAAATGCTCTAAAAAAATGAAGTCTATGATACTAGATGGAATTTTGGTTCAGCCTTATGGGATAAACTGTGATGCTAAGATTCTAGACACTATCTTAAGGAAACAAATGATCATTTCAGTAAAAGCAACAACAACAACAAGAAAAAGAATAATATCAATTATCTATTAAAAAAAAACCTCACTTAAGATATCAAATATAAAGGCAAATGGATTTAAAGTGAAAGGATGGAAACAGATATGCTGCTGCTGTTGTTTAGAAGTTCAATCCTGTCCAACATTCTTGAGACCCTTATGGAATCATCCAGGCAAGGTTACTGCACCAGGTTGTCATGCCCTCCTTCAGGGAATCTCCCCCACCCAGGGATCAAAACCATGTCTCCGCATCTCCTGCATCTCAGGCAGATTCTTCACTGTTGAGACAACAGATATGCTGTGGAAACATTAATTTAAAGTAAACAGAGGAGGCTGTATTGGTTAATTGACTGGCTTCCTGGTGGCTCGATGGTAAAGAATCTGCCTGCCCTGTGGGAGACCTGGGTGTGATTCCTAGTTAGGGAAGATGCCCTGGAGGAGGGCATGGCAACCCACTCCATTGTTCTTGCCTGGAGAATCCCCATGGACAGAGGAACCTGGCAGGCTACAGTCTATGGGGTCACAAAGTGTGAGACACAACTGAGTGACTAAGCATGGGACACAATTAAGTAACTTCTAGGACAAGGACCAGATATAGAGATGGGTACTTATCCTAATGAGAAAATGTTTAATTCATCAAGAATAATGAGATGGAAGAATAATGAAATTGGAGCCCATTATACAGAGTGAAGTAAGCCAGAAAGATAAAGAACATTACAGCATGCTAACACATATATATGGAATTTCGAAAGATGGTAATGATAACCCTATATGCAAAACAGATAAAGAGACACAGAAGTACAGAACAGACTTTTGAACGCTGTGGGAGAAGGTGAGGGTGGGATGTTTTGAAAGAACAGCATGTATATTATCTATAGTGAAACAGATCACCAGCCCAGGCTGGATGCATGAGACAAGTGCTCGGGCCTGGTGCACTGGGAAGACCCAGAGGGATCGGGTAGAGAGGGAGGTGGGAGAGGGATCGGGATGGGGAATACGTGTAAATCTATGGCTGACTCATGTCAATGTATGACAAAACCCACTGCAATGTTGTGAAGTAATTAGCCTCCAACTAATAAAAATAAATGAAAAAAAAATACATCTGAGTAGTGAATCAGAATGTACTTAGCAAAGAAAGTTTAAAATTCTTAAAGAAAACTTATAGGAATAAGCGGAGACACAGACAAATTAGCAAAAGTGTCAGTGGGGGAGCACAGCATTAGACTCAGCCCTAGTCCACTTCTGAGGACAGGTGTGACCCAGGTGAACATTAGACGTCATGGCACCCACCCCATCCACAGGAGAAGGGAACTGGGAACAACAGCCTCTGCCCATTAACACCCAGGGCTCCATGCTGACAACACCTGTTTGTGGATTCATAGAGGTGAAGGGCTTTGCTCTTCAAAACCTTATCTGTAGGACTGGGACACCCCTTCTTGCCTGAGGAAGTGATGCACTCTCCCAGAAAGACACTGCCTCAATTTCATACTCACAGGTTAAACGTTTGGAGACATAGCATTTATCTTCCTTTTAAAGAATGAGACCCTGAGTTACCTCTCAGCCCAGGCATGAAGCAACCATGATCCACATGGCCTTGTTTGGCTTTTAAACTGTGAAAACTAATACTCCATTTAGACTTTACCTACAGTGAACCCTTCCCTCTATCTTATATTAACTCATCTCTGGTTTCTGGTGAGCCACCCCATGGTTTCTTGGGTGTGTGACCTCCTTGCTGAACAACAGGACCCCTCCATGATGGACAGAGATGCCCCTGGGCTTTATCTCCAGATTAACAGCTCTGCAAAGCAGTCATCTTTAGATCTTGCCTAGGAAAAATAAGCCACTGCAATTGTAGAATTCCTACAAGGGCCATGTCCCACTAGTGAGGAACTGTGGCAAGAAACTCTCTTGAAACTCACCATGGCACCCTGCAAGCCTTTTGGAAACTTCCTTCTGTGAAAACTCATGCCCGGTCTTACACATAAAACTGCATCATCTTCCTTAAACTGCATCTTCCTTAAGAAAAAAAAATCTGCTGTGCTGCAAACCATAGATCATTAAAACACACCAATTTTTATTTTGTTTACTTATTCTGGCTACACCAGGTCATCGTTGTGGCATGTGGGTTCTAGTTCCCTGACCTGCTATGCTTGGGAGTACAGTCTTACCCACTGGACCATCAAGGAAGTCCCGGAAAACAGCATGTTTAAAAACTACATTTAAAAAACACTTTGAATTGGAGTATAGCTGACTAATACTGTTGTGATGGTTTCAGGTGGACAGCAAAGAGACACAGCCATGCGTATACATGTATCCATTCTCCCCCAAACTCCCTTCCAATCCAAGCTGTCACATAACATTAAGCAGATATCCCTGAAAAACAGCATTTTCAATGAAGAGCCACTGTAGAAGCGATTTAGTCTCACTTCTTTCTCCAGTGTAGTATTAGAGCATGCATGTAAATTAACCCTGTAGCATAGATTTTGACTGCAAGGTCCATAAATAAACAGATACATATATATATCTTATGTATCAGTTCAGTTCAGAGTCCTGTCTGACTCTTTGCAACCCCATGAAATCACACCATGCCAGGTCTCCCTGTCCATCACCAACTCTCAGAGTTCACCAAAACTCATGTCATCAAGTTGGTGATGCCATCCAGCCATCTCATCCTCTGTCGTTCCCTTCTCCTCCTGCCCCCAATCCCTCCCAGCATCAGGGTCTTTTCCAGTGAGTCAACTCTTTGCATGAGGTGGCCAAAGTATTGGAGTTTCAGCTTCAACATCAGTCCTTCTAATGAACACACAGGACTGATCTCCTTTAGGATGGACTGGTTGGATCTGTATAGATAATGATATATATATAAGTAGATGATGTCTACCTCTCTCACATATCATGTAGAGCTAAAGCAGAAGGAATCATGATCAAGACAACTTATTTTCCATCATAAAATTCCTATGCCTGGGTGCCAGCCAGGGACTCTGTCTGTTGGAGGCAGCCTCCATGGCTTTGCCAAGCCTCAGATGTGAGATGCTGAGCCACAGCAGGGGACCTGAACAGGACTGAAGCTCTGGAGGCTCCTTCAGGACCGCATCCACCCGGGGTACCCACATTTCTATGGGGCTTGGAGTTCTACTCAGAGCTGCATGGCAAGCTCCATCCTGAGCTATAGCATTTCTGAAAAGCCAGGTCAGTGTCTCTCCAGCACTGAGATGGATGGATGTTGCTAAGTGAGGGATGTTTCTTAGTGATGGAGGTCCCTCTTAACCCAGTGAAGGGATCCCCACTCCTGGGCCTTTGTGATACTAGGCTGGGGAGATGCATTCAGTGGCAGTATCCTCCTCCAACTCTGTCTCTGATGAAAGGAAAGGAAGCACCCATCTGCCCATCACGTGTCCCACTGAGATTTTATGAGACTGGCATGTGATTGTCTTGCAGTGTATTAAGAAAAGTATTTTTTCCCTCTTTCATTTTCCCTTTTGCATCTTTCTCCACTTTAACTGTTCCTAACCTACAGTCTGCACTGATAACCAAGTTTCTTCTTATCAGAAGACTAACCGATTATGCAAACTACATCCGGAACCTATTGCCCTCCTTTTCTGCAGGAGTCACATCTGCATCTGTTATCCTTTAATTTAGTCTAGCCACATCCTGATACTTAACTCTATCGCATCATAAACCTCCCCTTGTAGTTTAATTTCCCTTCCTTTGCTCTGTGGTAGCTCATGTTGATGCTTATCTTTACGGTACACTCTTTGGAAGCCACCCCCTAGTGGTTTGCTTTCCCCCTTCTGTATTACAGGAAGAAAGTTGCCAGGAAATCCCCAAAGGACAATGGACCCAACCACCAGGACCAACTGCCAGACCCGAAAACCAGCTACCTGATTCTGGCCTTGACTGTTTCCAAACAGCCCAAAAAGAGATCATTCAGGACCCCAAGACCTCTTGTGGTGTATCTCCAACCCTTGACTGAGAACACCAATTGTATGATGCCCTCGATTCCCAACGGAGGGGAGACAGACTCCATGAGGCATGTGTTCTCCCGTCTGCCAGCTTCAGGGTTAAAACTATCTTTCCCTTTGCTCCAAACTCTGTCTCCACAAGTTTTATTCAGCTCCGGTGGGCAGAGAAAACCAAGACTTTGGCGGCGACTGTTGCTGCCAACCCGTAACAGGCTAGCTGGCGTGGGGAGAGGGTTGGGACCACTGGGTCTCTTCCCTCAGGGCCCCAGGGGCCAGAAAGAGGATGGCTGTCTCTGCGGATGCTGGGAGTCAGCAAGTCTTGCCCAGGGTGTGAAACTGCCTCTGGACGAGTCAGTCCCTATTTGGGCTTGAAACAGCCTTTCAGGAAAACAGTGTATGTGTGAGTTGCTTAGTTGTGTCCAACTCTCTGCAACCCCACAGACTGCAGCACACCAGGCCCCGACGTTCATGGGACTCTCCAGGCAAGAACACTGGAGTTGGTTGCCATTTCCTTCCCAAAAGAACTAGAGAAATAAAGAAAGTGGAGTCACTCAGTCCTGTCCAACTCTCTGCAACCCCATGGACTGTAGCCCACCAGGCTTCTCCAACCTTGAAATTTTCCCGGCAAGAGGACTGGTGTGGGTTGCCATGTCCTTCTGAACAGGAAACCAGTGGGCAGATTCAAAGCCCTGGAGGGGTGAGTGTGGGGCTGGGGAGCGGGTAAGCCAAGGTTGAACAAGAAGTCTGTGCCCCTGCCAGGGGAGACAGACCCCTGGGCCTTGCCACACCCTTGCCCAACAGCTGAACTGACTTCCAGGGAGAAGTATCTGGTCAAAAGGGAGGCAGGAAAGCTTTTTCAGGGGTTTTCAACAGCCTCATTAGCATAAGAGTGACTGACCCTGCTCTGTGCTATAAAGGCCAGTCCCAGGACACACAGATAGAGACTCAGTTAACCAGTTCATAAGAACCAAATCCACAGCCAGTGCGGAATTCCTCCCGGAACCTGGGACCTTTATAAAGCGGCAAGCACAGCCTCTTCTCCAGCGTCAGCCCCAGAGCTCCGGCCGCCAGCATGAGGCTCCATCACCTGCTCCTCGCGCTCCTCTTCCTGGTCCTGTCTGCTGGGTCAGGTGAGCTCCTGGGAGCCCCGGGGGAGCCGCGGGCTCTCTCTCCTTTTTCTACCTCCTTCTGTCCTGCTACCCTCATCTACACGTGGTCAGACTAAACCCACCGTGTGTGATGCTTCTGAGAAGCCAGCGCTGAGTACTTAGTAGCGAGAGGGGTCTGAGAACCTCCCTGCAAAGTTCCTGGCTGTTTCTAAGCCGCTCTAGCGAGTCAAAGCTTCTGAGCCCGTCTCCACATTGGTTTCATGAGGAGGAAACAGAAGGTGCCTCTGTTAAGTGACTCTCCTTTTTTTCTTTTTCATAAAAGCAAGAAATCTGATTTTGTCCCATGACAGAAGCGCAGAATGTCGCTTTATACATCTTTCTACTTGAAGGGGGGCGGCTCTGGGCAACCAGAGAAGTCCAGAGGAGAGTCAGGCCGAGCCTGGGCTTTGGGAGCTGCTCTTGGGACGCTCCGTGCTGCGTCTCCTCAGCAGGAAGGTCCTCCAGGACACGGCGCTGATGATGCGACCCTCGCTCAACAGCTGGGAGGCACCACATCCAAAGCAGTGTGCATGATCGGATGTCTAATTTTCAACTTACCCTTGATATTTCCAGAAATAGGATGAAAATATGTAGGAAGGAGGGAAGGAGGGAGAGAGAGGATGTGGAGCCTGAGACCTAACAACTGATTAGATGTCAAAATGAAGTTGAAAAGCCCTTGTCATCAGTGTTGTTTATGACTGTAACCCAGCTCTTACACAGTGGCAGGGAGAGAGGACAGGGGTGTAAGGATGACGGCCACTCAGTGCCCGGGGCCCGTGTTCAATCCCTGTGGGGGGAAATAGAGGGACCAGAGGTGCCTTGCAGTCAGGAGGAAAAAGACGTGTGACGGAGATGGAAAGGCGGCTGGTCAGGAGGAAACCACAACGGGAGGAGGAGAGCGTGTGAGGAAAGCGGGAAGGCCACTGGTCAGGAGGAAACCACAAAGGGAGGAGGAGAGCACATGAGGAAGGCCAGAAGGCTGCTGGTCAGGAGGAAACCACAAAGGGATGAGGAGAGCCTGTGAGGAAAGGGGATAGGCCGTTGGTCAGGAGGAAACCACAAAGGGATGAGGAGAGCCTGTGAGGAAAGCGGGAAGGCCGCTGGTCAGGAAGAAACCACAAAGGGAGGAGGAGAGGGGCTGACTCTCTCCAGCGGTGAGAGCTCTGAGTCAGTAGAGACCATGATACAAAAGTTTTTTTTCCAAACCATTATCACTCTCAGTTGTAAGTTACTTTGAGAGTAAGTTCTCTTTCAACAGTTCTTACACTGTCAGCTGCATCTTTTCCTCCTATCTCAGCTCCACTACTTGACTGACTCCTTGTGCTGGAAAACTAAACAGTGAAAATCGACGCCTACGGGCCACTTCTGACTCCTGACCAGAAGGTGGATGTAGCAGAGCTTACAGGTCTTTGGCCTCGTGGTGGAGCTGACCCCGCACACAACCGTGCTCCTCACGCCCCAGTCCCTCAGCCTCTGCTTCTAGAAATGAGAGGGTCCACCGGAGCCCGGACAGGGTCAGCGTCTGCCTGGAAACTGGTCCATGGTGTCCTGGACTCACATCCTGTTGTCACGAGGCCATGTCCGCATCTCAGCGCAGAAAGCCCCAGGATCTCGCTCAGAGGGCACACAGCTGCCCTTCTCGAGATGCCGCTTTTCCTGCTGACACGTTTTTTTCCCTCTTCTTTCTCTTTTTAGGATTTAGTCAAGGAGTAAGAAATGCTGCAAGCTGCTATAAGAGTAGAGGCGTCTGTGTGCCGATCAGCTGTCCTGCAGGCATGAGACAGATTGGCACCTGTTTTGGGTCTGCAGTAAAATGCTGCAGATGAAGATAAAAGAAGGCAAAGACGCGGCCAGGACCAATGCGGAGTCAGAAACTGCATCCTTCAAGAGCATCTAAAATTTAAACCAGAATAAATTTTGTTCAAAATTAAAGAATTGCCCACTGGTCACTGAGGTTGTTGTGTGATGTCTGATCCCAGGCGAATTCCCAAATCCCTGAGGATGCTCTCTGAGCTCCTTACGGGAACCATCCGGGGATCATGGTGGGTGCTCTGATCCCCCTATTCCTTGGGGGTCTGACCTTCCCCAGTCCCTCTGTCTGCTGTCCTTCCTGCGTCCCAGCCCAGTGCACCCTGGCCTGCCCCTCGTCTCCCCTCAAACATGCACCCCCAGGGTCCAGAATCACCAGAACACCAGGCCCGAGGGAAACCTCCGACCCCTGCTCAGGAGGAAACCTCCTCCCCTGTCCGCCTGCAGCCCTCACTTCCGTTTGGTTTATGTTTCTTACCCCTGCCTTGTGCACACGTGGATACACTTCTGGTTCCCTTTGGGCTGTAAGGTCTCTGTAGGAATGGACTTGTCCTATTCCTGTATGTGCCGGGCACTGAGCCGAGACATAGCTTCACCAACTGTCATCAGTTGAATGACACAGTTGACATGGACAAAGCATGTCTCTCTGTGTGGACATGATGCGATGCAACTAAATGTGATGGAAAAACCAGTCCTGTGGAAGCACAATTCAGTGAAGACAACACAGCACGGAACTCAGAGCCCGCCAGTGCAGGGTGAGCACGTGGACCTCAGCCTGCCTGCAGTTTCTTCAGAGGGTTTGCCAGTTAAACCAAGAGCCTGGCTGGTGCAGGCGGTATGTGTGAGCAGCTCTCTGGTCTTCACACTAACTCTTCCCTCAGTGCAAGCTGAGCTCACCAAGGGGATGGTGTTAGGAGACAGGGCCTTTGGGAGGCTATTTGGTCATGAGGGTGGGACCCTCCTGGGTGGAATGAGGGCCTTTATGAAACAGACCCCAGAGAGATTGCTCACCTTGTTCCTCTGAGGACACAGGGAGAAAACTGCTGTCCACCAGCCACCTGCTCTGTCTTGATCCGGGAGCTCCCAGCCTCCAAATCTGAGAAGTAGAGGTCTGTTGTTAATAAGCCACCTATTACAATACCACATGTAAAATAGATAGCCAGTGGGAATTAGCTTTACCACTCAGGGAACTCAGACAGGGGCTCTGCGACCAGCTGGAAGGGTGGGATGGGAAAGGAGATGGGATGAGGTTTCGGGAGGGAGGGGACATGGGTGAACCCTTGGATGATTCTTGTTGATGTATGACAGAAAACCACGAAATTCTGTAAAGCAATCATCCTTCAATTAAAAAATACAGTGCAAAAAAAGAGTCACCTAGACTTTGGTGTTTCTGCTTTAACAGCCTGAAAGGGCAGACACATGACAAGTGAGAATTCCAGCACAGGTGGAATTATGGTAGCTAGTCATTGGTCCTTAAGATAAGGAAATGACCTGGATTAACTGACTGTGCCTAATGCCATCTCCTTACAAGGAGCCTTCGATGTGGAGGAGGGATGCAGCTAGGTGTCAGAGACGTGGACTGAGAGAATAAACCAGCCCTGGCTCCCACTGACATGGAGGGGGGCCATAAGCCAAGGAGGGCAGGCAGCTTCTAAGTGTGAAAAGGATGGAAGCCTCCAATAGGAACAGCATTCTGCTGACACCGTGATTTGAAGCCAGGGAGACCCATTTGGGACCTCGGATCCTCAGAACCACAATAACAAGTATGTGTTCCTTTAAGCCACTTAGCTGGTGGCAATTTGCTAAGCTGCAACAGGAAATCAATAGAGCAATGACTTAAAATCATGCCTTGAGCCTAAAATTAGGACCTCAAAAGAGACAAACCTGTGTGTGTTTAATGGAGTAAAAAAATGATAACGGCTGTCAACATTTTGCTCAGCTTTATATTTCTTTATTCACAGAAATGCCCATGGTGCATCTGCCAACTCTTTTTCATCTCAAAGGTTGTATTTGGGACTCAGTGTTATACCTTATAATCTTATATCCCCTTTATCCTTTATTTTTAAAATTTTATCACAGAAAATTTATGTGATATTGAGTGTGGTTTGGTAGTACTGTTTAATAACTTTTATCATATTCCTTATTGGGATTCCAATTTTTAATTTTTCTTACTTTTAAGTTTTATTCTAAATGTATTTGCTGATGTTTTATTGCCATAACATTTCTGAGTGTCGTGTTGGACTCTTACGTGGGAGGAATGCTCTTCTCTTTTCAGCACCAAGAGGAGGATGGCTTTTCCATGTGACTCATGAACCAAACAGCTTCCTGCTCTGGTCCATAGCCAACGATTCCACCTGGGTCCTGGATCTCATTTCTCTTGCTTACTTGTGGGTGAGGCCCAAATCAGCTCCACCTCTTGCCTCCATCTATTCAATCTATGGCGAATTCAATGGCACCCCACTCCAATGTTCTTGCCTGGGAAAACCCAGGGACGGGGGAGCCTGGTGGGCCGCCGTCTATGGGTCCCACAGTCAGACACGACTGACGTGACTAAGCAGCAGTAGCACTGCATCTATAGAAACTAACAGCAGGGATTGACCCGGCGTCCAGTGGTTAAAGACTTCATGCTGCCCATGCAGGGGGCTGGAATCCATCCCTGGTTGTGGAACTAAGATTCCACATGCTAAAGAAGAAACCAAAAGTTCCAAAACAGACAAACAAAATACAGACCCCAACAGCCAGTGTTAAAAAAAAAAAAAGAAACCTAAAACAATGAAACAGTTCTCCTTTGACCTGATAGCAATCATGAGCTCGGTCTTCTTTGCACTTAGTTTTTCAGCAAAACTCTTCAGAAGGAGTGTCTGCAGCCCCACTTCCTCTCATCACTCTCAGGGCGGTTGGTACCATCAACTCTGGCTGGTCCCCCACCTTTCCCCCAGCATGACTCCTGCCAACAGGGATCACAAGGCATCCTGTGTGACCTCACTCAGCCCTTCCTCTGCCCTTTGTTGACCTGGCCCCTCACTGTGGGGCAATGGACAGGGGCTCTCGGCTGTCTCTGCCTGAGTGGACGGGCCGCAGTGCACCTGAGAAGGGCGGAGGAGCCAACTGTAAGGTAGGTTTTCATGAGAGAGAGAGACATCGGTGGTTGAAGGAAGGGTGGGAACAGATGCATTACGTTTAGGGAGTCAGTGTAAAGGATTGCTTTCCCTATAAGAGTAGAAGAGAGAAATGTGACCCAGTGCTTTTAGTTTATACTTTCTTTTCTATTATTATGAAAGTACTGTTGCTGGGGCCAAGGAAATTAAACCCTCACAGCTATTCTGTAGAATTAGGTAATATTTTTTGAAACAGCTTACTGCAAACACTCATTCTATTTTTAGGTTGATGTCACTAAATTAAAATAGATCTCCACTTAGTGAAAGATTCAAATGCTGATCAAAATATTAAAAGTGAAAACATTTTATTGCTAAGTTGCCTCAGGACAGAGAGAAAAATGTCAGAACATACAGTTCCTGTAAGATGGAAGAGAGGTGGGTGAGTGAAGGCTAGAGACCATGACATATTATGACAAGCTTTGACCTGTTATGTTGGGAATGGGTGAGTGGGCGCTTGTGCTTGGTAACTTTGGGATAAAGCAACTTAATGCGCTCTCTACAGACCCACAAAACCCTAAGGATTATGCCTGAGCCTCCCTTCCTTTTCTCCTTCCCGCCTTCCCTCTCTGACTCCCTCCATTCATCCATTTATTCATTCACCCATAGGTTGATTTTCCATACTAGGATCTTGTTCATACAAAGGTTTGACTGACCACCTGCTCTATGCCAGGCACTGATCAAGATGTGAGATAATAAAACAGGACTTGTTGCTTTAGAAATTTACATATAAAGATAAAGAGAGTTATGAACACTATAAAGCAAAACTGAGATGGAGAGAAGGAAGAGATGGAGAAAAATTTCAGTTATTTGCCAGGTATGCGTGTGTGCTGAGTTACTTCAGTCTTGTCCAACACCTTCCAACCCCACAGACTACAGCCCATCAGGCTGCTCTGGCCATGGGATTTCCCAGACAAGAAAATTGGAGTTAATTATTTGACATCCAGGGGATCTTGCTGACCCAGAGATCAAAGCTGCATCTCCTGCATTGGCAGGTGGGCTCTTTAGCACTAGGACCACCTGGGAAGCCCTACAGCTAGTACCCTCTTATGCTTTTAACTTAAGAATATGTTGATGTAATACCTGTATTAAGAAATGCTCTAGCCTATAAAGCCTCACCTGGTTGTGTTCTGTGCAAGAGATGACCTGGTAAACTTGCTTAGGATATATCTGTCTCTCTGGAAATGGTAGCAAGAAATATGTTGAGAGTGCAAAAGGAGAGAAGACCATTTCTGTTTCCAAAATTCTTTTTGCTTTTTAATTGCAAAAGGTGTGTGGAGGGGGGGGGCGAGGTGTGGTGCAGTATTTATTCTGAAAGGATAAAGAGACAGATGCAGACACATGCAAAAAAGCTTAATAAATAAATGAATAATTTGTTAACAGAATGCAATTTTTAATGATATTTCTCAAAAAAAAAAAAAAAAAAAAAAACCAAACCTCAGAGCCATAAAGAGAAGTCACAACCAATGTGGAAACCCTGACTTCCTGCAAACCTCTACCTTTACAAAAGGGAGACACTTGGGTCTGGGATCCCGAGTCCACAGATGAGACACCCTCAAATTACTCCCAGGCCATAACTGAATATCTCTAGTAGGGACTTCCCAGGTGGCACAGTGGTAAGGAAACACAGGAGACCCAGATCCGATCCCTGGATCAGCAAGATCCCCTGGAGTAGGAACTGGCAACCCACTACAGTACTCTTGCCTGGAAGATTCCATAAACAGAGGAACCTAGTAGGCTACATCCCCCGGGGTTGCAAAGAGTCCAACCAGACTGAGCACAGTACCACCACCAGTCGGAATACAAGTTCTTTCTCTCTACCTGTTGGTCAAACTCTTTCCCAGATCGCCTGTCCAATTCAGGTGTGCCATCAGACACTGCTGGGTCGACCTGGAATCCAGAAAGCTCCTCTTCCATCATGAGGCTCCTGTACCTTCTCTTCCTCTTACTCATATGTCTTATCCAGAAGACATCAGGTAACCAGTGGCTAAGCTGGCTCCAAACTTGGAGCCTGGAGTAAGGAAAGTCAGGTTGATTCTCATTCAGTGATATGCTGAAATATATAGCAACTGAATGATATATATGAAAGAAGCATGCATATACAATATGCTCCATTTTTCAAATAAGGAAAGAGAAGCTTAAAGTGAAAAATAGTCTCCCATGATTGCCCTTAACTAGTTGGTAGTAAGTCCATAAATTGTAAAGCTGATAGACAACATGTACAGGAGACTTTACAGATTCCAGATCATTTCATGTGACTAACAGTAACACTAATAGTAATAGTAAATTATATTGACCACTTCCTCTTTACTGAGACACCAAAACTTTTAATGTCTTATCCCAAATGTATTCCTCCCAGCACTATTTACGGGATAGGTGTTTTTAGCCCCGTTTTTCAGCTGGGACTTAGAAATAAGGTAATTTGTTCAAAGTCGTGCAGGTTCTGTGAAAAATAGCCTTGGTAGCTTGATAGGGATTGCATTGAATCTATAGATTGCTTTGGGTAGTATAGCCATTTTGACAATATTGATTCTTTCAATCCATGAACACGGTATATTTCTCCATCTGTTTGTGTCCTCTTTGATTTCTTTCATCAGTTTTTTATAGTTTTCTATATATAGGTCCTTTGTTTCTTGAGGTAGATATACTCCTAAGTATTTTATTCTTTTTCTTGCAATGATGAATGGTATTGTTTCCTTAATTTCTCTTTCTGTTTTGTCATTGTTAGTGTATAGGAATGCAAGGGATTTCTGTGTGTTAATTTTATATCCTGCCACTAAACCACAATGAGGTACCATTACATGCCAGTCAGGATGGCTGCTATCCAAAAGTCTACAAGCAATAAATGCTGGAGAGGGTGTGGAGAAAAGGGAGCCCTCTTACACTGTTGGTGGGAATGCAAACAAGTACAACCGCTATAGAGAACACTGTGGAGATTTCTTAAAAAACTGGAAATAGAACTGCCATATGAACCAGCAATCCCACTCCTGGGCATACAAACTGAGGAAACCAGTCTGAAAGAGACACGTGCACCCCAATATTCATCACAGCACTGTTTATAATAGCCAGGACATGGAAGCAACCTAGATGACCATTAGCAGATGAATGCATAAGGAAGATGTGGTACATACACACCATGGAATATTACTCAGCCATTAAAAAGAATTCATTTGAATCAGTTCTAATGAGATGGATGAAACTGGAGCCCATTATACAGAGTGAAGTAAGCCAGAAAATAAAGACCATTAGAGTATACTAACACATATATATGGAATTTAGAAAGATGGTAATGAGAACCCTATATGCAAAACAGATAAAGAGACACAGATGTACAGAAGATACTTTTGGACTCTGTGGGAGAAGGCAAGGGTGGGATGTTTTGAGAGAACAGCATCGAAACATGTATATTATCTAGGGTGAAACAGATCACCAGCCCAGGTTGGATGCATGAGACAAGTGCTTGGGCCTGGTACACTGGGAAGACACAGAGGGCTCGGGTAGAGAGGGAGGTGGGACGGGGGATCGGGATGGGGAATACATGTAAATCCATGGCTGATTCATGTCAATGTATGACAAATACCACTACAATATTGTAAAGTAATTAGCCTCCAACTAATAAAAATAAATGTTAAAAAAAAAAAATCGTGCAGGTTGTATGTAGGGAGGACTTTAACTGAAGCCCAAGTGGGTTTGATTCCAAAGACCATGTTTTTATTAAGTATTCAACAATCCCAAAAAACAAATTTACTTACTGAATTATATGAACAACACATTTATAGATTTGTTTAATATATTTATATACATATAAATTTATATATTTGTGTATATAAACAAGTACATTAGCTTGACTGTGATCTCTGAATCACTTGGGACATACTTATCCTACCAGATTGTTTGTTGATCACCTGAAATCCAAGTTAAACTGGGTGTCCTGCATTTTCCCTGCAGCCCTCCTCAAGTGACAGCATGCTCCAGGCTGTGCTGTAGTGACAGTGCCTCCAGATCATAGGACCTAAAAAGAGCCAAAGTTGATTCTTGCTCAAACGACACCAACCCGTGAGGGACCAGGTGATTTGATCAGGCACCATCCCCGAGGAGCAGCCACCACCGTGGGCGCTGCTGGTCCTGTTGTCGAGGAAGACGCTCTCAGGACTCTCGTGCTGGTGATTAAGGGCCCCAGCCCTGAAGGGAAACGTCAGACACCTTCCTGACTCACGAATTTGGTGGTTTTCAGACTGCAGTAAAGAATAAGTTATGTTTGACGTGAAATGCCGCACTCCATCTCAGGCCAAGGACACAGGGCAGAGTCTCTGGAATGCAGCCCACTTTCCTTCCCTTACCACACTACTTAAAAGCTGATTCCATTTCGGGCGTATCCATGCAGCCTCAGGGCATGACCCAGCCCCAGTCTACACCTAGATTTTGAATACACCAGCCTTGGACTGGATTCATGGGGCTCAGGCTCGCCCAGGACTTTAGGAAGAAGGCAAAAGCTTAGAAGACCACAGTGGGCACAGGTGAGCTCCCAGCTACACGCCCCAGGACTGCATCCAGGAGTGGGCAGGTCTTTCCCGTCTCAGACAGTCAGACCTGAGCCAGCCCTACACGAGGACCCAGAGCTCAGAGGCATCAGAACAGGCCTGTGCTCACATCAGGCTCTGAGTCTCCCTGAGGTTTGTAATTAACTCCTGGGGGGAATGGGCATGGTCTGCTTTGTAAGGGACCTTGGCATGAAGCTTAAGGAAATACATCATATTGTCATCACTGCAATATTACAGGAATTGCAGCTGCTGAATGCTTCTCCCTATGGCTGCGGACCTGGAGCCTTTATAAAGTGAGCGAGCACACCGTCCTGTCCAGTCTCAGCTGGGAAGCCAGCCAGCCATGAGGGTCTACTACCTTCTCTTTGCGTCGTTCTTCTTGTTCTTGCTGCCTGTTCCAGGTAAGAAGCGCTGGGAAATGACAGGCTGAATGGATTGAGAATTGGTTAGTCAGAGTCAGCCCTCTCCATTCATTTGGGAATTTTAGATAAAGGAGATTTATTGCTTGGGAATTAGACATTACCAGCTTTTCTTTTTTTTTTTCTTGACAAAGGCCATCAAGAACCTCAAAGTATGGTCTCAATCCCTTCTGATTCACTCTTAAGAGACTAATCATCTCGCAAACCATGCCTCCATGGGAGGACTGTTATACATGTTCATGAGAGAGGAAGAAAGTGATTTAAATCTTTATTTATTTATTTATTTTAAAATCTTAATACAACAGGAGAAAAGGAACTTAACCTGAGGACAGAAGCACAGGTTCCCTTTTATTAGCTTAGCAGTCGGAGGTAGAGTCTTTAGGCCTCTTAGGGACCCGGGGGACCATAGTGGCCCCTGCCTCCCAGGTGTCAGTTCACAAAGGGGCTGCCACGGTCACACCACTTTCTCAGCTGAGTCAAACCCACAGAATCATTGTTAGTAGCTAGCCCCACCTTCTTCTTCACTCCAGATGGTAAACAAAGAGGAAAAAGACATACAAGAACAGAAAATGGCAACAGATAACTTATTAGAGAGATTTCAAAAGCCTTGGACCTGCACCTCAGCCTTCCTGAAACGTTCCGTGTGCTCCATTTCTTCACCGCAGGCAATGGCGGAATCATAAGCGGGTTACAAAGGTATTACTGCAGAAGAAGAAGCGGCCAGTGTGCTCTGATCGGCTGCCTTCCAAATGAGGAACAGATAGGCCGCTGTTCCCTGAGTGGCCGAAAAATGCTGCCGGAAGAAGAAATGAAAAATCCAGAAACAGGAGAAAGTTGCATAGTGTGAAAATGCCTCCTTGAAGACTCCAGAAGTCAAATCAAAGACTTTTTACAAAATTTAAAAGCTTGATTATTATCATGATTATTTTTTAACATTCTGTTCATTGTGCTGCTTGTTACCAAATAGGCAACTTAAAAAGTGTTAATGACTCCCCTTTAATTCAAATAAAGTATAATCCCTAGAGGAAGCCACAAGAGGCTCTCAACTGATGTTCCAAAGATTGTCAGATTTTATTCCTCTTTCATAACTTTTACCCCACAGTGACACTGGACCACTTATTCTTTCTGAAACACTTCCTTTGCCTTCTGTCACCCATCTGAGCTGTGCAGTCTGTCCATCTGTCATAGCATCTCCCCAGCAAATCCATCTCTGAAACTTCAGGGCATCCCTGAGGGTCTTTCCAAGTCCTCCTGAGCACTTTACAGCTCAGAGACACTGGATCCTGGCTCCTCCTCGACCTTGCCTTCAGCTTTCCTCTCACTCTTGCCTCTGTTCTGACTGACCTCAGGCCTGGATAAAATCTCTCCTCCAGCTATGTCTCCAAACTCATCTTTCAGGGGCACCTCAAATTCTACCTCCTTCTTAAAAACACACATTTGTTTCCCCAACAAATATGATCTTTCCTTTCAAAAGGGTTCTGATCTGAGTGGTCCATCTATGACTCCTGCTTGATTTTTACATTCACTACATTTGCATATTTCCACTCTTCATATTTGGCTGCAGGATTTTGAAGGGCACTTCATCATTTAATCACTCCCGGCCCAATTGTTTTCACACAAAAGCTGCTCAACAAGTGTTTATTGTGACCCCATGGACTGGGACCCACCAGGCTCCTCTGTCCATAAGATTCTTCAGGGAAAAATACTGGAGTGGGTTGCCATGTCCTCCCTTATGAGAGCAGAAGTACACTCCAAGGCCCTGTAACTATTCAGTGGTCTCTAGAGGTTGATACAGAATGATTCCAGCGAATGTGGTGGCAGGCCCATCACCCCCAACAAGAGCCCCCAGTCAAGGAACTGAGTTCTCAGGAAGAAAGGGCAAACACTCAAAGACAAGAGCTTGGACCCCACAATTCAGCGTTTACAAAAAAAAAAAATGACGTGATGGGACTGTATGCTGCCCTTCTACAGTACACAACTAAGGAACCAGGCAAAACCTGGGAAACCACTGATTCAGACTCTGGCACAAGCAATGCAGGACCATAATTGAGGAGAGTAGAAAACAGGTGAGGTGAGGGACTTCCCCACCGGTCTGGGGCTGGGATTCTGTGCTCCCAACACAGGGGGCCTGGGTCCACCCCTGGTCAGGGAACTAGATTCCTCATGCTGCAACTAGATTCTGCCTGCCGTGATTAAGGTCCAGGGCACCCAAATTAATGAATTCACTAATTAAATTTTTTACATCCTGTGCTCAACCATTTATAAAAAAAGAAAAGGAAACAAGTCAAGGACACTTATGGCATCTCCAGCCTCTACAGATTTCCAGGCCTAAAGCATAGGGAACAAGAACCCAAACAGGCCAACAATTCTCCTGAGTCGAAGAGAGTGGGGTCAAAGTTCAGAGAGTGCAGACATCTTCACTTCTGGACCGAAAACCAGCAACGGGCATCAGGATCAGGGCTGTGTGCCTGTGTGCTAAGTCGCTTTGGTTGTGTCTGACTCTTTGCCACTCTCTGGACTCTCGAGTTGCTGAAAGCATATGGGAAAACTGTGGTTTTCATTCAATTCTAAAGCTGCTCTAAAACAATGAAATCTATGATACTAGGTGGGAAGTTGGATCCGCCTTACGGGATAAACTGTGATGCTAAGATTCAAGACACTATCTTAAGGAAAGAGATGATCATTTCAGTAGAGAAGAAAAAAACATCAAGAATCAGATATCAGTTATCTGTAATAAACCCACTTGAGATATCATATATAAAGGGTTAAAAAGGAAAGGATGGAAACAGATATGCTGCTGCTGTTGTTTAGACACTCAGTTGTGTCCAACTCTCTTGAGACCCCTATGGAATCATCCAGGCAAGACAGCTGGAGTGGGTTGCCATGCCCTCCTCCAGGGACTCTCCCCACCCAGGGATCAAAACCATGTCTCTGCATCTCCTACATCTCAGGAGATTCTTCACTGTTGAGACAACAGATATGCTATGGAAACATTAATTTAAAGAAAACATAGGAGAGTGTATGGTTAATTAACAGGCTTCCTGGTGGTTCAGATGGTAAAGAATGTGCCTGCCATGTGGGAGACCTGGGTTCAATTCCTGCTTTGGCAAGATGCCCTGGAGGAGGGCATGGCAACCCACTCCAGTGTTCTTTCCTGGAGAAGCCCCATGGACAGAGGAGCCTGGCAGGCTACAGGCTATGGGGTCACAAAGGGTCAGACACGACTGAGTGACTATGCATGGAACACAATCAAGTAACTTTTAGAACAAGGACCAGATACAGAGAGGGGTATTTATCCTAATGATAAAATGTGTAATTCATCAAGAATACATATGATTACTGAATCAGAATGTACTTAGCAAAGGAAGCTTAAAATTCTTAAAGACAACCCATAGGAATAAGCATAGAAACAGACAAATTAGCAATTACAATTGGAATTCCCTGGCCATCCAGTAGTTAAGATCCCTAGCTTTCAATGCAGGGGGCACAGTTTTGTCCCTGGTTGAGCAAGTAAGATCTCTTATATCATATAGAAAATTCAACCCAAGATAGATTAAAGGTTTACAAAAACCACCCAACTCCTAAAGGAAAGCATAGGAGAAAAATTGTTTGGCATGGGTCTCCACAAGGATGGTTTTGAGCTTGACACCAAAAGCACAAGCCACAAAAACAAAGCTAGACAGTAGGATCCATCAAACTGAAAACTTCTGCTCAGCAAAGGAAACAATGAACAAACTGAAAAGACGGTGTTCTTTTATCGCTCCAGGGATCTCTGAGGCTGGAGGAGATGGCAGCAGTGCTGCGGGCAAGAGAGTGGGGTGAGAGAGGATGGTCACATCCCAGGTCATGTCCGAGTCCCTGGGATGGCCGCCAGGTGTGGGTACTTGGCTTCACATAGGCAGGAATTCAAGAGCGAGTCACGGTGAAGTGAAAGAAGGTCAATCCAGGGAGGAAACACGCTACACAGAGAGCGTTGGCCATCCTGGAAGGCAAGCCCAGCTCCAGGGTATGGGGCAGTCAGTGTTTATAGGGGTGGGTCATTTCATAGGCTGATGAGGGGTAGGAGTATGCCAGCTATTTTCAGGAAAGGGTGGGGATTTCCAGGAACTGGGTCAGCACCCACTTTTTGACCTTTATGATCAGCCTTAGAACTGTCATGGTGCCTCTGGGTGTGTCACCTAGCTGCCGTGTTACAAAGGGATTTAAAAATATATATTTACTTCAGGTCTTAGTTGCAGTATGCAGGATGTTCATCTCAGCACGCTGCCTTACTTGCCCCACAGCATGTGGAGAAGGATATGGCAACCCACTCTACTATTCTTGCCTGGAAAATTCCATGGACGGAGCAGCCTGGTAGGCCAGGGTCCATGGGGTCACAAAGAGTCTGAAACGGCTGAGCGACCTCTTTTTCTTTCTTTTATGTGGAATCCTACTTCCCAGGCCAGGGACTGAACCCACATCCCCTGTGTTGCAAGGCAGATTCTTAACAAGAGGCCCACCAGGGAAGTCCCTCTCATTCTTTTAAAGGATGTGCCCCGCCCACTTCCGGTCTCATCTGCACCAGATAGCTGGCCTTTGACAGTGCCATGGGAGCTCTCGCCTTACAGGAGAATGCCCAGGTGAAGTTCTCAGGATCCTGTGCTGACTGCAGGCGGCAGGCAGGACCCCGGGAAGAGAGGGTGATTTTGCTCCAAGTTAGACCATTGCCACTTAGCATGCTGAGGCCTTGGACACTTTTTTGGTAGATTTGCAGTCAATTTTAATTGACTTGTTAAGTCAGTTTTGCCTGTGGCCTCACACATGGCTTTCTAGTCCTCAGGACCATCTTGTATAAAACTTGGGTCATACCTACCTGGCGGCTTTGTTTAGGGGAACTCAAAGAGATAACTTGAATACAAGTGGCCAGCTACTGAGCAAGGCTCATTGCAAAATGTAAGTGTGGGACAAGTTCAAAGAAAAAACTACTAAAAGTGTCAGTGGGGGAGCACAGCATTAGACCCAGTCCTAGACCCTTCTGAGGACAGGTCCTCGGGTGACCAGCAAAAGCCATGGCGCCCACCCCGTCCACAGGAGAAGGGAACTGGGAACAACAGCCTCTGCCCGTTAACACCCAGGGCTCTCTGCTGAGAACACCTGAGTTTGTGGAGTCGTAGATGTGAAAGGCTTTGCTCTTCAAAACCTTATCTGTAGGACTGGAACACCCCTTCTTGCCTGAGGAAGTGATGCACTCTCCCGGGAAGACACTGCCTCAATTTTTGACTCACAGGTTAAGGATTGGGGACACAGCATTTATGTTCCCTTTAAAGAGTGAAACCCTGAGTTACATCTCAGCCCATGATCCACCATGGCCTTGTTTGGTTTTGAACCTGTGAAAACTAATAATCCATTTAAACTTTACCTAAAAGTAATGCTTCCCTCTATCTTGTATTAACTCATCTCTGGTTTCTGGGGAGCCACCCCATGGTTTCTCGGGTGTCTGAACTCCTTGCTGAAGCAACAGGACCCCTCCATGATGGACAGAGATGCCCCTGGGCTTTATCTCCAGATTAACATCTCTGCAAAGCAGTTGTCTTTAGATCTTGCCTAGGAAAAATAAGCCACTGCAATTGGAGAATTCCTACAAGGGCCATGTCCCACTAGTGAGGAACTGTGGCAAGAAACTCTCTTGAAACTCACCATGGCACCCTGCAAGCCTTTTGGAAACTTCCTTCTGTGAAAACTCATGCCCGGTCTTAGACATAAAACTGCATCATCTTGCTTAAACTGCATCTTCCTTAAAAGAAAAAAAAATCTGCATCTTCCTTAAAAGAAAAAAAAAAAACTGTGCATCTTCCTTAAAAGAAAAAAAAATCTACTGTGCTGCAAACCATAGATCATTAAAACACACCAATTTTTATTTTGTTTATTTATTTAGGCTACACCAGGTCATCGTTGTGGCATGTGGGTTCTAGTTCCCTGACCTGCTATGCTTGGGAGTACAGTCTTACCCACTGGACCATCAAGGAAGTCCCAGAAAACAGCATTTTTAAAAATTACATTTAAAAAACACTTTGGAGTATAACTGACTAATACTGTTGTGATGGTTTCAGGTGGACAGCAAAGAGACACAGCCATGCGTATATATGTATCCATTCTCCCCCAAGCTCCCTTCCCATCCAAGCTGTCACATAACATTAAGCAGAGTTCCCTGAAAAACAGCATTTTCAATGAAGAGCCACTGCAGACAAGGATTTAGTCTCACTTCTTTCTCCAGTGTAGTATTAGAGCATGCATGTAAATTAACCCTGTAGCATAGAGTTTGACTGCAAGGTCCATAAATAAACAGATACATATATATATCTTATGTATCAGTTCAGTTCAGTTCAGTCACTCAGTCGTGTCTGACTCTTTGCCACCCCATGAATCACAGCAGGCCAGGCCTCCCTGTCCATCACCAACTCCCGGAGTTCACCCAAACTCACATCCATCAAGTTGGTGATGCCATCCAGCCAT
This sequence comes from Cervus elaphus, assembly GCF_910594005.1. NCBI lineage: Eukaryota > Metazoa > Chordata > Mammalia > Artiodactyla > Cervidae > Cervus > Cervus elaphus. Next base: position 15,216,889 of record NC_057846.1, on the reverse strand, counting down.
CTCATCCTCTGTCATCCCCTTCTCCTCCTGCCCAAATCCCTCCCAGCATCAGGGTCTTTTCCAAGGAGTCAACTCTTTGCATGAGGTGGTCAAAGTATTGGAGTGTCAGCTTCAACATCAGTCCTTCCAATGAACACACAGGACTGATCTCCTTTAGGATGGACTGGTTGGATCTATATAGATAATGATATATATATAAGCAGATGATGTCTAACTCTCTCAAATATCATGTAAAGCTAAAGCAGAAGGAATCATGATCAAGACAACTTATCTTCCATCAGAAAATTCCTATCCCTGGGTGCCAGCCAGGAACTCTGTCTGTTCGAGGCAGCCTCCATGGATTTGCTGAGCCTCAGAAGTGAGATGCTGAGCCACAGTGGGGAACCTGAACAGGACTGAAGCTCTGGGGGCTCCTTCAGGACGGGGTCCACCCGGGGTACCCACATTTCTAAAGGGCTTGGAGTTTTACTCAGAGCTGCATGGCAAGCTCCATCTGAGGTTTAGCATTTCTGAAACGCCAGGTCAGTGTCTCTCCGGCACTGAGATGGATGGATGTTAGTAAGTGAGGGATGTTACTTAGTGATGGAGGTCCCTCTTAACCCAGTGAAGGGATCCCCACTGCTGGGCCTTTGTGATACTAGGCTGGGAGATGCGTTCAGTGGCAGTATCATCCTCCCACTCTGTCTCTGATGAAAGGAAACGAAGCACCCATCTGCCCATCCCGTGTCCCACTGAGACTTTTTGAGACTGGCGTATGATGGTGTTGCAGTGAATCAAGAAAAGTTATTTTTCCCTTTCCTTTTTCCCTTTTGCATCTTTCTCCACTTTAACTGTTCCTAACCTAGAGTCTGCACTGATAACCAAGTTTCTTCTTCTCAGATGACTAACCGATAATGCAAACTACATCCAACACCTGTAACCCTCCATCTCTGCAGGAGTCACATGTGCATCTGTTATCCTTTAATTTAGTCTAGCCACATCCTGATACTTAACTCTATCGCATCATAAACCTCCCCTTGTAGTTTAATTTCCCTTCCTTTGCTCTGTGTTCCTCATGTTGATGCTTAACTTTACGGTACACTCTCTTGGAAGACACCCCCTAGTGGTTTGCTTTTCCCCTTCTGTATTTCAGGAAGAAAGTCACCAGGAAATCCCCAAAGGATAATGGACTCAACCACAAGGACCAACTGCCAGACCCAAAAGCAGCTACCTGATTCTGGCCTTGACTGTTTCCAAACAGCCCAAAAAGAGAGCATTCAAGACTCCTACACCTTTTGTGGTTTATCTCCAACCCCTGACTGCGAGCACCAATTGTATGATGCCCTCGATTCCCAACAGAGGGGAATCGGGCTCCTTGAGGCAAGAGCCTACTGTGTTCTCCCTTCTGCCAGCTTAAGGGTTAAAGCCATCTTTCCGTTTGCTCCAAAATCTATCTCCACAAGTTTTATTCAGCTCTGGTTGGCAGAGAAAACCAAGATGTTGGGGGCGACTGTTGCTGCCAACCCGTAACAGGCTAGCTGGCGGGGGGAGAGGGTTGGGACCCGTGGGTCTCTTCCCTCAGGGCCCCAGGGGCCAGAAAGAGGATGGCTGTCTCTGCAGATGCTGGGAGTCAGCAAGTCTTGCCCAGGGAGTGAAACTGCCTCTGAATGAGTTAGTCCCTATTTGGGCCTGAAACATCCTTTCAGGAAAACAGTGTATGTGTCAGTTGCTTAGTTGTGTCCAACTACGCAACCCCATATACTGCAGCACACCAGGCCCCATTGTCCATGGGACTCTCCAGGCAAGAACACTGGAGTTGGTTGCCATTTCCTCCCCAAAAGAACTAAACAAATACAGAAAGTGGAGTCACTCAGTCGTGTCCGACTCTCTGAGACCCCATGGACTGTAGCCCACCAGGCTTCTCCATCCTTGGAATTTTCCAGGCAAGAGGACTGGAGTGGGTTGCCATGTCCTTCTGCACAGGAAACCAGTGGGCAGATTCAAAGCCCTGCAGGGGTGAGGGTGGGGCTGGGGAGCGGGTAAGCCAAGGTTGAGCAACAAGTCTGTGCCCCTGCCAGGGGAGACAGACCCCTGGGCCTTGCCACACCCTTGCCCAACAGCTGAACTGACTTCCAGGGAGAAGCATCTGGTCAAAAGGGAGGCAGGAAAGTTTTTGTGGGGTTTTCAACAGCCTCATTAGCATAAGAGTGACTGACCCTGCTCTGTGCTATAAAGGACACTCCCAGGACACACAGATAGAGACTCAGTTAACCAGTTCATAAGAACCAAATCCACAGCCAGTGCGGAATTCCTCCCGGAACCTGGGACCTTTATAAAGCGGCAAGCGCAGCCTCTTCTCCAGCATCAGCCTCAGAGCTCCGGCCGCCAGCATGAGGCTCCATCACCTGCTCCTCGCGCTCCTCTTCCTGGTCCTGTCTGCTGGGTCAGGTGAGCTCCTGGGAGCCCCGGGGGAGCCGCGGGCTCTCTCTCCTGTTTCTACCTCCTTCTGTCCTGCTACCCTCATCTACACGGGGTCAGACTAAACCCACCGTGTGTGATGCTTCTGAGAAGCCAGTGCTGAGTCCTTAGTAGCGGGAGGGGTCTGGGAACCGCCCTGCAAAGTTCCTGGCTGTTTCTAAGCCACTCTAGCGACTCAAAGCTTCTGAGTCCATCTCCTCATTGGTGTCATGTGGAGGAAACAGAAGATGCCTCTGATGAGTGACTCTCTTTCTTTTTCATAAAAGCAAGAAATCTGATTTTGTCCCATGACAGAAGTGCAGAATGTCGCTTTATAAATCTTTCTACTTGAAGGGTGGTGGCTCTGGGCAACCAGAGAAGTCCAGAGGAGAGTCAGGCCGAGCCTGCGCTTCAGGAGTTGCCCTTGGGACATTCCGTGCTGAGTCTCCTCAGCAGGAAGGTCCTCCTGGACACGTCGCTGATGATCCGACCCTCGCTCCTCGGATGGGAGGCAGCACATCCAAAGCAGTGTGCAGGATCGGATGTCTAATTTTCATCTTATCCTTGATATTTCCAGAAATAAAATGAAAATATATAGGAAGAAAGGAAGGAGGGAGGGAGGGAGAGAGAGGATGGGGAGACTGAGACCTGACAACTGATTAGATGTCAAAATGAAGTTGAAAAGCCCTTGTCATCAGTGTTGTTTATGATTGTAACCCAACTCTTACACAGTGGCAGGGAGAGAGGCCAGGGTGTTAAGGATGATGGCCACTCAGTGCCCGGGGCCCGGGTTCAATCCCCGGGGGGGGGGGGGAAACTAGAGGGACCAGAGGTGCCTTGTGGTCAGGAGGAAAAAGGCATGTGAGGGAGATGGAAAGGCCGCTGCTCGGAAGGAAACCACAAAGGGATGAAGACAGCCTGTGAGGAAAGCGGGTAGGCCTCTGGTCAGGAGGAAACCAGTAAGGAAGGAGGAGAGCGTGTGAGGAAAGCGGAAAGGCTGCTGGTCACGAGGAAACCACAAAGGGATGAGGAGAGGGGCTGACTCGCCCCAGCGCTGAGAGCTGTGAGTCAGTAGAGACAACGATAGAAAACTTTTTTTTCCAAACCATTATCACTCTCAGTTGTAAGTTACTTTGAGATTAAGTTCTCTTCAGGCAGTTCTTACACTTTCAGCTGCATCTTTTCCTCCTATCTCAACTCCACTACTTGACTGACTCCATGAGTTGAAAATCTAGACGGTGAAAATAGACGCCCGCGGGCCGCTTTTGACTCCTGGCCAGAAGGTGGATGTAGCAGAGCTTCCTGGTTTGCCCTCGTGGTGGAGCCGACCCCGCACACAACTGTGCTCCTCACACCCCAGTCCCTCAGCCTCTGCTTCTGGAAACGTGAAGGTCCACCGGAGCCCGGGCAGGGTCAGCGTCTGTCTGGAAACTGGTCCCCGGTGTCCTGAACTCACATCCTGTTGTCACGAGGCCGTGTCCGCATCTCAACACAGAAAGCCCCAGGATCTCCCTCAGAGGGCACACAGCTGCCCTTCTCGAGATGCCGCTTTTCCTGCTGACACGTTTTTTCCCTCTTCCTTTTCTTTTTAGGATTTATGCAAAGAATAGGAAATTATTATATCTGCCATGAGAATAGAGGCATCTGTGTGACGAAGAGGTGCCCTGGAAGCATGAGACAGATTGGCACCTGTTTCGGGGTCCAAGTAAAATGCTGCAGAAAGAGATAAAAGAAGGCGGAGACGTGGCCAGGACCGATGCAGAGTCAGAAACTGTGCCCTTCAACAGAGCGTCTAAAATTTAAACCAGAATAAATTTTGTTTAAAATTAAAGAATTGCCCACTGGTCACTGAGGTGGTTGTGTGGTGTCTGATCCCAGGCTAATTCCCAAAACCCTGAGGAAGCTCTCTGAGCTCCTTACGGGAACCATCGGGGGATCGTGGTGGGTGCTCTGATCCCCCTGTTCCTTGGGGGCCTGACCTTCCCCAGACCCTCTGTCTGTTGTCTTTCCTGCTTCCCGGCCCAGGGCACCCTGGCCTGCCCCTCATCTCCCCTCAAACATACACCCCATGGGTCCAGAATCAGCAGAACACCAGTCTGGTAGGAAACCCCCGACCCCTGCTCAGGAGGAAACCCCCTCCTCTGTCCCCCTGTAGCCCTCACTTCCGTTTGGTTTATGCTTCTTCCGCCTTCCTTGTGCACACGTGGATACACTTCTGGTTCCCTTTTGGACATTAAGGTCTCTGTAGGAATGGCCTTGTCCTATTCCTGTATGTGCCGGGTATTGAGCCGAGACATTGCTTCACCAACTGTCATCAGTTGAATGACAGAGTTGACAGGGACAAAGCATGTCTCTCTGTGCGAGCATGATAGGATGCAACTAAATGCGATGGAAAAACAAGTCCTGTGGAAGCACAATTCAGTGAGGACAACACAGCACGGAACTCAGAGCCCGCCAGGGCAGGCTGAGCACGCGGACCTCAGCCTGCCTGCAGTTTCTTCAGAGGGTTTCCCAGTTAAACCAAGAGCCTGGCTGGTGCAGGCGGTATGTGTGAGCAGCTCTCTGGTCTTCACACTAACTCTTCCCTCAGTGCAAGCTGAGCTCACCAAGGGGATGGTGTTAGGAGACAGGGCCTTTGGGAGGTGATTTGGTCGTGAGGGTGAGACCCTCCTGGGTGGAATGAGGGCGTTTATGAAACAGACCCCAGAGAGATCGCTCACCCTTGTGCCCTCTGAGGACACAGGGAGAAGACCGCCGTCCACCAGCCACCTGCTCTGTCTTGATCCTGGAGCTCCCAGCCTCCAAGACTGAGGAGTAAAGGTCTGTTGTTAATCAGCCACCTATTACAATACCACATGTAAAATAGATAGCCAGCGGGAATTAGCTCTATGACTCAGGGAACTCTGACAGGGGCTCTGCGACCAGCTGGAAGGGTGGGATGGGGAAGGAGATGGGACGAAGTTTCGGGAGGGAGGGGACATGGGTGAACCCTTGGATGATACTTGTTGATGTATGACAGAAAACCTCGAAATTCTGTAAAGCAATCATCCTTCAATTAAAAAATACAGTGCAAAAAAAGAGCCACCTAGCCTTTTGTGTTTCTGTTTTAGTAGCCTGAAAGAGCAGACACATGACAAGTGAGAATTCCAGCACAGGTGGAATTAAGGTAGCTAATCATTGGGGCTTAAGATAAGGAAATGACCTGGATTATCAGGCTGTGCCCAATGCCATCTCCTTCCGAGGAGCCTTAGACGTGGAGGAGGGATGCAGCTCAGTGTCAGAGAGATAAGGGCTGAGAGACTAAAACAGCCCCGGCTCACACTGACATGGAGGGGGGCCATAAGCCAAGGAGGGCAGGCAGTTACTGAGCATGAAAAGGATGGAAGCTTCCAGAAGGAACAGCATCCTGCTGACACCGTGATTTGAAGCCAGCGAGACCCATTTGGGACTTTGGATCCTCAGAACCACAATAACAAGTATGTGTTGCTTTAAGCAACTTAGCTGGTGGCAATTTGCTAAGCTGCAACAGGAAATCAATACAGCAATCGCTTAAAATCATGCCTTGAGCCTAAAATTAGGAGTTCACAAGAGACAAACCTGTGTGTGTTTAATGGAGGAAAAAAACGGCTGTCAACGTTTTGCTCAGCTTTATATTTCTTTTTTCACAGAAATGGCCATGGTTCATCTGCCAAACTTTTTCATCTCCAAGTTTATATTTGGGACTCAGTCTTACACCTCATGTATCTTATATCCCTTTTATCCTTTATTTTTAAGTTTCTATCATGGAAAGTTTATCTGATATTGAGTGTGGTTAAGTAGTACTGTTTATGAAACTTTTATCATATTCTTTATTGGGATTTCAATTTTTAATTTTTGCTTAACTTTTAAAGTTATATTCTAAATATATCTGCTGATGTTTTATTGCCATAACATTTCTGAGTGTCTTGTTGCACTCTTGCGTGGGAGGAATGCTCTTCTCATTTCAGCACCAAGAAGAGGATGGCTTTTCTATGTGACTCATGAACCAAACAGGTTCCTGCTCTGGTCCATAGCCAACCTTTCCAACTGAGTCCCTGATCTCATTTCTCTTGCTTACTTGTGGGTGAGGCCCAAATCAGCTCCACCTCTTGCCTCCATCTACTCAATCTATGGCAAATGCAATGGCACCCTTGCCTGGGTACTCCAGTACTCTTGCCTGGAAAATCCCATGGATGGAGGAGCCTGGTAGGCTGCAGTCTGTGGGGTCCCTAGGAGTCAGACATGACTGACCACTTCACTTTCACTGTTCACTTTCATGCACAGGAGAAGGACATGGCAACCGACTCCAGTGTTCTTGCCTGGGGAATCCAGGGACGGGGGAGCCTGATTGGCCGCCGTCTATGGGTCACACAGAGTCAGACACGACTGAAGTGACTTACCAGCAGTAGCACTGCATCTATAAAAACTAACAGCAGGGATTGACCCGGCATCCAGTGGTTAAAGACTTCATGCTGCTACTGCAGGGGGCTGGATTCCATCCCTGGTTGTGGAACTAAGACTCCACATGCTAAGGAAGAGGCCATTAGTTCCAAAACAGACAGACAAAAACCACCCCGCAAAAGCCAGTGTTAAAAAAAAAACCTAAAAGAGGAAACAGTTCTTCATTGACATGACAGCAATCATGAGCTCGGTCTTCTTTGCACTTAGTTTTTCAGCAAAACTCTTCAGAAGGAGTATCTGCAGCCCCCACTTCCTCTCGTCACTCTCAGGGCGGTTGGTGCCATCAGCTCTGGCTGGTCCCAGCCCTCTCCCCCAGGATGACTCCTGCCAGTAGGGATCACAAAGCATCCTGTGTGACCTCACTCAGCACTTCCTCTTCCCTTTGTTGACCTGCCCCTCACTGTGTGGCAATGGACAGGGGCTCTCGGCTGTCTCTGCCTGAGTGGACGGGCCGCAGTCCACCCGAGAAGGGTGGAGAAGCCAACTGTAAGGTAAGTTGTCAGGAGAGAGAGAGAGACATCAGTGGCTGACGAAGGGGTGGGAATAGCTGCATAACATTTAGGGAGTCAGTGTAAAGGATCGCTCTCAGTAGAAGAGTACCAGAGAGAATTGTGACCCAATGCTTTTAGTTTATACTTTCTTTTCTATTATTATGAAAGTACTGTTGCTGGGGCCAAGGAAATAAAACCCTCACAGCTATTCTGTAGAATTAGACTTATTGAAACAGCTTACTGCAAACACTCATTCTATTTTTGGCTTGATGTCACTAAAATAAAATAGATCTCTACTTAGTGAAAGATTCAAATGCTGATCAAAAGATTAAAAGTGAAAACATTTTATTGCTAAGTTGCCTCAGGACAGAGAGAAACATGTCAGAACATACAGTTCATGTAAGATGGAGGAGAGGCGGGTGAGTGAAGGCTAGAGACCATGACGTATTATGAGAAGCTTTTCCCTGTTATGTTGGGAATGGGTGAGTGGGTGCATGTGCTCGGGAACACTTTGGGATAAAGCAACTTAATGGGCTCTCTCCAACCCTCAAAACCCTAAGGATTATGCCTGAGCCTTCCTTCCTTTTCTCCTTCCCTCCTTCTCTCCCTGATTCCCTCCATTCATCCATTTTTTCATTCACCCATAGGTTGACTTTTCCATGCTAGGACCTGTTCATACTAGGACCTCTTTACTGAGACACCAAAACTTTTAATGTCTTCTCCCAAATGTATTCCTCAAGCACTATTTACGGGATAAATGTTTTTAGCCCTGTTTTACAGCTGGATTTAGAAATAACGTAATTTCTTCAAAGTCGTGCAGGTTGTGTGTAGGGAGGACTTTAACTCAAGCCCAAGTGGGTTTGATTCCAAAGACCATGTTTTTATTAAATATTCAACAATCCCCAAAAACAAATTTACTTACTGAATTGCATAAACAACACATTTATAGATTTGTTTATATATTTATATATATAAATTTATATCTCTGTTTATATATAAACAACAAATACATTAGCTTGAGTGTGACCTCTGCATCACTTGGGACATACTTATCCTACCAGATTGTTTGTTGATCACCTGAAATCCAAGCTAAACTGGGGGTCCTGCATTTTCCCTGCAGCCCTCCTCAGGGGACAGCATGCTCCAGGCTGTGCTGCGGTGACAGCGCCTCCAGATCTGAGCATCTTAAAGGAGCCAAAGTTGATTCTTGCTCAAATGACGCCAACCTGTGAGGGCCCAGGTGCTCTGATCAGACCCCATCCCTGAGGAGCAGCCACCACTGTGGGTGCTGCTGGTCCTGTGTCCAAGGAAGGCGCTCTCAGGACTCTCATGCTGGCGATTAAGGGACCCAGCCCTGAAGGGAAACGTCAGACACCTTCCTGACTCACAAATTTGGTGGTTTTCAGACTGCAGTAAAGAATAAGCTATGTTTGACCTGAGATGCTGCACTCCATCACAGGCCAAGGACACAGGGCAGAGTCTCTGGAATGCAGCCCACTGTCCTTCCCTTCCCACACTACTAAAAGCCAATTCCATTTCGGGCATATCCTGGCAAGCTCAGGGTGTGAGCCAGCCCCAGTCTACACCTAGATTCTGAATACACCAGCCTTGGACTGGACTGATGGGGCTCAGGCTCGCCCAGGACTTTCGGAAGAAGCGAAAGCTTAGAAGACCACAGTGGGCACAGGTGAGCTCCCAGCTACATGCCCCAGGACTGCATCCAGGAGTGGGCAGGTCTTTCCCGTCTCAGACAGCCAGAACTGAGCCGCCCTACACGAGCACCCAGAGCTCAGAGGCATCAGAACAGGCCTGTGTTCACATCAGGCTCTGAGTCTCCCTGAGGTTTGTAATTAACTCCTTGGGGGAATGGGCGTGGTCTGCTTTGTAAGGGACCTTGGCATGAAGCTTAAGGAAATACGTCATATTGTCATCACTGTAATATTACAGGAATTGCAGCTGCTGAATGCTTCTCCCTATGGCTGCAGACCTGGAGCCTTTATAAAGTGAGCGAGCACACCGTCCTGTCCAGTCTCAGCTGGGAAGCCAGCCAGCCATGAGGGTCTACTACCTTCTCTTTGGGTTGCTCTTCTTGTTCTTGCTGTCTGTTCCAGGTAAGAAGTGCTGGGAAATGGGAGGGCTGAATGGATTGAGAATTTGTTAGTCAGAGTCAGCCCTCTCCATTCATTTGGGAATTTTAAATAAAGTAGATTTTTTGCTTGGGAACTAGACAGTACCAGTTTTTCTTTTTTTTTTTTTCTTGACAAAGATCATCTAGAACCTCAAAGTAGGGTGTCCATCCCTTCTGATTCACTCTTAAGAGACTAATCAGCTCACAAACCATCCCTCCATGGGAGGATTGTTATACCTGTTCATGAGACTGGAAGAAAGTGATGTAAATCTTTAATACCAACAGGAAAAATGAACTTAATCTGAGGACAGAGGCGCAGGTTCCCTTTGACTAGCTTAGTGGTTGGAGGTACAGTCTTTTGGTCTCTTAAGGACCTGGGGGACCATCGTGGCCCCTGCCTCCCAGGTGTCAGGTCACAAGGGGGCTACCACGATCACGCCACTTTCTCAGCTGAGCCGAACCCACAAAATCATTGTTAGTAGCTAGCCCCACCTTCTTCTTTATTCCACATGGTTAAAGAAAGAGGAAAAAGACATACAAGAACAGAAAATGGCAACAGATAACTTATTAGAGAGATTTCAAAAGCCTTGCACTTGCACCTCAGCCTTCCTAAAACCTTCCGTGTGCTCTGTTTCTTCACTGCAGGTAATGGTGGAATCGTAAGCGGGTTACAAAAGTATTATTGCAAAAAAGAAGTGGCCGGCGTGCTCTGATCGGCCGCCTTCCAAACGAGGAACAGATAGGTCGTTGTTCCCTGAGTGGCCAAACATGCTGCCGGAAGAAGAAATAAAAAATCCAGAAACACGAGGAGAAAGTTGCATAGTGTGAAAATGCCTCCTTGACGACTCCAGAAGTCAAATCAAATTAAAGACTTAACAAAAACTTAGAAGCTTGATTATTATCATGATTATTTTTTAACATTCTGTTTATTGTGCTGCCTGTTACCAAATAGGCAACTTAGAAAGTGTTAATGACTCCCCTTTAATTCAAATAAAGTATAATCCCTAGAGGAAGCCATATGAGGGTCTCAGCTGATGTTCCAAAGATTGTCAGATTTTATTCCTCTTTCACAACTTTCACCCCACAGTGACACTGGACCACTTGTTCTTTCTGAAACACTTCCTTTGCCTTCTGTCACCCATCTGAGCTTTGCACTCTGTCCATCTGTCATAGCATCCCCATCAAATCCATCTCTGAAACTTCAGGGCATCCCTGAGGGTCATCCCAAGTCCTTCTGAGCACTTTCCAGCTCAGAGACATGGGGACCCTGGCTCCTCCTTGACCTTGCCTTCAGCTTTCCTCTCACTCTTGCCTCTGTTCTGACTGACCTCAGGCCTGGATAAAATCTCTCCTCCAGCTATGTCTCCAAACCCATCTCTCAGGGGCACCTCAAATTCTACCTCCTTCTTAAAAACACACATTTGTTTCCCCAACAAATATGATCTTTCCTTTTAAAAGGGTTCTGATCTGAGTGTTCCATCTGTGAGACCTGCTTGATTTTTACATTCAGCACATTTGCATATTTCCAATCTCCATATGTGGTTGCAGGATTTTGAAGGGCACTTCATCACTTAATCACTCCTGGCCCAAGTGTTTTGGCACAAAAGCTGCTCAACAAGTGTTTATTGTGACCCCATGGACTGGGGCCCACCAGGCTCCTCTGTCCATAAGATTCTTCAGACAAAAATACTGGAGTGGGTTGCCATGTCCTCCTTTCTGTGAATTGAAGTACATTCCAAGTCCCTGTAACTATTCAGTGGTCTCTGGAGGTTGATACAGAATGATTCCAGCAAACATGGTGGCAGGCCCATCACCCCCAACAAGAGCCCCCAGTCAAGGAACTGAGTTCTCAGGAAGAAAGGGCAAACACTCAAAGACAAGAGCTTGGACCCCACAATTCAGCATTTAAAAAAAAAAAAAAAAGAGGACATGATGGGACTGTATGCTGCCCTTCTACAGTACACAACTAAGGAACCAGGCAAAACCTGGGAAACCACTGATTCAGACTCTGGCACAAGCAATGCAGGACCGTAATTGAGGAGAGTAGAAAACAGGTGCAGTGAGGGATTTCCCTGCCGGTCTGTCAGCTGGGATTCTGTGCTCCCAACATAGAGGGCCGGGGCCATCCGTTGTCAGGGAACTAGATCCCACTTTCTGCAACTGGATTCTGCCTGCCGTGATTAAGGTCCAGGGCACCCAAATTAATGAATTCACTAATTTAATTGTAAAAATGTCTGTGCTCAACCATTTTTAAAAAAGAAACGACAAAAACTGAAGTGAGACTTATGACATCTCCAGCCTCTACAGATTTCCAGGCCTAAAGCATAGGGAACAAGAACCCAAACAGGCCAACAATTCTTCTGAGTCGAAGAGAGTGGGGTCAAAGTTCAGAGAGTGCAGACATCTTCACTTCTGGACAGAAAACCAGCAACGGGCCTCAGGATCAGGGCTGTGTGCCTGTGTGCTAAGTCGCTTCAGTTCTGTCCGACTCTTTCCCTCTGTGCACTGTGGAGTTGCTGAAAGCATAGGGGAAAACCTGTGCTTTTCATTCGATTCTAAAACTGCTCTAAAAAAACAAAGTCTATGATACTAGGTGCAATTTTTGTTCCGCCTTATGGGATAAACTGTGATGCTAAGATTCTAGACACTATCTTAAGGAAAAAGATGATCATTTCAGTAAGAAAACAAAAAACAAAAAAAAACAAACAAGAATCAGATATCAATTATCTATAAAAAAAAAACCCACTTGAGATATCAAATATAAAGGCAAATGGATTAAAAATGAAAGGATGGAACCAGTATGCTGCTTCTGTTGTTTAGACGCTCAGTCATGTCCAACACTCTTGAGACCCCTATGGAATCATCCAGGCAAGACTGCTAGAGTGGGTTGCCATGCCCTCCTTCAGGGAATCTTCCCCACCCAGGGATCAAAACCATGTCTCTGCATCTCCTACATCTCAGGAGATTCTTCACTGTTGAGACAACAGATATGCTATGGAAACATTAATTTAAAGAAAACATAGTAGGCTGTATTGGTTAACTGACAGGCTTCCTGGTGGTTCAGATGGTAAAGAATGTGCCTGCCATGTGGGAGACATGGGTTCGATTCCTGGTTTGGGCAGATGCCCTGGAGGAGGGCATGGCAACCCACTCCAGTGTTCTTTCCTGGAGAATCCCCATGGACAGAGGAGCCTGGCAGGCTACAGTCTATGGGGTCACAAAGGGTCAGACACGACTGAGTGACTAAGCATGGGACACAATCATGTACTTCTAGGACAAGGACCAGATACAGAGAGGGGTATTTATCCTAATGATAAAATGTTTAATTCATCAAGAATACATATGATTACTGAATCAGAATGTACTTAGCAAAGGAAGTTTAAAATTCTCAAAGAAAACTTACAGGAATAAGCGGAGAAAGAGACAAACTAGCAATTAGAATTGGAATTTCCCTGGCAATCCAGTAGTTAAGATCCCTAGCTTTCAATGCAGGGGGCACAAGTTCTATCCCTGCTTGAGCAAGTAAGATTTCTTATATCATATAGAAAATTCAACCCAAGATAGATTAAAGGTTTACAAAAACCACACAACTCCTAGAAGAAAGCATAGGAGAAAAATTCTTTGGCATGGGTCTCCACAAGGATGGTTTTGAGCTAGACGCCAAAAGCACAAGCCACAAAAACAAAGCTAGACTGTAGGATCCATCAAACTGAAAACTTCTGCACAGCAAAGGAAACAATGAACAAACTGAAAAGACGGTGTTCTTCTAATGCTCCAGGGATCTCTGAGGCTGGAGGAGACCGCAGCAGCGCTGCGGGCAAGAGAGTGGGGTGAGAGAGGATGGTCACATCCCAGGTCATGTCCGAGTCCCTGGGATGGCCGCCAAGCGTGGGTACTTGGCTTCACATAGGCAGGAATTCAAGAGCGAGTCATGGTGAAGTGAAAGAATGTCAATCCAGGGAGGAAACACTCTATACAGAGTGTTGGCCATCCTGGAAGGCAAGCCCAGCTCCAGGGTATGGGGCTGTCAGTGTTTATAGGGGTGGGTCATTTCATAGGCTAATGAGATGGAGGAGTATGCCACCTATTTTGTGGAAAGGGTGGGGATTTCCAGGAACTGGGTCAGCACCCACTTTTGGACCTTTATGGTCAGCCCTGGAACTGTCATGGTGCCTCTGGGTGTGTCACCTAGCTGCCGTATTTCAAAGGGATTTAAAAATATATATTTACTTCAGGTCTCAGTTGTGGTATGCAGGATATTCACCTCAGCACACTGGCTTTGATGGCCCATGGCAAGTGAAGGAAATGGCGACCCACTCCAGTATTCTTGCCTGAAAAATTCCATGGGCAGGGGAGCCTGGTGGGCCAAGGTCCATGGGGTCGCAAACATTCGGACATGACTGAGGGACCTCACTTTCTTTCTTTCACGTGGAATCCTACTTCCCAGGCCAGGGACTGAACCCACATCCCCTGCGTTGCAAGGCAGATTCTTACAACTGGACCACCAGGAAGTCCCTGTCATTCTTTAAGAGGTTGTGCTCCACCCACTTCCTGTCTCTTTGCACCAGATAGCGGGCCTTTGACAGCACTGTGGGAGCTCTCGCCTTACAGGAGAATGTCCAGGTGAGGTTCTCAGGACGCTGTGCTGACTGCAGGCGGCAGCCAGGACCCTGTGAAGAGAGGCTGATTTTGCTCCAAGTTACATCACTGCCACTTAGCAGGCTGAGGCCTTGGACACACCTTTTTGTTGGATTTGCAGCCAATTTCAATTGACTTTTTAAGTCAGTTTTGCCTGTGGCCTTACACATGGCTTTCTAGTCCTCAGGACCATCTTGTATAAAACTTGGGTCATACCTACCTGGAGGCTTTGCTTAGAGGAACGCAAAGTGGTAACTTGACTACAAGTGGCCAGCTACTGAGCAAGGCTCATTGCAAAATATAAGTGTGGGACAAGTTCAAAGAAAAAACTCCTCAAAGTGTCAGTGGGGTAGCACAGCATTAGACTCAGCCCTAGTCCCCTTCTGAGGACAGGTGTGACCGGGGTGTGACGCGGGTGACCTTCAGAAGCCATGGCACCCACCCCATCCACAGGAGAAGGGAACTGGGAACAACAGCCTCTGCCCATTAATACGCAGGGCTCTGTGCTGGGAACACCTCTGTTTGTGGAGGTGTAGATGTGAAGGGCTTTGCTCTTCAAAACCTTATCTGTAGGACTGGGACACCCCTTCTTGCCTGAGGAAGTGATGCACTCTCCCGGAAAGACACTGCCTCAATTTCCTACTCACAGGTTAAAGGTTTGGAGACACAGCATTTATCTTCCCTTTAAAGAATGAGACCCTGAGTTACCTCTCAGCCCAGGCATGAAGCAACCATGATCCACATGGCCTTATTTGGCTTTTAAACTGTGAAAACTAATAATCCATTTAGACTTCACCTAAAATTAACTCTTTGCTCTCTCCTATATTAACTCATCTCTGGTTTCTGGTGAGCCACCCCATGGTTTCCTGGGTGTGTGACCTCCTTGCTAAACAACAGGACCCTTCCCTGATGGACAGAGATGCCCCTGGGCTTTATCTCCAGATTAACAGCTCTGCAAAGGAGTCGTCTTTAGATCTTGCCTAGGAAAAATAAGCAACTGCAATTGGAGAATTCCTACAAGGGCCATGTCCCACTAGTGAGGAACTGTGGCAAGAAACTCTCTTGAAACTCACCATGGCACCATGCAAGCCTATTGGAAACTTCCTTCTGTGAAAACTCATGCCCGGTCTTACACATAAAACTGCATCATCTTGCTTAAACTGCATCTTCCTTAGAAGAAAAAAAAATCTGCTGTGCTGCAAACCATAGATCATTAAAACACTCCAATTTTTATTTTGTTTACTTATTCAGGCTACATCAGATCGTTGTTCTGGCATGAGGGTTCTAGTTCCCTGACCTGCTATGCTTGGGAGTACAGTCTTACCCACTGGACCATCAAGGAAGTCCCGGGAAACAGCATTTTTTAAAGTTACATTTAAATAACACTTTGAATTGGAGTATAGCTGACTAATAATGTTGTGATGGTTTCAGGTGGAAAGCAAAGAGACACAGCCGTGCGTATACATGTATCCATTCTCCCCCAAGCTCCCTTCCCATCCAAGCTGTCACATAACATTAAGCAGAGTTCCCTGAAAAACAGCATTTCAAGAAGAGTAATCAAAAATCTTCCAGCAAACAAAAGCCAGGACCAGATGGCTCCACAGCTGAATTCTACCAAAAATTTAGAGAAGAGCTAACACCTATCTTACTCAAACTCTTCCAGGAAATTGCAGAAGAAGGTAAACTTCCAAACTCATTCTATGAGGCCACCATCACCCTAATTCCAAAACCAGACAAAGATGCCACAAAAAAAGAAAACTACAGGCCAATATCACTGATGAACATAGATGCAAAAATCCTTAACAAAATTCTAGCAAACAGAATCCAACAACATAGTAAAAAAATCATACACCATGACCAAGTGGGCTTTATCCCAGGAATGCAAGGATTCTTTAATATCCACAAATCAATCAATGTAATACACCACATTAGCAAATTGAAAGATAAAAACCATATGATTATCTCAGTACATGCAGCGAAAGCCTTTGACAAAATTCAACACTCATTTATGATTAAAACTCTCCAGAAAGCAGGAATAGAAGGAACATACCTCAACATAATAAAAGCTATATCTGACAAACCCACAGCAAGCATCACCCTCAATGGTGAAAAATTGAAAGCATTTCCCCTGAAATCAGGAACAAGACAAGGGTGCCCACTCTCACCACTACTATTCAACATAGTGTTGGAAGTTTTGGCCACAGCAATCAGAGCAGAAAAAGAAGTAAAAGGAATCCAGATAGGAAAAGAAGAAGTGAAACTCGCTGTTTGCAGATGACATGATCCTCTACATAGAAAACCCTAAAGACTCTACCAGAAAATTACTAGAGCTAATCAATGAATATAGTAAAGTTGCAGGATTTAAATTAACACACAGAAATCCCTTGCATTACTACATACTAACAATGAAATAACAGAAAGAGAAATTAAGGAAACAATACCATTCACCATTGCAAGAAAAAGAATAAAATACTTAGGAGTATATCTACCTCAAGAAACAAAAGACCTATACATAGAAAACTATAAAACACTGATGAAAGAAATCAAAGCGGACACAAACAGATGGAGAAACATACCGTGTTCATGGACTGAAAGAATCAATATTGTCAAAATGGCTATTCTACCCAAACCAATCTATAGATTTAATACAATCCCTATCAAGCTACCAACAGTATTTTTCACAGAATTAAAACAAATAATTTCACAATTTGTATGGAAATACAAAAAACCTTGAATAGCCAAAGTAATCTTGAGAAAGAAGAATGGAACTGGAGGAATCAACCTGCCTGACTTCAGACTCTACTACAAAGCCACAGTCATCAAGACAGTATGGTACTGGCACAAAGACAGAAATACAGATCAATGGAACAGAATAGAAAGCCCAGAGATAAATCCACGAACCTATGGACACCTTATCTTTGACAAAGGAGGCAAGGATATACAATGGAAAAAAGACAACTTCTTTAACAAGTGGTGCTGGGAAAACTGGTCAACCACTTGTGAAAGAATGAAACTAGAGCACTTTCTAACACCATACACAAAAATAAACTCAAAATGGATTAAAGATCTAAATGTAAGACCAGAAACTATAAAACTCCTAGAGGAGAACACAGGCAAAACATTCTCCGACATAAATCACAGCAAGATCCTCTATGACCCACCTCCCAGAATATTGGAAATAAAAGCAAAAATAAACAAATGGGACCTAATGAAACTTAAAAGCTTTTGCACAACAAAGGAAACTATAAGCAAGGTGAAAAGACAGCCCTCAGATTGGGAGAAAATAATAGCAAATGAAGAAACAGACAAAGGATTAATCTCAAAAATATACAAGCAACTCCTGCAGCTCAATTCCAGAAAAATAAATGACCCCATCAAAAAATGGGCCAAAGAACTAAACAGACATTTCTCCAAAGAAGACATACAGATGGCTAACAAACACATGAAAAGATGCTGAACATCACTCATTATCAGAGAAATGCAAATCAAAACCACAATGAGGTACCATTACACGCCAGTCAGGATGGCTGCTATCCAAAAGTCTACAAGCAATAAATGCTGGAGAGGGTGTGGAGAAAAGGGAACCCTCTTACACTGTTGGTGGGAATGCAAACTAGTACAGCCACTATGGAAAACAGTGTGGAGATTTCTTAAAAAACTGGAAATAGAACTGCCATATGAACCAGCAATCCCACTTCTGGGCATACACACTGAGGAAACCAGTCTGAAAGAGACACGTGCACCCCAATGTTCATCACAGAACTGTTTATAATAGTCAGGACATGGAAGCAACCTAGATGCCCATCAGCAGATGAATGGATAAGGAAGCTGTGGTACATATACACCATGGAATATTACTCAGGCATTGAAAAGAATTCATTTGAATCAGTCCTAATGAGATGGATGAAACTGGAGCCCATTATACAGAGTGAAGTAAGCCAGAAAGATAAAGAACATTACAGCATACTAACACATATATATGGAATTTAGAAAGATGGTAACGATAAACCTATATGCAAACCAGAAAAAGAGACACAGATGTACAGAACAGACTTTTGAACTCTGTGGGAGAAGGTGAGGGTGGGATATTTCAAAAGAACAGCATGTATACTATCTATGGTGAAACAGATCACCAGCCCAGGTGGGATGCATGAGACAAGTGCTCGGGCCTGGTGCACTGGGAAGACCCAAAGGGAGCAGGTAGAGAGGGAGGTAGGAGGGGGGATCGGGATGGGGAATACATGTAAATCCATGGCTGATTCATGTCAATGTATGACAAATACCACTAGAATATTGCAAAGCAATTAGCCTCCAACTAATAAAAATAAATGAAAGAAAAAAAAAATCGTGCAGGTTGTGTGTAGGGAGGACTTTAACTCAAACCCAAGTGGGTTTGATTCCGAAGACCATCTTTTATGAAATATTCAACAATCCCAGAAAACTAATTTACTTACTGAATTATATAAACAACAAATTTATATATTTGTTTATATATATATATTTATATATTTGTTTATATATAAATAAAAAATACTTTAGCTTAAGTGTGATCTGTGTATCACTTGGGATATACTTATCCTACCAGATCGTTTGTTGATCACCTGAAATCCAAGTTAAACTGGGTGTCCTACATTTTCCCTGCAGCCCTCCTCAGGAGACAGCATGCTCCAGGCTGTGCTGTGGTAACAGCGCCTCCAGATCTTAGCATCTTAAAAGAGACAAAGTTAATTCTTGCTCAAATGACGCCAACCCGTGAGGAACTAGGGGCTCTGAGCAGACCCCACCCCCGAGGAGCAGCCACCACTGTGGGCGCTGCTGGTCCTGTGTCCGAGGAAGGCGCTTGCAGGATTCTCATGCTGGTGATTAGTGGGCCCAGGCCTGAAGGGAAACGTCAGACAACTTCCTGACTCACGAATTTGGTGGTTTTTCAGACCGCAGTAAAGTATATGCTGTGTTTGACCTGAGATGTTGCACTCCATCACAGGCCAAGGACACAGGACAGAGTCTCTGGAATGCAGCCCACTTTCCCTTCCTTCCCACACTACTTAAAAGGTGATTCCATTCTGGGTGTATCCCTGCAGGCCCAGGGCATGACCCAGCACCAGTCTACACCTAGATTCTGAATACACCAGCCTTGGACTGGATTCATGGGGCTCAGATTCTCCCAGGACTTTAGGAAGAAGGCAAAAGCTTAGAAGACCACAGTGGGCACAGGTGAGCTCCCAGCTACATGCCCCAGGACTGCATCCAGAAGTGGGCAGGTCTTTCCTGTCTCAGACAGCCAGACATGAGCCAGCCTACATGAGCACCCAGACCTCAGAGGCAACAGAACAGGCCTGTGCTCACATCAGGCTCTGAGTTTCCCTGAGGTTTGTAATTAACTCCTGGGGGGAATGGGCATGGTCTGCTTTGTAAGGGACCTTGGCATGAAGCTTAAGGAAATGCATCATATTGTCATCCCTGTAATATTACAGGAATTGCAGCTGCTGAATGCTTCTCCCTGTGGCTGCGGACCTGGAGCCTTTATAAAGTGAGCGAGCACACCGTCCTGTCCAGTCTCAGCTGGGAAGCCAGCCAGCCATGAGGGTCTACTACCTTCTCTTTGAGTTCCTCTTCTTGTTCTTGCTGCCTGTTCCAGGTAAGATGTGCTGGGAAATGACAGGACTGAATGGATTGAGAATTTGTCAGTCAGAGTCAGCCCTCTCCATTCATTTGGGAATTTTAGATAAACTAGTTTTGTTGCTTGAGAACTGGACATTACAGTTTTTCTCCTTTATTTTACTTGAAAAAGACCATCAAGAAGCTCAAAGTAGGGTCTCCATCCCTTCTGATTCACTCTTAAGAGGCTAATCAGCTCACAGACCATCCCTCCATGGGAGGATTGTTATACCTGTTCATGAGACAGGAAGAAAGTGATGTAAATCTTTATTTATTTATTTTATGTGTAAATCTTTTAATACCAACAGGAAATCGAACTTAATCTGAGGACAGAAGCACAGGTTCCCTTTTATTAGCTTAGCGGTTGGAGGTACAGTCTTTCGGTCTCTTAAGGACTCGGGGACCATCGTGACCCCTGCCTCCCAGGTGTCAGTTCACAAGGGGGCTGCCACGGTCACGCCACTTTCTCAGCTGAGCCGAACCCACAGACTCATGGTGGGTAGCTAGCCCCACCTTCTTCTTTGCTCCAGATGGTATAGAGAAAGGAAAAAGACATAAAAGAACAAAAAATGGCGATGCGCTTAGTTTCTTCAACCGCAGGCAATAGTGGAATCATAAGCGGGTTTCAAAAGTATTATTGCAAAAGAAGAAGCGGCCGGTGTGCTCTGACTGGCTACCTTCCAAAGGAGGAACAGATAGGCCGCTGTGCCCTGAGTGGCCAAAAATGCTGCCAGAAAAAGAAATGAAATATCCAGCATCACGAGGAGAACGTTGCATAGTGTGAAAATGCCTCCTTATAGGCTCCAGAAGCCAAATCAAATTAAAGACTTTAAACAAAAAATTAGAAGCTTGATTATTATCGTGATTATTTTTTAACATTCTCTTTATGGTGCTAATTGTTACCAAACAGGCAACTTAGAAAGTGTTAATGACTCACCTTTAATTCAAATAAAGTATAATCCCTAGAGGAAGCCACAAGAGGCTCTCAGATGATGTTCCAAAGATTTTCAGATTTTATTCCTCTTTCACAACTTTCACCCCACAATGACACTGGACCACTTGTTCTTTCTGAAACACTTCCTTTGCCTTCTGTCACCCATCTGAGCTTCGCAGTCTGTCCATCTGTCATAGCATCTCCCCAGCAAATCCATCTCTGAAACTTCAGGGCATCCCTGAGGGTCTTCCCAAGTCCTTCTGAGCACTTTCCAGCTCAGAGACACGGGGACCCTGGCTCCTCCTCAACCTTGCCCTTAGCTTTCCTCTCGCTCTTGCTTCTGTTCCGACTGAACTCAGGCCTGGATAAAATCTCTCCTCCAGCTATGTCTCCAAACCCGTCTCTCAGGGGCACCTCAAATTCTACCTCCTTCTAGAAAACATATTTGTTTCCCCAACAAATATGATCTTTCCTTTTAAAAGGGATCTGATCTGAGTGGTCCATCTATGACTCCTGCTTGATTTTTACATTCACTACATTTGCATATTTCCAATCTCCATATTTGGTTGCGGGTTTTGAAGGACGCTTCATCATTTCAACACTCCTAGCCCAATGTTTTTGCACAAAAGCTGCTCAACAAGTGTTTATTGTGACCCCATGGACTGGGGCCCACCAGGCTCCACTGTTCATAAGACTCTTCAGGCAAAAATACTGAAGTGGGTTGCCATGTCCTCCTTTATGTGAACTGAAGTACATTCCGAGGCACTGTAACTATTTAATGGTCTCTGGAGGTTGATACAGCATGATTCCAGCAAATGTGGTGGCAGGTCCATCACCCGCAACTAGAGCCCCCAGTCACGGAACTGAGTTCTCAGGAAGAAAGGGCAAACACTCAAAGACAACAGCTTGGACCCCACAATTCAGCATTAAAAGAAAAAGAAAAAGGACATGATGGGACTGTATGCTGCCCTTCTACAGTACACAACTAAGGAACCAGGCAAAACCTGTGAAACTGCTGATTCAGACTCTGGTACAAGCAATGCAGGACCGTAATGAGGAGAGCAGAAAACAGGTAGGTGAGGGACTTCCCCTGAGGTCTGGGGCTGGGATTCTGTGCTCCCAGCTCAGGGCTCCTGGGTCCACCCCTGGTCACGGAACTAGATCCCACATGCTTCAGCTAGATTCTGTCCAAGGTCCAAGGCAGTCAAATGAATGAATTAGCTAATTAAATGCTTAAAATATCTGTGCTCAACCATTTAAGAGAAAAGAAAAAAAAAAAAACTGAAGTGAGACTTATGACATCTCCAGCCTCTACAGATTTCCAGGCCTAAATATAGGGAACAAGAACCCAAACAGGCCAACAATTCTTCTGAGTCGAAGAGAGTGGGGTCAAAGTTCAGAGAGTGCAGACATCTTCACTTCTGGACAGAAAACTGGCAACAGGCCTCAGGATCAGCACTGTGTGCCTGTGTGCTAAGTCGCTCCAGTTGTGTCCGACTATTTGCCCTCTGTGGACTGTGGAGTTGCTGAAAGCATAGGGGAAAACTGTACTTTTCATTCAATTCCAAAACTGCTCTAAAAAAATGAAGTCTATGATACTAGATGGAATTTTGGTTCAGCCTTATGGGATAAACTGTGATGCTAAGATTCTAGACACTATCTTAAGGAAACAAATGATCATTTCAGTAAAAGCAACAACAACAACAATAAAAAAGAATAATATCAATTATCTATTAAAAAAAACCTCACTTAAGATATCAAATATAAAGGCAAATGGATTTAAAGTGAAAGGATGGAAACAGATATGCTGCTGCTGTTGTTTAGATGTTCAATCCTGTCCAACATTCTTGAGACCCCTATGGAATCATCCAGGCAAGGTTACTGCACTGTGTTGTCATGCCCTCCTTCAGGGAATCTCCCCCACCCAGGGATCAAAACCATGTTTCCGCATCTCCTGCATCTCAGGCAGATTCTTCACTGTTGAGACAACAGATATGCTGTGGAAACATTAATTTAAAGTAAACAGAGGAGGCTGTATTGGTTAATTGACTGGCTTCCTGGTGGCTCGATGGTAAAGAATCTGCCTGCCCTGTGGGAGACCTGGGTGGGATTCCTGGTTTGGGAAGATGCCCTGGAGGAGGGCATGGCAACCCACTCCATTGTTCTTGCCTGGAGAATCCCCATGGACAGAGGAGCCTGGCAGGCTACAGTCTATGGGGTCACAAAGGGTGAGACACAACTGAGTGACTAAGCATGGGACACAATTAAGTAACTTCTAGGACAAGGACCAGATATAGAGAGGGGTACTTATCCTAATGAGAAAATGTTTAATTCATCAAGAATAATGAGATGGAAGAATAATGAAATTGGAGCCCATTATACAGAGTGAAGTAAGCCAGAAAGATAAAGAACATTACAGCATGCTAACACATATATATGGAATTTCGAAAGATGGTAACGATAACCCTATATGCAAAACAGATAAAGAGACACAGAAGTACAGAACAGACTTTTGAACTCTGTGGGAGAAGGTGAGGGTGGGATGTTTTGAAAGAATAGCATGTATATTATCTATAGTGAAACAGATCACCAGCCCAGGCTGGATGCATGAGACAAGTGCTCGGGCCTGGTGCACTGGGAAGACCCAGAGGAATCGGGTAGAGAGGGAGGTGGGAGGGGGATCGGGATGGGGAATACGTGTAAATCTATGGCTGACTCATGTCAATGTATGACAAAACCCACTGCAAAGTTGTGAAGTAATTAGCCTCCAACTAATAAAAATAAATGAAAAAAAAAATACATCTGAGTAGTGAATCAGAATGTACTTAGCAAAGAAAGTTTAAAATTCTTAAAGAAAACTTATAGGAATAAGCAGAGAAACAGACAAATTAGCAAAAGTGTCAGTGGGGGAGCACAGCATTAGACTCAGCCCTAGTCCACTTCTGAGGACAGGTGTGACCCAGGTGACCATCAGAAGCCATGGCACCCACCCCATCTACAGGAGAAGGGAACTGGGAACAACAGCCTCTGCCCATTAACACCCAGGGCTCCATGCTGACAACACCTGAGTTTGTGGAGTCATAGAGGTGAAGGGATTTGCTCTTCAAAACCTTATCTGTAGGACTGGGACACCCCTTCTTGCCTGAGGAAGTGATGCACTCTCCCAGAAAGACACTGCCTCAATTTCCTACTCACAGGTTAAAGGTTTGGGGACACAGCATTTATCTTCCCTTTAAAGAATGAGACCCTGAGTTGCCTCTCAGCCCAGGCATGAAGCAACCATGATCCACATGGCCTTGTTTGGTTTTTAAACTGTGAAAACTAATAATCCATTTAGACTTTACCTACAATGAACCCTTCCCTCCATCTTATATTAAACTCATCTCTGGTTTCTGGTGAGCCACCCTATGGTTTCTTGGGTGTGTGACCTCCTTGCTGAAGCAACAGGACCCTTCCCTGATGGACAGAGATGCCCCTGGGCTTTAGCTCCAGATTAACATCTCTGCAAAGCAGTCATCTTTAGATCTTGCCTAGAAAAAATAAGCCACTGCAATTGGAGAATTCCTACAAGGGCCATGTCCCACTAGTGAGGAACTGTGGCAAGAAACTCTCTTGAAATTCACCATGGCAACCTGCAAGCCTATTGGAAACTTCCTTCTGTGAAAACTCATGCCCGGTCTTACACATGAAACTGCATCATCTTGCTTAAACTGCATCTTCCTTAAAAGAAAAAAAAAAAACTCTGCATCTTCCTTAAAACAAAAAAAAATCAGCTGTGCTGTAACCATAGATCATTAAAACACACCAATTTTTATTTTGTTTATTTATTTAGGCTACACCAGGTCGTCATTGTGGCATGTGGGTTCTAGTTCCCTGACCTGCTAAGCTTGGGAGTACAGTCTTACCCACTGGACCATCAAGGAAGTCCTGGAAAAGAGCATTTTTAAAAACTACATTTAAAAAACACTTTGAATTGGAGTATAGCTGACTAATAATGTTGTGATGGTTTCAGATGGACAGCAAAGAGACACAGCCATGCGTACACATGTATCCATTCTCCCCCAAACTCCCTTCCCATCCAAGCTGTCACATAACATTAAGCAGAATTCCCTGAAAAACAGCATTTTCAATGAAGAGCCACTGCAGACAACGAATTAGTCTCACTTTTTTCTCCAGTGTAGTGTTAGAGGATGTATGTAAATTAACCCTGTAGCATAGATTTTGACTGCAAGGTCCATAAATAAACAGATACATATATATACCTTATGTATCAGTTCAGCTCAGAGTCCTGTCTGAATCTTTGCAACCCCATGAAATCACACCATGCCAGGTCTCCCTGTCCATCACCAACTCCCAGAGTTCACCCAAACTCATGTCATCAATTTGGTAATGCCATCCAGCCATCTCATTCTCTGTCATCCCCTTCTCCTCCTGCCCCCAATCCCTCCCAGCATCAGGGTCTTTTCCAGTGAGTCAACTCTTTGCATGAGGTGGTCAAAGTATTGGAGTTTCAGCTTCAACATCAGTCCTTCCAATGAGCACACAGGACTGATCTCCTTTAGGATGGACTGGTTGGATCTGTATAAATAATGATATATATATAAGTAGATGATGTCTACCTCTCTCAAATATCATGTAGAGCTAAAGCAGAGGGAATCATGATCAAGACAACTTATTTTCCATCAGAAAATTCCTATGCCTGGGTGCCAGCCAGGGACTCTGTCTGTTGGAGGCAGCCTCCATGGCTTTGCCGAGCCTCAGATGTGAGATGCTGAGCCACAGCAGGGGACCTGAACAGGACTGAAGCTCTAGAGGCTCCTTCAGGACCGCGTCCACCCGGGGTACCCACATTTCTATGGGGCTTGGAGTTCTACTCAGAGCTGCATGGCAAGCTCCATCCTGAATTTTAGCATTTCTGAAAAGCCAGGTCAGTGTCTCTCCAGCACTGAGATGGATGGATGTTGCTAAGTGAGGGATGTTTCTTAGTGATGGAGGTCCCTCTTAACCCAGTGAAGGGATCCCCACTACTGGGCCTTTGATATACTAGGCTGGGGAGATGCATTCAGTGGCAGTATCTTCCTCCCACTCTGTCTCTGATGAAAGGAAAGGAAGCACCCATCTGCCCATCACGTGTCCCACTGAGATTTTATGAGACTGGCATGTGATTGTCTTGCAGTGAATTAAGAAAAGTTTTTTTTCCCTCTTTCTTTTTTCCCTTTTGCATCTTTCTCCACTTTAACTGTTCCTAACCTACAGTCTGCACTGATAACCAGGTTTCTTCTTATCAGAAGACTAACCGATTATGCAAACTACATCCAGCACCTGTTGCCCTCCATTTCTGCAGGAGTCACATCTGCATCTGTTATCCTTTAATTTAGTCTAGCCACATCCTGATACTTAACTCTATCGCATCATAAACCTCCCCTCGTAGTTTAATTTCCCTTCCTTTGCTCTGTGTTACCTCATGTTGATGCTAACCTTTACGGTACACCCTCTTTGGAAGCCACCCCCTAGTAGTTTGCTTTCCCCCTTCTGTATTACAGGAAGAAAGTTGCCAGGAAATCCCCAAAGGACAATGGACCCAACCACCAGGACCAACTGCCAGACCCAAAAACCAGCTACCTGATTCTGGCCTTGATTGTTTCCAAACAGCCCAAAAAGAGATCATTCAGGACCCCTAAACTTTTTGTGGTATATCTCCAACCCCTGACTGAGAGCACCAATTGTATCATGCCCTCGATTCCCAACGGAGGGGAGACAGGCTCCATGAGGCATGTGTTCTCCCGTCTGCCAGCTTAAGGGTTAAAACTATCTTTCCCTTTGCTCCAAACTCTGTCTCCACAAGTTTTATTCAGCTCCGGTGGGCAGAGAAAACCAAGACTCTGGCGGCGACTGTTGCTGTCAACCCGTAACAGGCTAGCTGGAGTGGGGAGAGGGTTGGGACCACTGGGTCTCTTCCCTCAGGGCCCCAGGGGCCAGAAAGAGGATGGCTGTCTCTGCGGATGCTGGGAGTCAGCAAGTCTTGCCCAGGGAGTGAAATTGCCTCTGGACGAGTCAGTCCCTATTTGGGCTTGAAAGAGCCTTTCAGGAAAACAGTGTATGTGTGAGTTGCTTAGTTGTGTCCGCCTCTCTGCAACCCCACAGACTGCAGCACACCAGGCCCCTATATTCATGGGACACTCCAGGCAAAAACACTGGAGTTGGTTGCCATTTCCTTCCCAAAAGAACTAGAGAAATAAAGAAAGTGGATTCACTCAGTCCTGTCCAACTCTCTGCGACCCCATGGACTGTAGCCCACCAGGCTTCTCCATCCTTGGAATTTTCCAGGCAAGAGGACTGGAGTGGGTTGCCATGTCCTTCTGAACAGGAAACCAGTGGGCAGATTCAAAGCCCTGCAGGGATGAGGGTGGGGCTGGGGAGCGGGTAAGCCAAGGTTGAGCAAGAAGTCTGTGCCCCTGCCAGGGGAGACAGGCCCCTGGGCCTTGCCACACCCTTGCCCAACAGCTGAACTGACTTCCAGGTAGAAGCATCTGGTCAAAAGGGCAGCAGGAAAGCTTTTTGTGGGGTTTTCAACAGCCTCATTAGCATAAGAGAGACTGACCCTGCTCTGTGCTATAAAGGCCACTCCCAGGACACACAGATAGAGACTCAGTTAACCAGTTCATAAGAACCAAATCCACAATTAGCGCGGAATTCCACCTGGAACCTGGGACCTTTATAAAGCGGCAAGCACAGCCTCTTCTCCAGCGTCAGCTGCAGAGCTGCGGCCGCCAGCATGAGGCTCCATCACCTGCTCCTCGCGCTCCTCTTCCTGGTCCTGTCTGCTGGGTCAGGTGAGCTCCTGGGAGCCCCGGGGGAGCCGCGGGCTCTCTCTCCTGTTTCTACCTCCTTCTGTCCTGCTACCCTCATCTACACGTGGTCAGACTAAACCCACCGTGTGTGATGCTTCTGAGAAGACAGCGCTGAGTCCTTAGTACTGGGAGGGGTCTGGGAACCGCCCTGCAAAGTTCCTGGCTGTTTCTAAGCCACTCTAGCGACTCAAAGCTTCTGAGCCCGTCTCCTCATTGGTGTCATGAGGAGGAAACAGAAGATGCCTCTGATGAGTGACTCTCTTTTTTTCTTTTTCATAAAAACAAGAAATCTGATTTTGTCCCATGACAGAAGTGCACAATGTCACTTTATAAATCTTTCTACTTGAAGGGTGGTGGCTCTGGGCAACCAGAGAAGTCCAGAGGAGAGTCAGGCCGAGCCTGGGCTTTGGGAGCTGCCCCTGGGACAATCGGTGCTCACTCTCCTCAGCAGGAAGGTCCTCCTGGACACGTCGCTGATGATCCGACCCTCGCTCCTCAGCTGGGAGGCGCCACATCCAAAGCACTGTGCAGGATCGGATGTCTAATTTTCATCTTATCCTTGATATTTCCAGAAATAGGATGAAAATCTATAGGAAGAAAGGAAGGAGGGAAGGAGGGAGAGAGCGGATGCAGAGACTGAGACCTGACAACTGATTAGATGTCAGAATGAAGTTGAAAAGCCCTTTTCATCAGTGTTGTTTATGACTGTAACCCAACTCTTACACAGAGGCAGGGAGAGAGGCCAGGGGAGTAAGGATGACGACCGCTCAGTGCCCGGGGCCCGGGTTCAATCCCTGGGGGGGGAGGTAGAGGGACCAGAGGTGTCTTGTGGTCAGGAGGAAAAAGGCGTGTGAGGTAGATGGAAAGGCCGCTGGTCGGAAGGAAACCTCAAAGGGAGGAGGAGAGCGTGTGAGGGAAGCGGGAAAGCTGCTGGTCAGGAAGAAACCACAAAGGGGGGAGAAAGGCTGTGAGCGAAGTGGGAAGGCCGCTGGTCAGGAGGAAACCAGTAAGGGAGGAGGAGAGCCTGTGAGGAAAGCAGGACAGCCGCTGGTCACGAGGAAACCACAGAGGGATGAGGAGAGGGGCTGATTCGCCCCAGTTCTGAGAGTTCTGAGTCAGTAGAGACAATGATACAAAACTTTTTTTCCCAAACCATTATCACTCTCAGTTGTAAGTTACTTTGAGAGTAAGTTCTCTTTAAACAGTTCTTACACTTTCAGCTGCATCTTTTCCTCCTATCTCA
This sequence comes from Cervus elaphus, assembly GCF_910594005.1. Taxonomy (NCBI): domain Eukaryota; kingdom Metazoa; phylum Chordata; class Mammalia; order Artiodactyla; family Cervidae; genus Cervus; species Cervus elaphus. The sequence continues at coordinate 15,188,031 of NC_057846.1, read as the reverse complement.
GCTCCATTACTTGACTGACTCCATGAGTTGGAAAACTAGACGGTGAAAATAGACGCCCGCGGGTCGCTTCTGACTCCTGGCCAGAAGGTGGATGTAGCAGAGTTTACGGGTCTTTGCCCTCGAGGTGGAGCTGACCCCGCACACAGCCGTGCTCCTCACACCCCAGTCCCTCAGCCTCTACTTCTGGAAACGTGAGGGTCCACCGGAGCCCGGGCAGGGTCAGCGTCTGCCTGGAAACTGGTGCACGGTGTCCTGGACTCACATCCTGTTGTCACGAGGCCGTGTCCACATATCAGCACAGAAAGCCCCAGGGCCTTGCTCAGAGGGCACACAGCTGCCCTTCTCGAGATGCCGCTTTTCCTGCTGACACGTTCTTTGCCTCTTCTTTCTCTTTTTAGGATTTACTCAAGGGATAAGAAATTCTGTAAGCTGCCGTTGGAATTTAGGCATCTGTCTGCCGAACGGGTGCCCTGGACACATGAGACAGATTGGCATCTGTTTATGGCCACGAGTAAAATGCTGCAGAAGGAGATAAAAGAAGGCAAAGACGTGGCCAGGACCGATGCAGAATCAGAAACTGCACCCTTTGACAGAGCACCTAAATTTAAACCAGAATAAATTTTGTTCAAAATTAAAGAATTGCCCACTGGTCACTGAGGTTGTTGTGTGATATCTGATCCCAGGAGAATTCCCAAATCCCTGAGGATGCTCTCTGAGCTCCTTACGGGAACCAGGGGGGATCGTGGTGGGTTCTCTGATCCCCCTGTTTCTTGGGGGCCTGACCTTCCCCAGCCCCTCTGTCTGCTGTCCTTCCTGATTCCTGGCTCAGGGCACCCTGGCCTGCCCCTCGTCTCCCCTCAAACATGCACCCCCAGGGTCCAGAATCACCAGAACACCAGTCTGGTAGGAAATCCCGACCCCTGCTCAGGAGGAAACCCCCTCCTCTGTCCCCCTGCAGCCCTCACTTCCATTTAGTTTATGCTTCTTACCCCTGCTTGTGCACACGTGGATACACTTCCGGTTCCCATTTGGGCTCTAAGGTCTCTATAGGCATGGACTTGCCCTATTCCTTTGTGTGCCGGGCATTGAGCCGAGACATTGCTTCACAAATTGTCATCAATTGAATGACACAGTTGACATGGACAAAGCATGTCTCTCTGTGTGGACATGATAGGATGCAACTAAATGTGATCGAAAAACAAGTCCTGTGGAAGCACAATTCAGTGAAGACAACACAGCACGGAACTCAGAGCCCGCCAGGGCAGGGTGAGCACGCAGACCTCAGCCTGCCTGCAGTTTCTTCAGAGGGTTTGCCAGTTAAATCAAGAGCCTTGCTGGTGCAGGTGCTATGTGTGAGCAGCTCTCTGGTCTTCACACTAACTCTTCCCTCAGTGCAAGCTGAGCTCACCAAGGGGATGGTGTTAGGAGACAGGGCGTTTGGGAGGCGATTTGGTCATGAGGGTGGGACCCTCAAGGGTGGAATGAGGGCCTTTATGAAAGAGGTCCCAGAGAGATTGCTCACCCTTGTGCCCTCTGAGGACACAGGGAGAAGACCTCTGTCCACCAGCCACCTGCTCTGTCTTGATCCTGGAGCTCCCAGCCTCCAAATCTGAGAAGTAGAGGTCTGTTGTTAATAAGCCACCTATTACAATACCACATGTAAAACAGATAGACAGCTGGAATTAGCTTTTGACTCAGGGAACTCAGACAGGGCTCTGCGACCGGTTAGAAGGGTGGGATGGGTAAGGAGATGGGATAAAGTTTTGGGAGGGAGGGGACATGGGTGAACATGTGGATGATTCTTGTTGATGTATGACAGAAAACCTCAAAATTCTGTAAAGCAATCATCCTTCAATTAAAAAATATAGTGCAAAAAAAGAGCCACCTAGCTTTTGGTGTTTCTGTTTTAATAGCCTGAAAGGGCAGACCCATGACAAGTGAGAATTCCAGCACAGGTGGAATTATGGTACCTAGTCATTGGCCCTCAAGATAGGGAAATGACCTGGATTAACTGACTGTGCCCAATGCCATCTCCTTACAAGGAGCCTTTGATGTGGAGGAGGGATGCAGCTCAGTGTCAGAGATGTGGGCTGAGAGACTAAACCAGCCCCGGCTCATACTGACGTGGAGGGGGGACCATAAGCCAAGGAGGGCAGGCAGCTTCTAAGCATGAAAAGGATGGAAGCCTCCAGAAGGAACAGCATTCTGCTGACACCGTGATTTGAAGCCAGCGAGACCCATTTGGGACTTTGGATCCTCAGAACCACAATAACAAGTGTGTGTTCCTTTAAGCCACTTAGCTGGTGGCAATTTGCGAAGCTGCAATGGGAAATCAATACAGCAATTGCTTAAAATCATGCCTTGAGCCTAAAATGAGGAGCTCAGAAGAGACAAACCTGTGTGTGTTTAATGGAGGAAAAAAATGATAACAGCTGTAGACATTTGCTCAGCTTTATATTTCTTTTTTCACAGAAATGCCCATGGTGCATCTGCCAACTCCTTTTCATCTCAAAGGTTGTATTTGGGACTCAGTGTTACACCTTATAATCTTATATCCCTTTTATCCTTTATTTTTAAAATTTTATCATGGACAGTTTATCTAATATTGAGTATGTTTGGTAGTACTGTTTATTAAACTTTTATCATATTCTTTATTGGGATTTCAATTTTTAATTTTTGCTTAACTTTTAAAGTTTTATTCTAAATACATCTGCTGATGTTTTATTGCCATAACATTTCTGGGTGTCTTATTGCACTCTTGCGTGGGAGGAATGCTCTTCTCATTTCAGCACCAAGAAGAGGATGGCTTTTCCATGTGACTCATGAACCAAACAGGTTCGTTCTCTGGTCCAAAGCCATCCTTTCCACCTGAGTCCTGGATCTCATTTCTCTTGCTTACTTGTGGGTGAGGCCCAAATGAGCTCCACCTCTTGCCTCCATCTACTCAATCTATGGCAAATGCAATGGCACCCCAGTCCAGTACTCTTGCCTGGAAAATCCCATGGATGGAAGAGCCTGGTAGGCTGCAGTCTGTGTGGTCGCTGGGAGTCGGACACAGCTGAGTGACTTCACCTTCACTTTTCACTTTCATGCAGAGGAGAAGGAAATGGCAATCCACTCCAGTTTTCTTGCCTGGGGAATCCCAGGGACGGGGGAGCCTGGTGGGCTGCCGTCTATGGGTTGCACAGAGTCAGACACGACTGAAGTGACTTAGCAGCAGTAGCACTGCATCTATAGAAACTAACAGCAGGGATTGACCCGGCGTCCAGTGGTTAGAGACTTCATGCTGCCAATGCAGGGGGCTGGAATCCATCCCTCGTTGTGGAACTAAGATTCCACATGCTAAGGAAGAGGCCATTAGTTCCAAAACAGACAAACAAAAAATACCCCCCAAATGCCAGTGTTTAAAAAAATAAAACCTAAAAGAAGGAAACAGTTCTTCATTGACATGAGAGCAATCATGAGCTCGGTCTTCTTTGCACTTAGCTTTTCAGCAAAACTCTTCAGAAGGAGTGTCTGCAGCCCCCACTTCCTCTCATCACTCTCAGGGCAGTTGGTACAATCAGCTCTGGCTGGTCCCACCCCTTTCCCCCAGGATGACTCCTGCCAACAGGGATCACGAGGCATCCTGTGTGACCTCACTCAGCCCTTCCTCTGCCCTTTGTTGACCTGGCCCCTCATTGTGTGGCAATGGAGAGGACCTCTCGGATGTCTCTCCCTGAGTGGACGGGCCGCAGTGCACCTGAGAAGGGCTGAGGAGCCAACTGCAAGGTATTCAGGAGAGAGAGAGAGACATCTGTGTTTGAAGAAGTGGTGGGATAGATGCCTAACATTGAGGGAGTCAGTGTAAAGGATCGCTTTCCTTGTAAGAGTACAAGAGAGAAATGTGACCCAATGCTTTTAGTTTCTCCTTTCTTTTCTATTATATTAAAAGTACTGTAGCTGGGGCCAAGGAAATAAAACCCTCACAGATATTCTGTAGAACTAGGTAAGACTTACTGAAACAGCTTACTGCAAACACTCATTCTATTTTTAGGTTGATGTCCCTAAATTAAAATAGATCTCTACTTAGTGAAAGATTCAAATGCTGATCAAAAGATTAAAGGTGAAAACATTTTATTGCTAAGTTGCCTCAGGACAGAGGGAAAAATCTCAGAACATACAGTTCATGTAAGATGGAAGAGAGGTGGGTGAGTGAAGACTAGAGACCATGACGTATTATGAGAAGCTTTTCCCTGTTATGTTGGGAATGGGTGAGTGGGTGCTTGTGCTCGGGAACACTTTGGAATAAAGCAACTTAATGGGCTCTCTCCAGATCCTTAAAACTCTAAGGATTATGCCTGAGCCTTCCTTCCTTTTCTCCTTCCCTCCTTCTCTCCTTGATTCCCTCCATTCATCCATTTATTAATTCACGCATAGGTTGAATTTTCCATACTAGGACCTCTTTACTGAGACACCAAAACTCTTAATGACTTCTCCCGAATGTATTCCTCACATCACTCTTTACGGGATAAATTGTTTTAGCCCTGTTTTACAGCTGGATTTAGAAATAACATAATTTCTTCAAAGCCGTGCAAGTTGTGTATAGGGAGGACTTTAACTCAAGCCCAGGTGGGTTTGATTCCAAAGACCATGTTTTTATTAAATATTCAACAATCCCAAAAAACAAATTTACTTCCTGAATTATATAAACAACACACTTATAGATTTGTTTATATATTTATACATATATAAATTTATATATTTGTTTATATATAAACAACAAATACGTTAGCTTGAGTGTGATCTCTGCATCACTTGGGACATACTTATCCTACGAGATTGTTTGTTGATCACCTGAAATCCAAGTTAAACTGGGTGTTCTGCATTTTCCCTGCAGCCCTCCTCAGGGGACAGCCTGCTCCAGGCTGTGCTGTGGTGGCAGCGCATCCAGATCATAGGATCTCAAAAGAGCCAAAGTTGATTCTTGCTCAAACGACACAACCCGTGAGGGACAGGGGCTCTGATCAGACCCCATCCCGAGGAACAGCCACCGCCTTGGGCGCTTTTGGTCCTGTGTCAAGGAAGGAGCTCTCAGGACTCACGTTGGCGATTAAGGGCCCTAGCCCTGAAGGGAACCGTCAGACACCTTCCTGACTCACGAATTTGGTGGTTTTCAGACTGCAGTAAAGAATAAGCTATGTTTGACCTGAAATGCCTCACTCCATCACAGGCCTAAGACACAAGACAGAGTCTCTGGAATGCAGCCCACTTTCCTTCCCTTCCTACACATTAAAAGCTTATTCCATTTCAGGCGTATCCCTGCAGGCTCAGCGCATGACCCAGGCCCAATCTACACCTAGATTCTGAATACACCAGCCTTGGACTGGACTGATGGGGCTCAGGATCGCCCAGGACTTTAGGAAGAAGCAAAAGCTTAGAACACCACAGTGGGCACAGGTGAGCTCCCAGCTACATGCCCCAGGACTGCATCCAGGAGTGGGCAGGTCTTTCCCGTCACAGACAGTCAGACCTGAGCCAGCCCTACACGACACCCAGAGCTCAGAGGCATCAGAACAGGCCTGTGCTCACATCAGGCTCTGAGTTTCCCTGAGGTTTGTAATTAACTCCTGGGGGGAATGGGCATGGTCTGCTTTGTAAGGGACCTTGGCATGAAGCATCAGGAAATACGTCATATTGTCATCACTGCAATATTACAGGAATTGCAGCTGCTGAATGCTTCTCCCTATGGCTGCAGACCTGGAGCCTTTATAAAGTGAGCAAGCACACCGTCCTGTCCAGTCTCAGCTGGGAAGGCAGCCAGCCATGAGGGTCTACTACCTTCTCTTTGAGTTCGTCTTCTTGTTCTTGCTGCCTGTTCCAGGTAAGAAGCGCTGGGAAATGACGGGGCTGACTGGATTGAGAATTTGTCAGTCAGAGTCAGCCCTCTCCATTCATTTGGGAATTTTAGATAAAGGAGATTTATTGCTTGGGAACTAGACATTACCAGTTTTTCTTTTTTTTTTTTTTTCTTGACAAAGACCATCAAGAATCTCAAAGTATGGTCTCAGTCCCTTCTGATTCACTCTTAAGAGACTAATCAGTTCACAAACCATCCCTCCATGGGAGGATTATTATACCTGTTCATGAGACAGGAAGAAAGTGATGTAAATCTTTAATACCAACAGGAAAAATGAACTTAATCTGAGGACAGAAGCACAGGTTCCCTTTTATTAGCTTAGCAGTCGGAGGTACAGTCTTTCTGTCACTTAAGGACTTGGGGGATCATCGTGGCCCCTGCTTACCAGGTGTCAGGTCGCAAGAGGGCTACTACTGTCATGCAACTTTCTCAGCTGAGCCGAACCCACAGAATCATTGTTAGTAGCTAGCCCCACATTCTTCTTTACTCCAGATGGAAAAGAAAGAGGAAAAAGACATAAAAGAACAGAGAATGGCAACAGATAACTTATTAGAGAGATTTCAAATCCTTGGTCTTGCACCTCGGTCTTCTTAAAACCTTCCGAGTGCTACGTTTCTTCACCGTAGGCAATGGCGGAATCATAAGCTGGTTACAAAGGTATTACTGTAAAAGAAGAAGTGGCCGGTGTGCTCTGATCGGCTGCCTTCCAAGGGAGGAACAGATAGGCCACTGTTCCCTGAGTGGCCGAATATGCTGCCGGAAGAAGAAATCAAAAGTCCAGAAACACGAGGAGAATGTTACATAGTGTGAAAATGCCTCCTTGAAGACTCCAGAAGCCAAATCAAAATAAAGACTTTTGACAAAAAATTAGAAGCTTGATTATTATCATGATTATTTTTTAACATTCTGTTTATTGTGTTGCTTGTTACCAATAGGCAGCTTAGAAAGTGTTAATGACCCCCCTTTAATTCAAATAAAGTAGAATCCCTAGAGGAAGGCACAAGAGGGTCTCAACTGATGACCCAAAGATTGTCAGAATTTATTCCTCTTTCACAACTTTCACCCCACAATAAGGCTGGACCACTTGTTCTTTCTGAAACACTTCCTTTGCCTTCTATCACCCATCTGAGCTGTGCCGTCTGTCCATCTATCATAGCATCTCCACACCAAATCCATCTCTGAAAACTCAGGACTTCCCTGAGGGTCTTCCCAGGTCCTTCTGAGCACTTTCCAGCTCAGAGACACGGGGACCCTGGCTCCTCCTCGACCTTGCCCTTAGCTTTCCTCTCACTCTTGCCTCTGTTCTGACTGACCTCAGGCCTGGATAAAATCTCTCCTCCAGCTATGTCTCCAAACCCATCTCTCAGGGGCACCTCAAATTCTACCTCCTTCTTAAAAACACATATTTGTTTCTCCAACAAATATGATCTTTCCTTTCAAAAGGGTTCTGATATGAGTGCTTCTGTGTCCATAAGATTATTCAGGCAAATATACTGGAGTGGGTTGCCATGTCCTCCTTTCTGTGAGCTGAAGTACATTCCAAGGCCCTGTAACTATTCAGTGGTCTCTGGAGGTTGATACAGAATGATTCCAGCAAACGTGGTGGCAGGCCCATCATCCCCAACAAGAGCCCCCAGTCACGGAACTGAGTTCTCAGGAAGAAAGGGAATGCACTCAAAGACAAGAGCTTGGACCCCACAATTCAGCATTAAAGAAAAAAAAGTATGTCATGGGACTGTATGCTGCCCTTCTACAGTACACAACTAGGAACCAGGCAAAACCTGTGAAACCACTGATTCAGGCTCTGGCACAAGCAATGCAGGACCGTAATTGAGGAGAGCAGAAAACAGGTGAGGTGAGGGACTTCCCCGGCGGTCTGGGGCTGGGAATCTGTGTTGCCAATGCAGGGGGCCTCGGTCCACCCCTGGTCAGGGAACTAGATTCCACATGCTGCAACTAGATTCTGCCTGCTGTGATTAAGGTCCAAGGCAGACAAATTAATGAATCAACTAATTAAATTGTAAAAATATCTGTGCTCAGCCATTTAAAAAAAGAAAAGAAAACAACTGAAGTAAGACTTATGGCATCTCCAGCCTCTACAGATTTCCAGGTCTAAAGCATAGGTAACAAGAACCCAAACAGGCCAACAATTCTCCTGAGTCAAAGAGAGTGGGGTCACAGTTCAGAGAGTGCAGACATCTTCACTTCTGGACCGAAAACCAGCAACGGGCGTCAGGATCAGGGCTGTGTGCTTGTGTGCTAAGTCACTTCAGTTGTGTCCGACTCTTTGCCCTCTGTGGACTGTGGAGTTGCTGAAAGCATAGGGGAAAACTGTGCTTTTCATTCAATTCTAAAACTGCTCTAAAAAAATGAAGTCTATGATACTAGGTGCAATTTTGGTTCAGCCTTATGGAATAAACTGTGATGCTAAGATTCTAGACATTATCTTCAGGAAACAAATGATCATTTCAGTTAAAAAAGAAACAGAAAAGCAAGAATCAGATATTAATTATCTATTAAAAAACCGCACTTGAGATATCAAATATAAAGGCAAATGGATTAAAAATGAACGGATGGAAACAGATATGCTGCTTCTGTTGCTTAGACGCTCAGTCGTGTCCAACACTCTTGAGACCCCTATGGAATCATCCAGGCAAGGTTACTGCAGTGGGTTGTCATGCCCTCCTCCAGGCAATCTCCCCCACCCAGGGATCAAAACCATGTCTCCGCATCTCCTGCATCTCAGGCAGATTCTTCACTGTTGAGACAAGAGATATGCTGTGGAAACATTAATTTAAAGGAAACACAGGAGGACGTATTGGTTAACTGACAGGCTTAGATGGTAAAGAATCTGCCTGCCCTGTGGGAGACCTGGGTGATTCCTGGTTTGGGAAGATGCCCTGGAGGAGGGCATGGCAACCCACTCCAGTGTTCTTCCCTGTAGGATCCACATGGGGAGAGAAGCCTGGCAGGCTACAGTCTATGGGGTCACAAAGGGTCAGACACGACTGAGTGACTAAGCATGGGACACAATCATGTACTTCTAGGACAAGGACAAGATATAGAGAGGGGTATTTATCCTAATGATAAATGTTTAATTCATCAAGAATACATATGATTACTGAATCAGAATGTACTTAACATAGGAAGTTTAAAATTTGTAAAGAAAACTTGTAGGAATAAGCAGAGAAACAGACAAATTAGCAATTACACCTGGAATTTCCCTGTCAATCCAGTGGTTAAGATTCCAAGCTTTCAATGCAGGGGGCACAGGTTCCGTCCCTGGTTGATCTCTTATATCATATACATAATTAAACACAAGATAGATTAAAGGTTTACAAAAACCACACAACTCCTAAAAGAAAGCATAGGAGAAAAATTCTTTGGCATGGGTCTCCACAAGGATGGTTTTGAGCTTGCCACCAAAAGCACAAGCCACAGAAACAAAGCTAGACGGTAGGATCCATCAAACTGAAAACTTCTGCACAGCAAAGGAAACAATGAACAACCTGAAAAGACGGTGTTCTTTTAATGCTCCAGGGATCTCTGAGGCAGTAGAAGACGGGAGCAGTGCTGCGGGCAAGAGAGTGGGGTGAGAGAGGATGGTCACATCCCAGGTCATGTCCGAGTCCCTGGGATGGCCACCAGGTGTGGGTACTTGGCTTCACATAGGCAGGAATTCAAGAGCGAGTCACGGTGAAGTGAAAGAAGGTCAATCCAGGGAGGAAACACTCTATACAGAGAGCTTTGGCCATCCTGGAAGGCAAGCGCAGCCCCAGGGTATGGGGCGCTCAGTGTTTATAGGGGGGGTCATTTCATAGGCTGATGAGATGGAGGAGTATGCCAGCTATTTTGGGGAAAGGGTGGGGATTTCCATGAACTGGGTCAGCATCCACTTTTTGAACTTTATGTTCAGCCCTGGAACTGTCATGGTGCCTCTGGGTGTGTCACATAGCTGCCGAAATACAAAAGGATTTAAAAAAAATATTTACTTCAGATCTTAGTTGCGATATGCAGGATATTCATCTCAGCACCTTGGTTTAGTTGCCCCACGGTAAGTGGAGAAGGAAATGACAACCCACTCCAGTATTCTTGTTTGGAAAATGCCATGGACGGAGGAGCCTGGTGGGCCAAATTCCATGGGGGTGGCAGAGTTGGACACGACTGAGAGACCTTACTTTTATTCTTTCACGTGGAATCCTAGTTCCCAGGCCAGGGACTGAACCCACATCCCCTGCATTGCAAGGCAGATTCTTAACAATCCAACCACCAGGCAAGTCCCTGTCATTCTTTTAGAGGTTGTGCCCCGCCCACTTCCGGTCTCATCTGCACCAGATAGCGGGCCTTTGACAGCACTGTGGGAGCTCTCGCCTTACAGGAGAATGCCCTGGTGAAGTTCTCAGGATGCTCTGCTGAATGCAGGCGGCAGGCAGGACCCCGTGAAGAGAGGCTGATTTTGCTCCAAGTTACACCACTGCCACTTAGCATGCTGAGGCCTTGGACACATATTTTTGTTGGATTTGCAGCCAATTTTAACTGACTTTTAAGTCAGTTTTGCCTATGGTGTCAGACGTGGCTTTCTAGTCCTCAGGACCATCTTGTTTAAAACTTGGGTCATATCTACCTGGCGAGGTTGTTTAGGGGAGGTCAAAGTGGTAACTTGAACACAAGTGGCCAGCTACTGAGCAAGGCTCCTTGCAAAATATAAGTGTGGGACAAGTTCAAAGAAAAAACTGCTAAAAGTGTCAGTGGGGGAGCACAGCATTAGACTCAGCCCTGTTCCCTTTCTGAGGACAGGTGTGACCGGGGTGTGACCCAGGTGACCATCAGAAGCCATGGCACCCACCCCATCCACAGGAGAAGGGAACTGGGAACAACGGCCTCTGCCCATTAACACCCAGGGCTCCGAGCTGAGAACACCTGAGTTTGTGGAGGTGTAGATGTGAAGGGCTTTGCTCTTCAAAACCTTATCTGTAGGACTGGGACACCCCTTCTTGCCTGAGGAAGTGATGCACTCTCCTGGAAAGACACTGCCTCAATTTCCTACTCACAGGTTAAAGGTTTGGGGACATAGCATTTATCTTCCCTTTAAAGAATGAGACCCTGAGTTGCCTCTCAGCCCAGGCATGAAGCACCCTTGATCCACATGGCCTTGTTTGGCTTTGAACCTGTGAAAACTAATAATCCATTTAGACTTTACCTACAATGAACACTTCCCTCTATCTTATATTAACTCATCTCTGGTTTCTGGTGAGCCACCGCATGGTTTCTTGGATGTCTGACCTCCTTGCTGAACAACAGGACCCTTCCCTGATGGACAGAGATGCCCCTGGGCTTTATGTCCAGATTAACAGCTTTGCAAAGGATTCGTCTTTAGATCTTGCCTAGGAAAAATAAGCCACTGCAATTGGAGAATTCCTACAAGGGCCATGTCCCAATGGTGAGGAACTGTGGCAAGAAACTCTCTTGAAACTCACCATGGCACCTTGCAAGCCTTTTGGAAACTTCCTTCTGTGAAAACTCATGCTGGGTCTTACACATAAAACTGCATCATCTTCCTTAAAAGAAAAAAATCTGCTGTGCTGCAAACCATAGATCATTAAAACACACAAATTTTTGTTTATTTATTTAGGCTACACCAGGTCATCGTTGTGGCATGTGGGTTCTAGTTCCCTGACCTGCTATGCTTGGGAGTACAGTCTTACCCACTGGACCATCAAGAAAGTCCCAGAAAACAGCATTTTTAAAAATTACATTTAAAAAAACTTTGGAGTATAACTGACTAATAATGTTGTGATGGTTTCAGGTGGACAGCAAAGAGACACAGCCATGCGTATACATGTATCCATTCTCCCCCAAACTCCCTTCCCATCCAAGCTGTCACATAACATTAAGCAGAGTTCCCTGAAAAACAGCATTATCAATGATGAGCCACTGCAGACAGCGATTTAGTCTCACTTCTTTCTCCACTGTAGTATTAGAGTATGTATGTAAATTAACCCTGTAGCATAGATTTTGACTGCAAGGTCCATAAATAAACAGATACATATATATATATCTATCTTATGTATCAGTTCAGTTCAGTTCAGTCACTCAGTCGTGTCTGACTCTTTGCCACCCCATGAATCACAGCAGGCCAGGCCTCCCTGTCCATCACCAACTCCCGGAGTGCATCCAAACTCACATCCATTAGGTTGGTGATGCCATCCAGCCATCTCATCCTCTGTCGTTCCCTTCTCCTCCTGCCCCAATCTCTCCCAGCATCAGGGACTTTTCCAATGAGTCAACTCTCTGCATGAGGTGGCCAAAGTATTGGAGTGTCAGCTTCAACATCAGTCCTTCCAATGAACACACAGGACTGATCTCCTTTAGGATGGACTGGTTGGATCTGTATAAATTATGATATATATATAAGTAGATGATGTCTACCTCTCTCAAATATCATGTAGAGCTAAAGCAGAGGGAATCATGATCAAGACAACTTATTTTCCATCAGAAAATTCCTATCCCTGGGTGCCAGCCAGGGACTCTGTCTGTTGGAGGCACCCTGCATGGCTTTGCCGAGCCTCAGATGTGAGATGCTGAGCCACAGCAGGGGACCTAAACAGGACTGAAGCTCTGGGGGCTCCTTCAGGACGGGGTCCACCCGGGGTACCCACATTTCGAAAGTGCTTGGAGTTTTACTCAGAGCTGCATGGCAAGCTCCATCCTAGGTTTAGCATTTCTGAAAAGCCAGGTCAGTGTCTCTCCAGCACTGAGATGGATGGATGATACTAAGTGAGGGATGTTACTTAGTGATGGAGGTCCCTCTTAACCCAGTGAAGGGGTCCCCACTGCTGGGCCTTTGTGATACTAGGCTGGGGAGATGCGTTCAGTGGCAGTATCATCTTCCCACTCTGTTTCTGATGAAAGAAAACAGAGCACCCATCTGCCCATCACGTGTCCCACTAAGATTTTATGAGACTGGTGTGTGATTGTCCTGCAGTGAATTAAGAAAAGATTTTTTTCCCTTTCCTTTTTTCCTTTTGCATCTTTCTCCACTTTAACTATTCCTAACCTACAGTCTGCACTGATAACCAAGTTTCTTCTTCTCAGAAGACTAACCGATTATGCAAACTACATCCGGCACCTGTTGCCCTCCATCTCTGCAGGAGTCACATCTGCATCTGTTATCCTTTAATTTAGTCTAGCCACATCCTGATACTTAACTCTATCGCATCATAAACCTCCCCTTGTAGTTTAATTTCCCTCTCTTTGCTCTGTGTTACCTAATGTGGATACTTTATTTTACGGTACACTCTCTTGGAAGCCTCCCCCTAGTGGTTTGCTTTCCCCCTTCTGTATTACAGGAAGAAAGTTGCCAGGAAATCCCCAAAGGACAATGGACCGAACCACCAGGACCAACTGCCAGACACGAAAACCAGCTATCTGACTCTGGCCTTGACTGTTTCCAAACAGTCCAAAAAGAGATCATTAAAGACCCCTACACCTTTTGTGGTGTATCTCCAACCCCTGACTGAGAACACCAATTGTATGATGCCCTCGATTCCCAACGGAGGGGAGACAGGCTCCTTGAGGCAAGAGCCTACTGTGTTCTCCCTTCTGCCAGCTTAAGGGTTAAAGCCATCTTTCCCTTTGCTCCAAACTCTGTCTCCACAAGTTTTATTCAGCTCCGGTGGGCAGAGAAAACCAAGACTTTGGCGGCAACTGTTGCTGCCAAGCCGTAACAGGCTAACTGGAGTGGCGAGAGGGTTGGGACCACTGGATCTCTTCCCTCAGGGCCCCAGGGGCCATAGAGAGGATGGCTGTCTCTGCGGATGCTGGGAGTCAGCAAGTCTTGCCCAGGGTGTGAAACTGCCTCTGGACGAGTCAGTCCCTATTTGGACTTGAAACAGCCTTTCAGGAAAACAGTGTATGTGTGAGTTGCTTAGTTGTGTCTGCCGCTCTGCAACCCCACAGACTGCAGCACACCAGGCCCCTACGTTCATGGGACTGTCCAGGCAAAAACACTAGAGTAGGTTGCCATTTCCTTCCCAAAAGAACTAGCGAAATAAAGAAAGTGAAGTCACTCAGTCGTGTCCAACTCTCTGCGACCCCATGGGCTGTAGCCCACCAGGCTTCTCCATCCTTGGAATTTTCCAGGCAAGAGGACTGGTGTGGGTTGCCATGTCCTTCTGAACAGGAAACCAGTGGGCAGATTCAAAGCCCTGCAGGGATGAGGGTGGGGCTGGGGAGCGGGTAAGCCAAGGTTGAGCAAGAAGTCTGTGCCCCTGCCAGGGGAGACAGGCCCCTGGGCCTTGCCACACCCTTGCCCAACAGCTGAACTGACTTCCAGGGAGAAGCCTCTGGTCAAAAGGGCAGCAGGAAAGCTTTTTGTGGGGTTTTCAACAGCCTCATTAGCATAAGAGAGACTGACCCTGCTCTGTGCTATAAAGGCCACTCCCAGGACACACAGATAGAGACTCAGTTAACCAGTTCATAAGAACCAAATCCACAGCCAGCGCGGAATTCCTCCAGGAACCTGGGACCTTTATAAAGCGGCAAGCGCAGCCTCTGCTCCAGCGTCAGCCCCAGACCTCCGGCTGCCAGCATGAGGCTCCATCACTTGCTCCTCGCGCTCCTCTTCGTGGTCCTGTCTGCTGAGTCAGGTGAGCTCCTGGGAGCCCCGGGGGAGCCACGGGCTCTCTCTCCTGTTTCTACCTCCTTCTGTCCTGCTACCCTCGTCTACACGGGGTCAGACTAAACCCACCCTATGTGATGCTTCTGAGAAGACAGCGCTGAGTCCTTAGTAGTGGGAGGGGTCTGAGAACCGCCCTGCAAAGTTCCTGGCTGTTTCTAAGCCACTCTAGCGAGTCAAAGCTTCTGAGCCCATCTCCTCATTGGTTTCATGAGGAGGAAACAGAAGATGCCTCTGATGAGTGACTCTCTTTTTTTCTTTTTCATAAAAACAAGAAATCTGATTTTGTCCCATGACAGAAGTGCACAATGTCACTTTATAAATCTTTCTACTTGAAGGGTGGCGGCTCTGGGCAACCAGAGAAGTCCAGAGGAGAGTCAGGCTGAGCCTGGGCTTCGGGAGCTGCTCTTGGGACGCTCGGTGCTGAGCCTCCTCAGCAGGAAGGTCCTCCTGGACACGTCGCTGATGATGCGACGCTCGCTCCTCAGCTGGGAGGCACCACATCCAAAGCAGTGTGCACGATCGGATGTCTAATGTTCATCTTATCCTTGATATTTCCAGAAATAGGATGAAAATATGTAGAAAGAAAGGAAGGAGGAAAGGAGGGAGTGAGAGGATGTGGAAACTAAGACCTGACAACTGATTAGATGTCAAAATGAAGTTGAAAAGCCCTTTTCATCATTGTTGTTTATGACTGTAACCCAACTCTTACACAGTGGCAGGGAGAGACGCCAGGGGAGTAAGGATGACGGCCGCTCAGTGCCCGGGACCTGGGTTCAATCCCTGGGGGGGAACTAGAAGGACCAGAGGTGCCTTGTGGTCAGGAGGAGAAAGGCGTGTGAGGCAGATGGAAAGGCCGCTGGTCGGAAGGAAACCTCAAAGGGAGGAGGAGAGCATGTGAGGAAAGCGGGAAGCTGCTGGTCAGGCAGAAACCACAAAGGGAGGAGAAAGTCTGTGAGGGAAGCGGGAAGGCTGCTGGTCAGGAGTAAACCAGTAAGGGAGGAGGAGAGCCTGTGAAGAAAGCAGGACGGCCGCTGGTCACGAGGAAACAACAAAGGGATGAGGAGAGGGGCTGACTCGCCCCAGCGCTGAGAGCTCTGAGTCAGTAGAGACAATGATACAAAACTTTTTTTTCCGAACCATTATCACTCTCAGTTGTAAGTTACTTTGAGAGTAAGTTCTCTTTCAACAGTTCTTACAGTTTCAGCTGCATCTTTTCCTCCTATCTCAGCTCCATTACTTGACTGACTCCTTGTGTTGGAAAACTAGACGGTGAAAATAGACGCCCGCGGGCCTCTTCTGACTCCTGACCAGAAGGTGGATGTAGCAGAGCTTCCTGGTCTTTGCCCTCGTGGTGGAGCTGACCCCGCACACAACCGTGCTCCTCACGCCCCAGTCCCTCAGCCTCTGCTTCTGGAAATGTGAGGGTCCACCAGAGTCTGGGCAGGGTCAGCGTCTGCCTGGAAACTGGCCCACAGTGTCCTGGACTCACATCCTGTTGTCATGAGGCCGTGTCCGCATCTCAGCACAGAAAGCCCCAGGATCTCGCTCAGAGGGCACACAGCTGCCCTTCTCGAGATGCCGCTTTTCCTGCTGACACGTTCTTTCCCTCTTCGTTCTCTTTTTAGGATTTACTCAAGGGATAAGAAATTCTCTAAGCTGCCGTTTGAATTTTGGCATCTGTCTGCCGAACGGGTGCCCTGGAAGCATGAGAGAGATTGGCACCTGTTTCGAGTTTGGAGTAAAATGCTGCAGAGGGTGGTAAAAGAAGGCGACGAGGTGGCCAGGACCGATGCGGAGTCAGAAACTGCACCCTTCGACAGAGCATCTAAAATTTAAACCAGAATAAATTTTGTTCAAAATTAAAGAATTGCCCACTGGTCACTGAGGTTGTTGTGTGGTGTCTGATCCCAGGCGAATTCTGAAATCCCTGAGGATGCTCTCTGAGCTCCTTACGGGAACCATGGGGGAATCTGAAACCCCTGTTCCTTGGGGCCCTGACCTTCCCCAGCCCCTCTGTCTGCTGTCCTTCCTGATTCCTGGCTCAGGGCACCCTGGCCTGCCCCTCGTCTCCCCTCAAACATGCATCCCAAGGGTCCAGAATCACCAGAACACCAGTCTGGTAGGAAATCCCCGACCCCTGCTCAGGGGGAAACCCCCTCCCCTGTTCCCCTGCAGCCCTCACTTCCGTTTGGTTTATGCTTCTTCCTCCTTCCTTGTCCACAGGTGGATAGACTTTCGATTCCCTTTTGGGCCGTAAGCTCTCTGTAGGAATGGACTTGTCCTACTCCTGGATGTGCCGGGCATTGAGCCGAGACATTGCTTCACCAACTGTCATCAGTTGAATGACACAGTTGACAGGGACAAAGCATGTCTCTCTGTGCGAACATGATAGGATGCAACTAAATGCGATGGAAAAACAAATCCTATGGAAAGCACAATTCAGTGAGGACAACACAGCAAGGAACTCAGAGCCCGCCAGGGCAGGGTGAGCACGCGGACCTCAGCCTGCCTGCAGTTTCTTCAGAGGGTTTCCCAGTTAAATCAAGAGCCTTGCTGGTGCAGGCGGTATGTGTGAGCAGCTCTCTGGTCTTCACACAAACTCTTCCCTCAGTGCAAGCTGAGGTCACCAAGGGGATGGTGTTAGGAGACAGGGCGTTTGGGAGGCTATTTGGTTATGAGGGTGGGACCCTCAAGGGTGGAATGAGGGCCTTTATGAAAGAGACCCCAGAGAGATCGCTCACCCTTGTGCCCTCTGAGGACACAGGGAGAACACCGCCGTCTACCAGCCACCTGCTCTGTCTTGATCCTGGAGCTCCCAGTCTCCAAATCTGAGAAGTAGAGGTCTGTTGTTAATCAGCCACCTATTACAATACCACATGTAAAATAGATAGCCAGCGGGAATTAGCTGTATCACTCAGGGAACTCTGACGGGGGCTCTGGGACCAGCTGGAAGGGTGGGATGGAGAAGGAGACAGGACAAGGTTTTGGGAGGGAGGGGACATGGGTGATTCTTATTGGTGTATGACAGAAAACCTCAAAATTCTGTAAAGCAATCATCCTTCAATTAAAAAATACAGTGCAAAAAAAGAGCCACCTAGCCTTTGGTGTTTCTGTTTTAGTAGCCTGAAAGGGCAGACACATGACAAGTGAGAATTCTAGCACAGGTAGAATTAAGGTACCTAATCATTGGGGCTAAGATAGGGAAATGACATGAATTAACTGACTGTGCCCAATGCTATCTCCTTACAAGGAGCCTTCGATGTGGACGAGGGATGCAGCTCAGTGTCAGAGAGATGTGCGCTGAGAGCCTAAACCAGCCCCGGCTCATACTGACGTGGAGGGGGGACCATAAGCCAAGGAGGGCAGGCAGCTTCTAAGCATGAAAAGAATGGAAGCCTCCAGAAGGAAGAGCATCCTGCTGACACCGTGATTTGAAGCCAGCGAGACCCATTTGGGACTTTGGATCCTCAGAACCACAATAACAAGTATGTGTTGCTTTAAGCAACCTAGCGGGTGGCAATTTGCTAAGCTGCAACAGGAAATCAATACAGCAATCGCTTAAAATCATGTCTTGAGCCTAAAATGAGGAGCTCAAAAGAGACAAACCTGTGTGTGTTTAATGGAGGAAAAAAATGATAACGGCTGTCAACATTTTGCTCAGCTTTATATTTCTTTATTCACAGAAATGCCCATGGTGCATCTGCCAACTCTTTTTCATCTCAAAGGTTGTATTTGGGACTCAGTGTTACACCTTATAATCTTATATCCCTTTTATCCTTTATTTTTAAAATTTTATCATGGACAGTTTATCTGATATTGAGTGTGGTTTGGTGGTACTGTTTATTAAAGTTTTATCATATTCTTTATTGCGATTTTAATTTTTAATTTTTGCTTAACTTTTAAAGTTTTTTTCTAAATGTATCTGCTGATATTTTATTGCCATAACATTTCTGAGTGTCTTGTTGCACTCTTGTGTGGGAGGAATGCTCTTCTCATTTCAGCACCAAATAGAGGAGGATGGCTTTTCCATGTGACTCATGAAACAAACAGGTTCCTGCTCTGATCCAAAGCCAACCTTTCCACCTGAGTTCTGGATCTCATTTCTCTTCTTACTTATGGGTGAGGCCCAAATCAGCTCCACCTCTTGGCTTCATCTACTCAATCTATGGCAAATGCAATGGCACCCCACTCCAGTACTCTTGCCTGGAAAATCCCATGGATGGAGGAGCCTGGTGGGCTACAATCTGTGGGGTTGCTGGGAGTTGGACACTACTGAGTGACTTCACCTTCACTGTTCACTTTCATGCACAGGAGAAGGAAATGGCAACCCATTCCAGTGTTCTTGCCTGGGGAATCCCAGGGACAGGGAGCCTGGTGGGCTGCCGCCTATGGGTGGCACAGTCAGACACGACTGAAGTGACTTAGCAGCAGTAGCACTGCATCTATAGAAACTAACAGCAGGGATTGACCCGGCATCCAGTGGTTAAAGACTTCATGCTGCCAATGCAGGGGGCTGGATTCCATCCCTGGTTGTGGAACTAAGATTCCACATGCTAAGGAAGAGACCAATAGTTCCAAAACAGACAAACAAAAAGTACCCACCAAAGCCAGTGCTTAAAAAAAAAAACCTAAAACAAGGAAACAGTTCTTCGTTGACATGATAGCATCATCATCTTGTATTTCTTTGCACTTAGTTTTTCAGCAAAACTCTTTAGAAGGAGTGTCTGCCGCCCCGACTTCCTCTCATCACTCTCAGGGCAATTGGTACCATCAACTCTGGCTGGGCCCACCCCTTTCCCCCAGGATGACTCCTGCAACAGGGATCATGAGGCATCCTGTGTGACCTCACTCAGCCCTTCCTCTGCCCTTTGTTGACCTGGCCCCTCATTGTGTGGCAATGGACAGGGGCTCTCGGCTGTCCCTGCCTCAGTGGATGGGCCGCAGTGCACCTGAGAAGGGCGGAGGAGCCAACTGCAAGGTATTCAGGAGAGAGAGAGAGAGTCATCTGTGTTTGAAGAAGTGGTGGGATAGATGCCTAACAATTAGGGAGTCAGTGTAAAGGATCGCTCTCCGTATGAGTACAAGAGAGAAATATGACCCAATGCTTTTAGTTTCTCCTTTCTTTTCTATTATTATAAAAGTACTGTTGCTGGGCCAATGAAGTAAAACCCTCACAGCTATTCTGTTGAACTAGGTAAGACTTACTGAAACAGCTTACTGCAAACACTCATTTTATTTTTAGGTTGATATCACTAAATTAAAATAGATCTCTACTTAGTGAAAGATTCCAATGCTGATCAAAAGATTAAAGGTGAAAACATTTTATTGCTAAGTTGCCTCAGGACAGAGGGAAAAATCTCAGAACATACAGTTCATGTAAGATGGAAGAGAGGTGTGTGAGTGAAGACTAGAGACCATGACGTATTATGAGAAGCTTTTCCCTGTTATGTTGGGAATGGGTGAGTGGGTGCTTGTGCTCCGGAACACTTTGGGAGAAAGCAACTTAATGGGCTCTCTCCAGACCCTCAAAACCCTAAGGATTATGCCTGAGCCTTCCTTCCTTTCCTCCTTCCCTCCTTCCCTCCCTGATTCCCTCCATTCATCCATTTATTCATTCACCTATAGGTTGACTTTTCCATACTAGGACCTGTTCATACTAGGACCTCTTTACTGAGACACCAAAACTCTTAATGTCTTCTCCCAAATGTATTCCTCACATCACTATTTACGGGATAAATGTTTTTAGCTCTGTTTTACAGCTGGATTTAGATATAAGGTAATTTCTTCAAAGCCGTGCAGGTTGTGTGTAGGGAGGACTTTAACTCAAGCCCAACTGGGTTTGATTCCAAAGACCATGTTTTTATTAAATATTCAACAATCCCAAAATACAAATTTACTTCCTGAATTATATAAACAACACATTTATAGATTTGTTTATATATTTACACGTATATAAATTTATATATTTGTTTATATATAAACAACAAATACTTTAGCTTGAGTGTGACCTCTGCATCACTTGGGACATACTTATCCTATCAGATTGTTTGTTGAGCACCTGAAATCCAAGCTAAGCTGGGTGTCCTGCATTTTCCCTGCAGCCCTCCTCAGGGGACAGCCTGCTCCAGGCTGTGCTGTGGTGACAGCGCCTCCAGATCTTAGCGTCTCAAAGGAGCCAAAGTTGATTCTTGCTCAAATGACGCCGACCCATGAGGGACCAGGTGCTCTGAGCAGACCCCACCCCCGAGGAGCAGCCACCACCGTGGGCGCTGTTGGTCCTGTGTCCAAGGAAGGCGCTCTCAGGACTCTCATGCTGGCGATTAAGGGCAGAGCCCTGAAGGGAAACATCAGACACCTTCCTGACTCACGAATTTGGTGGTTTTCAGACTGCAGTAAAGAATAAGCTATGTTTGACCTGAGATGTTGCCCTCCATCACAGGCCTAAGACACAAGACAGAGTCTTTGGAATGCAACCCACTTTCCCTCCCCTCCCACACAACTTAAAAGCTGATTCCATTTCGGGCGTATCCCTGCAGGCTCAGGGTGTGACCCAGCCCCAGTCTACACCTAGATTCTGAATACACCAGCCTTGGACTGGACTGATGGGGCTCAGGCTCGCCCAGGACTTTGGGAAGAAGCAAAAGCTTTATAAGACCACAGTGGGCACAGGTGAGCTCCCAGCTACATGCCCCAGGACTGCATCCTGGAGTGGGCAGGTCTTTCCCGTCCAGACAGTCAGACCTGAGCCAGCCCTACACGAGCACCCAGAGCTCAGAGGCATCAGAACAGGCCTGTGCTCACATCAGGCTCTGAGTCTCCCTGAGGTTTGTAATAACTCCTGGGGGGAATGGGCATGGTCTGCTTTGTAAGGGACCTTGGCATGAAGCTTAAGGAAATACATCATATTGTCATCACTGCAATATTTCAGGAATTGCAGCTGCTGAATGCTTCTCCCTATGGCTGTGGCCCTGGAGCCTTTATAAAGTGAGCGAGCACACCGTCCTGTCCAGTCTCAGCTGGGAAGCCAGCCAGCCGTGAGTCTCTCTACCTTCTCTTTGTGTTGCTCTTCTTGTTCTTGCTGCCTGTTCCAGGTAAGAAGCGCTGGGAAATGACAGGGCTGACTGGATTGAGAATTTGTCAGTCAGAGTCAGCCCTCTCCATTCGTTTGTGAATTTTAGATAAAGGAGATTTATTGCTTGAGAACTAGACATTACCAGTTTTTCTTTTTGTTTTTTTCTTGACAAAGACCATCAGGAAGCTCAAAGTAGCATCTCCATCCCTTCTGATTCACTCTTAAGAGACTAATCAGCTCACAAACCATCCCTCCATGGGAGGATTATTATACCTGTTCATGAGACAGGAAGAAAGTGATCTAAATCTTTAATACCAACAGGAAAAATGAACTTAATCTGAGGACAGAAGCACAGGTTCCCTTTTATTAGCTTAGCGGTTGGAGGTACAGTCTTTCTGTCACTTAAGGACTTGGGGGATCATCGTGGCCCCTGCTTCCCTGGTGTCAGGTCGCAAGAGGGCTACTACTGTCATGCAACTTTCTCAGCTGAGCCGAACCCACAGAATCATTGTTAGTAGCTAGCCCCACATTCTTCTTTACTCCAGATGGTAAAGAAAGAAGAATAAGACATAAAAGAACAGAGAATGGCAACATATAACTTATTAGGGAGATTTCAAAAGCCTTGGACTTGCACCTCGGCCTTCCTAAAACCTTCTGTGTGCTCCGTTTCTTCACCGCAGGCAATGGAGGAATCATAAGCAGGTTACAAAAGTATTACTGCAAAAAAGAAGCGGCCGGTGTGCTCTGATCAGCTGCCTTTCAAAGGAGGAACAGATAGGTCGCTGTTCCCTGAGTGGCCAAAAATGCTGCTGGAAGAAGAAATGAAAAGTCCAGAAACACGAGGAGAATGTTACATAGTGTGAAAATGCCTCCTTGAAGACTCCAGAAGCCAAATCAAATTAAAGACTTTTAACAAAAAATTAGAAGCTTGATTATTATTGGGGTCCTTTGGACCAGAACCTTGTGGTACGGAGTCGACGATAAGAAAGTGAAAGAGAGAAAGAGGCTGATATCCCTTGGTTTATGCAGAGAACCAATAAAGTCCTTGATACAGGACTTGCATCGCTCACGAAGGCACCAGGCGCCCTCTCGAGGGGGTCTTAGAAGCCCGGGCAGAAAAGTGAGCACCACGGGTCTCCACGCTCCAGAGAGTCAGCCAGAAAAAGAGAGAGAGAGAGAGAGAGAGAGACAAAAAAGACCCGGGGACCTAAGCTCTGATGGAGCAAAGGTGCTTTAATGATTTTTCTATGAGTATATACAGGCTGCAGTACAGGAAACTTCTTTCGGGAATGATAGAGATCAGAAAACCAAATGTACAGCAACCGTTACCAAGGGAACAAGGGTTAATGTTAGTCACAAGGTCAGGAGACAATCCATATCTCAAGAAAGGGGAAGGAGATTAAGGTGTTTTGTCCTAAGGAGAATGTTTACTAAAGGAGACTCATGCTTGCCTCACACAATGACCTCAGTCCCTGGGAGCAGCGTGCTGTTCCACTTGAAGAGGGACAAAGGACTCATGAGAGACAGCATGTAGGAATCCTCCCGTCAAACATTCCCTGACAATTCCCCCTTATTTATTTATAATATTTGTAAGAAGAGTTCTGACCATTAGAGTTTGTTTAGTTTTGACAATCTTTGCATGAAGGCAACGGTAGACAACAAATATAATTGTTAAGACAATCACCAAAATTATGGTTCTAGATCCAATGCTATGAGTAAGACTTTGAAACCATCTACGTGGGTCTAGCCCAGATAATTGATCAGCTAATTGTTTAGCTAAAGTTTCCATATCAATGGAAGAGGGCAGATTATTAGAAAAGGTTTCAAATATTTCTTTTTGTAATAACTGTACATTCAGAGAGGCATTATCATGTATGTTTTGTAAATGAAACTTGATTTGTTCCCAGTTGTAGGCACTATTATTAAAATGAACAGGAGCAACACAAAATTGAGTAGAATTCCAGTCACATTTTAGCATTACCTGTTTTTGTACATCTGTTAATTGATCTCCAACCCATTCGGTGGCTGTTTTCAGTTCCTGTATTTCTTTTTGAATATCCTCATCTATTTGA
The DNA here is from genome assembly GCF_910594005.1 of Cervus elaphus. Lineage (NCBI taxonomy): Eukaryota > Metazoa > Chordata > Mammalia > Artiodactyla > Cervidae > Cervus > Cervus elaphus. Next base: position 15,164,308 of record NC_057846.1, on the reverse strand, counting down.
GCCTGAGTGGCCCACATAGTATGAGCACTTTTAGTCCAATTTTGGATAAAATTATGTGTTTGAATTGAGGTTTGTAAAGTAACGCTGGTGATGACAGCAACGGTGTAAATAGTTATTAATCCTATAATGCCAAAAATCAGCCATCCAATGAATCATTTACATCGCTAGAGCAATTTAGTAAATAACTGGGAAGCAAGTCTAGCCTTGGGACCTTTTTCCCAGGGCCGTTGGAGATTTATTGGTAACCATAGACTACGTCGAGATTGAAGAATTAAAAGAGAATCACATCTTAAGGAAATAGAGGAGTTAAGACAAGTATATAATCTGCAATTTATGCAAGTTACAGGACGTATAGTCTTATTGAATTGTAAGTTTCCTATAGCTATAACAAAAGGAAATGGAACACAGGCTTGTATAAAATATGATTGATTATAGTGAAAGAAATAATTGCTATAGCTATGATTGGTCCCTGTGGAATGTCTGGTCCAAGTCCCAAGTTCTTCGGTGTTTGCAAGTTTTCAGCTGTCCCATTGTTTAGGCCCAATCTGTTTATCAAAGATGATTCGAGGACGAGGTGGGGGCCATTCCATCATCAAGCTAGCCAAGAAGTCCTCTGTCATGGTAATGTCCCATTGTAGTATTAGTAACCTTCCATGTTACTTGAGTAATATAATCATACATAGTATTGTTAATATCATCTGATATTTGCCACATACTATGGGGTCCCCAATTGACAGTTGTATGATTAGCTATAAACATTAATTTTCCTGGTTTGGCCTGACATTTGTCCCAATGAACAGGAATATATTTAAAGTTCTTATTAGTAAACCCTTGGCATGTTGTTCTTTGTTCTTTCCCTAATTCTTTCCCTAAAGTTTCAGTAGTGTAAACATGGTTCACTGACAAAGAAAGGGCAGTAAATAATACAAGTAGTGTCCAAAAATCCTTTTCTGGAGGCAGGACAAAAGCCCAAGTTTGTTGACTAATGTTTATACATAATTCTGCTGGGCCCATACATAAAGGAAGGACTTCATAACCTAGAACGATATTAATTAGTTTTTCTTTTTCTTCAGGATGAGAGGGCCCCTCCAGTTCCAAGGAGGGGGCATATGTGTTGACTCGTTAGTGGATGTGATTGGTTCTATATCTGTCCATTTTACAACCTACAATAAAAAAGGGGGGGTTAGGTATATAAGCCCAGTAAGTGTGATCAATCAGGTCAGCCTGAGCGGGGGAAGCAAAAGCAAGCAAAGCAAACATAGCGAAGAAAAATATTTTTAGGATTCCGAGGCATTCCCTGTTGAGAAATCAGGTTTTCAGTTTAATTAGTAAGGGTTTTTAATCTGTCCCCAAGTAGGGAGATCATAAGGTCGATGACGTCGAGTGCGGCGTTTTTTGGAAATTTTTAATGTCGCCATGGCTTATATTGGAATTCTTTCTTCCTGGGTTTTTCGCTGTTTCATCTCTAGTCTGAATGCTGGGGGCCCCCTTAGGTTGAATCTTCTGAAGAGGAAGTCATGTGAGCTCATTGGATCTATCTGGAGAAATAGAAGCATATCCTTTCCCTATAAGATTAGTTTCTTAGATTTCTATTGATTAGTTAACCCATCTTGATATCAAATGGGCAAAGGAAAGGAGGTGTCCTATAATGTTTCCAAACTTCTTTTTTTGTTTGTTTGTTTTTTGCTTTTGTCAAAACATCTCTTTGTGGTAAGTTTAAAAACTTTAAAACAAATAAGGCTATATTAACAACAGTTATAAAAAGAGAGGAAAGTGATGATGATGAAAACATTCTTAGGAAATATTTCAGTCCAAAAGAAAAAAAATCATTCAGAAATCTGTTTGGGACTGGTATTTGGCTGTGGTTTGTGTTATTTGGGGCAAAGGATTAGGAGTAACCATTCAAATATTTTTTCCCAAGTGAAATTATTGAAAAGGCGATGCAGAACAACTTGACAAATGAAATGTTGCTCACATCCAAATATATTTGACCTTGTCCTTGAAAAAGAAATGCAGCTTAGCAACTGTTGAATCTCACTGTTCAGTGTGTTAAAGAGGATGACTACACCTCCAAGACAGATCTGAAAAGAAGGCAAACATTCCACATTTCTGATATTCTTAGGAACAAATAATCCATTCGGGAAATGGTGTCTTTTTTTTTTTTTTTTTTTTTTTAATGCCGTTTTCGCCCTGCTTTAAGAATCCTACACATTGGGAACAGAAATAGTCACACCAACAATAGTTATAGGCTTAAAGGCTACATTATACCAGAATCTAGCAAAGTTTGCTCTGGACAAGGAAGACAAAAGTGTTCCTGTGTATTTTCTCTTATTTAATTTTTTATTTGCAGTTACAGTGTGTAATGTGTTTGTCCAATCATGTCTTGTGTTTGTGGACTATAAGGAATGTCTGCAATCTGTTTAATAGAGAATGAATGTAAAAACTGTTTGAACTGCTTAGAAATATAGGCAGAGTCATTGTCTGTTTTTATAGAATTAGGTGTTCTCATTATCGTGAAGTAAGTTGATAGGTGGGTTATAACATGTTGTGTAGTCTTACCTTAGAGAGGTGTTGCCCCTAGAAAAGAAGAATTTGTATTGATCGAGACATGTAAGAAGGAAGAGGAAGAAAGTTCAGGACAATGAGTTACATCAATTTGCCATAAAATTTTCCTTCATTTGTCATAAGCCTTTTTAAAATTCCAGCACTATATATCTTTAAAAGTTAAAAGGCCAAAACAAAGTATGATAGCATAATAAACAAATGCAATGCTTACTTCAAATAAACATACCATACTTTGTGGTTTTCACTGTGATCCACCCAAGCATTTCAACTGCATTTTCCAATATATTTGCAGTCTGAATATATCTGCTGACCAAAGTTAATTCTGTTAAATATTGTTTTCCCAGAATCTTTCTCTTGTTTCCAATTTGGTTTAATTTGGAGAAAGAACATTTGCTGTAGCTAGAATGACAATGAAAAACTAGTCTAGTAAAGTTTATGTAAATACCACTTTATTCTATAATAAATGTTTCAACAATTAAAAAAATATTTTTGTATTCATCATTTTATTTGCCATTTTTTATATCTTTTTATTAAAAGCATATATTTTACTTTTTTATAGTAACCATGAAATGTCTTGTATGTTAGCATTTTATAGACCGTTGAACATATTTTTCAAATCATATTATATTATTCTATTTCTATATAAATATATATTTATATTCATTAACAGCTCAAAATCTCTTCAGCTCTTTTGCAAGAAAAACCCCTTTTAAGAGTAAGCCAGTGTTTAGCAATTAACGCTTTAAAATCCTACTTTATTTGGAAATGACCCAGCCATTTAACAAACTTTTACTACTCAGTTCAGCACAACTCTAGAAACCTAAGTCACTCTAATCCCAAGAGATGGCTCCAGATTATAGATAATAGATCATTTTATCAAAAATACAATTATTTTTAAGAGCTTATCTAAAAGTTTTTATCTCATCTATATATTTGTGCATATATATATATATATATATAAAGAGTTACCTTTTTGTTGACAAACTTAGTTTACCTTAAACCAAGGCATAATAAAAGTATTATATAATGTTGATGACTCAAGACATGTCTCAACTAGATTAACAAATAATTATATTTAAATCACATTCACATTTAAATAAACATTATATCTAACATTGAACACCCTTCAGTTCATGTAAAGCTGAATCTAAATAGAGCTCATTAACTCCACACTATCTAAAAACAAAGACATACATTGAGACATAGATAATTTTAGATACATAGGCATAGTTTTTTATTTGAAATTTAAAATATCTTTTTGTTTTATTCATTTATTTTGAGTTCTACCAATTTGTTAATGGCTGGAGTCCTAGATAGAGTGGGCTGTGTATCCCAAGGACATGATAAGAGTTAACTTAAGGGGGTTTTTTAGGCCTATTTTTGTTTCTCAGGCAGAACTGGAGGTCAAAAAATATATATATTTTAACAAGTTAACCTTTTTTTTAACTGCACGTGCAAGAAGAACCGGTTTTGCAATTTTAAAAAAAATTTTATTTTTATCAGTTTTTTCCAGAGTCTAAAGAATATCATAGTCATTCAGTGTCAAAAAATATCATTTCTCTTTTTTGTAGCTATAGTATATTATTAATGATATATGCATGAGGGAATTGCTGTCACATAGGAAGTAAAGCCTTGGCTACAAAATTCTGACAAATACTAGGACTGTTATGGAGACGGCAACGGCACCCTATTTCAGTACTCTTGTCTGGAGAATCCTAGGGATGGGGGAGCCTGGCGGGCTGACATCCATGGGGTCACATGGAGTAGGACATAACCGAAGTGACTTAGCAGCAGCAGTAGCAGGAGTTTTAAGCATACCTTGAGGTAACATAGTCTATTGAAATCTTTTATGAGGCCCGATATGATTAGGATAAGGGAGAGAAAAAGTGAATTTCTCTCGGTCTAAAGGGTGTAAAGGTATATTTAAAAAGTAATCTTGTGAATCAGTAATAATAATGTGTCAATTTTGAGGTATAGTAATAGGTGATGGGATCTCTGGTTGCAATGTACCCATAGGTTTCATAAAAGAATTAACTTTTCTAAACTCTGTTAAGAGACACCATTTGTTATGTTTCTTTTTTATAACAAAAATAGAGTTTTAAAAAGAGCAAGATTTTTCAATATGTTTCAATTTTAATTGTGTGTTTATAAGTTCTTTAGTAGCTTGTAATTTTTTTTTCGTAAGGGGCCATTGCTTTGTCTAAATAGGCTCATAATTTTTCTTAGTTATTTTAATAATTGTTTTGTTTGTTAAATGAGCAGTGGCCCCTAGGAAAAATGTGGAATGTATATCTGAGTTTGCCATTGTATAAGTAAGTTCCTTTTTATTAGATTAAAGGGTACATTTATCACATAAGGTTTTAATGTTGCAGGTTAGCTTTCTGGTCCCTCACATGAGTATATTTGAACACTTTGATAAACTTCTTGTACTTTAGTTTGAGAAATTCTTGCAATTTGGCAGGAGACCTTTTGTATAGGCCAGGATTTGGGCCATAAATGTTTGGAAATAATAGTAATATCAGATCCAGTGTCGAGGAGACCAGAAAATCTTTTACCATTAATTTTGATATTTATATTTGGTAGGGCATACTCAGATACTAATGATGTCCACAAAGATTGTTTTTGATCTGTACTGCCAAACCCACCTGTCTTTACATTATTAGAGGAATTAATAGAAATGTAAGGTAAAAGAAGTAACTGAGTAATTTTGTCTCCCTTATTGAATTGACATAGAATCTGAGATGACATCAGAATTTGAATCTCTCCTTTATAATCTGAATCAATCATTCCAAGGTGAACAGTAATTCCTTTAGAAGTCAGACTAGATCGGCCAAGCAAAAGACCAAAAGTTTGTGGGGGCAGGGGTCCAAAAAGTCCGGTAGGCACTCTAGTAGGGACTGTTTGAGGGTAAAGGAAAAAATCATTTAGGGCTGGTATATCAACGGCAGCACTGCCGGATGTTGAGGGTTTGAGGGAAAAGATAGAATTTGCTCCTGTTTGGGGTTTTCTGGAATAGGTTTTCCATCAATATCAAATTTAAATTTACAACTTTTGGCCCAGTGCATTCTTTTATGGCAGCGAGGGCAAATGTTTTGGTATTTTATTAGCCTTCTTAAGGCAGTCCCTTTTTAAATGATTTTCATCTCCACAATTAAAGCATCCTTCATTTTCCTTTCTAAAGGTAGCAGCCATTGCCTCAACCAGCATTTGCATCTTTTGAGTTTTTGATCCTAGATTGCGATAAGCTTTCAAATAATTAATAATAATCTTAGTCTCACAAATTGCAGCTATAGCTCTTTGACATTTCTGATTTGCATTCTCATAAGCAAGTAATTTCTCTAGCTGTTTTTTGGTTTCTTCTCCGATTATGGTACGGGAAATAGCAGCTTCTAATCTAGTTTAAAAATTAGCATAACTTTTTATTAGGTTCCAACAAATGAGAGACTTTTGGAGTTGCGACTGTTGGCAGAGGAGAAGCATTTGGAGCAGCCGGGGCAGGGCTAGTAAGAAAATTTTGAGATATTTTGTATTGTTTTAATTGGGCCTTTTGTAAAGTTTAATCATTTAATTTTTAATTAATCCTCTTTATGTAATAAGTGTTCTGTCTGTTGTTGAATATTGGAAGGGCTATAATGTACCTTGAAATGGCAGAATTATAGCTTTAATAAGAGCCCACAGGGGCAAGAGATCAATTGGAATATTTTTTCCTTGTTTGGCTGCTCATTTAACATTTTTTTCGACCTGGAGCCAAATTTCTAAATTAAAACTGCATTTATCAGGAAACTGAGGATTATGTTCAACTACTGTTTGAAGGCAAGCCTATATTCATTGCCGTGAAGCCAGAAGTCCCTGAAATTTAAACAAATGGTGAAGTAAAGTAGAAAAATAATGGGGCTGGCCAGCTGTTTAACCCATGCCTTAGTACTTACCGACCTCAATAGGTCCCTGAGTCATTCCTCCCGATATGCCACGTACACCAGTGTCCCTGTTCGGGCGCCATTTGTTGGGGTCCCTTAATGGACCAGAACCTTGTGGTATGGAGTCGACGATAAGAAAGTGAAAGAGAGAAAGAGGCTGATATCCCTTGGTTTACGCAGAGAACCAATAAAGTCCTTGATACAGGACTTGCATCGCTCACGAAGGCACCAGGCGCCCTCTCTAGGGGGTCTTAGAAGCCTGGGCAGAAAAGTGAGCACGACGGGTCTCCACGCTCCAGAGAGTCAGCCAGAAAAAGAGAGAGAGAGAGATAGAGAGAAAGAGAGAGAAAGAGACAAAAAAGACCCGGGGACCTAAGCTCTGATGGAGCAAAGGTGCTTTAATGATTTTTCTATGAGTATATATAGGCTGCAATACAAGAAACTTCTTTTGAAAATGATAGAAATCAAAAAACCAAATGTACAGTAACCGTTACCAAAAAAACAAGAAATAATGTTAGTCACAAGGTAAAAAACCAATCCATATCTCAAAAAAAAAAAAAAAAAAGAGAGATTAAGCTGTTTTGTCCTAAAAAAAATGTTTACTAAAAGAGACTCATGCTTGCCTCACACAATGACCTCAGTCCCTGAGAACAGCCTGCTGTTCCGCTTAAAAAGACAAAAGACTCATGAGAGACAACATGTAAAAATCCTCCCGTCAAACATTGCCTGACAGATTAATATCCTGATTATTTTTTAACATTCTGTTATTGTGCTGCTTGTTACCAAATAGGCAGCTTAGAAAGTGTTAATGACTCCCCTTTAATTCAAATAAAGTATAATCCCTAGAGGAAGCCACAAGAGGGTCTCAACTGATGTTCCAAAGATTGTCAGAATTTATTCCTCTTTCACAACTTTCACCCCACAATTAGGCTGGACCACTTGTTCTTTCTGAAACACTTCCTTTGCCTTCTGTCACCCATCTGAGCTGTGCAGTCTGTCCATCTGTCAGAGCATCTCCCCAGCAAATCCATCTCGGAAACTTCAGGGCATCCCTGACGGTCTTCCCAGGTCCTTCTGAGCACTTTCCAGCCCAGAGACAGGGGGAACCTGGCTCCACCTCGACCTTGCCTTCAGCTTTCCTCTCGTGCTTGCCTCTCTTCTGACTGACCTCCGGCCTGGATAAAATCTCTCCTCCAGCTATGTCTCCAAATCCATCTCTCAGGGGCACCTCAAGTTCTACCTCCTTCTTAAAAACACATATTTGTTTCCCCAACAAATATGATCTTTCCTTTCAAAAGGGTTCTGATCTGAGTGCTTCTGTGTCCATAAGATTATTCAGGCAAATATACTGGAGTGGGTTGCCATGTCCTCCTTTCTGTGAGCTGAAGTACATTCCAAGGTCCTATAACTATTCAGTGGTCTCTGGAGGTTGATACAGAATGATTCCAGCAAACGTGGTGGCAGGTCCATCACCCCCAACAAGAGCCCCCAGTCACGGAACTGGGTTCTCAGGAAGAAAGGGCATACACTCAAAGACAAGAGCTTGGACCCCACAATTCAGCATTAAAAATAAAAAAGAATGTAATGGGACTGTATGCTGCCCTTCTACAGTACACAACTAAGGAACCAGGTAAAACCTGTGAAACCACTGATTCAGACTCTGCCACAACCAATGCAGGACCGTAATTGAGGAGAGCAGAAAACAGGTGAGGTGAGGGACTTCCCCGGCAGTCTGGGGCTGGGAATCTGTGCTCCCAATGCAGGGGGCCTGAGTCCACCCCTAGTCAGGGAACTAGATTCCACATGCTGCAACTAGATTCTGCCTGCTGTGATTAAGGTCCAAGGCAGCCAAATTAATGAATTAACTAATTAAATTGTAACAATATCTGTGCTCAGCCATTTAAAAAAAGAAAAGAAAACAACTGAAGTAAGACTTATGGCATCTCCAGCCTCTGCAGATTTGCAGGCCTAAAACATAGGGAACAAGAACCCAAACAGGCCAACAATTCTTCTGAGTTGAAGAGAGTGGAGTCAAAGCTCAGAGAGTACAGACATCTTCACTTCTGGACAGAAAACCAGCAACGGGCGTCAGGATCAGGGGTGTGTGCCTGTGTGCTAAGCCACTTCAATTGTGCCCGACTCTTTGCCCTCTGTGGACTGCAACTCTGTGGAGTTGCTGAAAGCATAGGGGAAAACTGTGCTTTTCATTCAATTCTAAAACTGCTCTAAAAAAATGAAGTCTATGACACGAGGTGCAGTTTTAGTTCAGCCTTATGGAATAAACTGTGATGCTGAGATTCTAGACACTATTTTCAGGAAACAAATGATCATTTCAGTTAAAAAAGAAACAAAAAAACAAGAAAAGCAAGAATCAGATATTAATTATCTATTAAAAAACTCACTTGAGATATCAAATATAAAGGCAAATGGATTAAAAATGAACGGATGGAAACAGATATGCTGCTGCTGTTGTTTAGATGCTCAGTCGTGTCCAACACTATTGTGACCCCTATGGAATCATCCAGGCAAGGTTACTGCAGTGGGTTGTCATGCCCTCCTCCAGGGTATCTCCCCCTCCCAGGGATCAAAACCATGTCTCTGCATCTCCTGCATCTCAGGCAGATTCTTCAGTGTTGAGACAACATATATGCTGTGGAAACATTAATTTAAAGAAAACACAGGAGGCTGTATTGGTTAACTGACAGGCTTCCTGGTGGCCCAGATGGTAAAGAATCTGCCTGCCATGTGGGAGACCTGGGTGTGATTCCTGGTTTGGGAAGATGCCCTGGAGAAGGGCATGGCAACCCACTCCAGTGTTCTTCCCTGAAGAAGCCCCATGGACAGAGGAGCCTGGCAGGCTACAGTCTAAGGGGTCACAAAGGGTCAGACACGACTGAGTGACTAAGCATGGGACACAATCAAGTACTTCTAGAACAAGGACAAGATATAGACAGGGGTACTTATCCTAATGATAAATGTTTAATTCATCAAGAATACATATGATTACTGAATCAGAATGTACTTAACAAAGGAAGTTTAAAATTCTTAAGAAAACTTATAGGAATAAGCAGAGAAACAGACAAATTAGCAATTACAACTGGAATTTCCCTGCCATCCAGTGGTTAGGATACCTAGCTTTCAATGCAGGGGGCACAGTTTCCATCCCTGGTTGACCTCTTATATCATATACAAAATTAAACACAAGATAGATTAAAGGTTTACAAAAACCACACAACTCCTAAAAGAAAGCATAGGAGAAAAATTGTTTGGCATGGGTCTCCACAAGGATGATTTTGAGCTTGCCACCTAAACCACAAGCCACAAAAACAAAGCTAGATGGTAGGATCCATCAAACTGAAAAGTTCTACACAGCAAAGGAAACAATGAACAAACTGAAAAGACGGTGTTCTTCTAGTGCTCCAGGGATCCCTGAGGCTGGAGGAGATGGCAGCAGTGCTGCGGGCAAGAGAGTGGGGTGAGAGAGGATGGTCACATCCCAGGTCATGTCCGAGTCCCTGGGATGGCCACCAGGTGTGGGTACTTGGCTTCACATAGGTAGGAATTCAAGAGCGAGTCACGGTGAACTGAAAGAAGGTCAATCCAGGGAGGAAACACTCTATACAGAGAGTGTTGGCCATCCTGGAAGGCAAGCACAGCACCAGGGTATGGGGCGCTCAGTGTTTATAGGGGGGGTCATTTCATAGGCTGATGAGTGGAAGGAGTATGCCAGCTATTTTCAGTAAACAGTAGGGATTTCCAGGAACTGGGTCAGCACCCACTTTTTGACTTTATGTTCAGCCCTGGAACTGTCATGGCGCCTCTGGGTGTGTCACCTAGCTGCTGCGTTACAAAAGGATTTAAAAAAAAAATTTACTTCAAGTCTTAGTTGTGGTATGCAGGATATTCATCTCAGCACACTTGCCCCATGGTAAGTGAGGAAGGAAATGACAACCCACTCCAGTATTCTTGCCTGGAAAATGCCATGGACGGAGGAGCCTGGTGGGCCAAGATCCATGGGGTGGCAAAGAGTTGGACACGACTGAGCGACCTCACTTTCTTTCTTTCACGCGGAATCCTACTTCCCAGGCCAGGGACTGAACCCACATCCCCTACGTTGCAAGGCAGATTCTTAACACTCAGACCACCAGGAAGTAAGTCCCCGTCATTCTTTCAGAGGTTGTGCTCCGCCCACTTCCGGTCTCATCTGCACCTGATAGCTGGCCTTTGACAGCGCCATGGGAGCTCTCGCCTTACAGGAGAATGCCCTGGTGAGGTTCTCAGGACCCTGTGCTGACTGCAGGCGGCAGGCAGGACCCTGTGAAGAGACGCTGATTTTGCTGCAAGTTACACCACGGCCACTTAGCATGCTGAGGCCTTGGACACACATTTTTGTTGGATTTGCAGCCAATTTTAATTGACTTTTTAAGTCAGTTTTGCCTGTGGCCTCACACATGGCTTTCTAGTCCTCAGGACCGTCTTGTATAAAACTTGGGTCATACCTATGGCGGCTTTGTTTAGGGGAACTCAAAGTGATAACTTGAATACAAGTGGCCAGCTACTGAGCAAGGCTCATTGCAAAATATGAGTGTGGGACAAGTTCAAAGAAAAAACTACTAAAAGTGTCAGTGGGGGAGCACAGCATTAGACCCAGCCCTAGTCCCCTTCTGAGGACAGGTGTTACCGGGGTGTGACCCAGATGACCATCAGAAGCCATAGCACCCACCCCATCCACAGGAGAAGGGAACTGGGAACAGCCTCTGCCCATTAACATCCAGGGTTCCAGGCTGACAACAGCTGAGTTTGTAGAGTCATAGATGTGAAGGGCTTTGCTCTTCAAAACCTTATCTGTAGGACTGGGACACCCCTTCTTGCCTGAGGAAGTGATGCACTCTCCCAGAAAGACACTGCCTCAATTTCCTACTCACAGGTTAAAGGTTTGGAGACACAGCATTTATCTTCCCTTTAAAGAATGAGACCCTGAGTTGCCTCTCAGCCCAGGCATGAAGCAACCATGATCCACATGGCCTTGTTTGGCTTTGAACCTGTGAAAACTAATAATCCATTTAGACTTTACCTACAATGAACCCTTCCCTCTATCTTATATTAACTCATCTCTGGTTTCTGGGGAGCCACCCCATGGTTTCTTGGGTGTGTGACCTCCTTGCTGAAGCAACAGGACCCCTCCCTGATGGACAGAGATGCCCCTGGGCTTTATCTCCAGATTAACAGCTCTGCAAAGCAGTCATCTTTAGATCTTGCCTAGGAAAAATAAGCCACTGCAATTGGAGAATTCCTACAAGGGCCATGTCCCACTAGTGAGGAACTGTGGCAAGAAACTCTCTTGAAACTCACCATGGCACCCTGCAAGCCTTTTGGAAACTTTCTTCTGTGAAAACTCATGCCCGTTCTTACACATAAAACTGCATCATCTTCCTTAAACTGCATCTTCCTTAAAAGAAAAAAAAAACCTCTGCATCTTCCTTAAAAGAAAAAAAAATCTGCTGTGCTGTAAACCATAGATCATTAAAACACACAAATTTTTATTTTGTTTATTTATTTAGGCTACACCAGGTCATCGTTGTGGCATGTGGGTTCTAGCTCCCTGACCTGCTATGCTTGGGAGTACAGTCTTACCCACTGGACCATCAAGGAAGTCCCAGAAAACAGCATTTTTAAAAATTACATTAAAAAACCCTTTGAATTGCATATAGCTGACTAATAATGTTGTGATGGTTTCAGGTGGACAGCAAAGAGACACAGCCATGCATATACATGTATCCATTCTCCCTCAAACTCCCTTCCCTTCCAAGCTGTCACATAACATTAAGCAGAGTTCCCTGAAAAACAGCATTTTCAATGAAGAGCCACTGCAGATAACGATTTAGTCTCACCTCTTTCTCCAGTGTCCTATTAGAGCATGCATGTAAATTAACCCTGTAGCATAGATTTTGACTGCAAGGACCATAAATAAACAGATACATATATATATATATATATATTATATATATATATATATATATATATCTTATGTATCAGTTCAGTTCAGTTCAGTCACTCAGTCGTGTCTGACTCTTTGCCACCCCATGAATCACAGCAGGCCAGGCCTCCCTGTCCATCACCAACTCCCGGAGTTCACCCAAACTCATGTCATCAAGTTGGTGATGCCATCCAGCCATCTCATCCTCTGACGTCCTCTTCTCCTTCTGCCCCAATCCCTCCCAGCATCAGGGTCTTTTCCAATGAGTCAACTCTTTGCATGAAGTGGTCAAAGTATTGGAGTTTCAGCTTCAACATCAGTCCTTCCAATGAACACACAGGACTGATCTCCTTTAGGATGGACTGGTTGGATCTGTATAGATAATGATATATATATAAGTAGATGATGTCTAACTCTCTCAAATATCATGTAGAGCTAAAGCAGAAGGAATCATGATCAAGACAACTTATTTTCCATCAGAAAATTCCTATGCCTGGGAGCCAGCCAGGGACTCTGTCTGTTCGAGACAGCCTCCATGGCTTTGCTGAGCCTCAGATGTGAGATGCTGAGCCACAGCAGGGGACCTGAACAGGACTGAACCTCTGGGGGCTCCTTCAGGATGGGGTTACCCGCGGTACCCACATTTCGAAAGTGCTTGGAGTTTTACTCAGAGCTGCATGGCAAGCTCCATCTGAGGTTTAGCATTTCTGAAACGCCAGGTCAGTGTCTCTCCGGCACTGAGATGGATGGATGTTACTAAGTGAGGGCTGTTACTTAGTGATGGAGGTCCCTCTTAACCCAGTGAAGGGATCCCCACTGCTGGGCCTTTATGATATTAGGCTGGGGAGATGCGTTCAGTGCCAGTATCATCCTCCCACTCTGTCTCTGATGAAAGGAAACAGAGCACCCATCTGCCCATCCCGTGTCACACTGAGACTTTTTGAGACTGGCATGTGATTGTCTTGCAGTGAATTAAGAAAAGTTATTTTTCCCTTTCCTTTTTACCTTTTGCACCTTTCTCCACTTTAACTGTTCCTAACCTACAGTCTGCACTGATAACCAAGTTTCTTCTTATCAGAAGACTAACCGATTATGCAAACTACATCTGGCACCTGTAGCCCTCCTTCTCTGCAGGAGTCACATCTGCATCTGTTATCCTTTAATTTAGTCTAGCCACATCCTGATACTTAACTCTATCGCATCATAAACCTCTCCTTGTAGTTTAATTTCCCTTCCTTTGCTCTGTGTTACTTCATGTTGATGCTTAAGTTTAAGGTACACTCTCTTGGAAGCCACCCCCTAGTGGCTTGCTTCCCACCTTCTGTATTTCAGGAAGAAAGTCGCCAGGAAATCCCCAAAGGACAATGGACCCAACCACCAGGACCAACTGCCAGACCCAAAAACCAGCTACCTGACTCTGGCCTTGACTGTCTCCAAACAGCCCAAAAAGAGAGCATTCAAGACTCCTACACCTTTTGTGGTGTATCTCCAACCCCTGACTGTGAGCACCAATTGTATGATGCCCTCGATTCGCAACGGAGGGGAGACAGGCTCCTTGAGGCAAGAGCCTACTGTGTTCTCCCTTCTGCCAACTTAAGGGTTGAAGCCATCTTTCCATTTGCTCCAAACTCTGTCTCCACAAGTTTTATTCAGCTCTGGTTGGCAGACAAAACCACGACTCTGGCGGTGACTGTTGCTGCCAACCCGTAACAGGCTAGCTGGCGTGGAGAGAGGTTTGGGACCACTGGGTCTCTTCCCTCAGGGACCCAGGGGCCAGAAAGACGTGGCTGTCTCTGCGGATGCCGGGAGTCAGCAAGTCTTGCCCAGGGAGTGAAACTGCCTCTGAATCACTTAGTCCCTATTTGGGCCTGAAACAGCCTTTGAGGAAAACAGTGTATGTGTGAGTTTCTTAGTTGTGTCCTTCTATGCAACCCCACAGACTGCAGCACACCAGGCCCCTACGGCCATGGGATTACCCAGGCAAGAACACTGGAGTTGGTTGCCAATTCCTTCTCCAGAAAAACTAAAGATATAACGAAACTGAAGTCGCTCAGTCGTGTCCGACTCTCTGCCACCCCATGGACTGTAGCCCACTAGGCTTCTCCATCCTTGGAATTTTCCGGGACGAGGACTGGAGTGGGTTGCCATGTCCTTCTGCACAGGAAAACAGTGGGCAGATTCAAAGCCCTGCAGGGGTGAGGGTGGGGCTGGGGAGCAGGTAAGCCAAGGTTGAGCAAGAAGTCTCTGCCCCTGCCAGGAGAGACAGGCCCCTGGGCCTTGCCACACCCTTGCCCAACAGCTGAAGTAACTTCCAGAGAGAAGCATCTGGTCAAAAGGGAGGCAGGAAAGCTTTTTGTGGGGTTTTCAACAGCCTCATTAGCATAAGAGAGACTGACCCTGCTCTGTACTATGAAGGCCACTCCCAAGACACACAGATAGAGACTCAGTTAACGAGTTCATAAGAATCAAATCCACAGCCAGCGCGGAATTCCTCCTGGAACCTGGGACCTTTATAAAGCGGCAAGCACAGCCTCTGCTCCAGCGTCAGCCCCAGAGCTCCGGCCGCCAGCATGAGGCTCCATCACCTGCTCCTCGCGCTCCTCTTCGTGGTCCTGTCTGCTGGGTCAGGTGAGCTCCTGGGAGTCCCGGGGGAGCCGCGGGCTCTTTCTCCAGTGTCTACCTCCTTCTGTCCTGCTACACTCATCTACACGGGGTCAGACTAAACCCACCCTATGTGATGCTTCTGAGAAGCCAGCGCTGAGTCCCAGTAGGAGGAGGGGTCTGAGAACCGCCCTGCAAAGTTCCTGGCTGTTTCTAAGCCACTCTAGCGAGTCAAAGCTTCTGAGCCCGTCTCCTCATTGGTTTCATGAGGAGGAAACAGAAGATGCCTCTGTTAAGTGACTCTCCTTTTTTTCTTTTTCATAAAAGCAAGAAATCTGATTTTGTCCCATGACTGAAGCGCAGAATGTCGCTTTATAAATCTTTCTACTTGAAGGGTGGCGGCTCTGGGCAACAAGAAAAGGCCAGAGGAGACTCAGGCCAAGCCTGGGCGTTGGGAGCTGCCCTGGAACGCTCCGTGCTGACTCTCCTCAGCAGGAAGGTCCTCCTGGACACGTCGCTGATGATGCGACCCTCGCTCCTCAGCTGGGAGGCACCACATCCAAAGCAGTGTGCAGGATCGGATGTCTAATTTTCATCTTACCCTTGATATTTCCAGAAATAGGATGAAAATATGTAGGAAGAAAGGAAAGAGGGAAGGAGGGAGAGAGAGGATGGGGAGACTGAGAGCTACAACTGATTAGATGTCAGAATGAAGTTGAAAAGACCTTGTCTATCAGTGTTGTTTATGACTGTAACCCAACTCTTACACAGTGGCAGGGAGAGACGCCAGGGGTGTAAGGATGACGGCTGCTTAGTGCCCAGGGCCCGGGTGCAATCCCTGTTGGGGGAACTAGAGGGACCAGAGGTGCCTTGTGGTCAGGAGGAAAAAGGCGTGTGACGCAGATGGAAAGGCCACTGGTCAGGAAGAAACCACAAAGGGATGAGGAGAGCCTATGGGGAAAGCCGGAAGGCCACTGAAACGGAGGAAACCACAAAGGAAGGAAGAGAGGGGCTGACTCCCTCTAGCGCTGAGAGCTCTGAGTCAGTAGAGACAATGATACAAAATTTTTTTTCCGAACCATTATCACTCTCAGTTGTAAGTTACTTTGAGAGTAAGTTCTCTTTAAACAGTTCTTACACTTTCAGCTGCATCTTTTCCTCCTATCTCAGCTCCACTACTTGACTGACTCCTTGTGTTGGAAAACTAGACGGTGAAAATAGACGCCCTCGGGCCTCTTCTGACTCCTGACCAGAAGGTGGATGTAGCAGAGCTTACGAGTCTTTGCCCTCGTGGTGGAGCTGACCCCGCACACAACCATGCTCCTCTCGCCCCAGTCCCTCAGCCTCTGCTTCTGGAAACATGAGGCACCACCGGAGCCCGGGCAGGGTCAGCGTCTGCCTGGAAAGTGGTCCACAGTGTCCTGGACTCACATCCTGTTGTCACGAGGCCGTGTCCGCATCTCAGCGCAGAAAGCCCCAGGGCCTAGCTCAGAGGACACACAGCTGCCCTTCTCGAGATGCCGCTTTTCCTGCTGACACGATCTTTCCCTCTTCATTCTCTTTTTAGGATTTACTCAAGGAATAAGAACTTCTGCAGGCTGCCGTTTGCATGGAGGCGTTTGTCTGCCAATCAGGTGCCCTGGACGCATGAGACAAATTGGCACCTGTCTCGGGCCCGGAGTAAAATGCTGCAGAAGGAGATAAAAGAAGGCCATGAGGTGGCCAGGACCGATGCGGAGTCAGAAACTGCACCCTTGGACAGAGCGTCTAAAATTTAAACCAGAATAAATTTTGTTCAAAATTAAAGAATTGCCTACTGGTCACTGAGGTTGTTGTGTGGTGTCTGATCCCCGGCTAATTCCGAAATCCCTGAGGATGCTCTCGGAGCTCCTTACGGGAACCAGGGGGGATTGTGGTGGGTGCTCTGATCCCCCTGTTCCTTGGGGGCCTGACCTTCCCCAGCTCCTCTGTCTGCTGTCCTTCCTGCTTCCTGGCTCAGGGCACCCTGGCCTGCCCCTCGTCTCCTCACAAACATGCACCCGAAGGGTCCAGAATCACCAAAACACCAGTCTGGTAGAAAACCCAGACCCCTGCTCAGGAGGAAACCCCCTCCTCTGTCCCCCTGCAGCCCTCACTTCTGTTTGGTTTATGCTTCTTACCCCTGCCTTGTGCACACGTGGATACACTTCCGATTCCCGTTTGGGCTGTAAGGTCTCTATGGGAAAGGACTTGTCCTACTCCTGGATGTGCCGGGCATTGAGCCGAGACATAGCTTCACCAACTGTCATCAGTTGAATGACACAGTTGTCATGGACAAAGCATGTCTCTCTGTGTGAACATGATAGGATGCAACTAAATGCGATGGAAAAACCAGTCCTGTGGAAGCACAATTCAGTGAAGACAACACAGCACGGAACTCGGAGCCCACCAGGGCAGGCTGAGCACGCGGACCTCAGCCTGCCTGCAGCTTCTTCAGAGGGTTTCCCAGTTAAACCAAGAGCCTGGCTGGTGCATGCGGTATGTGTGAGCAGCTCTCTGGTCTTCACACTAACTCTTCCCTCAGTGCAAGCTGAGGTCACCAAGGGGATGGTGTTAGGAGACAGGGTGTTTGGGAGGTGATTGGGACATGAGGGTGGGACCCTCATGGGTGGAATGAGGGCCTTTATGAAAGAGACCCCAGAGAGATCGCTCACCCTTGTGCCCTCTGAGGACACAGGGAGAAGACCGCTGTCCACCAGCCACCTGCTCTGTCTTGATCCTGGAGCTCCCAGCCTCCAAGACTGAGAAGTAGAGGTCTGTTGTTAATAAGCCACCTATTACAATACCACATGTGAAATAGATAGCCAGCGGGAATTAGCTGTATCACTCAGGGAACTCTGACAGGGCTCTGTGACCAGGTGGAAGGGTGGGATGGAGAAGGAGATGGACGATATTTCGGGAGAGAGGGGACATGGGTGAACCCCGGATGATTTTTGTTGATGTATGACAGAAAACCACGAAATTCTGTAAAGCAATCATCCTTCAATTAAAAAATAATGTGCAAAAAAAGAGTCACCTAGCCTTTGGTGTTTCTGTTTTAATAACCTGAAAGGGCAGACACATGACAATTGAGAATTCAAGCACAGGTGAAATTATGGTACCTAGACATTGGCCCTTAAGATAGGGAAATGACATGGGTTAACTGACTGTGCCCAGTGCCATCTCCTTACAAGGAGCCTTTGATGTGGACGAGGGATGCAGCTCAGTGTCAGAGACGTGGGCTGAGAGACTAAACCAGCCCTGGCTCCCACTGACATGGAGGGGGGCCATAAGCCAAGGAGGGCAGGCAGCTTCTAAGCGTGAAAAGGATGGAAGCCTCCAGAAGGAACAGCATCCTGCTGACACCGTGATTTGAAGCCAGCAAGACCCATTTGGGACTTTGGATCCTCAGAACCACAATAACAAGTATGTGTTCCTTTAAGCCACTTAGCTGGTGGCAATTTGCGAAGCTGCAACAGGAAATCAATACAGCAATTCCTTAAAATCATGCCTTGATCCTAAAATTAGGAGCTCAAAAGAGGCAAACCTGTGTGTGTTTAATGGAGGAAAAACATGATAATGGCTGTCAACATTTTACTCAGCTTTATATTTCTTTTTTCACAGAAATTCCCATGGTGGATCCGCCAACTCCTTTTCATCTCAAAGGTTATATTTGTGACTCAGTCTTACATTCGTATATCTTATATCCCTTTTATCCCTTATTTTTAATTTTTTTATCATGGAAAATTTATCTGAAATTGAGTGGTTTGGTAGTACTGTTTATTAAACTTTTATCATATTCTTTATTGGGATTTCAATTTTTTATTTTTGCTTGACTTTTTTAGGTTTTATTCTAAATGTATCTGCTGATGTTTTATTCCCACAACATTTCTGAGTGTCTTGTTGGTCTCTTGCGTGGGAGGAATGCTCTTCTCATTTCAGCACCAAGAAGAGGATGGCTTTTCCATGTGACTCATGAACCAAACAGGTTCCTGCTCTGGTCCATAGCCAACCATTCCACCTAGGTCCTGGATCTCATTTCTCTTGCTTATTTGTGGGTGAGGCCCAAATCAGCTCCAACTCTTGCCTCCATCTACTCAATCTATTGTGAATGCAGTGGCACCCCACTCCAGTCCTCTTGCCTGGAAAATCCCACGGATGGAGGAGCCTGGTAGGCTGCAGTCTGTGGGGTCCCTAGGAGTCAGACATGACTGAGCCACTTCACTTTCACTTTTCGCTTTCATGCACAGGAGAAGGACATGGCAACCCACTCCAGTGTTCTTGCCTGGGGAATCCCAGGGACGGGGGAGCCTGGTGGGCTGCCATCTATGGGTCGCACAATCAGACACGACTGAAGTGACTTAACAACAGTAGCACTGCATCTATAGAAATTAACACCAGGGATTGACCCGGTGTCCAGTGGTTAGAGACTTCATACTGCCAATGCAGGGGGCTGGATTCCATCCCTGGTTGTGGAACTAAGATTCCACATGCTAAAGAAGAGTCCAAAAGTTCCAAAACAGACAAACAAAAAACACCCCCCAAATGCCAGTGTTTAAAAAAATAAAACCTAAAACAAGGAAACAGTTCTTCATTGACATGAGAGCAATCATGAGCTCGGTCTTCTTTGCACTTAGTTTTTCAGCAAAACTCTTCAGAAGGAGTGTCTGCAGCCCCCACTTCCTCTCGTCACTCTCAGGGGGATTGATACCATCAAGTCTGGCTGGTCCCAGCCCTCTCCCCCAGGATGACTCCTGCCAGCAGGGATCATGAGGCATCCTGTGTGACCTCACTCAGCCCTTCCTCTGCCCTTTGTTGACCTGGCCCCTCACTGTGTGGCAATGGAGAGGGGCTCTCGGCTGTCTCTGCCTGAGTGGATGGGCCGCAGTCCACCCGAGAAAGGCAGAGGCGGCAACTGTAAAGTAGGTTTTCAGGAGAGAGAGAGAAACATCGGTGGTTGAAGAAGGGGTGGGAATAGATGCCTAACATTTAGGGAGTCAGTGTAAAGGATCGCTTTCCGTATAAGAGTACAAGAGAGAAATGTGACCCAATGCTATTTAGTTTATGCTTTCTTTTCTATTATTATAAAAGTACTGTTGCTGGGGCCAACGAAGTAAAACCCTCACAGCTATTCTGTAGCATTATGTAAGACTTATTGAAACAGCTTACTGCAAACACCTATTCTATTTTTGGGTTGATGTCACTAAAATAAAATAGATCTCTACTTAGTGAAAGATTCAAATGCTGATCAAAAAATTAAGTGAAAATATTTTATTGCTAAGTTGCCTCAGGACAGAGAGAAAAATGTCAGAACATACAGTTCATGTAAGATGGAGGAGAGGCGGGTGAGTGAAGGCTAGAGACCATGACGTATTATGATAAGCTTTGACCTGTTATGCTGGGAATGTGTGAGTGGGTGCTTGTGCTCAGGAACACTGTGGGATAAAGCAACTTAATGGGCTCTGTCCAGACCCTCAAAACTCCAAGAGTTATGCCTGAGCCTTCCTTCCTTTTCTCCTTCCCTCCTTCTCTCCCTGATTCCCTCCATTCATCCATTTATTCATTCACCCATAGGTTGACGTTTCCATACTAGGACCTGTTCATACACACTTTTGACTGACTACCTGCTCTATGCCTGGCTCTGTTCAAATGTGAGAGAATAAAACAGGACTTGTTGCTTTAGAAGTTTACATATAAAGATAAAGAGAGATATGAACACTATAAACCAAAACTGAGATGGAGAGAAGGAAGAGATGGAGAAAAATTTCAGTTATTTACCTGGTATGCGTGTGTGCTGAATTACTTCAGTCATGTCCAACTCCTTCCAACCCCACGGACTACAGCCCATCAGGCTGCTCTGGCCATGGGATTTCCCAGTCAAGAAAAGTGAAGTGAGTTATTTGACATCCAGGGGATCTTGCTGATCCAGAGATCAAAACTGCATCTCCTGCATTGGCAGGTGGGCTCTTTAGCACTAGGACCACCTGGGAAGCCCTACAACTAGTACCTTTCTATGCTTTTAACTTAAGAATATGTTGATTTAATACCTGTAGTAAGAAATACTCTAGCCTATAAAGCCTCACCTGGTTGTGGTCTGTGCAAGAGATGACCTGTTAAGCTTGCTTAGGATGGATCAGTCTCTCTGGAAATGGTAGCTAGAAATATGTTGAGAGTGCAAAAGGAGAGAAGATCATTCCTGTTTCCAAAATTCTTTTTGCTTTTTAATTGCAAAAGGTGTGTGTGGGGGGGAGGGGCAGTATTTATTCTGAAAGGATAAAGACACAGATGCAGAGATATGCAAAAAACTGAATAAATAAATAAATAATTTGTTAACAGAATACAATTTTTAATGACTTTTCTCAAAAAAAAAAAATAGAAAACAAAAACAAAAAAGCCCAAAACCTCAGAGCCATAAGGAGAAGTGAGAACCAATGTGGAAACCCTGACTTCCTGCAAACCTCTTCCTTTACAAAAGGGAGACACTTGGGTCTGGGACCCTGAGTCCACAGATGAGACACCCTCAAATTACTCCCAGGCCATAACTGAATATCTCTAGTAGCAACTTCCCAGGTGGTGCAGTTGTAAGGAAACACAGGAGACCCAGATCCGATCCCTGGATCAGCAAGATCCCCTGGAGGAGGAAATGGCAACCCACTCCAGTACTCTTGCCTGAAGATTCCATAAACAGAGGAACCTAGTAGGCTACATTTCCCGGGGTTGCAAAGAGTCCAACCAGACAGAGCACAGTACCACCACCAGTCGGAATACAAGTCCTTCCTCTCTACCTGTTGGTCAAACTCTTTCCCAGATCGCCTGCCCAATTCAGGTGTGCCATCAGACACTGCTGGGTCGACCTGGAATCCAGAAAGATCCTCTTCCATCATGAGGCTCCTGTACCTTCTCTTCCTCTTACTCATATGTCTTATTCAGATGACATCAGGTAACCAGTGGCTAAGCTGGCTCCAAACTTGGAGCCTGGAGTAGGGGAAGTCAGGTTGATTCCTCATTCAGTGATATGCTGAAATATATAGCGACTGAATGATATATCTGAAAGAAGCATGCATATACAATATGCTCCATTTTTCAAATAAGGAAAGAGAAGCTTAAAGTGAAAAATAGTCTCCCATGAATGCCCTTAACTAGTTGGTAGTAAGTCCATAAATTGTAAAGCTGATAGACAACATTTACAGGAGACTTCACAGGTTCCAGAACATTTCATGTGACTAACAGTAACACTAATAGTAATAGTAAATTATATTGACCACTTCCTCTTTACTGAGACACCAAAACTTTTAATGTCTTCTCCCAAATGTATTCCTCCCAGCACTATTTATGGGATAGGTGTTTTTAACCCCGTTTTTCAGCTGGGACTTAGAAATAAGGTAATCTGTTCAAAGTCGTGCAGGTTCTGTAAAAAACACCATTGGTAGCTTGATAGGGGTTGCATTGAATCTATAGATTGCTTAGGGTAGTATAGCCATTTTGACGATATTGATTCTTCCAATCCATGAACACGGTATATTTCTCCATCTGTTTGTGTCCTCTTTGATTTCTTTCATCAGTGTTTTATAGTTTTCTATATACAGGTCCTTTGTTTCTTG
The DNA here is from genome assembly GCF_910594005.1 of Cervus elaphus. Classification (NCBI taxonomy): domain Eukaryota; kingdom Metazoa; phylum Chordata; class Mammalia; order Artiodactyla; family Cervidae; genus Cervus; species Cervus elaphus. The sequence continues at coordinate 15,141,629 of NC_057846.1, read as the reverse complement.
AGGTAGATATACTCCTAAGTATTTTATTCTTTTTCTTGCAATGGTGGATGGTATTGTTTCCTTAATTTCTCTTTCTGTTTTGTCATTGTTAGTGTATAGGAATGCAAGGGATTTCTGTGTGTTAATTTTATATCCTGCAACTAAACCACAATGAGGTACCATTACATGCCAGTCAGGATGGCTGCTATCCAAAAGTCTACAAGCAATAAATGCTGGAGAGGGTGTGGAGAAAAGGGAACCCTCTTACACTGTTGGTGGGAATGCAAACTAGTACAGCCGTTATGGAATACAGTGTGGAGATTTCTTAAAAAACTGGAAATAGCACTGCCATATGAACCAGCAATCCCACTCCTGGGCATACACACCAAGGAAACAAGATCTGAAAGAGACATGTGCACCCCAATATTCATCACAGCACTGTTTATAATAGCCAGGACATGGAAGCAACCTAGATGCCCATCAGCAGATGAATGCCTAAGGAACCTGTGGTACATATACACCATGGAATATTACTCAGGCATTAAAAAGAATTCATTTGAATCAGTTCTAATGGGATGGATGAAACTGGAGCCCATTATACAGAGTGAAGTAAGCCAGAAAATAAAGACCATTACAGTATACTAACACATATATATGGAATATAGAAAGATGGTAATGAGAACCCTATATGCAAAACAGAAAAAGAGACACAGAAATACAGAAGAGACTTTTGGACTCTGTGGGAGAAGGCGAGGGTGGGATGTTTTGAGAGAACAGCATGGAAACAAGTATATTATCTAGGGTGAAACAGATCACCAGCCCAGGTGGGATGCATGAGACAAGTGCTCGGGCCTGGTTCACTGGGAAGACCCAAAGGGATCGGGTAGAGAGGGATGTGGGAGCGGGGATCGGGATGGGGAATACATGTAAATCCATGGCTGATTCATGTCAACTTATGACAAACACCACTACAATATTGTAAACTAATTAGCCTCCAACTAATAAAAATAAATGTTAAAAAAAAAAATCATGCAGCTTGTGTGTAGGGAGGACTTTAACTCAAGCCCAAGTGGGTTTGATTCCAAAGACCATGTTTTTATTAAGTATTCAACAATCCCAAAAAACAAATTTACTTACTGAATTATATGAACAACACATTTATAGATTTGTTTAATATATTCATATATATATAAATTTATATATTTGTGTATATAAACAACAAATACTTTAGCTTGAGTTTGATCTCTGAATCAATTGGGACATACTTATCCCACCAGATTGTTTGTTGATCACCTGAAATCCAAGTTAAACTGCGTGTCCTGCATTTTCCCTGCAGCCCTCCTCAAGTGACAGCATGCTCCAGGCTGTGCTGTAGTGACAGTGCCTCCAGATCATAGGATCCAAAATGAGCCAAAGTTGATTCTTGCTCAAACGACACCAACCCGTGAGGGACCAGGTGCTTTGATCAGGCCCCATCCCCGAGGAGCAGCCACCACCGTGGGCGCTGTTGGTCCTGTTGTCCAGGAAGGCGCTCTCAGGACGCTCATGCTGGCAATTAAGGGCCCCAGCCCTGAAGGGAAATGTCAGACACCTTCCTGACTCACGAATTTGGTGGTTTTCAGACTGCAGTAAAGAATAAGCTATGTTTGACCTGAAATGCCGCACTCCATCACAGGCCAAGGACACAGGGCAGAGTCTCTGGAATGCAGCCCACTTTCCTTCCCTTCCCACACTACTAAAAGCTGATTCCATTTCGGGCATATCCATGCAGGCTCAGGGCATGATCCAGCCCCAGTCTACACCTAGATTCTGAATACACCAGCCTTGGACTGGACTGATGGGGCTCAGGCTTGCCCAGGACTTTAGGAAGAAGGCCAAAGCTTAGAAGACTCAGTGGGCACAGGTGAGCACCCTGCTAAACGCCCCAGGACTGCATCCAGGAGTGGGCAGGTCTTTGCCGTTTCAGACAGTCAGACCTGAGCCAGCCCTACACGAGCACCCAGAGCTCAGAGGCATCAGAACAGGCCTGTGCTCACATCAGGCTCTGAGTCTCCCTGAGGTTTGTAATTAACTCCTGGGGGGAATGGGCATGCTCTGCTTTGTAACGGACCTTGGCATGAAGCGTCAGGAAATACATCATATTGTCATCACTGCAATATTACAGGAATTGCAGCTGCTGAATGCTTCTCCCTATAGCTGCGGACCTGGAGCCTTTATAAAGTGAGCGAGCACACCGTCCTGTCCAGTCTCAGCTGGGAAGCCAGCCAGCCATGAGGGTCTACTACCTTCTCTTTGCATTGCTCTTCTTCTTCTTGCTGCCTGTTCCAGGTAAGAAGCCCTGGGAAATGACAGGGCTGAGTGGACCGAGAATTTGTTAGTCGGAGTCAGCCCTCTCCATTCATTTGGGAATTTTAGATAAAGGAGATTTATTGCTTGGGAATTAGACATTACCAGCTTTTCTTTCTTTTTTTTTTCTTGACAAAGATCATCAAGAAGCTCAAAGTAGGCTCTCCATCCCTTCTGATTCACTCTGAAGAGACTAATCAGCTCACGAACCATCCCTCCATGGGAGGACTGTTCTACAGGTTCATGAGACAGGAAGAAAGTGATGTAAATCTTTATTTATTTATTTATTTTAAAATCTTAATACAACAGGAGAAAAGGAACTTAACCTGAGGACAGAGCAGAGGTTCCCTTTTATTAGCTTAGCAGTCGGAGGTACAGTCTTTAGGTCTCTTAGGGACCCGGGGGACCACAGTGGCCCCTGCCTCCCAGGTGTCAGTTCACAAAGGGGCTGCCAATCTCACGCCACATTCTCAGCTGAGTCGATCCCACAGAATCATTGTTAGTAGCTAGCCCCACCTTCTTTACTCCAGATGGTAAAGAAAGAGGAAAAGGACATACAAGAACAGAAAATGGCAACAGATAACTTATTAGAGAGATTTCAAAAGCCTTGGTCTTGCACCTCGGTCTTCTTAAAACCTTCTGTGTGCTCCGTTTCTTCACCGCAGGCAATGGTGGAATCATAAGCGGGTTACAAAGGTGTTACTGCAGAAGAAGAAGCGGCCAGTGTGCTCTGATTGGCTGCCTTACAAATGAGGAACAGATAGGCCGCTGTTCCCTGAGTGGCCGAAAATGCTGCCGGAAGAAGAAATGAAAAATCCAGAAACAGGAGGAGAAAGTTGCATAGTGTGAAATTTCCTCCTTGAAGACTCCAGAAGCCAAATCAAACACTTTTTACAAAATTTAAAAGCTTGATTATTATCATGATTATTTTTTAACATTCTGTTTATTGTGCTGCTTGTTACCAAACAGGCAACTTAAAAAGTGTTAATGACTCCCCTTTAATTCAAATAAAGTATAATCCCTAGAGGAAGCCATAAGAGGGTCTCAACTGATGTTCCAAAGATTGTCAGATTTTATTCCTCTTTCACAACTTTCACCCCACAGTGACACTGGACCACTTGTTCTTTGTGAAACACTTCCTTTGCCTTCTGTCACCCATCTGAGCTGTGCAGTCTGTCCATCTGTCATAGCATCTCCCCAGCAAATCCATCTCGGAAACTTCAGGGCATCCCTGAGGGTCTTCCCAAGTCCTTCTGAGCACTTTACAGCTCAGAGACACGGGATCCTGGCTCCTCCTCGACCTTGCCTTCAGCTTTCCTCTCACTCTTGCCTCTGTTTTGACTGACCTCAAGCCTGGATAAAATCTCTCCTCCAGCTATGTCTCCAAACCCATCTCTCAGGGGCACCTCAAATTCTACCTCCTTCTTAAAAACATATTTGTTTCCCCAACGAATATGATCTTTCCTTTTAAAAGGGTTCTGATCTGAGTGCTCCATCTATGAGTCCTACATGATTTTTACATTCACTACATTTGCATATTTCCAATCTCCATATTTGGCTGCAGGATTTTGAAGGGCACTTCATCATTTAATCACTCCCGGCCCAATTGTTTTCACACAAAACCTGCTCAACAAGTGTTTATTGTGACCCCATGGACTGGGGCCCACCAGGCTCCTCTGTCCATAAGATTCTTCAGGCAAAAATACTGGCGTGGGTTGCCATGTCCTCCCTTATGAGAGCAGAAGTACACTCCAAGGCCCTGTAACTATTCAGTGGTCTCTAGAGGTTAATACAGAATGATTCCAGCGAATGTGGTGGCAGGCCCATCACCCCCAACAAGAGCCCCCAGTCAAGGAACTGAGTTCTCAGGAAGAAAGGGCAAACACTCAAAGACAAGAGCTTGGACCCCACAATTCAGCATTAAAAAAAAAGAAACGACGTGATGGGACTGTATGCTGCCCTTCTCCAGTACACAACTAAGGAACCAGGCAAAACCTGGGAAACCACTGATTCAGACTCTGGCACAAGCAATGCAGGACCATAATTGAGGAGAGTAGAAAACAGGTGAGGTGAGGGACTTCCCCACCGGTCTGGGGCTGGGATTCTGTGCTCCCAAGGCAGGTGGCCTGGGTCCACCCCTGGTCAGGGAACTAGATTCCACATGCTGCAACTAGATTCTGCCTGCCGTGATTAAGGTCCAGGGCACCCAAATTAATGAATTCGCTAATTAAATTTTTTAAATCCTGTGCTCAACCATTTATAAAAAAAGAAAAGGAAACAAGTCAAGGACACTTATGGCATCTCCAGCCTCTACATATTTCCAGGCCTAAAGCATAGGGAGCAAGAACCCAAACAGGCCAACAATTCTCCTGAGTCGAAGAGACTGGGGTCAAAGTTCAGAGAGTGCAGACATCTTCACTTCTGGACAGAAAACCAGCAACGGGCATCAGGATCAGGGCTGTGTGCCTGTGTGCTAAGTCGCTTCAGTTGTGTCTGACTCTTTGCCACTCTGTGGACTGTGGAGTTGCTGAAAGCATATGGGAAAACACTGTGGTTTTCATTCAATTCTAAAGCTGCTCTAAAACAATGAAATCTATGATATTAGGTGGAAAGTTGGATCCACCTTACGGGATAAACTGTGATGCTAAGATTCAAGACACTATCTTAAGGAAAGAGATGATCATTTCAGTAGAGAAGAAAAAAACATCAAAAATCAGATATCAGTTACCTGTAATAAACCCACTTGAGATATCACATATAAAGGCAAATGGGTTAAAAAGGAAAGGATGGAAACAGATATGCTGCTGCTGTTGTTTAGACGCTCAGTTGTGTCTAACTCTCTTGAGACCCCTATGGAATCATCCAGGCAAGACAGCTGGAGTGGGTTGCCATGCCCTCCTCCAGGGACTCTCCCCACCCAGGGATCAAAACCATGTCTCTGCATCTCCTACATCTCAGGAGATTCTTCACTGTTGAGACAACAGATATGCTACGGAAACATTAATTTAAAGAAAACATAGGAGAGTGTATGGTTAATTAACAGGCTTCCTGCTGGTTCAGATGGTAAAGAATGTGCCTGCCATGTGGGAGACCTGGGTTCAATTCCTGGTTTGGAAAGATGTCCTGGAGGAGGGCATGGCAACCCACTCCAGTGTTCTTCCCTGGAGAAGCCCCATGGACAGAGGAGCCTGGCAGGCTACAGTCTATGGGGTCACAAAGGGTCAGACACGACTGAGTGACTATGCATGGAACACAATCAAGTAACTTTTAGGACAAGGACCAGATACAGAGAGGGGTATTTATCCTAATGATAAAATGTGTAATTCATCAAGAATACATATGATTACTGAATCAGAAATCAGAATGTACTTAGCAAAGGAAGCTTAAAATTCTTAAAGACAACCCATAGGAATAAGCATAGAAACAGACAAATTAGCAATTACAGTTGGAATTTCCCTGGCAATCCAGTAGTTAAGATCCCTAGCTTTCAATGCAGGGGCACAGGTTCGTCCCTGCTTGAGCAAGTAAGATCTCTTATGCCATATAGAAAATTCAACCCAAGATAGATTAAAGGTTTACAAAAACCACACAACTCCTAAAAGAAAGCATAGGAGAAAAATTCTTTGGCATGGGTCTCCACAAGGATGGTTTTGAGCTTGCCACCAAAAGCACAAGCCACAAAAACAAAGCTAGATGGTAGGATCCATCAAACTGAAAACTTCTGCACAGCAAAGGAAACCATGAACAAACTGAAAAGACGGTGTTCTTCTAATGCTCCAGGGATCTCTGAGGCTGGAGGAGATGGCAGCAGTGCTGCGGGCAAGACAGTGGGGTGAGAGAGGATGGTCACATCCCAGGTCATGTCCAAGTCCCTGGGATGGCCACCAAGTGTGGGTACGTGACTTCACATAGGGAGGAATTCAAGAGCGAGTCACCGTGAAGTGAAAGAAGGTCAATCCAGGGAGGAAACACGCTACACAGAGAGCGTTGGCCATCCTGGAAGGCAATCCCAGCACCAGGGTATGGGGCAGTCAGTGTTTATAGGGGTGGGTCATTTCATAGGCTGATGAGTGGGAGGAGTATGCCAGCTATTTTCAGGAAAGAGTGGGGATTTCCAGGAACTGGGTCAGCACCCACTTTTTGACCTTTATGGTCAGCCCTGAAACTGTCATGGTGCCTCTGGGTGTGTCACCTAGCTGCCATGTTACAAAGGGATTCAAAAATATATATTTACTTCAGGTCTTAGTTGCAGTATGCAGGATGTTCATCTCAGCACACTGCCTTACTTGCCCCACAGCATGTGGAGAAGGATATGGCAACCCACTCTACTATTCTTGCCTGGAAAATTCCATGGACGGAGGAGCCTGGTGGGCCAGGGTCCATGGGGTCACAAAGAGTCTGAAACGACTGAGCGACCTCTTTTTCTTTCTTTCACGTGGTATCCTAGTTCCCAGGCCAGGGACTGAACCCACATCCCCTGTGTTGCAAGGCAGATTCTTAACAAGAGGCCCACCAGGGAACTCCCTGTCATTCTTTTAAAGGTTGTGCCCCGCCCACTTCCGGTCTCATCTGCACCAGATAGCTGGCCTTTGACAGTGCCATGGGAGGTCTCGCCTTACAGGAGAATGCCCTGGTGAAGTTCTCAGGTCGCTGTGTTGACTGCAGGAGGCAGGCAGGACCCTGTGAAGAGAGGCTGATTTTGCTCCAAGTTAGACCATTGCCACTTAGCATGCTGAGGTTTGGACAATTTTTTGGTAGATTTGCAGCCAATTTTAATTGACTTTTTAAGTCAGTTTTGCCTGTGGCCTCACACATGGCTTTCTAGTCCTCAGGACCATCTTGTATAAAACTTGGGTCATACCTACCTGGCAGGTTTGTTTAGGGGAACTCAAACAGATAACTTGAATACAAGTGGCCAGCTGCTGAGCAAGGCTCATTGCAAAATATAAGTGTGGGACAAGTTCAAAGAAGAAACTACTAAAAGTGTCAGTGGGGGAGCACAGCATTGGACCCAGCCCTAGACCCTTCTGAGGACAGGTCCTCAGGTGACCAGCAAAAGCCATGGAGCCCACCACGTCCACAGGAGAAGGGAACTGGGAACAACAGCCTCTGCCCGTTAACACCCAGGGCTCTGTGCTGAGAACACCTGAGTTTGTGGAGTCGTAGATGTGAAAGGCTTTGCTCTTCAAAACCTTATCTGTAGGACTGGAACACCCCTTCTTGCCTGAGGAAGTAATGCACTCTCCCTGAAAGACACTGCCTCAATTTTTGACTCACAGGTTAAGGATTGGGGACACAGCATTTATCTTCCCTTTAAAGAATGAAACCCTGAGTTACCTCTCAGCCCATGATCCACCATGGCCTTGTTTCACTTTGAACCTGTGAAAACTAATAATCCATTTAAACTTTACCTAAAAGTAATGCTTCCCTCTGTCTTATATTAACTCATCTCTGGTTTCTGGGGAGCCACCCCATGGTTTCTTGGGTGTGTGACCTCCTTGCTGAAGCAACAGGACCCCTCCCTGATGGACAGAGATGCCCCTGGGCTTTATCTCCAGATTAACAGCTCTGCAAAGCAGTCATCTTTAGATCTTGCCTAGGAAAAATAAGCCACTGCAATTGGAGAATTCCTACAAGGGCCATGTCCCACTAGTGAGGAACTGTGGCAAGAAACTCTCTTGAAACTCACCATGGCACCCTGCAAGCCTTTTGGAAACTTCCTTCTGTGAAAACTCATGCCCGGTCTTACACATAAAACTGCATCCTCTTGCTTAAACTGCATCTTCCTTAAAAGAAAAAAAAAATCTGCATCTTCCTTAAAAGAAAATAAAATCTGCATCTTCCTTAAAAGAAAAAAATTATCTGCTCTGTTGCAAACCATAGATCATTAAAATACACCAATTTTTGTTTTGTTTATTTACTTAGGCTACACCAGGTCATCGTTGTGGCATGTGGGTTCTAGTTCCCTGACCTGCTATGCTTCAGAGTAGAGTCTTACCCACTGGACCATCAAAGAAGTCCTGGAAAACAGCATTTTTTACAATTACATTTTAAAAAAACTTTGAATTGGAGTATAGTTGACTAATGATGTTGTGATGGTTTCAGGTGGACAGCAAAGAGACACAGCCATGCATATACATGTATCCATTCTCCCCCAAGCTCCCTTCCCATCCAAGCTGTCACATAACATTAAGCAGAGTTCCCTGAAAAACAGCATTTCAAGAGAGTAATCAAAAATCTTCCAGCAAACAAAAGCCAGGACCAGATGGCTCCACAGCTGAATTCTACCAAAAATTTAGAGAAGAGCTAACACCTATCTTACTCAAACTCTTCCAGAAAATTGCAGAAGAAGGTAAACTTCCAAACTCATTCTATGAGGCCACCATCACCCTAATTCCAAAACCAGACAAAGATGCCACAAAAAAAGAAAACTACAGGCCAATATCACTGATGAACATAGATGCAAAAATCCTTAACAAAATTCTAGCAAACAGAATCCAACAACATATTAAAAAAAATCATACACCATGACCAAGTGGGCTTTATCCCAGGAATGCAAGGATTCTTTAATATCCACAAATCAATCAATGTAATACACCACATTAGCAAATTGAAAGATAAAAACCATATGATTATCTCAATACATGCAGAGAAAGCCTTTGACAAAATTCAACACTCATTTATGATTAAAACTCTCCAGAAAGCAGGAATAGAAGGAACATACCTCAACATAATAAAAGCTATATATGACAAACCCACAGCAAGCATCACCCTCAATGGTGAAAAATTGAAAGCATTTCCCCTGAAATCAGGAACAAGACAAGGGTGCCCACTCTCACCACTACTATTCAACATAGTGTTGGAAGTTTTGGCCACAGCAATCAGAGCAGAAAAAGAAGTAAAAGGAATCCAGATAGGAAAAGAAGAAGTGAAACTCTCGCTGTTTGCAGATGACATGATCCTCTACATAGAAAACCCTAAAGACTCTTCCAGAAAATTACTAGAGCTAATCAATGAATATAGTAAAGTTACACAATATAAAATTAACACACAGAAATCCCTTGCATTCCTATATACTAACAATGAAAAAACAGAAAGAGAAATTAAGGAAACAATACCATTCACCATTGCAAGAAAAAGAATAAAATACTTAGGAGTATATCTACCTAAAGAAATAAAAGACCTATACATAGAAAACTATAAAACACTGATGAAAGAAATCAAAGAGGACACAAACAGATGGAGAAACATACCGTGTTCATGGACTGGAAGAATCAATATTGTCAAAATGGCTATTCTACCCAAAGCAATCTATAGATTTAATGCAATCCCTATCAAGCTACCAACAGTATTTTTCACAGAACTAAAACAAATAATTTCACAATTTGTATGGAAATACAAAAAACCTCGAATAGCCAAAATAATCTTGAGAAAGAAGAATGGAACTGGAGGAATCAACCTGCCTGACTTCAGACTCTACTACAAAGCCACAGTCATCAAGACAGTATGGTACTGGCACAAAGACAGAAATACAGATCAATGGAACAGAATAGAAAGCCCAGAGATAAATCCACAAACCTATGGACACCTTATCTTTGACAAAGGAGGCAAGGATATACAATGGAAAAAAGACAACCTCTTTAACAAGTGGTGCTGGGAAAACTGGTCAACCACTTGTAAAAGAATGAAATTAGAGCACTTTCTAACACCATACACAAAAATAAACTCAAAATGGATTAAAGATCTAAATGTAAGACCAGAAACTATAAAACTCCTAGAGGAGAATATAGGCAAAACACTCTCTGACATAAATCACAGCAAGATCCTCTATGACCCACCTCCCAGAATATTGGAAATAAAACAAAACTAAACAAATGGGACCTAATGAAACTTAAAAGCTTTTGCACAACAAAAGAAACTATAAGTAAGGTGAATAGACAGCCTTCAATAATAATAGAAAATAATAGCAAATGAAGAAACAGACAAAGGATTAATCTCAAAAATATACAAGCAATTCCTGAAGCTCAATTCCAGAAAAATAAATGACCCAATCAAAAAATGGGCCAAAGAACTAAACAGACATTTCTCCAAGGAAGACATACAGATGGCTAACAAACACATGAAAAGATGCTCAACATCACTCATTATCAGAGAAATGCAAATCAAAACCACAATGAGGTACCATTACACGCAAGTCAGGATGGCTGCTATCCAAAAGTCTAGAAGCAATAAATGCTGGAGAGGGTGTGGAGAAAAGGGAACCCTCTTACACTGTTGGTGGGAATGCAAACTAGTACAACCACTATGGAAAACAGTGTGGAGATTTCTTAAAAAACTGGAAATAGAACTGCCATATGACCCAGCAATCCCACTTCTGGGCATACACACTGAGGAAACCAGATCTGAAAGAGACATGTGCACCCCAATGTTCATCGCAGCACTGTTTATAATAGCCAGGACATGGAAGCAACCTAGATGCCCATCAGCAGATGAATGCATAAGGAAGCTGTGGTACATATACACCATGGAATATTACTCAGCCATTAAAAAGAGTTCATTTGAATCAGTTCTAATGAGATGGATGAAACTGGAGCCCCTTATACAGAGTGAAGTAAGCCAGAAAGATACAGACCATTACAGCATACTAACACATATATATGGAATTTAGAAAGATGGTAATGAGAACCCTATATGCAAAACAGAAAAAGAGACACAGAAGTACAGAACAGACTTTTGAACTCTGTGGGAGAAGGTGAGGGTGGGATGTTTCAAAAGAACAGCATGTATATTATATATAGTGAAACAGATCACCAGCCCAGGTGGGATGCATGAGCAAGTGCTCGGGCCTGGTGCACTGGGAAGACCCAGAGGAATCGGGTGGAGAGGGAGGTGGGAGGGGGGATTGGGATGGGGAATACATGTAAATCCATGGCTGATTCATGTCAATGTATGACAAAACCCACTGATATGTTGTGAAATATTTAGCCTCCAACTAATAAAGAAAAATAAAATTAAAAAAAAAAAAAAAAAACAGCATTTCAAGAAGAGCCAATATAGACAACGATTTAGTCTCACTTCTTTCTCCAGTGTAGTATTAGAGCATGTATGTAAATTAACCCTGTAGCATAGGTTTTGACTGCAAGGTCCATAAATAAACAGATACATACATATATCTTATGTATCAGTTCAGTTCAGCTCAGTCACTCAGTCGTGTCTAATTCTTTGTGAACTCAAAATCACAGCATGCCAGGCCTCCCTGTCCATCACCAACTCCCGGAGTTCACCCAAACTGACATCCATCAAGTTGGTGATGCCATCCAGCCATCTCATCCTCTGTCATCCCCTTCTCCTCCTGCCCCCAATCCCTCCCAGCATCAGGGTCTTTTCCAATGAGTCAACTATTTGCATGAGGTGGCCAAAGTATTGGAGTTTCAGCTTCAACATCAGTCCTTCCAATGAACACACAGGACTGATCTCCTTTAGACTGGACTGGTTGATCTGTATAAATAATTATATATATATGTATATATATATAAGTAGATGATGTCTACCTCTCTCAGATATCATTTACAGCTAAAGCTCTAAACCAAGCGAAACTAAACCAAGTTTCTTCTTATCAGAAGACTAGCCTATTATGCAAATTACATCCAGCACCTGTGGCCCTTCATTTCTGCAGGAGCCACATTCTATATCTGTTATCCTTTAACTGAGTCTAGCCACATCCTGATACTTTATCGCATCATAAACCTCCCCTTGTAGTTTTATTTCCCTTCCTTTGCTCTGTTACCTCATGTTGATGCTTAACTTTACGGTACACTCTCTTTGGAAGCCAACCCCTAGTAGTTTGCCTTCCCCTTTCTGTATTACAGGAAGAAAGTCGCCAGGAAATCCCCAAAGGACAATGGACCCAAACACCAGGACCAACTGCCAGACCCAAAAACCAGCTACCTGACTCTGGCCTATTGACTGTTTCCAGACAGTGCAAAAAGACAGCATTCAGGACCCCAACACCTTTTGTGGTGTATCTCCAACCCCTGACTGTGAGCACCAATTGTATGATGCCCTCGATTCCCCATGGAGGGGAGACAGTCTCCTTGAGGCAAGAGCCTACTGTGTTCTCCCTTCTGCCAGCTTAAGGGTTAAAGCCATCTTTCCTTTTGCTCAAACTCTGTCTCCACAAGTTTTATTCACCTGCGGTGGGCAGAGAAAACCAAGATTTTGGCAGCGACTGTTGCTGCCAAGCCGTAACAGGCTAGCTGGCATGGGGAGAGGGTTTGGGACCACTGGGTCTCTTCCCTCAGGGCCCCAGGGGCCAGAAAGAGGATGGCTATCTCTGCGGATGCTGGGAGTCAGCAAGTCTTGCCCAGGGAGTGAAACTGCCTCTGATTGAGTTAGTCCCTATTTGGGCCTGAAACAGCCTTTCAGGAAAACAGTGTATGTGTTAGTTGCTTAGTTGTGTCCAACTCACTGCAACCCCATAGACTGCAGCACACCAGGACCCTCCGTCCATGGAACTCTCCAGTCAAGAAGACTGGAGTTGGTTGCCATTTCCTTTTCCAAAAGAACTAGAGAAATAAAGAAAGTGAAGTCGCTCAGTCGTGTCTGACTCTCTGCAACCCCATGGACTGTAGCCCACCAGGCTTCTCCATCCTTGGAATTTTTCAGCAAGAGGATTGGAGTGGGTTGCCCTGTGCTTCTACACAGGAAAACAAATGGGCAGATTCAAAGCCCTGGAGGGGTGAACATGGGGCTGGGGAGCGGCGAAGCCAAGGTTGAGCAAGAAGTCTGTGCCCCTGCCAGGGAAGACAGGCCTCTGGGCCTTGCCACACCCTTGCCCAACAGCTGAAATGACATCCAGGGAGAAACATCTCCTCAAAAGGGCAGCAGGAAAGATTTTTCTGGGGTTTTCAACAGCCTCATTTGCATAACAGTGACTGACCCTGCTCTGTGCTATAAAGGCCACTCCCATGTCACATAGACAGAGACTCAGTTAACCAGTTCATAAGAACCAAATCCACAGCCAGCGCGGAATTCCTCCAGGAACCTGGGACCTTTATAAAGCGGCAAGCACAGCCTCTTCTCCAGCGTCAGCCCCAGACCTCCGGCCGCCAGCATGAGGCTCCATCACCTGCTCCTCGCGCTCCTCTTCGTGGTCCTGTCTGCTGGGTCAGGTGAGCTCCTGGGAGCCCCGGGGGAGCCGCGGGCTCTCTCTCCTGTTTCTACCTCCTTCTGTCCTGCTACCCTCATCTACACGTGGTCAGACTAAACCCACCGTCTGTGATGCTTCTGAGAAGCCAGCGCTGAGTCCTTAGTAGCGGGAGGGGTCTGAGAACCGCCCTGCAAAGTTCCTGGCTGTTTCTAAGCCACTCTATCAAGTCAAAGGTTCTGAGCCCGTCTCCTCATTGGTTTCATGAGGATGAAACAGAAGATGCCTCTGTTAAGTGACTCTCCTTTGTATCTTTTTCATAAAAGCAAGAAATCTGATGTTGTCCCATGACACAGAGTGTCATTTTTAAATCTTTCTACTGGAAGGGTGGCGGCTCTGGGCAACCAGAGAAGTCCAGAGAAGTGTCAGGCCAAGCCTGTGTGTTGGGAGCTGCCCTTGGGACGCTCCGTGCTGACTCTCCTCAGCAGGAAGGTCCTCCTGGACACGTCGCTGATGATGTGACCCTCGCTCCTCAGCTGGGAGGCAGCACAGCCAAAGCAGTGTGCAGGATCGGGTGTCTAATTTTCATCTTACCCTTGATATTTCCAGAAATAGGATGAAAATATGTAGGAAGAAAGGAAGGAGGGAAGGAGGGAGAGAGAGGATGGGGAGACTGAGACCTGACAACTGATTAGATCTCAAAATGAAGTTGAAAAGCCCTTGTCTATCAGTGTTGTTTATGACTGTAACCCAGCTCTTACACAGTGGCAGGGAGAGAGGCCAGGGGTGTAAGGATGACGGCCTCACAGTTTCCAAGGCTCAAGTTCAAACCCTGGCGGGGGGTAACTAGAGAGGGACCAGAGGTGCCTTGTGGTCAGGAGGAAAAAGGCCTGTGAGGAAGATTGAAAGGCCGCTGGTCAGGAGGAAACCACAAGGGGAGGAGGAGAGCCTGTGAGGAAAGTGGAAAGGCCGCTGGTCGGGAGGAAACCACAAAGGTAGGAGGAGAGGGGCTGACTCGCTCCAGCACTGAGAGCTCTGAGTCAGTAGAGACAAAGATAGAAAACTTTTTTTTCCAAACCATTGTCACTCTCAGTTGTAAGTTACTTTGAGAGTAAGTTCTCTTTAAACAGTTCTTACACTTTCAGCTGCATCTTTTCCTCCTATTTCAAATCCACTACTTGACTGACTCCATGAGTCGGAAAACTAAACAGTGAAAATAGACACCCACAGGCCTCTTCTGACTCCTGGCCAGAAGGTGGATGTAGCAGAGCTTCCTGGTCTTTGCCCTCGAGGTGGAGCTGACCCCGCACACAACCGTGCTCCTCATGCCCCAGTCCCTCAGCCTCTGCTTCTGGAAACGTGAGGGTCCACCAGAGCCCAGGCAGGGTCAGCGTCTCTCTGGAAGCTGGTCAACGGTTGCCTGGACTCACACCCTGTTGGCACTAGGCCGTGTCCGCAGTTCTCGAGATGCCGCTTTTCCTGCTGACATGTTTTTTTCCTCTTCGTTCTCTTTTTAGGATTTACTCAAGTAGTAGGAAATTCTGTAAGCTGCCGTTTGAATTTTGGCATGTGTGTGCCAATCAGGTGCCCTGTACTCATGAGAGAGATTGGCACCTGTTTCAGGCCCAGAGTAAAATGCTGCAGAAGGTGGTAACAGAAGGCGACGATGCGGCCGGGACCGATGTGGAGTCAGAAACTGCACCCTTCGACAGAGCATCTAAAATTGAAACCAGAATAAATTTTGTTCAAAATTAAAGAATTGCCCACTGGTCACTGAGGTTGTTGTGTGATGTCTGATCCCAGGCGAATTCCAAAATCCCTGAGGATGCACTCTGATCTCCTTACGGGAACCATGGGGGAATCATAGTGGGTGCTCTGATCCCCCTGTTCCTTGGGGGCCTGACCTTCCCCAGCTCCTCTGTCTCCGTCCTTCCTGCTTCCCGGCCCAGGGCACCCTGGCCTGCCCCTCGTCTTCACTCAAACATGCACCCCAGGGGTCCAGAATCACCAGAACACCAGTCCTGTAGGAAACCCCCAACCCCTGCTCAGGAGGAAACCCCCTCGTCTGTCCCCCTGCAGCCCTCACTTCCATTTGGTTTATGCTTCTTACCCCTGCCTTGTGCACACATGGATACACTTCCGATTCCCTTTTGGGCTATAAGATCTCTATAGGCATGGACTTGTCCTATTCCTGGATGTGCCGGGCATTGAGCCGAGACATTGCTTCACCAACTGTCATTAATTGAATGACACAGTTGACATGGACAAAGCATGTCTCTCTGTGTGGATATGATGCGATGCAACTAAATGTGATGGAAAAACAAGTCCTGTGGAAAGCACAATTCAGTGAAGACAACACAGCACGGAACTCAGGGCCCGCCAGGGCAGGCTGAGCACGCGGACCTCAGCCTGCCTGCAGTTTCTTCAGAGGGTTTCCCAGTTAAACCAAGAGCCTGGCTGGTGCATGCGGTATGTGTGAGCAGCTCTCTGGTCTTCACACTAACTCTTCCCTCAGTGCAAGCTGAGGTCACCAAGGGGATGGTGTTAGGAGACAGGGCTTTTGGGAGGTGATTTGGTCATGAGGGTGGGACCCTCATGGGTGGAATGAGGGCCTTTATGAAAGAAGCCCCAGAGAGATCGCTCACCCTTGTGCCCTCTGAGGACACAGGGAGAAGACCGCCGTCCACCAGCCACCTGCTCTGTCTTAATCCTGGCCCTCCCAGCCTCCAAATCTGAGAAGTAGAGGTCTGTTGTTAATCAGCCACCTATTACAATACCACATGTAAAACAGATAGACAGCTGGAATTAGCTTTTGACTCAGGGAACTCAGACAGGGCTCTGCGACCAGCTGGAAGGGTGGGATGGGGAAGGAGATGGGACGAAGTTCCGGGAGGGAGGGGACATGGGTGAACCCTTGGATGATTCTTATTGGTGTATGACAGAAAACCTCGAAATTCTGTAAAGCAATCATCCTTCAATTAAAAAATACAGTGCAAAAAAAGAGCTACCTAGCCTTTGGTGTTTCTGTTTTAGTAGCCTGAAAGGGCAGACACATGACAAGTGAGAATTGTAGCACAGGTGGATTTATGGTAATTAGTCATTGGCCTTTAAGATAGAGAAATGACATGGATTAACTGACTGTGCCCAATGCCATCCCCTTACAAGGAGGCTTCGATGTGGATGAGGGATGCAGCTCAGTGTCAGAGACGTAAGCTGAGAGACTAAACCAGCCCTGGCTCCCACTGACATGGAGTGGGGCCATAAGCCAAGGAGGGCAGGCAGCTTCTAAGCGTGAAAAGGATGGAAGCCTCCAGAAGGAACAGCATCCTGATGACACCGTGATTTGAAGCCAGCGAGACCCATTTGGGACTTTGGATTCTCAGAACCACAATAACAAGTATGTATTCCTTTAAGCCACTTAGCTTGTAGCAATTTGCTAAGCTATACCAGGAAATCAATACAGCAATGACTTAAAATCATGCCTTGAGCCTAAAATTAGGAGCTCAAAAGAGACAAACCTGTGTGTGTTTAATGGAGAAAAAAAATGATAATGGCTGTCAACATTTTACTCAGCTTTATATTTCTTTTTTCACAGAAATGCCTATGGTGCATCTGCCAACTCTTTTTCATCTCAAAGGTTGTATTTGTGACTTAGTCTTAGATTCATATATCTTATATCACTTTTATCCTTTATTTTTAATTTTTTTAATCATGGAAAGTTTATCTGACATTGAATGTGGTTTGGTGGTACTGTTTATTAAAGTTTTATCATATTCTTTATTGGGATTTCAATTTTTTATTTTTGCTTAACTTTTTAGGTGTTATTGTAAATGTATCTGCTGATGTTTTATTGCCATGACATTTCTGAGTGTCTTGTTGGACTATTGCGTGGGAGGAATGCTCTTCTCATTTCAGCACCAAGAATAGGATGGCTTTTCCATGTGACTCATGAAACAAACAGCTTCCTGCTCTAGTCCATAGCCAAACTTTCCACCTGGGGCCTGGATCTCATTTCTCTTGCTTACTTGTGGGTGAGGCCCAAATGAGCTCCACCTCTTGCCTCCATCTACTCAATCTATTGTGAATGCAGTGGCACCCCACTCCAGTACTCTTGCCTGGAAAATTCCATGGACGGAGGAGCCTGGTAGGCTGCAGTCTGTGGGGTCCCTTGGAGTTGGACATGACTGAGCCACTTCACTTTCAATTTTCACTTTCATGCACAGGAGAAGGAAATGGCAACCCACTCCAGTGTTCTTGCCAGGGAAAACCCAGGGACGGGGGAGCCTGGTGGGCTGCTGTCTATGGGTCGCACACAGTCAGACACGACTGAAATGACTAAGCAGCAGTAGCACTGCATCTATAGAAACTAACAGCAGGGATTGACCCGGCGTCCAGTGGTTAAAGACTTCAGGCTGCCAATGCAGGGGGCTGGAATCCATCCCTGGTTGTGGAACTAACACTCCACATGCTAAAGAGACCAAAATTTCCAAAACAGACAAACAAAAAACACCCCCCAAAAGCCAGTGTTTAAAAAAATAAAACCTAAAAGAAGGAAACAGTTCTTCATTGACATGATAGCAATCATGAGCTCGGTCTTCTTTGCACTTAGTTTTTCAGCAAAACTCTTCAGAAGGAGTGTCTGCACCCCCCACTTCCTCTCGTCACTCTCAGGGTGGTTGGTACCATCAAGTCTGGCTGGTCCCAGCCCTCTCCCCCAGGATGCCTCCTGCCAACAGGGATCACGAGCCATCCGGTATGACCTCACTCAGCCCTTCCTGTGCCCTTTTTTGACCTGCCCCTCATTGTTTGGCAATGGACAGGGGCTCTCGGCTGTCTCTGCCTGAGTGACGGGCCGCAGTCCACCTGAGAAGGGTGGAGGAGCCAAGTGTAAAGCAGGTTTTCTGGAGAGAGAGAGAGGCATCGGTGGTTCAAGAAGGGGTGGGAATAGATGCCTAACATTTAGGGAGTCAGTGTAAAGGATCGCTTTCCGTATAAGAGTACAAGGGAGAAGTGTGACCCAATGCTTTTTAGTTTATGTTTTCTTTTCTATTATTATAAAAATACTGTTGCTTGGGCCAATGAAGCAAAACCCTCACAGCTATTCTGTAGCATTAGGTAAGACTTATTGAAACAGCTTACTGCAAACACTCATTCTATTTTTAGGTTGAGGTCACTAAAATAAAATAGATCTCTACTTAGTGAAAGAGTCAAATGCTGATCAAAAGATTAAAAATGAAAACATTTTATTGCTAAGTTGCCTCAGGACAGAGAGAAAAATCTCAGAACATACAGTTCATGTAAGATGGAAGAGAGGTGGGTGAGTGAAGGCTAGAGACCATGACGTATTATGCCAAGCTTTGACCTGTTATGCTGGGAATGGGTGAGTGGGTGCTTGTGCTCAGGAACACGTTGGCATAAAGCAACTTAATGGGCTCACTCCAGAGCCTCAAAACTCTAAGGATTTTGCCCGAGCCTTCCTTCCTTTTCTCCTTCCCTCCTTCTCTCCCTGATTCCCTCCATTCATCCATTTATTCATTCACCCATAGGTTGATGTTTCCATACTAGGACCTGTTCATACAGACGTTTGACTGACTACCTGCTCTGTGCCAGGCTCTGTTCAAGATGTGAGAGAATAAAACAGGACTTGTTGCTTTAGATATTTACATATAAAGAAAACGAGAGATATGAACACTGTAAAGCAAACCTGAGATGGAGAGAAGGAAGAGATGGAGAAAAATTTCAGTTATTTACCTGGTATGCGTGGGTGCTGAGTTACTTCAGTCATGTCCAACTCCTTCCAACCCCATGGACTACAGCCCATCAGGCTGCTCTGGCCTTTGGTTTCCCAGACAAGAACAGTGGAGTGAGTTATTTGACATCCAGGGGATCTTGCTGACCCAGAGATCAAAACTGCATCTCTTGCATTGGCAGGTGGGCTTTTTAGCACTAGGACCACCTGGGAAGCCCCACAGCTAGTACCCTTCTATGCTTTTAACTTAAGAATATGTTGATGTAATAATAGAGTAAGAAATACTCTAGCCTATAAAGCCTCACCTGGTTGTGGTCTGTGTAAGAGATGACCTAGTAAGCTTGCTTAGGATGGATCAGTCTCTCTGGAAATGGTAGCTAGAAATATGTTGAGAGTGCAAAAGGAGAGAAGATCATTCCTGTTTCCAAAATTCTTTTTGCTTTTTAATTGCAAAAGGTGTGTGGAGGGGGCAGGCGGGGAGGGGGTAGTATTTATTCTGAAAGGATAAAGAGACAGATGCAGAGATATGCAAAAAAGCTGAATAAATAAATGAATAATTTGTAAACAGAATGCAATTTTTAATGATTTTTCTCAAAAAAAAAGAAAAAAAAAAAAAAGGAAAAAACCCCCAAACCTCAGAGCCCTAAGGAGAAGTGACAACCAATGTGGAAACCCTGACTTCCTGTAAACCTCTTCCTTTACAAAAGGGAGACACTTGGGTCTGGGACCCTGAGTCCACAGATGAGACACCCTCAAATTACTCCCAGGCCATAACTGAATATCTCTACTAGGGACTTCCCAGGTGGCACAGTTGTAAGGAAACACAGGAGACCCAGATCCGATCCCTGGATCAGCAAGATCCCCTGGAGTAGGAAATGGCAACCCACTACAGTACTCTTGCCTGGAAGATTCCATAAACAGAGGAACCTAGTGGGCTACATCCCCCGGGGTTGCAAAGAGTCCAACCAGACTGAGCACAATACAACCACCAGTCGGAATACAAGTCCTTTCTCTCTACCTGTTGGTCAAACTCTTTCCCAGATCTCCTGCCTAATTCAGGTTAGCCATCAGACACTGCTGGGTCGACCTGGAATCCAGAAAGATCCTCTTCCATCATGAGGCTCCTGTACCTTCTCTTCCTCTTACTCATATGTCTTATCCAAACGACATCAGGTAACCGGTGGCTAAGCTGGCTCCAAACTTGGAGCCTGGAGTAGGGAAAGTCAGGTTGATTCTCATTCAGTGATATGCTGAAATATATAGCAACTGAATGATATATCTGAAAGAAGCATGCATATACAATATGCTCCACTTTTCAAATAAGGAAAGAGAAGCTTAAAGTGAAAAATAGTCTCCCATGATTGCCCTTAACTAGTTGGTAGTAAGTCCATAAATTGTAAAGCTGATAGATAATATTTACAGGAGACTTTGCAGGTTCCAGATCATTTCATGTGACTAACAGTAACACTAATAGTAATAGCAAATTATATTGACCACTTCCTCGTTACTGAGACACCAAAACTATTAATGTCTTATCCCAAATGTATTCCTCAGAGAACTATTTGCAGGATAGGTGTTTTTAACTCCGTTTTTCAGCTGGGACTTAGAAATAAGGTAATTTGTTCAAAGTCGTGCAGGTTCTGTGAAAAATAGCCTTGGTAGCTTGATAGGGATTGCATTGAATCTATAGATTGCTTTGGGTAGTATAGCCATTTTGACAATATTGATTCTTTTAATCCATGAACACAGTATATTTCTCCATCTGTTTGTGTCCTCTTTGATTTCTTTCATCAGTGTTTTATAGTTTTCTATGTATAGGTCCTTTGTTTCTTGAGGTAGATACACTCCTAAGTATTTTATTCTTTTTCTTGCAAAGGTGAATGGTATTTTTTCCTTAATTTCTCTTTCTGTTTTGTCATTGTTAGTGTATAGGAATGCAAGGGATTTCTGTGTGTTAATTTTATATCCTGCAACTAAACCACAATGAGGTACCATTACATGCCAGTCAGGATGGCTGCTATCCAAAAGTCTACAAGCAATAAATGCTGGAGAGGGTGTGGAGAAAAGGGAACCCTCTTACACTGTTGGTGGGAATGCAAGCTAGTACAGCCGCTATGGAAAACAGTGTGGAGATTTCTTAAAAAACTGGAAATAGAACTGCCATATGAACCAGCACTCCCACTCCTGGACATACACACCGAGGAAACCAGATCTGAAAGAGACACGTGCACCCCAATGTTCATCACAGCACTGTTTATAATAGCCAGGACATGGAAGCAACCTAGATGCCCATCAGCAGATGAATGCATAAGGATGCTGTGGTAGGTATACACCATGGAATATTACTCAGGCATTAAAAAGAATTCATTTGAATCAGTTCTAATGAGATAGATGAAACTGGAGCCTGTTATACAGAGTGAAGTAAGCCAGAAAGATAAAGACCATTACAGTATACTAACACATATATATGGAATTTAGAAAGATGGTAATGATAACCCTATATGCAAAACAGATAAAGAGACACAGATGTACAGAAGAGACTTTTGGACTCTGTGGGAGAAGGCGAGGGTGGGATGTTTTGAGAGAACAGCATGGAAACAAGTATATTATCTAGGGTGAAACAGATCACCAGCCCAGGTTGGATGCATGAGACAAGTGCTTGGGCCTGGTGCACTGGGAAGACCCAAAGGGATCGGGTAGAGAGGGAGGTGGGAGGGGGATCGGGATGGGGAATACATGTAAATCCATGGCTGATTCATGTCAATGTATGACAAATACCACTACAATATTGTAAAGTAATTAGCCTCCAACTAATAAAAATAAATGTTAAAAAAAAAAAAGTCATGCAGGTTGTGTGCAGGGAGGACTTTAACTCAAGCCCAAGTGGGTTTGATTCCAAAGACCATGTTTTTATTAAATATTCAACAATCCCAAAAAACAAATTTACTTACTGAATTATATGAACAACACATTTATAAATTTGTTTAATATATTTATATATATACATAAATTTATATATTTGTGTATATAAACAACAAGTACTTTAGCTTGAGTGTGATCTCTGAATCACTTGGGACATACTTATCCTACCAGATTGTTTGTTGATCACCTGAAATCCAAGTTAAACTGCGTGTCCTGCATTTTCCCTGCGGCCTTCCTCAGGTGACAGCATGCTCCAGGCTGTGCTGTAGTGACAGTGCCTCCAGATCATAGGATCTAAAAAGAGCCAAAGTTGATTCTTGCTCTAATGACACCAACCCGTGAGGGACCAGGTGATTTGATCAGGCCCATCCCCGAGGAGCAGCCACCACTGTGGGCGCTGCTGGTCCTGTTGTCAAGGAAGGAGCTCTCAGGACTCTCATGCTGGCGATTAAGGGCCCTAGCCCTGAAGGGAAACGTCAGACACCTTCCTGACTCACAAATATGGTGGTTTTTCAGACCACAGTAAAGAATAAGCTAAGTTTGACCTGAGATGCTGCACTCCATCACAGGCCAAGGACACAGGACACAGTCTCTGGAATGCAGCCCACTTTCCTTCCCTTCCCACACAACTTAAAAGCTGATTCCATAAGGGCGTATCCCTGCAGGCTCAGGGCGTGACCCCCCCAGTCTACACCTAGATTCTGAATACACCAGCCTTGGACTGGATTGATGGGGCTCAGGCTCGCCCAGGACTTTAGGAAGAAGGCAAAAGCTTAGAAGACCACAGTGGGCACAGGTGAGCTCCCAGCTACATGCCCCAGGACTGCATCCAGGAGTGGGCAGGTCTTTCCCGTCTCAGACAGTCAGACCTGAGCCAGCCCTACACGAGCACCCAGATCTCAGAGGCATCAGAACAGGCCTGTGCTCACATCAGGCTCTGAGTCTCCCTGAGGTTTGTAATTAACTCCTGGGGGGAATGGGCATGGTCTGCTTTGTGAGGGACCTTGGCATGAAGCTTGAGGAAATACGTCATATTTTCATCACTGCAATATTTCAGGAATTGCAGCTGCTGAATGCTTCTCCATATGGCTGTGGACACGGAGCCTTTATAAAGTGAGCGAGCACACCATCCTGTCCAGTCTCAGCTGGGAAGCCAGCCAGCCGTGAGGGTCTACTACCTTCTCTGCGTTGCTCTTCATGTTCTTGCTGCCTGTTCCAGGTGAGAAGCGCTGGGAAATGACAGGGCTGACTGGATTGAGAATTTGTCGTTCAGAGTCAGCCCTCTCCATTCATTTGGGAATTTTAGATAAAGGAGATTTATTGCTTGGGAACTAGACATTACCAGTTTTTCTTTTTTTTTTTTTTTTTGACAAAGACCATCAAGAAGCTCAAAGTAGGGTCTCCATCCCTTGTGATTCACTCTTAAGAGACTAATCAGCTCACAAACCATCCCTCCATGGGAGGATTATTATACCTGTTCATGAGACAGGAAGAAAGTGATGTAAATCTTTAATACCAACAGGAAAAATGAACTTAATCTGAGGACAGAAGCATAGGTTCCCTTTTATTAGCTTAGCGGTTGGAGGTACAGTCTTTCTGTCACTTAAGGACTTGGGGGATCATCGTGGCCCCTGCTTCCCTGGTGTCAGGTCACAAGAGGGCTACTACTGTCATGCAACTTTCTCAGCTGAGCCGAACCCACAGAATCATTGTTAGTAGCTAGCCCCACATTCTTCTTTACTCCAGATGGTAAAGAAAGAATAAAAAGACATAAAAGAACAGAAAATGGCAACAGATAGCTTATTAGGGAGATTTCAAAGCCTTGGTCTTGCACCTCGGTCTTCTTAAAACCTTCTGTGGGCTCCGTTTCTTCACCGCAGGCAATGGCGGAATCATAAGCTGGTTACAAAGGTATTACTGTAAAAGAAGAAGTGGCCGGCATGCTCTGATCGGATGCCTTCCAAGGGAGGAACAGATAGGCCACTGTTCCCTGAGTGGCCGGACATGCTGCCGGAAGAAGAAATGAAAAGTCCAGAAACACGAGGAGAATGTTACATAGTGTGAAAATGCCTCCTTGAAGACTCCAGAAGCCAAATCAAATTAAAGACTTTTAACAAAAAATTAGAAGCTTGATTATTATCATGATTATTTTTTAACATTCTGTTTACTGTGCTGCTTGTTAACAAATAGTCAACTTAGAAAGTGTTAATGACTCATGTTTAATTCAAATAAAGTATAATCCCTAGAGGAAGCTACAAGAGGGTTTCAACTGATGTTCCAAAGATTGTCAGAATTTATTCCTCTTTCACAACTTTCACCACACAATAAGGCTGGACCACTTGTTCTTTCTGAAACACTTCCTTTGCCTTCTGTCACCCATCTGAGCTGTGCAGTCTGTCCATCTGTCAGAGCATCTCCCCAGCAAATCCATCTCGGAAACTTCAGGGCATCCCTGACGGTCTTCCCAGGTCCTTCTGAGCACTTTCCAGCTCAGAGACATGGGGACACAGGCTCCTCCTCGACCTTGCCTTCAGCTTTCCTCTCGTGCTTGCCTCTCTTCTGACTGACCTCCGGCCTGGATAAAATCTCTCTTCCAGCTATGTCTCCAAACCTGTCTCTCAGGGGCGCCTCAAATTCTACCTCCTTCTTAAAAACACATATTTGTTTCCCCAACAAATATGATCTTTCCTTTTAAAAGGGTTCTGATCTGAGTGCTTCTGTGTTCATAAGATTATTCAGGCAAATATACTGGAGTGGGTTGCCATATCCTCCTTTCTGTGAGCCGAATTACATTCCAAGGCCCTGTAACTATTCATGGTCTCTGGAGGTTGATACAGAATGATTCAAGCAAACGTGGTGGCAGGCCCATCACCCCCAACAAGAGCCCCCAGTCAAGGAACTGAGTTCTCAGGAAGAAAGGGCAAACACTCAAAGACAAGAGCTTGGACCCCACAATTCAGCATTAAAAAAAAAAAAGAATGTGAAGGGACTGTATGCTGCTCTTCTACAGTACACAACTAGGAACCAGGCAAAACCTGTGAAACTACTGATTCAGACTCTGGCACAAGCAATGCAGGGTCGTAATTGAGGAGAGCAGAATACAGGTAGGTGAGGGACTTCCCCGGCGGTCTGGGGCTGGGAATCTGTGCTCCTAACGCAGGGGGCCTGAGTCCACCCCTGGTCAGGGAACTAGATCCCACATGCTACAAATAGATTCTGCCTGCTGTGATTAAGGTCCAAGGCAGACAAATTAATGAATCAACTAATTAAATTGATTCATAGACCTAAAAATATCTGTGCTCAGCCATTTAAAAAAAGAAAAGAAAACAAGTGAAGTGAGACTTATGGCATCTCCAGCCTCTACAGATTTCCAGGCCTAAAGCATAGGGAACAAGAACCCAAACAGGCCAACAATTCTCCAGAGTCGAAGAGAGTGGGGTCAAAGTTCAGAGAGTGCAGACATCTTCACTTCTGGACAGAAAACCAGCAATGGGCATCAGGATCAGGGCTGTGTGCCTGTGTGCTAAGTCACTTCAGTTGTGTCCGACTCGTTGCCCTCTGTGGACTGTGGAGTTGCTGAAAGCATAGGGGAAAACTGTGCTTTTCATTCAATTCTAAAACTGCTCTAAAAAAATGAAGTCTATGATACTGGGTGCAATTTTGGTTCAGCCTTATGGAATAAACTGTGATGCTAAGATTCTAGACACTATCTTAAGGAAACAAATGATCATTTCAGTTAAAAAAGAAACAAAAAAACAAGAAAAGCAAGAATCAGATATTAATTATCTATTAAAAAAAACCCACTTGAGATATCAAATATAAACGCAAATGGATTAAAAATGAACGGATGGAAACAGATATGCTGCTTCTGTTGTTTAGATGCTCAGTCGTGTCCAACACTCTTGTGACCCCTATGGAATCATCCAGGCAAGGTTACTGCACTGGGTTGTCATGCCCTCCTCCAGGGAATCTCCCCCTCCCAGGGATCAAAACCATGTCTCTGCATCTCCTGCATCTCAGGCAGATTCTTCACTGTTGAGACAAGAGATATGCTGTGGAAACATTAATTTAAAGAAAACACAGGAGGCTGTATTGGTTAATTGACAGGCTTCCTGGTGGCCCAGATGGTAAAGAATCTGCCTGCCGTGTGGGAGACCTGGGTGTGATTCCTGGTTTGGGAAGATACCCTGGAGAAGGGCATGGCAACCCACTCCAGTGTTCTTCCCTGGAGAAGCCCCATGGACAGAGGAGCCTGGCAGGCTACAGTCTATGGGGTCACAAAGGGTCAGACACGACTGGGTGACTAACCATGGGAAACAATCAAGTACTTCTAGAACAAGGACAAGATATAGAGAGGGGTATTTATCCTAATGATAAATGTTTAATTCGTCAAGAATGTATATAATTACTGAATCAGAATGTACTTAACAAAGGAAGTTTAAAATTCTTAAAGAAAATTTATAGGAATGAGCAGAGAAACAGACAAATTAGCAATTACAACTGGAATTTCCCTGGCAATCCAGTGGTTAGGATCCCTAGCTTTCAATGCAGTGGGCACAGGTTCCGTCTCTGGTTGACAAAATTAAACACAAGATAGATTAAAAGTTTACAAAAACCACACAACTCCTAAAAGAAAGCATAGGAGAAAAATTCTTTGGCATGGGTCTCCACAAGGATGGTTTTGAGCTTGCCACCAAAAGCACAAGCCACAAAAACAAAGCTAGACGGTAGGATCCATCAAACTGAAAACTTCTGCACAGCAAAGGAGACAATGTACAAACTGAAAAGACGGTGTTCTTCTAATGCTCCAGGGATCTCTGAGGCTGGAGGATATGGCAGCAGTGCTGCGGGAGAGAGTGGGGTGAGAGAGGATGGTCACAACCCAGGTCATGTCCGAGTCCCTGGGATGGCCACCCAGTGTGGGTACGTGACTTCACATAGGCAGGAATTCAAGAGCGAGTCATGGTGAAGTGAAAGAAGGTCAATCCAGAGAGGAAACACACCACACAGAGAGCATTGGCCATCCTGGAAGGTAAGCCAAGCACCAGAGTATGTGCCTGTCAGTGTTTATAGGGGTGGGTCATTTCATAGGCTGATGAGTGGGACGAGGATGTCAGCTATTTTCAGGAAAGAGTGGGGATTTCCAGGAACTGGGTCAGCACCCACTTTTTGACCTTTATGGTCAGCCCTGGAACTGTCATGGCGCCTCTGGGTGTGTCACCTAGCTGCTGCATTACAAAAGGATTTAAAAAAAAATTTACTTCAAGTCTTAGTTGTGGTATGCAGGATATTCATCTCAGCACACTGGTTTAGTTGCCCCACAGTAAGTGGAAAAGGAAATGACAACCCACTCCAGTATTCTTACCTGGACAATGCCATGGACGGAGGAGCCTGGTGGGCCAAGATCCATGGGGGTGACAAACAGTTGGACACGACTGAGCGACCTCACTTTCTTTCTTTCACGTGGAATCCTAGTTTCCAGGCCAGGGACTGAACCCACATCCCCTGCATTGCAAGGCAGAATCTTAACACTCAGACCACCAGGGAAGTCCCTGTCATTCTTTTAGAGGTTGTGCCCCGCCCACTTCCGGTCTCATCTGCACCAGATAGCTGGCCTTTGACAGCGCCATGGGAGCTCTCGCCTTACAGGAGAATGCCCTGGTGAGGTTCTCAGGAAGCTGTGCTGACTGCAGGCGGCACACAGGACCCTGTGAAGAGAGGCTGATTTTGCTCCAAGTTACACCACTGCCACTTAGCATGCTGAGGCCTTGGACACACATTTTTGTTGGATTTGCAGCCAATTTTAATTGACTTTTTAAGTCAGTTTTGCCTGTGGCCTCACACATGGCTTTCTAGTCCGCAGGACCGTCTTGTATAAAACTTGGGTCATACCTACCTGGCGGCTTTGTTTAGGGGAACTCAAAGTGATAACTTGAATACAAGTGGCCAGCTACTGAGCAAGGCTCATTGCAAAATATAAGTGTGGGACAAGTTCAAAGAAAAAATTACTAAAAGTGTCAGTGGAGGAGCACAGCATTAACCCAGCCCTGGTCCCTTTCTGAGGACAGGTGTGACCGGGGTATGACCCGGGTGACCATCAGAAGCCATGGCACCCACCCCATCCACAGGAGAAGGGAACTGGGAACAACAGCCTCTGCCCATTAACACCCAGGGTTCCAGGCTGACAACAGCTGAGTTTGTAGAGTCATAGATTGAAGGGCTTTGCTCTTCAAAACCTTATCTGTAGGACTGGGACACCCCTTCTTGCCTGAGGAAGTGATGCACTCTCCCGGAAAGACACTGCCTCAATTTCCTACTCACAGGTTAAAGGTTTGGAGACACAGCATTTATCTTCCCTTTAAAGAGTGAGACCCTGAGTTGCCTCTCAGCCCAGGCATGAAGCAACCATGATCCACATGGCCTTGTTTGGCTTTGAACCTGTGAAAACTAATAATCCATTTAGACTTTACCTACAATGAACCCTTCCCTCTATCTTATATTAACTCATCTCTGGTTTCTGGTGAGCCACCCCATGGTTTCTTGGGTGTCTGACCTCCCTGCTGAAGCAACAGGACCCTTCCCTGATGGACAGAGATGCCCCTGGGCTTTATCTCCAGATTAACAGCTCTGCAAAGCAGTCATCTTTAGATCTTGCCTAGGAAAAATAAGCCACTGCAATTGGAGAATTCCTACAAGGGCCATGTCCCACTAGTGAGGAACTGTGGCAAGAAACTCTCTTGAAACTCACCATGGCACCATGCAAACCTTTTGGAAACTTCCTTCTGTGAAAACTCATGCCCGGTCTTACACATAAAACTGCATCATCTTCCTTAAAAGAAAAAAAAAACTCTGCATCTTTCTTAAAAGAAAAAAAATCTGCTGTGCTGCAAACCATAGATCATTAAAACACACCAATTTTTATTTTGTTTATTTATTTAGGCTACAGCAGGTCATCGTTGTGGCATGTGGGTTCTAGTTCCCTGACCTGCTGTGCTTCGGAGTAGAGTCGTACCCACTGGACCATCAAAGAAGTCCCAGAAAACAGCATTTTTAAAAATTACATTTAAAAAATCTTTGGAGTATAACTGACTAATAATGTTGTGATGGTTTCAGGTGGACAGCAAAGAGACACAGCCATGCATATACATGTATCCATTTTCCCCCAAACTCCCTTCCCATCCAAGCTGTCACATAACATTAAGCAGAGTTCCCTGAAAAACAGCATTTTCAATGATGAGCCACTGCAGACAACCATTTAGTCTCACTTCTTTCTCCAGTGTAGTATTAGAGCATGCATGTAAATTAACCCTGCAACATAGACTTTGACTTCAAGGTCCATAAGTAAACAGATATATATATATATGTATCAGTTCAGTTCAGTTCAGTCACTCAGTCGTGTCTGACTGTTTGCAACCCCATGAATCACAGCATGCCAGGCCTCCCTCTCCATCACCAACTCCCGGAGTTCACCCAAACTCACATCATCAAGCTGGTGATGCCATCCAGCCATCTCATCCTCTGTCATCCCCGTCTCCTCCTGCCCCAATCCCTCCCAGCATCAGAGTCTTTTCCAGTGAGTCAACTCTTTACATGAGGTGGCCAAATATTGGAGTTTCAGCTTCAACATCAGTCCTTCCAATGAACACACGGGACTGATCTCCTTTAGGATGGACTGGTTGGATCTGTATAGATAATGATATATATATAAGTAGATGATGTCTACCTCTCTCAAATATCATGTAGAGCTAAAGCAGAAGGAATCATGTTCAAGACAACTTATTTTCCATCAGAAAAATCCCATGCCGTGGTGCCAGCTAGGGACTCTGTCTGTTCGAGGCAGCCTCCATGGCTTTGCCGAGCCTGAGAGGTGAGATGCTGAGCCACAGCGGGGAACCTGAACAGGACTGAACTTCTGGAGGCTCCTTCAGGACCGGGTCCACCCGGGGTACCCACATTTCGAAAGGGCTTGGAGTTCTACTCAGAGCTGCATGGCAAGCTCCATCCTAGGTTTAGCATTTCTGAAAAGCCGGGTCAGTGTCTCTCCAGCACTGAGATGGATGGATGTTACTAAATGAGGGCTGTTACTTAGTGATGGAGGTCCCTCTTAACCCAGTGAAGGGATCCCCACTGCTGGGCCTTTATGATATTAGGCTGGGGAGATGCGTTCAGTGCCAGTATCATCCTCCCACTCTGTCTCTGATGAAAGGAAACGAAGCACCCATCTGCCCATCACGTGTCCCACTGATTTTCTATGAGACTGGCATGTGATTGTCTTGCAGTGAATTAAGAAAAGGTTTTTTTCCCTTTCTTTTTTCCCTTTTGCATCTTTCTCCACTTTAACTGTTCCTAACCTACAGTCTGCACGGATAACAAGTATCTTCTTATCACAAGACTAACTGATAATGCAAACTACATCAGCAGCTATTGCCCTCCATTTCTACAGGAGTCACATCTGCATCTGTTATCCTTTAATTTAGTCTAGCCACATCCTGATACTTAACTCTATGGCATCATAAACCTCCCCTTGTAGTTTAATTTCCCTTCCTTTGCTCTGTGGTAGCTCATGTTGATGCTTAACTTTACGGTACACTCTCTTTGGAAGCCAACCCCTAGCGGTTTGCTTTCCCCCTTCTGTATTAAGGAAGAACGTCGCCAGGAAATCCCCAAAGGACAATGGACCCAAACACCAGGACCAACTGCCAGACCCAAAACCAGCTACCTGACTCTGGCCTATTGACGGTTTCCAAACAGTGCAAAAAGAGAGCATTCAGGACCCCTACACCTTTTGTGGTGTATCTCCAACCCATGACTGAGAGTGCCAATTGTATGATGCCCTTGATTCCCCATGGAGGGGAGACAGACTCCATGAGGCAAGAGCCTACCGTGTTCTCCCTTCTGCCAGCTTGAGGGTTAAAGCCATCTTTCCGTTTGCTCCAAAATCTGTCTCCACAAGTTTTATTCAGCTCCGGTGGGCAGAGAAATCCAAGATTTTGGCGGTGACTGTTGCTGCCAAGCCGTAACAGGCTAGCTGGCGTGGCGAGAGGGTTGGGACCACTGGGTCTCTTCCCTCAGGGCCCCAGGGGCCAGAAAGAGGATGGCTGTCTCTGCGGATGCTGGCAGTCAGCAAGTCTTGCCCAGGGAGTGAAATTGCCTCTGGACGAGTTAGTCCCTATTTGGGCCTGAAACAGCCTTGGAGGAAAACAGTGTATGTGTGAGTTGCTTAGTTGTGTCTGCCTCTCTGCAACCCCACAGACTGCAGCACACCAGGCCCCTATGTCCATGGGACTCTCCAGTCAAGAAGGCTGGAGTTGGTTGCCATTTCCTTCTCCAAAAGAACTGAAGAAATAACGAAAGTGAAGTCATTCAGTCATGTCCGACTCTCTGCGACCCCATGGACTGTAGCCTACCAGGCTTCTCCATCCTTGGAATTTTCCGGCAAGAGGACTGGAGTGGGTTGCCCTGTGCTTCTGCACAGGAAACCAGAGTGCAGATTCAAAGCCCTGGAGGGGTGAGGGTGGGGCTGGGGAGCGGGTAAGCCAAGGTTGAACAAGAAGTCTGTGCCCCTGCCAGGGGAGACAGGTCCCTGAGCCTTGCCATACCCTTGCCCACCAGCTGAACTGACAGCCAGGGAGAAGCATCTGGTCAAAAGGGTAACAGGAAAGCTTTTTGTGGGGTTTTCAACAGCCTCATTGAAATAAGAGTGACTGACCCTGCTCTGTGCTATAAAGGCCACTCCCATGTCACACAGACAGAGACTCAGTTAACCAGTTCATAAGAAACAAATCCACAGCCAGCGCGGAATTCCTCCCGGAACCTGGGACCTTTATAAAGCGGCAAGCGCAGCCTCTTCTCCAGCGTCAGCCCCAGAGCTCCGGCCGCCAGAATGAGGCTCCATCACCTGCTCCTCGCGCTCCTCTTCCTGGTCCTGTCTGCTGGGTCAGGTGAGCTCCTGGGAGCCCCGGGGGAGCCGCGGGCTCTCTCTCCTGTTTCTACCTCCTTCTGTCCTGCTACCCTCATCTACACGTGGTCAGACTAAACCCACCATCTGTGATGCTTCTGAGAAGACAGCGCTGAGTCCTTAGTAGCGAGAGCGGTCTGAGAACCGCCCTGCAAAGTTCCTGGTTGTTTCTAAGCCACTCTAGCGAGTCAAAGCTTCTGAGCCCGTCTCCTCATTGGTGTCATGAGGAGGAAACAGAAGATGCCTCTGATGAGTGACTCTTTTTTTCTTTTTCATAAAAGCAAGAAATCTGATTTTGTCCCATGACAGAAGCGCAGTATGTGGCTTTATAAATCTTTCTACTTGAAGGGTGGCGGCTCTGGGCAACCAGAGAAGTCCAGAGGAGAGTCAGGCGGAGCCTGGGCTTCGGGAGCTGCTCTTGGGCTGCTCGGTGCTGAGTCTCCTCAGCAGGAAGGTCCTCCTGGACACGTCGCTGATGATGCGACGCTCCCTCCTCAGCTGGAGGCAGCAAATCCAAGGCAGTGTGCAGGATCGGATGTCTAATTTTCATCTTATCCTTGATATTTCCAGAAATAGGATGAAAATATGTAGGAAGAAAGGAAGGAGGGAGAGAGAGGATGCGGAACCTGAGACCTGACAACTGATTAGATGTCAAAATGAAGTTGAAAAGCCCTTGTCATCAGTGTTGTTTATGACTGTAACCCAACTCTTACACAGTGGCAGGGAGAGAGGCCAGGGGTGTAAGGATGACGGCCGCTCAGTGCCCAGGGCCCGGGTTGAATCCCTGGCGGGGGAACTAGAGGGACCAGAGGTGACTTGTGGTCAGAAGGAAAAAGGCATGTGAGGGAGATGGAAAGGCCACTGGTCGGAAGGAAACCACAACGGGAGGAGGAGAGCGTGTGAGGAAAGTGGAAAGGCCGCTGGTCAGGAGGAAACCACAAAGGGAGGAGGAGAGCCTGTGAGGAAAGCGGGAAGGCCACTGGTCAGGAGGAAACCACAAAGGGAGGAGGAGAGGGGCTGACTCGCCCCAGCACTGAGAGCTCTGAGTCAGTAGAGACAATGATACAAAACTTTTTTTCCCCGAATCATTATCACTCTCAGTTGTAAGTTACTTTGAGAGTAAGTTCTCTTTAAACAGTTCTTACACTTTCAGCTGCATCTTTTCCTCCTATCTCAGCTCCATTACTTGACTGAGTCCTTGTGTTGGAAAACTAGACGGTGAAAATAGACGCCCGCGGGCCTCTTCTGACTCCTGGCCAGAAGGTGGATGTAGCAGAGCTTCCTGGTCTTTGCCCTCTTGTTGGAGCTGACCCCGCACACAACTGTGCTCCTCACACCCCAGTCCCTCAGCCTCTGCTTCTGGAAACGTTAGGGTCCACCGGAGCCCTGGCAGGGTCAGCGTCTGTCTGGAAACTGGTCCACGGTGTCCTGAACTCACATCCTGTTGTCACGAGGCCGTGTCCGCATCTCAGCACAGAAAGCCCCAGGGCCTCACTCAGAGGGCACACAGCTGCCCTTCTCGAGATGCCGCTTTTCCTGCTGACACGTTCTTTCCCTCTTCGTTCTCTTTTTAGGATTTACTTAAGGAATAAGAACGGTTGTAGGCTGCCGTTTTAGTAGAGGCATTTGTCTTCCAGGTGCCCTGGAAGCATGAAAGAGATGGCACCTGTTTCGGGCCCAGAGTAAAATGCTGCAGAAGGATATAAAAGAAGGCGAAGAGGTGGCCAGGACATATGAGGAGTCAGAAACTGCACCCTTGACAGAGCATCTAAAATTGAAACCAGAATAAATTTTGTTCAAAATTAAAGAATTGCCCACTGGTCACTGAGGTTGTTGTGTGATGTCTGATCCCAGGCGATTTCCCAAATCCCTGAGGATGCTCTCTGAGCTCCTTACGGGGATCATTGGGGGACCATGGTGGGTGCTCTGATCCCCCTGTTCCTTGGGGGCCTGACCTTCCCCAGCCCTTCTGTCTGCTGTCCTTCCTGCTTCCTGGCTCAGGGCACCCTGGCCTGCCCCTCGTCTCCCTTCAAACATGCACCCCAAGGGGCCAGAATCACCAGAACACCAGGCCCGAGGGAAACCCCGGACCACTGCTCAGGAGGAAACCCCCTCCTCTGTCCCCCTGCAGCCCTCACTTCCGTTTGATTTATGCTTCTTCCTCCTTCCTTGTGCACACGTGGATACACTTCTGGTCCCCTTTTGGACTGTAAGGTCTCTATAGGCATGGACTTGTCCTACTCCTGGATGTGCCGGGCATTGAGCCGAGACATTGCTTCACAAATTGTCATCAGTTGAATGACACAGTTGACATGGACAAAGCATGTCTCTCTGTGAGGACATGATAGGATGCAACTAAATGCGATGGAAAAACCAGTCCTGTGGAAGCACAATTCAGTGAGGACAACACAACACGGAACTCAGATCCCGCCAGGGCAGGCTGAGCACGCGGACCTCAGCCTGCCTGCAGTTTCTTCAGAGGGTTTGCCAGTTAAACCAGGAGCCTGGCTGGTGCAGGCGGTATGTGTGAGCAGCTCTCTGGTCTTCACACTAACTCTTCCCTCAGTGCAAGCTGAGGTCACCAAGGGGATGGTGTTAGGAGACAGGGTGTTTGGGAGGCTATTTGGTCATGAGGGTGGGACCCTCAAGGGTGCAATGAGGGCCTTTATGAAAGAGTTCCCAGAGAGATCGCTCACCCTTGTGCCCTCTGAGGACACAGGGAGAACACCGCCATCCACCAGGCACCTGCTCTGTCTTGATCATGGAGCCCTAGCTTCCAAAATTGAAAAGTAAAGGTCTGTTGTTAATAAGCCACCTATTACAATACCACATGTAAAATAGATAGCCAGCGGGAATTAGCTGTATGCCTCAGGGAACTCAGACAGGGCTCTGCGACCAGCTGGAAGGGTGGGATGGGGAAGGAGATGGGATGAGGTTTTGGGAGGGAGGGGACATGGGTGAACCCTTGGATGATTCTTATTGGTGTATGACAGAAAACCTCGAAATTCTGTAAAGCAATCATCTTTCAATTAAAAACTAAAGTGCAAAAAAAGGGCCACCTAGCCTTTGGTGTTTCTGTTTTAATAGCCTGAAAGGGCAGATACATGACAAGCGAGAATTCCAGCACAGGTGGAATTATGGTACCTAGTCATTGGCCCTTAAGATAAGGAAATGACATGGATTAACTGACTGTGCCCAATGCCATCTCCTTACAAGGAGCCTTAGATGTGGACGAGGGATGCAGCTCAGTGTCAGAGACGTGGGCTGAGAGACTAAACCAGCCCCGGCTTGCACTGACATGGAGGCGGGCCATAAGCCAAGGAGGGCAGGCAGTCTCTAGGCGTGGAAAGGAAGGAAGCCTCCAGAGGGAACGGCATCCTGATGACACCGTGATTTGAAGCCAGTGAGACCCCCTTGGGACTTTGGATCCTCAGAACCACAGTAACAACTATGTGTTCCTTTAAGCCACTTAGCTGGTGGCAATTTGCTAAGCTGCAACAGGAAATCAGTACAGCAATAGCTTAAACTCATTCCATGAGGCTAAAATTAGGAGCTCAAAAGAGACAAACCTGTGTGTGTTTAATGGAGGAAAAAAATGATAATGGCTGTCAACATTTTACTCCGCTTTATATTTCTTTTTTCACAGAAATGCCCGTGGTGCATCTGCCAACTCTTTTTCATCTCAAAGGTTGTATTCGGGACTCAGTCTTACACCTCATATATCTTATATCCCTTTTATCCTTTATTTTTAGTTTGTTTTATTATCATGGAACGTTTATCTGCCATTAAATGTGGTTTGGTGGTAGTTTACATAAATTTTTTATCATATTCTTTGTTGGGAATTCAGTTTTTAATTTCTGCTTAACTTTAAGTTGCATTCTTGTATCTGTTGTTCCTGTTGATGTTTTATTGCCATAACATTTCTGGGTGTCATGTTGGACTCCTGCCTGGGAGAAATGCTCTTCTCATTTCAGCACCAAGAAGAGGATGGTTTTCACATGTGATTCATGAATCAAATGGGCTCATGCTTTGGTCCAAGGCCAGTTATTATTTCACCTGGGCCTGGGTCTCATTTCTTGTGCTTACTCAGGGGTGAGACCCAAACCACCTCCACCTCTTGCCCCTGTCTACTGCAGCTACAAAAACTAAAAGCAGGGACTTACCTGGTGGTCCAGTGGTTAAAACTCCAGCTGCCAATGCAGGAGCATGGGTTCAATCCCTGGTCAGGAAACTAAGATCCCATATGCTACAGTTCAGTTCAGTTGCCCAGTCATGTCTGACTCTTTGGGACCCCATGGACTGCAGCACACAAGGCCTCCCTGTCCATCAATAACTCCCAGAGGTTACTCAAACTCATGTCCATCAAGTCAGTGATGCCATCCAACCATCTCATCCTCTGTCATCCCCTTCTCCTCCTATCTTCAATCTTTCCTAGCATCAGGGACTTTTCAAATGAGTCACTTCTTTGCATCAGGTGGCCAAAGGATTGAAGTTTCAGCTTCAGCATCAATCCTTCCAATGAATATTCATGACTGATTTCCTTTAGGATGGACTGGTTGGATCTCCTTGCAGTCTAAGAGACTCTCAAGAGTCTTCTCCAACACCACAGTTCAAAGGCATCAGTTCTTCGGTGCTCAGCTTTCTTTATGGTTCAACTCTCACATCCATACATGACCACTGGAAAAATCAGAGATTTGACTAGACGGACCTTTGCTGGCAAAGATATGTCTCTGCTTTTTAATAAGCTGTCTAGGTTGGTCATAGCTTTTCTTACAAGTAACAAGCTTCTTTTAATTTCATGGCTGCAGTCACCATCTGCAGTGATTTTGGAGCCCAGAAAAATAAAGCCTCTCACTGCTTCCACTGTTTCTCCATCTATTTGCGATGAAGTGATGGGACCAGGTGCCATGATCTTAGTTTTCTGAATGTTGAATTTTAAGCCAACTTTTTCTCTCTCCTCTTTCACTTTCATCAAGAGGCTCTTTAGTTCTTCTTTGCTTTCTGTCATAAGGGTGGTGTCATCTGCATAGCTGAGATTATTAATATTTCTTCTGGCAATCTTGATTCCAGCTTGTGCTTCATCCAGTCCAGCATTTCACATGACATACTCTGCATATAAGTTAAATAATCAGGGTGACAATATACAGCCTTGACGTACTCCTTTCCCTATTTGGAACCAGTCTTTTGTTCCATGTCCAGTTCTAACTGTTTCTTCCTGACCTGCATACAGATTTCTCAAAAGGCAGGTCAGGTGGTCTGGTATTCCCATCTCTTATACTCCCCAGGTCGGTAGGTGCCCAATATGTTACTGGAGATCAGTGGAGAAATAACTCCAGAAAGAATGAAGAGAAAGAGCCAAAGCAAAAACAACACCCAGTTGTGGATGTGACTGGTGATAGAAGCAAAGTCCAATGCTGTAAAGAGCAATATTGCATAGGAACCTGGAATGTTAGGTCCGTGAATCAAAGCAAATTGGAAGTGGTCAAACAGGAGATGGCAAGAGTGAATGTTGACATTTTAGAAATCAGCAAACTAAAATGCACTGGAATGGGTGAATTTAATTCAGATGACATTATATCTACTACTGTGGGCAAGACTCCCTTAGAAGAAATGGAGTAGCCCTCATAGTCAACAAAAGAGTCTGAAATGAAATACTCGGATGCAATCCCAAAAACGACAAAATGTTCTCTGTTCGTTTCCAAGGCAAACCATTCAACATCACAGTAATCCAAGCCTATGCCCATCCAGTAAAGCTGAAGAAGCTAAAGTTGAACGGTTCTATGGAGACTGACAAGACCTTCTAGAACTAACACCCAAAAAAGATATCTTTTTCATCATAGGGGACTGGAATGCAAAAGTAGGAAGTCAAGAAACACCTGGAGTAACAGGCGAATTTGGCCTTGGAGTATGGAATGAAGCAGGCTAATAGAGTTCTGCCAAGAGAATGCACGGTCATAGCAAACACCCTCTTCCAACAACACAAGAGAAGACTCTACACATGGACATCACCAGATGGTCAACACTGAAATCAGACTGATTATATTCTTTGCAGCCAAAGATGGAGAAGCTCTCTACAGTCAGCAAAAACAAGACTGGGAGCTGACTGTGGCTCAGATCATGAACTCCTTATTGTAAAATTCAGACTTCAGTTGAAGAAAGTAGGGACTACCACTAGACCATTCAGGTATGACCTAAATCAAATCCCTTACGATTATACAATGGAAGTGAGAAATAGATTCAAGGGATTAGATCTGATAGACAGAGTGCCTGTTGAACTATGGACGGAGGTTCATGACATTGCAAACATTAGCACGGTCTTTTTAGTGCTTATTTTTTCAGCAAAACCCTTTTGCTGAAAAGTGGCAGCTCCCACTTCCTCTCATCCCTATAGGGGAATTGATCCTGTTGCAGTGAATTAAGAAAAGTTTTGTTTTCTTTTTTCTTCCTCTTTTTCCTTTTGAGTCTTTCCCTACTTCCTTATTTTTGTTTAGTCACTCAGTCCTGTCCAACTCTCTGTGACCCCATGGATGGCAGCACACCACACTTCCCTCTCCTTCATCTCTTAGAAGTTGCTCAGACTCATGTCCATTGAGTCGGTGATGCCATCCAACCATCTCATCCTCTGTCATCCCCTTCTTCTGCTGACTTCAATCTTTCCCAGCATTTGGGTCTTTTCTAAATGAATTGGCTCTTCGAATCAGGTGGCCGAAGTACTGGAGTTTCAGTTTCAGGATCAGCCCTTCCAATGAATATTCAGGACTGATTTCCTTTAGGATGGACTGGTTGGATCTCCTTGCTTCCCAAGGGACTCTCAAGAGTCTTTTCTAAAACCACAGTTCAAAAGCATCAGTTCTTCATCACTCATCCTTCTTTATGGTCCAATTCTCACATGCATACATGGCTACTGGAAAAACCATAGCTTTGAATAGTCAGATATTTTTCAGCAAAGTAATGTTTCTACTTTTTAATAAGCTGTCTAGGTTGGTCATAGCTTTTCTTACAAGGAGCAAGCATCTTTTAATTTCATGGCTGCAGTCACCATCTGCAGTGATTTTGGAGTGCAAGAATTTAGTCTTTCACTGTTTCCACTGTTTCCCCATCTATTGGCCACGAAATGATGGTATCATATGCCATGATTTTAGATTTTTGAATGTCGAGTTTTAAGTCAGCTTTTTCCACTCTTCGCTTTCACCTTCATCAAGAGGCTCTTTAGTTCCTCTTCACTTTCTGTCATAAGACTGGTATCATCTGCATATCTGAGGTTACTGATATTTCTTCCGGCAATCTTGATCCAGCTTGTGCTTCATCCAGCCTGGCATTTCACATGATGTACTCTGCATATAAGTTAAATAAGCAGTGTGACAATATACAGCCTTGACTTACTACTTTCCCAGTTGGAACCAATCTGTTTTTCCATGTCCGGGTCTAACTGTTGCTTCTTGACCTGCATACAGGTTTTGCATGGGGGAAGGTCAGGTGGTCTGGTATTCCCATCCCTTTCAGAATTTTCCAGTTTATTGTGATCCACACAGTCAAAGGCTTTAGCATAGTCAATGAAGCAGAAGTAGATGTTTTCTGGAATTGTCTTGCTTTTTCTATGGTCCAACAGATGTTGGCAATTTGATCTCTGGTTCCTCTGCCTTTTCTAAATCTAGCTTGTACATTTGGAAGCTCTCAGTTCACATAATGTTGAAGCCTAGCTTGAAGGATTTTGAGCATTACTTTGCTAGCAATCAACAGTCTGCATTGATAACTAAGTCTCTTCTTTTCAGAAGACTAACCTATTATGCAAACTACATCTGTACCTGTTGCCTTCTAACTCTGCAGGAGCCACATTCTGTATCTATTAGCCTTTAACTTATTCTAGGCACATCCTGATACTTAACATTATGGCATCATAAACCACCCCTTGTAGTTTGTTACCTCTCTTTGCTCTATTTTAACCTCATGTTGATGCTTAACTTTACGGTACACTGTGTTTGGAAGCTACCCCCTAGTAGTTTGCTTTCCCCCTTTTGTATTACAGGAAGAAAGTCACCAGGAAATCCCCAAAAGACAATGGACCCAACCACCAGGACCAACTGCCAGACCCAAATACCTAGCTACCTGACAGTGGCCTATTGACTGTTTCCAAACAGTGCAAAAAGAGAGAATTCAGGACCCCTATACATTTTGTCCCTTATGTCCTACCTCTGACTGTGAGCCCCGACTGTATGATCCCCTGGATTCCTGATGGAGGGGAGACAGGGTCCTTGAGGCAGGAGCATACCGTGTTCTCCCTTCTTGATGATTAAAGCCATCTTTCTGTTTCCTCCAGACTCTGTCTCTGCAAATTTTATTTGGCTCCAGTGGGCAGAGAAAACTAAGATTTCGGTGGCAACAATGCCATCGAGTCAGGCTGGTCCCCCAACCCCCCCAGGATGACTTCTGCCAACAGGGATCATGAGGCATCCTGTGTGACCTCACTCAGCCCTTCCTCTGCCCTTTGTTGACCTGGCCCCTCACTGTGTGGCAATGCACAGGGGCTCTTGGGTGTCTCTGCCTGAGTGGACGGGCCGCAGTCCACCTGAGAAGGGCGGAGGAACCAACTGCAAGGTAGGTTTTCAGGAGAGAGAGAGAGACATCTGTGGTTGAAGAAGGGGTGGGAATAGATGCGTAATATTTAGGGAGTCAGTGTAAAGGATCGCTTTCAGTATAAGAGTACAAGAGAGAAATGTGCCCAATTGTTTTTAGTCTATACTTCCTTTTCTATTATTATAGAAGTACTGTCAAGGAAGTAAAACCCTCACAGCTATTCTGTAGAATTAGGTAAGACTTATTGAAACAGCTTACTGCAAACACTCATTCTATTTTTAGGTTGAGGTCACTAAACTAAAATAGATCTCCACTTAGTGAAAGATTGAAATGTTGATCAAAAGATTAAAAGTGAAAACATTTTATTGCTAAGTTGCCTCAGGACAGAGAGAAAAATGTCAGAACATATAGTTCATGTAAGATGGAAGAGAGGTGGGTGAGTGAAGGCTAGAGACCATGGTGTATTATGACAAACTTTGACCTGTTATGTTGGGAATGGGTGAGTGGGTGCTTGTGCTCAGAAACACTTTGGGATAAAGCAACTTAATGGGCTCTCTCCAGACCTTCAAAACCCTAAGGATTATGTCCAAGCCTTCCTTCCTTTTCTCCTTCCCTCCTTCCCTCCCTGATTCCCTCCATTCATCCATTTACTCATTCACCCATATGTTGACTCTTCCATACTAATATCTATTCATAGAAACAAATGTTTGATCACCTGCTCTATGCCAAGCACTGTTCTAGGTGCTGAGAATGTGAGATAATAAAACAGGATTTGTTACTTTGGAGATTTACATATAAAGAAAAAGAGAGAGATGAACACTGTAAAGCAAAACTATGTGGAGAGAAGGAAGAGATGGAGAAAAATATCAA
Source organism: Cervus elaphus (assembly GCF_910594005.1). Lineage (NCBI taxonomy): Eukaryota > Metazoa > Chordata > Mammalia > Artiodactyla > Cervidae > Cervus > Cervus elaphus. The sequence continues at coordinate 15,100,085 of NC_057846.1, read as the reverse complement.
TGATTTACATGGTATGCGTGTGTGCTAAGTCACTTCAATCATGTCCAACTCTTTGTGACCCCATGGACTGTAGCCCACCAGGCTCCTCTGTCCATGGGATTCTCCAGGCAAGAATACTGGAGTGGGTTGCCATTCCCTTCTCCAGGGGATCTTCCCAACCCAGGGATCAAAACTGCATCTCCTGCATGGGCAGGTGGGCTCTTTATCACTAGGGCCACCTGGGAAGCCCCTTATCTGGTATCCTTTGGTGCTTTCACTCACGAATACATTGGTGAATTACCTGTATTAAGAAATACTCTAGCCCATAAAGTCTCACCTGACTGTAGTCTATGCAAGAGCTTGCTTAGGATGGATCAATTCTCTCTGTAAATGATAGCCAAAAAAAAAAAAAGTTGAGAGTGAAAAAAAGATAATTTTAATTTCCAAAATTCCTTCTCCTTTTTCGGTTGTAAAAGGTGTATGTGTGGTGGGTTGTTGTTGTTCAGCCAATCAGTCGTGTCCAACTCTGCGATCCCATGGATTGAGGGTGTTTATTCTGAAAGGAAAAATGGACAGATGCAGAGACATGAAATAAAGGTGAAAACAGAAATGAATAATTTGCTAACAGAATTCAATTTTTAATGATTTTTCTCCAAAAAATGCACCAAACCTCAGAGCCATAAGCAGAAGTGAGAATCAATGTGGAAACCCTGACTTGCTGCAAACCTCTTCCTTTACAACAGGCAAATGCTTGGACCGTGTGTCCATAGATGATGAAACATCCTCAAATTAGGCCCAGCGCCAGCTGAACATCTCTAGTAGGAATAAAAGCACTTTCTTTCCAGCTGAAGTTTTCCAACTCTTTCCCAGATCACCTGCCCCGATTCAGGTGTGCCACGAGACACTGGTTCTGCTTGGAATTCCGAAAACTCCTTCCCCATCATGAAGCTACTCTACCTTCTCTTCCTCTTACTTGTGTGTCTTATGCAGACAACAGTGGGTAAGTGGCAGATGCAACTGGTCGGGTGATCTGGTGGATGACCTTGGAGCCGGGAGTAGGGAAGGTCAAGTTGATTCATCATCCAGTGATGTGCTAAACGGAATAATATCACGTCTGAGAGAAGCATAGCATATACGACATGCTCCATTTTACAAATAACTAAAGAGAAGCTTAAAGAAGTGAAAAATAGCCTCACGTGATTGCCCTTAACAAGTCGGTAGTAAACCCATAAATTGTAATGGTGATAGAAAACATTTACAGGGGACTTTACAGCTTACAAATCATTTCCATGTGACTAACAGTAACACTAATAATAATAGTAAATGATATTGACCACTTCCTCTTTAACCAAAACAACAAAACTTTTAATGTCTTATCCCAAATATAGTCCTCATAGCAATATTTATTGGGTAGGCCATTTTACAAGATGGGATTAAGAAATGAAGTAATTTGTTCAAAGGAGGGCAGATTGACTGTAAGGAGCACTTTTAACTCAAGCCCAAGCATGTTTGACTCCAAAGACCTTGTTTTTATGAAATATTCAACAATCCCAGAAAACTAATTTACTTGCTGAATTATATAAAATCAACAAAGACTTTAGCTTGAGTATGAGTCCAACACTGGAGACATATTTATCCTATAAGATTGTTGATCACCTGAAATCCAAGCTAACCTGGGTGTCCTGCATTTTCCCTGCAGCCCTCCTCAGGGGACAGCCTGCTCCAGGCTGTGCTGTGGTGACAGTGCGTCCAGATCTGAGCGTCTTAAAAAAGCCAAAGTTAATTCTTGCTCAAATGACGCCAACCTGTGAGGGCCCAGGTGCTCTGATCAGACCCCATCCCAGAGGAGCAGCCACCACGGTGGGCGCTGCTGGTCCTGTGTCCGAGGAAGGTGCTCTCAGGACTCTCATGCTGGCTATTAAGGGCCCCAGCCCTGAAGGGAAACGTCAGTTCTGCTCAGAATTCATTAACCAAGCAGGTCCGGTTGTTTAGTCACTCAGTTGTGGTCCACTCTTTGCGACCCCATGGACTGCCGCCCATCAGGCTCCTCTGTCCATGGGGTTCTCCAGGCAAGGATACTGGAGTAGGCTGCCATTCCCTTCTCCAGGGGATCTTTCTGAACCAGGGATCGAACCTGCATCTCCTGTGTCTCCTGCCTTGGCTGGTGTATTTTTTACCAGCTTAGCCATCAGGGAAGCCTGAGGGAAGCCCCATAGACGTGTTTAAATGAATGAGCACGATCACCTTCCTATAGAACAATTTATGGCCCCTTCTCAGCCTTTCTACAATTTTTAGAAATGTGGGAAAACATTCTAAGCCTGTAGGTCGCAAGGAGAGTGCCACTTGCGTCCCTGTGGACCGTCATTTGGAGTCCTTGCTATCCAAGATGAATTCTGGTAGCTCTAGTTACACTTGCCTTATTTATTTGTTTCTTTTTCACCTCCCCTTCCTTTATAGGGAAAGAAAAAAAGAACAACCTTGAATGTGAGAAAATGGGTGGTGCCTGCAAGTATCAAAACACCCACGGGTGCGTCATCCTGCCTGGAGAATGCAAGAGTCGGAAGAAACACTGCTGCCGAGTCTAGCTCAGCATCGGGCATCCACAGCCGCGAGGGATTCTCCCCGCCGCGGGGGCCTGTTTAATAAGAGCCGCTGCTCACTCGGGTCCCATGGGTCTTTCTGGGTGCATGAGGTCATGAACTGGATGGGAAGATTTCAGTTGGAAGTCTGGTCACACCACTCGTTAGCTGACTAACTCTGGACAGGCCTTTCCTTTCCTAGGTCTCAGTCCCTGCTCCTGTAACTATTGAAATGGAAGTTCTCCACAACCTAATTCTGTTGGTGGTGGGGTTTAGTTGCTAAATCACGTCTGACTCTTCTGTGATGCCATGGACTGAGAAGCCTGGCGCCAGGCTCCTCAGTCCGTGCGATTTTCCAGGCAAGAACACTGGAGTGGGTCGTCCTTTCCTTTTTCAGGAAATCTTTCTGACCCAGGAATCGAGCCCGCATCTCCTGTGTCTCCTGCATTGGCAGGCAGATTCTTTAGCACTGAGCCCCAGGAGAGCCAACCTGTTAATATGTGTCTACAGATGTATGAACTGGGGGAAAGAGCTTTGAGCGTGTGTGTGTGTGTGTGTGTGTGTGTTACAGTATGAAAAGTCACCGAGGTTTTGTGTCCCTTTGTGGAAGGACATCTGTGTTTCCATTGGCATATGGGTTTCCACATGGTAAACGTGTGCTTAACTTCACAAGAGACAGCAAACTGCTTTCCGAAGCAGCCATGGTCGTTGCTGATAATCTCAATGGCCTCTGAGTTTCCAGTCTCTCTGTGTTCCCATCCCTCGTCACACCTCCATGTAAAATTCTCAGTGTTTCTCTGTTAAAAGGACGAAGGACAAATTCCCTAGTGTCTCAGGTCCTTCATCCATTGGCCACACTTTCTCGAGTTTCATCTTATCTCAGCCTGGTTCTCACACTAACCCCTGACACAGTGTCAGTCTTCTTTCTGGCATATTTTGTTCTCCTCACACTGAAACACACTTACGCTACTTGTCCTCTGACTTTCCCTGCCTGATTCATACTAGCTTTTATAGTCTCAGCTCACACATGGCCTTCACTGGGAAGACATCCTCATTCACTCAACTTGAGTAAGAGAGGAGACTTTGGTTCCATGGCCTCAGCTACCAGTACAATTCCTAGCACACAGCAGGTATCCAATAGACTTTGACAGAATAGTCAATGAATAAAGAAAATGATAGAATGAGGCCTCAGATTTCCAATTTAATTCAGGGATGATCCATTAAATGTGAATTCTTCAGTTTACTTAATTCAGGAAGTTCCATCAAACATGAGTCCTTCAGTTCCTCCTTAAACAGCAGAAGTTCCTACCAGAGCATACCTCTGGCATGGGAATAAGACAATTTATTTCAGTCACACAAGTTTAGCATTCTACTACTGTGTTCCCAACCTGCAGAAAGAACAAAAATGTCTGTTTTTGGAAGAAAGTCTTGAAATCACTATCCGGGGGAGGAAATAATTCAGTCCAACCAGGAATCCCCAAAATATACTACCAGGAAAGTATTCTGTCTTCTGCACTGCTTTTCCCTCACTTTGTCCCTCCTATTTACTTGCTTGTTAAGCTGAAGGACAAGGCCAGATTTCAAGAGTTTGTTATAAACAGAAATTTTATGCTGCAACTTGGAAGCTGAGATCAGAGACTTTAAACATCTCTCTTGGGCTGACATTTACAGCCAGCCATTGTGCCCTCTGAGATGGGCCATTGTGGAGTTCTCAGATAATGTCTTTCAGAAACACATTAAAATTTCATAACTTTGTGTTTTTATCTTCTTGGAAAGGGATCCCACCAAAAATAAGATGGTAACGCAGCCCTCAGATACTTACTAAAATGTGTAAACATACAGTATGCCACGCACTTGAAGAGTGTCAGCAATACTCTGAAGGTCACTCACCATTCCCACACTAAGAGCATACCCCTGCTTTCAGGGTTTCAGATAAGTCTTACAATTAAGATTAAAGATCTAAACATTAAGACCCTGAAGCCAAGGACCTAGAATGATCAGGAAACCAGCTGAGGGGAGAGAGGTTTCTAAAAGAGAAGAAGGAATAGCCCACCTGGCTCCAAACCAGGACTGAGGTTGGTTTGGGACTTCTCTGATGGTCCAGTGGCTGGGAGTCCATCTGCCCATGTAGGGGACACGGGTTTGATCCCTGGTGATCCCTGGTCCCGGAGGATCCCACGTGCCTCAGGGCACCTAAGCCCATGTGCCAAACGGCTGAGCCTGCGATCTAGAGTCCAGGACCCGCAACAAGGGAAGCCACCGCCATGAGAAGCCTGAGGACCACAACTAGAGGGGAGCCCCCAGTCACTGCAATAGAGGAAGCCTGGGCTCAGCAGCAAAGACCCACTGCAGCCAAAAATTTTAAAAAAAAAAGTTTGCTTTTCCTGCCTCTTAGGAGGTGGGGGAGATAAGCAAGGGCTCCATGGACCCTCCAGTCCAGCCTGTCCACTCTGGGTCATTAGTAGAGGTCACCAGCTTTGGAGCCAGGTTGAGTGGTCAGAGGCTGGCTCTCATTGGCCTCAGCTTGTTGGGTCAATGCCAGGACTGGGGGCAGGCTCACACTCCCTGCTCTGCCCACTCAGGGACGTCAACCTTGTTTCCACTTTCTTGAACTGCCCATTTTCCCACAGGCTGGAGGGAAGGTGCTAGCACTCAGCCTCTAGCAAAGAGCTTGCTCATCACGGGTCCTTGTACCCCCAGCCCCGTGGCACATCATGGAGGCTATCCTGATGCCCACCCATGCCACCCTGGGCTTCATCACAGCAGCTTTGACCCAGGAGCTCTGACCCCTGGACCGCCCATCGCTGGGACCCACGGATGTCCTAGTGCTGCGCCAAGAATCTCACATGAGAAGCCCTATGACTCTGTCTTCATTCTTGCTGAAAGCCCAGTCCCCTTCTCTCTGATTGAAAATTAGCCCAGTGAGGAAACTGACTTGGGGTCACTCATCTGAGTGAGGCCACAGAATCGATCACTGTGCCCAGCAGGCCCACAGCAGAGAGCGGCTTGTTGACCAGAAGCAGAAGGGAGAATGGGGTCTGGGGGTGGGCATCGGGGGGGGCTACTGTATCCATCCAGCCCCTGCTCGCTTAGCTCATTATCTGTCAGGTTTTGTGAGCTAACACCCTGGGAAGCACGAGGAGCCCTGAGCAGTGAGACCTTGGAAAGGAATGATTGGTCAGATGAGTGTATTTACATTAAGGTAGAATGCTGGAGCAAGAAGAGAGAGAGGGAGAGACAGAGCGGAGGGGGTGAGCACAAAGCCCCACATGGCCGCAAAAGACAACAGTGGACTCCCTGCAGGAGGCGAGGCACCGGCTCTCAGGGACCCTTCAGCCCCTCGTGGTACTCACCCACACCAGCCATTTTTCTCCCCCAAATCCAGGTAGCTGTAGTGTCCCCTCAGCTGTCCCGTACATTCAGCTCTTCTGTCTTGAGGCAGGGGCTTCGGTGCCCCGTTGGAGGATGGAAGGAATGAAAACAGCTCACCAATCTGACCAGGCATCTTGAGACCAAAAAATGAGGAGACCGCTGTGTATAATCAATGAGTAAGTTGATTACCAGGGTTGGGGGGCACCTTACTTACTCACAGAGCAGGACTCCAAAGCATTCACAGCTCACTCCAACCTCCGAGGATCCTCTGAAACCATTTTATTGCTAACCTGCTGTATGCGGGTGGGGGGTTGGAAATAGGAATGTGTTTTCTTAAGTTAAGATTTGTGGAAGGGTAACTGGTCACATGGGAATACGCCAGGAAAGGTTTTCATCATCATTTGAGGACTAATACAGCATAGAGGCTGCCTGGTCCTAATGGTTATTAAACAGTATCTATTAACTACAAGACCCTGATGACAGAGACGTGATTCACCACACAGGCCACTTCCAGGCAGGGTCAGCAGAAGGACGGCAGGAGCTGCACGAGCCCAAGATGGCGTCAGTGATGCTAACAGCCATCCAGGCACCCTCCTCCTGGTTTTCCTTAACCTGCTGTTTCTCTCCTCTGTCTCTGGGCTTTGGCTGAGCCATCCCTGACTTAGAGTTTCAGAGGCTGAGTGTGGGATTTCATTTTCCTTCTCACCCAGAAAATCTTGGGCTTCTCATAAGAAATGATCTCCCTTATTCCGAATGAAGAATTTTCTGTAAAAAGTGTCTTCAGAGTGACTGTCTCAAAGATTCTCATACTTTCTCTCTCATCCCAAAATGATGGCTGATTACTCATCCTACATTTATAGAGTCAGAACCCATCAAGTGAAGTGTATTGAAGATGATTATGATGGTCTTTGTACAACCAGAAAAAATTTAGTCTTACCTTACATAGATTCTGATATCATCCCTAGTGGTATTCATGAGGAAAAACAAGACTAGAGATATTCAGTGTGGTGTTCAAGTTTGTGGTGAAATCAAAGTTGGATTCAGGAATCTAACTCCAGATTCTGAACTCTTTATTACTGCAGGATGTTCTACTGGTCTCCTTCCTCAAGGATTAGGTATTAGAATCAAGTGAAAATTATTATACATTTTTAGAACTGATAAATTGGCTCATGACTTTTCATAGACTAGTGATAATCTAGAAATTAGGATTTAAAAATAAAGATGTTTATATTAATGTGCTGACTTTAAAATTCCTTGTAAAAGGAAAATGTGTGCAAGAATAGATGAAATTATGTTTATAAAGAGCAACATGGTGACTTTCACTACCAGTTATTCTAATTTATGATGATGGCTAGGTTCAAAATACATGGCATTGGCAAAGGAATTAAAAAAGAATCCCTGATTCAACAAAGGGCAGCCACAAACAGACTATGCAGACACTGACAGCTCGTTTATGATAAAAAGTGTCCTTTACATGAGTGACGGGGGTGGGGGTGGCAGGGGGAAGTAGCTGTTTCTTTAATAAATCATGCAGAGCTGATTGGAGAAAAATTATTTTATGCTCTAAAGGAAGCATGAAATGGATTACAATGGGGTTTTCAAATATAATTTTTAGATCCAGGATATTTTGTAAAGAGTCAGTATGCATTATTTGTATTACGGAAAAATTAGAAGCCCATTCCAATAATGGAAGATAAACTGTTCTGATAGAGTACACAGTGGACCAACATCGCAGACACAAGGCATACTCAAAGTTCTGTGATGATCTCGGTCGGCAGACCACACAGGAAGAACAATTGGAGAAACTACATTTGTATCTGTATCTGGATAACTTTACAGACACTGATGTACACTGATCATAGCCCATTGCTCATCTGCAAGCCTGCTCTGAATTTTCTTTAATTATTCACTGATTGGGACCCAGTTATAGAACTGGTCGTCACATCACCGCAATGCCAGTCACACTCTTTCTTTCCTGTGAGATTGTTTAGGTTTTGGAAGAATGCCCCTGTCTCTTGTCCTTCCTCTTTGTCCCCCACTTCCTGGGCACCTTGCATCCTGTCTCCGTCCTCCCGCCCTAAACCTGCTCTGTAAACTGCAGAAAGCTGTGGTCCTGTCAAGGCCTGCTCCCCCCCCAGAGAGAGGAGAGTGACACCTGTGTGGAAGGTGACCTACTCAGCAAACTACAGCAGGGGCCACGCCTTGGACAAGACAAGTGAACAAGGAAGACACGGAATGATCGCACCTCTCTCAGGACTCCAGCCTCAGGCCAAAGTGGCTTAAGGGTCACATTAGCTCTGTGAATGAAAACACTTTGCAACAGTTAAAGCATAACATAGATTTAATTCTTGTGACTGTTTCCCTCCCACTGCCTACCCTGCCATGGAAGACAACTTTAATCAGTCCTAAGATAAAATAGTCGATTGTGTAGATGTGAGAACTGTCTGCTTTTATCTGCACAAGAGGAGACTTGCTCTGGGTCTCTCGCTGCCTCCATCAGCTCGGCTTTATTTTGCAGCAAACAGTGAATGCCCGGCAGGGTCCTCTGAAGGGCTCACAGCTCGGCGTCCCTTGCTTCAGGCAGATTCCACCCCGAAGATAGCAGGGTCTTTCAAAATTGAGTGCCCTAGTGCTGTCTGGAAAAGGAAAAGATATTTATATGAAGCCTTGTGGAAGTCCCATGAGGAAATCTGGGGGTCTCACCATTCGACTGGGATCCCCTTCTTTCCCAGCTAAACACCAATAGCAAACATCCCCCTCAGATCCCTCAGCCTCTGGTTCTGACATAAGATGTCAGTGTTGCTGATGAACCTGGTTTGAGAAGATCCCACATGTGGGAGCAACTAAGCCCCTGAGACACCACTGTGAGCCTGTGCTCCGGAGCCCGGGCTCCACAGTAAGAAGCCCCTGCAATGAGAAATCTGTGCCCTGCAACTGGAGAGTAGCCTGTGCTCCCCCAAATTAGAGAAAAGCCCCCAGAGCAATGAAAACCCAGCACAGCCAAAAGAAAAAAAAAAAGAAATATATATATATATATATATATACACACACACACCCTTCCTGCCACTGGAACACCTGGGTGTTAACCGCAGGGTCAGTAACCACTGCGCTGTGTGCCTCATCAGTCACCCCACCTCCCCATCAAGCAAAACCCACCCAGCTCTCACAGGTTCCTCAGATGGAAGCCTTGTCCAGTGGAACTCAAGGTCACACCGTGACATGTGTGGCAAGAGGTCTCCAGTCTGGGCCTGAATAAAGGAATGTCATCTCCACAGTGGGTTATACCAACCAAGTGGTTCAACTGATTTAGTTCACAAATCATCCAGATCATTTCAGGGAAAGGGGAGGAGGGAGAAGGTTACCACCAACAAGACGTTTAAGGTCATGAAGACACAACAACACGCTTTGGAAAGAATTCTCTAATCACTCAAGCCTAAGTTTGGGTATGGAGGTGACCTATTAGTAACTCTGTCATGTTTTACTTTCGGATGATGGTTAACTTAGGGAAGGAAAAACCAAGTAATGATAAGAAAGGTCATCGTGGCTGGTATTTACCGGGCAGTACCTGGAAGAGGATCGAGAGGGCAGTGAGGAAGACATGGAGGAGCCTCATTGTCCCAGAATGGAGGTCCCAGAATGCCTGGTGGGAAGAATCAAGGACACAGTCAGAAGTCCGAGGAGCTCAGGGCGTCCAGGACCAGAGCGGAGACACCTCTTACCCCGGAGCCCTGCACCTGCCTTGGCAGGAGGAGTGTGACTGCTCCATCCTTTCTTGCTCGCTGAGCCCCAGCTGTGGCTCGCCTTGGGTTCGCTCAGACCTGGGGTTTCAGATCTGGGGTTGAGGCCCTCCTGTGCCCACATCTACAGAGACGGCATCCCTGTGAGGCAGAGGCTGGAGCATCCAAGGCCAGTGGTAGGGTGGGAGTCCACCCGTTACAAAAGGAGGGTAAGGCTGGCCCCTCGCGGGTGAGGAGGTTCATTAGAAAAGATTTAGAGCCCAGTTGATCGGATCTTCAGGGCTACTTGAAGGAAGATCCAGAATGGTGGTGGGTTATAACCTGGAGAATCCATGTTAAAGGAAGAAGGAGTTCATATTGGTTAAAAATTAGTGGAGAAATATGCCTAATTATTTCTAGGATTTGAATTTCAATGTTTACTTCCATTTAAATCTATCATAGTCTTTCTGATTATAAAAAATTATACATATCAGAAAATTTCAACTTAAAATTTCAAGTCATAAAGAAATGCAAAAATGGAAGATTTAATAAAAACCCATAGCCCCATGCTTCAGGTATAATCACTACCTACAATTCAGAGTATTTCAGCTCTTTTCCTTTGCAAATGAAATTGTGAAAGTATTTCTTTTTAATTTAAAATACAGAATCTTATTTCATAACCAATGCCAACGTGTGTTTTTACCACTTAAATAGTATCTTGGAAAATTTTTAATATCTATTCAAATAAATTTGCCTCATATATTTATATGACTACACATATATCTTGAGAAATTTATGTATCACTTACTTTTGTATGAATTCCTACAAATGGAATCTCAATATATATGCATTGTTCAAATTTTAAAGGGCTTTGCCCAATTGCCCATGCTAGAAACTGTTGTATCACTTTATCCTCTTACTGACAAGGTGAAAAAGTATATTTGACATTCAATATTCTCATTAATATTGGTTTTTATGAATTGTTTCAATTTTTGCAAATTAAATGAGTGAAAAATATTCCTTTTTGATTTTAATATACCTTTTAAAAATTGTTTCTGAGGTTGGACATTTTTTTAATGTTTACTGGTTATTTTTGTCTCTTACACTTTACCCATTTTTCTATTTTTCTATTCATCTTTCCTTGTTGACTTCTAAGAATCCCATGTATATTTAAAATCATTAATCCTTTCTTATATGTGTTGCAAAAATTGTTTCTGGCTTTGTGCTTGCTCATCTAATAGCCAAAATTTATAGGTACCCTCAGTGATTACTTTTGCTCATGTTTGGTTTCCTTAAATATATTTGTTCGTATGTTTACCTAATTCTGTCTGTATTCCTGATCAGTTTCATCCTTAATCAGTCCTAGAATAGAGGCTTTTCTGAAAAGCTGTGACAGACGAGTCCCCAGTGTTGTAGCCATGTGTTCCAGGAAACAATGCAGATAGTGGAGTGCAGTTTATTACACCAGCGGGCCCAAGGCAGAGTCTCCTCTTAGCCAAGGACCCTGACCAGTTTTTGTGATAAACCTTATATACCCTAAGTGTACTTACTCAAACCCACCTCCCCAAATTACTTGGAACTAGTCTGGACAAGGTAAAAGAGAGATATGATCAAAGTTAACCTATGATTCATGTGTCATAAGCCTAGATAGCTAAACAGCAGACATTTATCAATAGGCCTGTGGTCATATTCCAATAAACATAATGGAATTTATGACTTCGTTCTGTTACAGAGATAATTAGCATATTCTTTTAGGTGACGGAAAGTCCAAGTCCTGAGTCTCTTTTATCCGGGGCCGGGATGGGGGGGGGTGGTCTGGTTTTCCATCGGTATGCCATTTCTATAGACACTGGGCACAAAGTTCAGAGTCCATTGGGAGGGTGACCATGTGTGTAGCCTAACGTTCACAGCCTGGCCTGAGATGGAGTCCAGCTCTGTCTGTTTCCTCCTTCACCAGCAGTGACCTTAGAACTGTTTCTTGCACTGTCCAGAACTATGAATTTCCTGAGCCCACAGACATGCCCTCACTCCCATGTGTCTCATATGGAAGGCTCATGTCTGAGTTCACATCTCTGTCCTCTTTGGAAACCGAGTCTTGTATAGAAGAGAAACAAGCTCATACATGCTTGGAAGGAATTGAAAATGATCAGGGCCACTCTGGTGATCCAACGCTGTCAGGGGGAGGACGGTGGTGGGGAGGGGGATGGCAGGGGGGACGGCGGGGGTGGCTTTGGGGAGGGGATCACATTTTGTACACCCATCAGAGCACCTAAACCACACAGCCTGCCTGGCACCTACCTAGTCCTGGTCAGAGACAGTTCTGTTCCTTCCGCTCTTCTGTTTGTCTCTGCCAGAGGCAGCACTAAGTGATCTGAGCTATTAATAACACAGCTCCTCTAGTTCAAGATAATCAGATCTCCCTCTTCAGTCTCTTTCAGAGTACATGGCTACTCTCAGTGATTCTCTATTACCAAATAACATTTAAATTATTCCATCAAGTTAAACACAATGTCATTGCTTCATTGAAATTACAGGTTTTACTAAAGAAAAAAAAAATGGCATGTGGGTCATGTGAGTCTAAGAACAAGATTTCCCTTTAGATGTTTTTGCCTCCTCTTAGTACAACCTTTTGTGTCCTTCAGTAAGTTTCTTTCTGAGTCGTTCAGAGTGTTTTTGTAACTTGATTCCTAGATATTTCATGGTTTTTCTTTCTTTTTGAGCCACATTCTTCTTTCATTACATTTTATAACTGCTACTGTCTGCATAAGAAAAACTGTGGATTTGGGGTAATAATGCATCACTAGCCCACAAGTTGAACTCTTATTCGTTTAGATATTTTGTGGTTACTTCTTAGTGGTTTTGCAGTCCTAAAATTATAGGTCTGTAAGAATTATCATTAACTTTGATTCTGAAGTGTAGGATTCTTCCTTTCTGCTCTCAATGAAAGGCATTGACTCACATTGGCTGGAACTGTCAGAGATCCTCCAAGCCAACTTCCTCACTTCACAGAAGAGGAAACTGTGGCCAAACAGGGTCAAAATCATGTCCCGGGGTTATCCTCTGGTAAACGTCTTTTATGCTGCAAACTCTTTCTCAGTTATGACAATGCACAAATTAACTTGTTTCTATCCATTTCCCCTGTTTTCCTGTTTCTTTTATCCCTTCTTTCTCTTGTCAAAGATCAACTTCCTCAATCTCCAAAAATGAAACAAGGTTTTTCAAAGAGACAGTTACTGTGTTTTTAATAGATGCTTCCATCTTTTTTTTCTTTACATGTGATTTCTTCCGTAAAAACCTTTGATATTTCTTCCAGGGCTTGATGAAGAATTTCAACTCATGCATGAAGCACAAGTTGTAGTTTCAGCCAAGATGTCCTTGGGTGGTCAGAAATGACTGTGTCCAGTGAAGAAATGGAGGGAATTTTAATGACAACACCAACACCCAGTGCTTCTGCGACCCTGGGTTTAAGTCTACCACTCTTGTGGGGTGAAAATGGAGATGACTGAGTTCATGTCAAGATTTCTGTTTGAAAAGTTAGAGAGAGATTAAAAAAAAAAAAATCCACATTGGGTCTAGTAATGTGGGCTAATTCTGATTACCGGCCCTGAGTGAAATCTCTGGAGGATGTATGGGCTGTGAGAGAAATTGTCCAAGGCAAGGATGGTTGCTACTTCAAAGGAGAGAAAATAGAAATGGAGGGAAGAAGGGAGGGAGAGAGAGCAGTCACAAGAATCTCATAAAATTCTTCTTCAGTTTTGGGGCCATAAAACGCCCCAGTCTGCTCCTCACGGGCTCCTCCAGCAGAGCAGGCCCGGGAGCATGTGGCCCTGGGTTAGCACATGTCTTCTCTTTGAGGGGAAAACCGGGTGCTCTCTTCTCACCCGGCTCTGCTCTGAGGAGCTTACTGACTCCACTCTGACAGGACAGGCCTCACTCTGAGCCCTCATTCTCTCCCTAGAGAAACAGAATGATGTCCTAGTCGCCATGAACGAGTGGGAGTCCTGTTTCCTGTCGACCTTGTTTCACCTACAAGACTCCGAGGTCTTGAAAACCCAAGACTGAGTCTCCTCAGCGTTGAGCCCTTAGGTGTGAACCAGACGGAGAATAAGTCAAGCCTGGAAACAGGAAACACCTTTGACAGAACCATAGGAACGCGAGATTCATCTCCTTCTTTGTCAGTGCCCAGACTTCTCCCATCCGAGCCTGGGCTCCCACGCCTCCTGCGCTGGACCCCGAGGAGCCTCACTCATCGCTCCTGACTCAGGGGCTCAGGATCCCGGCCCCCGGCCTGCCCGCCTCTGCACACACTCCAGTCTCGGGGTCCTGCTTCCAGTGAGAACAAGAAGGGGCCCTTCAAGCCCCCGACGCTCTGCCTCAGGTCGGTCTAGGGGAGGCACCATCCCACGTGCGCACAGGCGGCTTTGGGTCTTGGGCCACGGTTGGCTGCCATGAGCATCGGTTGCGCCCGGAAGTGTGTCGGGCGTCGGGCGGCACCGCGCCGGCCTCGGCCTCGCGCGGAGCGCCCTGGGACCCTCTCCGCGCAGAGCGCCCTGGGACCCTCCCTGCGGCCTCAAGACGGCCTCCGGGGGGCGTCCTCGAGTGGCCGTTCCCTCCACGGGGAGCAGGACCACACCGAGGTCAGGAGGACTGAGCCTGGGGTGGACGCAGAGCCGGGCCCCGCCACCGCGCGTGTCCCGTCCCGCAGACCCCTCGCTCCCTCAGAAGTAGCCTCAGACACCTCTGGGATGTCGTGTGGAAAGATGACGCTGGACTGAGGCTTTGGACCCCCGGGCTCCTGTCCCGGTTCTGTCTCTGACTACAGGTCACGTCCCTTCGCGGCGCCTCCGTGCCCTCGTCCGTGAGATGCCAGAGCTGGGTGAACTGACCCCCATGTCCCCCAGTTCTGAGGCGCGTGGCTCCAGGAGCTTCTGAGAGGCGCGGGGACCCGACGCGGAGGGGGAGGCACGGGAGGACGGCCGCTCGCCTGGTCCTCGGGCTCCCGCCTGGGGTCCCCGGAGCAGAGACCCCTTCTGCCCGGGCCCTCAGCTTCTCTCACTCACCTCCTCTCCCTCCTGTGGGCAGCGGGGCCTGAGGAGCCTCTCCTTCGTCCTCCAGGGCCTGTTCCTGGAGGCGCCCTGACGGCCCGCCGTGTTCCCATCACCGGGCGCTAGTGAACCAGAGAAACCACTTGAGTGGGCACCTGCGGACGCGCAGCACCTCCTGGCAGGAACCCAAGGGCCAGCGCCTGGCGCCCGGGGCCTCTGTACCCGGGCCTGGCTCATCGGCAGAGACTGGAGGGGACGCGAGGCTGCAAAATGCGGGGGGCTCATCACTGCCCCCTCCTCTCAGCAAGCTCAGGGAGCCAGTCACCACCGACCCCCGAAGCTGAGCTGCTGGGCCAGTGGAGGATGTCGGGGGTCCGAGCGCTGCTGCAGCGCCAGGAACATTGAGGACGGGAGGAGATAGAAGGTGGAGAACAGCTCTCTGTGACACTGTGGCATGGCCTTAGGGCGCAGATGGTCAGATCCCCCTGCAGAAGGGAGGAAATCAGGAGGAAACAGGGCAGCATGCCAGCAAGAAAAAGAGAGAAAACCTGTCTGGGGAGACAACGAAGTAAATCATACCTAGACGTGCACTTTAACCATCGCATCAGCGGGGAAGTAGGGGACAGGGGCGAGGAAGCAACGAATTCAGCTGAGAAGACGCAAGAGTCTTGGGGTCTTCAGTACCTTGGTCTGCGGAGGGTGCTTCCTAAGATGCATTTGAAATAGACAAAAATTGGTTTAGGTTGAAAACGACAAAAGTCATTTGGGAATGATATTATTAAGTGCCCATAAAAGGAAATAGCACAATATTGCTTAATTTCACTTTTTAAATCTTCCTTTATTTTCTCATTTCTCTTCTGATTATTATTCAGAACTCTAGACATTTCTTCCATGAAAGAGTGTCATTGCTGAGTCTTAGGATTAACTGAGAAAACACCAATTTTAGAGTCAGGAAACCAGGGCTGTGGTTCCAGAGAAGCCACTTGCCTCTGGACCCCTGGGAAGTAGCCTCTCTTTTCTGGACCTTAGTTTTCTCATCTGGAAAATGCGATGATCACTTAGGTCCCTCCAACTCTGAGATGCTACAGCATCAGAGCCCAGGGCTCACACCTGCTGACACTAGGCTCTAATGAATGGTTTCTCAGCAAAAAGATACTTCCTGCACTAAGTAAAAGCCAAATTATCTGCCTCCAGGGAAAATATGTTTGTCCCTCCTGCTTAATAAAAGGAAATAAGTTACTCAAAATGTAGGCTTATCTTCCTGCTTCATGTTACAAGAGTATAGTAATCTAACATCCTTGAAGTTTCTGGGCAAAGCACTCAAGTGAGAGGAATTACACAAAGATAGGAAACAGTCAGATGGTCCCTTCGGGCATCACCTGGTTCTGTTTCTAGCACTCACTCTCCTGGCCCTCTTTCCAGGCACAGGGCAGCTTGGCTCAGCACCATTCTTCATGAGACCCATTTCCTCTGCTCCCACGATTTCCAGTTGCTTAGCCAGAGTCAGGTACAAAATGAACAAAATGTGCTCCTGGAATGCCAGGGGCTTTCAGCTGGATCAAACAGATCCACACTGTAACAGTTCATCACTATTCACTGCAGTGAGGACAAGGGGTCTTAAAGGAAGGAACAACTGTTCCTGTTCCTATGGTGTGGGGGTGGGAGCAGGGGGGAGAAGTTGAGAAAACTTTGCTATGAGGTCAGTTTTTGATTTATGGTCTAAGGGATGAGTCAGTATTTATGAGGCAGACACACACACAGTGGTGAAGCCAGTCCTGGAAAAAGGAAGATCATAGGCAAAGATAGAAAGGTGTAGATTGCAATGTGAATTTGAGAAGTCGTGTGTCCTTTGGCTAAAGAAAAAGGAAACACTGTAGGATATGAAAACTCAGGTTTGGAAATTTGAATTTGTCTTGTAAGCAAAGAGAAGATACTGAAGAACTTTAAATGAGAAAATAACATTGCCAAGTTTGCAAGCTGGAAATAACTTGGTAGCCATATATAGACTGGATTCAGGAAGCAAAGGTAAAGGACTGTTTTAAACACACCATGTATAAAACAGCTAGCTAGTGGGAAGCTGCTGTATAGCACAGGAAGCTCAGCTTCAGGAAGGAGAAGAGATGCGCTGACTTAACCATCACATGAGGGACCACACTGGTAGGAAGCAGTCTGCTTAGGTGGCAGCAGTTGTGAATCTGGTTATGAGAATGTGGATGGTCCATTTGTGTTATTCTCATTGGTTACCCATTGAAAGAAGGTATTCATAGTAACAATCATGCATCGTAGGGAGAAATCCCTGTAGCCTGGAACCCAATTCTGTCTACCCCGCCTCAAAACCTCTTTTTTTTTTTTTTTTATGTGTCAATTTGTTTTTTTTTTATTTTTTATTTTTTTTTAATTTGAATCTTTTTTTTTTTTATTAGTTGGAGGCTAATTACTTCACAACATTTCAGTGGGTTTTGTCATACATTGATATGAATCAGCCATAGATTTACACGTATTCCCCATCCCGATCCCCCCTCCCACCTCCCTCTCCACCCGATTCCTCTGGGTCTTCCCAGTGCACCAGGCCCAAGCACTTGTCTCATGCATCCCACCTGGGCTGGTGATCTGTTTCACCATAGATAGTATACATGCTGTTCTTTTGAAATATCCCACCCTCACATTCTACCACAGAGTTCAAAAGTCTGTTCTGTACTTCTGTGTCTCTTTATCTGTTTTGCATATAGGGTTCTCATTACCATCTTTCTAAATTCCATATATATGTGTTAGTATACTGTAATGGTCTTTATCTTTCTGGCTTACTTCACTCTGTATAATGGGCTCCAGTTTCATCCATCTCATTAGAACTGATTCAAATGAATTCTTTTTAATGCCTGAGTAATATTCCATGGTGTATATGTACCACAGCTTCCTTATCCATTCGTCTGCTGATGGGCATCTAGGCTGCTTCCATGTCCTGACTATTATAAACAGTGCTGTGATGAATATTGGGGTGCACGTGTCTCTTTCAGATCTGGTTTCTTCAGTGTGTATGCCCAGAAGTGGGATTGCTGGGTCATATGGCAGTTCTATTTCCAGTTTTTTAAGAAATCTCCACACTGTTTTCCATAGCGGCTGTACTAGTTTGCATTCCCACCAACAGTGTAAGAGGGTTCCCTTTTCTCCACACCCTCTCCAGCATTTATTGCTTGTAGACTTTTGGATAGCAGCCATCCTGACTGGCGTGTGATGGTACCTCATTGTGGTTTTGATTTGCATTTCTCTGATAATGAGTGATGTTGAGCATCTTTTCATGTGTTTGTTAGCCATCTGTATGTCTTCTTTGGAGAAATGTTTGTTTAGTTCTTTGACCCATTTTCTGATTGGGTCATTTATTTTTCTGGAATTGAGCTTCAGGAGTTGCTTGTATATTTTTGAGATTAATCCTTTGTCTGTTTCTTTATTTGCTATTGTTTTCTCCCAATCTGAGGGCTGTCTTTTCACCTTGCTTATAGTTTCCTTTGTAGTGCAAAAGCTTTTAAGTTTCATTAGGTCCCATTTGTTTAGTTTTGCTTTTATTTCCAATATTCTGGGAGGTGGGTCATAGAGGATCTTGCTGTGATTTATGTCGGAGAGTGTTTTGCCATGTTCTCCTCTAGGAGTTTTATAGTTTCTGGTCTTACATTTAGATCTTTAATCCATTTTGAGTTTATTTTTGTGTATGGTGTTAGAAAGTGTTCTAGTTTCATTCTTTTACAAGTGGTTGACCAGTTTTCCCAGCACCACTTGTTAAAGAGGTTGTCTTTTTTCCATTGTATATCCTTGCCTCCTTTGTCAAAGATAAGGTGTCCATAGGTTCGTGGATTTATCTCTGGGCTTTCTATTCTGTTCCATTGATCTGTATTTCTGTCTTTGTGCCAGTACCATACTGTCTTGATGACTGTGGCTTTGTAGTAGAGTCTGAAGTCAGGCAGGTTGATTCCTCCAGTTCCATTCTTCTTTCTCAAGATTACTTTGGCTATTCGAGGTTTTTTGTATTTCCATACAAATTGTGAAATTCTTTGGTCTAGTTCTGTGAAAAATACCGTTGGTAGCTTGATAGGGATTGCATTGAATCTATAGATTGCTTTGGGTAGAATAGCCATTTTGACAATATTGATTCTTCCAATCCATGAACACGGTATGTTTCTCCATCTGTTTGTGTCCTCTTTGATTTCTTTCATCAGTGCAAAACCTCTTTAAAGTAGATTGTGCAGGGACAGCCTTGGTGGTCCAGTGCTTAAGACTGCGCTCCCAATGCTGGGGGCACAGGTTCAATCCCTGGTCAGGGAACTAGATCCCACATGCCACAACTAAGAGTTCATGTGTCACAACTAAAGATTCTGCATGCAACAGCTAAGAGCTGGCACAAATTAAAAAACAACAACAAAAAAAGTATAAAGCAAGCAGTGAAATACAATACATTAAGAAAAACTAGCACAGCAATATTTCATCTGGACAAAGATGAGTCATCATCAAACAGAAACCATTCAGACTCTCTCCAGAGATGCTGAAAGAAAAAGGAGGTGGTGGGGACTGGGGAGGGGCTGTGGGGAGAGGAGACAGGAAGGTGTGCAGGGAGCTTGGAGAGAATTACACGCCACATGTGGGCACAGACATAGACACACCTGGGGGCCGCAACTAGGGAAGTTCACTTCTGGTTGGTTTGATTTTCTTTGAAAATCTGGCATGACGTCTCTCAGCTGACAGCAGGCTTGGGGAGTGGCTGATGGGAGCTCTGGAGGAGAAGGTGCCGCGTGAAGCAATCGTGGGGGAGTGAAGGCGAGCGGAGGGGAAGGAGGAGTCCAAGCTGGGCCAGCAGGGAGACAGCTGTGCGTGAGGCATCCTGAAAACAGGCTGAATCCGGGGGCATGCAAAGGGACTTAGCAGCATCAGGTCAAGGACTCTAGGTGCTTCATCCACAAAGGGTTGAGCCGGAAAGACAGGAGATGGAAGTCGAGAGCGGTTGCTTAAAACTGAGATTACAGAGGGTTCGTGGGTCTGGGCTGAGAGGGTTTTGCTTGTGTGTTTCCCTTCTTGACACCAATGTGTCAACACCAGGGCTTCAGCTCAGTTCTGACACTAACCACCCCAGAAGGAGGGTCAGCCTCACAGGTCTGATCCCAGTTCCACAAGACTGTCCCCACCTCAGATGCCAGCTTGGGTCCCCAGCTCACCCACACTTCTGCCCAACTTGGCGACAAACTCAGGAATTCCCAGTACCTCCCCCTTCAGGTTGTACGATTTGCTAGACTGACTCACAGAACTCCAGAAAATGCCAGAGGAAGGGCCAGGCCACGGTCCCCTCCCCAGGCTCCTTTGTTTTAGAAACCTTGGTTGCTTTCTCTTAACTGGCCATTTGGGCTCCACAGTTTTTTGTTTCTATTCCCAGACTTTAAATTATTGCTCTGATGTTTTAAATTCACCAATAACAAGTGAGCCCAAAACCTAGACCCCCATCTTTGCTGTTGTTGTTGTTTAGTTGCTAAGTCTTGTCCTACTCTTTTGTGACCCCATGGACTATAGCCCACCAGGCTCCTCAGGCTATGGGATACTCCAGCCAAGAACACTGGAGTGGGTTGCCATTTCCTTCTTCAGGGGATCTTAGACCTGAATAAAAGTAAAACTCCAGGTTTCTGCCCTGTGCGCTCTCTCTCTCTGCCTGACACCATGGCTCCAGGTATGCTGTGTGATTTTTAGGTCTGGTAAGCAAAAAGCCTCTTTTTCCTTTTTTTTTTTTTTTTCAGAACTTCTTTATGGTTGTAGTTGAGAGCATCTTGCAATCATAAGACCCACAAGGGGCAGATTGACCACAACCAGTGATTGACAGGCTGAGATCAGCAGAAAACAGTGCAAGACATCCTGGGCTTCTCTTTGCCACCTTGGTGATGGCCAGCTCCCAGCTTCAGAGGCCACACATGTGACCTGAGCCAAGTAAATGACCAAACCCTTCTTTGTTCTCAGTGTTGACTCTTTAGTCACGGATCCAACAGACTTTATTGAGTCCCTGTCATGAGCCAAACACAGGCAAGTTCATGGTCCCTTCCTTCTCCCAGGAGACTAATGCCCACCATCCAGTGAAAATCAGGGGTAAATATTATTTAAAGATAAACTACCATGAAACTAGTTCCAAACTGGGCAAGGAGTATTTCAAGGCTTTATATTGTCACCCTGCTTATTTAACTTATATGCAGAGTACATCATGCAAAATGCCAGGCTGGATGAATCACAAGCTGGACTCAAGATTACAGGGAGAAATATCAATAACCTCAGATAGTCAGATGACACCACCTTTATGGCAGAAAGTGAAGAAGAACTAAAGAGTCTCTGATGAAAGTGAAAGAGGAGAGTGAAAAATTTGGCTTAAAGCTCAACATTCAGAAAACTATGATCTTGGCATCTGATCCCATCACTTCATGGCAAATAGATGGGGAAACAGTGACAGACTTTATATTGGAGGGCTCCAGAATCGCTGAAGATGGTGACTGCAGCCATGAAATTAAAAGACGCTTGCTCCTTGGAAGAAAAGTTATGACAGCATATTAAAAAGCAGAGACATTACTTTTCCAACAAAGGTCCATCTAGTCAAAGCTATGGTTTTTCCAGTAGTCATGTATGGATGTGAAATTTGGACTATAAAGAAAGCTGAGCGCTGAAGAATTGATGCCTTTGAAGTGTAGTGTTGGAGAAGACTCTTGAGAGTCCTTTGGACTGCAAGGAGATCCAACCAGTCCATCCTAAAGGAAATCAGTCATGAATATTCATTGGAAGGACTGATGCTGAAGCTGAAGCTCCAATACTTTGGCCACCTGATGCAAAGAACTGACTCATTTGAAAAGACCCTGATGCTGGGCAAGATTGAAGTCAGGAGGAGAAGGGGACGACAGAGAATGAGATGGTTGGATGGCATCACCAACTCAGTGGACATGAGTTTGAGCAAGTTCCAAGAGTTAGTAACGGACAGGGAAGCCTGGTGTGCTGCAGTCCATGGAGTCACAAAGAGTCAGACACTACTGAGCGGCTGAACTGAACTGAACAATGAAAAGCCATGTGAGTTGATAACTACTGGCACTAAACCAGCTTCCTTGGTGGCTCAGAAAGTAAAGAATCTGCCTGCAAAGCATGAGAACCATGGAAACGTATCAGAACTATTGGAATACAAAGCTGGGGATTCTTACATTGCTAAGAATGTGTCCTGACCTCACCACTCAGATTCCACAGAGTTCTGCAGGCAGGATGAGCAGGAGAGTGTTGGAGAGGAGGAGGGGAGGGGGTCAAGGTAACTTGGGGCTAGACAGAGCTGTCCCATAGCTTGATGGGGATGCGGGTTCCAACTGAACACTCGGGATCTGTGCTCCTCACTCTATGCAAGCTCTGCTTCAATTAAAAATTAGCAAATACAAAATGCAGGCTTTGTAATAAAAAAAAAAAAAAACAACTCCCTTAGGTCTAGAAATTAAAAATGAATATATGGGCCGGGGAGAAGGGATGGAGGACCACCTCTGGCCTAGTTCTCTGGTGATTTAGGTAGCTTCCCAAAGTGCACCACAGACGTGAGCTTCTGTCTCTTCATGGCCCCAGGACTGTCAGGTCAAGCAGGGACCATCTTTGGGATCTTGGCTTCAGCGTCGTCAGCTGGGTCTTGCTCGAGAAGAAAGACCATCCAGTTGGGAGGACTTCCTGCTTCCCAGGGGCGTGAAGGAGCCTATATCCAGGAAGGGCCTGGTGCAACTCCCAGACACAGGTGCACCCCGAGCAAAGGCGTGGAGGAGAAAGTGTTGTCTCGTCTCCACTTGCCAGGCCAGATGCAGCCAAAGGTGATGATGCCCGTCCCTGGCGTTGCCCCAGGACAACCAGACTGGAGTGGGAGGAGACGCAGGAGCCCTGGCAAGATAGACTTCCCTCGGGGCACCCCAGTCTCCACCTGAGCCAGACACACCTTGCCAACAGAACTGTGTACTCCCCTCCCCACCGCGCCTTCTCACCAGAGACTTAACTCCTGTTGGCCAAATGCTGAAATGGAGCATAACCCTACAGTCCTTCCACCCACTTCAATGTCCTCCACCTGCCTCTTGTCTGTGGAACACTTTAGTCAAAGAATACGTTTAATCAGAGAAATGAGAGCATGCAGAAACAAAGGAAAAACAGTCAAAGGAGACCAAATAATATTAATGTAGTCATCAAGCAGGGTCAAGGACCTTTTGTTTTTCCTCAAGGGATATTTCCTCAGATAATATTCTGAGCCGTATCTTGTGAGCTATCTTATAGACACTGAAACTCCACCAGGTGAGAGAAGTTAACTATATAATGACCAGAGTGTAGCCGTGACACAAGTGGCCAAAATTCTGAGAACTGGCCTCAAAGAAATGGGAGCAAACAAACCCTATAACTGAAAATTAACTGTACTTAAAACAATCAAGATGATGCTGCTCAGGCCACCGAAGGTCAATGTGAAGGTGATTGTCAGAGCTGACTGTGCTGTTTCTGCAGGTAGCGCCTTCCTTCTGTCTGCAAAAGCTCTTTCCCCACTGACTGTCAGTGGTGGGAGGGTCGGCCTTTGGACAAATGTCCACCCTCCCACCGCCCCCCACTTGCCAGCATCTGATATAAAGCAAACTTTTCTTTTCACCAACCTGGACTGTTTATTGGATTTCCAGTGGCAAGCAACCAGACCCCACCTTTTGGTAACAACACTTTTATGTGACCAGACCTGGCAGTGAGCAAGCAGGGAAGGCCACCTCCCAGAAAGGATGGGGTGATCGCAACCTATGATACTGACTTTTGTGCTGCACTATTTAAATTATTCTCTCCCAAATACCACTTCATTTCCTTCTCTACACAAACCCGTGAGAGACACATTCCTGTTCTACAAATGAGGCTTGTGAAGCGCAAATGCTTTCCTGATGTGACAGAGCCTCTGAGTGTGAAATAGGATGCAGGACACAGGTGTCCAGACTGAAGACCAGGGGTAGGGATGACATTTCTAAGAGATCACAAATGCTGTCCATCTCAAACCTTCTAATCGCTGGAAACCCACACTGTGAGGAAAAGGGGAGACAGAAGACAGAGAAGAGCAAACCGGAGAAGCTCCTTGTGGTGGTTCATCACGTGCGGACGTGGCTGGGCCTTGCTGCCCGGATATTTGGCCAAATGTCATTCTGGATGTTCCTGTGAGGATGCTTGGAAATGAGACTTACATTTAAATCAGTGGACTTTGATAAAACAGGTTATTATTACCCCTGCATGACATGGGTGGGTCTCATCCAATCAGTTGAAGGCCTGAACAAAGACTGACGTCCCCACAAAGAGAAGGAATTGTGCCTGCGGTCAGCCTTCAGAATTGAACTCCAACATCAGCTCCTCCCTGAGTCCTGCTGGTCTACCATACTGGATGGACTCAACAAGCTTTCATATGTGGTACTAGTGGTAAAGAACCCACCTGCCAATGCAGGAGACATAAGAGATGCAGGTTTGACCGCTGTCAGGAATCCCTGGAGGAGGAAATCACAACTCACTCCAGTATTCTTGCCCGGAGAGAGTCATGGACAGAGGAGCCTTGTGGGCTACAGTCCATGGGGTTGTAAAGAGTCAAACACAACTGAAGTGACTTAGCACGAATGCAGGCTTCCACAATGGCATGAGCTGATTCCTTAAACTAAAGAAATGGGTATTTCTCTGGAGAACCCTGGCTGATTTACAAACAGATCTGAAAAAGTGAGGGGGAGGAAGATGGGAGGCCCCCTCAGAGAGCCCCACAGGGATGGGCTGTGGCAGTCTAGGCTCTGGAGGAACTTTTCCTGGGTCCCAGAATCTTCTGAGAGCTAACCCCCTTCACACACACACACATAAGACAGTCCTAGAAAATTTCTAAGTCTCTTCACCAAAACTAGGCCGCAGGCTGTAGCTGAGGTTGGGTTAGCATGCTGTGGACCACGTGGTTCTGCAGCCCTGCGCATCACTGACACACAGAGACACAGCTGGTGGGAGAAACAGAAGCTAAGAGACACAGCAGGAAGGGCGGCCCCAATGCCAGGGCCGGGAAGCCCGGAGTGGGGCTTGGGGTGGGCAGAGGACCAGGGAGGCTCAGGGGGCAGCCACTCCCGAGGAGCGCAGGGCTCAGGAGAGAACTTCCGCAGAGACCCTGGGTGATGATGGCGGGTCTCTGGGAAGCCCCACTGACCAGCGGCCATGTGGTTTCCGTTGCTTCCTTCCTCCCATGGTCCATCAGAAGAGACCTCCACTCCCAAGCCCCTCTGAGCAGAGTGGACAGAGCTCCCGTTTCTAAGTTCTTACCTCCCGCCGGAAGCTGCTGGGTGAAATAAATGAGGTGATACAGGTAGCTCACTGGAACCGCCGTCTACACAAGCTTGGAGCTGGGATACCTCTCCTTTAGCAGTTTTCCCTCCACAAGACAAGATAGGCCGAGGATATAGAAAGAGGGTGAGAAAGAGGAGGGGAGGGAAAGGGAGGAAAGCAAAAGGAGCCAGAGCTTCAGAAACCTTCACAGAACCTGCATCACTGCCCCTGAAACATGCAGGAAAATAACAGGAAAGCTCAAAGGGACTGGGATCTTCAGCAGGAACTAAAGCAAGGAGCATCATCCTGGAACGTGCAGCTCCAGGAGAGACCAGGAATCTTGCCGAGGTGAGGGGAGTTGTTTACCTGAGTGTATTCAAGGTTACAATATTATCTACATTTGACATACGTGGGGGGGGGGGGGACTTTTATTTTTGTATTACAAGCTTCAAGAAAGCCTGGATCAAATCTTAGCTGAAGACAATGAGCAGCAAGTTGAATGAATCCCAAGCAGGCATCCCTAAGAATCTCTGGGTGGAATGGGGGAGGATGTAAGTGTGGGGCTTTCATGTTAATCAAAAGGGACAGAATCTGAAAGAACAGAAGTCCACTCAATACTCTGTAATATCCTATATGGGAAAAGAATCTAGAAAAGAGGGGATATATATATACGTGTACATATATATATATAACCAATTCACTTTGCTGCACACCTGAGGCTAGCATAACCTTGTAAATCAACTATATTCCAATAAAAAAAATTGAAGAGTAAAAAAACTGACCATTATGGAAATACAAAAAACCTCGAATAGCCAAAATAATCTTGAGAAAGAAGAATGGAACTGGAGGAATCAACCTGCCTGACTTCAGACTCTACTACAAAGCCACAGTCATCAAGACAGTATGGTACTGGCACAAAGACAGAAATATAGATCAGTGGAACAGAATAGAAAGCCCAGAAATAAATCCACGAACCTATGGACACCTTATCTTTGACAAAGGAGGCAAGGATATACAATGGAAAAAAGACAACCTCTTTAACAAGTGGTGCTGGGAAAACTGGTCAACCACTTGTAAAAGAATGAAACTAGAACACTTTCTAACACCATACACAAAAATAAACTCAAAATGGATTAAAGATCTAAATGTAAGACCAGAAACTATAAAACTCCTAGAGGAGAACATAGGCAAAACACTCTCCGACATAAATCACAGCAAGATCCTCTATGACCCACCTCCCAGAATATTGGAAATAAAAGCAAAACTAAACAAATGGGACCTAATGAAACTTAAAAGCTTTTGCACTACAAAGGAAACTATAAGCAAGGTGAAAAGACAGCCCTCAGATTGGGAGAAAACAATAGCAAATAAAGAAACAGACAAAGGATTAATCTCAAAAATATACAAGCAACTCCTGCAGCTCAATTCCAGAAAAATAAATGACCCCATCAAAAAATGGGCCAAAGAACTAAACAGACATTTATCCAAAGAAGACATACAGATGGCTAACAAACACATGAAAAGATGCTCAACATCACTCATTATTAGAGAAATGCAAATCAAAACCACAATGAGGTACCATTACACGCCAGTCAGGATGGCTGCTATCCAAAAGTCTACAAGCAATAAATGCTGGAGAGGGTGTGGAGAAAAGGGAACCCTCTTACACTGTTGGTGGGAATGCAAACTAGTACAGCCGCTATGGAAAACAGTGTGGAGATTTCTTAAAAAACTGGAAATAGACCTGCCATATGACCCAGCAATCCCACTTCTGGGCATACACACTGAGGAAACCAGATCTGAAAGAGACACATGCACCCCAATGTTCATCACAGCACTGTTTATAATAGCCAGGACATGGAAGCAACCTAGATGCCCATCAGCGGATGAATGGATAAGGAAGCTGTGGTACATATACACCATGGAATATTACTCAGCCGTTAAAAAGAATTCATTTGAATCAGTCCTAATGAGATGGATGAAGCTGGAGCCCATTATACAGAGTGAAGTAAGCCAGAAAGATAAAGAACATTACAGCATACTAACACATATATATGGAATTTAGAAAGGTGATAACGATAACCCTATATGCAAAACAGAAAAAGAGACACAGAAATACAGAACAGACTTTTGAACTCTGTGGGAGAATGTGAGGGTGGGATATTTCAAAAGAACAGCATGTATACTATCTATGGTGAAACAGATCACCAGCCCAGGTGGGATGCATGAGACAAGTGCTCGGGCCTGGTGCACTGGGAAGACCCAGAAGAATCGGGTGGAGAGGGAGGTGGGAGGGGGGATCGGGATTGGGAATACATGTAAATCCGTGGCTGATTCATATCAATGTATGACAAAACCCACTGGAAAAAAAAATAAATTAAAAAAAACTGACCATTGAAAAAAAAAAAAAAAAAAACGGTTGGGGGGACAGACAGTTTTTTCTCCAGGGCTCCAGAGTAACTAGAAAAAGAAAGGCTAACCCTGGGAGGTGGAGAGTGTGCAAGTCTCTGACCACTAGAGGGTGGCAACAGCAAGTCCCATCCTGCTCCCAGAAGTCTCAAGGAGGACAGCTCCTTTGCTTTCACAAATGGTCCTTCTAGACACCCTGCCAGGGATTCTAGGTGTGTGTTTTTTTGTTTTTTCAAGAGAGAGATAGAGAAAACAAATCCAAATCCCAAAAAGAAATGCAAGTTGGTCAAAATGTGCATGTGGAGATGTCAACTCTCACCCCATCTCCCTTGTCATCAGAACTGGGGTTCTGCCCATCACCTCCCCTCACCTACCCCCCCACCCCCTGCCCCACAACCACATCTTTCAGAGCAATACTCTGCAACTATTTCTTGGTGAAAACTTACTATGTTTGTGTATGCCAACCATTTTTTTTAAAAAGATGTACAAATAATTAGTCCTATTTTTATTATTAGATGCAACAAACATAAAATTGCATTTCAGTAAACACAATAAGAACAAACATCACACAGAATAAAAAAGAAAAGAAACTGCATGCATTGTCCATTAGAGGTGAGCTTACAGGCACTGAATACAGACAATCACTCTTCTGTTTGGTCTGTCTGTCTTTTCTTAATGGATACTTAACAGAAATTACATGTGTAACACTGATTACCCCCATAGGAAAGGCCTGTGAACATGCTGAGAGAACACTCCTTAAGTTTGCTGTTTGCTTGTTAGTGATTCCAAACCAGGGTGGTGATGCTGCCACCTGCAGGCAATACTATGTATAATATCTAAATTATTTCTGTGCTTTGCTTCAGTGACTCTTAATGAGGCAAAACAATCTCACCTAAATAGCTACAGAAATGAAAGAAGGAATGTTAAAAACAAACTCCTCAACTAACTCAGAATCTTTTTTTAGCTTTTATACAAGGTGAAGAAAATGACTCTATGTTTTTAGATTTTTGT
Organism: Cervus elaphus; assembly: GCF_910594005.1. Lineage (NCBI taxonomy): Eukaryota > Metazoa > Chordata > Mammalia > Artiodactyla > Cervidae > Cervus > Cervus elaphus. Next base: position 15,071,657 of record NC_057846.1, on the reverse strand, counting down.
CTTCATCCCTTCCTCAATTCCAACAAGCAGTGGTTTCATGCAGATTATTCTTCCATGAAAGAAACGGACTCTGGGTCTGCACTTCCTACATACGGATTTTATTTGAAGGAATTTAGAATTTGAACACTCTACCTCCGTTGGAAGCTGTTCAGTGATCACTGTTTGCTGCTGGGCAGGTAACTTGTGGCACATGCCGTCAGGGTCTGCAGAACCCTGTTTTGCAAGTGTCTAACTTTCCTCTCTGCCCTTTGGTCTCATGACTTTATCACCTAAAAGTGTTAAGGTCATTGAGAACATTGCCTGAACCAGGAATAAGCAGTTCTGGGTGGTTAATGGGCAGTTTTAAAATATGGTAACTAAATTTGTTTTTAACTCAGAGAAAAGTGAAGTGTTTCACTGGTTAAACATTTTCAACAGAACTTTTCCTGTGTTTCACATGCAATAACTCATATAGATATAGATCATAACATGCTGTTCATGATCTTTGAGATTCTCAGATTGTAAAAATCATCATCTCAGATTTACCACACTGGTCTTGATGAGGCTACATCTCTAGTGAAATAATGTAGATTTTCCTGAAGGGAAAGGGGACCCCACCTCCTTTCAGAGAGGAGGAAGGAGCGGGTCCTTCTGCCGCTTCAGACAGGCCAGCATCAACTCTCAGGGAGCTGAAAGGGAGAATGTGACTCTTGGCCATTGAGGAAAGAGGAATCATTCATTTAATGTAAGAAAAATGCCATTATTAACTCTGGAAAGCGATGTCAGGTTGGTATGAGGATCATATATATAAGCAAATATACGTGTTTCCAGAGCACAAGGAAGATTTCTTCACTAAATAACCTTTCTTGGAAGCTTCTAGACTCCTGCTCTGTCTTCTTTCCTTCTTTAACAGGAAAATTTCAAGCTATATCATCATTTTGCTTTCTACCAGCCTGCATAAAATCCATAATACATGTTTTCTGGATCTGGTTTTTATTTATTTATTTTTTTGGCTAAGCAAACTTTTCTAAATCACTTAGTTTATTTGACTTTGATGTGGCCTTTTAAACGATCAGCAAGTCTGAGATCTGCTGGCTCCTTCACCTGAAGTAGCAGAGCTGTTTCTGAAACCGTGTTCCTGCTTCTGAGACACTCTTGTTCAGTGACCAACTCTCAGGCGCACCGCAGGAGCTTAGAAAACACTGGCTGAATTGTACCGGAAATATTCAAGGGATAACAGTCTGGACAGTTTTCTTTCTACCTCTTATAAAATGGATGGGTGCATGCCTATGTGGTGTGTGTGTGTGCACATGCAGGCATGTGTGTGCACCTGTGTGTACCCCCCGTGGGAGTGCGTGCCTCACTGGGAACTAGCAACGAGATGACTCTTGCCCCCAGGCGCACACAGAGCCTGCTGCCTCATCCTGTGCAGGCCTCAGGCTCCCTCCTCAGACACTTTCCCCCACCCGCCCTCTGAACTACCCCCTTCATCCTTTCTGCCGCCTCCTTTTCCTCACACGCTGATTCGTTCATACAAGCATTCATACACGTGTGTGTACTGTTTGTGTTTGCTGTCCATCTTCCCCCTCATCCACTGAAGTCAAAGTTCTAGCATCAAGGACCCCGCAGTCCTTGAATCGCCCGAGTTGAATCAGAGAGAGTCAGCCCCTGTCCAAACAGCGGGCCCTGCGGGGGTGTCCCCAGCTGGGCCGTAGCCCACGACCACAGCCTCAGCCCCTTTGCACGCCTGGTCCTAGGGGTGTGAGAGGCCTCACTCCTGGGAGTCCGAGAAGGCCCCCCATCTTCCTAGAGTCACAGTCTCCAGACTGCAGACCCCAAATCTCACAGGAATTCCCCATGTGGGCGGGCTGCCTCAGGCCCACACTTGAAGGCATGGGGTGAAGGTGCCCGTGGACAAACCAGCACGTCGACCACGGCTGACCCTGGAGCAAGGAGGGTCCCAGACACACTGGAGACCATCAGAAGGTGTATGTGTGTATAACTGAATCACTTTGCTGTTGACTGTAATTAACACAGCATTGTAAATCAACTATACTACAATTTTTTTAATGCATTAAAAAAATTTTTTATAAAGAATCACGACCAATCTTGTGTGTCTTTAAAGTGCTCTGAAGCACGATTCAGTCTATCTGACCGGGGCTGATACGGTTCTGCTCATGGCCCTGGTGGTTCCGCGGGCTGCTGCGGGCACGGGGGTGGGCGTCCCCGCGTCGCACCCGGGCCGGGGAGGGGCTCGGTCAGGCGTCCACAGCCGGGACCGCCTCTCGGAAGGGTCCCCGAAACCAGCTCCGCCCCACGGAGTCTGGCTTGATCCTCAGCCAGTGGGGCTCAGAGCGGGTGCTCCCGGCACCCCCTCCCCCTCCCGCACCTCTGCCCCAGGTCTCATGCTCCGAGGGTGTGATCAACGCCTGACGCAAACAACTCCTGCCTCCGGGAAGCGGCCGGCCACGCGGCCCGCGAGGCGGACGTGCCCTGGAGACCAGCAGACAAGGACCGGACCCAGCCGGCTGCGGCCAAGGTCAGGCGCCAGGGAGAGAACAGGGACAAGTGCGGGGAATTCCGGGGCATGTGCCACCCCCGACCACCACGTGAGCTCCGCTAACCGAATAATCAGGATGCAAACCTGCCATGGGAACACAGGGAGGATTTCTCCCCGGCCTGTCCCTCCAAACCCCTGCCCTTTCTCAGAAACAAATACTGCTTCCATTTGATGACTTTTTGTTAGTCTCCGGGCTTTCCCTCTATTTACATATGTGGATGTGCACACATGTAAGCTTTCTTTTTCTTTTACCCACACAAATGTGTAAATCTGAAGTTTCTCCCTGATAAGACCCTGACCCGTGCTTTCTCAGGCAAAGAGCGTTAATGATCACCATCCCCCGGAAAGCAGTGAGGGATGCAGGCCCTCCTGACCTGGCCCCAAACTATAAACAAGGCCATGAGTCTGTTTTCAGACACAGCAGAGTGGAATGGAAATAGCTACCGTGGACTCATGTGAAAAGGTAAACCGAGATAAGCTCAAAATTGTTGAAAAGATGAGTTTATTCAGGAACAGCAGTAATTGCATCAGGGCACACAATCGGTAGAGTGATAAGCAGGTCAGTAAAGGGAAGGTGAAGAGGGGAGAGTCCAGCTACAGTCTATTAAAATAAAAATCGATTTAAAAAAATACACACACCAGCCCTGTAAGTCACCTGAGCAGACAAAACCAGCCCAGGCAGCAAACAACCAGGCTGATATGAGGCAACCTTTGATAACGACCCAATCATTTAAGAAAACTGTAATATTATCACTTTTCTGTAAACCGGGCATTTACAGAAACTCTGTTTCTTAGTCCTGAAGTTTTATTTTCCTGTGGGCACATGCATGAGATTTTCCATTTTATATCTTCCAGTTCTATTTCAGATTGAAATCCTTTCACAAACGTGGGCTGCGGCATTTAGAGAGGGGCCATCGTTGGGGTGCCAAGAGGTTGGGGAGCTCTCAGGAGTTGAGTCCAGGGAGTTCTGGGGTCCTAGGAGACAGAGAGTTAACCGAGGTGCAGACAGGTTGTATTAGTCAGGACGGCTGCTGTAATCAAACACCCAGGCTGGGAGCTTGAAGGACAGAAGCTCCCATCTCGTGGTTCTGGAGGCAGCCTTCTCACTGTGTGCTCATGTGGCAAAGAGAGCAATGAATCTCTTCCTCTGCTTATAAGACTACCCGTCCTACAGGGATGGGGCCTTGTGACTTCTTTCAGCCTTAATTACCTCCTTAAAGGCCCCACCTCCAAACACAGGGCTTCAACATGGGAATCTGGGGGACACCATTCAGTCCATGGCAGCACTCATTTCATTCATTTCCTCCAGCAACTGGTCATCTATACCGGACACCAGACTCTCCTGGGAGGGGAGATGATGGGGGTCTTCATGCGGCCCCTCCCTCAGACCTCACTGACGTCGGGGGACGCAGCCAGCATGCCAAGGACTTGACAGGAAGGAGGTTGTAAAAGGGGCAGCCCAGAAGTACCAGCCACTTTTAGGACGAGGGGAGGTCAGGGAGGACTTCTCAGAGGAGGTGCTGGGAATCAAGAGAGAGGCTCCCCAACAGGAGCCGCCAGCCCCCCGGGAGCAGGGCGCCTTCACTCCTGCGGCGCGCAGCCCATGGTGGTTGGGTCACAGACATCACTGAAATGCAATCAAGCACGTCTCTGATGCAGAGTGCTCCACGCTCAGCATTCATGCAGGGCAGTGGGCTGGCCTGGGCCCGTGAGCCGTCAGTGCAAGTGGCTGCTCTTACTCTCGGGAGCGCCGCACACATCAGGTGCACTGCCAATCCCTCCCCTGATCTGTGTAAACACCGAAGACGCCAGCTGTCCCGACCTGATGGGCTCTGTCTGCATCTCCCTGCTTCACAGATGGGGCAACTCCAGCCAAGAGGTTGTCCCGGCCATGGTGCCAGGCCCGGCGGCTCCACAGAGGAAGCGGGAGGGAGACTCGAGGGCTGGGCCTCCCAGGAGCCTGGAGCCCTGCTGCTGATGAGGAAGGGAACCACCGGCTGGAGGCTCACGTCTCTGTCCGCTTCCTTCTCGTCCAGTCACCTCCCCCCTCTTTACGCTCCCAGCTTCCCACCTTCAGTCATGTTCTGGGCTCACATTCTGCATCTCGGGAAACCCAAACCAAGACACTCCTTCCGTGGAAATGTTTATGCAACTCACCACCATTTCCCTGAATCACCTCCTCCTCCTCGTTATGGTACCTTGGTCCAAGGCATCACCTTTTACCTGGACGGAGCCAGGGATCTAGTTCAATCTGTCTCCTTCTGTGTCTGGGGAACTTTTCCTTCTTAACATCCCTTGAATCCATGTCTCCTTTCTTCCCCCCTTCATGACCTTAGTTAAGTCATGACCCTCATTGCTCCAGCAGCTCCTCCTTTGTCCTCCCAAGTCCAGTCTTGCCTTTCTCCACCCACACTTCCCTGAGATGGTTTCTAAAATGGCAACTGGCTTGTGTATTTCTCCTGATTCAAATCTTCCAAGATCTCCCTGTTGCCTAAGGAGGAAACCAAAGCCAAACTCACATACACTCCCTCAGAAACCGGCCTTGTTCGGAGGTCCTCACTTGCTGCCAATCAGAGCACCTAGCCAGTGCCATGGTAACGGCCTGTCTGCTCTTCCATCTCCTCAACTAGACTTTTGCAGGAAACCAACATAAATCTTGTTCCTCACTGCACCCCAAGACTCTAAACATCACCTAGCACATAACAGGAACCAAATATACACACTTAATCAGTGAGTGAAAGGATAAATGTTTGAATACGATGAACTCTGTGTTCCTTCCCTAAATTTTGCTGGGCACTTAAAACTGCTCTGAAAAATTTGTCTTGATCAAAAAAAAAAAAAAAAAAGTTTAAGTGACAGAAGAAGCTCATAGATTATAAAAGATTTGAGAGACATTTTGATTTAAAAAAAGCAATACCAGCCAGAAACTAGAAAGACTAGTATTAGTCAACCTTGGGGCGAAAGAAAATTCCATCCCTAAAGGCTGGAGGAAAGGCAACAGCCTGGCTTTTGTGAGGGAGGAGGGTGAAGTCTGGGGCACCGCGTGGAGAGCGCAGCTCAGCTAAAGGCCTGACACGGGCTGCCAGCCGGGCGGCCACCTGGCTCAGTGCCCCCGGGGCCACCTCTCCTGCCCCCGGGGCCACCTCTCCGGCTCCCGAGCCTCTGGCAGGAGGGGTTCCAGCGTGCACTCCCGTCCCAGAAACTCCCTCTGAGCGGCTCCGGGGACCCAGAGCAGAGCAGGCGGGAGGAGATGCCTCCAGGCCTGCAGGCCGAGCTCCAGATCCAGCTGTAGCCCGAGGTAGACGTGGGTCCACGTGACTCCCCGACGACTCAGGGCTTAACAAGAAGGGTTATTTATTAGAATCTCTCCCTGGCAGTTGGACGCCGCCCTTCACGTCCGTGTGTGCGGTTGTGCAATCCTCCAGCCCTATAAAGGCGGTGACCCTGCCGCCTCTGGAGCCTCTGGAGCCAGCCTCCCCTGAGCCTCCCTCTCCGGGCCTCCGGCTCCCGCCGCCACCATGAGGGTCCTCCGCCTGCTGCTGCTGGCCCTAGGCCTGCTCCTCTCCCAGCTGGGCCCAGTGATATTGGAGCCCAAGAAAATGAAGTCTGTCCCTGTTGCCACTTTATACATCCATTTCAGATTTATAACCTGGCATGCTTTATGCTCTTCTATGGTGTTTTTCCTTTACTTCCTTTTTTCTGTTGGTTGCTAATATACAGAAGTAAAATTCATTTTTTTTTTCTTTTTTCATTTTGTATATTGATCTTATATATACCAAGTTTGCTAAATTTGCCTGTTAATTCCATTTGGTCTGCCTACATATAATCATAATATCTGCAAACAGAGATAGTTTAATTTCTTTCTTTCCAACTCTTGTACCTTTTGTTTATTTCTTTCTTATCTTATTCCCCTGGCTAGTACCTCAAGTACAATGTGGAATGATAATGATAATAGCAGTTATGCTTGTCTGATTGCCAATTTCATGGATGTTTTCGGTGCTTGACCATTCAGTGTACACTGTGGTGTAGGCTTCTGTAAGTACTCTTTATCAGATTAAGGAAATTTCCTCCATTTCTTTATTTGCTAGGAGTTCTTTCTTTTTTCTTTAATCATGAATCAATGTTGAATTTTTTTCAATATTTTTCTGCATCTGTTGATATAATATAATCACTGACTAATTAGATAATTAGCACAAGCTGGAACCAAGATTTCGAGTAGAAGTATCAATAGCCTCAGCATATGCAGACAACACCACCCTTATGGCAGAAAGCAAAGAGGAACTAGAGTCTCTTGATGAAAGTGAAACAGGAGAGTGAAAAGGCTGGCTTAAAACTCAACATTCAAAAAACAAAGATCATGGCATCCAGTCCTATCACTTTCATGGCAAATAGATGGGGAAACAGTGGAAACAGTGGCTGACTTTATTTTTGGGGGCTCCAAAATCACTGCAGATGGTGACTGCAGCCATGAAATTAAAAGACGCTTTCTCCTTGGAAGAAAAGCTATGACCAACCTAGACAGCATATTAAAAAAAAAAAAAATGACATTACTTTAATGACAAATGTCCATCTAGTTAGAGCTATGGTTTTTACAGTGGTCATGTATGGATGTGCGAGTTGGACCATAAAGAAAGCCGAGCATCGAAGAATTGATGCTTTTGAACTGTGGTGTTGGAGGAGACTCTTGAGAGTCCGTTGGACTGCAAGGAGATCAAACCAGTCAATCCTAAAGGAAATCAGTCCTGAATATTCATTGAAAGGACTGATGCTGAAACTTATGTTCCAATATTTTGGACACCTGATGCAAATAACTGACTCATTGGACAAGTCACTGATGCTGGGAAAGACTGAAGGCAGGAGAAGAAGGGGACAACAGAAGATGGGATGGTTGGATGGCATCACCGACTTGTTGGACATGAGTTTGAACAAGCTCCAGGAGTTGATGATGGACAGGGAAGCCTAGTGTGCTGCAGTCCATGGGGTTGCGAAGAGTTGAACACGACTGAGTGACTAAACCGAACTGAACTGAATTAGATAATAACAACATTTGATCTCTCTGGCCCTCAATTTCCCTGTCTATAAGTTAGGGAAAAGTGATACATTTCTTGGAGGATTAAATGCAACCATAATGGGATGGACTTGTACACACCGCTGTATTTAAAATGGATAACCAACAAGGACCTACTGAATAGCACATGGAATTTGGCTCAGTATTATGTGGCAGCCTGATGGGAGGGGAATGTGGAAGAGAATGATATATGTATATGGATGACTGAGTCCCTTTGCTGTCCACGTGAAACTTTCACAACATTGTTAATCATCTGTACTCCAATATAAAATTAAAAGTTTAGATTTAAAAAAATACAATCATAAATGTGTTAGTTTCCCACCAAAGGAAAGATGACCAGCCTCAGAATCTTGAAAATAAATGAGATCATATAATCTAGTCTCTTCAATTTTAAACCTGAGAACTGGGGTTCAGAATGTTTGAGTGCTTTGCTAAAAATCACACAAGCTCATTCTAGAACAAGAAACATAACCAAAGCACTCTGATGAGATATGTTGCTATTCCTTTTGAGCCCTATCATGTAGTAGATCTTCAAAGATAATGCCAAAAAATCAGGGCTCGCTAAGGGTAGAGACACCATAACCCACCAGCATTGAGGGGGGACTCTTCAGATGCCGTGTTTCATGAGCACACACATCTTGGTGTGAAGCTCTTGCAAGGGAAACCCCTGTGATGTGCTTTGCAAAGGTCTGTCTGTCCTGCTTTCCCCGGAAATCCCTGTGGCCATAAGCCAGGAGTCTGATACGCTTGCTTTTCCCTTCTCACAGGTGCCTGCCATCTGACAATTCTCGGCCAGCGGACTGACAACTACATATGTGCCAGGAAAGGGGGGACCTGCAACCTGTCACCCTGCCCACTCTACAACAGGATTGAGGGCACCTGCTACAAGGGCAAGGCCAAGTGCTGCATCCGTTGACTCTGAGCTGGGAGCGATGGCAGAGGGGACTCAGGAGCCATGTGAAGTATTTGTAACCATTGTTTTAATAAAAGAAGGATTTTGTGAGGCATACGTCCTTGAGCCCAGAATGAGTCTTGTGTCTCCTTTTGGAAGAGGTTAAGAAAGTTTGAAGTTTGAAAGGGCAGACAGGCCAGGCAGCAAAACCCACCGAGTATGGGACTGGGGGATGCTGACGAGGCTGTGAGCCAGGCCACCTCCACTCTGATTTATCACCAGATCTACAGGTGAGCGATGCAGGGGGTCCAGGTGAGACCGAGAGCACATGATAAGTGACACAGCCTCAGGCCCCCCTCATTCATAGCAGAAGCTCATCCCAGACCCAGCAATCTCAGCAGCCTGTCCATCTGCTGAGCCCAGAACTGCTGCCCCTTCTCCTCCTTGGGCTGGGACAGTGGGTTGTGGGTTGGTTAACCTTGTATTTGAGAACTTTCATTAGGACCATAAAACTATCCCAAGGAAAGAGGCCTAATAGCTGGTTCCTGGAGGACCATTTCTAACTCCAGCACAGTCACATGATCTACTTACACATCACTTACAGAAGCATTCTCCAGGACCACTGCCCCTGATTTTTGTCATTTCTGCACCACGAGGCCTGCAGACACCCACTGATGGGAGAGAGGGTTGCCTTCCCTTTTTTCCCATAAATTTCTTACAACTCCTGATGATACACACGCTGTCCTCTCCTTCATCTGGCAAGAGCAAGTCCACATTCCACTTTGATCAATCACAATCACACATAAAAATCAAGGAGTATAAAAACGTGGGGGAATTCCCTGGTAGTCCAGTGGTTAGGGGAGTGGGTAGTATCAACTAAGTCCTTGTGGTTTATGACACAACAGATGGTGTTTCAAGTTGATAAGTGAAAATAAGAGGGGTAAGCATGTCATTCAGAGAAGGAGCAGAGCTGAACGTGAAAAACAGTGAAAGGCAGTGGCTTCCGGTTATAAGTACTTTTGAAGAATTTCATTTTCACAAAATACATGTGTATTTGTGTAAAATGTATGCAGAGTATAGAACATATATTTTCAAGATGCAAGAGATGATTGTTGTCCAATGGAAAAGCCAAAGTCATCTAAACACACCATGACCAGTGCCCCTCCTCAGAGCAGTATCTACGAGATTTGCATCTGTATTGTTTCCTGCATTGACATTTTGTCTGTGTTGTTTCCTGCACTGACATTTTGCCGAAGAATGGCCTGTTCCTAGGAGGTAGGAGCTAAAGTATTTAGGGCTGGCTGAAATGTCACAAAGCTGGCAACTTCCTCTGTAATCTCTCAAAGCAAATTAAACTTGCAAAGCGATTACAACTGGGAGATCCAGAGGGAGGGTGTATGGTACGCACTGTACTAATCTTGCCTGTGTGTCCATCTGAAGCTTCTCAAGATGAAAGTCAGGTTGGAGGGAGGATGAAAAACATCATCAGAACCAATATTTTTAACGTAAGAGAAGATTCATATAAAATTAAAAGGTTACATGAAAATCCTATAGTCTTAAATTTGAATTGGATGTATTAGTATAAAATCCTGACTTTTCATCTCTTAACAAGTATATATTTCTCAGCCCCACCCCTACAAATGCAGATACAATGAAGTAGCAATGAGCACCCCTAGCATACAGGCCATGTATGTTCTTTCCCACTAGAAAGAACCAGGATGTCTTATAGAAACAGCAGTTTCCAAGTATGGAGCATGAGATGGACAAGATGAGTCTGAGGTATCTTGTTGTGCTAGATAGTAGAGAAGCTACCAAAGGCTGGTGAATGTCCAGAGAACACTGGCTCCAATGAGGGGGACTCCCTAGGCAAGGATGGAGCATTTTCCATCCTGGCAGAGAATTATGACTACAACTGGTTAAATATATAAAATATATCAACATTAAATACGCAGAAATATAACAGTAAATTATATTTTAAACACCAAATATAGAAAAATTCATGAGATCATACTGATACTTAAAAAACAATATTACTTATACTTGGGGTTTGTTAAGGTTCCAACTCTGGAAATCGGTATATAGGAGAAAAGATCAAGCATTTATTCTGCCCTTTTTGTAGAAACTGTATTTAGCCTTTATATGAGTGAAATATTTATAGAAAATTTCCAGCTAATTAATGAAGAATGGATAATAGATTTGGAAAATCACCATTTTGCACCCCTGAATGAAACCATAGAACTAAAACAATGTCAATGGATGGCTTTTAAATATCTGTTGGAAATCTTGGCAGGGAACTTGATGACAGAGAATTAAGGCTGAGACCAACTAAACTCAATGATCAACCTTGTCCTCATTGTAATCGACAGGACCAGAGGTTCATGGACCTCCTACTGTGATTCAGAAAAGGGCACACCACCACTCAAGAAATATTCTGGCCAAAAGCTTGTCTGCTGAAAAAAAATGCACAACCTAAAAGTTGAGAGTTATGTTTATTCAGCGGGCATTTTTAGGGAGAGAGCCTCTCATATAAAACTGTTTGCAAGAGGAAATGGGGAACCCAGCATATATGCCAGGATAGATAGGAGTTTTTGCAATAACAACATGTACTCAGAACAAAAGGTTATTGTTAATAAAAGAAAAACAGATACCCCCAGTTAAGGAATTTAGCACTTTTCTCTGTATGGGAAGATGCAAGAGTTTGGGCTCACTGAAATCTTTCCTCAGCTCTCTGGGGCCAGGATCCTGCATTTTCTCATCCTGAGTTTCCTCAAGCTGCATCACTCGGGGTGGGTGCAGTCTAATGGCTACTACTAGATAGTGGGTATTTCTGGTTTCCTTCCCTGAGTTTCCTCAGGGCTCACCGGCAATTGAACCTGAAATTAATGAAGTTTCTACAGCTAACTAACAATTTACAGGAAATGCAAAAGTTAGAGAAACAAGTAAAACAACGGCTCAAGGAAGCAATAAATCAAACTCAGGACATGAGATGCTAGGTAGGAAAAACAAACTAGTTTTTTTTACCAACCCAATGGCCTGAGGAGAAAGAAGGATTACGATTATTGAGAGAAAAGAGGCAAAACAACCAACAGGTGGGCCTTGTTTGGATTCTGTATCAAAGAGACCAGTTGCAAGAAAACTTTTTGAGAGGGCCAGAAAAGTTTGAATATGGACTGGGTAATATCAGAGGCTTCTTATTGACTTGATTAGGGTGCCAGCAATGTGGCAGTTATGCTGGAAGAGAAAGGGCCTCATCAACTAAAGAAGCTCACTGAAGGGCTGAGCAGTGAAATGACATAGTACCCTGGATTTGCTTCAAAACACTCTAGCAAAAAGAAAAAGAAAGGGAAAATGCTCTGTGGTGACCTCAGTAGGAAGGAAATCCAAGAAAGAAGGGATACATGTATTCATGCAGCTGATTCACTTTGCTGTGCAGTAGAGACTAACACAACGTTGTAAAGCCACTACAGTCCAATTAAAAATTAAATGAATACAGAAATAAAAATTCAAGAGTAAACACTTCCCATTTCAGTCAAAAAAAGAAAGAAAAGGAAGAGTGAAATAAAGACATGAAAAATACAGAGCTGAAAAAAGATTTGCAAAATATTGAGAAATACCAAGAAGCGAGGAAATACGAATATGATGATTCATTATACGCTTGTGTGTATTTGACATTTGTCAGATGTGAGAGTTTAAAAAGAGAAGAAGAAAAGGAAAGAAAGGAGAAACGAGAGGAGGGAGAGAAAGAGACAAGTCATGAGTTTTAGTGATGCTACAAAGGTTATTCTTTTGTCTTTAAGTAACATCTCGACTGGGCATTCGCCCTAAGAAAGGAAGCAGCCACGGAGGGCTTTACAAGCCCCTTCAGCCGCAGGGTCACCTCCGCCCCCCAGCCCTGTCCCTGAGGCGCCACCGTGTGAGGAGGACGCCCCCCACCCCGCCAGCCCTGTCCCTGAGGCGCCGTCATGTGAGGAGGACGCCCCCCCCCCCCCAGCCCTGTCCCTCAGGCGCCGTCGTGTGAGGAGGACGCCCCCCACCCCGCCAGCCCTGTCCCTCAGGCGCCGTCGTGTGAGGAGGACGCCTCCCCACCCCAGCCCTGTCCCTCAGGCGCCGTCGTGTGAGGAGGACGCCCCGAGCCCCAGGCTCCGCCCCCACCCCCGGGTCCGTCCGGGAACAGGTCCGGACGCGCCCGTCTCACAGGAGCGAGCGCAGGTCTGCTCGCGGAGCCTGCTCCCCGGAACCAAGTCGTCCCTGTGGGTTTGGGTGTGAGTCTCCGAGTCCTCTCCTGCTCTCTGCTCTTCCCAGTGAACAGCCCGGCTCCACTGGACTAAGAAGAGGAGCAGGAACTCAGCGCTGCGGGGAAGCGCGCGGTGTGTCGGCGGCTCCGCGCGCACCCCGCCCGGCCCTCCGTGTACAGCGCCCGCCTCTCGCACTTTTCAAAGCAGAACCACAGGTCTCAACGTTCCGCCTGGCGCTCACTCCGCCCTGTCAGTGAGCACCTGCGTCTCACCGTTAACAGTCCGTCTGTCCAGGCTTTTCGCAGAGGAGTCCGGAACGTGGACCCGCCCGGTCCCTTCTCCGGCGCCGCCTCGTGGCGCGCACGGCAAGGCGGACTCCAGGGCCGCCGGCACCTTCCGCTCCAGGACCTCCTCAGTAGCTCAAAGCCGGCGCTTTGACTGTGAGTCTCCGTATTCCAAGTTGCCAAAACCTCTTCCTCGCCTCTTGTAGTTCAGGACCTCGAGAAAACATTTCAGACGACTGAGGGACTTGATGGGTTCCCAGAGGTCAGATCTAACGGCCACAGACTTGTCTGGACCGCGGTTCCGCCGTCAGGGAGGTCTACGGGGGGTGTGGTCGTGGGGCGCGTTTCTGTTGAACAAGAGGAGATCCGAGCCTCCCCTCGTGGTGGCCCCGCAGGGACCGGTCCCCTGGAACAAGGGCCGAGGGCTGGGGCTGCTCCGGGCGGGACCGCCGACCTCTCTGGACGGAGCTGAGTGCAGAGATTAGACAGACCAGCAGAAACGCGGCATCCTGGGTGGGGGTGTGGGAAGCCCCTCTCCCGCTGGCCCTTGGCAGCCGGTCGCAGGGAGGAGTGGTGAGATGCTGTAGGAGAAGCAACAAGGCCTGAGGCTCGCAGCCTTAGGCAGTGGGAGCCCACGATTTTCTTAGAGCTGTGTCCCAGCATTGATGTGGGCGCGAAACTGAGTCCCGCCCTGGCTGGAAGTGAGTCACTTTCCCTGGAGGCAACCCGGGGATTCAGCCTCTGGTCCGGGAATTCCGACAAGCCATGGAGCAACTAAGCCTGTGCACCGCGACTACTTAGCCTATCCCGGAGAGCCCAGGAGCTGCAGATATCAAACCCGAGCACCTAGAGCCTGTGCTCTGCAACACGAGAAGTCACCGGGAGGAGTATGGTGGCACCGGTGGCACCATGACGAGAGTAGCCCCCACTCGCCACAACTAGAGAAAAGCCTGGGCAGCAACCAAGACCCGGCACAGTGAAAAATAAATAAATAAATGAATGTTTTTTTTTAATGGGCAGAAGATCTGAACAGACATTTTCATAGAGGAAATACACATGGCCACATAAAAAGATACTCAACACCTCTAATCATCAGAGAAATGCAAATCAAATCCACAATGAGCTGTGTCCTCGCACTTGTCTCAGTGCCCTCACAAAAAGTTCTACAACAGGCAAAGGTTGTCCAGCATATGGAGAAAAGGGAACCCTAGCACACTGTTGATGGGAATGCAATTTGGTACAGCCACTATGGAAAAGAGTATTGAGGGTCCTAAAAGTGAAAAATAAAACTACTGTATGATCCAACAACCCCACTCCTGGGTGTGCAGCTCAAGAAAACAAAAATGCTATTTTGAAAAGATACATGCACCCCAATGTCCATAAGTACTTTGTTTACAGAAGTCAAGATATGGAAGCTACCTACATCTCCATCAACAGAGTAAATAACAAATGATGTATATACACAATGGAATATCACTTTGCTGTAAAAAAAGAAATCTTGCCATTTACAATATGGACAGACTTGCAGGGTCTTATGATTAGAGAAATGTCAAACACAAAAAGACAAATACTGTATGCTATCACTTATATGTGAAACCTAAAAGAAAAAAGAAACAAATGGAATAAGAAATAGACTCACAGAGAAGAAAGCCGTGCTTACCAAAGGGAAGAGGGAAGAGGGGAGGGGCAAATGGAAAACATGAGATCAAGGAATACTAACTACTATATATAAAAATGTTTTAATTTAGCTACAAAGATAAATTGTACTGCACAGGGAATATTTTATTATAACTTTAAGCAGAGTATAATGTTTTAAATAATTAAATCACTATGTTGTACACCTGAAACTACTATAATATTGTAAATCAACCATGCTTAAAAAAATAAAAAGTGAATTCAATTTAACTCATAAGATACATTCTGAACTGGCAGGAAAGAATAGGAAAAGAACACAAGTGTAGAAATAAATTCTTGAGCTGAGATGAAAGACAGTTCTGTTCCTGTTATGTGGGAGATGGTATAAATAATGATCCTACAGGAGTCCTTTAAATCTTAGGGTGGAAAGTGCCTGCATCCAAAATTAATTATTTCACTTGTGACATAGCTTACACATAATCTGATGAATGTAAGAGAGCAGGATGAGTTTGTGGAGATTGTGTGGTAATGGTGAAGGTTTCAAATAATCTTTTTTAAAAAACTGAAGTAGTGTGTATGGGAGATGAAACTGAAATGCTTGCTGTCATAAGATTTCCAGGCCTTTTATGAGAAAGAACAAGCAAAGTGTCCAGATACAGTGAAACTCTGTGTCCCCTGGTTTAATTATTTCCGCTTGGAACCAGGAACTTTAAGCTGAATGGGCCATCTGCACATCCGAAGGTTTCCACTCCAGTGTGTAAATGGACTGTGACCACTTGCAGTGCATGACGATGTGCTCATATCATGAACTGTGTTTCTCAGCACAGGGCCCAGGATAAAGGGCCCCCAGCCCACCCAGGAGAGCAGAATAGCTGCTCAATGCAGTTGGTGTTACTGAATGAAGGTTGGGTGTTGCTCAGAGGTCGCCTTGCACAGAACAGACCCCCTTCTCCCCTCCAGTCTTTGCTTGTTAGCTCAGTGCAAGCTGTAATCTGAGAAGTGATGGTGGTCTCGCTAAGAACAAGAAGTCCTGTGTTAAGATGTACTCAGTGGGTCTCAGGGACTGGCGGTGCTGTGCTTGCCCTTTACCTTAGTGCTGCTGGAGGGAGGTCTGGGGACCATGTTCAGCATCCCTAAGAGCCTTGCTAGAAATGCAAATTCCTGGGTCCATCTACCTTGTAGAATCTCATTTTCTTAGAGTTGAGTCCTGGATACCCAAAGGACTGCATTTCTATTAAGCCACAGGTTATCAGTGAAGGAAAGTTACACGGCTCAAAATAGCCTGGAGTTAAAACCCCTTCAGGTCCTCCCCACCATCCTATGCTAAACAAAGAACTCTCTCACCCGAAGAAAAAAAAGTGGACATTAAGATTGATTACGTCCAGCTCCCAGCTGGCCCCAGCCTCTGGCCGATCTGCAGACTTCCTTGCCCCAGCCGTTTAAGAAATAACTACTCCAAACACCGTGGAGAAGAACAGGCCCCCTTAAGACAGTAGATCTCCACGTGTATGCCTACATACACTTACTCTTTTCTTGGGTTAGTGCAGCAGCTCACTAATCTGACTGCTGCCCCTTCTCACCTCATTAAAGGTGATCCGTTCCTGTAAAGTGCTGGTCTTGTTCTTTTTCCGAACCTCGCCTTCTCTAACTCCCTTACCCTACAATCAGGAATATGGGCTTCCCAAGTGGCAAAGTGGTAATGAACCCTCCTGCCAATACAGGAGACACAAGAGATGCGGATTTGATCCCTGGGTCAGGAAGATCCCCAGGAGGAAGAAGTGGCAACCCACTCCAGCATTCTTGCCTGGAAATTTTTCATGGACAAAGGAGCATGGTGAGCTACAGTCCATGGGGTTGCGAAACAGTTGGACACGACCAAGCACATGAACATATCATTAGTCTAAACTTAATAAATAAAACATAAAGTCGATTGGTGACGACTTAGAAATCAAAATACCTGCACAGTATATCATATTTTGTGGATTTAATAACATTGAAAGACATTTTAAAACAGTGCTATTGAATAACAAAATGCACTGGTTTCTATAAAACACCTCCAGAGAGACAAAACTCTCATCTTCTATAAAACAAAACTTTTTCCCTTCTTTCTTTTCAATTTTTTAAATGATGAAAGTATGATAACACATTTACAGGAGACTTCGAAAATACAGAACAAACTTACATATAGTTCCACTAAATATTACAATCATTTTTATAAAACAAAACTCTTGTCTCAGGACAGGGCAACTCTTAAAAGACACATAGCCCATAGCTCAGTCCTTTAACCAGAGTTTCCCCAAATTCAGACTAATTTCAAAGCTCTTTATTTCCAATTAAATTCCTATTCAATTAGTTTACTCAGATTACCTCATGATAAAATTTTTAAAAAGTTAAAAAACCTTTCATATGCCAGTTTTATAAGTTCCACGTTATTTTCTCCTGAAACGTCCACAGTTAGAAGAGGCTGTGTTGCATGTCTACCTCCCATGTCACTCCGGGCTCCTTCCTCCGCTCACACACAGGGAGCGGTGAATGCCCTGTACTCGCCCCTCCTCAGCCATTTGGGGCAGAAAACCACGTTTCAGTTTATACGGGAGTTTCTCACTCCAGTCACTTTGCTCAAAGGAGAACCAGAGCAGAGAGTCATCAAAGAAGAAAGGCCACGGGACCCAGGGAGCATGCCCTCCAGGGTCACCGAAGGTATGAGGGCTTTGACAGAAAAGGGTGGCGACTCCAGATGCTGGAGGAAGGACATTCTTCTGAACCTGGAGCCCCACCATCCATCGATCAGTCTGGTAAAGACCATTCTAGGGGCCAGCCTGGAACAGCTGGATGGGGAACAGGCAGCCAGCAGATCTGGGCAGTGGTCAGGGCAGTCCTCTTGTGGGGAGGCTGAGGTCAGGGCTGGTCACCTGAGCACGTGTCTCTCTGTCCACATCCGTCTGTGCTGGGCGGAGACGGACAGTCCGGTCAGCCTCCCCGTGCAGCTGCTGAGTGCTTTTCTGTGGGTCTGGGAGTCTCTACCTGTTGAGGGACCCTGCGTCCTGAATGGGGACCCAGGCAGACCCCCTCATCTGTGGCCGGGATGCAGAGATCAGAGTCCTGGCTCAGTCTTTGGGGGGCAGGGCAGGGGGCATGGCTTGGTGGTCACATCAGGATGCGTGGCTTGAACCTGCAATGTGAGGGCAGGGCTGAGGCCAAGGAGGCCTGCTTCTGTGAGCTGGGCAGGGACGGAGGATCCTGGGCAGAGCTCAGGATGGTAGGCAGGGGACCCAGTGATGTCCCCAACGCGATGCTTGCAGGGCAGCATCCACGTGAGAACCGGTCCTCGGACAGATGTGTCCTTGGTGTCTGGAGGGCCCCCGGGCTGCACACGCTGTAAGAAGGGACACACCACAAATGAAATACGTATTAGTGTTTCCTCTCAGGCAAACGGGAGACCAATCAGATGAAAAAGGCACAGAGCATACAGAATACATTTAACAGTAAAATTACTACAAGTGGTCATGTTAATATGAAAAGAAAGCCCAACCCAGTGAGGAAAAGAAAATACGTTAGTCATCAATGCCATCCCCTCCAACAACTTCACAGTTGATCTCCCACCCCAAATCTCAGGAGGGAAAGTTCATACTGAATTCTGTGTCCCGTGAACTGTCCAGACACAGTCCTTTCACTATTCACACCCAGAACACCAACTAGTTCCTATACATGACTCTGTGTGTGTCTGTGTGTGTCAAGTGAATGAGTGTGTGCGTGTGTGGTATCTATGAGAGTGTGTGTCTATGTGTGTGACTGTGTGTGTGTGTGTCTGTGAGTGTGTTTATGTCTGTGTGTATGTCTATGTGAGTGTGTGTGACTGTGTGTGTGTCTGTGTGTGTTTATGTCTATGTGAGTGTGAGTGTGTATGTCTATGTGAGTGTGTGTGTCTATGTGTGTGACTGTGTGTGTGTGTCTGTGTGTGTTTATGTCTATGTGAGTGTGAGTGTGTATGTCTGTGAGTGTGTGTGTCTATATGAGTGTGTGTCAATGTGAGTGTGTGTCTATTTGAGTGTATGAGTGTGTCTATGTGAGTGTGTGTGTCTATGTGAGTGTGTGTGTGTCTGTGAGTGTGTGCCTATGTGAGTGTGTGTGTCTATGTGAGTGTGTGAGTCTATGTGAGTGTGTGTCTATGTGAGTGTGTGAGTATGTGTGTCTGTGAGTGTGTGTCTATTTGAGTGTGTGTGTGTCTATGTGAGTGTATGAGTGTGTCTATGTGAGTGTGTGTGTTTCTATGTGAGTGTGTGTGTGTCTGTGAGTGTGTGCCTATGTGAGTGTGTGTGTCTATGTGAGTGTGTGAGTGTGTGTGTCTATGTGAGTGTGTGTCTATGTGAGTGTGTGAGTATGTGTGTCTGTGAGTGTGTGTCTATTTGAGTGTGTGTGTGTCTATGTGAGTGTATGAGTGTGTCTATGTGAGTGTGTGTGTGTCTATGTGAATGTGTGAGTGTGTGTGTCTGTGAGTGTGTGTCTATTAGAGTGTGTGTGTGTCTATGTGAGTGTGTGTGTGTATGTGAGTGTATGAGAGTGTGTGTGTGTATGTGAGTGTGTGTGTCTATATGAGTGTGTGTGTGTCTATGTGAGTGTGTGAGTGTGTGAGTCTGTGAGTGTGTGCCTGTGAGTGTGTGCTATGTGAGTGTATGTGCCTATGTGAATGTGTGTGTCTGTGTGTGTGTGTCTATGTGAGTGTGTGTGTGTCTATGTGAGTGTATGAGTGTGTCTATGTGAGTGTGTGTGTATGTGAGTGTGTGTGTGTCTATGTGAGTGTGTGTGTGTCTGTGAGTGTGTGTCTATGTGAGTGTGTGTGTGTCTATGTGAATGTGTGAGTGTGTGTGTCTGTGAGTGTGTGTGTCAATGTGTGTGTGTGTCTATGTGAGTGTGTGTGTGTGTATCTCTGTGAGTGTGCATGCAGACGTGTACAACAGCACTTACTGCAGGGCATCCAGAGGCCTCTGGTTCTTCTTGCTACTTTTCTTGGTTTTGGCCTCCCCCTCGAAGACAAGGGTCATTGCCGACGTTTATTGGCCCCTGAGGTCGGGGGTCCCTGGTTGAATTGTTGAGCCTGTCGTTTTCCTGTTCAGGAAGTTTCGTTTTCCTCCCGTTTCCATATTTCGACAGGTGGATCAGGACTGCCGCTGCAGGTGGGGCCGACTCGACCTTCCGGAGGTGGAACTCAATCCAAGGTCAACTGTGTTCTTGGAGGCGCCTCCGCTCCCCTAAGCTGATTTCTTGAACCTCGGTTTCCTCCAGGGGCTCCTCCGACCCAGGAGCTCCAGGGCTGGCATCTCCTGCAGGCTCGCCGTGGGCTGCATCCACACCTGTGGGGTCAGCCCCCAGGGATCTCCTGGCGCTACCTCCATCGCCTCCTTCACTCTTCTGAATGTCAAGAGAACATAGGCACTCTGGGCAGAGGCCACGGCACAGGGGGTGACCTTAGCATTGTCCATCTTGTACCACTAGCCGTTTCCAGCTCTCACACAACAAAAGTAATGTCTTTGGTGACAGCTCCTCCCAGAGTGGACCAGCACGGCCTAGAGCACATAATCCAGGGGTCCTACCTTCCACTCAGACATGTACGGTGGCGCATCAAGGCACCCAGGATATCTCACTTGCTTGTGCATTTTGTCACCTGTGAAATCTGAGAGCCGCTTTAGCACGAGGGTCAGGACCATGGGGAACACGGTGCAGAGTCAACCTCTTGGTGGCTGGCACCTTCTGGAGACATATGCTACAATGATAGGCATTGCCACCATCTAGCTTCTTGGGCTTCACCAACTCTCTCAAAGCTTCGTTCACCCTTGAGTTGCCATGACATCCAGTGGATGTCCAGACATGGGTCAAAAGTGTCTGAGACACCAAGGCAGTGGAGACACTGGATCTGAGATCTCCAGGACCCTCCAAAGATCTGACGGATGAGGGTGCTGTCCTCAGAGGGATGGTCTAACAGCTCATGGGCACTCAGGCACGCTTGCTGCATGATGTCCAGAGTGAACATCAGAAACTTGTGGGCATCTTCCTGCTTATATCTGTGGAAGCTAGCAACCAGGTCCTTCCAGGGCCAGATCACCTCTCCAGAATGAAGGAGGGCTCGAGTGATGTGAGTTTGCATAGCACACAGCACACAGATCTGGTTGGGACAGATGGTCCATGCTGCTGGAACAGCATGAGCTGCCCAGGGCTCGTGTGTCAGTCAGGCACTGCAGCACTGCATTCATATTGCAGGTGTTCCCCATGTTCGAAGCCCAGCTCCCAGCTCATGTCTCTTTCAGCTCGGAAGTGGGTCCCAGATTTCACAGGTGACAAAATGCACAAGAAAATGAGATATCCTGGGTGCCTTGATGCACAGCTGTACGTGTCTGACCACTGGGCTGCCAAGGAATTCCCCAAAGATAGTTTTTTAAATGGTGAAACTGTAATATATTTAGAAAGATGAAAACTTATTGGGAATCATCCACATTCATCCCAAGTATTTGAAATTAGAAGTCAACTCAAGATGTGTGGAAAAGAAACCTGAAATGAAAGCTATAAGAAAGAAGTTGGACAGATGATAGATATTTGACAGTAGGAGTTCTAGTAACATTTGTTCTTTTAAAGCACTTCTTCAGTCCTTGAACCTCACAACCCCAGGTCTGGTCCCAGGAGTCCCCAGATCTGAGCCCAAGGCTTGGTCTCTGCCTCCAGAGTGACTGGGTTATAGAAATGGAAAACATGCTCTGAGGGGTTTGGTGTGAAACCACACCTCCCCTCAGCCTAAGTCCAGAGGTCCACAGTCCAGTTTCTGTCTAAATAAAGATTTCCAACTGCAAGCAGAGGCTCAGTCCTGGAGGCATGAAGTTTCCAGATCAAGGTGTAGTTGCTTCGTTTTCTCCTGAGGCCTCTGTTTTTAGAGTGTGACCACCATCCACCCACAGCATCCTCCGGTGGCCTGCCCCTCCTCAGACTCTGGGGTCTCTTGCTTTTCTTCTAAGGGCACCAGTCTGCTGAGATGAGAGACTCACCCTGAGGGCATGACTTTAACCTAAACACTGCTTTATCTGCCCCTTCTCCATAGACATGAAGGAAATGGCAACCCACTCCAGTGTTCTTGCCTGGAAAATTCCATGGACTGAGAGGTTGAGGGGCTACAGTCCATGGGATCACAAACAGTCTCCATAGATAGCCCCATTAGGGTCTCTTCAAGGTTTATTGATTTATTTTTAATTCGGGGCCACATTTTGCAGCATGTGGTATCTTAGGTCCCCAACCAAGAATGGAACCTGCACTTCTTGCCTTGGAAGGCAATGTCTTAACCACTGGATCACGAGGGACGTCCCCCATTCTGGTCTCTTCAACGTGAAGAGCTGAACATATGAATTTGGTAGGAGATACAATCTGGCTTCTAAAATTTCATTCTTTTTGTGTTTTCTATGTTTTAAAAACTGGCTTATTTTTTACTGATTTTTTTTTGGTTGAAGTACCGTTGATTTACAGGATGATATTACTTTCAGATGCAGCATTTAGTACTTCAATATTTTTAATGATCATACTCCATATAAAATAATTATAAAATATTGGCCATATTCCCTATGCTTGTGCATTATATCCCTGTTAGTTATCTATTTCACACCTGGTAGAATCAAGAATTGGAATATTTCAGGAAGCTCCTCAGGAGAAAAAGATATCTTGTGGTACAGCTGGAACCACTTTCCCAAAGAGCATCTCCTCTCAGTGTTGTATATCAATAACCACAATGTACTAGCTATGACAAACCTAGACAGCATATTAAAAGGCAGAGACATTACTTTACCAACAAAGGTCCATCTAGTCAAAGCTATGGTTTTTCCAGTAGTCATGTATGGATGTGAGAGTTGGACCATAAAGAATGCTGAGTGCCAAAGAATTGATGCTTTTGAACTGTGGTGTTGGAGAAGACTCTTGAGAGTCCCTTGGACTGCAAGGAGATCAAACCCATCAATCCTAAAGGAAATCAGTCCTGAATATTCATTGGAATAACTGATGCTGAAGCTGAAGCACCAATACTTTGGCCACCTGATGGCGAAGAACTGACTCCTTGGAAAAGACCCTGATGCTGGAAAAGATTGAAGGCAGGAGGAGAGGGGATGACAGAGGATGAGATGGTTGGTTGGCATCACCAACTCAATGGACATGAGTTTGAGCAAGCTCTGGGAGTTGGTGATGGACAGGGAAGCCTGGTGTACTGCAGTCCATGGGGTCCCAAACAGTCGGACACAAATAAGCAACTGAACTAACTGACTGACAATGTACTATAATATACAGTAATGGGAATAGAGAGGATTAACAAACAATAACAATGAAGGCAACAATGAACATGGGGAGGGAGATGTACTCATTATATTAATGATGGTAATAAACCTATAGCAATCGGAGATAAGAGACAGGTTTTTACGGAGTGAGTGACAGGGTCATGACATCAGTTCTCAGGGGCAGCAGAGCTCTAGATTTAACAGGGAAATACATCTGGGGGCACAGCCTAGGAGCAGGAAGAGAAAGGAATCCACGTATACGTGAGGACAGGGCACTTAACCCCGTTGCCAGCCTTATATGGAGGGGTTTCTGGGCACAGAGAGACCTGGTCCAGGACCCCCACAGGACACCACCAGCTCTCTAGAGTGAGGACAGCTGGCTGGCAGAGTGGCTACCTCCTGGGAGGCAGGGTCCTGATCCACACCTGCCCAGCAGCACCACTCGGTACTGACTGTCAGCTCCCAGTGTCACTCCCCCTCAGTCCAGTTCAGTTCAGTCGCTCAGTCGTGTCCGACTCTTTGGAACCCCATGTACCGCAGCACGCCAGGCCTCCCTGTCCCTCACCAACTCCTGGAGTTTACCCAAACTCACTGAGTTTGGTAACCCATTGAATCAGTGATGCCATCCAACCATCTCATCCTCTGTCGTCCCCCTCTCCTCCTGCCTTCAATCTTTCCCAGCATCAGGGTCTTTTCTAGTGTGTCAGTTCTTCACATCAGGTGGCCAAAGTATCAGAGTTTCAGCTTCAACATCAGTCCTTCCAATGAATATTCAGGACTGATTTCCTTTAGGATGGCCTGGTTGGATCTCCTTGCAGTCCAAGGGACTCTCAAGAGTCTTCTCCAACACCACAGTTCAAAAGCATCAATTCTTCGGTGCTCAGCTTTCTTCACAGTCCAACTCTCACATCCATACATGACCACTGGATAAACCATAGCCTTGACTAGATGGACCTTTGTTGGAAAAGTAATGTCTCTGCTTTTTAATATGCTGTCTAAGTTGGTCATAACTTTCCTGCCAAGGAGTAAACGTCTTTTAATTTCATGGCTGCAGTCACCATCTGCAGTGATTTTGGAGCCCCAAAAAATAAAGTTTGCCACTGTTTCCCCATCTATTTGCCATGAAGTGATGGGACCGGATGCCATGATCTTAGTTTTCTGCATGTTGAGCTTTAAGCCAGCTCTTTCCCTCTCCTCTTTCAGCCGGCCGCATTCCTGCTATCCACCCTGGTCGAGCTTGCGTGTGTGCTTGGCCAGCGCTTGCTGGCGGCTGAGGTGAAGCCGGGTTTCCCAAGTGCATGGATTTCTTCCTCATCTTTTCACTCTATGTTATCTTGAGATCACTCCCTAATAAATACCCAGCACATGAAGTTCCATCTCCTCTGCCCTCTGGTATCCAAAACTGTGACAAAAGTGATAAGATTCCAGGGAAAATTGGGCTCACAACAGAAGGAATCACCTTCTGCTCAGGATGGAAATAACATGAAGACTGATGTCATCTCATGAGACTTGTGTTTTGATCAGACATTAGCTTTGCTGGCAAGAATCATGTCTATGAATTAATAGGGACAAAACACAAGATTGTTTGAGGTGGGGAGAAATGCTAATAAGCTCTACCCTCAACCTGGATTAAAGAGGGTATGAGAGGGAAACCATTAGAAATAAAAGGAATCCAAATTGTTTGCTTATCTTTTTATGTTTCATTTCAAATTTCAGGTTGGGTGATGTCATAACATATTTAAATGCTAAGAGAGGGTTCAGAGAGAAGCAGTTTAAAGTGATGGTTGGTTTACAACTCATACAACTCAATATAAAAAAAAAGCAATAAATAGTTGAGCAGAGGTCAAAACAGACATTTTTACAAAGAAGAAATATGCCACAGGCACATGAAAAGATGCTCAACAATGCTAATCAAAGAAATGGAAGTCCAATCCACAATGAGATTTCACCTCACACCTGTCACCATTATCATTGGAATTGTACAGCTAGCAGGTGTAGGCTAGAATATGGAGAGAAGGGAACCCTCCTACACTGTTGGTGGGAATGCAAATTGGTGTAGCCACTGTGGAGAACAGTATGGAGGTTTCTGAAAACAGACCTACTTTATGATCCAAAATTCCTTTCCTGGGTAAAATCTGAGGAAAGGAAAACACAAATTCAAATAGATAAATGCACCTCTCATTTCACACTAGTATTATTTACAAGAGCCCAGATATGGAAGTACCTAAGTGTCCATCCACAGATAAACAGATAATACCCTCCAGGTCCATCCTTGTTTTTGCAAATGGTAAATTGCTTTCATTTTTATGACTGAGTAATATTGAATTGTATATTATGCCAAGTGAAATAATTCAAACAGAGAAATACAAATATTATGTGTTATCACTTATATGTGTGAATCTAAACAAATACAAATAAACAACATCAAACAGAAAAAGACAGATACAGAATACAAACTAGTGGTTGCCATTTGGGAGGGGGAGGTAAGGGGAACAAGATAGGGGTTGAGGATTAAGAAGAACAAACCGACATGCATAAAATAAATAAGCTACCAGTATACATTGCGGATGTGAGAGTTGGACCTTAAAGAAGGCTGACTGCTGAATAAATTATACTTTTGAATTGTGGTGCTAGAGAAGACTCTTGAGAGTCCCTTGGACAGCAAGGAGATCAAACCAGTCAAACCTACAGGAAATCAAAACTGAATATTCATTGGAAGGACTGATACTGAAGCTGAAGCTCCAATACTTTTGCCACCAATGCAAAGAGCTGACTCACTGGAAAAGATCCTGATGCTTTTCCAATTGAGGGAAAGACTGAGAGCAGGAGAAGGGGACAACAGAGGATAAGATGGTTATATAGTATCACTGACTCAATGGACATGAATTTGAGCAAATTTTGGAAGATGGTGGAGGACAGAGGAGCCTGCATGCTACAGCCTTAGGGTCTCAAAGAGTTGGACATGACTTAGCAACTCAACGACAAAAACAACATATTGCAAAACACAAGGAATACAGACAATATTTTACAATAACTTTAGTGGAGCATAATCTATAAAATACTGTATCAGTGTTCTACATCTGAAGCAAATAAAATATTGTACATCAACTGTACTTTTAAAAATTAGATGATAAACAGACATTTCTCCAAAGAAGACATACAGATGGCTAACAAACACATGAAAAGATGCTCAACATCACTCATTATTAGAGAAATGCAAATCAAAACCACAATGAGGTACCATTACACGCCAGTCAGGATGACTGCTATCCAAAAGACTACAAGCAATAAATGCTGGAGAGGGTGTGGAGAAAAGGGAACCCTCTTACACTGTTGGTGGGAATGCAAACTAGTACAGCCACTATGGAGAACAGTGTGGAGATTTCTTAAAAAACTGGAAATAGAACTGCCATGTGACCCAGCAATCCCACTCCTGGGCATACACACCGAGGAAACCAGATCTGAAAGAGACACGTGTACCCCAAAGTTCATTGCAGAACTGTTTATAATAGCCAGGACATGGAAGCAACCTAGATGCCCATCAGCAGACGAATGGATAAGGAAGCTGTGGTACATATACACCATGGAATATTACTCAGGCATTAAAAAGAATTCATTTGAATCAGTTCTAATGAGATGGATGAAACTGGAGCCCATTATACAAAGTGAAGTAAGCCATAAGGCAGAAAGATAAACACCAATACAGTATACTAACGCATATGTATGGAATTTAAAAAGATGGTAACGATAACCCTATATGCAAAACAGAAAAACAGACACAGATGTACAGAACAGACTTTTAGACTCAGTGGGAGAAGGCGAGGGTGGGATGTTCTGAGAGAATAGCATTGAAACAAGTATACTATCAAGGATGAAACAGATCACCAGCCCAGGTTGGATGCATGAGACAAGTGCTCAGGGCTGGTGCACTGGGAAGACCCAGAGGGATGGGATGGAGAGGGAGGCGGGAGGGGGGATCGGGAAGGGGAATACATGTAAATCCATGACTGATTCATGTCAATGTATGGCAGAAACCACTACAATATTGTAAAGTAATTAGCCTCCAACTAATAAAAATAAATGGGAAAAAATAAAGATTAGATGAAAAGAGAGTGCATATGTTTTAAATCATAACATATATTCTGATGTGCCAGGAGAGAATGGAAAAAAACAAATAAATTCCTGAGCTGAGATGAATGTAATTCCTTCCCTGCTATGTAGGAGATGGCATAAGAACCCTACAGGAGTTCTTTAAATCTTGTGGTGGAAAGTGCCTATATCCAAAATGATCTGTTTCATTTAGGAAATAGTTTACGCATAATCTGATGAATTTAAGGGAAAAGGATGATTCCATGGAGATTGAATGACAATGATAAAAGTTCAAAATACTCTTTTTTCAAAATTGAAGTATAGTGGATTTAACTTAATATACTAGTTTCAGGTGAACTACTCTTTAATGAATATGGAAGATGGAACTGAAATGCATGAGACAATAGGATCACTAGACATTGTATGAAGTATAAACAAAATGTCCTCAGAAACAATGAAATACTCACTGTGTCCTCTGGTTAATTTTTTTCCATTCGGGAACCAGGAATTTTAAGCTTAAAGAGCCATCACCACACCCGTAAGATTTCCACTCGAATATTTAAATCAACTGTACACGACATATGGAGGTAAAATAATTTACAGTAGTTCACTACGTAGGAACATTTGTGTTCATTTCCTCACTAATTAATATTGGAATGTAAACTGTCTTCTCATTTTCTTTGCACAGTTAATAGATTCTTAACATGTTCTTGAGAGTACTGTGTAGCCAGTGCTTTAAGAGTCATGCTCAGGAGACCAGCAAAAGATCTTGTGTTGTCACTCACTTACTTATATCTCAAATGTTCATAGTTCTTCATCTTGCATTTTATTTTTAATTCCATGTTTCTCCCAGAGAGTCCCAGCTTCATTTCCCCAGAATCCCAGGGTATCTGATGCCCTATTATTTGAAGACATTGAATGGTTCTCAGTACAGTACTATATTGTATTCTTCAATACAGTAATACATCCATCAGAAGTATTTATGGATGAAGAAGGAAATGATGGATCTTCTCATTGTCATTACATCTTTGCTCTTCAACACTGGGTGTGGGTTATAACTTCAAATTAGTTTAGAAAATCCAATCAAATTGAACAGGGTGTGGCTCACAGACTGCAACCCTATTAAGCTCAAGATCCGATAGGGTGGATCATAGCCCAGATTGTGTTATAAACTGTTATTCAGGTATAAAAAGAAGTCAAACAGACAGAGGGATGCATTTGTTCAGAGAAGAAGCTGGACTTTTGGGGACCTTGAAGAAAGAAATCAGCTGCTTACTGTGGAGTCCTCAGAATCCACTTGGCTTCACCGGCTCCTCCAATTTGGGGTATTGGTGAGTCCTCCAAACTGAGATAGGAGTGTTTCATTCCCTTAAATGTTATAAGTCTTATCTGTCTCTAGACACTGGAGTCAAAGCATCCTTTTATGGTCTCTGAATCATACCATGTCAACATTTTCTTTGCTACTCGGACTGTTCGTGATTTTTTTCAGCTCCAACATTCTTGTCTTGAATCTATTTTATATACCTAGATCTTGTGATCTCCAATACACACAGTTAAATTAATGCAGTTAAACAGATAAACTTCACATCCTTAGTAGTGCCAGCCAAATTTCAGGTATTCTGTGTGGGGCAGTTTCTGTTCACACAATACAGATAAAGAACATGTCCTTCATCTTGAAAAGTTCTGCTGACCATTGATCTACAACTATGCTTTTACTAGTTTGTTTTTAAATACTTCATTTTCTGCTTTGCTAAATTTTCTTTTATGGATTTCATCAAGTGATTTTCTTCATTTTATTTCTTATGTGTCTTGAGATGGATTTTTGTGTCAAAATAATTATCTCAAGATAAAATAAATGTTTTCAAATATTTATTTTAATTCTTCCAAAAATTTAATATTTATTAACCTCCTTTGATTCCTATGACCTCTAAGCTGGACATCGCCAGGGTTGCTGAGGTTCTATCTTCTTTCTATAGTAGGAATGCCCTTTCGCATATGCCTGGGGTTTCCCTGGATATCATAGGAATTTACATATTCCTATTATCAATAGAAGAAGAAATTTAAGAGTGAAAAAGAACATTTCACTACACGCAGAAATTGAAGTCTAAACCAAAGGCAATCTATGCCCAGCCTTGATTGGTTTTCCTGGACAGTCCCTCCCAACTTGAGTTTCAACAGTTCTGGTTAATCTAATCACTAATCCAATGACTTTCTTGAGTGGATCTTGGGGTTTGTTCATTGTCCTGGACACTAGATTCCTCTCCACAGTGAGCAGAGGAATTCATTTCTGATAGGGAATGATCCCTAGGCTTTCACTTTGATGGTGAAAGGAGAACTGGAGAGCAGAAACCCAAGAGCAAATATCTTCAGGAAGGTTTCTGTTTCAAGATAGGCAAGATGTGATGAGGGGATCGACTGGATATATAAAGAGGTTCCCCTCAAACTGGGCAATAAATCATGAAAAGACACATAACAAGGAGCTGCTTCTGGGTGATCTTTGTTACCCTAAAGGTGTTTAGGGTAACACAAGACACAGACTGAGCAAAATTAAATGGCAGCTGTTCTTCCATCTAGTGAAACCGTGTCATATACTAAAAATTTTGGAACCTCTGGGTGTCCATTGTATATTGGTAAATAAAGCAATTTCCTTCTAAATCTCCATATTTCTGACCATCCTTGACCAGGAGGATTGAGATAGTTTATGACAGTAACCCTGTAACTCCTGGACTCCTGCTACTTTCTGGTGTGGGGGATGTTAAGGACGAGGCTGGCAGGGTGGGTGCTATGGTTCCTCCAAATGGAATAAGTCCTCAATTTAACTCCATCCTAAAAGAGGTCCTAGGGTAATTGATATCCACATCCATGGGGGACAGAACTAGCCTCAGGGTTGAGGGAGAGCTGGAAGGCAGTGTGTTTCCGGAGGACTGCCAGGGCTGTTGGAGAAGCACTGTGGGCGCATAAGGCAAGAGATGACTGGGGGCTTCCGGAGTGCTTACCTACGGCAGTGAGCCACCACCTACTCTGCGAGAGTCGGGGTCCCCGAGGGCTGGGATCAGGGGGGACACGAGTGATTCCGCATGCCGAAGGCTGATGAACACAGTCAGCGCCAAGCACGTTCTTATTGCGGACTCTCTGAACTCTGACTTTCTGTGTTAGCAACTGCAGCTCTAGCTCTTCACATGGGATCTGGGAGAGAAGAAGCTGCATGGTATTCCCTGGACGCACCACTGGTTTCTGAGTGCTGGGCTGGGGCTACACCCAGGTGAAGGTTGGGGGCTTGAATTCAGGTGGGTCTGGAAGCACAGGAGTAGGGTCTTGTGGCTTCTCCATCCTCAGATTGGCCTGCCTAGGGCTTGGATCGGCTGTGAGTGAGATCCCGAGAAAGGCTCCCGGTGACTGAGCTGTTGAGCATGGAGCCCCTGGTGAGTAGTGATGCTTCCTTCTCCTGAAACTGCACCCTAGTCCCCATCCTTCCTCAGCTCAGCCGCCCACTCTGGACAGTGGTAGGGCTGCTCTGTCTAAACCAGAACATCTCTGATGCTTTAGGAATCGGTGACGTTTGAAGATGTAGCCATCGACTTCACCCAGGAAGAGTGGAGCCTGCTGGACATGTCTCAGAAAAACCTGTTCCGAAATGTGATGATGGAAACTATCACCCACCTGGTCTCTGTAGGTGAGTCTGTCAACAGGGACGTACCTGCACCTGTGTCCGTTCTGTTAACTCACTGAACAAGCTATCCTGAGTCCCACTCCAGCTGCTTCCTGATTCTCTGCTTGTCCTCCTAACTACATAAAAGGAAGCTGTTCCTTTCCATGGTACTTTTTGTTACCACACTGAAAGGTCACCTTGAGCAGGTTTCATATCTTTGTTGATACTTAGTCTCAACATTCAGAACTGGACGGGGGATTCAATGGACATTTTAATCCATAAATAAAAGGATCAAATATTTTAAACTAATTCTTCTATTCCAATCACTCCATAAAGGCTTGAGAGCAGAGTCCTATATATGACATAATTTTGATTCTTCCTGTAAGGTGAATCACTACTGGATCCTGTTTGGTAGAAATATTCAGCCCACTGTAGAGTCTTTTGATCTTTCCCATTTGAAGACTGAGGATTCTGTGACTGCTCTCTGAACTGGTGCATGGGCATCAGCCCCTAGTGAAGACCAGTGAAGAACAGCCTCACTGTTCTTGCTGCTGCTCTGGGTTTCCTCCTGGTCTGAGGAAGGACCTTCACTGTCCTGTCTGTTCAGGATGTTGTCACCTGCACTGACCTCAGTTGTCTCTCTATTTTCCCCAGTACCTTACCCATGTTTTGAGCACAGCAAAGAGTAATTAGCCTAGACTCAAAATCCACACCTTTCTTTTTTTAAATCAAACAGGCTATCAGATCAGCAAATCAGATGTGATTTCCCAGCTGGAACAAGGAAAAGAGCTGTGGACTGAAGCAGCAGGTGAGTGTCAGGGGCCTGAGCTTCAGGGCAAAACAGTTTCAGCCGGTGTATTAAGTCCACGGAGACACCAAATGAAAGTCTGATGAGGGCAGGGATATATTCCAAAGTGGAAGTGAGGACACTGGGGCATATTCCTCGCATTGTTATAATTCTGGGCCCCTATCACCACAATTCATATTCCTGATATTTTCTCTCCTATGGAAAAAAGGTGCTTGTG
Source organism: Cervus elaphus (assembly GCF_910594005.1). Classification (NCBI taxonomy): domain Eukaryota; kingdom Metazoa; phylum Chordata; class Mammalia; order Artiodactyla; family Cervidae; genus Cervus; species Cervus elaphus. The sequence continues at coordinate 15,039,944 of NC_057846.1, read as the reverse complement.
GACTATACCACACTTCAACTTTCACATAGTGATTCCTGTCCTGATCCTGCCACTTAAATTTTTTTTTAATTTTCTGACCCAATATCTCGTCACCACATTATGTTTTTCTATTTTAAGCCTGGGCTTTTTTCTAGCAGACAATATTTTTAAAGCATTTCTACTACATAGAGTATTTCTTTGTTATATACAGTTTCTCCGAGTACCAATTTTTGAAATATACTCACATGGACGTTGGTGTTTGTCTACATTTTATTTCCCTATTGCCACTCTAAAATCTATACTTTTCACATTTCTTTAGGCAGTGAAAGACCCCTTAGACGACAAGAAATGATAGTCATGCAAAGTGTCTACAGGAAACACATATCCCCTACCATGGCAATGGTAAGTTTCATGGGTGGGAACCCCAGTCATTCAAATGAAAGACCTACAGTGAGATAAGTTGGTAATTGAGCACAATTGCCTGTAAATTGAGACTGAGCTCTTCCTGAGCAAAGTTTTAGACACTCTGAAATTGGTTAAGAAGTTAATATGAGCTCAAAATCATAATATAAGGGGGAAAAAGATAAGTTGCACAAACATTTTTCATCTCCTAGTCTCTAGAACACACTGAAATCTTCAAAATTAATCTGATATCTGGGATTGGGAAACTATAAAAGAGAATGTTCGTGCTTGCAGGGGAGTAACACAACATGTGTTTGCAACTAACACTGGAGACATTTTAACCGGAGACTATTATGAGCTGATGTTCGAGGGTGAACATGTAGATGAATGAGTGTCTACCTGAACATGCGCAAACCAGTAACAGCCTCATATCTCCTTTCCTCAAAAAGGTTTCTCACCCGCAAGGGGATCCTGCTGGATGCACGGATTTGAGAGATGAAGTTCCTTCTAGATATTCCCCTCAACGTTCATCAGTTCACTTAAGAAGGAAACGTAATATCAGCAAACGGTGTGGAAAGTCCCTTAGTCAAGGATCATTCCTTAATGCACAGGGTCATATTCACAGTAGAGGCAAATTGTGTGAATGTCCTCTGTGTAGGAAAGTATTTAGTAATTGCTTTAGCCTCAGACGACACAAGATGATTCACACTGGAGAGAAACCATACAAATGTGGTCTCTGTGGAAGTGGCTTTTTTCAAAGTTCTGACCTTAGAAACCACAATCGGGTCCACACTGGAGAGAAACCATTTAAATGTCATGTGTGTGAGAAACTCTTTAGTCAAAGTTCCTACCTGAAACAACATGAGAAAACTCACACAGGAGAGAAGCCCTACAAATGTCGTCTGTGTGAGAAAAATTTTAATCAAATCTCTTACCTTAGAAAACATGAGAAAATCCACCCCAAAGAAAAGCACTATGAATGTCATCAGTGTGGGAAAACATTTAGCCAAAACTCTGGCCTTAGTCAGCACAAGAGAATCCACACTGGAGAGAAACCTCACGTGTGTCTTGTGTGTGGGAAGGCCTTCAGTCAGAGTTCTGAATTGACTCGGCACAAAAGGACCCACACAGGAGAGAAACCCTATAAATGTCAGCAGTGTGGGAATGCCTTCAGTCAACATGCAAACCTGAGAAGGCATGAGAGAACACACACCAGAGAGCAGCCCTATGAGTGTCAGCTCTGTGGGAAGTGCTTTAGTCATGGCTCTTCCCTTAGGCGACACGAGGGAACCCAGCACCAAAGAGAAAATCAGGAAGGCCCTCAGTAGACTTTCTCACCTGACATGACACGCTGTTCCTTCCACATTCCACACATGAGGAATGTGGGAGGAACAGCAGCCATAGCGTTAGTATTTAAATTCACCGAGTTCACACTCACTAAAGTAACTGTCTGTAATCAATATGGAGGCTCCTTCAGGCATCGCACTCCCCGGTCCAGACAGGCATCACCTGTGGACGTAGATCCACATGTGCGCTAACTCTGTGGCAAAACCTTTAGTCATTGGCCTGACCTTAGGTAACTTAGCAGAACTCCCTCCGTAAATACAATATGGGCGTTTGCAGCAATAGCTCCCAACTCTAAAGCCCCTGAGTACCTAGAGGTCATGAGCAGAGGATAAGCAACACCTAGTTCTTCTTTCATAATTAATTGTTCAACATGAGCCAACTCCATGAAGAGAACCAGTAAGATTGTAATCACTGTTAATGTTCAGTGGAGCCCCAGGCTTGGTGTGCTCAAGAAACTCAAGGAAAAAAATAAACACTAAAACAAGAACAAAGATGAAGACTCTCGAGAAATACTAAAGTATATTGAGCAATACCAGGGCACACTTCTAAATAATTTATCCTAGTGAAGTGATTTCACAGAAGGTTCTGAGAAATTCTTTTTCTGTAGATCAACCACTCTGTTCCACACGTGCTCAGTCTGTATGACACACCCTCGGTGTTGTGAAGGAAGGGAAGTCTTTGTAGACTTACTTCTCAGTCAACAGGAAATTATCACACTAAGGATGCAGCAATCCTAAAGTCACAGTGGAGCTACAGATTTCATATCAGAAAAAATGACCCTGTGTAGAAGGGGGAGCCGGCAAAAGAAATCTGTAACACACAACCAGGCTTCCCAGGTGGCTGAGTGGTGAAGAATCCGCCTGCAATGCAAGAGATGGATTCAATCCCTGATCTGGAAAGTTCCCCTGCAGAAGGAAATGGCAACCCACTCCAGTATTCTTGCCTAGAGAACCCCATGGATGAAAGGGCCTGGGGGTCTATGATCCATGGGGTCACAACTTAGTGACTACACCACAACAACCATAACAACAAACACACAATCAGGCAGATTATGATTCAGGGAAATACCTTTTCATGAAAATGTGGCATAAAATGGAGAATGAAGAGACCTAGCAATGTGGAATGTAGAGTTTTGTAAGAAATTAAAATGTGAGTATAGAATAATAGTTGTTAATATTCAAACAATAAAGTCCATGGCTAAAGGGGCTCAATGTTGCTGTCTGGTTTCTCTGGGCCCCTGTAAACGCAGGGACGCAGGTCTGCACTCTGGGAAAGTGGGCAGAGACTCAGCCCCACTCTCTGAGTCCCCCTTTCTCCACTGCTCTTTCCACACAACTCAGCTCCACTCATTCCAACGTCCCCCCACCCCATCTACCCCTTCAGGCCCTGGTGGTGACACAGCTCTGATCTTCAGCTCCACTGGCCAGGTTTCCAAAATGTCATGATCCTGCTCAGGCAAGGTCCTGGGGGAGTCTCAGAGACTTCTGGTCCTACATTATTTGAGCCGCTCAACCTATGTCTGCAGGCTTCCCATGTGGTGATAGTGGTAAAGAACCTGACTGCCAATGCAGGAGACATAAGAGACTCAGGTTCCATCCCTGGGTCAGGAAGATCCCTTGGAGGAGGGCATGGCAGCCCATTTCAGTATTCTTGTTCGGAAAATCCCACAGATAGAGGAATCTAGTGGGCTACCATCCATGGGGTCATAAAGAGTTGAAGAGAACTGAAGCGACTTAGCACACTGGTATGCACAACCTATGTCTGCAGATAGAAACCAGCTGGGGCTCAATAGACAGACATCTCTGCCCTCCCAGACCTCAGAAATCTCTTTTTAATTTTGTACCAAAACCTCTGAACTGAGCCAAGTGGATGAAGAGTTCCTTCCATGAGCATACTCTCTATCTTACTCAGTTGATTCCTGAATTTTGGACCCAGCAGTCTCACTAAACAGGAACCCAGCCTTGTTACCACCACGTAAGCTCATGAAATAAATCTGCAAGAATATAAAATGCCTAAAACTATCAGTCATCACACAAGCAGGTTTTTTAAATAATTAGCACAATGTCTTTTTCCAAATAAAATGTCGTCACAGAGCAAATCTCCCCTCTTGTCTGCAGGACTTGGGAAGTTATCCTTTGACACACATCCATATTGAATCCATATCTCCAGGGAGTCTTCCTGGATATCCACTCAGATGAGGTGTGTTCCTGCCAAAGCAGTACAATTCCCCAACCAAGGCCTGAGTCTACTCACAGAAACACACACGGGATGGTACTGATCCATAATGACTTTTTTTTTAATTAAAAAAAAATTTATTTAACTTTGGCTCTGCTGGGTCTTCACCGGTGGGAAGGCTTTTTCTCCACTTGTGGCAAACAGGAACTTGTCTCTAAATTGCAGTGTGTGGGCTTCTCATTGCAGCAGCTTCTCTTGCTGCAGAGTTCGGGCTCTAGGGCTCCTGGACTCAGTAGTTGGGGCTCCTGGGGCTCAATGGTGGGTACAGGGGCTTAGTTGCTCGTGAGATCTTCCCAGAGCAGAGATCAAACCTGTGTCTCCCACCCTGGCAGGGGGATTCTTCTCCATTGACCTACCAGAGAAACTCCATCACAGGTTTTCAAAATTTCCACAAGGAATTCTGGGGGCAGTCAAGATGGGAAAACAAGTCCTGGGTGAAGGTGATGAGCAACCAATTCTATTGTCTGTCTATTGTGACACGTATCGTTCTTGGGTACAAATGGCTAACAAGGTCATGTGACCTTGGAGCAGCATGAAAGTCAGTTTGCAAAGACAACTTGCCACGTGGACACCCTCAGCCTCCTTGAAAGCTTCATCTCATCCAGTGGAGTTTGTCCAGCACCCACTTTTCTGTGATTCTAGTTACAGATAGGAAGAGTGCAGCTGGATTTCAGGTTGGTTTGAAATAAATGTGGTGTTAGCTAAACCCCCAGAGAAATAGGACAGCAGTCAAAATATGCAGTGTTGTGGCTTTAGACAGGGGAGTAAATGTTCTTTAATTTTTTTTAATTTCATCTCTATGTTATACCGAGCTATCATTCAGTTATAATATTAGATGAGTTTTACATTTACAAGTGGATTTCAGCTCCTGCATACCGTACTCCTGCTCAGCACCAACATGTTATTTTCCCTCCTTTAGTCTCCCGTGACTGTTTACCCTTGGGCCCTCCCGCCTGCCAATTCCCCCCTGTATCCGCCACTCAGTTCTGTGTGTCTGTGTGTGTATTCTTGTGTCATTTATTTAGTTCCTTAATTTTTTTTTACTTGTTTTCTTTTTGTTTCTTGGTTTCTTCCTACTTCACAAATGAGTAGAGTCAATAGGTGTTTCTCTTCTCTTCATCTGTCTTCAGACATGGAGGGAACAAAATTGATATATGACTTGGATTGGTCAGGAAAATCTTAACAAGGTCACATGACCTTGGAGCAGTAACAAGTCAGCTAAGAAAGGGAAATTCCACCACAGACCCTCAGCCACCTCCGAGGCTGTATCTCCTCCAGTGGACGGTGCCCAGCACCCACCATTCTGAGTATCTACTGACAGATGGGAGGTACCCAGCTGGATTTCAGGTTGTCTGGTTTTATTTGGTGTTCAGTGTATCCCCCAGAGAAACAAGACAGACACAAAATATGTACAAATGTGGCTTTATGCACTGAGGCACGGATAATTTTTCATATAATTATTTTCCCGCCCATGGAATTTTCCAGACAAGAGTTCTGGAGTGGGTTGTCATTTCCTTTTCCAGGGGATCTTCCTAATCCAGGGATTGAACCCGGGTCTCCCGCATTGCAGACAGACGCTTTACTGTCTGAGCTACCACGGAATCCCTTAATTATTTTTCTAGAGTATCATTCATTTGGTTACAATATTATATGTTTTATTTATATAAAAATATATTTCAATTTCAGTATGCCATAAAATTGACCTGCACCAAAAACTTCGATGTTTTTTTCTTTTACCATCCTGTGGACCTTTTTCACTCATCAGCCATCCCCCTGTTGGTACCCTCTGACATCTACGGCTCTGTTCAGTGAATATGTGTTTATTTGCATGTCATTTGCTGTCTTAATTTTTTTTTTTTTTACTTATTTGCTCTCTTTACTTGTATTTAGTGTTCCATATGTGAGTGAATTCATCAGGTATTTCTGTGTTCTAAAGGTGTCTACAAGATATTATTAGATCAAAGGTGATTCATAGCCTTGATTGGAGTATAAAAAACCTCATCAAGGTCAGGTAACCTTGGGGACGAATCAAAGGCATCAGGAAAGGGAAGTTACCTGACTGGCCCTCCTCAGTTACCTTCAAAGGTGCAGAGTTCTCAGCATCCAGCATTCTGGGCATCTACCAACAGGTAAGAGGCATGTGACTGAGGTTCAGGTTGATTTAAATTTGATGTTCAGTTTGTCCATCAGAGAAATGGGACAGTAGACAAAATAGGTACCAATGTAGTCTAGGCCATGGGCATGAATATTTTTTTAATTTAATGATTTTCGTAGGGTATCATTCAGTCAAGATGTTAGATAAGTTTTATGTGTACAAAAATATATTTCAATTCCAGTATACCTTAAAATTGGTTAGCACCAGCAACTTAGGGTTTTTGTTACCATCCTGTGGATCCGTTTTACTCATCAGCCATCCGCTTGCCACTGTCCTCTGACATGCCCTGCTCTGTTCTGTGAGAATGTTTGCTTTTGTGTCGTTTGCTTTCCTCTTTTTGTTTTTACTTATTTACTTTTGAAATTTGTGTTTAGTGTTCCACAGCAAAGCGAATTCACAAGGTATTTCTTTTTTCTAAATGGGTCTTCAAGACACTGATAGATACAGGGTGATTTTTGTTGTTTAGTTGCTAAATTGTGTCTGACTCTTTGTGACCCTCTGGACTGTAGCCTACATAACGTTGATTGGTTAAGAAAACCTCATCAAGGTCATGTGACCTTAGGGTAGTATGAAATTAGCGGGAAAGGGAAATTTCCCCACTGACCCTCCTCAGCCACCCTGGAAGCTGCATCTCCTCAGCTGGAGCGTCCAGCACTCATGATTGAGCATCTTCTGAGAGACTAGAGGCTCACAGCTGAATTTCAGGTTGTGTGGTTTAAATTTGGTTTTCGGCTAGTCCCTTAGGGAAATGGGACAAGAGTAAAATCAGGTAGTGATGTGGCTTTAGGCAGCTGGGGATCAATTCTCTAATTTCTTTTGAATTTAGTTTGAATTTTTTCTAATTTTGTTATTATCCCATTACAATTTTAGTGAAGTTTTAGGTGCATAGCCATACATTTCAGCTTCTGTGAACCACACACCTCCTCACACCAAAGAACGCAGTTTTCCTCTGTTACTATTTGCTGCCCCGTTTTGTTTGAGGCTTCTCTTCTGGTTTCCTTTACTCAGGTCTGTGTATCTTTGTATTTGCTATCATGTCAACTTTGTCTTCTTTAAAGTTCTTTTTACCTGTTTCCTTTTTGTTTGTCTTTTGTGTTCCACACATGAGTGAAATTGTGAATTATTTCTTTCTCTTAATATGTCTTCAGACGTGGTTAGACCAAAGGTAATAGATGATGTCACTTGGCTAAGAAACTCTCAACAAGGTCATGCGACCTTGGAGCAGCCTCAGGTCAGCTGGGAAAGGGAAATTCCTCCTTGACTGGTCCTCAGCCACCTTCAAAGCTGCATCTCCCTCAGTGAGGGCATTACTCCCCCACCTCTCTGATCATCCCCTACAGAGAGGAGGAGCACGGCTGGATTTTAGGATGGTTTGCTTTTTAAATCTGGTGTTCAGCATGTCGCTTAGAAAAAAAGTCCATAGTAAACTTAGGTTTGGCCTGGCAATAGGGTAAGGTGTCTTTAACTTTATAATTTTATTTTTTAAATTGAGTTAACGTTGATGTTAATATTAGATGTCTTATCTGTACTTTTTTTTTTTTTGCAATTACAAAGCTAATTTTAAAACTTTGGGGTGAATCCCACAGGAATAAAAAAGACTGGGAAAGGATAACCCCCTCACCCTCTGGGAGTGGCCCAAAGGGAGAGGGGTTACCTGAGGGGAAGGAAGCACAAAAGGGACCCGCTGCAGACGCAGGGCAAGGGGAGCGCCGTCGGTCCCGGGGCCTGTGAGCACCTCTGCAGTCCTGGGAGCACTGCAGCAGGAAACGCCAGCGTGGGGGCGCTGGCTTCAGGCACACAGGCGAAGGGCAAGAGGCTTGCACACGAAGCCACAAAGCTACCTGGGTTCCTGCTTCCCTTTTGCCTTTTTCAGCTTCTGCTGCATGATCCGCGTGTCCTCTGTTTGGGGGACAATCGCCCCATCAGCTCAGTGCTTTCCCTTAACCGAGTTGCTCTGCTTCATCATGTTCTTCTGGCAGGCAAGCTCCTGCTGCTTACCTCGCGTCATGGTGACTGCAGCGACTCTGCCCTTTTGCACATTATTACATTTCAGCGTTTTGAAACTTTTTCATGCTCACCACCCAGATTTTCCTCTCTCACTGTCACTACACATTTGACCACCGTTACTATCCTGCCTTCTCCCCTGAAGCTTCCTCCCTCAGTTTAGTTCAGTTCAGTTGCGCTCAGTCGTGTCCGACTCTTTGGGACCCCATGGACTGCAGTACACCAGGCTTCCCCGTCCATCACCAACTCCCGGAGTTTACTCAAACTCATGTCCATCGGGTCGGCGATGCCATCGAACCATCTCATCCTCTGTTGTCCCCTTCTTCTCCTGACATCAATCTTTCCCAGCATCAAGTCTTTTCCTATGAGTTAGTTCTTAACATCAGGTGGCCAAAGTACTGGAGTTTCAGCTTCAGCATCAGTCCTTACAGTGAATATTCAGGACTGATTTCCTTTAGGATGGACTGGTTGGATCTCCTTGCTGTCCAAGGGACTCTTAAGAGTCTTCTCCAACTAATAAAAAAAAAAAAAAGAGTCTTCTCCAACACCATAGTTCAAAAGCATCAATTCTTCAGTGCTCAGCTTTCTTTATAGTCCAACTCTCACATCCATACATGACCACTGGAAAAACCATAGCTTTGACTAGATGGACCTTTATCAGCAAAGTAATGTCTCTGCTTTTTAATATGCTGTCTAGATTCATCATAGCTTTTCTTCTAAGGAACAAGCGTCTTTTAATTTCACGGCTGCAGTCACCATCTGCAGTGATTTTGGAGCCCCAAAAAATAAAGTCTGTCACTGTTTCCCCATCTATTTGCCATGATCTTAGTTTTCTGAATGTTGAGTTTTAAGCCAACTTTTTCACTCTCCTCTTTCACTTTTATCAAGAGGCTCTTTAGTTCTTCTTCACTTTCTGTGAAGAGAAATATCTGGGCAGAAGAAGTCAAATTGTCAGAAACCTGATCATGATGTCATGATCCCCATTTAGGGGATCGATAGGGCAGGGATGTCTCTGTGTCTCTGCATCAATATGACAGTTTTTTTTTTTCTTTTCACACAGGCAATCCAAAAATTAAGATTGAGGAGAATCTCCAGTAGGTGTGGAAGATGGCTGGTCATTATGGATGGCTGAGAGCCTGCCGACTCTTTCAAGACCAGAAAGTGAGGAAGCAAAACCCAGGACCTGGGAGGCAGATGGCTCCCCCACTGCAGGAGAAAGACTCCACGGTGAGTGGGGGCTTGGACCTCAGGGAATCTGTGGGTGGCATGGACTGCGGAGACAGGGTTTAGACCTGGAATATTCTGGGTCCATAACTCACTGGTGCATTCCCATCCAAAGATAACTGCTGTGGGACCTCATTCCCCAGCAGATCAGGCCATTCAGAGGCTGGGAGGAACCACCTGGGCTCTTTGGGGTTAATGTCTGGCCTGGCTTCATCCAGATCTTTCAATGGGGCTCTTACTGTTCACCTTAGACCGCCAGCCCCTCCTCCTCTGATGCTCCTGACGAAGGCTTTGGGGACCACAGTATTGTAAATATTCTGGCCCCTGAGGGACTGTGTCCTTTCGCCAGAACCAGCATTCAGCCCTCTCTATCTGTCCTGGGACTAACTTTGGACTCGTGCCTGTGGTTTCTGCTGACTAGCTGACCTGGTTCTCCTCCACCCACAGGTGAAGTGTAAGGACTGTGGAGCCTTTGGACACACAGCAAGGAGCCTCAGGTGCCCCATGAAGCACTGGCAAGGGGCGCTGGCCCCCCTGCCTTTGGGGTCCAGACTCGGTAAGGAGAACCTGGAAGCACGGAAGCTGCAGGACCCACCGACCCCAGGGACCCCTAACATGGCTGAGAGAGAGGAGGAGGAAAGGCAGAGGTGAGTGATGGGGAGGTGAGACCCAAGGTCTGGGCTGAAATCTGGAGGCGGTTCCTCTCCTTGTCGACACTGTGCTGGGCCATCTCTAGAAAGGACAGGGAAGCTGGGGAGACAGAGACAGGAGCCTCGTCCTCAGGGGCCACACTCGGCCTCACACTATGCCCGAAGTCACTAAGGAGTGTGGGGAACACACACAACTTTGCACCTGACCGGCCCCAAAGCCATAGAGATGAAGAGACGGGACTTCCTGGGAGACCCTGGAGGGGTCTCTGGAGTTGGGGAAGGACGTGGGGGTCTGCACAAAGGCAGAGGGGTTCAGGTCTGGTGTCACCCCCAAACTAGGAAAGGGGCTGGGCCACAGCACCGTTGTCCCAACTGTGCCAAGGACACTGGGTTTCTGACACTTGACGTGTTTGTGTTTCAGGAAAGAGGAGCAGCAGAGGAAGCTCCTGCAGCGATTTCCCAGGAGGCCCCGTGGTCGGCAGCCGCAGAGCTGGAAGGAGAAGCCGGAGCCCGGCCACTGCCTGAGGGTCAGTCTCTGCTGGGCCCCCTCTTTAATCGACTGGCTTCAGTCCTTTCTGTGGGAGGAAACCATTCACATTCTTTCCTGACAAATGTGATCATTTATTCTTCAGATGCCATTTTTCGTGGTGCCTTTGATTTTGCATTCTTCCCATGTCTGGGAAGAAGCTGGCAGGGACTTGGAAGTGATTTTATCAGTAGCTTCCATAGTAGAAGTCAGAACAGGAATCTGTGAGTTGTGATTCATCCTCCATGACCATGAAAACTCATTTTGCCATCATAGTGCCTGCAAGACACCAAGCTGCGTACAGTCCTAAGAAGAGGGTGTACCAAAAGCTTGTTTCCCCTTACTTAATAAGATCCATTATTATAACATTTCCATTTACCTATTTGATCCATAAATGTATCAAGGTCATACTGTAAATTTTTTTATGAGCAAACCTGATGTTGAGTATCTTATCATATAAAATTAATTCCTATGAGGTGTTTTACTGGATGGAGAGGAGATTCTCACACCTGGCCTCTCTCTGTGATCTTCTCCTACAGCACCCAAACATGCCCGTGCTTATCCACACATCCAAGAGGAAATCCCTTCAGAATCCAGGTCACCCAAGAGGGTCATTGACCAGGAAAGATGATGTGAAATCCACCCTCCCCGCAGTGCCTCTCGTCAGCAGGAATTTGGCCCAGGCCTCCAAGGTCAGCATCGAGACTCCAGGCAAGAGATATGCCCAGACCCCCACCCCGACATGTGTGAACCCCCCAAAGAAACCTAGACTCAGCCCCGTCCAGACCACCCCAGAGAGCACTCCGACAGCAGATCTGGGGACCCTCCTGAATCTCCCTTCTCCACCCAGCACAGCTGGACATGGACCGAGAATGGCAGCCCGTGTATCCAGGAAGACACATGCCCAGGGGCAAGGCTTTGACCTCCAGCCTCCACCGGACAGATCTCCCTCCAGGAGCGTCTGCGCCGTCTCTGCAGCCCACCCCGCGCCCATCATCCGCGTCCCGGGCCAGCCTCTCAGGATGCTCTTCCTGAGAGAGGGTGAAGGCCGGTGGAGCTGCCGGTACACAGCGCCCCCCTCTCCACGGGCTGCGGAGCAGCCAGCCCCTCCTGCTCAGAGCCCGTCCGTCGACCAGGATCCCGAGGGACACACTGTCCCCGGGCCCCGGAGCGTCCTCTACGACGACCTCCAGGTGTCTTCTTCCTCTGAAGAGAGCGACTGGGACGAAGACACCAGTGGCAACTGAGACTCGTCCTCCAGCCCCAGATGCCCTGACGTGACTGTGACTCTGGCGGGTGGGGTGGGTGTTACAGGGAGCAGCGTTCCCGGTGAAGCAGGACTCCCCGCCCTGGTGGGCGAAACAGCAGGGGGACCGGAGCACCCTGGGGACACAGCTGCCCACTCTGCACTGTCTCCTCATGGAATCCGAGTCTGTCACAGGGCACTTATCACACTGAGTGTCAAGCTGTCAGCCTAAGTCTATTATAAGCAATTGAGGCACATTCTAGGAGTAACTTTTAACCATTGTGTAGATAGCAAGTGATGGCAGTACCTGTAGTTGATGGTAGTACCTGTAGTTGATGGCAGCACCTGTAGTTGATGGTAGTACCTGTAGTTGATGGCAGTACCTGTAGTTGATGGTAGTATCTGTACCTGATGGTAGTATCTGAATCTGAACGTTTGGAACCTGCCTAAAGGGCCTGACTCTGCTCTGAAGAAGGTCAGCAGTGCCCTGTCCTGAGATGAGACTCACGGACTCTGTGGAGTCTTTCACTGTAAATCATGGTGGGGGGCTTTCCCATGGCTGTGCTTATTATGTTTTATTAGTTAGTGTTAGTTGCTCAGTCATGTGTGACTCTGCAACCTCATGGACTGTAGCCCACCAGGCTCCACTGTCCATGGGATTCTCCAGGGAAGAATACTGGAGTGGGTTGCCATGCCCTCCTCCAGGGGATCTTCCTGACCGAGGTATCAAACCTGAATCTCCTGTAGCAGGAAGATTCGTTACCCTCTGAGCCGCCGGGGTGTTATTATAAAGCTTTATATAAAATTTTTCTTTCTATATTTATAGAATAAACAAGAAAAACTATACAATCATATCAAGAGATGTAGAAAGAGCATTTTGTGGCAGGCAGGCTCTGAACCCAGCCCCAGCAGCACCTGCCTCTGCCCTAAATCAAATTTGCATAATCATCCTTAGGTCAAGATCCATTACATGTATATGTATATGTATGTATAATATTATATACTGTTGGATTTAATATGCTAGTAATTTATTAAGAATTTTTCTTATCTATGCTGATGAGGAAATTCATCTATGATTTTCTTATAATGTATTACTTGCTTTTGTTATGTAATACTGGTATGAAAAATTAGTTGGTATGATAAAATATTTGGAATAAGTTCCCACTTCCTTTTTAATGATAATTTTGATAGGATTGATATAATGTCTCCCACAAATTTTATAAAATTTACCAATAACAAAAATTCTTTCAATTTTAATAAAGTTCTACCATATAATGACACGTTGTATGTGATTTTTATCTCTAAGCCTTGAAGATCATCTGAATGTTATTTTTACTCAAGATAGATTTTGTAATTGAGGGAAAGAGGAGCTTCAGAGGACGTTATTAAAAACACACAATCAGGCCCTCCCAGACCCCCACATATGCAAATTAACAATGCACCGTGTGAGTCCCCTGCATAGAGAATATGATAAGCAGTTGTACTGGCTTATTCTCACTCTGGCCACACTGGACTCAGTTGGTGAGTTGCAATGTGTACATACGCCCGGATCATCCTTACAAGTAGAGCTGGTTGTCTGTTCTGAGACCTGGGCACTGGGCTTGCCGCTGCTCTGAGGTCATCAAACGAGCGGCAGAGTTTGAGAAGCACTGGAGGTGGTGGGCAGAGATCACCCACCTCACTGGCTGCCTCTCTTCTCCAGCAGGAAAAGACCTGAGTAGGTCCAAGAACAGCCACTGAGCCGTGTGGAGAGGACTTCCTAGGAAGAGCAAACTGTGCTCCTTCCTTCCTACAGAGCGACGGTTGGGGGAATGTCTTCATTCTGCAGAGCCCTGCACCTCAAGGGCAGGGAGCTGCTGGCTGAAGGCACGAGGGGATGAAACTATCAGACAGCCGGCACATTGGGGCCGTGCCCAGACCTCCCAAAACTTCTGAGACGGTCTTTCTCTGTGACCTGGGTCACAGCCTATTTCTTTTACTCTCTTGTCTCAGGATCTAAATCCTCCTCAGTACATTCTTAGATTCTCACAAAACAAAATATCGTCTGATCTTCAACTTTGTCATTTCAAAGGCTCTGAATGGGCCTGAGAAATGCTCTATTTTATGGGATCCTCTGAGCATCACAGGAATAGAAAGGAGGCGTCTGTCAGAGAAGCCAGGTGGGATTGGAATTATCAGGGATGGGCTGATATTCTTGGACTTGCACGTCCAGGGGGCAGGGCTTCAGGACACGGGACGATTTTAGTGAGACGGCACAGATCTGGGCTCCATCAGAACACATGCTGTCAGCTGTGTGGTGGTCCTCCATCCACCCAGGTGATGGCACACAGCTCATTAGCCACACTTGGCCCAAAATATTCAGACAGAGTAAGCAAAGAGGGGTTCAACAATCTCCTACTTTCAAAACAAAAATAATCATTTAAATAGCCCAGGGAAGAAAGATAACAAAAAATGTGTAATGACAATATATTTCGAAAAATTGAAAAAGTGTGAGATAACATCCATGTTTTTTAAAAACATATTTGAATTTATACATCATTTCAAAGATGTGTGAAATAGAACTCATGACAAATGAAGACTGAGAAAGAATGTACATAGGTTGATATTATATAGACATTAGATGCATATAGCATCCTGAAGTTCTTTTCAAGGAATTCGTAAGTCCTTCATCCTCACTGATGAAGGACTTAACGAATGTGAAGGACATATTCTGGTCTCATGAAATCCCTGAGCTGAGCTCTATGTTGAGTCTCTGCCTCCTGAGGGAATGGACAAAAGACATGGAAAATGTGTTCTGAAGTCTTCAATGTGAAATAGCACATTCCCTCTTACTCTAGTCTGGAGTTTCCCATTAGTTACCATCAAGGCTTCCTGGAGCCAGAACTTTCCAGATCAAGGCCTAGATGGATTTGTTTGTCCCCAAGGACTGTCCATATACAGCTGACAGGAATCAACTCACCGCGTCCTCACACGGCCTTTCCTCTTGCTCAGACTCCTGGTGTCTTCTCCTTCTTCTAAGGGCACAGATGAGATTGGATTGGGGCCCCACCAGAAGGCCATCACTTTAATCTTATCCTGGATCTCACTGCATGCTCATCAGGTAAAGTCACCTTCTGATGCACTGAGTGTTCCAGCTTCAACATATGAACTTGGGGGGCAACACAAAGATCATTATACATACTTGACAGAAAATATTAAACTACATAATATTTTCAGAAGAAAAATCATCTGTCAAAACTCTCAAGGAAGAAAGGTAATTCCACTCCAGGGTACATATCTGAAGAAAACAAAAGAACTGAAACCAAAAGATATAATGCACTTCCCATATTCGCAAAATTATTACTTATAAGAGCCAAGACATGGACACAACCTTAGTGTCCATCCACAGATGAATGGATAAAGGAGATGTGGTATATATTAGAATGGAATGCTACTTAGCAAAAAAGAAAAGAATGAAATTTGCCATTAGAAACAACAGGGATGAGCCTAGGCATACAGTGCTTGGTGAAATATGTCAGAGAAAGACAAACACTGTATGTTACCACATATATGTATAATCTTATAAAAAATGAAATAAAAGAACAGAAACAGATTCACAGGTATACAATACAAACTAGTGGTTACCATTGGGACGGGGAGGTAGGAGGGGCAAGTTAGGGGTTAAGGATTAAGAGATACAAACTGCCATAAGTAAAATAAATACACTACAAGGATATATGGCACAACACAGGAAATACATACATTTTATAATCTCAACAGGAGTATGATCTATAAAAAATACTGTATCACTAAGTTGTATATCTGAAACAAATATAATATTGTTCATCAACTATACCTTAAAAATTAAATGAAAATAAAATAAAGTGTATATGTTTTTGAGTCATAACATACATTCTGATGTGCCAGGAGAAAATAGGAAAGAATACAAGTGTAGAAATAAATTCCCAAGTTTAGATGAAAGGCAATTCCTTTCATTACATTGGGGAGATGGCATAATTAATACATGACCCTATAAGAGTTCCCTAAATCTTGTGGTAGAAAGGGTCCACACTCAAACTTATCTATTTCATTTTGGAAACAGTCTGTACATAATCTGATGAATGTAAAGCAAAAGGATGAGTCCATTGAGACTGAATGGTAACGGCATAAGTTTAAAATATTCTTTTTAAAAAATTGAAGTATAGTGGATTTACCTTAATATACTAGTTTCAGGTGAAATATTCTTTAATGAATATGGGAGATGTAATTGAAATGCACAAGATAATAGGATCACCAGGCATTGTATGAGGTATAAGCAAAATGTCCTCGGATATAGTGAAACACTGTGTCCCTTGATTAAATTTTTTCCACTTGGAAACCAGGAATTTTAAGCTTAAAGAGCCATCTCCACATCCATAAGATTTTCACTCAAATGTTTAAATCAGCTGTGCATAATATGGAAGTAAAATTACTTAAAATAGTTTACTGTGTAGGAACACTTGTACGGATTTTCCTACTAACCAAGAAGCAAAGTATAAAGTTGTCTTCCCATTTTCTTTACACAGTTAATAGATTCTAAACATGTTCTTGAAGGTACTATGCTGTCAGTACTTTAAAAGTCATGCTTTGCAGCCCAGCAATAGATTTTATGTTGTCACCTCATTATTTATATTTCAAATGTTCATAGTTCTTCATCTTGCATTTTATTTTTAATTCCAAATTTCTCCCAGGGAACCCCAGCTTCATTTCCACAGAATCCCAGTGTATCTGATGCCCTATTATTTGAAGATAGTACAGAGAATGCACTCAAAAGGATTTATGAATGAAGAAGAGAATGATGGGTCTTCTCACTGTCCCTGAATAATGTCATTACATCTTTGCTCTCCAACACTGGGAGCAGGTTATAACTTCAATTAATCTGGAAAATCCAAACTTTCAAACCGGATGGGGCGTGGCTCACAGACTGAAAGACTATTAAGCCCAGGATCTTGATAGGGTGGATCAGGTGGGGTTATAAACTGCTATTCAGGTTTAAAAGGAAGTCAAATAGACAGAGGGAGGTATTTGCTCAGAGAAGAAGCTGGACCGTTTAGGAGGTTGGAGGAAGAGGAACCAGCTGCTTGCTATGGAATCCTCAGAATCCATTTGGCTTCACCCACTCCTCCAATTTAGGATTTTGGTGAGTGCTCCAAACTGCGAGATAGGAGGGTGCTTCCTTCCCTAAAATGTTATGTCTTATCTGTCTCTAGACACATGTCATGGTCTCTGAATCATACTGTGTCAAACATTTTCTCTGCCACTCTCATTCCAACCTTTGACTGTTCACATCCCTTTTTTCAGCTCCAACATTTCTGTCTTAAATCTATTTATCTGCCTGACCTAAGATCCTAATCTTGGCTTTCCAATACAGTACCATGTGGTTTGAACATTTAAATTAATCCAATTAAATAGCTAACTTTCAGTCATTGGTACTGCCAGCCAGACTTCAAATATTCTGTCACCCCACGTGTGTGACACTTTCTGTATCACACGATGCAGATACAGAGTATGTCCTTTGTCTTGAAAAGCTTTATTGGTCATTGATCTACATCTGATGTTTTTACATATTTGTTTCTAAATATTTAGGTAATTATCTTCTAAGTATTTCATTTTCTGCTTCTCTGAATTAATTTCCTTGAATGGATTTCATCAGGTGATTTTCCTCACTTTATTTCTTATGTGTCTTCAGATCTATTTTTATGTTGAAATAATTATCTCAAGATGGAATAAATCACTTGAAATGCTTATTTTATTATATATATTATTAACCTCTTTTGATTACGACGTCTAAACTGGACATAGCCAGAGTTGCCTAGGTTCCATCTTCTTTCTATTGTAGGCAGCCTGTTACATATGCCTGGGGTTTCCCTGGATATCATAGTAATTTACCTATTCCTATTATCAGTAGAAGAAATAGTCTAAGGGTGAAAAAGAACACTTCACTTTGGGAATTGTCTGAAACCAAAGGCAATCCACGGTCAAGTCTTGATTGGTTTTCCTGGACAGTCCCTCCCAGCTTGGGTTTCCCCAGGTGCTCTGCATAATCTAATCACTAATCCAATCACTTATTCTTAAGTGGATTTTGAGATTTGTGCTTTGTCCTGGACACTAGATTCCTCTCCACAGTGAGCAGAGGCATGGATCCAGGAATTCATTTCTGACAGGAAATGACACCTAGGCTTTCACTTTGGTTTTGGAGGGAGGACCTGAGAGCAGAAGATTGAGAGCGAATATCTCCAAGGAGATTTCTGTTTCAAGATAGAGGGGATGTGCTGAGGGGCTTCACTTTGGATATATGGAAGGAGAGGTTCCCCTTAAACTAAGCGATAAATACAAAGAAAGAAATAACAGGAGTTTCTTCTGATTATTGTTGTTAGAAGTCATATTACAGGTAAAATCTATTGATCTTTGTTAGGTTAAAGGTATTTGATCACAGGACAGAGACTGAGCAAAATTAAATGACAGCTGCTCCTTCCTCTAGTGTAACCCTGTCATATATTAAAGATTTTGGAACCTCTGGGTGTCCATTGTATATTGGTAAATAAAGCAATTTCCTTCTAAATCTCCCTATTTCTGACCATCCTTGACCAGGAGGATTGAGATAGTCTATGACAGTAACCCTGTAACTCCTGGACTCCTGCTACTTTCTGGTGTGGGGGATGTTAAGGACGAGGCTGGCAGGGTGGGTGCTGTGGTTCCTCCAAATGGAATAAGTCCTCAATTTAACTCCATCCTAAAAGAGGTCCTAGGGTAATTGATATCCACATCCATGGGGGACAGAACTAGCCTCAGGGTTGAGGGAGAGCTGGAAGGCAGTGTGTTTCCGGAGGACTGCCAGGGCTGTTGGAGAAGCACTGTGGGCGCATAAGGCAAGAGATGACTGGGGGCTTCCGGAGTGCTTACCTACAGCAGTGAGCCACCACCTACTCTGCGAGAGTCGGGGTCCCCGAGGGCTGGGGTTAAGGAGCACACTGAGTGACTCCGGGTGCCGCGGGCTGATGAACACAGTCAGCGCCGAGCACGTTCTTATTTGCGGACTCTCTGAACTCTGACTTTCTGTGTTAGCAACCGCAGCTCTAGCTCTTCACATGGGATCTGGGAGAGAAGAAGCTGCATGGTATTCCCTGGACGCACCACTGGTTTCTGAGTGCTGGGCTGGGGCTACACCCAGCTGAAGGTTGGGGGCTTGAATTCAGGTGGGTCTGGAAGCACAGGAGTAGGGTCTTGTGGCTTCTCCATCCTCAGATTGGCCTGCCTAGTGCTTGGATCAGCTGTGAGTGAGATCCTGAGAAAGGCTCCCGGTGACTGAGCTGTTGAGCATGGAGCCCCTGGTGAGTAGTGATGCTTCCTTCTCCTGAAGCTGCTCCCAGTCCCCATCCTTCCTCAGCTCAGCCGCCCACTCTGGACAGTGGTAGGGCTGCTCTGTCTAAACCAGAACATTTCTGATGCTTTAGGAATCGGTGACGTTTGAAGATGTAGCCGTCGACTTCACCCAGGAAGAGTGGAGCCTGCTGGACAAGTCCCAGAAAAACCTATTCCGAAATGTGATGATGGAAACTGTCACCCACCTGGTCTCTGTAGGTGAGTCTGTCAACAGGGACATACCTGCACCTGTGTCCAACTCACTCACTGAACAAGCTTCCCTGAGTCCCACTCCAGCTGCTTCCTGATTCTCTGCTTGTCCTCCTAACTACAAAAAAGGAAGCTGTTCCTTTCCATGGTACTTTTTATTACCACACGGAAGGGTTATCTTGGCCAGGTTTCATATCTTTGTTGCTACTCAGTCTCAACATTCAGAACAGAGCTGAGGATTCAATGGATATTGTAATACATAAATAATAGGATAAAGGATGAAATATTTTTAAAAATAATTCTTCTGTTCCTGTCGCTACACGAAGACTTGAGACCAGAGTACATGTATATGTCATATACATATATATATGTATTTTGATTCTTCCTGTAAGGTGAATCCTTACTGGATCCTGTTTGACAGAAATATTCAGCTCACTATAGAGTCTTTTGATCTTTCCCATTTGGAAAAGCCTGAGGATCTGTGACCTCTCTCTGAACTGGTGCACGGGCATCAGCCCTTAGATAGCCTCACCGTTCTTGCTGCTGCTCTGGGTTTCCTCCTGGTCTGCTGAAGGACCTTCACTGTCCTGTCTGTTGAAGATGTTGCTACTGTCCTGTCTGTTGAAGATGTTGCTGCATGCACTGACCTTCAATTATCTCTTTATTTTCCTCACTACCTTACCTATGTTTTGAGCATAGCAAAGAGTAATTAGCCGAGACTCAAAATCCACAGCTTTTTTTTTTTTAATCAAACAGGCTATCCGATCAGCAAATCAGATGTGATTTTCCAGCTGGAACAAGGGAAAGAGTTGTGGAGTGAAGCAGCAGACCTCCAAGGTCAGAGTCCAGGTGAGCATCCTTGGAGATACCAATGAAAGTCTGAAGTGAGGGATATACCCTAAAATGGAAGTGAGGACATTGGGGCATATTCCTCACATTGTTACATTCTATACATCTACCACCACAACTCATATTACTTCCTTCCAGTCACTTCTTCTTCCAGGGAAAAAGTGCTGTGGACTTTCTGAACTTAAAACTTCTACATAGTAATTCTTGTCCTGATCCTCTCATTTAATGTTTTTTCCATCATTTGTTGACCCAGTGTCTCTTCACCACATTTCATTTCTATATTTAATCCTGGTTTTCTTCTAATAGACAATGACTCTAAAAAAAAAAAAAAAAAAAAGATTTTTTTTTTAATGTGGACCACTTTAAAGTCTTTATTGAATTTGTTAGAATATTTCTCCAGTTTTATGATTTGGTTTTTCGGTAACAAGACATGTGGGATGTCAGCTCCCCTATCAGGGATCAAGCCCACACTCCCTGAACTGGAAAGTGAAATCTTAACCACTACACCACCATGAAAGCTCCTAGACAATTACCTTTAAAGTATTTCTACTACCTCAGTATTTTTTGTTATACACAGTTTCTCCATCTAAGTACCAATTTTTGAAACACAGGCACATGGACCTTGGTATTTATCTATGTTTTTATTTCTCTAATGCCATTATAAAATCTATATATATTTTCCATTTCTGTAGGCAGTGAAAGTCTCTTTAGACAACAAGAAATGATATTAATGCAAAGTGTCTACTGGAAGCACACATCCCCAACCAGGACGATGGTAAGTTTCATGGGTGAGAAGCCCAGGCATCAACTGAATGACCTAGTGATGAGATAAGTTGGTAACTGAGCACAATTTCCTGTATGTAAAACACAATGAAATCTTCAAAATTAATCTGATATCTGGGGTCAGGAAACTATAAAGAGAATGTTTGTGCCTGCAGGGGAGTAACACAACATGTGTTTGCAACCAACACTGGAGACACTTTAACAGGAAACTATTATCGGCTGATGCTCTAGGGTGAATATGTAGACAATGAGTGTCTACCTGGGCATGGGCAAACCAGTAACAGCCTCATATCTCCTCCCCGCCAAAGCAGGTTTCTCACCCACAAGGGGATCCTGCTGGATGTGCTGATTTGAGAGAGGAAGTTACTCCTACACCTTCACTTCAATATACAATGGTTCCCTTCAGAAGGAAACATAATGTCAGCAAACAGCATGGAAAATCACTTAGTCAAGGGTCATTCCTCGATGGACAGGGTCACATTCACACTAGACGTAAGTCATGTGAATGTGCTCTGTGTGGGAAAGTTTTTAATAGATGCTCTAGCCTTAGCAGACATAAGATGATTCACACTGGAGAGAAACCATTCAAATGTCAACTGTGTGGGAAAGTCTTCAATCAAAGATTCTCCCTGAAAGTACATGAGAAAACTCACATAGGAGAGAAGCCCTATGAATGTCATCAGTGTGGAAAAGCCTTTAGTAGATGTGCTAACCTCAGGAGACACAGCATGATTCACACTGGAGAAAAACCATTCAAATGTCATCTGTGTGGGAAAGTCTTCAATCAAAATTCCTCCTTGAAACAACATGAGAGAACTCACACAGGAGAGAAGAGATATGAATGTCATCAGTGTGGCAAAGCCTTTCTTCAAAGCTCTGGCCTTAGTTCGCATAAGAAAGTCCACACTGGAGAGAAGCCACATGTATGTCTTGAGTGTGGGAAGGCCTTTACTCGTAGTTCAGGGCTTCATGTGCACAAAAGGATCCACATTAGAGAGAAACCACATGTATGCTCTGCGTGTAGGAAGGCCTTCAGTAAATACGCTAAGCTGAGGGAACATGAGAGAACCCACAGTGGAGAGAAGCCCTATGAATGTCAGCTCTGTGGAGAACACTTCACTTGTGCCTCTTCCCTTAGACGACACGAGGGAACCCAGCACAAGAAAGAAAACCAGTAGGACCCTCAGTAGACATTCTGACCTGAGGTGACATAATCAATATGGAGGTTCCTTCAGGCATTGCGCTGTGCAGTCCAGACAGGCACTACCTGTGGATGTGGATCCACATGTGTGCTATCTCTGTGACTTTAGTCATTAGCCTGACCTAGTGTAACTTAACAGAACTCACTCTACAAACACAATATGGGTGTTTCCAGCAACAGCCCCCAACTCTAAAGCTCTTAGAGGACATGAGCAGAGGATAAGCAACCCCTACTACTTCTTTGATAATTATTGATCAATGTGAACCAACTCCATGAAGAGAACCACTACCACTGTGATAACCGTTGACAACCGTTGAGTTGATCACCAGGCTTGATGTGCACAAGAAACCTTGAGAAAAAAATAAATACAAGAACAAAGATGAAGACTCTTGAAAGATACCAAAGTATGCTGAGGAACACCAAAGCATACTTTTAAATAAGTCATCCTAAAGAAGTTATTTCATGGAAAGGTATGAGAAATTCTTTCTCCATAGAGCAACCCCTCCGGTCCACACATGCTCAGTCTATAGAACACACTCAGTGTCATGACAGAAGGGAAGACTTCAGGGATCACTTTTCATTTCTCAGTCAACATTAAATTCTCACACTGAGGATGCAGCAATCTTAAAATCACAGTGAAGCTACAGCTAGATTTCATATCAGAAAAAATAAATGACACTGTGTGGGAGGGGTAACCCCTAAAAGAACCCTGTAACACACAGTCAGGCAGTTTGTGATTGGGAGAAATACGTCTTCATGGAAACGTGGTATCAAAGGGAGAGTTAAGTGACCCAGCAACATGCAATGTAGGGTTTTGTAAAATTAAAGTCTGTCCAAAAATAAGTCATAGTTGAAAATATTCAAACAATAAAGTCTGTGGCTAAAGGAGCTTAGCGTTGCTGTCTGCTTTCTTTGGGCCCTTGTAAACCCAAGGATGGGCTTCCCAGGTGGCACTAGTGGTAAAGAACCCAGCTGCCAATACAGGTAGATGTAAGAGACATTACTTCGATACCTGGGTTGGGAACATCCCCTGGAGGAGGGCATGAAAACCCACTCCAGTATTCTTGCTTGGAGAATCCCCATGAACAGAGGAACCTGGTGGGCTGTAGTCCACAGGGTTGCAAAGATTCGGACATGACTCAAGAGACTTAGCATGCACACAAACACAGGGGTGCAGGTCTGCACTCTGAGAAAGTGGGCAGAGACTCAGCCCCACTCTCTGAGTCCCCCTGTCTCCACAGATCTTTCCTCACAACTCAGCTCCACTCATTTCAACGTGCCCCCACCCCATCTACCCCCTCAGGCCCTGGGGGTGACACAGCTCTGATCTTCAGCTCCACTGGCCAGGTTTCCCAGAATGCCATAACCCTGCTCAGGCAAGGTCCTCAGAGACATCTTGTCCTACATTATTTGAGGCCCTTCAACCTATGTCTGCAGATGGAAACCACCTGGGGCTCAAGAGACAGACATCTCTGCCCTCCTAGACCTCAGTAATCTCTGTTATTCTGTCCCAAAGCCTTAGAACTGAGCCAAGTGGATGGAGGGTTCCTTCCATGATCATACTGTCTAACTTACTCAGCTGATTCCTGAATTATGCACTCAGCTGTCTCACTAAACAGGAACCCAGCCTTGTTACCACCACATAAGCTCATGGAATAAATCTGCAGGAATATAAAATGTGTAAAACTACCAGCCATCACACAAGCAGGTTTTTAAAATAATTAGCACAATGTACTTTTCCTCCCCAAAAAATGTTGTCACAAAGCAGATCTCCCCACTTTGTCTGTAGGACTTGAAAGTTATCTTTCGACACACATCCATATACTTTTCCTCTCAAAATCCCTCCCATAGCTTCAGGACTGAAGACATTCACTGTAGCTCCTGTTCAAACTGCTACTGCCCCAGGAGTAAGACCCTCTTCCAAAACTTTAAATCACTGGATTCTTTTTTAACATAAGAAAATGGGATACATATTTATGCCTCCAATAAAACTTAGAAATTCGGGGAAACATTCTTTTTTTCCAAAACTTGAAACATTGAGGAAAGCATGGAACACCACAATGATTCCTTTCCTCCCAATTCCAAATTCTGTAAGTGACTTCAATTTTCTATCCCTTTTCTAGAGGAGGAGAGTCCTGCTCCCAAAGTGGACA
Source organism: Cervus elaphus (assembly GCF_910594005.1). Classification (NCBI taxonomy): domain Eukaryota; kingdom Metazoa; phylum Chordata; class Mammalia; order Artiodactyla; family Cervidae; genus Cervus; species Cervus elaphus. Next base: position 15,015,600 of record NC_057846.1, on the reverse strand, counting down.
CATTATGACATACACCTTTTGCAGGACAACCAGGAAAAAGAGGTTTTGGGGACTGAAAGCCAATAAAAGGGGAGGCAGTAGTCAGCCAAAGGGAGTGGGCCTTTTAACAAGGCAGTTTTGGTGAAAATGAAGCCGAACATTTGGCAACCCAGATGTTAAACCTGCTCCCTTTTATTGATATAGAGGGAAAGTGAAAGTGAAGGTCACTCAGTCGTGTCCGACTCTTGTGACCCCATGGACCAAACAGTCCATGGAGTTCTCCAGACCAGAATACTGGACTGGGTAGCGTTTCCCTTCTCCAGGGGATCTTCCCAACCCAGGGATTGAACCCAGGTCTCCCACATTGCACGTGGATTCTTTACCAGCTGAGCCACAAGGGACGCCCTGAGGGAAGCGTCACCAAAGGTTTACAGGGGGTTTGAACATCTGTATCACAGAACTGAGACTCTGAAATGGGGACAGACCTAGAAGATTAGAATTCAAAATTCTGATAAGAAATCCAGAAATGCGTTGAAAAGTGAGTGGAAAACTAGGAGGGAAGCCTCTTGGGATAAATAAATGTTGCTGTTCAGTTGCTAAGTCATGTCCAACTGTTTGCACACTCCTGGATTGTACCCCACCAGGCTCCTCTGTCCTTGGGGATTTTCAGGCAAGAATACTGGAGTGGGTTGCCATTTCCTTCTCCAGGGGATCTTCTACATCCGGGTCTGAATCAGAGTCTCCTGTGTCTCCTGCACTGCAAGCACATTCTTTTCCACTGAGCCATCAGGGAAGCCAAATACATGACCTTCAATGAAATAAACATTTTTTTAAAGAGCTGCATCCAAACTGTAGGGAAGAATCAAAGATGTCTGACTCTGCAGTTTTATTTTGTCAAATGAAAAAATAATAATGTTTTGTAGCTTCACTTGATTTAGAGGGTCACCTGGGTCACCCCCCTCTATTTTTTCCCTTCAAAATATAAGTTCTTCAGCTGGGCATTTTCTACTGCAGGGCTTTTGTAGAGAAGGAGCGGGTACTCTATCTCATTAAACCAGTGGGTCAGCACAGCAAGGAAGTGGCAAATCCTTGAACTTAAGGATGCACGTGGAAAACTCTCCCAAATAAAAAGGAGGAATGTGTGTGTGTGTGTGCATGTGTGTGTGCGTCTGTTACTCACTCAGTCATGTCTGACTCTGCGACCCCATGGATTGTAGCATGCAGACTCCTCTTTCCATGGGATTCTCCAGGCAAGAATACTGGAGTGAGTTGCCATTTCCTTCTACAGGGGATCTTCCCGACCCAGGGATCAAACCTGGGTCTCCCACACTGCAGGAAGATTCTCTAGGGAAGCCCAAAAAGGAGGAATAGTTTGGCTAACTGCCTACTTTGAAAGTTAAACAGCCCACCTGCATCATCAGCATCCCTGTGCCTAAATATCACTTCTTTAAACTACACCCTAGTTAGATAGATAGATAAGACAGGCACACAGATAGATAGATGTCTTGGTGGGACAGGCCTGGGACTGGGACACTTTGCTGCAATGCTGGAATGCTTGCACCCTACAAAATACAAAGAAACAATAGGAGACTAAAAATAACTGTGTGCATGTGCAGTTGGGGTGAATTCTTCACTCCCAAAGACACACAAAGACAAAAACAAACTCAGCTGTCATTTCTGAAGAGCCAGGAGCAAAAACTGAGTGCAGAAGCAAAAGTACGGTACTGAGCGCCCTCTGCACTCAGCACCACAGAAAGGGGGGCAAACGGCCTATGCCACCCCTCCAGCTTGACCCCATCACACACACACACACACACACACACACACACAAACACAAGTAGGGTACTGAGTGCCCTCTGCACTCAGCACCACAGAAAGGGGGGCAAACCGCCTATACCACCCCTCCAGCTTGACCCCACCACACACACACACACACACACACACACACACACACACAAACACAAGTAGGGTACTGAGCGCCCTCTGCACTCAGCACCACAGAAAGGGGGGCAAACCGCCTAAGCCACCCCTCCAGCTTGACCCCACCCCGACCCTCACCCCAAATAAGGAAGAAGCTCCCTGCTCCAACCCTAACCCTTCTAGGAGCTAGCAAGGGAACTATTGCTTCACACACACACACTCTTCCAGCCAGAGCAGGAGCCCCAGTAAAGCCTTGCCTGAATCTCTCCTCTGCCCTCCACTCAATTTCTGCAGATTGCGGAAGGCCAAGACTGGTCGCACCACGTGGGGGAAGGTGTTTCCAAAGAGCAGTTTTACTTCTTGCACGTGGGAATCTTGATTAACCGTGAAGTCCATGTGGGGGCGGGGGGGGGGGTACTTGTGCGGACAGAGATCGTGATGGATTTAAGAGTGAGAAACGAGGAAGATGCCAGCTTTCAAGCCCTCCAGCATTTCCAAAAGACTCCTTAACGGTTCCAAGTCAGCTCCTCCCACAGACGCCCGTGTGCTCTCAGACTAGTGGCTCACCAGCCTGCCGCTCAGCGGCCCGAGGCCCGGGGCCGGTTTCCGCGGCCCTAACACTCGCCGAGTCCTGTCCCAGGGCCGGTCACAGGGCTGGGGGACCGCCGCTGCGCACATCCAGAGGCCGGGCGTAATCGGTGCTTTACCTGACTTAGCAACCAGACCACTCAAGCTGCCTCTCTTCCCTCCCTCCGTCCCGTCTAGTTACCCGGGAAAAACCAGAGGGAAACCCGGGAAAAAAGGTTGAGCCGAAGAGCCCAATCCAAATGCATCCTGCAGTGGGGTCTCCGGCCGGAAACCTCCCCGTCCCGGGGCGGCCAGAGGGGAAGGGGCGGGGGCGCAAGAGGCGGGCGGGCGGCGCGGAGGATGCACGCGGGGGTCCTGGGCCTGTCCGCCCTGCTGCTGGCTGCCGAGCAGAGCGCGCGTGAGTGCGGGGCAGGCCATGCTCGCCCCTCCGACCCACCCTGACGCCCGGGGACCCTCAGCCGCGCCCCGCCACGGCGGCGGCCTGCACCCCAGCACTGCGCGCCAGTGCTAGCCCGGGGCACCCCGCACCCCAGCCCAGCCCCTCGGGGATCCCTGAGAACGCGTGACCCTCCCGGGGAGGCGTAAATCCCCCGGAGGATGCATGGACCCCCACCCCGCTGCATGCATGGTCCTCCCGGTGCCTGAGACCCCTCCCCTGAGGATGCACAATCCTCCCCCCGACCCTCCACCCCTCGTCCCCAGCGGACGGGCGATCCTCGCTGGGAGTCTGGGAACGTTTGACCCCCGCTTCCCTCCAGAAGGCCTCTCGGTGCTGCGGGGCAGGGCCGCTGCACGCGGGCATGGCGCGCTCTGCTCGCCCCTGCCCGCTCCCTCTCCCGCTTGGGGTCCGGGCGGCGTGGGGAGCGGCTTGGGGCCGGATTGGGGTGGGACCGAGCTCGACATCCGCGGAGCTCTGGAGGACAGTTCACCTCCTGGCCGGAGGCGGCCGGTTGGGGACCCCCAGGCCGACTGCTGAGCGCGGTCCCCCAGCCGCGGCGGAGCGAGCGCGGGGAGCGCTTTCGCGCCTTTCCAGTTTGAACGCGTAACTCCTTCGGTGCCGGCGCCGAGACCTCCGCCGCTCCCTGCAGCCGCTTCTTCCTCCGCGGGGTCCCCCCGGATGGCGGATGCGGAGTGGATTTGATGGGGCTCCAGCTTCGAGACACCCAGGGTTCCTCGCCCCTCCCCAGCTCGCTCCATTTTTGAGTGCCGGGCCAAGAACTTGACCCCTGGGATCCAGTTGTCCGCGCCCCCCCCCGCCCCTTTTTTTAGCGGGGCCCTTATGAACTGGGGTCCGTGCAGTTCCCCTGAGGTTTCTAAGGTGCACAGAGGAGGCGCCAGGCTGAGATCCGCCCCTAAACTTCCGCCCGGGGCCAGCACCCCCGCTGAGCGGGGCTTACGGTGAGACAGGACCCCAGTCCCAGCACCCACTGCAAGGGGTCCCGCGGACTAGGCTCCTCCTTCCCTCCCAGCCAGGGCTTGGGCTTTCCTCAGATTGGGGAAGCTGTGACTCCTCCTGAGGCTTTTTGCCTGGGGGACCCTGGTTTGCTGTGTGTGCCAGGTGATTAGAGCAGGGGACAGAACCAAGATCAAACCTGTACTTCCTAAAGGAAATCAGCCCTGAGTATTCACTGGAAGGACTGATGCGGAAGCTCCAATACTTCAGCCATGTGATGTGAACAGCTCATTCATTGCAATAGACCCTGATGCTGGGAAAGATTGAAGGCGAGAGGAGAGGAGGGCGACAGAGGATGAGATGGTTGGATGGCATCCCTGACTCAATGGACATGAGTTTGAGCAGACCCCTGGGAGATAGTGAAGGACAGAGAAGCCTGGTGTGCTGCAGTCCATGGGACCTCAAAGAGTCAGACGGGACTTAGCAACTCAACAACAGCACAGAGCCTGTGGACCAAGAAGGGGCTGCCCAAGCCTGGGCTTCTCAGTCCAGACCTGCAGGGCTCCCGTCTGTTCCCGGGGCTGGTACCCACTTGCTGCTGCAATTCACAGCCTTGTGTGCCCATAAATCTGTGTTAAACTCTAACATTGGGAAACCCAAGCAACCGTCGTATCAAACAATTCCTGTGAGTCCTGAGCACCTACTAGTCCCGGGTACCCATCTCTGCTGTCATTCATCAGGGAGGGCAGATCCGAAGTAGATTGGTCAAGCTCCTTCCACTACCTGACCCTGTCTTCTTTTTTTTTTTTCATTTATTTTTATTAGTTGGAGGCTAATTACTTCACAACATTGCAGTGGGTTTTGTCATACATTGACATGAATCAGCCATTGAGTTACATGTATTCCCCATCCTGATCCCCCCACCCACCTCCCTCTCCACCCGACCCTGTCTTCTTGATGTTGCTGTTTAGTCGCTAAGTCATGTCCAACCCTTCTTCCACCCGAGGGACTGGAGCCCACCAGGCCCCTCTGTCCATGGGATTTCCCAGGCGAGAATACTGGAGTGGGCTGCCATGTCCTCCTCCAGGGGATCTTCCCAACCCAGGGATTGAACCCATGTCTGTTGCATTGTAGGCAGATTCTTTACCACTGAGCCACCTGGGAAACCTGACCCTTCTAGGATCTTCTGTCCCCAGAGGGAAGGGTTTACATTTTCGAGCACGTGCTAAGTACCCAGGGCTTTGTGCACGCTGCCCTATGCGATCCGGCAGTCTCCTTCTCGGACCATGGTGTCTGACCCTTTGGGTAGCTCTGGCCCTTCCATTCAACCTCATTGCCATCTAGGCTGCTTGTGGGCTCTGCCGGCTCCCGGGCTGGGTCTAGCAAGCAGCTCGGCCAACTCTGGGGATGCAGCGTTGCCCAGGCGCCCCCCGCCCCCTGCCCCCAGCCTCCCGCTAACCCTCTGGTCCTTCCCCTTTGGCCCCCAGGCCTCTGCGCTGTGGTTTACTACTTCACCACAGGCCGGCTCCTCTGCGCCTGGCTGGTCCTGTCAGTGCTACTGCTCGGCTTCTTGGTCCAGGGCCTGAGCTATCTCTGGTTCCGAGAAGATGGACGTCAAGGTGGCTGCTTGCTGCTGGTCCTGCACCTCCTCCAGCTCGGCGTGTGGAAGCGGTAAGAACAAACAGCCCCTCTCACCCCGATGGGTGACTTCACACCTGAGATAGGAGAGTCTTTCCACACATAGGTGTTCCATCTTTCGGGTCACAAACATGCTGGCTTGGGAGAGGCTTCGCATCCATCTCTTTGAACATTTGCTCTGATGCCACTCCCCTCACCCAGTCTAAACTGCCTTGAACATCCTCAGGGGGCTCCTTCCAGAAGGATCTCTGACCCTTCAAAAGCTTTTTCATGACTTGGGCCGAATGCCATGTGCTCTTGTTTCAATTCAGTCGGTCTCACCGTCAGAGCCATAGAAAGTGAGTGGGTTCGGGGCAGTCCATGTGAACCCCACCCCTTCACCCCAGGAGGGGTGGCACAGATTGAAGCAGTGCGGTAGGCTGCATGGTGACATTTGCATTAAGTTTTTATTGCGAGAAGAAACCATTTGCGTGCCAGGGCCAAAGTTTTCCATAAAAGGCAGCCTGGAGAGTGCTCAGCGGGCTGGCCTGTGGGAGATCAGACCAGTGCCGCCCCTTCGCTCAGGGGAACAGGAAGGCCCGAGGGTGGAAGGCTGTCCCAGGAGTGGTATCTAGTCTCGGATCTCAGGCTGTGCTGCTGGGTGTTTTAGGCCCTCAAGCTGTAGCCCAAGGCTTTCTTTAGAGAAACTGAAGTGAGTTTTATGGTATCCCAGCAGACTCTGAGGAGGGAATGAATCTCAAGTTGGAGGCAGAGGGTGCATCTTTTTTTTTTGGCCTTGCCGCCAGGCAGGTGGGATCTTAGTTCCCTGACCAAGGATTGAACCCTGGGCCCTCTGCAGTGAAAGCCTGGAGTCCTAACCGTTGGACTGCCAGGGAATACCCCAGAGGGTGCTTCTTATAAAGATATCATGCAGCTAGCCAAATTTCGCTGGGGTTCTCTGAGCTGGAGCCTTCCATCTCTAAAGGCACCAGAAGCATTTTCAGCCACACCAATTTAGCCTAATGGTGGGTCGTTGTGTTCAAGCTGTGTGGTTTCTCTGAAAAGATGAGATTCTGACCAGTGGGGAGAGAGCAGAGGTGGCTTTTCCTTCTGGCTCAGGGGGGATTGGAGCCTGTCGTGGGCACTACTCACGTGCACACATGCTTCTGTCAGCCCAGCTTGGTCTGAAAACTATTAAGGGCTCGAGTCCTTCTGGGGACCACCTGGTAACATTATAGCCAAAAAGCATGTGACTTCAAAGACAGACCACCTCTTGAAAAAATGAATCAGCTTTCCCCTAAGCAAACATGTCATAGCTCAGAAGAAGATTGAAGTCAGTGCCAGTCACTTGAGAGAAGCTTCCTGAGTAATTGTCAGGTAAGTCTGCCTTCTGGAGTCCTGTGGGGACCCTCTGGCCCACCTGATCCAGTACCTTTCTCAGAAGTGGGACAGGGTCAGGCTCACGTGTCCACTTTCATGCTGCTGTCCAACGCTGACCCCCTACTCATCTTCCCCAAGTCTCTCCAATGATGTCATGAATACTAAATACATTTTAAAAAATGGAAATAAGTGAAGAGAGACATGAAGATTAGAAATTAGGAAAAACAGCTAGTCATCTATATCTCTTCTTATTTTAAAAAGTCAGTTAAGGTGACTTAAAAATATATATCTATATATATATACAATTTAAAAGAACCAAAAAAAAGGCAAGAAGAAAGAAAAGAAGTGAGAACATTCAGGAAGTGGAAGGGAGTGTTGGAAAAGAAGGTAATGGCAAAATGCAGTTACTCGAGGTGAACCACAAATTTGGGTCTGAGTTTTGTTAACATAAGAAGCTCCATGGTATGCAGTTCTGTGTTTAAAAAAAAAAAAAAAAAATGGAAATCTACTTCCTTCGAAGAAAGCTTTGAAAGTTAAAGTAGAAAACAAATCTATTTCTCATCCTGCAGCCAGCATATCTGGCTTTCACAAAGAAGACACTGGATACTGAATTGTCTTTAAGCAAATCCACGCGGAATTTTGCAATGGACTCCCAATCAGGGTCCGTAAAGAAGCCTCTCAGCAAACTGCAGTTCAGTAAAAGCGCCTGTAGATGGAGCCAAAGCAACTCTGTTTGCGCAATCCTATATAGGGTTAGTTCAGTTCAGTCGCTCAGTCGTGTCTGACTCTGCCACCCCATGGACCGCAGCAAGCCAGGCCTCCCTGTCCATCACCAACTCACGAAGTTTACTCAAATTCATGTCCATTGAGTCGGTGATGCCATCCAGCCATCTCATCCTCTGTCGTCCCCTTCTCCTCCTGCCTTCAATCTTTCCCAGCATCAGGGTCTTCTCAAATGAGTCAGTTCTTCATTCACATCAGGTGGCCAAAGTATTGGAGTTTCAGCTTCAGCATCAGTCCTTCCAATTAATCTTTAGGACTGATTTCCTTTAGGATGGACTGGTTGGATCTCCTTGCAGTCCAAGGGACTCTCAAGAGTCTTCTCCAATGCCACAATTCAAAAGCATCAATTCTTTGGCACTCAGCTTTGTTTATAGACCAACTCTCACATCCATATATGACTACTGGAAAAACCATAGCTTTGATTAGACGGACCTTTTTTAAAAGGGATCCTGTCTCGGATGGTAAAGAATCCGCTTGCAATGCAAGAGACCCAGTTCGATCACTGGGTTTGGAAGATCTGCTGGAGGAAATGGCAACCCACTCCATTTTGTGCCTGGAGAATCCCATGGACAGAGGAGCCGGATGGGCTACAGTCTATGGGGTCGCAAAGAGTCAGACATGACTGAATGACCTAGCACGCAGGCAGCTCTATATAATGCAGAAGACTGGACTAACTACAGAGAAACCAATTAAACAAAAACCTCCTGACATAAAGTAGCTTATAAAAAGTGCAAGGACTAAAACATAAATGTTTTCCTTTTTTTTCTTTTTTCCGGCCACAAGTGGGGTCTCAGTTCCCCCAGCAGGTACAAGGATTGAATCTGTGCCCCCTGCATTGGAGGTGCGGAGTCTTAACCACTGGACTGCCGGGGAAGTTCCATGCGTTTGTTTAAAATTTCAAATAACACTGATAATGTTAAGTCTGACTTTTCAAAAGAAGTTGACATTAGTAACTACTTGTTTAAACAAAGTCAGTTACATTTTTCTGTTTTGTTTTTATATTTCTACTCTAATTCTATATGTTACCAATGAGTAAAAAATGATTTTAAGCCTGTAAATGCGTTTGTAAACTCAGCGTGAGATGATAGAAGAATACCTAATCCATCTCATCCTTAGCCTGTGTTTGGGGTTAAAAATGTTTCTGTAGTAGAAGGGACAAATTATTGCAAAGAAAGTTGATATGAGCTTTAAGGATATGTAAGGCAAGCTTAGTATCGATGGGTATAAATTTAACATTTAAAAGTTTGTAATATACATTCCTATCAATAAGCTCATGAAAAGATGCTCAACTTTACTAACCATTAGGGAAATGCAAATCAAAATCACAATGAGTTACCACCTCATACCCATTAGGATATGGGTATCCTATCCCCCTCACCGCAAAAAAAAAAAAAAACAGAAAATAATGTTAGCAAGGAAAGGATGTGGAGAAATTAGAACACTTGTGTACTGTTGGTGGACATGTAAAATGGTGTAGGCACTGTGGAAAACAGTATAGTAATTCCTCAATTACTTAAACACAGAATTACTGTATAATCCAGCAATTCCACTAATGGGTAAATATCCAAACAAGTTGAAAGCAGTGTCCTGAAGAGATCTTTGTACACCTGTGTTCGTAGCAACATCATTCACAATAGTCAAAACATGAGGCAACCCAAGTGTCTATTAACGGATGAACGGATAAGTAAAGTGTGGTCTGTACATGCAATGGAAAACAGAAGCACGTTCTGTAATATGCTACAACATGGATGAGTCTTGAGGACCTGATACAGTAAGACTCATGTGGGGCTTAGAGTAGCCGAAACCATAGAGAGAGAAGTTAGAATGGTGGTTGCCAGGGCCTGGGGGAGAAGGGACCAAGACTGTGTCACTGGGTGTTCTGGGTATTTAATGCCCACACTGGACTCTCTCCCCAGGACCCCCTCATCTCTCATTTTAGCACGTCTCTCTTCCTGCTTAAAACTTCGCACGTGTGTGTGGCCTTCTTTCCATAACTGAATCTTGGGCTTTGAGAGGTCTTCAGTTTCGTTTGCAGCCGCTACAATCTCCAGCAGGTGGGGCCAGCCCATAATGATGCCTGCCGAATGAATGGGGGCAGCTGGGAGGCTAGGAAGCGGGGCTGGGGTGTCCCCAGGACTGAGGATTCAGGACCCAAAGGGGAGCTACAGGTTTGGCTTCATCTGCTTTCTCTTAACATTCTTTTTGGGTCAGAGATCACAGCTTCAAAGACTCAGTGAGAAATCACTTCACTCCGGGATCCAAATCATGAAAAAGAAAAGCTGTTTTCTCTTGAGCCTCTTTCCTGGGCTCTCGGTACCCTGATTAAGAACATTTCAAAGAGGACCCCCTCCTGTTCTGGCCAAAGAAACACTGGCCAGAGATCAGAGGGAGAGGGCGTTTGGGGTGACTTGAAAGGCACACCCAGCTCTGGTTCAGGAATGGGTAAATTAAAATGATTTCCAGTTTTTCTTAACGTGGATAGGATTGAAGCTTGCGATTGCTGGTGGACTTGGCAGGCACGCCTGCCCCTGCTGCAGGCAGGTGTAGAGATCACCTTGTTCCTGCTCCTGGGAAGGTGAGGGGGAAATTTCTGTGAAAACCTGAAGTCCTCAGAGCCTGCAGTGACATTTTCATGCATGCATGACTGTCCAGGTGGCACAGGACGGTGGTCCATGGCACCTCTGGTCGGCTTGCATGAAACAGGAACATTTACTGATTTTTTTTTTCTGTTGTGTTGACTCCTTTTCCTGGATGTGAGGAAGGTGGCTGCACCTGGAGGAGCCAGTAATGCCCCTGTGCCCGGGCCAGCCTGGTCTTGCAGACCCCCCAGTAGCCCCCTGCCCTCCCTGCCATCCAACGGGACTGAATTAATTCCCATTGCAAGGGGCTCTGCAGAAGGGCCTCTCCAGTATTCTTGCCTGGGGAATCACACGGACAGAGGAGCCTGGCGGGCCATAGTCCAGGGGGTCACACAGAGTCGGACACGGCTGAGCGACTGACGCCGGAGGCCCCGGGGTCGGGGAGGCAGCTCAGGCTTAGCTCGGGATTTCCCAGGGCTCAGAGACAGCCCCCAGCACACCTGTCTGCTCCCAGCTCCCAACCCAGCGGCCCTTCCATGTGTGGGTAGAGTGAGGTCCGCTGGGCAGGATTCCTACACTGGGACCAGAAGCGCCACCCTCAGCCTGGAGTCAGGGCTCAGGGGCCTGGGATGTGGATGTGGCGGGCTAGGCCCTAGAAGGCTCTCGGTCTCAAGGTGATACGACAGGAGAGGGGTCCAGCTGAGTCCTCGCAGTGTGGTTCTGAGTCCTGGCCCTCCGCCCTAGGCACTGGGATGCCATGTCCGCCGGCCTCCGGAAGGAAGGGCAGGCCGCCCCCCAGGCCCAGCTGCTGCTGCAGGAGGCGGACCTGGCGGCCCTGCGCCTCCTCGAAGCCCTGCTTCAGGTCGGGCCCCACCTGCTGGTCCAAACATACGTTTTCCTCGCCTCTGACTTCACTGCTCCTCTGCCAGGTGAGTAACTTCCACCCCCGACCGCAGACTGCCTGACTTCTCATCGGGGACAGAAGCGAACACCCTATTTAGCAAACCCTGGCAACCTAAGATGTCCCCTGTTAGGGAGAGCTAGGGCAGCCCAAGCTCACTACGGTGCACAAAAGTGAAAGTGTGAGTCGCTCAGTCATGTCCAACTCTTTGCGACCCCATGAACTATAGCCCTCCAGGCCCCTCTGTCCATGGGATTCTCCAGGCCAGAATACTGGAGTGGGTTGCCATTTCCTTCTCCAGGGGAGCTTCCCAACCCAGGGATTGAATCCAGGTCTCCTATATTGCTGGCAGATTCTTTTACCATCTGAACCACCAGGGGTGTTACCTATGATGCCCAAGGTGACGGTTAAAACTGGCTTTTGTTTGGGGCGATGAGTTCCCAGGGGTTGGACCTCCTTCGTGGGGGTTGGTCCGTGAGAGGGAAGTTGCAGGTGGTGAGAGGACCCTGAAAGCACCTTGGGGAGGCCTGTGCGCCCCTTGGGAGATCAGTGTGTCCGTTTCTCCCAGGACTAACTCTGTGCAGCCTGAGCCTCACCCCTTGAGAGCAGTGGGATCAACAAGTCAGGTGCCAGCAGAGGCGCTGGCACTCAGGCCAGGCCTCGGGGTGTCTCTTCCGGGCCTGGCACCCCCTCATGTTCTAGTCCATGTTTATCTGGTTACACCTCCTCTGTATGGACTGAGGGCTTCCCAAGTGGCACGAGTGATAAAGAATCCACCTGCCGGTGCAGGAGATAGAAGAGACGTGAATTGATCCCTGAGTCAGGAAGACTCCCCTGGAGGAGGGCATGGCCACCCGCTCCAGTATCCGTGCCTGGAGAATCCCATGGACAGAGGAGCCTTTTGAGCTATGGTTCACCAGGGGTTGCAGAGTTGGAGGCAGGTGGACTCGGTAGGTGCGGCTCCCGGCCTCTCGAGCACAGACTCAGTAGTCGTGGTGCTCGGGCTGAGTTGCTCCCTAGCATGTGGGATCGTCTTCCCAGACCAGGGATCAAACCCATGTCTCCTGCATTGGCAGATGGCTTCTTTACCGCAGAGCCACTGGGGAAGCCCCTGGGGCTTTATTTCCTTAAGCGTGAACCCATGGAGAGCCCAGCCCGCCTGGGGGGAGGAGTACCCAGGTCCTCGTTTCTTCTGCACGGAGACAGGCCTGCGTGTTTGCATGGAGGTGGCGATGCCCTCTGTGAAGGCAGGTTCTGTCGGTTAGCAGTCCTAGGGTCCTGGTGGCGCCCGCTTGCCTTCCAGGGGTGAGTGCCCTGTGCTCCTGGACCACGCTCTCCTGGGCCCTGGTGTGCTACGCCCGTTCCCTGCGCTCCGTGAAGCCGGACCACACCTCCACGCCCTGGATGGCCCTCGGCTGCCAGCAGCTCTGGAGGATGGGCATGATTGGGGCTCGCGTCCTCAGCCTGGTTCTCTTCTTCTGGGCTTACCGCGTCTGGGTGCTGGTTGTCGCAGGTAAGCTGGGCTTCTGTCCCGACCATCTACGGCTGCACGACAAGCAACCCCGGAACTTAATGGCCGGAAAGAACCATTTGTGAGCAATGACCCGGCCTCTGAGGGCCAACCGGGGTTCTCTGGGGGTTCTTGCCTGGAGGGTCCTGGCACTATCCCTGTAGGCTCGCGAGTACCTGGACACACAGCGGGGCTCCCCTGGGCTGGCTCTTCAGACATCCTGCACCTGGGACCCCTCCATCCTCTCCATGCAGGCGAGGCAGCTGGCTTCAGACGCGGCAGCTGAGAATTCCAAGAGCAAGGGGGTGGGAGCGGCCAGTCCTCTTAAATCTGGCCCAGACCTGGATCAACATGGCTTCTGCTGAATTTTGCCCGGCAAAGCGTTGTCGGCCAGCCCAGGTTCAAGAATGTGGAGGGATGCCCTGAGTGTCCCAGGAGAGAGGAACGCACAAAGGCTTACATGACATAAAACCTGCGAATGTTTTATGTCCCTTGGCTCTCTCCTGGGTTTTCGTCCGTCTCCTTGGATGCCAAGTCACACGCAGTCAGAGCAGGAAGGAGGGTTATGGGCCCCGGATTCTGAGTCCCTGCCCCACCCCTCCTGCTTCCCCCAGCCCTGCCCCTCTCTGGGCCCTGACTCCTGGGGCTGCTCTCTGCAGGTGCCCACTGGCTGGTGATGACCTTCTGGCTCGTGGCTCAGCAGAGTGACATCGTGGACAGCACCTGCCGCTGGAGGCTCTTCAACCTGCTCGTGGGGGCCGTGTTCATCCTCTGCTACCTCAACCTCTGGGACAGCCCCTCCAGAAACAGGATGGCAGCGTTCTACACGGCAAGTGATCCTAACTTTACTGTGTACATGGAACGTGGACGTGCATGTGTGTGTGTGTGCGTGTGTGCACTTGTGCATGCATATCTATTAAGAAGAAATAGCTTGATTTTAGGAAAAACTCTAAAAAGAATTAGTCTTAAGCAGAGATGGTGGTCTCTGAAAGTAGCAACCTGATGTCTGTTTCCACGTAGTTACCATAGCGAGGATTGTGGTGTATTTGGTGATGCTTTTCAGCGACCCATCTGATAAATATAATCACGGTTGTATTCTTTGTCATATACGTAACATCCTTATCAATCAACTCAATTGCTGAGTTATAGCTGTGGTCATAGGTAGTGTGAAAAACACAAAGGTGACATAATGCTTATCTGTAGGCAGCTTCTAGTGCATTAGAGGAAATAAGCTTGTACCCAAATAATAATAAAGAGGCAGAATGTGGACCAATGCCAGCAGAGAAAGCAGTGTCTGAATCTCATAGAATTACCACTTCCTGCTCGGACGACCAGGGACACTTTTGATGAGAGGCAGGAGGTTGAGCTGTATTGCAGAAGGCAAAGAAGAGCCTGGATCAGCCACGTGCTTCAGAGTTGAGGCTTAGGAACCAGGCGGCTTCCATGGGACCCTGGCTCTGTCATTAACTGTTACCAACTGTGACTGAGAACTTAGACTCTCTGGACCTATTTTTTCATCAGCACATCAGGAACTCATCTCTTGGTGTCACTGAGACAATGACTAAGACCGACCTACTTTTCAGGGTCCCTGTGAAGAGTAAATAAAATAATAAACTCGGGCTGAAATAAGCAACCAAGAGTGGCCTTTACCAAAAATAGAAGTTGAGACTTTCAGAGGCGCCGGTGCTCCAGGACAGAGACCGGAGTGAAGGGAAGAGCCGGGGAGGCCGCTCCGGTCCAGGGCAGGTGACGGCATGGTCACCTCCGGGTTTAGGGGAGCCCTGTAAACCTCACTGACCCCCGAGGCCACAGGCCCACAGAGGACCCATGATACCGGGTGAGTCACGCCAAGCCTCAGTCTCCACATCTGGAAATTGGGAGTAACCAGGCCCCTCACACCACGTGGGCTGAGGGCTGGGTGTGTAGTCGAGCCCACACACACTGTAAATAAAAGAGGGTGAATTTCATCGTCTGTTTGTGGGAGCATCACACTCACGTGCTGGTGTCCAGAGGCGCCCTGAGAAGCAGAACTAAATGAGGAGGCGTTTCACATTTGCTGCTTTTGTCTGCTTTTGTCACGTTCACACCCTTGTCAGCAGATCACGTCCCAGGAGTTTCAGGGGCCATTGTACAAGGAAGGGGGACTTCCCAGGTGGCTCGGTGGGTAAAGAATCCGCCTGCCATGCAGGAGAAGCAAGAGACTCGGACTCAACCCCTGGGTCCCAAAGATCCCCTGGAGGTGGGCATGGCACCCCACTCCAGTGTTGCTGTCAGGAGAATCCCATGGACAGAGGGCCTGGCGGGCTCCAGTCCACGGGGTCGCCCAGAGCCGGCCATGGCTGAAGTGAGTGAGCACACACGCACACATACGAGGAAGGGGGAAAATGCTCCTTCTTTCCAGCCATCTTGGTCACTGGACCACTGAGCTCAGAGCGGTCAAGCCGGAGAGGCAGAGGTTAGACACTGCGGAAGTTTCGAATGGGCAGAAGCACAGTGAAGTCTGTGGAAGCCGGGGGGCGCCCAGGGGAGAGTGCTGTGGTCGGTGCTGAGATGGAGGAAAGGCGAGG
Organism: Cervus elaphus; assembly: GCF_910594005.1. Taxonomy (NCBI): domain Eukaryota; kingdom Metazoa; phylum Chordata; class Mammalia; order Artiodactyla; family Cervidae; genus Cervus; species Cervus elaphus. The sequence continues at coordinate 15,000,383 of NC_057846.1, read as the reverse complement.
CACACAGATCCCGGTAAGTCAGCTGCAACAAGGAGCGGGGTCCCGCATGGACTGACCCCTCACCTCCATTCATGCGGAGGCGACTGCACATTTTAAAGGGACAGCGGGTGACAGGGAACACTGTGGTCTCCAGCAAGGTCGGGGAGTGACCGCACACCATCTGGGTCGTTCACACACTTCCCACGTATTCATGACGGGGGGCAGTGTTAACACACTTTAGAGCTGGGTTTCCCTGGTGACTCAGATGGTAAAGAATTTGCCTGCAGCGTGGGACAGCCGGGTTCAATCCTTGGGTCGGGAAGCTCCCCTGGAGAAGGAACTGGCACCCCGCTCCAGTATTCTTCCCTGGAAAATCCCATGGACAGAGGAGCCTGGCAGGCTAT